>NC_062216.1:112713044-113963044 GCF_902686445.1 Sciurus carolinensis
TACACCTACCGCTCAGTTTTACTATGAACCTGTAACTGCTCTAGCATTTTAAATCTCTATGTAAATATACAAATGCGTGGCGTGGATGGATACTACTAAACTCTGTTAACAAGCAAACAGTACTTAGTGCTTTCGGCTGTACCAGAAGGCGTTACAGACCTCATCTTTTCCACAGGCAGTGAATTCAAAATAAGATTGTGAAATTATTTTCCTACTTTTTAATATTTCTGATTTGTACAACCTGAGCATATAATGTTTTTATAAATGAGCTATTTTAAAACAAAACTAGAGAATAAGGAGAAAGAAAGCTGATTCTTATATCAGAAATAAGTACTCCATCTCACCCCAATTAGAATAGCGATTATCAAGAATACAAGCAACAATAGGTGTTGGAGAGGATGTGGGGAAAAAGGTACACTCATACATTGCTGGTGGGACTGCAAATTAGTGCAGCCACTCTGGAAAGCAGTGTGGAGATTCCTTAGAAAACTTAGAATGGAACCACCATTTGACCCAGCTATCCCACTCCTCGGCCTATACCCAAAGGACTTAAAATCAGCATACTACAGAGATATAGCCACATCAATGTTCATAGCTGCTCAATTCACAATAGCCAGATTGTGGAACCAACCTAGATGCCCCTCAATTGATGAATGGATAAAGAAACTGTGGTATATAGATATACAATGGAATATTTCTCAGCCATAAAGAATAATAAAATTATGGCATTTGCAGGCAAATGGATGCAGTTGGAGAATATCATGCTAAGTGAGATAAGCCAATCTCAAAAAACCAAAGGACAAATGATCTCACTGATAAGCAGATGATGACACAAATAGGGGGTGGAAGGGGGCAAGAATGGAGGAAGGAGGGACTCTATAGAGGGATAAGAGGGGTGGGAGGGATGGGGGAAGAAAAAAAATAACAGAATGAATCAAAAACTATTACCCTAGGTAAATGTATGATTATACAAATGGTATGCCTCTACTTCATGTACAAACAGAGAAACAAGATGTATCCCATTTGTTTACAATAAAAATGAATTAAAAAAAAAGAAATAAAGTACTTTTTATTTAAAAAAAACTCATTGTTTTCAAAACCTGCTTTTAGCCATAGAGCCCTCTATGCTCAAGTATCCTTAATGGAACTAGGTTTTCAAGGCATATACTTTAAGAAACACTGAACGAGGTATCATCTAACCACTAAATAGACTTAAATTCCCTGAGTTCAAACAGACTTGCACCTTGGAAGTCTTGTTAAGGAAGTCAGTACCTGAACCCACATGTTGAAGAGAGTGTTGGGCCTACATTTTCTTGTAGTAGGCACAGGGTCTCATGTCTAATGCCTCGGTCCTTGATCCACTTTGAGTTGAGTTTGGCACAGGGTGAGAGATAGGGGTTAAATTTTATTCTCCTACATATGGAGTTCCAGTTTTCTCAGCACCATTTGTTGAAAAGGCCATCGTTTCTCAACGTATGTTTTGGCACCTTTGTCTAGTGTGAGATAACTAGGGCTCGTCTCTGTGTCTTCAATTGTGTTCCACTGGTCTTCATGTCTATTTTGTTGCCAATACCATGCTGTTTTGTTACTTTAGCTCTATAGTATAATTTAAGATCTGATATTGTGATGCCTCCTGCTTCACTTTTCTAACTAACGGGAATTACTTTGAATCTACACAGCACTTTTGTTCGTATGGCCATTTTGACAATATTAATTCTGCATATTCAAGAACATGAGAGTTTTTTCCATCTTCTAAGGTCTTCCTCAATTTTTCTTTAGTGTTCTATAGTTTTCACTGTAGAGGTCTTTCACCTCTTCTGTTAGATTGATTCCAAAGTTTTGTTTTGTTATTTGTTTTTGTTTTTGAGGCTATTGTGAATGGGATGGTTTTATTAATTTCTCTTCCAAATGATTTATTATTGGAGTATAAAAACACAATTGATTTATGAGTGTTAATTTTGTATCCTGCTACTTTGCTAAATTCATTTATGATTTCTACACGTTTTCACCTGGAGGATTTTGGAAATACAAAGGAGATATAACATGAAGCCTGATCTAGTTAATGGCCATCTGTCTAGGGTTATATTGTCAAAACCAAAGAGAGAATATCTGTATGGACTTCAGAGACAACGTCTAGCATCCTCCCCGCACTGGCCAAGGGAAAAACAAATCCTCATCCTGGTGATGGCACGGGGTCTGTGGGCTGAGCAGGCTTATGCCAGAGGCTGCCGGAGCAAATGGCCTCACACTCCTCCTCATTTGCCAGCCTCCAATGAGATTCCAAGGGACTTCGATTCATGTTATTAGCATTAGACATTGAAGTGTAAGTGGTATTGAACTATGTCCCATCTGGGATGATGAGGTAGTTAACAGCCCATGTGCCTCTTCCATCTCCCTTTTCCCCTGACTCAGTGACCTTAGAGGCCATTTGTCCTATGTGATGGGACTACAATAGCTATGATGTAGGCTACCCTACCCAGCCTTGACCTAGGAGTGGGACCAATCTTTGTTGTATTAAGTTAAGATACTCATACCTTTTTTTCTGTGTTTGCATTTTTGATTGATTCTTTTTAGTTATACGTGGCCACAGAATCCATTTTAACATAATTATAAAAGCATGGTATATATCTTGTTCTCATTCAGTCCCTAGTACCTCTCCTTCCCCTCCCCTCACCTCTGCCTCCTGTTCCTTTCCCTCCCCTCTACTGATCTCTCTGATATTTGCTTATAGTTTTTATAAATTAATTTCTTATGTATGTACATAATGGTGGTTCACTGTGGTATAGTCATATACGTTTGGGAAAGTTAGGTTAGATTCATTCCACTGTCTTTCCTTATCCCATCCCTCCTCCCTTCCTTCCACTCCCCTTTGTCTAATCCACTGATCTTTCTTCTATTCTTTTTTTGAATCCCTTCCCCTTATTATGGGTTACTCCCACATATCAGGGAAAGCATTCAACCTTTGGCTTTTAGAGACTGGCTTAGTTCACTTAGCATGACAGTCTCCAGAGCCATTCATTTACTGGCAAATGCCATGAAGTCATTCTTCTTTATGTGTATGTATACCACATTTTCTTTATCCATTCATCGCTTAAAAAGCACCAGGTTGTCTTCACAGTTTAGCCATTGTGAACTGTGCTGCTATACACATTAATGTGAGGGCTGGGGATGTAGCTCAGCTGGCAGAGAGCTTGCCTCTCAAGCACAAGACTCTGGGCTCAATCCCCAGCACTGAAAAAAAAAAAAATTAATGTGACTGCATCACTGTAGTATGCCGATTTTAAATTGTTTGGATATATACTGAGGAGTGAAATAACTGAGTCAAATTGTGGTTCCTTTCCTGGTTTTTTGAGGTGTCTCCATACTGCTTTCCAGAGTCATTGCACCAGCAATTTTCAGCCCCACCAGCAACGTATGAGGATACCTTTTCCCCACATCCTCGCCAACATTTATTGTTCCTTGTATTCTTGATAATTGCCATTCTGACTGGAGTGAGATGAAATCTCACTGTAGTTTTAATTTGCATTTCTCTAATTGCTAGAGACGTTGACCATTTTTTCATATATTCGTTGGCCGTTCAATATTACTTTCTTTGAGAAATATCATTTTAGTTCCTGTGCCCACTTATTGATTAGATTATTTGTTGTTGTTGGGGTTGTATGTGTGAAGTTTTTTTTAATTCTTTGTATGTCCTAGATAGTAAAGCCCTATCTGAGGAGCAGGTGGCAAAAGTTTTTCTCTCATTCTGTAGGCTCTCTCTTCACATTCTTGATTGGCATCAAATTAAAAAGATGCTCATATTTCATTTAAGGCAATCAGCACTAATGATCAGAATCCAAGCATAGAGGTCGGATGGCAGAAATATCTCTTAATAACCAATGGCCTTCATCCAGTTCATGTTCATCAATCTTCTGTTCTCTGTTAGACCTCCTCTGCTTCCCTTCTCACTGAAGTTTCTTTTTTTTAATATTTTTATTTTTTGGTTGTTGATGGTCCTTCATCTTACTCATTTATTTATATGTGGTGCTGAGGGTCAAACCCAGTGCCTCACACATGCTAGGCAAGTGCTCTACCACTAAGCCACAACCCCAGTCCTCAAGTTTCTTGGAAGAATAGTCAAGACCTCACAATGCCAAGAGCATTATGCTCAGGAGCCATTACTAAGTCCCAGGCACTTAACCAAATAATCCTCAAACATCATTTCATTAAATTTAATTCTTGTGGCAACTTTATGAGGTAACTAAAACTTTGAACCCCTCTTACAGATGAGGGAAACAAGGAGCCGACGATCCTGCCTCATGGTCATTGAGTGGCAGAGTTCCCCTGAGGCAGGGTCCATCTGACAGCCAAAGTGTCAAGTCTCTCTCAAGTTCTCTAGGAGAAAATCCTAACTCTTAGCAGATGAGTAAAGTCCTCTCTGGTACGCTGCTGACTCTCCTCCACACCACCTGCTGAGCTCCCTCCCAACTCCAGAGATAGTAACAAAGTGCCTCTGCCCCAAACCCACTTCCTCCTCTTGTTCACCTGGTAAACACCTATAAAACCTCTGAAACAGCCCTATTGCCTCCTCTGAGCCTTCCCTGCCCTCCCTCTCTCCCCTCTGTACTGCCTCTCTAACTTATTTTATTTCTGTTCTCTATGTTCTGTTTACTTTTTGTTGTTGTTGGTAGTGGTGGTCACTTACTTTTAAAACTTTTTTATTTGTTCTACTTAGTTGTACTTGACAGTAGGGGTACTTATTCATTTTGATAGATCATACATAAATGGAGTGTAATTTCTCATTTTTCTGATTGTGCATATTGTAGGATCACATGGGTCATGCAGTCATACATATATAGGAGATATTAATGTCTATTTCACTCTACTATTCTTCCTACCCCCCATACCCCTTCCCCTCTCTTCACTCCCCTCTACCTAATATAAAGTAACTCTCTTCTTCTCTAGCCACCCCCCTATTGTGAATTAGCATCCACATATCAGAGAAAACATTCAGCCTTTGGTTTATTTGGGTTTGGCTTATTTCGCTTAGCATGATATTCTCCAGCTCAATTCATTTACCAGCAAATGCCATAATTTTGTTCTTCTTTAAAGCTGAATAATATTCCATCTTGTATATATATACCACACTTTATCCATTCATCTGTTGAAGGGTACCTAGGTTGGTTCCATATTTAGCTAATGTGAGTTGAGCTGCTATAAACATTGATTTGGCTGTGTCACTGTAGTCTGCTGATTTTAAGTCCTTTGGGTATAAACCAAAGAGTGGGAGAGCATTCCCTCTAAAAACCGGAACAAGACAAGGAAGTTCTCTTTCACCACTTTTATTCAACAATTGTCTTGAAACTCTAACCACAGCAATTAGACAGAAGAAAGAAATTAAAAGTGTACAAATAGGTAAAAAACTGGAACTATCACTATTTGCCAATGACATGATTCTATATTTAGAAGATCCAGAAAATTCCACCAAAAAAACCTGTGGAACTAATAAATGAATTCAGCAAAGTAGCAAGATATAAAATCAATGCCCATAAATCAAATGCATTTTTATACATCAGTAATGAATCCACTCACGGTAGTCTCAAAAAAGAGTAAAATACTTGGGAATCAATCTAACAAAAGAGGTGAAAGACCTCTACAATGAAAACTACAGAACATTAAAAAAAGAAATTGAAGAAGACCTTAGAAGATGGAAAGACCTCCTATGCTCTTGGATAGGCAGACTTAATATTGTCACAATGACCACACTACCAAAAACATTCTGCAAATGTAATGCAATTCCTATTAAAATCCCAATGACCTTCGTAGAACTAAAAGGGCAATCATGAAATTCATTTGGAAAAATAAGAGACCCAGAATAAACAAAGCAATCCTTAGCAAGAAAAGGGAAGCAGGAGGCATCACAATACCAAACCTCAAACTATACTACAGAGCTATAGTAATAAAAACAGCATAGTATTGGCACCAAAACAGACACATAAACCAGTGGAACAGAATAGAAGACACAGAGACAAACCCACATAAATACAGTTATCTCACACTAGACAAAGGTGCCAAAAACATTAACTGGAGAAAAGATAGCCTCTTCAGCAAATGGTTGTTTACTTTTTTAATGTTATGTCTCCATAAGGGTTGTGGACCAATTTCTTCATCACTGTATCCCCAGAATAACACGTACCAGGCACATATTAGATAATATTTATCCAACTGGCCGTCACTAGCCCCAAGAGTGGGCTGAGTGGTTATTCTGCCAGTCAGTTGTTTGGGAAGTAAACCTTACTGCTTAAAAGATTGTCAAATCCAACTTTGGATTTTGCAAATTGCTTTACCAGCAGTCACACATCTCTTGCAGCAAGCTCATTAAGTCAAGTTTTGAACCAAAAATATAGAAGACACGTTTCTGTTTCCTCTAACATTTATTAAGCATCAACATGTGCCAGGAACAGCACAAAACCTCTTTGTGTTGTCTCATTTTAGCTTAACAACCATCTGGGGATCTGATTTTGCCTAGTTTGTAGCTGAAGAGTTGAGGCTCAAAAGGTTTGATAGCTTTGCTCTTAATCACCAGTTAGTTGCAAACTCTGAATCCTCAAAACTCTGGACTTGGAAGTGTAGCCTCTCTGAACCCACAAGGTTCAGGAGTAACATGTCAGCCTGAATGCGTACTGCCCTCTCGCTGGCCTGTGCATCCTGACAGCATCCTCTCAGCCTGGGGACCTATGAGGCACCTCTGAGCATACAAGTGTTTTGAAGACAAAGTGGTGAGTATAACAGAGATGGCCCTCTACTTACACACACACACACACACACACATCTATTTATATATACCAAATCTCATATGTGTGTGTGTGTGCCCAAATATTTACCAAATTACATGTATACACACACATATATATACATCCATACTCAACTAAGGACCAAAAGTAATTGAGTCTTTACTTGAAAGAGAAATCTACCTTTGGACCTTTTCTCAGGGAATAAAAAAGATATCAAGTGTTATGCTTTCTGCTGCCTCTTGACCAATTTTAAATCTTTCCACCAAATGTTTTGTCCTTCTCCCGCTGATAACCTGAGTATTTCTAAAGATTGTGCATTCACTGGACCACATTGAGAAAAGCACAGCTTAGAAGGCTCATCTGCTGGGGGCGGGGTACAGATGAACGCTGGGTGTCAGTATAATCATGGAGGGTCTCTTTCTTTCTGATCAAAAGACGCTTTGGGGCTCTGTGATCATGGGACCCTAGGTGCGCTGGGTTCCCATTCAGTGACCATTCCATACACAGAAGAGACGTGGTCTGAGACAAGGTTTCCCTCAGGAGAGAAAGGCAGCCTGAGCAGGCAAGAGTTTCATAAGTTTATTGGTGGGATACAGGAAGCAGGGAAGTGAAGGTTAAACAAGGACAATAACTCACCAAGAGCCCAAATCTCTTGATTGGTAGGACCAACCTCAAAGTGGATGCCCAACTCTATAATGGGCAGTGACCATACCAGATACACCTGTGACCAGGTACCTGTCCTGAGCTGGCACTTGTCTAAGAGGACACCGTTCTTCCAGGACTATGTACCAATGCACCTGAGGTCTCCTGTGCCCAGGGAACACCTGGCCAGATAACCACCTGAGCAGGAGAATTGGGGCCACTCTTGAGAGAGGGGCTTCCTATGTAAGGAGCCAGGCAGGCAAAGAAAGGGCCAGGTCCTCATCAGGAAGGAGAGGCTGAGTTGAGGGGGTCTCTGTGTGGAGGTAGAAGGATGAGGGAGCCAACTCCAGCCCAGAATCGGGATTCTGATTAAGAAAACTAAGGCAGAGAGGTCAACGAGAAGGAGGAGATGTGGGTGACAAAGAAAAGCAAGAAGGAGATGATAACAGACAGGACAGAGGACCTTCTGGAGAAGGGAGTCCAGAGAAAACGCTGGGGGCAGATGCTGGGAACAGGCTGTCTGCCGCTTTATCTGGTGGTTTTCTTGGTGGGTGAGCTCAGAACTGAAGTCTTCCCTGGGGCATCCTTGAAGTCATTTGCACTGCCCAGCTTGGCCTTGACCTCCCCGCGGGGGCTGCAATTCCCACTGCCAGTGACACAGCCCCCAGGCAGCACACTATAGCCCCCGCCAACAGAGCTGGTACGGTAGCCGTAGGTGCTGGTACCACTGAGCCCAAAGCCAGCTCCTGCGCCCGCTGTCCCAGAAGTGGAGCTGCTGATGACCGCTGTGAAGGAGGGGGGAGAGGGGATCAGTTTGTGTCCCAGACAGGGGTGGCCTTGAGTCCTTTCCAACCTCCAGTGCCAACTAGCTTAAATGACTCTCTCTTAAGCAAACAGTTCACAGTCACTGGGAACTTTGATTTAGTGACATATGCTCAATTCTTAAGTAGTCGAAGCATGAGGAAAAACAGCCCAGATTCCTCAGGATCCCCAAACTGGGCCCCTGCTCATTACTGGAATGAATAACAGTAGCAAGACCTTCAAGGACAGAAGAAGCTCAAGCACCAGATAAGCCCTGTTCTTGCATTTCACTTTAGAATGCGTTCTTAGGTTTTTTCTTTCAAAGAATTTTCTAATAGATTGAAGTAGGGTATTTTTACCAGCATCTCTTTTAGAAGGAACCTGGTCTGAACTGAACCCTGTAGGGTCAGTATTAAAACTGACTCACACAGCACGTCAGTGCAGAGGTCTCTGCTCTCAGAGGGGAGGTGGGACTCTGAGGCCACAGTTCCTTCATGCAGGAAGGCTGGGGTGGGGTGGGGTGTGTTTGTTGATCACCTAAAAATATTCCCTTAGAAATATGAAATACTCACAAATGCTCACAGAATTGGTGTATTCTCCAGACATCCTGCACAGAGAGAAAACACAACTGAGTCTCCATCACATGAATTCCGGGTTGCCCCCACCACTGCCTCAATCCTAGCCTGGAAGTCACAGCCAGGCCAGCTGGGCCTCCATGAGTTCCTGCACCTGCTGCCTCTAGGTATCTCCTCCCTCCTCAATCTATCCTTCCCACTTCAAAGGCATGGAGGCCAGGGACCTTGGGTCCCCTATGTCCCTCCCAGGGTCCCTCCTTCAGGGTTTCTCTTGAATACCCCTGTATTGCTGGGAAGTTCCTCCCTCTATAAACACACAGGTCGAGATGTTAGGACCAGGAACTGCTACTGATGAACTAGCTATGTGACTTGAGACCAGTAACTTCTCTCTATATTGTGGGGTTTTTCAAACGTAAGTGCTTCATGAACTATCTTTCTAACTATTGCTGTGACCATGTGCAGGTTACACTGTTATTGATTCAGTATTTTTAACTGACTGCCTTTTATCAGAAATGCATTTCTCTTTTTTAAAAAAGTTTTATATCACCATGATAAATAGAAAATCAATATTACTTAACCATATTGTGGTGGGGGGGAGTAGGGTTCCCCAAAATGTTTCACCCACTCTAGCAAAAATAAAAATAATGAAAATAAAGCAATTTAATTGAGGGGGACTAGATATACTGCACTTGGGATTGACTGTCTCTTTATTAACATGGGATTCTGTGCAAGTTTGTGAGAGGTCTTAAAGACAAGGCAGCACTAAGCTGAGACTCTCCCTGAAGAGTCAAAGGACATTGCTGTCACATCATCTGAGTAAATGCTGCTCCAGACTATGTCCATGGGTGGCGAGCCAAGAAGCATCTCCTGCCCTCCAGCAGCCTGGCGCCCACACTCTGGGAACTATGTTGAAGGGAGGATGGCAAAGGTTCTTCCAGCCCCTAGGCTGCCGCTCACCTGCTCTCCTCGCCCTCCAGCAGCTTGCGGTAGGTGGCGATCTCAATGTCCAGGGCCAGCTTCACACTCAGGAGCTCCTGGTACTCCCGCATCATCCGGGCCAGCTCCTCCTTGGCCTGCTGCAGGGCACCCTCCAGCTCATCCAGCTTGGCCCGGGCGTCCTTCAGGGCACAGTCACCCCTCTGCTCGGCGTCAGCAATGGCCGTCTCCAAGTTGGAGCACTGAGGGACAGGAAGTGGCATTTCCCCCCAAGCTCTAAGGCACCTGGGCCTCACTTCACCCTCCTAGTGCTCACGGTGGTTGGACCCTCCTCTGTCCTGCCCCCTTTCCTAGGCCAGGGACCCAGCAGATGGTGGAGTTCCTCAACCTAGTACCAGGAGGCTTATTATTCTGAGCCCTGAGGCTTTCTGAAAAGACCCTTGGATGTTTCCAGACTTCAAATGGGAGTGAACAGGTAGAGGGGGAATGGAGCAGGGTCTCCATGAGAAAGGGGTTCTGAGATGGAGAATGAAGAGAGAGAAGCCCTTGCCTCCTTGGGGTGAGTCAGGAACCCAGCC
The DNA here is from genome assembly GCF_902686445.1 of Sciurus carolinensis. Lineage (NCBI taxonomy): Eukaryota > Metazoa > Chordata > Mammalia > Rodentia > Sciuridae > Sciurus > Sciurus carolinensis. Next base: position 112,723,350 of record NC_062216.1, read on the forward strand.
CCTCACCTGCTTCTTCACACTTTCAATCTCTGAGCGCAGTCTTTGGGTGACGCGGGTCAGTTCTGAGATCTCATTTCTGGTGTGTTTGAGGTCATCCCCATGCCGGCCAGCCGCCAGCTGCAGCTCCTGGAACTGGAGAACGAGGGGCCAACGCAGGGACATGGCTCTGGGCCTCACTGAGCCCAGCTTGGCACAGAGACAGTTTGGGGAGCATGGCAGAGGTAGGCAGGGTCCCCCAGATTCACCAGCCCATCAACAACCTCCCCTTCAACCATTGGTCCCTGAACTTTTTTGTTTGCCTTAATCACAGCTCATCTCACTGATGACTACCAGAAATCCCATCCTCTCCACACCACAGCTTTGTAACACACAGCCCCAATTATGATCCTTGTAGCCCTTCAAGGGCAAGGTCAAATTCAAACTCCTAGCTATCAAGATGCTCATTTCTCAGTGCCCCTGCCCAGCACCTGACTTCCCAGCAGTATCAAATAGCTCTAGGGTTCCCCAGAACGTTTCACCCACTCTTGTGTCTCAGAGTCTTTGCTTGAGCCTCTTCCTCCACCTGTAAACCCCTCCCCTATCCATTCTCCCTTTTCCCCTAGCTAGCTCCAACTCACAGGGCAGTGCCACCTCCTCCAGGAGGCCTTCCCTCATCCCCTGGTTAGATGCAATTCTGTTCCCATTGTCCCTGGCACATTAGTCCATAGGGAAGATCATACCACACCACAATGGCACATTTCTGTACCTTCCTTGTCACACTCAGAATGCATGCATGACAGGATCTTTAATTTCTGCATTACCAGTACCTAACACAGTGCCTAGCTGGTGCTCTAGAAAATTCTGGTGAATGAATGAATGTATGAATGAATGGATGGAAGAGGAAGTTGATAAACTGTCCATTCATACTTTCTTGACTTCCTCTCCTTGACACCTTAGCTGGATCCTTGGCTATGGAATTCTTGCTGGACTGGTAGGGAGGATTTAGCAGGGAGGAACTTTTATCTATGGTAGGGGTGGAGTCACCTGTACCCCAATATGTCTTGCCATGAATTTCAGGTCATGTACTGGATTATTGCTGCCTAGTAGTCAACAGAGAGTTCTAGCCCAGAATTTGATTTAAGAGGAACACAAAATGGGTGTGACTTTCAGCACTCTAGGGACATACACTGCCCTGTCTCTGTCCCTGAGGGCTCAGCCCCAGCACAGACTCAGTTTCAAGATTCTTTCTGGGATGCCAAGTCCTCAGAAAGGCAGGGGAAGCCTCTCTATGCTCCTTATGTTTAGTGCTAACCCTACACAGAGGCTTCTCCCCACTTCTCTGCGAGGCTGTGTGGGTAGGAGGGAACCCCAAACACTCCTAAGGCAAGCAGGTGAGCGCCACCCTGCCACTCAGCTCTCAGTCCAGCCAAGCCCTGCTTAGAGTCGGTGCTTCTTCCTCAGTCACCTCCTGACTTCCTGCTTAAGCACCATCAGTCCCCTCAGTTCAGATCCAGTTCCATCACTGATCAGTTAAATGCCATTGGCAAATTACCTGGATGTCCTGAGCCCCAGTTCTTCATCTTGAAAAGGGAAATAACTAAAACACTCATAATTAGAACTCCACCAATGATATTCTGCTCAGTAGGTACTGACCCCTAACTGGAGAAGTAGAGGTATGGATAACTCCAAGCAGCCAATGGTCCAATACTCATGTCTGTGTGTCTATGCAGACCTACCTAATCCTCTGGAGAGGCTTGGAGGTTGTAACAGACTGGGATCGAGCACTGGCTCCTGAAAATTCAGTGTGGTGAGGCTACATGGCCATTCCCAACCCCGACTTGAGACAATAATGTGGAAGGGTCTGGGAACCAGGCACTCAAATCTGTAACTATATCAAGAAACCCTGACCTGTGTTATCTCTGAGACCCTGAGGACCTCCCTTCCCAACTACAGTCCAAACCTTCTATCCCAGGCTGGCAAGGATTCAGGGGAGAAAGAAAGAAGTTCTTCCAAGAGTGATTTCCCTAGAGAAAGAGTCTGATAAACAGCAAGGAACAATTAGAGAGTCGCCATCTTGATATGCGAAACCAAATTATCTAGAATCACTTCCCACCCACAACCCATTAGAGAAGTTAAGATCTAAGGGACTCAAACTCACCCTTCATCCTTGGAGTAGGACTTGAATGAATAGGTAGGAGTTACCTGATCCCAGATCACACTGAAGGATCCCTTAATTTATTATAATGAATAATGGAGCTGAGGCATTAACTATTCATGTTTCCCCTACCTGAGACTCAGGTCAGAACTCTGCCTTCAGGAAGTCAGTCCTGGCCTGCCCTACCTGCCCTAGTTCCCCAGTCTGGGTTCTGTGAGCATCACATTCATTTGCACCCTGCTGTGTGCATCTCCACCGGCTGCCATCAGTCTAAGTGGATCCCCAGGTCTCAGCTGTGTCTTTTCCTCCTTCAGGCTTTCTCCAGTGTCAGGGGACAGTACTGTGCTCCCAGTAAGCACAGCACTAAGAATGAGAACATACGCTTGGCTGAAGTTCAGAGGGTCGTGGACAGACACACCAGAGACTAGATGGAGCTCCCCACACACATGACTGGCCAGGTGTGCAGCCTCACCTTGGTCTGGTACAGGGCCTCAGCCTCAGCCTTGCTCTTCAGAGCGATGTCCTCATACTGGGCACGGACCTCTGTGATGATGCTGTCCAGGTCCAGGTTCCGGTTGTTGTCCATGGACAGGATGACAGATGTGTCACTGATATGGGACTGCATCTGAGCAATCTCCTGCAGGGAGACAAGAAAGCATTCAGTGCTTTTCATGACCAGAGGAAGGTGCCAAGGGGATGGCCCCATTCCAAAAGGGTGGCCCCAGACCATTCCAAACAGATGTAAATTGCTTCCCCCAAAGTCTATAAGCCCAATGTTTCAATATCGAAAAAAATCAAAATTTCACATCGAAAAACTGCTAAATGGGTTTAAGTAGACCAAGAAGAAAGTAGCCCTTATGTCTGTCATCTGAGGCAGGATAGGAGTTGGGGAGTAGAGGGCAACAGCCTAGCCACTACGTAAGGGTGACAGGAACCCATGGATGTTTAGCTCATACGAGAAGCAGAAAGGGGGTGAGGAGTGCCAACTCCATCCCTGGGGATTCCTGCCAAGACCCCAGGAAACATCAAAGAGAGGACAAGTGGGAATGAGAATATGCTTGACTGAAGTTCAGTGTGAACCCCATAAGGAACCATGGGGAACCTGAAAGAGGCGAGAGGGACTTCTGGAGGCCAGACAGGGACTGATAGATTATATTGCCTTTGACCTATAAAATTTCCAGTCCCCTGGGCTCTTAAAGTTACCAATAAGAAGAACATAGTTCTGTCCTTCTAGAAAACAGAGATGGAGGTGAGCAAGTGGGACTTACGCCTTCATAAAGGCACTTGAAGAACTTGATTTCTCCATCCAGGGCATCCACCTTGGCCTGAAGCTCCACCTTGCTCATGTAAGCTGCATCCACATCCTAGGGAGAATCCAGAGACCCTCATGACACAGCCTTCCGGCAAGGCTATATAAGCCTCTCCCACAAAATGACACCCGGTACCCAACCCTGGGGCAGCTTGAATGGGGTGAAGACCCAGGGGCAGGAACCTGACTTCCAGCCAGGACTTCCTGTGAGACCTCAGGCAAGTTCCCCAGGCCTCTGTAACTCCTCCCACTTCTTTTTGTAAAGAGGCCAAGGGAGACTGCTTCTCCATGTGGCGGTCACTAGTAAGTCAGTGAGCCAGGGACAGTCATGGCAATTTGCCAGTGATGAGCAGAGTGAAAGTTTGATCTCAGCCCCTCCCAGAGCCTGTCCTATGTCCTAGGCAGTGGGCATGAGGTGGGGACTGACTGTCAGTGGCTAGACTCTGGTTCCCTTACACACACACCAAAAATGGTCTGTGCCAGACACCTTCAAGTGTCCAGGGTCCCGAGCGGCAAGCCTCTGTCTCCTCTGCTGGCTCGCCAGCCCCAGGCTTTCCCTGGGGAGCACAGGCCTCAGGCCTTCCTCTGCTCTCACCCCGGTGCCCACACCTAAGGGACCAGAGGTCAGGCCTCCTTACCTTCTTAAGTACCACAAATTCATTCTCAGCTGTTGTTCGCTTGTTTATTTCCTCTTCGTACCTGAAGAAAGCACCAGTGAGAAGGACGTGCGTGCGTGTGTGCATGTGCATGTGTGTGTTCTCATTGAGAAATGAGAACAGAGATGCTCACATTGCATATCTTTCAACAGGTATTATTTTACATCTTTGCAGTGGTCCAAACTCTAGGACCACTTGGCCAGAGTTGTGGGCAGGGTCCTGGGCCTATGACTGGATGTTTGGGTCTAAATTTCCTCTGATGCCTGGGGAGTGAGGAGGTTCTTCCTCCTCCAACTCAGCATCCAAATCATAGAAACACACTGCTGCCCCTTTCAGCCATGCTTTTTGTGAAAACCCCTGCTACCTGACTCCCTTAGCCACAACTCCACACCATCCTGAGGCACGAGTGCCAAGGAAAACAGAACTGTCGCCAGAGCAAGAAGGAGCGTGGCTTCAATGTCCAGGACCTAAGGGAAGTGAGAGGAGAAGCCCAACAGAAACTCCATCTCCTGTCCTATTCGGGGGTTTCTTGGAACTCAGGGCACACTTACGAGCCAAGAGCCTGAGCTGTCCACACACAAGGCTCTCAGGTGGGCAGCAGCAAAGAACATGCCAAAAAGGGATGCCTGCCAGGACAGCCCTGGCACTGCCCGAGAGCCTGACTGCCCACTCTCCAGCCTGCCTGGTCACCCACAGAAAGCTCTTGTCTTGCCTGGGCAGAGAAGCATAGGTCCCAGTGCTTGCTGGGAAAGCCCAACCCCAGGAGGCAGCCAGCCCAGCAAAGTGTCCCTGCTCACCTCTTCTTGTAGTCCTCCACCACGTCCCGCATGTTCCGCAGCTCCGAGTCCAACCTCACCCTGTCCCCGGACAGTGTCTCCAGCTGCTTCCGCAAGCTGCTGATGTGGCCCTCATAAATGGGCTCCAGGTTCCTCTTACAGTTGTTCAGGTCCAGCTGCTGCAGCAGCTCCCACTTGGTCTCCAGCACCTGGTTCTGCTGCTCCAAGAACCGCACCTAGAACCCAAATCAACAGCCACCTTGAACCTAGTTCATAGTCAATGTGGAGAGAACAGTGAAGGAAGTGTTATCTTAGTCTATGTTAATAGGTGAACCCTTATATAATGCCACTCAAGTCCCTCCCCACCTAGGACCCTTAGTCTGATGAAGGCCCTCACTCTGAACACAGTCCCTAAGATCAGGAAGACCCCAACATCTTCATTGCCCTCTCAATCTGTTGAGATCTAAACCTCCTGTCTCCTCTGCACCTACCTAAGCCTGCCTGAGCTACCTCTCTAAGGTGAGTACCTACCTAAGCCTGCCTGAGCTACCTCTCTAAGGTGAGTACCTACCTAAGGCTGCCTGAGCTACCTCTCTAAGGTGAGTACCTACCTAAGGCTGCCTGAGCTACCTCTCTAAGGTGAGTACCTACCTAAGGCTGCCTGAGCTACCTCTCTGAGTACTTAAACAATAAGCTGGCCAAGGTTGGCTGTCCCACTCCTGGGCCCTTCTGCTTAGAACATGATAGGCCATCCTATGTTCTGCCTACTCTCTGTCCCCTTGTTCCTGGCCTCTCCCAGTCCAGCCAGATGGTCAACGCTCAGCTCCTCTTGGATCTTGAGCCTTCCTCCATTGTTTGATTCTCAGAGCTCTAATCTCAATCTGAGCATTTGGCCAGGGTAAACAAGTATTCTCAAAATACAGTCCACAAATATCATGTCATTCACTTACTTAACACCGTCTGGTGGTTCCACATCACCCACAGGGTCAATGCTCTTCACAATGTGCCCAGCCCTTCCGCCCCTCCTCCACCATACATCCAACACTCTCACAAACCCATCCTCAATCCCCATCCTCAGTCCTGCCATGCTGTGTTGGCTCTCTCCCTAGACTGCCTTTGCCACCTCCATCTGGATCACTCCTATTCATACTTCCCCTGCTACCTATTCTGGGGAAATTTCTACTTCTCAAGACCCTCCCACCACTTTGTTCCTTAGCTGTTCTCAAACTTCTGCATTCATCAGCATTACTTAGAGAGCCAGCCAATGCAGATTGCTGGGTGCCACGCCACAGTTTCTGATTCAGGAGTCTGGGTGGGACTTGGGAATATGTGTTTCTATCAAGTGTCCAGGTGATGCCCATGCAGCTAGTTCAGGGACCATGTTTGAGAACCACTGCCCTGATACCCATGATTGCATCAGCTCCTCTCCTAGGTTAGGTGTATTGCAGGCTGAGTCTTTCATTTGACCAAGTCTGAACTGGTCTGCGTCCCCTAGGAGGAAGAATTAGGGCCCCTGACTTTCTAGAGGCCTAACTGCCACTGGCCTCTCCTCTCCCTGGCTTATAAGGCTCAAAAACTGTCACTCTCCCACTTATCAACTTGAAGTCCACTTTCTATGCCTCCTGACAGTTTCCCAGACCAAACTTTGTAGCTCTTCTCTCCCTGCAGATGCCTGTCCCTGAGATTTAATATCCAGCTCCTTTCTGGTCTGTCCTGTGCTGTGTCTGCCTCCTGGGAAGGTGTCCCTGCTTTCTCTGCTCTAGACCTGGAGCCCGCTCAAGGACAGTAAGGGTAGAAGAAACAGGAAAGCTCTAGACTCACCTTTCTCTAGAAAGACCCACCTTGTCAATGAAGGAGGCAAACTTGTTGTTCAGCGCCTTGATCTGCTCCCTCTCCTGGGCGCGCACTTTCTGGATCTCGGGATCCACTTCCACATTGAGGGGGGCCAGGAGGTTCTTGTTGACAGTGACCTGGTGGATGCCCCCAGGCAGGTATGTGGATGGATACGAGGCCCCCAGGGCCACACTGCCAAACATGCTACCAGCAAAGCCTGTGGCTCTGCCCCGACAAAACCCATAGCCTCCTGCCCGTCCACTGCCACTGGACACATTGAAGGACATGCTCCGGCCACCCAGGCTGTAAAGGCTTCGACTGCTGAAGCCCCCACCAAGCCCTTTGCCCCCTGCCCTGTAGGAGGATGAGCTGCTCCCAGAAAGCACTGCCGAGCAGCCACTGAAGCCCCCCTTGGAGGCAGCTCCCGACTTGCAGGTGAACTGGCGGCTCATGTTAGGGAGGCCAGAGAGCTGGAAGAAGATGCTAAGCCTTAGCTGTGAGGCAGTTCACCAGCTTGTGATCTTGACTCCCCCTTTATAGGGCTCAGGAGACAGCCACTTCCCTAATTTGAGGGTTTAGTTTGCCTAGGAGCAAGAAATCATTTTCTCCCAGCAAAATCAGAGACACTAGGTAAAGAACTAGAAAACCCCCAAAGTGCTGGACCGGCAAGCCTTGCTCATATAATTGAGTCTTACCTAATTAACATGTGATAATTAGCCTGGCCATATTATCCCTAGAAAGATCTTGACTGGGAAGTTTGTCATAACCTCAATTGTCCTTCCCCTGGGGAGAGGGGAGGCTGAGATTGTAGGGGTGCTGGGGAGACCTTTAATTGACATCGTCATCTGTGAGAGATCTCATGAACATGCCGGCATCAGATAGGCTGCTTCAGGGACCCTGGCTAGGCTGCTTTTATGTGGTTAGGACAAGAGCCCAGAAGCCTGGTTTCCCAGGGCTCCTCAAGACAGTTTTCATGACTGGCCAGGGCCATGGAAGAGAAAGAAGCCCACCAGGAATTCAGGCCCAGTCCAATGGCTGCTGGTCCCCTGCTGTGTCGCCTGATCAGCCAGGCTGCCTATTCATCCTCACTTGAACATGCTAACTTCTGTCTCCACTCTTGACCTTGAAATCACAATCATTCCCACGATTCACCATTCACAATGGCTGACACGAGTGCTTTTCAGTCGAAAGAGTCTCTTGCACACAGAAGCTCACTCATCCATTTAGTCTGCCTGGAGAGGAGCGACAACCTCTCACAAACAGGGAAACAAGAGCTCAGAGAGTTGAAAATGTCCTTCCTTTAACAATCATTTAATGAGCCCTGTCTTTATTAGAATCCCAGAAGATGAACACATCCAAAAACAACACAGGCCCCAGCCTGGAGGACTCCCTTGGCTGTTCTTCTGACTTCATATTCAGAGTTATACAGACTTTATTCATTCATTCAACCAAACCAACCAGCTAACCAGTCATCTACTTGCTTGTTCATTCATTTATCCTCTCATTTAACAAGCGCCTATGGAGGGCTGACCCTGTCCCTGGTACTGTGCTAGGTTCTGGGGTCCTGAACTAAGATGACCAAAACCTAGCTAAGAATTCTAGGGAGACACTTGAATTTCATTAGGCCCTTAACATTATAAAGTATGTGACCCAAGAGCTTCACAATTCCTGCATCTCAGGAATATAATATATAATTTATAATATATAATTTCTTGCATAAAAAAGGCAGTCATTTCACTAGCTGAGTGTTTGGATGAAGTTCACCAATCTTCCCTTTCTATTTCTATACAGAAGTTCTGTGTGTCCCTAATACCATTATACCAAGCCCTTGCCAAATTCAGCCTTATTTTTTTAAACACAAAATAGCTATTTTCTAATTAGGACTAATCATTTTCTTAGATGTCCTCAATTTCACTACAGACAATGGTAGTAGGCAATCTTCTGTCTTTTTTTTTTTTTTTACGATCACAAAGGTCGTATTCCTTTACAACCTCTGTATAAGACAGGAGGAGTGAAGACCAAGCAAACTGGGCACTGATGAGGATGTGAGCGTTGTAGTCAGAGCAGTTCCCTGGTTGGATCCCATCTGCACAGCAGCTTGAGAATGGAGGTAACTCCTTATGAACCTGCCACAGAAGCACCCCAAAAAACTTTCTCTGGTCATTGTCCCAATCCAACTCCTCCTCTCTGGACAGGTGGCAGGGTGGTAATTTAGGGATGGTGAACAATACTCAGATCCACAGGGCTGGGTATGTGGCTCGGTGGTAGAGTGGTAGCCTGGCATGCATAAGCCCTGGGTTCTATTCCCAGCACCACACACACACACACACACACACACACACACACACACACAGTACTCAGGTCCATCTGGTTAGTATTTTTAAAGTTATCAATAGAATGAGTTTCCCATGAAGTTTATTGGAAAAGTATGGAGGAGTGGAAGTAGGTTGGGATTAGGTGACCTCTTAAATGGAAAATCAGGGCACAAGATCTATTCCACAAACAGTCAGGGCTCAGGGCTCTGCTCATGCCCTGCAGCCCAGCAGGTCACAATGGACACGACATCAAACTAGTCTCTGCCTGCAGGATGGTCCCTGAGATGTGTTGCATTGTTTCCTCGTCCCTGAAGGAGACACGAGAACTCTGCCCACCTCACATTCCTCTCTAGGCAGATGGTTCTCGCTGGCTTTCTCCAGGCCACACTGGCACACACTCACTCTCCAGGCCCCCACGGACCTTTCTCTCTGCTCCTTCTTTGGGTGAACAAACAGGGTCTGTGAATCCATGGGGGACAAGAGTCCTTATGCCCCAACATGGGCCAAATGGGGCTTTATAAAATCAAATAAAAACAAGTTCTTCATAAACCAGGGTTACAGAGCATTGGTGCCAAGGCTCATCCATTAGGGGTAACTGAGAAGGGCTAGTTATTATGGTGGTGAGTGCATGCCCCTCCTTCAGGACTGGAGACAGGCTAGTGCTCTTGCTTCCTCCCAAGGAAGGCGACAGTGTGGACTCTGAGCACTGCGGGGTACAGGGAGAGGCAGGGACAAAGGTGACCAAAACTCTGAAGACCCACTAAGACTCTTGGGAGGGTTTTTTACAGGACCCAACCTTTGGATGTATGCAGGCAGATGAGGAAAAAAACTGGTTTTAACCCAGGTGCCCATCTTCAAAGAGACCAAGAATATAAATGGCGGGGGTAGAGCCAGAGCAGGTAGAAACACTGTGGAACTCTCAAGTCAATGGATGCCACGAGAGATCAGGGCCCGAAGCCTGGCTGTTGCCACTGGAAGGGGGATCTACAGGCTTCAGTCCCTGGGTTGGAGTCCTGGACTCTCATTGACTTGGATTCCTCATTACTCAACCAGAAGTGTTGTCTCTAAAATTCCCAGCTTGCAATCTGAGCCCAGTGGTCCCTGAGGGCCCCACTGTCCTGGTCACAGATGCAGACACTGCAACGGATCTTCCTCTCCAAGAGATTCTGCCACTTGGGTAGAAACCAATTCCAGCCAAACCAGAAGCAGACATTATGCTTGACACCAGTGCTGTGGGGAAATGGAGGAAGGTGCAGGGCAGCTCTGTGGTCGTGGCTCCCCTTCAGGTCTTTGAACATCCATCTCCCACACAGTGCTGAAGATCATCCTCCTCAAGTGTCCCATAAAGGAACAATGGCCACCAATGCCCCCCCATTCATCTGGACCATCTCTCTACCCTCTGACTGAAAGTCTGCTTCCTCCACTTGGAGGCGCACATGAGATCCTACGTGCAAAAGGACCCTTGTGCTCCCTCTACTCTAATCTCCTCCATGGGGGCCATAAGACAAGAAGTGACTTGTCTAAGGTCACACAACCAGTGCTTGCAAAGCAAAGTCCAGCACCCCAGGACTCCTGCCTTGCTGAGGAAGACTCCTCCCTCTTCCTCTCAGGAAACAGAGAAGGACAACCCCCAATGACTCGGCAGAGGAGACTCCCCAACCACTTACAGTAGCTCACAGTGTCAGTGGCTTCTCCAGATAGCACAGACACAATCAGAATAATTAGCAAATCCTCTGAAGGAGCTCAGAGGAGGACAATGTGCAGAGGGAAGGATTCCCTAGGCCTGATTCCCGGTGCATAAGCAGTCTCACTCTGGGAGAATTACTCTCTGCGATTCCCAGAGTGAGACTGAATTATGCAGAGTAGAGAGTAGCCAGGACAGCTGCTGTCATCACTGTGCCCTGCTCAGCCCCAGTCACTCATCACAACTGCTCTAAGACTTGCACAGCCACTTGTAAACCTCTCCCAGGCCCCTCTGCCCCATATGCCTCTACACATACCAGGTCAGCCACACCTGCTGGGCAAAACTGAAGAAAGCAACGCCTTTTCTGTCTGTCTTTCTCAACGGCAGGGAAGCTCCCCGTTTCCCTCTTGTCCAAGAAAGGGAACATCTAGAGAAGTACCTTCAGCATGTGGGGCCAGGACCAGGGCTCAGCACGTGCACTGGGGACACCCCTACTGAACAAGGCTCAGCTGACATTTCAGGAGTGAATGAGTCAATCATCTAAGCCATAATACAGATGGGAAGGCTGACATAGGGTCCCTCCTGTAACTCAGAACAATAAGGACACTTGCTCATCCATGTCCACTGGGAAGCCCACCTGCTCTCCTCCCCGTCCAGCAGCTTGCTGTAGGTGGCCCTCTCCATGTCCAGGGACAGGATGGAATCATGCAGCGCTGATAGTCATGCAGCACTGGGCAGGTCCTCGTTAGCCCACTGCAGGGCAGCTTCCACCTCAATCAGCTTGTCCTGGACACCGCTGAGTGCCTCCTTGCCCTTCTACTCTGCCTCCAGGATGGCGTCTTGCAGGGAAGCGCTCTGCCAAGGCCAACAGCAGACAGTGGGTGGGGCGTGGGAGACCAGGCACCACCCACCCCTCCTTGTGTTCCTCTCTCCTCCACCCTCACAGCCTTCATTTATTGTGGAAAATGTGAGAATACAGAAAAATAGAAAAGAATCTAACACCCCTGAAAGGTTACCCCTGCCAAGTTGGTGACCACCGGTTTCTTGAGGTTGGTGATTTCTGCTTGAAGTCTCTGCTTGGCTCTCTTCAGTTCATGGATCTCTATCTTAATTCCTTTGAGATCATCTCTTTTTCTCCTGGCAGTGACCTGGAGCTCTTGCCACGGAATCAGGGAGAGCCCAGGGTGACAAGTTGGCCTGGGGTGAGCCAAATCCAGGGCTCCTCACCCCAGATCTCTAAGCCCTTGTTCAGCCAGAACTTATGTGTCCTGTCCAGTCTGAGACCAACATCCAGAAGAGACATATTCCTTTCTGCTGGCAATGTATGTTTCAGCTGAGGGAACAAAAACATTGCCACACAGCATAGCTGTGTAACTGTCAAAGATCACCTAGCCAGCTCCTAGACAAGGACACACCTTTTCTCTGTCCTTGCCAGTCAGACCTTGAAGGCAGAGAGAGTGATCTATGTGATGTACGGTGGAAGGAAGAAACCCACTATTTTATGTGCATATCTGATTATTATTTCTGCCACAAAATGGCCTTAAATCATGCTCTCCTCACATGAGTATTGGGGAAGTCAGGCTTCCTGAAGATGTGCTTCTGTGGGCCATGGTGATGGAAGGCAGGAGGGAACAGGCAGGGATAGAGGAAAGAAGCCCACCTGGTTTGAAACATTAACCACCACCAGACATGGAATGAGGAGCTGACTAAAATAGTGTGAGAGCCACTTGGTATCTCTCAATGTGCCTATGTCTGCAGAATTGGGACAGTTCCCCTGACAGGACTAGCAAGTCTCAAGGAAGCCAGAGCCCTAGCAACTTCCTTGTTACTGATCCAGAGGTGTTTATAGATGGTCCTCTTGCCTGATCTCTAGGACAAGATATACAAGGTCAAGTGACCTTACCAATCACAGGACAAGTAGAGCTGCTGGACAGTGTCTGAGTCGTCTTGAACTTACCCAGTTCTACTTCCTTGCTCATTTGTAGTTCTCAAGAAAAACTGCAGAATATTCTGGGAATACAACATGCTGAGCTAAGGGGGAACCACCTGGACTCTGTTCCTCACCCTACCCTGGAATAGCATATCCTCCGACGCTTTAGCCCAGCAATTCCCATTGCCCTACAGCATAAAATCCAGGGAGACTGCTTTCTGTGGTCCTTCAGTTGCAATGCATGTGGAGCATGTGACTCCACCTGCCTCAGAATTCCCTGAGTCTTGACAGTCTGGCTCTCAGTGAATCCTAGGCATCTGCTGTCCCTGGATACCTAGCTGTAAGTAATAAAACGGCTTCATGTAACTTGTGGAATGGGGTGAGTTCTGTCCCCCTGGATGCAGACCAGTAACTAAACCATGCATAGTGAACTTGCTTCACAAGCCCTGTTGACCACGAAAGAAAACTTTCAACTCCTTTGTGCACAACTCAGTGCAGGGCACTTCTCTTGGCCTGGTACAGGGCCTCTACCTTGGCCTTGCTCCTCTGGACAACCTCTTCATTGTACTGCATCTTGAATCTCAGAGATGATACTATCCAAGTCCAGGTGCCCGTTGTCCATGGAGAGCACCACACTAGTGTCACCTGAGCTAGCTCTTGTGCAACAGGGCAGGGATTAGGGATCAATCCCCAGGAAATACTCCACCTCCCATCTTTTGGGACTCCCACAGCCATCTCACCAGGAGCCCACAGGGCTTCCTCAGTTTTCCAAGCATCCCAGGGACTTCCAGGGAGCGTGTACCCCAAACTTAATGCAGCACAGAACACTTGGAAGAATCCAATCTCCCTCTGCAGGGTGTCCACTTTTGCACCAAGATCCACCTTGACCAAGTAGGTGCTGTCAATATCCTGAATGGGGGCAGAGGGCACATTAGGGTTGGGCTGGAAGATTTTTGCCTGTCCTGTCAGGATGCCAGAGGGAGAGCAGCATGGATGGGGCAGGCACTGGAGCTAAAATCGAACCACGTGAACAGGCAGTCACGGAGCAAGCTGGCGGAGGAGCCAGGCCGCCTACATCACGGAGGTAGGCAGCGGGCAGCTATCCCGCCCAGCCGGCAGGCCAAGGACAGATGTCATAACCTAGCGACCCCGCCTGACCCCTGCACCTAGGTCGGTGCCATCACTGGTTGGTCGCAGTCACGGAGCCCGCCCGACCACCATGGATGGCTTGTCGCCATCACGGAGTTAGCCAGAGGCTTCTTTATAGGCTGGTGCAGGCATTTTGAATTACTCCTGAGGGCGTGGCAATTGTCATTGGAAGGGCAACTCCCTTCCTGAAACACCTACAGGAGACCAGAGGACCCTTGACAGGACCCAGGAGCCCAGAAGAGGAGGTATTGAGAAACTCGGGACCAACTCAGAGCCACCGGGGAATATACCCCACCTGAAGGCCACCACCCCTAGAAGGTCAGCTTCCTAGTGGAGCACCGCAATATCAAGTTCCTCCAAGACTTCAGGATACTGAAGGCTAAGAGGTGAGTTATTGGAAATCTAGACACTTTTAGTCAATAGAGACAATCTGCAATATCCCAGAGTTTCACTATTAGAGGGGTAGATACCTGAACAATATGAGAAAACAAGGGAAGAAAATATCCCAAACAAACCTAGATGGTATAGCAATAAAATCCAATTACAGCATGGCAGAAGAGATGTCAAAAACGGAATTCAGAATGTACATAATCAAAATGATCAGGAAAGCAAACGAGGAGATGAAAGAACAAATGCAGGCATTGAAGGATGAGATGAAAGAGCAAATGCAGGCATTGAATGATCGCACCAATCAACAGTTAAAAGAGCAAATACAGGAAGCAAAAGATCATTTCAATAAAGAGTTAGAGATATTGAAAAAAATACAAACAGAAATCCTTGAAATGAAGGAAACAATAAACCAAATTAAGAACTCCATAGAAAGCATAACCAATAGGATAGAACACCTGGAAGACAGAACCTCAGATATCGAAGACAAAATATTTAATCGTTAAAACAAAGTTGACCAAACAGAGAAGATGGTAAGAAATCATGAATAGAATCTACAAGAATTATGGGATATCATGAAAAGGCCAAATTTAAGAATTATCAGGATTGAGGAAGACTTAGAGAAACAAACCAAAGGAATGAACAATCTATTCAATGAAATAATATCAGAAAATTTCCCAAATCTGAAGAATGAAATGGAAAATCAAGTACAAGAGACTTATAGGACTCCAAATATACAAAATTACAATAGACCCACACCAAGGCACATTATAATGAAAATACCTAACATACAAAATAAAGACAGAATTTTAAAGGCTGTGAGAGAAAAGAATCAAATTACATTCAGGGGGAAACCAATACGGATATCAGCAGATCTTTCAATCCAGACCCTAAAAGTTAGAAGCGCCTGGAACAACATTTTTCAAGCTCTGAAAGAAAATGGATGCCAACCAAGAATCTTATATCCAACAAAACTTACCTTCAGATTTGAGGACGAAATAAAATCCTTCCATGATAAACACAAACTAAAAGAATTTACAAAAAGAAAGCCGGCATTACAGAACATTCTCAGCAAAATATTCCATGAGAGAGAGATGAAAAACAACAATGTAAATCAGCCAAGGGAGGAACTACCCTAAAGGAACAGGCAAATAAAGGAGAAATCAAGTCATGTTAAAAAAAAAAAAAGAACCAAATGACCAGAATACAAATCATATCTCAAATCTCAATAATAACCCTGAATGTAAATGGCCTGAAATCATCTATCAAAAGACATAGACTGGCAGATTGGATTAAAAAGAAAGATCCAACAATTTGCTGCCTGCAAGAGATTCATTGCATAGAAAGAGATACCCACAGACTAACAGTGAAAGGATGGGGAAAAATATACCATGGACATGGACACAGCAAAAAAGCCAGAGTATCCATCCTCATATCAGATAATGTGGACTTCAAGCCAAAGTTAGTCAGAAGGGACAAAGAAGGACATTTCATACTGTTTACGGGAAGCATCAATCAGCAAGACATAACAATCATAAATATCTATGCCCCAAAAATTGGATCATCCCTGTACATCAAACAAATCCTTCTCAATTCCAGAAATCAAATAGACCACAACACAATAATACTAGGCGATTTTAACACACCTCTCTCACCACTGAACAGATCCTCCAAACTAAAATTGAAAAAAGAAACAATAGATCTCAATAACACAATCAATAATTTAGACTTAACAAACATATATAGAATATACCATCCAACTAAGAGCAAATATACTTTCTTCTCAGCAGCACATGGATCCTTCTCTAAAATAGACCGTATATTATGCCACAAAGCTACTGTTAGCAAATACAAGAAGATAGAGATAATACCTTGTATTCTATCAGATCATAATGGATTGAAATTAGAAATAAATGACAGAAAAAAAAACAAACTACTCCAACACCTGGAGATTAAATAATATGCTATTGTATGATGAATGGATAACAGAAGATATCAGGAAGGAAATTAAAAAAATCTTAGACGTAAATGAGAACAAAGAAAGAACATATCAAAATCTCTGGGACACTATGAAAGCAGTACTTAGAGGAAAATTTATTTCATGCAGCGCATTCAATAAAAGAAGAAAAAATCAACAAATAAATGACCTAACACTACAGCTCACAGTCCTAGAAAAAGAAGAACAGAGCAACACCAAAAGTAGTAGAAGACAGGAAATAGTTAAAATCAGAGCTGAAATCAATAAAATGGAAACAAAAGAAACAATTGAAAAAATTGACAAAATAAATAATTGGTTCTTTGAAAAAATAAACAAAATTGATAAACCCTTAGCCACACTAACAAAGAGAAGACGAGAGAAAACCCAAATCACTAAAATTCGGAATGAACAAGGAAATATCACAACAGACACGAGTGAAATACAAAACATAATTAGAAGCTATTTTGAAAATCTATACTCAAACAAAACAGAAAATCTCGAAGATATCAACAGGTTTCTAGAGACATATGAATTACCTAAACTGAACGAGGAGGACATACACAATTTAAATAGATCAATTTCAAGTAATGAAATAGAAGAAGTCATCAAAAACCTACCAACAAAGAAAAGTCCAGGACCAGATGGGTTCTCAGCCGAGTTCTACAAAACCTTTACAGAAGAGCTCATTCCAATACTCCTTAAAGTATTCCATGAAATAGAAGAGGAGGGAACCCTCCCAAACTCATTCTATGAAGCCAATATCACCCTGATACCTAAACCAGACAGAGACACATGGAGGAAAGAAAATTTCAGACCAATATCTTTAATGAACATCAACACAAAAATTCTCAACAAAACTTTAGCAAATCACATACAAAAATATATTAAAAAGATAGTGCACCACAATCAAATGGGTTTTATCCCAGGGATGCAAGGTTGGTTCAACATCTGGAAATCAATAAATGTAATTCACCATATCAACAGACTTAAAGTCAAGAATCACATGATTATTTTGGTAGATGCAGAAAAAGCATTTGATAAAATACGGCATCCCTTCATGCTCAAAACACTAGAAAAAATAGGGATAGTGGGAACATTCCTTAACATTATAAAGGTCATCTGTGCTAAGCCCATGGTCAATATCATTCTAAATGGTGAAAAACTGAAAGCATTCCCCCTAAAAACTGGAACAAGGCAGGGATGCCCTCTTTCACCACTTCTATTCAACATTTTCCTTGAAACTCTAGGCAGAGCAATTAGATAGACCAAGGAAATTAAAGGGATACGAATAGGAAAAGAAGAACTCAAACTATCCCTATTTGCTGATGACATGATTATATATTTAGAGGACCAGAAAAGTCTACCAGAAAGCTTCGAGAACTCATAAGTGAATTCAGTAAAGTAGCAGGATATAAGATCAGTGCTCAAAAATCTAATGCATTTTTACACATAAGTGATGAATCTTCAGAAAAAGAAGTTAGGAAAACTACTCCATTCACAATAGCTTTGGAAAAAATAAAATACTTGGGAATCAATCTAACAAAAGAAGTGAAAGACCTCTACAATGAGAACTACCAAACACTAAAGAAAGAAATTAAAGAAAATCTTAGAAGATGGAAAGGTCTCCCATGTTCTTGGATAGGCAGAATTCATATTGTCAAAATGGCCATACTACCAAAAGTGCTATACAGATTCAATGCAATTCCAATTAAAATCCCAATGATATACCTTACAGAAATAGAGCAAGCAATCATGAAATTCATCTAGAAGAATAAGAAATCCAGAATAGCTAAAGCAATCCTTAGCAGGAAGAGTGAAACAGGGGATATCGCAATAGCAGAACTTCAACTATACTACAAAGCAATAGTAACAAAAACAACATGGTATTGGTACCAAAATAGACAGGTAGGTCAATGGTACAGAACAGAGGACGTGGACACAAACCCAAATAAATACAATTTTCTCATACTAGACAAAGGTGCCAAAAATATGCAATGGAGAAAAGATAGCCTCTTACAACTGGTGCTGGGAAAACTGGAAATCCATATGCAGCAGAATGAAACTAAACCCCTATCTCTCACCCTGCACAAAAATCAACTCACAATGGATCAAGGACCTCAGAAACAGACTAGAGACCCTTCATCTTATATAGAAGAAAAAGTAGGTCCAAATCTTCAACATGTTGGCTTAGGATCAGACTTCCTTAACAGGACTCCCATAGCACAAGAAATAAAAGCAAGAATCAATAACTGGGACAGATTCAAACTAAATAGCTTTCTCTCAGCAAAGGAAACTATCAGTAATGCGAAGAGAGAGCCTACAGAGTGGGAGAAAATCTTTGCCACTCATACTTCAGATAGAGCACTAATTTCCAGAATATATAAAGAACTCAAAAAACTCTACACCAAGAATACAAATAACCCAATCAACAAATGGGCTAAGGATATGAACAGACACTTCACAGAAGATCTACAAGCAAGCAACAAACATATGAAAAAATGTTCAACATTTCTAGTAATAAGAGAAATACAAATCAAAACTACCCTAAGATTCCATCTCAACCCAATTAGAATAGCGATTATCAAGAATACAAGCAACAATAGGTGTTGGAGAGGATGTGGGGAAAAAGGTACACTCATACATTGCTGGTGGGGCTGCGAATTAGTGCAGCCACTCTGGAAAGCAGTGTGGAGATTCCTTAGAAAACTTGGAATGGAACCACCATTTGACCCAGCTATCCCACTCCTCGGCCTATACCCAAAGGACTTAAAATCAGCATACTACAGAGATACAGCCACAACAATGCTCATAGCTGCTCAATTCACAATAGCCAGATTGTGGAACCAACCTAGATGCCCCTCAATTGTTGAATGGATAAACAAACTGTGGTATATATATATACCATGGAATATTACTCAGCCATAAAGAATAATAAAATTATAGCATTTGCAGGCAAATGGATGCAGTTGGAGAATATCATGCTAAGTGAGATAAGCCAATCTCAAAAAACCAAAGGATGAATGATCTCACTGATAAGTGGATAATAACACATATAGGGGGTGGAAGGGGGCAAGAATGGAGGAAGGAGGGACTCTCTAGAAGGATAAGAGTGGTGGGAGGGGTGGGGGAGAAATAACAGAATGAATCAAAAGATATTACCCTAGGTAAATGTATGACTACACAAATGGTATGCCTCTACTTCATGTACAAATAGAGAAACAAGATGTATCCCATTTGTTTACAATAAAAATGAATTTAAAAAAAAAGAGTGAGTGAGACCTTGGTCTTGCTGTAGGCAGACCCTGCAGGGAGGGTCCCACAGTGGCTGGGGGCTTGTCTACTCCCACTTCCCTTATTTTTCTTGATAACAGTATCCACTTTCCCTTTGAGAAAATATCTGTGCTCCAGCCCATGTTATTGAGAAAAAAATTCTCCCTCTTTTTTGTCTGGTTTTCTAAATTTTTTGAATAAAAATAACTCTTTAATTCTTCACCCTACTTTGTAAATAGCAGTACAGTAGGTTTTATTCAAAATTGTAAATTTAAAATATTTTATCAAAAGAACCCATTAAATATTCAATTTTTTAAAAAGAGAAGGAATATTATATGTAGAATGCAGTTTAGCTATTAATAAATAGTAGTTCAACAAATGAATAAATGAACCATTACAACTACTTTGTGACATGTAAGTTATTACAACTTCATTTTGGGGCTTATGAAAATGAAGGCTCAGAACATTACAAAATATTTCTGTGTGCTGTAAACCTAGTGAATGAAAGACAGTGTTATGATTCAGAAATATCTCCAATCTCTAATCATGTCATCATGTGTTCTGCTTCAACTTATTCTGTTCCTATAATAAAAGATACTGAGTTGGTATTGTTCAAACACCTTTAAGTTGAGCTTGCACTTGATTTGGCAATCGGATTTGGAGGTAGGGACATTCTACCAATATGGCTTGTGTTACCTTGAGTGTCAGTTAGAGTCTAGAGTAAGCCTCAGATGTTCACCCACCTCTCTTCTAAGTAGCTAAGGAAAGACTTCTAGAATGGCCAATTTATTTCTTAGATCATTAGTAATCTGGGCTGCTGGGACCTGCAGATAACACTAATAGATCTACTTGTCACAATACTGAGTCACTTTCTTAGTGTAGTGCAAATTAGGGGGAAAGGGCTTTTCTACTTCATCTCTGGGAAAACAATTTTTAGAGAATAGACAATATATCATTTCAGGTTATAATATATTTTAACACTAAAAATACCATAGTATTTGGCTAGCTATGAAATTACATTTCTTCCTACTTCTAAAAAAGAAGAATTTATCAATAAGAATTCCATATAGAACTTCTATTAAAATGGTGCAAACCCCTGAATCATCAAAGCACTTTATAATAACTCATAGAAAATTGTTATTCTTTATTGCATGATTAATATTTCCATAATTAATATTTACATGTCTAATTTTAAATCTTTCTTGGATAATTTCTGTAGAAATGTTTAGAAAATTATATACCTACAGTTATCTCTTAGTATCTAGGAGCCTACGCAGACACTCAAATATATGGGTGTTTGAATCCCTTATATAAAATGACCTATGCCTACATAAAACCTACATGATGTTCCTGTAAGTTTGATAATCTATACCATCCTCTTATATACTTCAGATCAGTCCTAGATTACTTCTAATACCTAATACAATGCCAATTTTATGCAAACATTTGTTATACTATAGTGTTTTAAAAATAGTGGAAAGAAAAAAAATAATCTGTACATGTCTCAGTATCCTTTTTAAAACATTTTTGTTCTGTAGTTGACTAAATCCTTGGATACAGAAAATTTTCCACTTCTATATTTTACGAGTTTAAAAGGAGGTAAACAGAGAGGTCTCTCAGGAGTACTAGATTTATTCAACATTCTGTTGATACATAGTTTTCCAATCTTGGACAAGTAATAACTAATGTGGGAATCAAGTGTATAAGTTATAAAAGTGCTAGATAAAAGTATGACTCTTTCACTTAATATGCTTTTCTAGCTATGTCCTTGACCCTTCTGAATTGGATAAGACTTCTGACTGCTGTGACCCTTTGTGTAGTATTGTAATTAAACTTAAAATAAAACATGTTGCACTGGGAAAAAATAAAACCACGTGAACACTTATGGAGTGGATTTATAACTTGAGCAACTATACCCTGAAAACAAGAGTTAGAGCCAGAAAACAGGGCTGCCTTCATTTCTATTATTTCTGGAAGTCTTACACTCTGCACACAGTTGAACTGGAGGTTAACTGGGCTCAGGCATTGTTGACAAGCTAAAGAAACCAGTCCCAGAGCAGAGGAGGGTGGAGAATAGCAGGATTAAGATGTGGGGGTAAAGCTAACTGTCCCTCACCTTCTTTAGCACCACAAAATCATTTTCAACTTTTGTTCAGTTGTTGATTTCTGTTTCATATCTGGTACAATTTAGCAAATAAGAAGACTGTTATGTTTATAGATATCCTCTTTGCCCTGATTTCCTATACTCCTGAATATACCTTCATAAGAAACAGATTCACAAGGAGAAAGTAAGTAGAAAGAGGTCCTAAGGATTCCTGGTCAGAAGCCAATTCTAGGCCATCATGCTACATTCATACCTAGACTGGAAGCTTCACTTTATTTTGACTGGATACCAACTGTCTTCATATCCCTGGCTTGCTCACTTCCTCTTATATTGCTCCATGGAGTGTTCCTCAGCTCTGTTTCCCACCTGGACTGGTCCACCTGCTTCCTGAGGTTGCTGAGGCAGCCCTGGAAGACCAGCTCCAGGCTGGTGGTGTGGGTCCTGGCATCCAGCAGCTCCCACCTGGTCTCCAGCACCTGCTTCTGGTGCTCCAGGAATCACCCCTGGAAACAGGAAGTTGAAGGGCTCAGTCCCAGGAGACAGCCTCTGTGCACTTGAGAAGTTCCTGCTGGCTTGGCAAGAGTGAAAAGTGATTCCAGTTTGGCCTTGATCCCCAAAATGCTTTGAGAAGTTGTTCAACTCTCCTATTAGAAGCAATTTCAGGTAAGTGTATGTGACCAATGGCCTAGAGTAATGATGCTCCAACTCTAGTGGACGTTAGGATCAATCACCCAGAAGTTCATAAAGAACACACGTGTGAGTAGAATAGGATTTGGGCCTTCACGTGGCTACCAAGTGGCCCAGTTGATTCTGACTTCCACCAAATTGGAGAACTACTGACCTAGGTTATCCAGGAAGTTAGGAAGACTCCCATCAATGAGATAACAAAACAACGCACCCTCAGGAATATACTTTAACCATATAGCCACAATTGTCTGATGTGAACAAAATCTTCTACATCCTCACCCCTCTCACTATTTTCATGACAATGCAAGTGGCAGCAAGCAATCAGTAGCCAAGGAGAAGAATTAACTGATAATGAAAACTTTGAACTTATTTACCACCTTCCTCTTAAAGACCTTGAGACATTTTTCCTTACTGTGAATCTGTTCCCCAACTCGTCCTCAGAGGCAGGTGAAGGAGGAAGGTAGATCCTCAATGAAATGACACTGGTAAGACTTCCCTAAGCCTGGAGCTCAGGCACAGTCACCAACTCTAGTTTATTTCTTACTACCTTCTCATTTGTTCCCAATTCTAGATCTAGGCAGGAATGCTGATCCATAGCTGCTCCTCCCTAAAGAGAAAGTGGGGCAAGGCAGAAATACAGCATCCCTCCTCCTGTTGGAGCAAATTCAAGATGCAGCCTCCCTGACCCTTCCTCTCCAGGGCCAGTACTCAACCAGACTCAATCACAGGTTGGCCAAAGAGCAGGTTGTTGCACAAGGCTGGTGTAAGAAGTCAGGTCTCCTGTTGGTGTTAAGACTGGATGAGATCTGAAGAACAGGATTTCTCAAGGCTATGAATAATAATTCACCACTCCTATTCTGGCCAAAACCATTTAAAACTCACCAGACCAGATCATTTGCGTTTGTTCCAACCTTCTTTTCAGAACCTGTTGACTGGACCACATCTGATTTTTGTGGCTTCTATTAACTCCCTTGGAGACCTGAAAAGCCAGTTTGGTGCCAACATGCTCTGAGTCCTGGTCTGGTAGAATCATGTGGAAACTTAGGGGGAAGAAATATTTTGTCAATGTTTTAGTGTGTGAGTCTACAACATAACCACTGAATAGTCTGACTTCTTTAAGGTTAGACATGTCAACCTGTGATTTACTGTACATGCAGGGGGTGACTGCCTTCATTACAGTGAGACCACAAGGCCCCGATTTGACATGACTGTAACATGTTGCTGAGGTTTAGACACAGCATCCTGGGAAGGCTCTGAAATCATGTAAAACAAAGTGACCACCTTCCACCAGGGTTGATTTCAGGAGAAAGGTGCTAAACTAGTAAGCCTCAGATAACCTAGACCGGCACTGCACACTAGCCACCTTCCCACCATGGCAGAAAGACCTTTTCCAAAGGTTACTGGAGTTATCCATCCCAGGCCCTTTGACCTCCAGGCAAGGTAGTCACCTTAGCAATGAAGGGGGCAAACTTGCTGTTGAGCAAATTAATCTGTTCTCATTCCTGATGCTTCACCTCCTGGTTCTCAGGGTGAAACTTCACATCCAGAGACTCCAGCAAAGCTTCAGTTCATTACAACTTCCTGAATGCCTCCAAGACAAACCACAGGACCTAACATACCTAAGCCCCCCAAAACAACTGCCCCAGGTGAAGCTCAGCTGCTAAGGCTGTCCACAACAAAGCATCCACCTGCATTTCTGCCCAGACTGCTTCTGTGGCCCAGGTCTCCAGATACCCCGGTGGAGATGCTCTTGTTCCCACCAAGGCCAACAAGACTCCAGTTACAGTAACCACCTGACCCAGCATGGCCTAGGTAGTGACCACCACTTTTACAGACCAACAGCAAGCTTCCTGCCCCTCTTCAGCACCCTCCCTGAGGAATCCTGAGCCACTGCTAAAACCTCCACTCAGGTCCTTGGAGCATAGACCTGCCTGCTCATGGTGACTCAAGGTCATGACACTGAGAAGGTGGGAAGAAGGTGTCTCAATGATTCCCACTGGGATGCTCAAGGTGCCCCTTGTGTATCTCCTGGGGTTGGCAGCTGGCCAAGGGCAAATTCAGGGTTTGGCTCCCCTGAAGTCAAAAGTGACAAGAAAATGAAAAATGAAATATAGTTGGGAAGAGCCTGTCAAATAATTATCACTTAGTTAACAAAGTGTTCTTATTATTATTTATCTACCAACTACCTGCTGACCTAGGCAATATGAAGTATGTGTAATTAAACCCCCAAAGCTCGCAGGTGCAGTGTTTCCTGATTGTTAGTGTTTCAACACTTTTGGTTCCTACCCAAGTGGTATTAAAATCCAAGATATGTCTTCCTGAAACTTTGGGACAGAGCCCTTGATGAAATAGAAACTGATGCTGAAAAAAAATAGTGATTCAGAGACCCACCCAATGGACTTCTCTGTAATCGGTGGGAGCTGCTTTTCATCCCCTACCCCGCAAAATTAAATATATATAAACACACACACATTTTCCTAAAACAATTGTCCAAAAAAGAATTGAGAAGTATTAACTATGTCTACAAACAGAATATTATGTAGATAATAAAATTGCAAGAATTTTGTAAACAAAAAATAAAGTCCATGTCAATGTTAAGTGAAAAAAAGGAGAAATCAAAATCAAATACTCAGCATGACCACTAAATCCTAGGTACAGAAAAGGCCACCTAGGACAACATTGAAACAGGATGAACATAGCTATATATTTTTAACTGATTAAAACAAAATACTTTAGAAACACATGTTCAAAAAGAAAATGTATCCGTGTCAGTTGTTTTGTGTTATGGTTGATTTGTACATTTTTCATCTTTCTATTTTTCCAGGTTTAAAATAATGAGTAGGCATTATTTTTATAATCGAAGAAACCAAGTCCCACGAAGCTCGATGCTCCTGTGCAGAGAGGTGAAGCAACCCGTTTAAAAAACAGTCAAGCAGGCCAAGGACCTGACCCTTTCTTTTGGTCACCCCATAACTATTTGACCAGCTGCTAAGGAAATATTCTGGGTTCAGATTTCTCTTGTCCACCCTTTATCCAGGCCAGGAAGGTGCCATTGTTTTCAATTCCAGCTCTTCCACTTTCTAGTTTTGTGATTGTGAGCCTTTCAGTCTGTTTTGTTATCCGTCAAATGGGGTAATAATGACACCAATCCTTGCTCTGTAACCTGAGTATTATATAAACTGTTCAGGGGAATAGAAATAAACGTTAACCTTTGCCATTGACATTTTACAAAGGTACATGTCGAAGTTCACAACTGACCCTCAGATACAGTGTTAGTAGCAGCACATGACATTTTTTTCCTGATTATTGTGTTCCAGAACTGTTAAATGCTTTATAAAGATAATCTCCCTTAATCCTTACAACAGCACCAAGAGGTAGCTATGACTAACACCTTCATTTTTTTTTAAAGTGGAAACTAATGTTTAAAAGATTAAGTGCTTTGCCCAGGTGATGCAATTCTCTAAGTAGTAGAGACAGGATTTGAACCAAGTTTGACTGATTCCAGAGCTCAGAACATACATGTTGATTTGAATCAACTACTGAGTCCATAAATACTGATACAGGGATTGGGACCTCTGCATGGAGGGGTGGACTTTGAGCAGGTTTTGGAGGACGAGAAGGAGCAAGGAGGGAGGGCGGTCTTAATGGAAACAGGAGAGGAACCCCACCAGCAAAGGCTAAAAAAGAGGGGTCTTAGGTGGGTCACAGAAACTCAGAAGGCTGAGTGGAACAAGGGTGAGAGGATGGATATGTCAAGACCAAAGAGATTAACTATGACAAAAGTGACAGAAAGAAAGACTGCATGTTCCCAGGCAGAGGTGGGACCAGGTTGTGCAATCCCCTCTATTTTTTTTTTCCTCCTCCTTTTCAGATAAGTCTGGAATTCTAGTGAAAGACATTACTTTAAAAAAAACTTTTTTATCATTTATCTTGAGTACCCCATGCATATTTGATCCTGGGTCCAGCTCTGTAGAAGGTCATGACCTTGATGATGTGTTTGTTCGCCTTTCCCTTAAGAGATGTCTAGTCGGGGCTGGGGTTGTGGCTCAGTGGTAGAGCGCTTGCCAGGTACGTGTGAGGCACTGGGTTCAACTCTCAGCACCACATAAAAAAATATATTGTGTCCATCTACAACTGAAAATATTTAAAAAAAAAAAAAAAAAGAATTGTCCAGTCTAAATAGGTGATGGAAGAACTGGCTACAATTAGCCCCCAGGTCCTCTCTCTTCTTCGCCCATCCTGTGAGTTTTGGAACACTCTCCCCTGGGCCTCTCTGCACCAGCCATCCTCGTAGGCTTCTGGCTTCACCTTCCTTTCGACTCTGCATAGAAACCTGCAGTGGCTTCTCATGCCCTGCCACGATGGATATTCAGGGAAAAAATATATCTTTAGTCTTTTTCTTATTATAAAAATACATATATGCCTTGCGTTAAAAACTCAAACAATGGAGTAAAATATAACACACCAAGTAATAATTAATCCTCTTCACACTCTTTCACTCAGACCTGTCTGAGAGCCACCACCAGCTCACAAAGCATATTAGTGAAAATTAGACAAGAACATCCCTTCCTCCAAACAGATATGAAAATCCTAAAATAGCAAATTAAATCCAGTAATATATAAAAGGGTTAATATAGCATGACCAAGAATATAGGAGGTTATTCCAAGAATATAGGATTGGTTTAATGTTTGGGAATTGATTAGCCTAATTCACAATATTAATGGAATAAAAGAGAAAAATTATGTGACCATCTGAATAGATACTTAAAAAGTGTTTGACAAAATTCAATGATCATTCAATATAAAAAAAAGCCTCACAGTACACTATAAGGAAATTTCCTGAACTGATAAAGCTTATTTTAAAAAATAAATCAAAAAAATGCTGATATTTAATATTATGGATAATGGTAGAAGAATTTAAGTTTCCAAGTAAGATTGGCAACAAAACAAGGAGTCCATTGTTCCTCCCTTTTAACATTGTCCAAAGAACCTAGCCACAGCAATAAAGCAAGAAAAAGAATTAAGAGCAAATAGTTCAGAAAAGTCAAAACTCTCTATAGTCATAGACAACATGATTATGTACATATAAAATTCTAAGGAATCTATAAACTTAGCTAGTAAAAGTAAAACTTAATTTAATATACTCACAGGATACAAAGTCAGCATTTTATAAATTGTGTTCTTATTTACCTGCAACAAAACAGATTAAAACTTTTAAACATCATTCTCAAAAACACAAAAACATGAAATAAGGATAGATTTAACAACATATCTACAAGACCTGTACACTATAAAACATATAAATGTTATAAAATTATAAAACATTGCTGAGAAGAATTAAAGAAGTAAACTGTTACTAAAGTAACAGCCTAAAGTAACAGTGTTCATAGACTGAAAGACTCACAATCAAAAAGAAGAAGAAGCAGCTTAAAATGTTAATTCTCAGGAGACTGAGTTGGCGGACTAGAGGGTTACTGCATCTCAAGTCGCTCTAGGACTCAGGATTCAAGAAGAGGAGGTATTGAGAGACTCAGGACCAACTCAGAGCAGCCAGGTGAATCTCTCCCACTGGGCGAGGCTTGACCGAGGCAGCAGGCCCAGACCGCAGGCAGCTTCTCAGAGCAGGACTGGGCAGCGAGAGGCTTCCATGAACAGCCAGTCTCCCGCTTCCGCAAACAGCCAGGCTTTCCCCGCCCCAGCGGCAGGCTTGGACAGCAGGCAGTTTCTCAGAGCAGGGCCAGCCAGAGAGAGGCTTCCGCACACAACTAGGATCCCCCTGGCCCCAGCGGTAGACCTGGACCACAGGCAGCTTCTCAAAGCAGGGTCGGCCAGCGAGAGGCTTCCGTGCACAACTAGGCTCCCCTGGCCTGGGCGGCAGGCAGGACCAGAGCCATACCAGACATGCCTCAGCCAGCAGTCTAGTTCCCCTTTGGCAGACCATTGGTCAACAAGTGGAGGCACCTCTGCCCACTAGCAGGGAATATACCTCACCTGAAGACCACCACCCCTAGAGGGGCACTTTCTTGTGGAGCACAGCATTATCAACTTCCTCCAAGACTTCAGGCTACTGAGGGCTAGGAGATGATATACTGGAAATCTACAGGGACACTATAAGCCAATAGAGGAAATCTGCAATATCTCAGAGTTCCACTGATACCTGACCAATGTGAGAAAACAAGGGAAGAAAATGTCCAAACAAACCTAGAGGCTATATCAATAAAACTCAGTGACAGCATGGCAGAAGAAATGTCAGAAAGGGAGTTCAGAATGTACATAATTAAAACGATCAGGGAAGCAAACGAGGAGATGAAAGAGCAAATGCAGGCATTGAAGGATGAGATGAAAGAGCAAATGCAGGCATTGAATGATCGCACCAATCAACAGTTAAAAGAGCAAATACAGGAAGCAAAAGATCATTTCAATAAAGAGTTAGAGATACTGAAAAAAAAACAAACAGAAATCCTTGAAATGAAGGAAACAATAAACCAAATTAAAAACTCCATAGAAAGCACAACCAATAGGATAGAACACCTGGAAGACAGAATCTCAGACAATGAAGACAAAATATTTAATCTTGAAAACAAAGTTCACCAAACAGAGAAGATGGTAAGAAATCATGAACAGAATCTACAAGAATTATGGGATATCATGGAAAAAGCCAAATTTAAGAATTATAGGGATTAAGGAAGGCACAGAGAAACAAAACAAAGGAATGAACAATCTATTCAATGAAATAATATCAGAAAATTTCCCAAATCTGAAGAATGAAATAGAAAATCAAGTATAAGAGCCTTATAGGACTCCAAATATACAAAATTACAACAGACCCACACCAAAGCACATTATAATGAAAATACTAACATACAAAATAAAGACAGAATTTTAAAGGCTGTGAGAGAAAAGAATCAAATTACATTCAGGGGGAAACCAATACAGATATCAGCAGATATTTCAATCCAGAACCTAAAAGCTAGAAGTGCCTGGAACAACGTTTTTCAAGTCCTGAAAGAAAACGAATGCCAACCAAGAATCTTACCAAGAATCTTAAACCCAGCAAAATATACCATCAGATATGACGATGAAATAAAATCCTTCCATGATAAACAAAAGCTAAAAGAATTTACAAAAAGAAAGCCGGCATTACAGAACATTCTCAGCAAAATATTCCATGAGGAAGAGATGAAAAACGATAATTGAAATCAGTAAAGGGAGCAACCATCCTAAAGGAATAGCCAAAAAAAGGAGAAACCAAGTCATGTCAGAAAACAAAAATGAGCCAACTGATCTTAATAACACAATCAATAATTTAGACAATAATTTAGACGATAATCAATATTTTAATGGACATATATAGACTATACCATCCAACTAAGAGCGAATACACTTTCTTCTCAGCAGCACATGGATCCTTCTCTGAAATAGACCATATATTATGCCACAAAGCTACTGTTAGCAAATACAAGAAGATAGAGATAATACCTTGTATTCTATCAGATCATAATGGATTGAAATTAGAAATAAATGACAGGAAAAAAAAAAGAAACTACTCCAACACCTGGAGATTAAATAATATGCTATTGTATGGTGAATGGATAACAGAAGACATCAGGAGGGAAATAAAAAAATTCTTAGAGGTAAACGAAAACAAAGACACATCATATCAAAATCTCTGGGAAACTATGAAAGCAGTACTTAGAGGAAAATTTATTTCATGGAGTGCATTCATTAAAAGAAGAAAAAATCAACAAATAAATGACCTAACACTACAGCTCAAAGCTCTAGAAAAAGAACAGAGCAACACCAAAAGTAGTAGAAGACAGGAAATAGTTAAAATCAGAGCTGAAATCAATGAAATTGAAACAAAAGAAACAATCGAAAAGATTGACAAAATAAATAGTTGGTTCTTTGAAAAAATAAACAAAATTGATAAACCCTTAGCCACACTAACAAAGAGGAGAGAGAAAACTTGAATTACTAAAATTTGGAATGAACAAGGAAATATCAACAGCAGACATGAGTGAAATACAAAACATAATTAGAAGCTATTTTGAAAATCTATACTCCAAAAAAATAGAAAATCTCAAAGATATCAACAGGTTTCTAGAGACATATAAATTACCTAAACTGAACAAGGAGGACATACACAATTTAAATAGATCAATTTCAAGTAATGAAATAGAAGAAGTCATCAAAAACCTACCAACAAAGAAAAGTCCAGGACCAGATGGGTTCTCAGCCGAGTTCTACAAAACCTTTACAGAAGAGCTCATTCCAATACTCCTCAAAGTATTCCATGAAATAGAAGAGGAAGGAACCCTCCCAAACTCATTCTATGAAGTCAATATCACCCTGATACCTAAACCAGACAGAGACACATGGAGGAAAGAAAAGATCAGATCAATATCCTTAATGAACATCGACACAAAAATTCTCAACAAAATTTTAGCAAATCACATACAAAAATATATTAAAAAGATAGTGCACCACGATCAAGTGGGTTTTATCCCAGGGATGCAAGGTTGGTTCAACATCTGGAAATCAATAAATGTAATTCACCATATCAACAGACTTAAAGTCAAGAATCACATGATTATTTTGGTAGATGCAGAAAAAGCATTTGATAAAATACGGCATCCCTTCATGCTCAAAACACTAGAAAAAATAGGGATAGTGGGAACATTCCTTAACATTATAAAGGTCATCTGTGCTAAGCCCATGGTCAATATCATTCTAAATGGTGAAAAACTGAAAGCATTTCCCCTAAAAACTGGAACAAGGCAGGGATGCCCTCTTTCACCACTTCTATTCAACATTTTCCTTGAAACTCTAGGCAGAGCAATTAGACAGACCAAGGAAATTAAAGGGATACGAATAGGAAAAGAAGAACTCAAACTATCCCTATTTGCTGATAACATGATTGTATATTTAGAGGAACCAGTAAATTCCACAAGAAAGCTTCGAGAAGTCATAAGTGAATTCAGTAAAGTAGCAGGATATAAGATCAGTGCTCAAAAATCTAATGCATTTTTACACATAAGTGATGAATCTTCAGAAAGAGAAGTTAGGAAAACTACTCCATTCACAATAGCTTCGGAAAAAATAAAATACTTGGGAATCAATCTAACAAAAGAAGTGAAAAACCTCTACAATGAGAACTACAGAACACTAAACAAAGAAATTAAAGAAAATCTTAGAAGATGGAAAGGTCTCCCATGTTCTTGGGTAGGCAGAACTAATATTGTCAAAATGGCCATACTACCAAAAGTGCTATACAGATTCAATGCAATTCCAGTTAAAATCCCAATGATATACCTTACAGAAATAGAGCAAGCAATCATGAAATTCATCTAAAAGAATAAGAAATCCAGAATAGCTAAAGCAATCCTTAGCAAGAAGAGTGAAGCAGGGGGTATTACAACAGCAGAACTTCAACTACACTACAAAGCAATAGTAACAAAAATGGCATGGTATTGGTACCAAAATAGAAAGGTGGATCAATGGTACAGAAAAGAGGACATGGACACAAACCCAAATAAATACAATTTTCTCATACTAGACAAAGGTGCCAAAAATATGCAATAGAGAAAAGATAGCCTCTTACAAATGGTGCTGGGAAAACTGGAAATCCATATGCAACAGAATGAAACTGAACCCCTATCTCTCACCCTGCACAAAAATCAACTC
This sequence comes from Sciurus carolinensis, assembly GCF_902686445.1. NCBI lineage: Eukaryota > Metazoa > Chordata > Mammalia > Rodentia > Sciuridae > Sciurus > Sciurus carolinensis. Next base: position 112,755,246 of record NC_062216.1, read on the forward strand.
GCAATGGATCAAGGACCTCAGAATCAGACCAGAGACCCTTCATCTTATAAAAGAAAAAGTAGGTCCAAAACTTCAACTTGTTGGCTTAAGATCAGACTTTCTTAACAGGACTCCCATAGCACAAGAAATAAAAGCAAGAATCAACAACTGGGATAGATTCAAACTAAAAAGCTTTCTCTGAGCAAAGGAAACTATCAGTAATGTGAAGAGAGAGCCTACAGAGTGGGAGAAAAATCTTTGCCACTCATACTTCAGATAGAGCACTAATTTCCAGAATATATAAAGAACTCAAAAAACTCTACACCAAGAATACAAATAATCCAATCAACAAATGGGTTAAGGAAATGAACAGATACTTCACAGAAGATGATCTACAAGCAATCAACAGATATATGAAAAAATGTTCAACATCTCTAGTAATAAGAGAAATGTAAATCAAAACTACCCTAAGATTCCATCTCACCCCAATTAGAATGGCAATTATCAAGAACACAAGCAACAATAGGTGTTGGAGAGGATGTGGGGAAAAAGGTACACTCATACATTGCTGGTGCGGCTGCAAAGTAGTGCAGCCACTCTGGAAAGCAGTGTGGAGATTCCTTAGAAAACTTGGAATAGAACCACTATTTGACCCAGCTATCCCACTCCTTGGCCTATACCCAAAGGACTTAAAATCAGCATACTACAGAGATACAGCCACATCAATGTTCATAGCTGCTCAATTCACAATAGCCAGATTGTGGCATCAACCTAGATGTCCTTCAATTGATGAATGGATAAAGAAACTATGATATATATATATATATATATATATATATATATATATATATGCCATGGAATATTACTCAGCCATAAAGAATGATAAAATTATGGCATTTGCAGGCAAATGGATGAAATTGGAGAATATCATGCTAAGTGAGATAAGTCAATCTCAAAAAACCAAAGGACAAATGATCTCACTGATAAGCGGATGTTGACACATAATGGGGGGTGGGAGGGGTTAGTGTTAGGGTTAGGGTTAGGAGGGGGGCAAGAATGGAGGAAGGAAGAACTGTATAGAGGGAAAAGAGGGGTGGGAGGGAGTGGGGGAAGGGAAAAAATAACAGAATGAATCAAACAACATTACCCTATGTAAATTTATGATTACACAAATGGTATGCCTTTACTCCATGCACAAACAGAGAAACAACATGTATCCCATTTGTTTACAATAAAAATAAATAAATAAATAAATAAATAAGAATACAAGCAACAGTAGGTGTTGGAGAGTATGAGGGGAAAAAGATACACTCATACATTGCTGGTGGGGCTGCAAATTAGTGCAGACACTCTGGAAAGCAGTGTGGAGATTCCTTAGAAAACTTGGAATGGAACCACCATTTGACCCAGCTGTCCCACTCCTCAGTCTATACCCAAAGGACTTAAAATCAGCATACTACAGAGATACAGCATACTACAGAGATACAGTTCATAGCTGCTCAATTCACAATAGCCAGATTGTGGAACCAACCTAGATGCCCCTCAATTGATGAATGGATAAACAAACTGTGGTATATAAATAGAATGGAATATCACTCAGCCATAAAGAATAATAAAATTATGGCATTTGCAGGCAAATGGATGCAGTTGGAGAATATCATGCTAAGTGAGATAAGCCAATCTCAAAAAACCAAAGGACAAATGATCTCGCTGATAAGCGGATGATGACACATAATGGGGGGTGGGAGGGGGGCAAGAATGGAGGAAGGAGGGACTGTACAGAGGGAAAAGAGGGGTGGGAGGGGTGGGGGGGAGGAAAAAATAACAGAATGAATCAAACATCATTACCCTATGTAAATGTATGATTACACAAATGGTATGCCTCTACTTCAAGTACAAATAGAGAAACAAGATGTATCCCATTTGTTTACAATAAAAATTAATTTAAAAAAACACAAACAGTAAAGAAAATTAGGCACTACATGAGCCACACCAAATAAATATAAATGTTGACTATTCATGGGTTATATACATATTGAATCTAAAAATTTATTTTTAATTGATTCTGGAAATTTAATAAATACTTCAAAAATCAAAAAAAAAAAAAATACAAGCAACAATAGGTGTTGGCGAGGATGTGGGGAGAAAGGTACACTCATACATTGCTGGTGGGGTTGCAAATTAGTGCAGCCACTCTGGAAAGCAGTGTGGAGATTCCTTAGAAAACTTGGAATGGAACCACCATTTGACCCAGCTATCCCACTCCTTGGCCTATACCCAAAGGACTTAAAATCAGCATACTACAGAGATACAGCCACATCAATGTTCATAGCTGTTCAATTCACAATAGCCAGATTCTGGAACCAACCTAGATGTCCTTCAATTGATGAATGGATAAAGAAACGGTGGTATATATATACAATGAAATATTACTCAGTCATAAAGAATAATAAAATATGGCATTTGCAAGCAAATGGATGAAATTAGAGAATATCATGCTAAGTGAGATAAGCAATCTCAAAAAATCAAAGGATGAATGATCTTGCTGATAAGTGGATGATGATACATAATGGGGGTTGGGGGTGAGGCAAGAATGGAGGAAGGAGGGACTGTATAGAGGGAAAAGGGGATGGGAGGGTGGGAGGGAAGGAAAAAAATAACAATGAATCAAACACCATTACCCTATGTAAGTGTATGATTACACAAATGGTATGCCTTTACGTCATGTACAAACAAACAACATGTACCCCATTTGTTTACAATAAATATAAATTTTTTAAAAATGTTAATTCTCCTCAAATCGACCCATAGAATCAATGACATTTCACTGAAAATCAAGCAGTATTCCTTGATAGGAATTGAAATGCTGATACTAAAATGTATACAAAAGTTTAAAAACCTAAAATATTCAAAATAATTTTGAAAAAGATAGAGAAAGTACACTACTTATTTCAGGACCACTCAAGCTACCATATGAAAACAGTGTGTTTAAAGACTTAAAAATAGGCAGTTAGATCAATGGAACAAAATCAAGAATTCAAAAATAGACCCACACATACATGCTCACTTGCAACAAGTAAACTATAGTCCTTCAAACAACTAATCCTTAAACAGCTTGCTATCTACTTGGGGGAATAAAATGATTTTTGACCCTTATACCATACCTAAATATTCACTCAAAATGAATCACAGTCCTTAAAGGATTATAAGATTACAAAATATTTAGAACAAAATTTTTACTCTGGGATCAAAACATTTGTGACTATCTGATAGGCAAGGATTTCTTAGCACACCAAAAGCCCAAACTATAAACAAAACTTGATCAATTGGCATTCATTAACATTAAAAGCTGCTGCTGGTAAGATTCTACTCTGAAGGGGTTGGGGATATGGCTCAGTTGGTAGAGCGCTTGCCTAGCATGCACAAGGCCCTGGGTTCAATTCCCAGCACACACACAAAAAAAGATTCTGCTCTGAAAACGGAAAGAAAGAAAAGAACACATACAGAAAGAAAATATTTCAGTACATATATCTGACAAAGGACTATTTTCCAGAATGCGTAAAGAACTCCTACAACTCAAGATGTCAAACCACCCAATAGGAAACTGCACAAGGTTTGAATAGCCCCTTCCCAAAACGTGGGTAAGGCCAATAAGCACCAAAGACAGGCTGAACATCACAAGCCATCAGGAAAACACCATTGAAATGATAGGGGGGTAACACACAGACTTGCTAGAATGAAAAAGAGTGACAAATACTCAGTGTGGGAGAACAACTGAAACTTTCATTTGCTGGTGGAAATGTGAAACCATTCACCCACCCTAAGGAAATCCTAGAACAGAGAAAAGCAATTGATAGTGACAGGAAGTAGATCACAGGTGCTTGGGGCATAGCGGAACTTACTGGAGTGCAGGAAGTACTCTATAGTTACTGTGGCAGAGGTTATAAAAGTATACACATTCATTTTTTTTTTAGTGATATGTGTTTAAAATGTAATGCAATGCATTTTGTATATAAACTAATCTTCATTAAACTTGAATTTAAAGTAAACTGCATGCACTTTCAGATGTGATCTGCCATAAATTTTAATACGCTGGAGTTCAACGATGCAATAAACTAATACACCTTTCTGCAGATTTTGAACTAAAGCACCTCCTGCCATTTCTCGTCCTATCAGGACCCTATGTGCATACATGACTGCATGACCAGTGTGATCCTACATCATGTACAACCAGAAGAGTGAGAATCTATACTCCATTTACGCACAATGTGTCAAAATACATTCTACTGTCATGTATAACTAATTAGAAGGAATTTTTTCAAAACATAATCAGAGATTTCAAGACCACTTTTAAATATTGTTATGGCTTGTATCTCTTTCTATGTCAATCAAGATTTTCTCAGTGCAGCGCCCCCACAAAATACACTGACTAGTAATATTCTTTGGGATTTTGCACATGGACCGTCATATAATATATTAATAAAATCAATCTTATTTCCTTCTTCCAATCTGTACGGTCTTTTTCTTTCTTTTATATTTGTATCATTGCACTGTTTGGGAATCCCAGTATGATGCTGAACAGGAATAGTGCTTGTCCTGATCTTGTAGGAAAAATATTAAGACTTTTATGATTAAATATAGCTGTTAGGGGCTGGGGCTGTAGCTCAGTGGTAGAACGCTTGCCTGGCACATGTGAGGCACTGGGTTTGATCCTCAACACCACATAAACATTAATTAATTAAAGGTGTGTCCATCTACAACTAAAAATATTAAAATAAATATAACTGTTAGTTGTAGGTTTTCATACATGACCTTTATCAAGTTAAGGAAATGCGCTCTGTGTGTGTGTGTGTGTGTGTGTGTGTGTGTAAAGAGATTTTAAGGAGCTGGTTCACATGACTGCAGAGGCTTGACAATCCTAAATCCGATAGTGATGGGGACAGCAAGCAGCAGATGCAGTTTAAGTCTGAAGGCAGTTTGCTTTAGAGACAGAAAGGTGAAATCCAAAGGCCATCTAGAAAATTCCCCAGGAACTTCCCTTCAACTCCCAGTCTGTTCAGAGTTTGTTCTTTATTTGTTTTCACAATGAATGGATGTTGTAACTTGTCAAATGATTTTGCACCTATTCAAAGGTCATGTGTGTTTTCCTCCACGACATGTAGAAGTTCCGTGTTTCATTTGCAGGGTTGAGGACTGAACCAAGTAACTGATTCTTGAACATTGAACCAGCCTTTCATTTGTTCTAAACCTGTTATGTTGTAATCGATTATACCTTTTGCATGTTTCTGTACTAAATTTACTTGTACCTTATTGAGAATTTTTGAATTTACGAAGAGAGATAACAATATCATTACTTTCATTATAATATCTTTGTGTGATTTTAATAAAAGGGCCTCATAAAATAAGATGGTAGGTGTTGCTTCATCTATCTTCTGGATAGGAGAATTATTATTATTTCTTGCCAAGTGCAGTGGCACATGCCTGGAATGGCAGCAACTCAGGAGGTTAAGGCACGAGGATTGCAAGTTTGAGGCCAGCCTCAGCAACTTAGCCAGACCCTGTCTCAAAAAATAAAGAGGGCTGGGGATGTAGCTCAGTGGTAGGCCACCCCAGGTTTAATCCCCAGTACAAAAAAAAATTCTTATTTCTTAATTAATCCTACATGTCCTTCAGGGCCTGAATGTGAAATCGTATGATGACATGGAGACTCCTAGACCCACAAAACTGTCTATAACTAACTAATAATAGATGCCATGGCATCGAATGCTTACGATGGCACAAGTCCTGCAGAATAAGCATTTGTCATTTATTATTTTATCTAATTTTCCTTACAGACCTATGAGAAGACATAGTCATTACTGTTTTACAAATGGGTAAATCAAGGCTCAGAATCATTAACTTTTACAAAATCATGTATCTTTCACCTGATTATCAATTTTTCATTGAACAGCCTACTCAGTTCCAGGGTGCCAGAAATTGAACCCACTACAAAGCAGCCTCTTAGATCACCATCCTTGGGAGAGGATTCAAAGTGTGAATTTCCAGGCTCTACCCAGTCTTCTGCTAGCACAAACTCTAGGGAGCTAGAACCAAGAATGCACACTGTTACTCCCAGAGTAGTTCTTAATTACATTCAGTCTTGTAGGAATAGCTGTTAATTCCTCATTCATCCCTAACTAGACCTCAGCTCCCTGCAGGATGTACTGCCTGAAATCCCCACATAGCCCAGGGCAGGCCCTTGCCTCAGTCGAGGTCCCGCAGACTGTTAATGAAAATGACATGGTGTCACCCATGGTCACTCTCATACAAGCTCTCTAAGCATCTTCACTGACTCTGTGTCCCAAATCCTCACCAGCTGGGAGGCTGAAGGAAGCACAGGTAGGGGGGATCTTGTCAGCTGAGCTAGAAGGATCTGTGGAGACAATCTTCATTCAACTTGTAAACTGATATAGAACTTGAGCCTCAGGAGGAGAAACGACTTGCCCAACGTCACACAACAAGTCCCCCCAGTGCTAAAGATCAGGATCTAAGCCTCCTCCCTCTCACTCCCGGGGGAGGCCTTGTCCACTTCACAGCAGGTAAAGGAAGCATGAGCATTCCATTCAGGTGGGCTTCCCGGAGGAGGGGAGCTGTCCAAGGACAGTCTTGTGAGTTGACTGGAAAGGGAGTCTGATAAAGAGGAGAGAAAAGGCTGACTCTGGAGAGGGCCTTGGTGGGAGGGGTGTGTCCAGGTTCTGAACTAGTCTATTATACTTACAGAAGGGAGCCATCCCCTCTCCAGAGCAGGCCCCTTGCCCATTTCCTCTGAGAGCCTCAGGCCTACATCCCTCAGAGTTCATGTCCAAAGTTAATTTTGCTGTTTGAGTCCAACATGAAAGCAGCATGTGTCTGAGTGGATCCAGAAAAGGAGAGGCTGTCTCTGGAGGGATGGGGAGGAGGAGCCATGAACATAGAAGGGGTCAGGGCTCAGACCACTGATAGTTCAGGAAGTTGAGTGGTTGGGAATAAAAGCCGCCCCCTTCCCTGCCTCACCTTTCTTCCCTCAGAAAGTTATCAGAGTGGCTCACAGATCCTAAAGCCTTAGTGCCGAACTTGGAGATGGAGGCCAGGTTTCTAAACATCCTCCCTGTGTCTTATTTGTTTCCTTACCTAAATTCACTGGCTGCTGAAGCTCCCTTCCTGCCCCAACTGGCTGGGATGCTAGTTTCTGTTTAAGTTTGTGTTCATGTTGACACAACCCGTACACCCTAAAACAGCCAGCCCCCTACATTTCTCCTTCCCACCTGTCCCCTTGCCTCCACAGACCTCTCTCCACTCACTGAGGCCTATTCTCAGGACCCTGCTCTGAGCAGCAGATCACCTAGAATGCTTAGCCTCTGTTGTCACCCTGCCACTGTGGCACTCACAGAGCCCTTCCTGCCCAGCCAGGGCCCGGACCTGACTGGTCCAGGCCAGGGAAGGCGTCTGATTTCTAGGTGCTGCCCTGCATTTCTGGAAATCATTCCTGCATCCTCTGGGGAAAGAAAAGGGTCACAAGCTCAATCAGGCTTCCCATGTTCTTAATACTGGAGTAAAATAAGAGAAAAAAGATCCTCAGGATTTTTTAAGTTGTTTGAAGCCACATCTGCTGCATTTGGATACTACATATGCAAGGCTTGCCCTCACCCACCTAAGCCACCAACCCTCTTTTGGGCCACTCTGGCCAACCTGCTTGACCAACCCCACCTGCTTGATCATTCCCTGTCTCCCTGGAAGCTCAGGGAGGCCTTTTGGCAGAAGGGGCCAAAATAATCTTCATGCCCACAGAGGAAAGTCATACTGATTGGGACATCCAAGGGTGCCCACGGATTCGGGGAGAAAGGTTTTCGATATGCTCAGTGGGATGGGATTGCTTTACTGGGAAAATAGAAGTTGGTTACTCTGGAGATGTCATCTCAGCCCTCCAGGCACCTCCCAGGTGTTTCCCTTAGCCTTGCCCGGAGCACCAGGCATGTAGCCTGCAGATGGAGAGGCCATGGTCTATGCCAGGCTGGCAGAATTCTGCCTGGGGAGCTCAGAACTGCAGAAACCTGGGTGAGCACTCAGGCTCGGCTGGTTTGCCCTGAAGAGAAGTCCCCTCAGAGCAAAGCTCTCATCAGAAGAGGGAAGATGCTTCTTGAGAACAGTGCTTTTTCTAGAAAGAGAATTTTCCACAAATCCCCCTGTCTACCAGCTGGCAATGACATAGTCCCAAGTCTGGCAAATACTTTCTGAGGACACCACAGTCCTTGCTTTCAGAGGAAAACACTCCGGGTCTCTCCAAGCCCCACTTCCTCATGGGGACCTGCCCCTCCTCCAGGATCCCCTCTTTTGTCATTTCCAAATCTCCTCTTTCCATGGCTACCCACTTCCACCAAGACTTGACATCAGACAGACATCACATGACATGAATTGCAAATGAAGTTTATTGGGCAGACACCCGACCACAGCACTTCCAAAAGCAGAGGTGACGAGAGGGACTATGTACACAGAAGCATGTTTCCCCTGGGCACTGGCAGGAGAAAGGCAAGAGCTTTGAGATGGAACCAGCAGGCCACCAGGGCTGATCAGAAGAACACCCGCCTGGAAAAGAACTACCAAGTGGACATTGCAGGAACATGGGGTGGGGGTGCCAGGAATGGGGCATGGCTGGAAGAAAAATCTGGACAATGATGTTTTTCTCCAGAACACAATGGGTATCACTGGCTCTAACTAACTGGTTTGGAAAGATCTTTCAAATACTATATATGGGCATCCCTTTCCCCCCAGATGCCTTCAGAAATGGGTGACAGAATTTGACTTGCTGTCAGTTAGAGGTACAGAGACAGGTTCCTACATTCTGGAGTGGAAGAGTTGGGAAAAGAACCCATCTTATCTAAAAGAGAAGGTCACGCTGGAACCGCAACCTTCACCTGAGCCAGAACCACCCCTTTCAGAGCCAGAAACTCCCCCTCCAGATCCAGAGCCTCCTCTGGAACCTCCTCCAGAGCTGGAGCCTCCACCAGAGCTGAATCCTCCTCCAGAGCTGGAGCCTCCTCTGGAACCTCCTCCAGAGCTGTATCCACCTCCAGAGCCGGAGCCTCCTCTGGAACCTCCTCCAGAGCTGTATCCACCTCCAGAGCCGGAGCCTCCTCTGGAACCTCCTCCAGAGCTGTATCCACCTCCAGAACTGGAGCCTCCTCTAGAGCCACCACCAGAGCTGTATCCTCCTCCAGAACTGGAGCCTCCTCTGGAACCTCCTCCAGAGCTGTATCCACCTCCAGAGCCGGAGCCTCCTCTAGAGCCACCACCAGAGCTGTATCCTCCTCCGGAACTAGAGCCTCCTCTGAAGCCACCTCCAGAGCCGGAGCCTCCTCCACCACCACTTCTGGAGCCAGAGCCTCTGCCTCCAGAGCCATAACTGCTACTTCCAGAGCTGAATCCTCCTCCTCCATAACTGGAACCTCTACCTCCAGAACTGGGGCCTCCGTAGCCAGCCCTTGATGCCACATTTGAAGATATGGTGCTGCTTGTCACAGCTGCAGGAGAGAGAGTGTTACCACAGAAAGTGCTACCCACCTCTGCCTGCTTCCACCCCACACACCACCCCATAGGACAGGACCACACCCCACTACTTACACACAGTCACGTTGTTGTCGTATTCTCCAGACATCCTGTAAGGATGAAACAGAAAAGAATTTGTGGCAGAGAACTTCAACTACATGCATCTTGTTTTTACAATTTCTACCTACAAGTGTAGAGTTTAGCCACTAACATCAGCCCGCAGGGACTGCCCTGTTTTCATACCACTTTGCTCTGTCTTCAGAAAAGACCAGGATGCTTACCTGCTTGCCTAATTTAATGTATTTTAATATGCCTTGTTAATCATTCCATACTGATGAATAGGCGACTCTACACTAAAGCTTTGTGTCCATGAGTTCAGCTTGGAGAACCCAGAGAATGCCAGCCCCCACTCTGCTTTCCCTGCCTTCTACTCCAGCCCTGGTTGGAGGAGAAAGAAGAAGGTGACCCACGGTTCCCTTCTCCTCTCCCAGTGTCCCTCACCTGTACTCCTCGCCCTCCAGCAGCTTGCTGTAGGTGGCAATCTCCACATCCAAGGACAGCTTGGTGTTCATCAGCTCCTGGTAGTCACGCAACAGCCGGGCCAGGTCCTCCCGGGCCTGCTGCAGGGCCTCCTCCAGCTCTGTGAGCTTGTTCTTGGCATCTTTGAGGGCGTTTTCTCCACGCTGCTCAGCATCTGCAATGGCGTCTTGCACACTCTTACACTAGGAGAGAAGGAGGGAAGGCGTCTGTTCATACAAAAAGTGGAGTCTGCCTGGCAGAGGGAGACAGGGAGCCGAGCTACCCAGTTTGGGAGGCCTGAATTGCTGGCCCCAGAGTGCTGAGTGTCCCCTGAAATGAATGCAAGTCGCATACAACTGTGCTAAGACTTGCTGTTGTCTCTGGGGTGTCTTCCTCCCACCTTCCCTTTGACTGGACCCTTTGGCTTTCTCCATGATATCCCCAATCCCCAGAGCACAGGACCAGGATCACTATCCTATCCAGGTGCAAAAGAAGATGTTCCATGCAGACTGCTTTGCAGGACTTCTGCTACTTATGGTGGAACCCTCATTATCAGTCCCACTGCTAATGTCCAGCCCCTGGCCAGCCCCTAACACTCACTGCCCTTCTGTGAACCCAGTCTGCTGGTGCCGAGGCCCTCACCACACACAGAAATCTATGTCTGCAATCCTCAGGAAGTCAAAAAAATAAACTTGTGCCTTTTTTGCTGCTGCTTCTTTTACTCATGTAGACAACCAAAAAGTGATCGTGCTGATTTCCCTTCACGAATCCTTATTTTGGAATGTCTCTTAGACCATTCTAAAAATTATTATAGTCTTGAATTAGGTTTAGGGAGAGGGGATCAGAATCTATATAAACTAGATTAGAAGCCCTCGGTTTCTCCTGTCTCTCTGTCACACACACACACACCTGCACACTCACACACACAGTAATAAATGTCCACACCACCCTAAGCCCCACTCAACCAGTGGAGCTGGGCCCCTCCTAAGGTCAGCATCTCACCTGCTTCTTCACGTGTGAGATCTCCCCTTGCAGCCTCTGGATCATGCGGTTCAGCTCACTGATCTCCACCTTGATCTCTTTCAGGCTCTCTCCATGTTTCCCAGCAGTCACCTGGAGCTCCTCATACTGATATGGAAAGAAGAGGACAGTTCACAGGGGAGTCCAGCCTGGAGGAGGCTTGACTGGAGCCAGTGGGTATCAATCTGGACACTCTTTCTTAGCAATGATGCCCAACTTCACCCAATTTCCTTTAGAGAAACACGCCGGTGAGCTTACTGTACCTGGCCTGCCTGGGGGAAGCCCGACTTATGGCTTATGGCTCCCCACTGCTTCCCAGCACTTGCCTTGCTATGGTACAGGGCCTCAGCCTCGGCCTTGCTCTTCTGGGCGATTTCCTCATACTGGGCCTGAACCTCGGCAATGATGCTGTCCAGGTCCAGGCTGCGGTTGTTGTCCATGGACAGGATGACATTGGTGTCGGTGATAGTCTGATGAAGCTGGGATAGTTCCTACAACACACAGGAAGGTCTGGCCATGACTTTCTGCCCACAGCGCATAGATTCTCAGACTAAGCCTGCCCTGATGGGATGAAAGATGGCCTCACTAGGCCTCTTCCAAGGTCACTCTCAGAACCATGCAGGGGGTTGTCTGGGTTTCTGAGCCTCCTGGTTAACAGCCTTCACCCCTTATGTCAGTAAGTGCCCCAGAAAGAAACTCATTCATAGCAAATACTTTAATTTTTTTCTCTCTGTTTCAGAAATCATGTGCGTCCCTAGACCAGAGAGAAGGGAGAGAGACATGATGCATTTTGACCTCTGAAGTATACTGGGCATAGGGCAGTCTCTTCCTAAGGGAAGCTGGACTTGTAGGGGATTGAAGGAGGAAAGTTTCTTGAATCTCACATCCTATGACATCAGAGAAGAAAATCCCTTTCCCTCAACACCTGAGTTATGGAAGTCCATAGGTGGGGACGGTGACACACTGAATTCAGCCTGGACATAAACCCCATTCTTTCCTCCTTTTCACCAATTGAATAGGACTTTCCTTTGGTGGGAAGGGTGGGCAATAAGGGTGTGTCCAGGAGCAGACTCCTTACCGCCTCATAGAGTGTTCTCAGGAAGTCAATCTCCTGGGTCAGTAAGTCCACATTGACCTGCAGATCCACCTTGTTCATGTAGCCATTGTCCACATCCTGCAGGGAAGGTCGGGGTCTCTGGTGAAACTCGTGATGGTCCCCTGTGTGGGTTCTAGCTTCTCCCTGCCACTGTCCTCTACCCAGTGCTGTGAGCTGCTCTCCAGTATCTCAGGCACCTCCAGATGAGCCATAACCTAATGGGGCCTCATTTGGTGTGTGGCTCACCATGCTGCTCTGCAGGGTGCTCCATGCCCATGCCCTCTGTTCATACCCCAAGATCATCAAAGTTTGCATAGAACCAAGCTTTGTGAAGCATTCTGTCCTCTGCTTGAGACATAGTGTGTTCCCACTGTGACTTCCACAGTCCTCAACCCTTTTCTCCTGTCTTTCTATCCCACCTCTCCTGAATTTCTCTGGATTACACAAATCCCCTGCAGGAAGCTTGAACTACAGAAACCCGGTTAATCTCAAGAGAACTGGCCACAGACATGTGTCGCCCCTTTCTCTGGCTACTGTGTGCACTCATCTCTATTTTCTAGTCTTGCTGTTTGGACATGATGGAGTGTGAAGTGCCCCTATTCATGCCCCAGCTGTAGCATTCTCTTGCTTACCTTTTTAAGTGTCACGAAATCATTCTCAGCACTGGTACGCTTGTTGATTTCATCCTCATACCTGTTGAGACCCAGATGATGTGGTAGTTAAGCTGGTTTGACTATATTCACCCAAAATGCCCTATTCTCTGAGAACATTAAGCACTCTTTAAATGCCTCAATCAAAACTATGATATGAGGATAGGTTTCTATACATTAATCTCAAACATGTAAAAATATGATCTCTAAAGCCCTAAGTTCTTCATAAATAATTGACAGATACAGGCATCTCTCCCCTTCGTCATCCCAAATGCTATTGGGAGAAGATGATAGGATGCTCCATTCAGTATCTATCTCCTCAAGTTGACTCCACCTACTTCTTCTTAAAATCCTCCACAAGATCTTGCATGTTGTTCAGCTCTGAATTCTGCGAGGTTCTTTCTGCCTGAAGCGTATCCACTTGTTTCTTGAGTATACTGATGTAGGTCTGGAAGATGGGATCCAGGTGGGTGGTCCGGGAGCTCACGTCTATTTGCTGCAGCAATTCCCATTTGGTCTGCAGCACCTGGTTCTGCTGCTCCAAGAAACGCACCTGCCATGACCGGAGAAGAGCACGTAAGGTCTGGCTCTCCCTTCACACCAGCAAGCCACACTTGTCCCATGCAGCTCTGGGGCTGCTCTGGGATGTAAGGAAGTCACAAGATTTTGTCCCCAACAGCCAGAGAGGCTGGAGAGAGCCAGGCAGAGCTTCTGAGCTCCCCGCTCTCACACTTGCAAGTTCTAGGACTCTTAAAGCCAAGCCTGGCCCTCTCCGTGCACACGGCTCTCTTTCCTACACCCACTGTTTTGTTTGCAACTGCTCCCAAGACTCCAGGCCATTCCCTCCCTCCTCCTAGTTACATTCCCTGCCAAGGTCCCATAAATTCTGGGGAAAATCAAAAGCAAGCAGCCACTGGCGCTGCAACCGGAGGTGCTGAGCACATGTCCTGGAGGGCAGGGCTCCTTGCCTGGTTTGGAAAGCCTTGTAAATTCCTGACTAATTCAAGGCAGACAAAACAAGAGACAGGTTCATCCGCCTTGAAATAGGAGAAAACCCAGTAACACCCAAAAGTGTCACCAATAAAGACTTTATGGGTGACAAAACTGAGAACACTTCTCTTAAAAGCTGGAATTTCATTCAGCTCCAAGCAGATATTTCAAGTTCCACTTTCCAGAATTTAATAATCACTTTTCAGGTAAGGAGAAACTATCTTGGAAAAAGTTTTCTCACCAATCACCTTCCTAACTTGCTGTCACATAGTCTGACCCATTCAGTCCACTAATTGCTGTATCGATTTTTCTGTAATTGTCAGGATTTTCCATACGTATTATTTATTTGGACTGAAAAATAAAGCCAAATAGACAAATAATTCCTAACTGTAGACCATTGTGGGAAACACAGCCTTCAGAGCCAGCATCTTTGCCATTGAGAATCTGCAAGTAACCCAGGCTGCAATGACCACATCAAGGGCTCATAGAAGCAACGAATCCATGCCCTTTCCTTTACAATTAGCACTGTAAGCAAGGTCTCCTGAGCCTGAGACGGAGCAGGCTTCTTCCATCTCACCTTGTCAATGAAGGAGGCAAATTTGTTGTTAAGAACTTTGATCTGCTCCCGCTCCTGAGACTTCACGTTCTGGATTTCTGGGTCAACTTTCACGTTGAGTGGCTGCAGGAGACTCTGGTCGACAGAGACTTCATGGATGCCACCACCAGGGAATCCTCCAGGGCCAGAACCACCAGGGCCGCCAGGGCCACCAGGACCTCCAAAGCCTCCAAAGCCACCACCACCTCCAAAGCGGCCTCCACCAAAGCCGCCTCCACCGAAACCGCCACCTCCGAAGCCACTGCCTCCTCCAAAGCCGCTGCCTCCACCGAAGCCACTGCCTCCACCAAAACCGCCGCCGCCAAAGCCACTGCCTCCACCAAAACCACGGCCACCTCCAAAGCCACTGCCGCCTCCAAAACCGCCTCCTCTGCCACCAAATCCACCACCGGAGCCAAAACTTCCACTTCCTCCAGCCACACTTATGGAGATGCTCTTGCTCCCTCCAAGGCCAACAAGACTCCGACTGCCAAAGCCACCTCCACCGTAGCCTCCTCCACCACCTCCATGTCGGCTCAGGCAGGAGAAGCCCGAGGTCGATCTCCGGCTCCCTCCGGAGACCACAGCCGAGCCGCTGCTGAAGGCCCGGTATCCTCCGCCGCCGCCACCTCCTCTTCGGGATCTGCACGAGATCTGACAACTCATGATGCCTTTGCCCAGCAAGAAAAGTGGAGGTTCCTGAGAAGAGCTGAGCCGAAGACTGAACTGTGCTTTGGGAGACTGTCAGGGTCCCCTTATATACCTGCCAACTAGGTGTTGGTGTCCATGGGTGTGGGCCCACTTACGCATGGGTTTGGTCTGCCTGGAAGCTATTCCTGGTGAGTGATTATCAAACTAATAGCCATTAAAAAAAAAAATCTACTAATCAGCTCCATCCCAGAACTTGCTTTGGTTGCGAACTTCTGTTTATCTGGACATCTGTCATGCAATTTGATTTTTGTAAATTCATCAGAAGAGGAGATTAGGATTTGGGTTTCCCAACCTGAAAGAAAAAGACCTGCAGAATGCTGCTCCCTGTTCTGGATCGACCCAAGGGAGGCTGGCTACCACCCAGGCCTCTGCAGGCTCACCAGCACCAAGCAGCAATGGGAGAGAGGACAGGTTTAGAGACAAAGCCAGCCCCTCAGCCTTGTGGCTCTCCTTGCTTGTCCTCTCCCTTATACAGGAAAAGTTGAGACAAGAGATGGGGATACTCTGCAGAGCATGCTCAAGTTATGGGGAAATTGGCATCCTGGGATGGTGCAAAAGAGTTGTCATTTGTCAAAATATCTTGGCTCTTCCTTTCCCTGCCAAACCAGAAATACGCAATAACCAGGCTCAGGGCAGAGGTACACTTTCTATCCTGAAACTAGAAGTGTTTATAACCATCAACTCCATCACTTTCTACCCCCAAAGCCAGAGGATGAGGGGCATATAAGGTTCCCTGATTCTGGTTCTGTGTGACTCTGGGCATTTGATGACAGGTTGCAATCAAGGTTTTACATAACTTCCAGATCCAAGTGTAGATTGATTCAGTGGTTCAGTAATCATGTATTGCCTGGCAGTTCTGTGAAACAATTAGGAAGGCATGCTCTTCTCTGACATCCAGAGATGGATGAACATCAGAAGACCCATCCAGTCTAGCCAGTCACCAAAAGTACAGAGTATTCACACCCAAACTCAGCTTCAGTCTCTCCTCTGTCCATGCAGTTAAGCATGTGGGAGAGACACTTCGGAGTAATAGAACTGAACTGAAAGTCAAGTTTGAGTCCCAGTTTTGCCATTTATTGGCTTGAATTAAACTCTGATGCTGTCTTCTTGTCTGTAAAATGGGAAATTCACATGAAATATTTTGAAAACCATGACACAACATGCAAATGTTAGGTTTTGAGCAGGGCAAAGATATTGCCTTTTCTTTTCAAACTTGCCATGTTATTCTCTCTTCCAGTGGGCATGACTATGCACAGCCATAGAGGCATCATTAATTCCAAAACCAAGATGTTCATACCCTGGCACAGAGTCAGCATAAAATCATGTAAAAAATATGAAGCCTTAACTTAAGTCCAGTTTCATTGTATTTTAGAAAAATGACCTTGGATAATTCATAGTCTTCTTTAAGTCTCAGTTTCCTCATCTGCAGAGTGAAGAAGGAGGAGATCAAGATAATGTACTCGTGTGTAGAACACAGTTGCTAGTTAATAGCATAAACTTGATAAATTTTATTTTCCTTCCAGCTCTCCCCCCAACAACTTTCCAACACTGTGTTGTAATAATATGGTAGGGGCGGGTATAGGATTAAAGAACAGAGGACTAGTCAAGATATGTGATTTGCAGTAAAAGAACGCTGAAGAAAGCAAATCCATGTGTTTCCTTGATTTTTTTTTCCAATCTGGCTTATATAATTATAATCATGCAAATAAACCATAAAACTAAAAGCTTTGGAGAATCTCAATCCAAAGCCAAATGTGTCATTATCTATGATATCTGAACAACGCCCTAATTGGTCATTACCCATGATGACTATGCAAGGCCTTGCCAGCATCAGGGGGGTCTTAATTTAGTGAGCATCTGCCCTGCCCTAAACTTGTGCCAGGCACTTGGTCTGCATGTTTCACTGCATTTTATTTTTTTAATATCTTCATTTGTTCTTAGATATACATGACAGTAGAGTATATTTTGACATATCATACACTACATGGACTATAACTTAGTCTCATTAGGACTCTTACTGCATTTTAATTCTTTTTTCTCATCCTCTTCACCAAGCATCTCCCTTTCCAGACCCATTCAGTAATTTGTGAAAGTCAAGTTGAGGAGCATCCTTTTCCTCTCTCAAAATGTGGAGGGTAGAATTCATGCAACTTGGATATTATGTAACATTTTATTTCCATATTTTTTAAAAAATTCTCCTTTCACAGAGTCTTAATGTGCTTTTCTAGAAGAACATGCTTTGCATTCTCTGAGGGATTGAAATGTTCAAAAGTTAAGATTCTTGATCTGGCTGTGATTTTGTCACTCACTTCCACTCTGGTCCTCAATCTGGTCATCTGTAAATGGGAATATTTATCCTGGATCCCTACTATCTCACAAGGCCAGTGACTTGCTGGTATAAAGGGTTTTAAACTTTGCTGTCACTAAGAACATGACAGAAATCCTACAAAACCCTGCTCCCCACTTCCTTTTTCAATGACTAGCCAGCAAGCCCAAGATCCTACATGTTTTTCCTTACAGGTTTTCAAAAGCATAAATGTTGGCCAGGGGAACGGAAAAATGAGTATCTCTGTTAAGTCAAGGGGGAGTTAACTGTGTAGTTGATGGAAAATAAACTAAACTCTCATCCATGTGTGGATACTGACACCAGATTCTCTGGAAAGGAATAAATACCCGCTCCCTTCTACTTTCTTAGCAGTATGTCCACCTCCCTTATGGCCTCATCGTCACAGTCCTTTTTGTATCACAATGAGCCATGTCCCTGGACTTCCACAGGGCAGTATGGGTCATATTTATCTTTACCAGAAACCTCCATCCCTTCAGCACAGAGTTATCACTCAGGGAACAAACCTAGCATCAAAAAGCCATTCCTACTTCAGGATGGCTCTCGTGTGCAAGTGGGACATTAGCAATGCTGAGTTCACAGCTTCTCATGTACCTGTTCCCTAAAGATCCCACCAGGAGAGCACTCAAGTTTCTGTCCCATCCCTTATCAGGGTTTCTTCCCAGGCCCACGAAGTGCCTCTCTCAGTCCCAAAGACTTAGCCCATCAGCTGAAAAAAGTGAAAAAGCTCTCCCCAAATGAAACCAATTATTTGGGTTTAAGAAGCAAAAACAAAAGAAACAAGTCCAAAACCCTCCTCCTCCAGTCCCTGCCGCTGGGTTCAAGTTGCTCAAGGGGCCAAAATCCATAGTGTCCAATCATGTCAAGAAAGAGATTCGGACAACAGAGAACTGGAAACGAGCTGTCCAAGTGGTCTGTCCGCTCAACAGAGCCCCGGTAAGGCTGCTGCTCTCTGCACCGCCTACGACTTCCAGTGCATTCCCTCAGAGCACCAAGCTGCTGCTCCAAAGAGCTCCGCAGCTCCAGTGACTGTAAGGGAAGGTGGGACCAGAGGCTGACAGGCTCCCAACAAGAGTCACTTGCTCAATATCTCCCTCCAGGGCATTTCTTTGTAAACAATTATTTAAAACTGCTTACTCAGTCTGAGGTCCCAGCCCCTGACCCAGTTCCGCATCTCAGCTCCTGGGTCCTCTCCTTTCTTACCCAACATGTCCTTTTTGGTGTTTTTGCTTGGTTTCCCTTTGGCCCCTTTTCTCCCAGTGAAACCTGTTGCAGTTGAGTTTTAGGGGCCCCAGCCAGACTGGTTGTAACCAAGAAGCCAGGCTGGCAGGCAGCCGGTTCCACCGCAGCATGAAGTGCTGAGCACCCCCGCTGTGCAGAACATGTCCTGGAATGACAAGATTCCAGGACATCCATGCCAGGCTTCTCAAGAGAGCAGGGTGTGCCCACTGCTCAGAAACAGCCCAGAGCCCAGAAACTGAAGCAGTCAGGGGCAGGAACACTGCTCTGTGTCCGGCAGGTGTTCAACACATGCTGGTTGAATGAAGGACGCAATCCAGGGAGCAATGATAAGTAGGTCAATGAAGGGAGACCCCAGCACGGTGCTTGACTCACAGTAGGTACTCAGCGAATGTCAGCTCCTTTCCTGTTGCTGTGGCCACACATGTCACATGAAGTTCTGATTTTCTAACTGAGCCCCAAAATATCTGACCCGGAAAATGGCGAGCTACACATTCTAGCTTTGTTCTCAGTAGGACCCATCTATGGCTGAATTAACTCAGTTACCTGGGATGGGCTTCCTACAATTTACTGGGGCCCCTGCCTTGTTTGTTAAAATGCTGCCCAGTTAAGGACAGGAGTGTGGCATCAGAGCATGAGTGTTCCCATGTCTTCACTCACACAGAGAGAATGCAAAAGCGTCCTCCATGAACAGCTCTTGTTATTCCAGCCAAACTGTTTTCCCAGAACCACGTTCTCCTCTCAGACCACTGACAATATCTTACATTGTCCATTACCTATGGAGCCAGGCAAACCTGGACGGACCAGACGGTTGTCAGATACTACCCCTCATCCTGGTCAACATTTGAGAACAAGGGGTTATCAAAAAACCCACATATCATATCCCCTCACAGTCCAGGGACCTGGCCAGCTTTCCCCAGATCAAATGCTGCCCCTTCTTGTCCAACCCTTCCATCTTGGGAAGCCCTCTCACTAATTCCATTTTGCCCTACTGCCATGGCCAGCTAAAATTCACTTTTGGTGCCTCTACCCAGATGTCTGCTATTTTTCCCACAATACCCTTTGCCAAGCTCATCCAGAGATCTCCGTGGAACACATGCAGCCTTGCCTTCCTGCCCACCCCGTCTCCTCCCACCCTCCCACTACTCAGGGCTGCCCCTCCCCCATGTGCTCTTTTTTACTCCTTTCAGTACTTTCCATGTTGAGTTCCATGGGGATAACTGTAGAAAGAGTCTGGTAGAGAAACACCTCCTACCCCCCAAAATGAGACAGAGTAAGCATTAAAACAATTTTAATTTTGAAAGATCAAATTCAAATTATTCCTTATCCCCAATCTAGCAACAAAGTTCTTAGAAACACTTCTGGAAACTGTAGGCCTCATTTTGGAAGCAATGGCCACAGGCTTGATGCTAGATGATGACATACTTGCTACAAGGATTCTTATCAAGAGGAAAAGAAAAAGACAACTGCTTAATATTCTCTAGACAGGCTTTTGATTTTCTACCTCAAAAACTGTGGTTCTTCCAAACTCTTCTTTAAAAGCCTTTTAAATCTTAGGCAAGCAAATGAAATTGCTGCTAATTGGGCAGTTAGTGTTTAATAGAGCTAATACAGTCATTTATCTGGATGTATTAAATTTATGACATGAATTATATTTTTATGACCCATACACACACTTCATAGCCATCAGGTATTCAGAGAAACACAGTTGTTTCCATGTAGCAGTCATTTGTGATAAACTGGGAAGAGTGTGTTTAGGAATAAATGTCAAGTCCCCCTGCCAGAAACCAGTCATGTCCTTTTGATTTGTCACCTCCCTTACTGGGCCTCTCTTTCCTCTCCTGTGGACTGAAGGACTTGGAAACCATCAGGAGAAGGGGACCATCTGAAGAAGAGGCCGAGGACCTGCCTTCTGCTTTCAGCCTTGTGACCTCCTGACTCCTGACCACTCTGGGCCTAACCCTCAGTCTTTCCAGGCCTTGGTTTTTCACCTCTGTGACATGGGGAGACTGGACTACAAATCCTAAAGTTTCCCTAAGGTTCAGATGTACTTCAAGGTCATTAATAGCCAAGCCCTGAGAGCTGAAGCAGCTCTGAGAGAGCCCGGCCACAAAACATGCAGCCCCTGCTTCCACCTACTCCTCACTCAGGGACCAAGGCAGAAACAGCAGCAGGAGCATCGACAGACACAAGCCAGGTAGCCAGGTGCCGTCTGCTGACCAGGGGAGTTTGCCATCAGGTGGAACTGAGAACCACCTGCAGGGTGGGCAGCTAGGACCTAAAAGGCCTAGATTCAATGCACCTTGATCTCCCAACTACGCTGCTCAGACTTAATCTCTGCTTCCTCAAAGACGCCTAGAAATAAAACAGGTTATAAAGAGTTGTGTCTTTGAAAAATCATTTCACTGCCTCCAAATCTGAGCAGAGCTGTTCAGATCCAGCTCTGCTGCTTCTCCTCTGATCCCTTCTCTTTCCTTGGCACCAGAGCTCAGGACTTGGCCTCCTTTTCTGGGCTCCACATGGCTATGCAAGAGAGTTCTGAGGAAAGTTCAGGGGATTGGAGTCTTCGGTATGTGACATCCCCAGGTCCCCTCGCCCTTGTGCAGAGCTCCCTTTGCTGTTTCTGGCTTTTGTCTCGGCATCTCGTCTCAGCTGGGCTTGCAAGCTTCAGCCCTGTGTCTCTCCCACACCGAGCAAGACCCAAGGGCATAAACATCATCAAGCTTTCCAAAGAAGATTAGTGGCCGGGTAGGTGTGCCGACCCACCTTCCCCACAACAAAGTTGGTCTCCCTCGGGTGCCTGGCACAACAACACAGAGTGCCGAGGACCTCCTGGGTCCCATCTTTCAGGACAGACCCCAGGCAGGCATACCCTCTGGTCAGGGCCTGGCCTCTGGAGACCCACTGGCGTATGAAGCTAGCTCACTGTCCATATATTGGAAGGGCAGGATGGTGTCTGTATGGCTCTTGGTAGGAGGTTTAACTCCATGCCATTCGCTGGTAAGAAAGAAAGAAATGATAATGTCAGGATTTTACGATGGAGATGTTATGACAGGCTTGTCTAGGCAAATCCATGAAGCCAGATCACTGCCAAAATTTCCGTTGCCCTGTTCTATGCAGATGCTAACCAAGTGCAGATTCTGCCATCCATCCAAAAGAAGGTCAGATTCCGCCAGCAGATCTCCTGGGGACCCCACACATACTCAGGAGCCAAAAGCTGTGTCTCAAGGGGTACCACCCTACTGGAGGGACCAGGAGCACCTCCCTTTGGCCTTCTTAGTAGGACCTTAAATTCCTCTTGGTTGCACTGCCCTTCGTTATTTAGTAGGTGTGTGCTTGCTTTTCCTTCCTGGTCTCATTTTCAATCTGCTAACAACCCCGT
Source organism: Sciurus carolinensis (assembly GCF_902686445.1). Lineage (NCBI taxonomy): Eukaryota > Metazoa > Chordata > Mammalia > Rodentia > Sciuridae > Sciurus > Sciurus carolinensis. The sequence continues at coordinate 112,777,332 of NC_062216.1, forward strand.
AAGAGGACAGAGGGGGAAACAAGACTTGGAAGGATCCTCTGTAATTACACAAGGCTTGTGCCCAGGACGCAGCTTGCCACGTTCATCCTAGGAATCCCCAGCATCTCTGTGGACACCACATGCCCATGCTCTTTGCTTCCTCCACATTGCCTCCTGCTCCTCTTCTCCCCAAGCCTGTACCCCTCCCCTTTTTTGGAAAGCTTTTGTTGATAAACCCATTGGGGAGTCTCTTTCCCCTTAACCCATGCTCCTTGTTCTATTACCCCCGGGCCTTCGTTTCCCCTTCTTTATCTTATACCAGGTTTCCAAGAGGTTGAGCTATTCTTCTGTGGGTCTCAGATCAAAAACTCCCCAGCTGAACTCTTCAGTATCCACGGCTAGATTCTGGGCAATCACTGCAACCGGATGCTTTCCCAAGGGGTACGGTTTCCCTGAGGAGAAGAAATAAAGCTTTTTCAGACTCTCGACAGGCCCTGTGACCCAAATATGTCTAGATGCCACTGTCCTAAATTAATCTCACTTCCTTGTACCTCACACCACCTGCCCCAGGCTCTGGCTCCCAGGACTGCCTTTGGCACATGGCATTGGCCAACCAGAGTGCTGACTGGCTGTCTGTCCCAGGCCACTGCTCCCAAGTGCACACCAGGTCACTGCACGTGTGCACAGGATGCTCTGGGTTTCTGCTCACACCCCAGAGGGTGGGGACAGCAGGCCAGCTAGCACAGAGGAGGGTGGAGCTGCTGTGGGTGCAGGAGAGGGGGCAACGGCGCAGGGAGAGGAGGAATGTGACAGAGCAGCAAGTCAGTATGAGGACAAGGGTGGTGCTCTCACCCCTCCATGTCCCAGGAGTCAATATGCCACCAACTAGAAGGGACAGGGAGTCTTGCTGTCCTTCCCCTCCACTCAGAGGGAACACCGCTTTCCTCCTCTTTGGTGCGTCAATGCTGGAGCCAGCAGGGAATGACCACAGGCCTCGTTGGGGTGACTTTTAGAGGACTTCATCCTGCCGTCTTTGTGGATAGGGGCACAGTCACAGGCAGCAGCGTAGGGTACAACCTGAACAAGGGGAGTTAGCAGGAGGCACACTGTCCTGCCCCCACCCAGGAGCCCTGCTCCAAGTGCAGTGGAAAGTGAAGAGTAAGTCAAGGGGCTGCCCCCATGCCACAGGTCCCCAGCCTCCCTGGGACAAGAAGACTGGGAGACACAGAGCTTGGTCTCTGGGGGTTGGGGGCCATCCGAGGAAGATACTGAGGTGAATAAATCCACCAGGCAGGAGGAGAGGGGAGCCCAGTAAAGAAGCAGTGACCTCTTACTCACCAGGCACCCTCCCCCTGGATTCTCCACCTCCTTTCCTTCTTCCCCACATTAGCAGCCAGGAAACCAAGACCAGCCACTTCCCAGGGTGACTCTGCATCTCCCTATCCCTTGCTCCTGCAGAGGATTCTGCACCCCAGCCAGCTCTGGCCCCACAGCACCGTTGGGTGGAGTCCTGGCCCCCTTGAACTTCCTGGTCAGGGAATTGAAGAGCATCATACTCTATCAGGCTGGCTGCTGACTTTGCCTTTGCGGTAAAACAGTCTCTCCCAGGTTCTCCTGAGAGCCAGAGGAAGGAGGTCTGCCAAGCAGTGGAGGGGCAGGATGCAGGTGAGGCCTGGTGAGCAGGCTGGGGGCTGCCGGGATGGTTTCTTCACGGGTATTTCAGCAGTAGAAGGTGCCCTCGCCTGGCATTGGTGAGGAACAGCCCCTCCACTAGGCAGACCAGGGGTTCCTCAAAGAACAGAAAGGGTGTGACTCCTCCTCATCCTCTGAGAACATGCTGGAAGGAACAGGAGCTGAGAGGGAAGCTTTTGAGGCAGGTCCAAGGCACAGCTGCCCTGCTTTGAACTGGGAGGTAGACTCACAGGCTTTCCAACCCTGAACGGTTGAGGCCTCTTTAGGTTCCTTTGCTTGTCTCCTTGCCCTGTGTCCCAGTATAAAAAAATGACTATAGTATCCAGAAGGAAAAAAAGGAACTCTCCGTTGAAGGAGAAAGGCTGTAATGATCATTTGCCCCTGCCTGGTACCTTGCAATAAACAAAGGCCATGTTGGGTACTAGTTAAAAACATGGATTTGCCCGACCAATCTAGATTGAACCCCAGCCTCAGCACTCAGAAGCTTCTTGACTTGGAAGGGTCGCCGACTCCTTCATGACCTCCATTTCCTCACTGTGAAGTGGAGGAAGTAATAGTGCCAAGAGTTACCGTGAAATCTATAATGCCTGCAGCTCTCGGCACAATTTCCAGCACACCACAGCGTTTCTCTTTTCCCATGGTCCAGAGAAGCTGTAAGAAGTGTCTGCAACTTTCAACGTTGTGTGATAATAAATTAAAAACAACATCATCTCCTGGACTGCATCTTGCCAGCTGACCATGGACCCTTACCTGTGGCACATGAGCCCACCTCCCAGGCCTCCTTATTTCCTGGAGCACCCGACCCCTCCCCAGCCCTGGTCCCAGCTGGGCCTCCCTCGGCTCCTCCCTGCAGAGATGTTAGCCAACATCACAGTGCCGGGGGCAATGGTTTTAGCGTATGAGCCCTCCCCCAAGATAGGGTGTTTCCTTTTGAAGAACTCTCTTCTTTTCAAAACTTTAATGATACATATTTATGGGGTACACTGTGAGAATTCAAAACATATACACGATGTGTGAAGAACCAAATCAGGATATTAGCATTTCCATCTCAAAAGGAGAACTCTTGAATGTTTAAAGACCCACAAGAATGAAGAACGGGACTCCACGTTGGTCCCCAAGGAAGCAGCCCTTCCCACGTACCCCAGCAGTGCCTCTACTCATTGGCTTCACCCCTGCACTTGGCACCCTCTCAAGGAGAAACAGCAATGGTAGGGACAGCTACCTTCATGACTGCTGCAGGTCACCATCGTTTGTGTCATTTGGCTTTGACAACTTCCTTCTGAAGTAATTAGAGTATGTACTATGAGATCCCTTTCACACATGAGCCAACTGAGCCTCCGACAGGCTGGAGACCACGATGAGTGGGGCCACAGACCCAGGGCTTCCACCACTGCTTCAGACTCCACCTCCTGCTGGGAGCCCCACGGTGGCCTCGCCAGCCTCTCCTGCCTAACTCCCTGCTCCTAGGGCAGAGATTGAGTGAGAGGGTTCTGCCCCTTGATAGGCGCTCCACCCCTTTCTGGCATCTGTACTGACAGCTCGGAAACATGCCAGAGACCACCCTGGCTGATATCTTCATTTCTAAGATGACGAAACCGAGTGCAGTGTCTTGTCAGGGTTGCATAATTAAAGGATTGCAGAGCAGGAGCCCAGCCCAGTAGCGCCCCCACCAGCCTTGAAAGCACCGCATTTCGCAGCCAGCAAAAGCCTCTGGTAGACCAGAGGCGGGGGCTCGATAAATACTGCAGTCAACACTCAATTACCCATAACGATGGAAAATGGGAAGCAAATAGGAACTGTGTCCTTTACAGGCTTCTAAATCTTTCATCGCTTCACTTCCCTCAGGGCTGTCAGGGCACCAGACCAACCACACCTTCCTAGTCACTCTCCTGTGGATGGCAGGAAAGGGGCTAAAGGATTGGGTGAAGGTCAAGATCTCCCTACCCCTGCTTCCTCAGACCCTCGATAGCCACAGGTTGTTGCCTGTCCTGCTGTGAGAAGGACTGTATCTCCCCAGGTGTGCACCTCCCCATAGTGGCTCATGGCAAGGCACAGGTGCCAGTGAGGTGGCATGAGGCTCTTGTCACACCACCTTGCCTCGAAGCCTGATGTCCTCACCATGGAAACTTTGTTTATCCATTGTCAAACCGAGAAAGGACAAAAGAGGAGAAAGCAACTAAAATCAGGTATGCCTCCCGGCACCCAGAGAGTTTCTCTCATCACAAGTGCACCCCAACAGTCACACGGTGGGGAGGAAGACACCCAAATGATAAATGGTGCCTGCTGACAGTGGGCAATCCCAACCACAGGATTATCTGGTTCTCCCTTCAGGGACACTCTGGTAGAAATTATGTTTTCCACTTGCCTGGAATGTTCTTCCAGCTTCACTGGATGTTGCATAAAAGGAAATCAACTATGCTGACAGCAGAAGTAACTTAAGACTTAATAATGAAAAGGACCAAAAAACTGCTCCATTTCATACAGAGTACAAATGTGGAATGTGGTAATGTGTAGGATTTGGGATCTAGAAAGCTAAGCTAAGGACCTACCCCCAAACACCCCTCCCCATATTCCGTATAGCTGAGGTTAAATAAGGACCTTGAGCTAGTATATACGGGTAACTTCCATCCACAGCAAAGAATGCCTCACAGGATCCTCTTCCCAGATGAGAATTGCCTTGCACTGAAATTGACAATATCCCTAGGGATCCTGACTACATCCCCTCCACCCATGACCATCACCCATGCCCCAAGATCCAACTCAGATGTTCTCCTCTCTCTCTTGACTCACTCTGATCTCATTCCTCCCTCTGGATTCCTCCAATATTTTTTGTCTATCCTATTCACTGAACAACAAGAATTTGCTGATCACCTGCAGCAGAACACATACTCTGCTGTGTCCTTGGGATGAAAGGATAAAGAAGACAGTCTCTGCCCCTAAGAAGCTCATTATACCATAGGTAAGGCAGACTCATTAGCAGGGGAGCCAAGCAAATGTACATCAGTAGGAGTAGATAGTTGTGTGCTGGTCCTGCGGAGAGGAGAAAGCCCCTGTTTATAGCATTCGCTGTGTTCTATGGTGGAAATACACCTACCACAGTTGACAACAAGCTGTGATATTGATGTGATGTTGCTGAACAGTCAGGCACACAATCGTCCTTCATGAGATGACACAAGCCTGTTCCAGCACATCAACAGACACAGGTAGCAGGAGCCAGGAAATTGAAAGGGAAAGGTGACACTAGAGTCAGAGAAGGCCTTCTTGGGGACAGCTTGTGAACTGGCTTATCATGGATGGATAAATGTTTACACACAGAAAAGGGAGAAAGGAACTCTAAGATAAGGAGAGACGTTTGCAAAGACCTAACAGTCTAAAGATGGGTAACTTCGGTGTGTTCAGAGAATAATTACCACCACCTCCTCCCCTAGGCCTGGCCCACACAAGAAACCCATTGGTACTAACAGTCCTAACACATGCCTGTGAGAGGTGTCCTGTGCATCTTCTCTGACAGGACCCTGCCACCTGCCTCCAACCTGCTCCCACTCAACTCACCCCGACAGGCCCAGCCTGTCCCACACCATCTCAGGAGAACCATCTTAGTATCTTTTCAGTGCTAGGAAAGAGACAGCTGTCTTGATGACAGCATCCTAAACAGGATTTTCCAAACCAAGGTCAGAAGTTCTTCTATATTGGGCAACCTTGAAGGACGGAACTTGAAGAAAAGGGGAGGCACCAACTCTTACATCTCCCAGACTGCTCATCCCGGGGCCATTGCTGACAGCACCTATCCATGACCCAGGCTGAACTCCCATGGACTTTTGCTCATCTCCTTAGTGAACAATAAGATACTGCTCCAAGGGTCAAGGGTCCCACAGCATTCCTTGAAATAGTCTCAGAGGTTAAGCCATCCCAACCAAATTAACACAGTGTCCCCTGACCAGTTCTCCTAGAACCTCCCCACCTAGTAGCACCCACTTTTGCCCTATGTGAAATTCTCCACTGGTGAAGTACTAACTGACTGGACTTCCCCCCACTCTCCCCATGTTGACCCCACACTTTTGGAAAGTGTTAATCCCCTGGGGTCTTTCCTAAAGAATTTGGCCCTAGACGCAACTTGTCCCTGTCCTCTCTCCTTGCTAGATACTTGTCTCCCCAGGGATGGGCACTAAGGACCCTCTCTACTCCAGATTCGGTAGTTATCACTGCTTCTCCTAGTCAGATAACCTCAGTTTGCCAGGGGCCATCTCACCCACATACCCCACTTCCCTCTCACCCCACCCCACTGGAAACACTGTCCTGGAGGTGGTAAAAAACCAAGTAAAGTCAGTGAATGTGCTTTGCTAAGACAAGTTTCAGCACCTAAAACAGATCAAGGACCCCAAAATTAAAGACCCCATTTAGGAATTTTTAACATATTTCATTTGAAAGAATCAGAAACAAATAAGGTATACCCTCTAACCACACACCCATTTAGGATGTCACAAAGCACTGTGATGGACAGACATTTAGACTGCTAATTATGTTATCTATTATATAATATAATATTGTGTTATATGATATTATATTACTTTACAAATGCTAGGATAAAGTCAATTGAAAGTGGGTCAAGAACACAAAAGAATGCTTTCTTGTTTTGGGGTAGACTTCTCAGAAGTTCTGGTATTTAACCGGTCGTAGAAGAAAATGTCAATGATTAGTATTTAAAAACCTGCTAATAATTGTCCCCACCTTTCAGTTATAGCTGTATTAATCTATATTGACATAGGAAGATGATCTAGAATGAACATGAAAGTGTAATAGTTCTTACTAGAGGGGAATTTTCTATTCATTTTAATTCTCTTTTGTATTATCATTACATTGTGCAAATTTTTAAAGTGAGGATAACAATACATCCTAGTAACTTATTTGGACTCTTTTCCATCCCTCCCCTTTATCTCCATGAGATAACTCCAGCGTTTCTAAAGCTGTAAAAAGCAGCATGGAGGCCCAAGGCCATCCTTCCCTTCTTTATAGATTCCATCTGCCAGCTCTTGAGGCCCCACTGGCTGCACAACAGGAACTCGAAATGAATTAAACTAAACAAGAGCAACCCATGCTCAAGGACTGAGCATGTTTTAAGAGAACAAACAAAAATGCTTCTCCAAAAAACAGGAGAATGAATTGGACATAATTTCCCTATATTCACATATGAATACTCAACCAGTGTAACTCCACATCATGTTCAACCACAAGAATGGGATCCTAATTAGAATAAATTGTACTCCTCATATGTATAATATCTCAAAATACACTCTACTATCATGTATATCTAAAAAGAACTAATAAAAATAAATAAATAAACAATTTTAAGATACTTCCCCAAAACCCTTATAAAATCAACTCAAAACAAGGCCAAACATTTATGCTGTTTAAAATAACTGGTCAGAATATTCTAAAAGTTAAATCTAAGAATCTGAGAATATTGGGGAAGGAAAGGAGAGGAAGGAGAATCTGGAGGATTTGGGAAGATGATGGGAAAGGAAGGCAGCCAAGGGAACTCAAGGGTGGGAGTGGACCAAGTTCTCTGTCAGCACATGAATCTCCATAGCGCCCCCACCTGGGGAAAGGATCCTCCTCATGGGAAGTTAGCTTATCCTCTCCCATGACTGTCCCTACCATCAGCAGATAACTGGGCCCCGCTGGAAGTTCTTTAGCCTGACCCTTGTCATTTCAAACAAGGAGCAGCCTGACTCCTCTCCCATGCAACAATGATGTGGTTCATTTTCAGTGAAAGGAACTATCACCCCCTACACACACCCTCCATTGCCTTCTCTGATCCTCTCTGAACCAGTTCTGATCTCTGAGCATGTAAGTTTTTCAGTAGATCACTTAAGCTTCTGAACTGTGCAGGACTGAGCTCAATACCCAGGGACGGGGCCTTTCTCCCACTCAGAGATTCTCTTTAACAGGAAGGACTGAGCTGCTTCCTAATGTCTGTACCACTACCACAGAATCAAGAAAAAAATCTCTCTGAAATGTCCAAACTACATTATCTTCCCTCTCACCATCCCTGGGAGCGACTGCCTGGCGGTGGCCAGTCCAGGTCCCATGGTTGTGTGTAAAGGCTCCTCTGTACCAGCAGAGGACACTCCACACTGCCTAGACATGACAAACAGGGCCTATCGACAGATTGGAAACTGGGCGTGGGCACCTGGGAGGGGTGGGACTAACTCTGCATGAACCCGGGAAGGTCACAAGTTGACTAAGACTGTGCCATTTTTCTGATGGTGGATTGACAGTACTGCCAGGTCCCCTCCAGCAGATATGGGAGGAGCAAGCACAGTGACACAGAGCGTCCCAGGACATCTTGGTATCCAATCTTTCAACAAGCAACTAAAAATTACTGGCACCTCCCAAATGTCCCATAGGCATCTTTACTCTCGTTTCCATTTAGCACAGGTTCCAACCAATTGTAACTCCAGGAAGCAAAGTTATGAACCAGATTTCCGGCTTCCAACTGTCCTTGCCTGTTGATCACACCCTGTTTGTGAGGGAAGGGGCCTCTAATGCTCACTTCATCCCTTCCACCTGCCTCTACTCAGTTTGTAGTCCTCCACAAATCTTCAGCTCACACAGATGCTCTTGCAGGTGGCTTCATGTGAAGTGCTCCCTTTGGTTTCCATGACAATGTGCTGTCTCACTTCCCCATCCTCAGTGACTGCTCCCTTTTCCTCTTGAGAAATTTCTCTTTCTTTGGTCTGCAGGCAGAATGGTCTCTGAGTTCTCTTCTTGATCCTCCTCTTTCTTTTAAGAGAACAAGTTGCTTTAATGGGAAATAGAAACTAATGAAGAAAGTTACACAGTTTAGGACTCTCTATGTAATATTTGCTCAAATCAAGATGTGGCCTTTCTACAACCCTAACCCCAACACACACACACACACACACACACACACACACAGGGGCAGTGGGGAGGCAGGGTAGAAGTACAGTTGCAAATTTGTGCCTCGTGTTCTTCCCAGAATGTTCCAAAAATTGTCCCCAGCCACAAAAATGCCCTAAAGAAGCAATGCTGTCTTTGCTGCCATAGGAATCTTTTGGCAATCTACGGATACATTTTTTGCTCATCCCTGTGACAAACAAAGGGATTTGTTACTGTCATTTAGTGATCAGGATCCAGATTGCTCTAGGTTTCCTGCACTGCTCTTGAATGTACATCATATGTAATGGTTGAGCCCAGAATCCAGCCCATGTCACATGCAGATGCAAAGTGTTTTTGCACAGTTTTTGGATACACTGAGTTGTTGAGGTATGTAGACCTCCCATACAGATAGAGAAAACTTACAAGAGTTTATCACCTCTTTTTAAAGTTGTAAAAATCAATGGAAAAACTACTCAGACTATTTAAGTTGCCAACAGACATCCCCACATTAGCCTGCATCTGTAGCTGTAACTGCAGTGAGTTGACACGTGAATTAACCTACAGGTACAGACATCTCATGACTTGGGGTAGAGAAAGCTAAGTCTGCAGGATGGCAAGACATCCGAAAAAGGAAAATAAACATACATGTACCTTTCTGCTTGTGTGTGCATTGAGATCTTTGGAATAATGTTTAAGAAACTGAGGTCAGTTTCTGAGGTCAGTTGCCACAGAGAAAAGGAACTCAGGGGTAAATGATAAGATTTTTAACTACACAATAGTACTTGAGGATTTCTCTCCTCTGAATATTATTACCAAGCATCAAATACACACCAAGCCCACCTAAAGATGAAATACTGGAGTCTATGATCTGGGGAAGTCTCACTAGACCTGGGGACTTACATATCTTTGCTGAATAGCCCCCAAAGAATTTTGACTGGTCTCATGTCCTTTAAGCTTTGTCCATTTGAGCAAGCTTTCCACATCTATTTCTGGGTTTCCTCCTGGGGTCTCTCTGTAATGCTCCCTTACCTCTTCTTCCTAAGTTATCTGGTGCTTTACTCTACCTTCCCAAAGCTGAAGACTCTAGTTTACACCTCTAGCCCCAGTCATGACGTGGATGGAGCAGATGCACCTACTAACTAACTCACCATCTCTCCCCACAACTCCTCTTGATATTACTCAAGCCAGGAACATGGTTACTTTCCTTGACTCCTACTTTTGCCTCACCCTGTGGTAGAACAAAATGGAAACTTCAGCAGCTTAAGAGCTGACCAGCTATGGTTTCACAGCTCTCCTTACTAGCATTTAACCATGGAGGCTTGCTGCGGCTCACAGTGCTGTAACAAGATGACCACAGTTAGCAGAGCAGAAGCAGAAAGCAAAAAAATTGGGACAAGAGAACTAGGGGGGCAGGGCTTAATGAAGTAAAAGTCCCCAAGTTGTATGAGCTGAAAGCACCTAGGTTATTGGCAAGCTTGTACCCTCATTTCCTGCTATAACCCCATCTAGCCAATATCAAATCCTGATGATCTGATTCCTCCCTCTAAAATGCATATCCCCATCTCTTGCCACTCAACCACCCCTGAGGACTTGTACTCCAGTGCCAGCCCCGATGGTCCTTCATCTTCATATTTCTATAGTCTCCTAACAAGTCTTCAACCTCCAGTAATGGCCTGTCCAATCTGCCTTGAGTGTTCCTTCCAAACACCAACTTGACTTGTCACTGCCCTATTAAATTCCTTTTCCAGTTCTTCTCCACCTACAACAACTGTTAGGACATAAAATACCTGGGACTGAGGGAAATGCCTATGTGTGAACAGCCCTCTTGTCAATAAGTGATTTCTTAGGGATGCTCAGGAGCAAGAAGAGCTGTAATCCACACCCAATTCCTATTCCACTTATAGTCAGGCAAAGCCTTTCTCTCCACTGGTCTGATGACTAGTAGGTTGTAATAAGCCAGTAGGTTCCAAAACCTTCAAACCCACAAACTGGAGTTCAGACTCCATAGAATGCTGAGGCCATTCTTGGTTGGATCTGGATATCTCTTCAACCTTATTTCTCATGGTTAATTTCATGCTTCATGCAATTTCACTCTTTTTTTATATTTGTATTAGTCGTTGATGAACCTTTACTTATTTATTTGTATGCTGTGCTGAGAATCAAACCCAGTGCCTCACAAATGCTAGGCAAGCGCTCTACCACTGAGCCACAAACCCAGCTCCAGTTTCACTCTTGTCTTTACTCATTATTCCCTCTTCCTGGAGTGTCTTTTTCTGTCTTGAATGTCCTTGTCTGCCTTAAAATTTTCTATTCCTTTTAAACCCCTGCCAAACATCACTTTTAATCACCCCCACTTCTGTAAGTACTATTTCTGTGCCTTGTATTTGTTTCTCTCATTGCCTGGGTCATGGTCATGGTGATGACATGCTTACAAATTCCCCACCACCCACCCAAGTCTCTAAGCTCTCAGAGACTGAGAAACAGGGCTTATCCACCATAGTATCCCCAATATTTGGCTCAGTCCCTGTGTATCATCACTAAAGAAAAGGGAGACAGTAAAACACCATGTCCCTGAATGCCTGCTTTCTGTTCCCAAAAACCTAGCCAAGTCACATGAACAATGAGAGCAAGCCTGGGCCAGAAAATCTGATGTATATCATCTTAAAGGAAAATGGTTTTCTCTTATGCACACTGGGAACTAGGACAAGCTGGTGTTATCTGTAAAGAGTTTCTTCTTTCTTGCATGTATACTGGGCAATTGCTTCTCGGGATGCTGATCAGACAAGCTAACTAAGTAAGCTGATGCTAATGATGTCACTGTGTCTGCAACCTAACACATAAAACTCCTCTCTGAGTGGTAATGAGCACAGAACTGAGGACACTGTGCAAAAGATACATGTCACTTGCCCAGCTGGCCAACACTGGACAAAACACCATAGGGAGAGGAGACACTGCTTAGAAAAGCACCATGAGGGACAGAGGTACTTTCAGCCTGTCTTCCTGAACTCCTCTTGAAGCAGTCACAGATCCCTTATAAGTTTTCCCCCATAAATATGTCTCCATACTGTCTCTGAGCACATTCTCTGGTCTATCTGCAACTTATCCCACTGCCTTGGCATAACTGGGCTGTAGACAAAACACCCTGGAACCTATTATTTGTGTGGAAAATGTTTTTTGAGCAGTACTGAATCCAGATTTTTTTCTTCATTCTCTTTCTAATATTGATGCATTAGGGCATTTGATCTCACTCACCTTAGTTCTTTATTTTATGTTGACTTACACAGGGTTTTCATTGAGACATTGCAACTTTACAAGCCTTGATAAGTTTCACTATAAATTGTTGTGTCTCTAGCTCACATCTGACCTCACCAAGGAAACTCAAGTCCAAACCAGACAGAGAGCAGTATTCCATTATTGAAATGTGACTAAGTTTGTAACCCAAGAGAGAATAGAAAACATGAGCCAGACTGTAAGAATACATTCAACCGTGTCTCTGGAACAGTGGTTCTGAATGCATTGGTTCCAGAAGTCAGCTCTTTCATGAAGAGGGTAAATCATCTCCCTCAAGACCACCTAAATCCTACTGTTCAAATCCACCAGCACCAAGATACCTTTTGTAAGTAATTTAGTTTCCCAGGTAACTTGATAACAGAACAGAGTGGACCTGGTATTTCAGTCACCGAAAATATAAGTTCCCTCATGAGCCTGGACATTCTGGTTGACACACCCATCTTTCAAGTATGTTTGATTTGCATAAATCAGTTCTCAAGAACACAGTCAACTTTGGATGTACTAATAAAGTCAATTTCATGTCCCTACATAGCTGTCATCAGGCTAGTGACCACATCAAGGTACTCTCCTCCTTGAAGGCCCTGAACAACCAGCCACCTTCTTGTGCTTCTTTGTGACTTATTTTAATGCCATTCAACTACTTCTACATAACATAGTCCCAATGCACAAAGCATTGTCATACTATATATTTCATCCTCTTGATATCTACAGGCAAATATTCTCCTCTCCATTTCAACTGAGAGACAACTGAGGCTTAGATGGTCATGCAGCTTGTCCAAGGTCCACACATCCTACAAGTTGTAAATTCGTTTTCTAAATACCTGCCTTTTAAATATTACAGTGAACTAAATCCAGATTCTCTAAATCAAAGTTCCTATTTTTCTGCTTTTCATAATGCTTTCCAATTCTCACATCAATCCAGGTAGATTTTCACTCAGTCCACAACTAGAGTCACCCCAAAAATGGCAGCAGGAAAATTTCCAAAAGGTAGTGCCCCAAACATGCCAAGATGAGAGCAATTGGGATTCCAAAGGAAGAAGTACTAAAACACTAGGGTGATACGTCCAGAGTATTTATTAGTGGAATTTACATAACACAGGGGCTGCAGAGTCCTCATGGTGAACAAGACAAAGCTCTGTACCTTGGTATGTCAGCAATGAGCAAGTCATGGTATGGAGTTGCCTGTGACAGTTTGAGGAATTTGATTCAGGGCAGGGGCTAGTTTCTACGTGTTTAGCAAAAGGATTAACTTCTTAGTGTTTGTAAGCAACAAATTAAACAAGTTTAGCAATGGCAGGGAATGTTCAAGGCCCAGGCTGAGTACAAGTCTGCAGTGAAGACATGCAGTTGACTGGTCGCAGAGCAGTCAAGGTATTCTGTTCTCCTGAGGATATAACAAAGGCAGGTAGAACCAGGGGACCTACCAATGGAGTGACTAGGGACGAAGGCTAGAACTTGCCCAAGTTGTGTTTGTTTAACCCTGTCCATGTGTAGCTTCCTCATTCCTCTCAGCCCTTACTGACCCTGGAGCCAGGAACTTTTCCTAATTAAAAACTAAGAAAACTGACCCTCAGAGACTTTGACTGGCTTTTTCATAGTCTTTTTTTATTTTATTTTATTTTTTGTAGATGGACACAATACCTTTATTTTATTTACTTATTTTTTATGTAGTGCTAAGGATTGAACCCAGTGCCTCACACATGCTAGGCAAGCTCTCTGCCACTGAGCTACAGACCCAGCCCTGGCTTTTTCGTTGTCTTGGAGCCATTAGGAACCATTGGGGAGTGGATGCTCACTTGCTCCTTTGAACAAGCACCTATCAAGCTATCTGGAGTCCAGTGAGCTGTGTGATGACAGCCAGCTGGCTGTCACCATCACCACTACAATCGGCACTTTCTGTGTGCTTCCTTCCTGCTCAGACATGTTCAGTGGTCTTATCAATCCCACAATAGTCCCCCGGAGGAAGACACTGAAGAGATTGAAATGAAGTACTGAGAGGTCTGTAACTTGCACATTTTCATATACTTGGTAAATGGTGTGGTAAGATTCAAACCCAAGCGTATCTGACTTCAACCACCTGTGCTTCTGGCCACTCTGCAATCCCTTTGTACTACATCACAGGTTCAGTCTGTGTGTTGACAAGGGCACTTCTTAGACTAAGCAGAGCTTTGGGTGGTGGCCAGAAAAGAGGGGAAATTGCATATCTACTTCTCTATTACCACTCTGGGTTCTTGAGCACCCCAGACCAAAGTCTGTATTTCAGTTGCAGCAGTTTATTCATCCCTGTCTCACCACTGGCTGTGCCACCTAACCAATGAATTTTCTATGTAATACTGTCTCTTCTTCTCAGGGCCAAACTTGTCCTTCCCAACCTGTTTGCTCACATCCCTTTTTTAAGAAAGCCTTCTCAGATCAACAAAAGCTGCCACCCCAGATTCTCCATTTCTCCAGAGCATTTCCACCCTCTGGGAAAGAGCTTGGCTTTGTATGGTTCCACCCTAGGTGATTGTTGCCTGATCCACCTCCCTGTCTTGTTCATGTCCAAGTGTTTCGACTCCTATACATGCCATGTGACTCTAGTGTCTTCTTTCACTCCCACAAAACATCCATCCAGGGGTAGTGCATAAACAAAGGAGATAGAGACAGATGGAGAATTTCAAATGCAGTTTATTGCAGCAAAACAAGGAAAGGGGGAGTTGTCCACGAAAGACAAACATCTTGCATACACCTTATATACAAAACCAAAGCAGCACAGAGTTTGCTGCAAGAGACATGATATTAAGGAGCTGTCCAGAACATGTGCTCTGTGCATGGCAAAGAAGCACTGGGTCTACTTAGTCCTCCTCTGACTGCATTACTGAGGCTCTTTGAAATGTCATGTGTGCAGTGGTAATTGCTGAGCTAATCTCAAGCAACGCACAGAGCAGGGTTTTAGCCAGGGGACTGAGATTGTCACTGATCTGATGACTTCTTTTGGAAGCAAAGCAGAAAAGAAAGAGCAGGGGAAATAGAATGAAACGGTGTAGCTAACCATAGCTCTTTTCTCCATTAAGGCTTGGGCAATTGAACTTGATCTTGTGGAGCACATTTGGTAGTGATGGAGAGGGCAGAGCTAATGGAACAGAGAGCACCTCTTTATCTGGACCCTCGGGAATAACTGGTGGACTCAAACTTCACACTAGAACTGCCACCAGAGCTCTTGACACCCCCAGAGCTGGATCCCCGGCCTCCAGAGGAGCTGTAGCTGCCTCCAGAGCTACCACCGCCGGAACCCCGGCCACCAGAGCTGCCTCCACCCCCTCCTGAGCCACCTCTGTGGCCTCCACTGCTGCCTCCAGAGCCGTAGCTGCCGCCGCCGCCGCCACCACCACCTCCAGACCGGTAGCTGCCACCGCCGGAGCCATAGCTACCGCCACCGCCGCCACCTCCGGAACCATAGCTGCCGCCTCCGGAGCCATAGCCTCCGCCTCCTGAACCATAACCGCCACCTCCGGAGCCATAGCCGCCACCTCCTCGGCTACTACTTCCACTGATGCTGGTGTGGCTGGTGCTCACAGCTGCAAAAGGACATTCAGTTATCTCCAATCCCACTCCCTTCCCAACCCAGCAAACCCTGCCATGACCCTTAGAAATCAGCTTGTACTTACACACACTCACGTTCGGGGCACACTCTCCAGACATCCTGCAGGAGAAAATAAATAAGCATATCTCTCAGGACACTGCAGCTTCACAAAACCCTTCCTCATGCTTCCTCGCAAGCATCAGTCAGCTCTCAAGCAAGGAAGCTCAGAAGAAGTGATCAAACTCTTGGTCATCTCAGAGACTCTCCCAGCTGAGGCCCCTCCAAAGTACAACAAGAGCCTTGCAGCTGATGAGGGCCACCTCTGAAAGTATTGGCTTTGTGTCAGACTACATCTGAGCCAGCCCAGATGAAGAATAAATTGCTCCATCGCAAACATAGAAATGTCATAACTCTCAAAAAAGGAAAGAAAGAAATAGAGAGAGAGAAAGAAAAGAGGAAGGAAAGAAGGAAGGATAGCAAAGGAAAAGAAAAGAAAAAGGGACAAAGGGACAAAGGGACTCTGGCTCCCAAAATGAAGCCAAGTCCTTGCTCCTGCCCATGACTTTCTCCCCAACACCCAGGTCAGGCTGCAGGCCAATGGCTGCATCTTCAGCAGCAGTCAGCTTACGAGGAAGGAAGCCCATAAGAAGTGATCAACTGCCAGGGCCCCTTCCTCACCTGCTTTCCTCTCCTTCCAGGAGGGTCCTGTAGGTGGCAATCTCCATATCCAGGGCCAGCTTAGTGTTCATCAGCTCCTGGTAGTCACGCAGCAGCCGGGCCAGGTCCTCCTTGGCCTGCTGAAGGGCGTCCTCCAGCTCGTTCAGTTTGTTTTGGGCGTCTTTGAGGGCGTTCTCGCCACGCTGCTCGGCATCACTGATGGACTGCTGCAGGTGGGAGATCTGGAAGAAGAGAAGCCCTCGCGTTATGCCTGCTCATAACCCCACTTTGGCTACCTCAAGGCAAATCCATCTCCTCACCCCAGTGAGCCCAGTCCCATAGAACCCCTGGACATTGAGTCATCACTTGATAGCAAATCACCAGGCTGACTTCCTGGAAAGACCTTGGCCCTGAGTCAAGCCTCCTCCAGCCTTCACAGGCCTGCCATTCTTCTCCATGACTGCTCTAAAACCTCCTACTGCCTCTCCTCCCACCCCTTAGCTCCTAAGTCTCACTTTGGGTCATTAGCTAGGTCCCTCATCACATCCTTTGTCATTTTCACAAATTTCCCTTAAGAAAATCCTGCATAACAGCTAAATTCCAGAAACCAGCACAGATTCTAAAGGACATGGAGATAACGTAGCCTTTGTCTGGATTTTCAGACTCAGAGCTAGGAAACTTCCCCCTTAGCCTGAGGTACACCCCCATTCCACAAAGCTGAGCACTAGAAGAAGGAAACGAGTACCTGCTTCTTGACATTGTCGATTTCGGATCTAAGTCTCTGGATCACCCGATTCAGCTCAGAAATCTCCATCTTTGAGTTTTTCACACTGTCACCATGTTTGCCAGCAGTGATCTGGAGCTCTTCATACTAAAGATGATGGATCATGTCAGTGAGATGTGGGCAGAACCAGGCATTCTTGCACACACAAAAATAGGAGAGAGCATAGGACAGGAAGTCAAGACATTGCAAGGGAACTGGCTAGGCATTCAGGCATTCACCTTGGTCTGGTACAGGGCCTCAGCCTCAGCCTTGCTCCTCTGGGCAATGTCCTCATACTGGGCCTTGACCTCAGCAATGATGCTGTCCAGGTCCAGGCTGCGGTTGTTGTCCATGGACAGGATGACATTGGTTTCACTGATGTGAGTCTGCATCTGAGACAACTCCTGCAGGACATAAGCGTAAGCGTTCAGTGACTCTTATAGTACTAAAACAAAAACCTCTTATTCAGAGGGCGGCTCGGGAGATGGAAGATGCACTTCTATTCCTTTGGAGACTGGTGGGTTCTGGCTTAAAAGATCTCTCTCTCTGATTAAATAGCCTTGGTTGAAAACAGAGGACTTACTGCTTGGTAGAGTGTTGTGAGGAAATCGATTTCCTGTTGCAGGTTATCAACTTTGGCCTGAAGATCCACCTTATTCATATAAGCACCATCTACATCCTAGAGGAACAAAGGACATCATGAAGCCATGTTCTTTCCAGGATGGATCCCTCTGTCCAGCCATAAGGGGGTTTTCTAAGCAGGAGTGAAGCTTGGGGTCTAACCCATACCTCTTTACCCCAGAAAGGTCACAGTTTCTGGATTGCTCCACCTCTTGGCATCACTCTCAAGAGAGATTGCCTGACTTGTGAAGAACTCACCTCCCCAGTACCACATGAGGTGCTGAGGAATATGGAGGAATTAAGTACCCAGATTAATACAGGTCCATATTATGTGAAAAAACAAGTGTCCTCCAGATATTCAGCAGACCCACTACCTGGTTCTCTACATCATGGCTTCTCACTATTTATGAGTGGAGACCCTTTTCTAATATTTATTTCAGAGATGTGTTCCATCCCACAGGAATTGCTTACCTTCTTGATGGTCACAAATTCATTCTCTGCATTTGTCCTCTTGTTGATCTCATCCTCATACCTACAAGGATTAGGAGATTCAGAAGAAGTGAGGCCTGAAGTCCAGTCTAGACTAAAATTGGCCTTGCCTGTCAATGCCTTACTATTGAAAGTCAGGATATCGTGGCCACCCCTATCTTCTGAGCAATAAAATCACTAAACTATCTCCACCTTCTGAGAAGATGAAAATTTCTAAAAATTCAACACTGATTTGTTTCTAACCTAAGGAAAGACATTAGCTACAGCTGCATCATATTATCAGTTTGTCACTTTCTTATAGAAAAAAACCAAGTGCCCAGCCAGTCTTCCTTACTTGTTCCGGTAATCCTCCACCAGATCTTGCATGTTCTTCAGTTCAGAATCCATCCGAGATTGGTCGCCCTTCAGTTGGTCCACTTTCCTTCTGAGATTGGCAATGTAGTTTTCAAAGTAGGGCTCTAAATTGTGGGTTCTTGTGGAGGTGTCCACCTGCTGCAGCAGCTCCCATTTTGTTTGTAGCACCTGGTTCTGCTGCTCCAGGAACCTCACCTAAGAGACAAGACCCGTTACTCCTAGTGCAGAAATGAGGTCCCATGGTCACTGAGCAAGACCAGTGCCTCCTTTGGGAAAGAACTTCAATCCTATTTCCTGGTCATGAAAACCAGAGAAATAAGAAGACGATCAATTTAGCATCATTTTCATAACAAAACCCAACTTATTGTTAACTCAGAGAAGCATTGGAAAAATAGTTATACAATACCAGTAGCAAAGCACATAAAAATTACTGCAATGATTCTTTGGAATAGATACATGATATTTAAAAGATTTGCCTTCCAATTTTTTGAGGTAGATAACCATAAGAATTGGTTTGCATGACCTGGGCACATACCCAGTTCAAAAGTAAGTTGGGAAAATTTCAATTTAGATTTGAAATTTATTGTGGATTCCTTGGATTTACAGTATTGATGGTTAAGGAGAAAAGTGGAGAATGGTTTACATGTTTTTTCAGAACTGATGATGGGAAATATAAGAATTTTAAAATATTCCACTGATCCAGTACTAATGCAAAATTCTCAGAGGGAGGAGATCTCTTCTGACAGTCAAAAATGTTCTACACTGACTCACTCCATTCTTTCTGCATCGTCACAAGTCACTCTGTCAACACTCAGTCCTCTTTTTTATGGCTAGGAAGACACTTCCATGGTTCTTATTTGTGTCCTAAAAAGTTCTCTAAACCCCATTTCTATTATCTTCATTCAAAATATCCCAATCCAGCTCAAGAACTAAATAAAATACACTTAAGGTAAATGTTCAGGAGAAAGATGTCATTGGCATCATTTCCAAGTATACTTCTAACATGTCTCCTAGAATCCCACTCCACAAAATATCCCTTCAGTCATCCAAACACAGAAACATGAGTTTGAGCACACACGTGTCTTGGCTGCTCCAACCTCAGATGACCCAGGAGCAGCTCCCCCAATGCACTGAACAGATGAACTCACCTTGTCAATGAAGGAGGCAAATTGATTATTGAGTGTCTTGATCTGCTCCCTTTCTCGAGACTTGACTTTTTGGATCTCAGGGTCAATCTCCACATTGAGGGGTTGCAGAAGGCTCTGGTTGATGGTAACTTCCTGGATACCACCAGGAGGGCAGACAGGCCCAAAGCCACCCCCATATCCACCACCCCCATATCCACCACCTCCAAAACCACCTCCACTGCCAAAACCACCACCACCAATACCACCTCCACTTCCAAAACCACCAAAGCCTCCACCTCCAAAGCCACCACCACCGAAACCACCACCACCGAAACCACCACCGCCAAAACCACCACCACCAAAGCTGCCACCACCAAATCCACTACGTCCACCTCCAGCCACACTTATGGAGATGCTCTTGCTGCCACCAAGGTTAACAAGACTCCGACTGCCAAAGCCACCACCAGCACCTCCACCACCTCCACCACCACAGAATCCTCCTGAAATTCTCCCGCCACCTCCTCCACTGCGGCGGACAGAGCTGCTGGTGGACCTGCGATGGAAGCTGACAATGCCAGCTGAGCCGGAGCTGAAGCCCCTTCCGCTCCGGCACACCGACCTGGAGCTACACTGTCGGCTCATGGTGGCTTAGAGAAGAGTAGGAGCAAAGAAGAAGGAAGGAAGGAGCTGAGCACTCCTCTACCCCAAGCCCAGAGACTTCCCCTTATATATAGGGAGAAAATTGGGCTTGGTCCTCCAGAGTCAGCGGAGATGCAGCGCCTCCGAAGGGTTTGGCTTGCCTGCAGCCATACAAGATTTTTACGAGCCTCAACAATATGATAAACACTACACACCTAGCTCCCAGGATGGGCTCTCAAAATTGCTGTGCAGGCAAGATTGGCTCATGTAGTAATCATTTTATCAGACGAGATCTCTCTTCAAGCATTCGTGACTTTGGGAAAATAGGACCCCCACATCTGCTACTTGGTGTTTCTTAGAAGAATTTCATAACCCTGTCACAAAGGTATGTACGTTTCCATTCTCAGCTTGCTCTTGTAAGCTACCAAGCACACTCTGTCACCATGAGTAGCAGGTGCAATTCCCCATGCTTGGATCTCTGAAGGAGCTCTCTTGTCCATTTCTGAGATCTGCCCTCCCAAACCCCAAAGTTCACCAAGTTGCATCCCCTGACACAGAGTAAGGGTTTTAATAACTAACACAGTAGAAGTTTTTAATGTAAGCTTTTACAAATGCACTGCACTGATTGCTTAAAGGGAGAGATGCTGTCATCAAACAGGATGGGTAGGTAGGAGGTGTGGGAGAACCAGAGGGGAACGATAGACTTTTCTGTTTCCCAGTTGTTTCTTTTCTTCAAAGATCGACCAGGTCAGGAGACAGACAACAGAGGCATGACGGAGACACCAGCAACAGAAAACAGGTACCACTGGGTGGTTGCAGATGTCAGTAAAAAAGGAAGCCAGAGTCGTGAAATGAGCAGATATTTGGTCCATTTGGTAAAGCAAAGGGCAGGGAGGCGCGGAACCCCATAGGGTCCCATTCTTTCACTGGACCATCAAAAAGAGTGAATGTAGATTTGGAAGGGAAGACATAATAGGAGTCTAGAAAGCCTGATCTGAGAAGTTTCCATTATTTCTGGAAGCAATGATGAGGATGAGGATGATAACAAGTATCATGTATCAAAAACTGACCATGTGTCAGGCACTTTTCTACATATTTTATGTGTATTAACTCAATTTTCACAATTACTTCAAGGTAATACTATTATTCTATCCATTTTTGAAGTGAGGAACCTGAGGCACAAGGATTGATGAGCCTCCCCACATGTCCACAGATGGTAAGTGGAACAGCTAGGATTTGAATCAAGGATGCTTAGCTATATGTAGTGTGCAAGATCCTAACCCACATGTTAGACAACAGCACAGCAATTGAATTGAAGTTCTGCCTGCTGCGTTAAAGGCAGATAACATGGGAAACTGTCCCACTATCAAGGGCTGTGAGGGCAGAAAGCCTATTTTATCCCTTTGGTTCCCTGGTTCCTGGCACATGCAAACACTTGCAAAATATTTAATTCACTCTGAGAAGGAGAGATTGGAGATGCAGAGTTCAGGGAGACTTAGATTTTGTCCAGGTGCAAGAGGACCCAGCATGCATTGCAAGAGGCCAGGAAACCCTTGGGTCCTTCCTGGAGAGTGGCACTTGATCAATGTTGGTGGAGAGCAATGGCATTAAGATCTGGAAAGACCAGAACCCCACACAGATTGCCATTCATAGATTTCCTAGAAGCCAGGCGAGCTCCCCATGGTTGTATATAAGCAATGGAAGACAGAAAGGAGAGTCCCAATCTAACTTCAGCTGGCTGCTAGCAACTGTCAGTGGCAAATCACAGACATGAATGGGAAGACTCCACTGTGGAATCCAAAATCTGCAGGAGAAGGAGAGTCTGGGAAGAACATCAGGCTCCATTGACCTGTGGCTGTGAACCAAGATGCTATGTCAGCCTTCTGTACCCCCTTCCCACCTCTGACCCTTGTCCGTCTTCCCTTCCCATGGTGTTTGCCCCACACCCTCCTCCAAAAAGTACCCTCACCTCTCCACTGCTTCCTCTCTCCCTCCCATCTCCATGACACTGTTGTCAGAGACTCTATCCTAGCACTAACATCCTTAGGCGGCTAAACCAACCATCTCTTTAGGGAATGAGTAATCCAGGTCTTGGGAACAATGGGGACTGGGATGGTCTTGGCATAGCAGTCACTGTTGCCTAATCATTTTCTGACAGGCAATCAAAATTATTTTAATTCAGCATACTCCCTATGAGACATATCATTCTGCACAATCGATTCCTTCTAGCATTTTGGAGGAGCACGCATGTGTATATGCAGGCATGTTTGTGTGTGTGCTCGCACCAGCCAAAAGCAGATCCTTGCAGTGATCTATGCTTCCAAACTAAGAAACTGACACAGAGAGAAAGAAGTAATGGTCAAGCAATGGGAAGATAATTTACAGAGCTGCAAACATCTGCTAGGAGCTACCATGAGAAGGCAGAAAAGCAGGAAGTAGAAGGAGCAGGAAGACATAAAAATTACCCTCAGTTTACACTTGCACAGGTCACCCCACCAAGCACGTACCCAAACACCATCCCCACAAGAGTCCTGAGAACAAGGCAGTCAAGCTGTTTCCAACCCATTATACAAAACAGAAAACTAAGGCTCAGAGAGATTGAGACTTACTCTAGACACTACAGTCAGGAAAAGACACATCGGGGACTGGACCCCAGTGAACTTTCTCCTATACTGGAGAAGAGGCACAAAGGCAGAGAAGGGAAAAGCTTCCTAGAAATGAAGGCAGAGAATCACAGAAATTTCCCATCCAATGATGCTCAAAGGATGCACCACATAACCTGCCTAGCACAGAATTGAGAATGCAGACCCAGAGAAGTAAATGAAATTTGTGCAGGTCACAATCAATTCCTGGGACTGTTCCTATTTCTGAATCAAACTCCTATTCTCTTTCCACTGCTCACTTTCAAGGCAACCCAGGAGGGCTGGAACTGTACAGTTGGAGCTCACCAAGTTCATCTTTTTCTGTGTTGCACCCAGGATTGTGGTGGGCATGTGGAGATATTTAAAAAATCACTTGTGGGCTGGGCATAGTGACACATGCATGTAATTTCAGCCACTCTGGAGGCTGAGGCAGGAGAATCACAAGTTCAAAGGACTATCTCAGAAAATTAGCAAGCCCCTTTCTCAAAACAAAATGAAGTTTAAAAGGGGCTGGGGCTCAATGGTAGAGCACTTGCCTAGCATGTGAAAGGTCCTGGGTTTCATTCCTAGTATCATGGAGGGAGCAGGTATCACTTTTGAGTGATATCACTTTTGAGGACAAAGGTGTGAACCACACCCCCATACTGCTGGCTTGTTATATACTCTGCATTTACTAAATGAAGACGAAATGAGGGAGCAAGGAGGAATGAACATCTGCACGCCCCAGGTACATGTTAGCAGCTATATCTCATTTAAATGTCACAAAAAGGGGGCTGGGGTGTAGCTCAGTGGTAGAGTGCTTGCCTAGTGCATGTGAGGCACTGAATTCGATCCTCAGCACTGCATAGAAATTAATAAATAAATTATATAAAACTACGGTGTCCATCTACAACCAAAAACTTCTTTTCAATTTCTTTAAAATGTCACAAAAAGTTCTCAAGCCAGGATTAATAGCCCCATTTTAAAGAAGAGACAACACAGGCTAATGAAGGTCAAAATGTGTTCCCAGGGTCACCCAGCTGGCAACCAAAAAGCCACGCTCGTCCAACTCCAGAGCACATGCCTCCCGCAACATGACCTGCCTTTCCTGCCTGCAACACCCACATCTCTCCCTGCACACCTACCACCTGGCCTCATGCCATGACCCTTGCTCCCCCAAGCTTTGCCCAGACTGATGAGTGCTCTTCTTCCCTTTTCCTCTCTTTTTCTCTCCATTTTCCAGCTAGCCTCTACTCTTCTCCAGTTGCACTGGCAACTTCAACTCCTTCAAACTCTGGGGACCCAAAGACCTCAATTCCTGAGGATTCAAACCTGTGTTCAGTCCGCCAGGCCTTGAAGGCAAACGTATTTCTCCCCTCTGCTCCACAGGGCAGTAGATAGACAAGCCCAGATCTCTCCTCCTTGATTTTCCTTAACTAACACTAAGCAGTGGGCCTGTTGGTTTCTTTTCCAAAGCTCATTGGCTGCCAAATCCAAATGCACACTGATGTATAGATTGAGTCACTTGTACATGTGTGCTCATTTGCTGACCCACACCCCAATTCCTCGGTAACCCTTTTGGAAGCAAAACTAAGTCCTCCATGACTTTGGGCACCCTCTCAGTCTCCCCCAGAGTTCCCATCTCTTGAGAGACTCCCCAGCCATGAGAGATGACAGGGTACCAGAACATCTGCCCAAGGACTCACACACACCCCAGAAATGATGGCTGAGAGATTGCCACATGCACGCTATGGGGCACAGGTAGGGGTAGGCGTGGTGATGTTTTGAGAACTTTTTGAGGGATGGGACTGAGAAAAGAATTGAAGAGAGACATGCAATGACAAGCCACCCAGCCCTGAGGGACTCCACCAGGGACGTGGGAGAAGGGATTTCAGGAGAGTGGGGAAAAACTGAAGCCTGGGAGGAGTACGGGGGAGTCACAGACAATGGGGAGGCGGGGTGATATGTTGAAAGCTGACAGGCAGCAGAGGAGGGGCCGAGGCTTTTTATGCAGCACAGAGAGGTGCAAGGGATGAGGGGCAGCCCTACTGAAGACAGACAGCAAAGGCAGCCCCCCGGAGCCACACATGCGCAGTGTGGGAGCAGAGCAGCCTGGCAGCAGAAAGCCAAAGGGGCACCTGCAGGAGCGAAGCAGTGGACGGTGTCTACTCTGTGCTGTGGGGTCCATCAGACCTGGGTCCCACTCTGACTGCCTGTCCCTAGCTGTGTGACCCAAGGCAGATCAGCAAGCCTCTTCAAGCATAGGTTTTCTCCTTTGTAAAACTGGGACTCTATCTACCTTCCAAGGAAACTGCAAGGAGTAGATGATAAAGAGAAGAGGAAGGATTCTTTCTCACCCTTGCCTTTGGAAAGACCCAGAAGCTGAAAGAATCAAGAAAACTGTGGAACAAGCCCCTGTTTCACTGGAAACAGTGAAAGGGCTAGAAGAGAAAGTTTAAATTTTTGAAATGAGGTCATCTTGTAAGAGAAAGTTGTAGGGCCCATAATGCCCATAAACCTGTTATAGGGAAACCAGGGGACCATCAAGTAGAAGTGATGCTAGGCGCACAGAAGCTGAAGGAAGCTAAGGTTAAATGCAGGAGACCCTGCTTGCACTGCCGAATGCCTGCTACGCAGGGTGAGGACCAGCCCCAAGGGCTGACCACACTGGGACAGGCGTGGAAGCTGAGCTACACACTCAGACCCCCACCCCAGAAGTCCTTCCGGACTTGGGACTGAGCCATCTGGAACTGATTGTCCATGCTGGAGAACCTCACAGCACCCCCAGTTCCCCGTCCAATCCTGAAACAGAGCATTGATCAACTTGAAGACCTCCTGATCGAAAAGCTGATAAAACCAGGGCAGCAAGTCCAACAAAACCATGAGAGTTACACTGGACTTGAAGCAGGACCATCGGAGCACCAGGCTCATTATTGTGAAGCTATATCCTGTAAAGGGTAATGAGGGCAAGGCGACATTCTCAAGACACTCTTCCTTAGACCAAGAACTTTCCCAGCCCAGAAACACACATTTTGTCCAAGGTCAGAAGGAGTTAGAATTCTATTGAGCCAATGGTTGCTCTTCCTGTTTGCAACATCCTAAGATAAAAATCTCTGTAGCTGAGAAGCTGGTGGAATTAAATTTAGATTTCCAGAGTGACCCGCCCTGTCACAGACTCCTAGGAGGAGGAGCAGTTGGCAGACTTCCCCTGGGATCTCACCACCTGCGTGTCGCTCCCTCCTGTGGGCCTCCATCTGATGCATGGATGGGTCAGATTTGCTCTTCCCATAGGTATCTGCCTATGGGAAAGCCTGATCAGGGCAGGGTTGGAGTGCTCCAAGGTCCCCCACAAGTGGTCTCCCCAGTTCTCTTCCAGAGACAGTGAAAACTAGTAACTCACTCTTTCCATGAACATCAACAGACTTCTCACCTAGACCTAGTTCCCTCCATCCCTCCCCTAGTCCTCTCTGATTGAGATAGTAAAGTCTTCTGAAAGGCCAAGGTCATATTTTCTGGAATAGCCCCAATTCCTGCCTAGGAGAAGGAAGAGGAAGATGACCTTGGCCTGGCCTTGCCCTTGTACTTTTTCCCAGAGCTGACCTGAATTCCCTTAGAGCATCATACGCACATGAGTGATTCCAGGGTAATCAATCCACACCCTGAAATAGGTCTGGTGATCTTGGCTAGGCCCTTGACCTTTCCATGACTTTCTCCTTCCCTGGCATCATACCCTATTCTTCCCATAAAACATAAAGAGTAGAATTCCTTTTTTCTCAGGCTCTACCACATGAACTCTTAGGGCGGCAAAGATTTGGGAGTCCTCCATATACATATCCCCACCCACGTTCCACTCCCTCCCTCATCCTCCTGCTAGACAACTAGCCAGCCTCTGCTTGAAACTTGATAACTCTCCAAGTGGCCTCGCCCATCTCAAGATCAATAGAAAGGTGCTTCTGACATACAGCCAAATCTGCTATAGATCTCACATGTTCATCTGGGTCATCAGCTGGGGCTAACCCCCCTTTCCTATGGAAGCTCTTCAAATCTTTGCAATTAACTGTTCCATTACTCCCAAAGACTTCTCCCAGGCCCTCCCATCACCTTCATGTAGCCAGGTTTCTGATTCACTACCGCCATGGTCTGCTCCCAATAGGCTCCTATTTATCACTGTCCTCAGCATTCACAACCCCCAGAGTGGTCCAACTGCAGAACAAGCCCTCTTCCTGGATGCTCCTTTCCTGGTTCCCAGGGCTCTCTCCAGCAGCCACCACGCCCTATTGACTCATGTGTTCTCACTGTCAGCTGAACACTGTCAATCATGTTTATGTCCACAGCTGTCTGTCCACATCTTCCCTGCCTAGTCCTTGTGCACTCGTTTTTTACTTTAAAAACAGGACATTGCACTGTCTGCCCCCATCTTCTTCCCTTTGGGCAGTCCCTCTGTCCACCTGCCCTTTTCTCAGCCTTTCCCCAATGGGCCTGCTGCCAAGACAGGTGAGATGGGAAGAAATTTCTCAGAGTGACTGTCAGGTGTGCCTGGGAATGCAGTGTCTTTTCGATATGGGTTACAGTTGTGTTTGAATGAACCCCATATCCAAATTCCATCTTTATTCCTTTGGGGAACAAGAAGACAAGTCACAACTCTTACGTGACTCCTTTACTTGGACTCAGAAATCCCATATAGGATAAGGCGATGGCTTAACTGGATCCATTTTAAAATTTCTAAATCTTTGTTTCTCTCAAGGTATCAATTAAAATGCCCCTGTCCTTGACCCCCACTCAGTTAGTAGACCTCAGCCCCTTGCCTCCCAGCCCAGGTTCTTCCATCCTGCTGTCCCTCTTGCTCACACACATTCACTGTGTCTTCTTCGTGTCTCTGAGCACCCTAGACCCCTGTCTACACCAGCCCCTACTCTCTTTCCCAGTCCTATTGTACTTTCCTGTCTTCCAGAAGTCTGTTGAGGTCAAACTTCCTTCCCCAGCACTGGTACCGACTGCTGGTCCCACCACTCCTGTCTGATGGGTCCACTGTGTCCTCAGGAGGCCTTGCTTCCACCCTTAGGCTAGGTGGTCCACAGAGGCACACACTCTGTCCTCTCCCCCATAATAGATAATCTGACTTGTGAGCACTTTAAGATTCAGAGACATGTTCATCCAACATTGCATTTCCAGTGCCTAGGCCACTGACTGTCACACAGTAGGAGCTTAATAAATGCCTTTTGAACAAACTTATAATTGACTTTTGAATGATGGGCCACTTTAAAGATTAGTAAGATTATGTCTACAAGGCTCTTCAAGATTACGTATTACATGTAAAATAAAAAATAATAAAAGTAATAAACCTGAATTTCCCAAATATGAATAATTTCGAAGAACATAAAAAAGTTAAAGAAAAAAAAGAACACATTTTCTGACCAAATGACATTTTGAGATCACAGAAAAATTTATTGTAGAAAGACCGGAAATGCCAAGCCCTTCAAGGTACACCTTTCAACCAGGAAATGATGAAGTCACAGCACTTTCCAAGGGACCCCCACACAGAGCCCATCAGAGGCCCTGACAGAATCATGGACATGGAGGTCGTCAGTAAGCCAGTCAAGGAGACTCCAGGCCACTTGCAAATGAAGGGGACTCCAGATCCTAGAAGCAAAACCAAACTCCTCTCTCAAGGCCACACGTTGGCTGACACTTTCCCCTGACAGCCCCCTCCAGCACATCTTTTATAAGACCCTAAAGTAGAAATCAAAGTCTCACAAAGTGCTCAAAGAGAACAGAAGTGAGAAGGAACTTGTAAGATCTGGAAAAGACCATTAAACCACCTTGGTGAAAAAAAAAAAAAAAGGCAGCTTCCAGACTGGCTCAGGACTGGAACCCTCCCAAGTCAGATCCTCACATTCCTCAGGCTTCAGACCCTGGGCACCTAGATGGAGCCAAACGGGGCTGCAGATGCCCCACTCATTGGACCACTCTCTGCAGGCCCATAATGGAGCAGAGTGCAGGACGGGGCAGTCTTCCAAAGATGAAGCTGTCTGGAGGGTAGGACAGAAGCAGAACTTGATCATCTGTCCGTCATACCTCCTTCACTGCTAAGAACGGTCCTTCCTTTAGACAAGGACATGGGGTTTGACATTCTCCCATGTGGGACTGTAAACCAGGGAGATAATGCTTCTCCACACAGAGATTCAGAATCAGGACAGGCATGACCTGCAGGCTTCTCATGTAGTCAGTACATCAACCATCAACATTAAAGTATGAGGTTACAAAGAGGCAAGAACTGACCCCCAGTCTGATTTCCCCTTACCAAGTTAGGTAGCCTGGAAATCTGCTACTTGCCTATAGGGATCATTTTGTGAGCAACTCGGGGGATGGAATGTCGTTCATAGAGCTGCCAAGATTCAGGAAAGAAAGCCTGGGGTGGAGACGTTTGGTGAAACTGACATGCTCTCAATCACCCACCCTGCAGAAGCTCTGTGGGTTCTTTGTTCATCAACTATGTGCCTTAGTGTCCCCAGGGTAAGGAACAGGGACAGAGGAGGGGATCCGGAATGAGAATGTAACTGTGCCTTTGACCACAAGCCAGAGCCCTCCAAAGAGGGAGCTGCTACTTGGGCTTATCCACCCTGCTTCCCCAGCTAGAGTCAAATTTATTAGCACAACTGCTGAGACCCATCAGGAAAAGCTAAGTGAGAGGGAGTCACGAAGGGCATGGAGGGAGGCGACAGAAGAGCCAGGGGGCGCATCCTGTGTGTAAGTAGTGAGACACTCGCTGTGCTTCTTACTCCACGATTCGCTTGCGGGAGGTGTTGGTGGAGGTTTGGATGATCTGCACGCGCGAGGAGCCGCCGCCGTACTTGCTGCTACTTTTGCTGCTTCCTCCATAGCTCCCGCCGCTGCCGCTCCCATAGCTACCTCCACTGCCGCCTAGGGCGCGCCCTCCTCCGTAACTTGCCCCACTGCCTCCGCGGGAGCTGCTGCCACCACCGCCACTATAACCTCCGCCACTGTAGCCACCGCCGCCGCCACTGTAGCCACCGCTGCCGCCACTATGGCCACCGCCGCCGCCACTGTAGCCACCACTTGTGGTTATCTGGCTACTCTGCACCGCTGTTGAGGAGATGCAAATGGTTCAGATGGACCTGGCAGGGGGACCTGGCTGCACCTGCCCTTGCAACTTGAGGTCTCCTACATCCTTGATCTTTGATGGCACTGACTTGCAAATAGATACTTTGGACATCCAAAGTATTCCCATTTAAAAAACATTCTTCATACCACAAGGATGTCAGCACTCCTTTAAAGTAACACATTCTCCTTGCTTATTGGATATATACCCTGAAGAGTTCTAGTCCCTGCTGAGATTAGGTATCACAAAAATTAAAACAAGCAGACCTAAAAACAATCATGACCATTGCAACAAATTCTTCCAGAATTTGTGGTGACATTAGCTTACTTTGGTGTTCTTTCTACTAGGCTAGAAGCAAAAATACCCAATGCCAATCCCTGCTGGTCAGCTGGCAACCCTACCAAAACCATTCTCTGCCCTGGACTCTGGAACTTACAGATGCTCACGTGGCTCTGCAGCTGTCCTGACATCCTGTAAAACAAAACACACTCATTAGCCAGACCCATGAGCATCAGGACATCAGTGAAGGCAACCTGAAGATAATAGGAGCAGAGATGCCCCCAAGTCTCAGGGAACTGTGTACATGGGTAGAGGCCAGGAGACAGTGGGACCAGGGGTCATTTTCAGCATTTTCATTAAATCTTTTAGCATTGGGAGTGTCCACCTGGCAGCATTGGTGTGGGTTGGGATATGGAGACACTGCTTAGAGGCAGGGGAATGGTCGCAATGACTTTTCCTGTACCCTGCCAATTCACCCATTCTCTGTTTCTAAGTCCAATATTTCTGCTCACACAGGACCACCAGACTTCCAAGAAAACCGGGAAGATTACCTTCTCTCCATCCAGGCAGCACACACTCCATGGCTACATCCTCATTTTGGCTTAGAAACATGACTGATACACCCACCTGCTCTCCTCTCCCTCCAGCAGCTTGCGGTAGGTGGCAATCTCCACATCCAGAGACAGCTTGGCCCCCAGCAGTGCCTGGTAATCCCGCAGCAGCCGAGCCAGCTCCTCCTTGGACTGCTGCAGGGCCTCATCCATGTCCTGAAGCTTCTGCTTTGCATCCTGGAGGGCTCGCTCTCCTCTCTCCTCTGCATCCGAAATGACTGAGTGCATCTGTTCGATCTACACCAGAGATAGTTGGAGAACCACAGTAAGTGTTGTATTTTGGGAAACTGATCTGGCAGAGCATTACAGAAGGCAGGGGACTGGTCAGCCCGCCCACCCTGAGCACTTGTCCTACCTGTTTCTTGACATTGCCAATCTCTGCCTGCAGTCTCTGGATGGTGCGATTGAGCTCTATAATCTCCATCTTGCTATTCTTCAGGTCGTCTCCATGTCTCCCTGCTGTGATCTGGAGCTCCTGGTACTAAGAGTCAAAGGCAACATCATGGTCAGCACCTGCTACTTACCTAGAACTCCTCCAAAAAGGGATGGGTCTGGGCTGTTCTTCCCTGGGAAGTTCCAGAGTAAGCCCTTCTGAAGCTGTGGTCCTACACATGCACACCTATACATGCACACCTATACCGAAACTCTGTCACCTGAGCTCCAAACATCATACAAACACACACACACACACACACACACACACACACACACACACGTCTGTACTAAGGGCCCCTCATTCCTACTCTGGGGAGATTGGTATCCCAGCCAGACAAAGATGTTTCTTGATACCCTTCTTCACACACCTAAGCCTTCACACTGGTCCTCACCCTCACTTTTTCTACCCCATTGTCTTCCTGCATATCCTTTTCCAGAGTGATTCCTCTAACAGACAGTGCCTCCTGTCCTCAGAGGCCCTCAGCATCGTCCACCTTCATTCACATTTTCCTCTCTGTGTTTCTGTGTCTACATTGCCCCCAGCAAACCCACAGGACATGGTGGGGGGGGAAGTTGGCTCAAGGGAATGTATTCTGATGTTTCACTGTGGACTCTCTGCCTCCCCTGTCTGATGCCAAAAATCTATTGCATCCCAGAATACCTGTCTTCAGGTCAGTGGGACAGACATCAACTGGGATTGGAGTTGGCCACAGACAATAACACACAGCAAATCTTCAAGTGCCAGTTGCTCAGAATTTAGTTAGTGGACTGTCAACCTTTGTCTCTTCAACACAGAGACTTTACTCTCCACAAAGGCCAAGGTTGATTTATGGTAAAGAATTAACCAAAGATGTGCCCAAAGACTTCATTGTAAATATACTGATTTAATAAGTGAGGGTATCATTTCATACTGAAAAACCATGCTGTTAAGAATATTTGGTGTTACAGAAAGGCATTCATAATTGATAAGCAGAACAGAAAAGTATAAAGCTGCTTTAAGAGATGCCAATATGGAAAAGATTAAAATAACAAGCATCCTAGTGGTGAAAAGCAAAGATTTATAGACAGTACACTTGGATTGGTACCGCTGTCTCTTGATAGATAAAAGACTTGGGGAATCTCACACAGTTATCTGGGAATGGGATATAAAATGGGAATAATGAAATCCTTACCTCATGGGGTTATTGTAAGTATTAAATGAAATGATATATATAAAGCATTTGTGTAGTGCCTAGCACCTACAAGTTCTCTATATATTTTAGCTACAAAGAACTCATAGAAAATATCTGAACACATTATAGTGGTGATGAGACATGGGTGATCCTTACCATAATTTCTAAAGTTTCTATAACAACTTTAAAAAAGAAGAAGATGCTACCAGGGAAGTACCTGCCTATTTCAGGGTTGCAAGTCTGGGGGCAGAGCTCACCTTGGTCTGGTACAGCGCCTCGGCCTCTTCCTTGCTCTTCTGTGCAATCAGCTCATACTGAACCCGCACTGCATCGATAATGCTGTCCAGGTCCAGGGAGCGGTTGTTGTCCATGGACAGGATGACATTGGTGTCACTGATGTGGGTCTGCATCTGGGACAGCTCCTGTGGGACATGAAGTACTGTTGACTCCTCCCAGTCTCCCAGAGTCTCAGTTTCCCTCAAGGCTCCCTGGGGAAGCCAAAAGTCTGGGCCAGGAGGAAGCCTCAGAGGAAAGTTCTTTTCAATTGTTATGTGCAACGAGAGGGATCAGGGAGAATCTTAACCACCTCAAATAAAAGTAATGGGGCCCAGGCTGCACCTCCAGGGAGGAGGGAGGAGTCTGAACTCAGAGCCCTCATGGCACCACCTCCCCATCAGGCCTCACCTCTGCCCTCCACCCCAACCTTATTCTTGCTTGGCGCCATCTTTAACTGCACCCTCTGACAAGCATATTAGCACCTTGAAACCACATGTGTTTTCAAAGGCAATGGAAAGGACTCCAGTTATGGAGCCATTTGATGACCTGAGATACTGAGCAAGTCGCTCAGTTTTCTGTTCTGTAGAATGAAGACACACTCATAACATAAATAGAGTTCCTAACACAGCACCTGACCCAGAGCATATGTCCCCAAGTTAGACATGGACAATAGGAGGACCAGGGACGGACTAGCATACTATCCCATACCCTGAAGTCTGTCTTCACTCCCTTTAAGATCCACATGTCGTGTATGACAATTTCTGGCTGGTTTTGCCCGCATAGGTCTCGGTGTCAACCTCATTTCCCACCTTAGGATCTCACTGCCTCCATCTCCACCACCCCTACCCAGGAACCCTAAGGACTGGAGGGTGAGGGAATGGCCGCCTCTAGGCCTACAAAGTCTAGTGACTGGGGAGATGAACCCCTGGTGGGTACTATTGGATTTCAGGCTTCCCCTCTTTCTGTACATTCCCCGTAGGAGATGTGAGACAAGAACAGGGTTTCCTATAAGGGCTGAACTTACCGTGTCAAATAAATATTTCAGGAAATTGATCTCCCCAAGCAGGGTGTCTGCTTTGGACTGCAGATCCACTTTACCCATAAAACCAGCATCTACATCCTAAACAACAAACAAAGATGGTTTGAATTTATCACCTAGGCGTTATCCACCATCAGCTGTCTGGGTGGCCCAGGAAAGTTACAAAGCCTCTCTGGGTTTTTCCTTATCTAAAAAACATCATCACCTCACTCAGATAAGGGTCCTGCAACCCATGGCTTTCTCAGTCAAAAGGAGATATGACATCAACCTTCACACCTAGGTCAATCACATATAGCACACTTGTCCCTCCCCAAGTCCCAAGGCCACACATGACTGACACTCAAAAGCTGTCAGTTAATTTTATTTTTAGAAGACTGGTGAGGCATGGACTGGAGGGTTCCTAAAAAGTCATGTTAGTGTCAGTTTCCGATTTTCCCTTCAGTCTAAGGGCCCTGCACTTGGGCAATGCACACCAAGCTGACCCCAGAGGTCACCCTTGCACGTCACAGAGCATCCCATGGGGATTTCTCACTCCACCCAGTATTCTGCATCCACAGAAGGAACTTCCCTTCCCCTCACCTTCTTCAGAACAACGAAGTCATTCTCAGTGCTGGTCCTCCTGTTGATTTCTTCCTCATACCTGTGAGGAGGCAAGAAGCACAGAGAGACTGCAGTCGCTGACCTTGGCTCCCTGATGTTTCCCAGCACCGGAAAGTTCAGATTTTCCCAGAACTCTACTGCCCCGGACTCAGAGAGTCCTGATTCCAACACACTGTCTCCTGCCAGGGCCTGGTGCTCTCACTGATGAGTGACTGCAGCCACCTCCTGGCTCTCTAAGCCAACAGAGGGGACCAGCATCCAACATGGAAAACCCAGAGCCATGCAGAATTCCCCCAAAATATCCATATTTATTCTGGTGTTTTACCTTTGCAAATGTGTCAAATTTAATCTTTTTTTTTTTCAATTAAGAATCAATCTACTAAAATTTAAGAAAAAAGATCACCTATAATTCTGTCCCCAGCACCCCCAGGGTGAGTTTTATTTTTTCCCTTGTTGATTCACATACACCTGACTCCTCACTGGCTCCACACAGGAAGAATTTCAAAGCAATATTAAAAGAAACACCCCACATGGGGAAGAAGAGAGAGGGAGAGGCCACTCAGTCACCTACACAGTTACTCAAGAGCAGTTGATCTGAAATTTGACAGTTCCTACCACCCCTACCATTGTTATTAATATATTGAGTGGCCTAGCACATGCAGATACAGTATTAAGAACTGATTAAGCACAATTGTATCTAAACCAATGGTTCTCAAAATGTGGTCCCCAAACCACCAGCATCAGCATCAATTAAAAATGATGTTAGAAATGCAAATGATCTGACCCCATCCTACTGAATCAGAATCTCTGGGGAAGGACTCAGCCATCTGATTGCAGCAAGCTGATGCACACTGAAGTTTGAGAACCACAGACCTACCCATCACAATAATTCAGCAAGGTACTTACTATCCCCACTTACTAATATAAGAACTGAAGACAGATTAATTTGTAAACAGTTGGTAAGTGGCAGAGCTTATTTGGCTCCAACATCCATAAAGCTATCTTTCCCCAACCCACTCAATATAATTGACAGCTACCATCCTACCAGGGCCAACATATGCAAAATGGCACCCCGGCAGTTGTGCAGTGCGGAGCCTGACCCAGTCCCACCTCTTACAAATGGACACTGAAGCAGAATATTTTGCCCCTATGAATCGGTTCCCTGCTACGCTTCTCCCAGACCCCTTAACCCCATCTTAAGCCTCACTTGCTCTTGTAGTCATCCACGACATCCTGCATGCTCCTGATCTCTGTGGTTTTACGCATCTGCTCCGAATTGAGAAAATCCACCTGCCTCCTCAGCTCACTGATATAGCTCTCCAAGATAGGCTCCAGGTTGTTGCTCCGAGTTGAGGTGTTCACCTGCTGCAGTAGCTCCCATTTTGTTTGTAGCACTTGGTTCTGCTGCTCAAGGAATCGCACCTAAAAGCAAAGACCCCAGTCCACCCCAGGCTATGGGTCAGAGCAGCTCCCCAACAGGAAGGGGAATCAGCAGCCCGATGCACATGCAGACCTAAGGAATCAGGATCGCCCCTCCAGAGGTCAGGACTTTCCCCACTCTGGGACAAGGACACACAGAAAACAAAGTAGTTTTTGATGGTGACTAATGCCTATAAGGTCAATTTGTCTAAAATTAACACTGTGCCAAGTGCTATGGTACACTCCTATAAATCCCAGTGACTCAGGATGCTAAGGCAGGAGGATCCCAAGTTCAAAGCCAGCCTCAGCAACTTAGCGATGCCCTAAGAAACTCAGCAAGACCCTGTCTCTAAATAAAAAATAAAAAAGGGCTGGGGATGTAGCTCAGTGGTTAAGTGTGCCTGGGTTCAATCCCTGGTACCAAAAAAGAAAAAAGAATAAAATCAACACTGAGATCACTCTGGTTTAAAGGTACATTGCCCCCAATTGAGTGCCATGTTTTGTTTAGCTACCACCATTGACATCATTCAATTTGTCCATGCCAACATAAGGAAATCGTGTTCTGGAACATCTGAAACACTAATAAGTCCAAGGCTCCTTTCTCTTGTGGCCAACATGGGTCATGCAGGAGAAAATAAGAAGAGAGAAGGAAAAACTGGGCTTGGAATATTAAAACTAATTCCTAGAACCAGGTGATAGTACACACCTGTAATCCCAACTACTCAGGAGGCTGAAGCAGGAGAATCTCAAGTTCAAGGCCAACTCAGCAACTCAGCAAGACCCTGTCTCTAAATAAAAAATAAAAAGGGCTGGGGATGTAGCTTAGTGGTAAAGCACCTCCAAGTTCAATGCTCAGTGTTCAAATTAACAATTAATTAATTTAATTAATTTCTGAGAAAGCTTATCTGGGTGCCCCTAGAGCTACCACCACCCTGCTGCCTGCCAGCAAGATTTTCAGTCAAGTAACCTCATTTAAGTGTTTATAGAACCCAGAGAGAAATTTTAAAATAAGTAGTCTCATTTTCTAAATCATTGGCAGGTGTTGAGAAATACCCAAGTTGCATTTCCCATGAAACAGAGAGTAGGCATCACCCCATCTTCACTACCTCTTTCCCCAAAACTGGATACAAAGTTTAGATGCAGGGACCAGAGAGGTGGCTGGCTTGCAGACCTAGGCATGGATTGCCCTTCACACCTCATGGACTTGAGCTCACTTTCCCTCTTCTAGTTGCCCACAGAGAGTCTCCCCTCCCAGGCTCTGATGGAGATGGTGTGCCTCTGCTTTGCTCAGGCACAAGCATGTGTGTGTAGTGTATACACTCACACACACACACACACACACACACATACACCCCTCCATAATCCAGTTCCCTTCTCCAAGAACCAGCTCCCTTCTCCAAGAATTTTGAAAAGGGCAACCCCTCTGTTTTGTGCAGTCCGAGCAGAAACCTGTCAACAGTCCCCTCAATGTGGCACTAAGGAGGGCATCCAGAATCTCCCAGCCCCTGAGACACTGCCCATCTACGGATCAGCCCTTGCTAACTCCCTTTGGATTCTGACTCCACATTGGAAAATGTAAATAGAGCACTATTCCCCACGGCTCATTTTTGCTAGCTTTATCAAATAAGAGATTGGGCAACAGGTTTATCAGCAAAGCTCGTTAATACCTGATGAGACATTCCTGCCACTTCTATTTTTACTCTGTGCTGGTACTCCCAATCAGCTCCACACTCGTTCCCAGCCCTGTGCTGGGTGGCAATGACACTGTGGAGACCAGAAGAATCTCAAGGTAGCAGCTAGGGGTTGGAGGGCTAGATCATATAAGACTATAGGATTTTGGCTTTTAGTTCAAATGAGACAAGAAGCCAGGGGAGGATTTAAACGGAGGAGTGATGTGCAGAGCTGAGCTCTGGTCTTGAGAGTGGGCTGTACAGGACTAAGGCAGGAAGACCTCCTAGAAAACCAGGGTCAGAAGTGACTGCAATAGAAAGCTTCTCCCTCCATCGAGACCAGAGCCCACCTGGCGGAGGAGCCTCTCTTCATGGTCATCCCAGCCCTTGCCCTTAGGAAAGGACAGGAAGCTGAGGCCACTTACAGCTTGACTTCTGCCCAAAGTCCATGCAATAAAACTGGACAGACACTCCTTCAGTGACAGGAACTATAACCCAAGGAGAGTCTCAGGAGATCAGCTGTCAGAAGCCTTGGTCATCTCACTGACCACGGTGCTCTTTCTCCCTCTCCTCCACTGGCATAACCTTGACCTCCCAGTGTTTTCTCCTTCACCTTCACATCCTTGCTCCAACCAAAGCCTCCCAGTCATGCCTGTGCCTGAGGTGTGAAGATATTCACCCAAATTTTCCATCCAGGGTGGTCAGAAGGCGTCAGAAGCCCCTGGCTCTGTGGAACTCCTCTCTGATTGTCTCTGGGCCTCAACACTCTACCCCACCTCCTCCTGTGCTCACACACTCTGCCCTAGTATCAGGCAGTGGTCACTGCACCTCCCCCTCTAGACAAAAGGAAATGCCAGAGGAAGCTCTTTGCCATAGCTATTCCTCCAGCCTCTACCTGGTGGCTTGGACCTGAACCAGACCTAGTCTGAGGTTTAATGGGAGAACTAGAGAGAGGGGCTTCTGTGGCTCCATATGGCCCTGGATGAGCTAAAAGAAGGAACTCAGGTGGGATGCTACATTGTATGTAATTAACCCAGGCCCTGCCATGGCTTGCCCAGCCTGCTATTCCTGCCTGCCTCCGCAGCTTCATATTCTCTTCTCTCCTCTCCTCTCCCTTCTCTTATGCCCTTTTCTCCAGGATTTTTAACTATATTAAGAGTCCTAAAGGTTCACACTTTTCTGCCTCCTGGTCCTTCTGCCTGAAAATCCCCTTTGCCCTGAGAGCTCATTTGACTTTTCCTCCACCTTCAAGACTCAGGTCAGACCTGGGGTCTCCAATGAAGCCCTCCAAGAATCCAGCAGGCAGAGCTCATGGTACCCTTCTTTGAGCTACCATGGCCAGAGAGTACCACTCCTGTTCACATAATCCCCACACACTGTTGTAACTCTCCCCTTTAGATGTGGGACTCCTTAAGAGCAGAACTTGTGTCCTAGTCACCCCTATAGCACCTGGTACAGTGTCTGACATATAGTAGATGCTTAGTACTTGTGGTTTCTATGGGTGGGTAGATGGGTAGACTGTTGGATGGGTGGGAGGATGAATAGATGAATGAATGGATGGATAAGTGGGAAGTATATTACAAAGTACAGCGTATGGGTAGATGGATGAATGGATAGGTGGATGGCTGGATGGATATGTGTGAATGGGATGGGTAGGTAGATATATGGATGGATGGATGGATATGGGTGGGAGGGAAAAAAGGAGGAATGTGTGTGGATGATTGGATGAATGGATGGATGGATGGATAGATGGATATGTGTGAATGGATGGGTGGATGAATGGAAGGAAGGAAGATAAGAGGGAGAAATGTGTATGGATATTAATAGGCAGATGGATAAATGTATATAGTGGATGGGTGCGTGGAAAGATGAATGGATGGATGGATGTGTATGAAGGGGTGGATGATGGATGGATAAATGAGTGCATATGTGTGCATGGGTGGGTAGATGAATGAAGGGAGGGCAGGAGGGAAGGACGTGTGGATGGGTGGATGGGTAGTGGATAATGATGAATAAAAATGAGGTTACTGCATTGAATATCTATTGGGTATTTCATATCCATTATCTACTTTCCTGCCAAAAATGGAAAAGTAGATAAAAATTTCCCCAAGAAGGCAAGTTGAAGCCTAAATGAAGTAAATGCTTTCCTAAGGTCCTAAGACAAACACATACAGAAGTGATTGTTCTCATTCAGCTGAAAAGTGCACACTGTGGTGAGAGGCCCCCTCAGTCACACAGTCAGTGACCAAAGGCTCTGCCTGTCTGTAAGGTACTCACCTTATCAATGAAGGAGGCAAACTTGTTGTTGAGAATCTTGATTTGCTCCCGCTCCTGGGTCTTGATCCTCTGAATTTCAGGGTCCACTTCTAGGTGAAGTGGCTCTAGGAGACTCTGGTTAATGGTCACCTCTTGGATGCTCCCTGGTGGATAAGAAGGACCAAAACCCCCAAGCCCAAAATTGCTAGCCCCAAATCCAGCACCCCCAAAACCACCTCCTCCATAACCGCCACCTCCAAATCTGCCACCCCCAAAGCCGCCACCTCCAAAGCCACCACCCCCAAAGCTTCTGCCCCCTCCAAATCCTCCTCCTGCTCCCCGACCCTGGCAGAAGCCACTGGCGCTTCTCCCCACCAGACTAAAGGAGATGCTTTTACTGCCACCCAGGTTGTAGAGGCTCCTGGAGCCAAAGCCCCTTCCATAGTTCCCATACCCTCCACCGCCACACCTGCCCCAGGCCTGACTCACAGACCCCACAGTCCGACTCCCACCACCACCAAAGCCCGAGGAGGACCTGGTACTATAGGCCCGCCTGCTCCTTGAGCTAAATGCAGACTGAGAACTAAATTGGCGACTCATGGTTGCTGGAGCAACCAGAGGCACAGACAAGAGCAAGAGCCCAGTGGGAAGGAGGGAGAGATCAAGAGGGAAGGAGCTGCCACTCCTTTGGAGGAGATCTGGCTCAGTACCTATATATACACATCTGCTGGGCTGGGCACCTTCAGAATCTTGGGAGGGGAGTATTAATGTTTAGTTTGCCTGCCAGAATATCTGTTTTAAACCTCACCTATGTGTTGCTGAAATTACATTGCAGACAAACTTCCCCAACTTGATCATTTATCATACATCTCTAGCCACTGGGAGATTGGAGAGCAATAATCTCTGAAGATCTAGTTGCTGGAAACTCCTGCACAATTTCCCCCAAATCATTAGTTGATCTCTTCCTAAGAAACTCCACCATTGAGTTGTTTGTTTGGGGGTGTGCCTGGGAGGTCTGGGGCAAAGCTAGGGGTGTCTAGTGACCTTGGGACCACAGGTGGGTAAGGGGGAGACACCTGCTGTCATAGCACTGTCCTGGTGAGCAAAAGGTTTTCTTTTGCATCTTTGTTTTACACCAAAACCAAGAAACACAATATTTCTTTTTCTGTTTTATCATTTCTTACCTGTTATAGACAATATTTTTGTAAAATAGAATAAAATGAATTACTCTTCAGAGATTTAAAAGCCAGAGATACACAGAACACAAGCCCTATCTTTTTATTTTTTCATTTTTAGATTCAGCAATCATAAAATTGTCCTATTCATTAAAATAACAACAATAGGTCCTTAAGTAGTTACTCAAAACTTCTGTACTTTTCAGGAACTAGTAATAAAGAGTCCATGGACCCAGGCATGGTGGCACATGCCTGTAATTCCAGTGGCTTATAAGTCTAAGGCAGAAGGATCACGAGTTCAAAGCCAGCCACAGCAAAAGCAAGGTGCTAAGCAATTCAGTGAGATCCTGTCTCTAAATAAAATACAAAATAGGGCTGGGGACATGGCTCAGTGGTCGAATGTCCCTGAGTTCAACCTCCAGTACCCAAAAAAAAAAAAAAAAAAAAAAAATAAGAGAGCCCGTGGACCAGCAATGGCCTATGCTCACTCTCATGTAGCAGATAGCACGCCTGGGGTGAAGCTCGCTCCAAGAGCATCAATGTCAGCCAAAAACATGTGTGTTGCCTTCTGGACCAAAATATCTGGTGGTTTTCTCAGAAATGTAATAAGATATTTTTATAACTTGAAGCAGGGAAAAATCTTAAACGCCCAACTTCCGCTGATGGTTTGCTCACCTGGATACAATTAAAGTCACGATCCTGGAGACTTCATAGCAGAACTGGAAAACATTTATGACACAATGTTAAATGAATGGAGCAGAACACACAATGGGTCTGTGCTATGAGCTCATAAAAATGAGGAGTCCAAAGAAGGCAGAGTTAAAAAGTAACATAGAAAGTGATCTATTACAGATTGGAAGAGGTTTTCTCCCAGGAATTTAAATGTCCTTTTCCTTTGCATTCAGCACTAGATACTTTTTTTTCCCAAAAGTTGGAGCTAAAATAACAGGGGCCCCCAAAAGTTGGAGTAGAAATCCCAACAGAGGTGAGAAAGGACAGGTAGTAGGAGAGAATGAGAGTTGGTTAGGAACAGCAGCGAGGAGAAGCAGCCTAGGGCTGGGAGGTTTCCAGATCTTCTCATCGTTCTCCTCTTGCTGCCTGTGCTTGGTAACCATTTAATGGGTCATCTCCAGGAGACACCGTAGGCTAAAAGAGAGCGTGAGCCCGAAATGTACAAACAGAAGAGCTGATTTCAACTCCCAGACCTGCTTCTTCCTGGCTGTGTAATCTCAAGCAAGTCACCTACTCTAGACCTTCAGATACTCACAGAATCATAGTTTCTACTTCTCAGGGATTTGATGCTGGAAGGTGTGGGAAAAGGCAGAGAGACTCAGCAAACATCAATATATCTGCTCATGGATCCTGGTAGAAGGACAATGATCCAACTTCACCAGGATTTTCGGTGTTTCAACTGGCACAATCGTGGGCAAGTCAGAATGGCTGGCCTCCCTAGTCCTAGGCAGCTTCGGTCTACACAGCCCTATTCCTAATTCTAACACCTCTGCACCTCCTGGTGAAAAGTGAAGCCAGACACCATGGTAAAGAGAGCTAGAAGGAAACTCAGTGGAGGCTGAGGATAGAATGCAGTGGGAAAGTTGCCCGAGGGTGAGGAATCTGAGTCAGGGGAAGGGGAGAAGAAGCCCCCGTGGGCTCCTTCCCCCGACACCTTCGTAAGCCTTACCTGCAGACTCTAGACCCTGTGCCCTCCCCTGCCTGCAGCAGGGCCCTCCTCTCCCACTCACTTCCAGGCCCAGTTGTGAAGAACTTCTTCACTTCCATCTTTACTCCCCACTAAATAAATAGGAAACTCCTTGATGTTAGACCCAAAGTTCATGAACGAGAAACCCCTCCTCCCCCAGAAGTGCCTATTCAATTGCCGGACAGTCAACCAACAGCAGAGACCTGCCCACCTGAGTTAAGTGAAGACCAGTGAGTGGACGTCTTGGAAAACTAAGATCTTGGGCAGCACGTGAAGCAGCCCTGGAGGTGAAGCATTTACTAGTTGTGTGATTGAACTAATTACTGAGCTTTTTGAACCCTGCTTATCTGATGCTTAGAGCACACGGCACGGGGCTTGACCGTAAATATTGAACATGGATGCTAGTATGGTTGGTGTTATTTTATGGCAATAGTTACAGCATTGAGAACTACAAGTGCTGTGAGTTTTTAGAAAGAAAAGTACCTGGAGAAGACTTCACAGAAACTAGGTCCTGGCCCAAGCCAGCCTTGAAGGATGAGCTGCATATAAACAGGCCAGGTGTTCTGGGGCAAGAATTGGAGACTGGGGAAGAGACCAGCAGGACGGCTAGAGTCAAGGCCTAGAAGAAGAAATGGACACCGTGAGAACAGAGTGGAGGCGGGTCTAGCCATTAAGAGGCTACCCTGCCTTGAAGGAGAAGGTAGTAAAAAGGAGCTGAGCTTCTGACTCATGGAAGGTACCAGAAAAGCCTTGGAGAGGAATTTTTTCAAGATTCACTCAAGCCTATATTTGTCCTCATGCTGAAGAGAGGTCAGTCATGTTAAATTGGGGTAAAATAAGAGGAAACTCCAGACAACACACTTAGAAAGCTCCTTTGATCTCTGGCTGTGACCAGATGTCAGCATCTAATGCCAACACCTCAGTCTACCTCCTGTTGGCCGGATGGCCCCGATAGGCCACTGTCCCTCCCTGGAAGGGGGGGGGGGAGGAAGGATGCCCAACAAATACTATTACAAGAGGCTTTGGTACAGAGTGGCAGTTATTCTCTATTCCCTCTTACAAGAAAAAGAATTGATTTAAATGAAGCAGAAAAGGTTTCACCAGTCTCTCAGGAGATATTTAACCTCAGGTCAACATTGGAGGGTGAATAAGTTTGC
This sequence comes from Sciurus carolinensis, assembly GCF_902686445.1. NCBI lineage: Eukaryota > Metazoa > Chordata > Mammalia > Rodentia > Sciuridae > Sciurus > Sciurus carolinensis. Next base: position 112,820,935 of record NC_062216.1, read on the forward strand.
TAGGCCAAGTTGGTGTCCTTGAGGTGGACCTCTCAACCGGTGGCACAGCACAAAGCAGTGGTTTCAAACTCACTGCACAGCGTCATCAGCTGGAGAGCCCGAAACACTCCTGCCTGCCTGTCCCCCAGGCACTGGGATTAACTGGTCTAGATTTTGGAATTTTTCAAAGGTTCCAAGTGGGCAGACAAATTGGAAACCACTGGTATGGAGGAAGCAGGACAAACCAAATGACCTCTTGAGATTCCGTTTGGCCCAAGGTCAAAATCATCATCATCATTATCATCATACTGGTTAACCTTTTACTGAGTGCTTTTAGTGGACTGTAGGTGATTTCAATAAACCTAAATATCAACACCATAAGGAAGGTGTTCTCATCGACCTCATTTTACAGACAGGGAAAGGAGACTCAGAGAGACAAAGTAACTTGTCCAAGAACACACAGGAGAAAGTGGTGGGATGGAGACTTGAACCCACATATTCCTCCTCCAGGACCCACATGGATTGCCTAGGGGAGGGGGTCCTTGGAGAGACATGTACCGCTTCTTCTCCTCCCCATCTCCACCCACTGCCACCAGCTAGCACTCTCCTTAAAAGGAAAGTGGAAAGTCAGTCAAGGGCTTCAACTTGCCCCACCTGCCTCCCAGATGCTGAAACCCAGGACTGCCAAGAGGGCGAGGCCCACGCCATTATCAGCTACCCGATGGCAGGCTTAGCAGCAGCTGGAGGCAGGCTTTGAGAGGAGCTGCTGGTGTGGCCAGCGGAGGCAGCCCCCACAGCCCCAGTTCCACCTCACCCTGCATCTCCAGGGTCTGGAGGTGGGTATCATAGGGGTGTGACCGGGGCGTGGGGTGGAGAAGGGGAGGAAGGAAGAATCTCACTCCTTGGCCACACCCAGGAGGGAGGGGAGAGCTGCAGCCCTGGTGGAGGTAATAGGGACCTTTACTCACCGAGAAATTAGAGCGTTTTGACCTGGGGTCAGCGGAAGAAAGGCAGTGATGTGACACAGAGAGGGAGCCCAGCCTCCTGGACTGATGGACGCTCTCAGCCATGGCTTCCCACACTCTCAGGCCACTCTTCTCCCTGCATCAGAATGGCCACGTGATAGAGATCATCAGTCCAGTGTCTTCATTCTACTAGGAGGAAATGGGTACAAAGAGAGGAGCTTGGGTCAAAGCTACAGGAAAGGCTGGTGGTGCAGCTAGGACTGGAGTTGGGTATCCCCCTGCCAACCCCAAAAGAATAGGAAGGCCTCTGAGAGGGACAGATGGGAGCTCCACCTCCAGTCTCTAACAGGCCCTGCAAACAGAAACGTCCCTGGGAATCCTCTTGATTTCTGGGTTAAAGTGCATGTTGGGGGTACCAACTTAGACCTCAAGTTCCTCCACAGGACCCCAAAGAAACCAGGACCTCACCTTTGATATTCTTTTGACTAACACCCCAGCATCAGCCCGGAAGCTGAGGAGCAGGCCGTCGCCTTCCTTCCGGCAAACCTAGCAGGTGCTCTTAGGCCTGGCCATTGTCTGGAAGCCCTCACAAGCACTCAGAGAAGCTCCACAAGTTCCCATGGTGAAGGTCCAGAGATAATATTGTTCCAGACATTTTAAGGCCCTTCCAACCAACATGTAAAAGTCATGACTCTTTATACAACCTTTTATAAAGCTGGCAAACGTTTCTTGTCTCGAGGCCAAGGGAGCAGCTGAGCAGGTGTGGGCACGAAGGAAAATAGGGCTGCAGGTAAGGCTCAGGTTGAATTCCAAGAAAAATACTGAGGCCTCAACAGAGGAATGGGGTTGTCTGGGCAGAGGGCATTCCACCTGATGGCTCAAGAGGACAGACTCGAGGTTACAGGGCTAGTCGATGGTGAAGGAGGGACTAGAATTCCCAGTTCATGTCCCACATTGTCAATGGTGGTAGAGAGTAGAGTGCTATACAGACATAAAGAATTAACAATTTATCATTATTTCCTCCATTTAAATTTCCTCCATTTAAAGAATAGACAGGGGCCTGGGGCTGTAGCTCAATGGTAGAGTGCTTTCCTAGCCTGTGTGAGGCACTGGGTTCAATCTCAGCACTGTGTATAAACAAATAAATTTCCGGTGACAGCTCAAAATAAATAAATAAATAAAAATAAAAAGAATAGACAGGCTCCCAAAACTGGTGAGAAATTGTAATGACCCAATTGTGCTCTTACAATGTGACAAGAGTTAAACAGATGGCATTATTTGATCCACATGACCACATTTCACAGATGATTTTTGGGTGGGGTACTGGGGGCCCAGCAGTCCCCTCACACAGCCTGTATTCCCGGGTTCAGATGGCACCTGGGCCACCTGGTTCCAAAGCCTGAGAACTTATCACTGTATTCTATTACTTTCTGCTTTATGAGGGCAATTTAGGAAGGTTTTGGAATTTGACTGTTGGAGTGTAAATCCTGACTTCACCCCTTACCCTCCAAAAATCCATTCATCTCTCTGTGCTTGTGTTGTGATTCATGAAGTTCAGCTACTGGTACTGCCTACCTCACAGGGTCGTGAAGACCAGATGAGTTAACTCAGAGGAAACTCTTAGCACAAGGCCAGGAGAGTAATAAGAGACCATCTATTTCCACAATTATTCTATTGCCACACAAAGCAAATTTATATCAACCCAATTATTTTCCATCTGGTTTCCCTTAACAAGTTACAGCATCATTACGAACAGGAACAGGTCCTGTGACACATGTAAACCATACCAATGATGCCAAAATGCTTTTCTCTAATCATCTATTTGAACAAGGCAGCGTCCTGATAAGTTTGGAGCAAGTCAAAAGACTGTCTTTAACAGCAAACGCCCCTCTCTCCGAGCTGCAGTCGGGGTACGTGGCCTTGTTTTTCTTCTTCTGGCTTCTTATTTAGGGAGCTTATTTGTGCCCTTAGACCAACATCTCCCCATTTCTCCCACAACCAGCCTTCTCTTTATTTCTGTGAGTTCAACTTTTGTTCAGTTCCACGTATAAGTGAGATCATACAGTATTGGTCTTCTGTGTTGGGTTTATTTCAGTTAGCATAAAAGCATCCAGGTCCATCCACATTGTCACAGCTTGCAGGATTTCCTTCTTTTGTATGACTCATGAATATTCTCTTGTATATTATATGCCACATTTCCTTTATCCACTCATTTGTCAATGTATATTTAGGTTGATTCCATACCTTGGCCACTATGGATAATTCTGCAATGAACTCAAGATACTGATTCCATTTCCTTGGATACATAACCAGAAGTGAGATTGTGGGATCCTACAATAGTTCTATTTTAATTTTTTGAGGAACCTCCATATTGTTTTCCGTAATGACTGTGCTGTACCCATTTACACTCACACCAACAGCGTCCAAGGAGCTCAACATCGCTAACCATCAGAGAAATGCAAAGGAACCTCACCCCTGTTGGGATGGTTTTATCAAAAAGATAAGAGATGAGTATTGGTGGAGGGTGTGGACAACAGGGAACCCTGCTCAGTGAGTTTGTTTTGGAGGGGTAAGGCCATGACTCCTTTGAGTGCAGGCCACAGGGGGGATAGCTCCACCCTCCCCTCTCTCTCTATTAGATGATTCCAGGTAAGCCTTTCACTGTAGAGCTAGAACATTCTCTGTTGAAACCACAGTTATGTGTTGTGTCTTTCTGGCTGAGGAATATATGGCTTTGTGGCAGCTATGTTTATTCAACTAAGAGTTTCTGTGATCACCATAAGGTGTGTCCTCTCTTTCTGTTTATCTGACATCCTTTGTCAGTCCTTTCGGCTAGGGAGGACAAGACTTTGAAAGGAAGGTACTCATGTGTGTACTCCTTTGTCCTTTTGATTGTGGTTTCTTTTATTCTTTTCTTTCCTTTTGTTTTTGTTTTTGTTTTTTTGTTTTTTCAGTACTGGGGACTGAAACCAGGGGGCACTTTACCACTAAAACAAATCCCCAGTCCTTTTCTTTATCTTTATTTTGAGACAGGGTCTCATTAAGTTGCTGAGGCTGGCCTTGAACTTGTGCCTCCTGCCTCAGCCTCCCAAGTAGCTGGGGTTGCAGGTGTGCTCCACCACACCCGACCTCATCTTTTCCTTGGTTTCTGCTACTCGCCTGTTCCTTATTTTGTAGGACTTCCCCAACCCTGCACTGAATCTGTGTTCTGTCCAAGTCATCATGTGCTGTATAAAGATATTTCAATCAATGATGAACCACATGTATCATGGTGGTCCCATAAAATTATAATGAAGCTGAAAAGCTCCTATCTCCTAGTGATAGTGTGGCCATCCTAATGTAGTGCAATATTACTCATGTATCTGTGGTCATAATGTTGTAAAGAAACCTACTGCACTGCCAGTTGTATAAAAGTATAGCACATGCAATTGTGTAGTGTGTGATACCTGGTAATGAAAACAAACAACTATGCTCCTGGTTTATGTGTTGGGAGAAATCCTAGTTCTTGGCTGGCAGCAGTGAACGTCTCAAGTATGTAAGGAAAACTTGCAAGGAGGAGCATTCCGCTTCTCCTACCTAGGAAAGTAGACAACTACCCCAAGTTGACTCAGTGTCACTAAAGGAACCCCTATAGGAACCTGGTGGTCTGATCCCCCATGGCACATGTGATTGGGCAAGAAACCTATAAAATGTATAGCTGTTCTCATAATAAACGAGTTGGCAGGCTGCTCTCCACAAGCCTGCTTCCACCCAACTCCCGGAGTCTGGGACTTGACTCTGCGTCCTTTCCAGCATCTGAGTTAGCCAGGCACAAAAGACAAACTACATTTATGTATCTACTATGCTATACTTTTATCGTATTTTAGAGTGCATTCCTTCTACTTATAAAAAGAAGTTTACTATAGGAGAGCACACTCTGCTATGGTGGCCCAGTCCCCCACATCTTCTGTTCACTCTGTCCCCACTGCATGGTTCCCTCTTGTGCTTGATTTAATCTCACGTGGTTTAGCTCATCACGGCCCTAGAAGCCATCAGCTAGATAATAACGCTTATGTGTACAAAATAGCCTCTGTGTGTGGTAGGCTACACCATGTAGGTTTGTGTAAGTACACTCTGTGATGTTCACACAATGACAAAACCACCTAAAGATGCATTCCTCAGAATGTGTCCCCATGGCTCTTCTGGATCTGCTTGGACTCCATGCACATATGGGGCATAGGGGTGGGGCCTTAGTGTCTGAAGGCTCCACCCCACATCATATCAAACATGCTAACAAATACCCTCCACATACCTAATTTTCACTATAAAACATTTGAGTTTTTATAAATGCTTTTGAAAATACTTGACAAGCTATTTTATTAAAAATAGCTATTTATTATTATTATTCGACTACAAGCTATTACATTTTATTAAAATTAGCTGTAATTACTGGACAATTTCAGACACATTTAGAATTACTTGAAATAAGGAAATCTATCCAACATTTTTGCCAAAGTGGTGAAATTTTCATGAATTCAAACTACCATCAATAAGAGAAGTGGGTGTATGTCATTCATAGTGCCCAGTGGGTAGAAACTCTGCCCCACAGTCCCCAGCCTTGGAACTCTCAGTACTTCCTCCCCAGGATTCCCCTGCAGGCTCAGGCCAGGGTTCTATGTGGAAAGGAACTGTGGGTAACCCACAAGCCTCAGAGATAGAAGCAATGACATTGGAATTCAGAGTGAAAATTCTGCCACATGTCTGAAACATGTGCATTGAAGACACATACAGAACAGAAAATTCCTTTCTTGGAGCCAAAAAGGGACAAGTACTGGCCATGGGAGATCCAGGCACCAGTCAGGAAGTGGGGTCAGGGAACCCTTGTCTAGCAGGGTGGGGAGAGAGCTGACTAGGGCTTTCCTAAGACAGTAGGCTATGTGGTTGGGTAAGGACACCTGCAGGGCGAGGGATATGGCATGGCCCAGCTCCTGGACACTGCTTCCTAACCTGGTTCTCTAGGATGGGTGGCCTTTCAACCTGATCATCTCTCCCTGCAACTTTTGGGCTGAGATGCCAGGTGTCTGGGAAGGTAGGTTCTGAGTGCAGATCAAAAGAAGAGGAGGGAAAGGGTCACACCGGTCATGCAGAGATTGGGATGTTCCAGCAGGCAAAGGGGTCTAGGGAGAACTCTCAGACCCTATTGAGAGTCTGTGGTGGGACTGCTGATTCTGGGAGGAACTCTGTGAGATGCAGACTGAGCTGTGGCTGCTTTGGACACCACCTCTGTGACAACATATGAGCCCCTGGGACTGAAGAAGCCCCACATCCCCACAGAGCCCCAGTCAGCACTCACGAACTAATCTGAATGCTGAGACTCCCCATTGCCTTCAATGACGCCACTCCAATCGCACAGGCCCCGGCTCCTGCTGCCAGATTGCCACTGCAGCTGGTACTGGTGCTGTGGCCATTCTCTGCAAACAGCATCTGTTATCAGGGAGCCTCTGGGTGTCTGCCTGACTTGACTGTCCCTCTAGCCCACAGTAGTCCCAAGGCTGCCCCATTTGCCCGCTGACCTTCTCCAGGAAAAGGTTGCTCTGGTTCTGCAAAGAGTAGGGGAAACACACCGGGCACAACAAATGATTGTTCACCAGTCGCTGGTACTCACGAGCTTCAGGGCCGATCTTCCTTGACCTGCTGCAGGGCAGCCTGGGGGTCCTGAAGTTTGGTAATAGTGTCCTTGAGGGCCCCTCCTCACACTGCTTTACATCAGTGACAGCAGTCCTAAGACTGGCATTCTTGGTGTGGAAAAAGGGAGTCTAATGTCGATTCAAGTGGCATTCATTGAAGGTCTGCCCCAAATGCTTGATACTTGCACCTGCATGACCTAACATTGGTCAGATGGGGAAATGACATCCCACAGAGGTCAAAGGCTGCAAGTTGGTCAGTGGTAAAGCCTGAGCTTGGGTCGGGGCCCATGTGGGATGAGCAACACGTGTCTTCAGAGGCCTATCCCAGCTCAGGAGGAGTCAGGTCCCTCCTGTACCTCCTTACTCTTACAATAAAGGATGGAGCATCTTCTGGCAGCTTCCCTCCCCCAGGAGACCTTCCTGAATCCTTAGAAAAACCTTCTCAGCAGCCTCAGCTCAACTAGATGAGAGATTCCATGGCCATGCTCTCAAATCAATCTTCACACAATTGACTTCCTTCTCCAACCTCCCTAACCATGTCTGGAGTCAGTATTTGCAACCCACATCAGCCTCCATGCTCTGGGGAGGCCAGAGTTGGACCAATGTGACAACCTTCATTCAGCCTCACCCAGAACTGTGCCCATTAAATCTCAGTATGTGTGACTTGCCAGCCATGGTTTCCATTGCTCCCAACTATGACCAGAAAAGTCACCTTCAGAAAACCAGCAGGGTCTTATAGGTCACCTAAATTATCCCCTCATGCCACAATTGGGAAAACCAAAGCACAGACTTGTGCCAGGTGATCCAGAAGGAGGTGCCTAGGCCTGTCTTCCCTGCAGCAAGGGACCTGTCCTCTAGCACAGTACCTGCTGTTTGCTGAGCAGCCACTTTTTTCTCCAGGTCTCTGCTTTCTCGCATGAGTTAATCTTTTTTCCTCACATTATTTCTTATAATTTCCTGAGAAAAGATAAAGCCATTATTTTGACCATCAAAATGGAAAACTGAGACACAGATTGCCTGAGTGGCGTGAGCAGTCATCCAGTCAGGAATTAGAGCACACAAACTTCAGATGTTGGAAGCATCTTCTTAACCAGCAGGTTATGTTTCTGTGGGCAGAAAATGTAGGAGAAGAGTCAGAAGTAGACAGGCCAGCTCTGCCTGTTCACGTTCGGGGAAAGGGAGAAAGGTATACAGAATCCACTGGGCCTGCAGAGTCCCACTTGGCCCAGGCTCTCTCCCCGCTACCCTTGTCTGTTCCAGACACAGCTTTTCATACATCAGTGCCATCAAATCAGAAGTACATATCTGTGCAGGGCCTGATTGGTGGAGAAGAAATGGAAGCATTCCCAACATTACAAAACAATAAAGGGAAAGTAGCAAGAAGGATCTAGGTTAAAGGTTTCTCAACCTTGGCACCACTGACAATTTGACCTCCTGGATGGACTGGACCATTAAGGTAGGTTGATGGGGGAGACAAGGTTTTCCTAAGCCATGTGATAGTGTCACCTACCTTGGTCTTGTACAGGGCCTCAGCCTAGGCCTTGTTCTTCTAGGTAACCCCCTCCTCCTGGGCATTGATGTCAGTGATAATGCTGTCCAGGTCCAGCAAATGGTTGTTGTCCTTGAGGAGGACCGCAGATGTGTTGCTGGTGTCTGACTGCATCTGGGACAGCTTCTGCTGAGCCAGGCTGACATGGTCACTCCTAAGCAGACCCACACCAGGGCTCTGCAGAGGACAAGGAGCCACCAGTTCAGCAGAGGGTTGCTTAGGACTCACGGAGGGATAGGCATTGGAGGCTTTTCCAGAAGGCAGAGGCCATGTCTATCACAGAAGAGGGAAGTCCAGGGCAGAGGTTTGAATTGCCCGGGCTAGGAGGACAGACACTCAAACTCATGCTGGTGAGTTTCTTCTCATTGAAAAATCTATATACAGAGCAAATTAAATTTCATACACTTGCAGAGTTGGAGGAACACTGAAAATTATCTAATCCAAGGAGAGTGAAAGGGCATAAGGGCTTCTCTGGCTCTAAAAGTTCATGAATGAACTTCAGTGTATCTTAGAACCACCCCAAAATTTTTTATATACTCCTTCATCAAATTCTCAAGAGTTTCTTCCCCAAATAAGCCATAAGCCACCATTTTAAAGACTGGGATACTAAAACTCAGTGATGGCGGATTTAGCTCCCACAAGCCCTAAACCAGCTGGAACAGAGCCTAACTGAAACCAGGTGTCTGAGATCCTAGGCCAGGCCTCTGTCATCTGCCCTGTGTCAGCCCAGGAAACTGGGTAGCATGCACCTGTCCTGAAGTCCTCCACCAGCTACTCCAGGACCCTCGCCCCGCCCTGCCTGTTCTCCTGAGCAGCCCATGAGGGAGCACTAGAGGTGTCAGGACTGGAACCCTGCTCCTGCAGGAGGTACCACTTGGTCTCTCGGACCTCCTTCTGCTGCTCCTGGAAGGGCTCCTGCAGCCCAAGAAGAAAAGAGCATCCAGAGAACTGTCTGTCACCAACTGCAGTCATGACAGCTGGTGACTTCCCCAGAAATAAAGTCCCATCAGCTTCCCTATCTCTCCTCCAGGCCTACATTTTTAATGTGACAGTAGGTTGATACTAATACCATGTGAACAACAGAGTTGGTGTAATGCAGGTGGGTAGAGACCTAGTTTGCAAATAAGGAAACTAAAGCCCAGAGATAACAAAGATCACATTCATTAAATAGTAACAAAACAGCATAAGAACAGAGGTTTCCTGAGACCTAGACTCAGTGATCTTCCTACTATCTCACCCACTCATCTATCATCAAATAATAGGAGATTCCAGCATACTACATCAGTAGCATATCCCAGGAAGATGTGTTCCATCCTCGGCACACTGCATGAAGGTGGGAAATAGAGCAGACCGTAGAGAAATGGCTCTCAGGTTGATCTTTTCCAAGAACAGGGTCTCAGGTGCCCCTCTGCCAAACCTACTGTCTGAGCCCTGCATTAAGACTTCATCACTGGCTAAAGAATCTCAAATTTCCATTTGCTACAAAACAGTGCTGCACACAAATTCATGGGCAAACATATAAGCAAGTCAAATAAATATCAATCGATTGAGCCTGAGGGATCTTGGAGGAAGATTCTGAGTCAGAGCTGGAGGAGGAGGCAATGAGAGACAGATAGGAAAGAGGGATAGGATGAGCAGAGAGGCAGAGGAATAAAGTTCAGGGAGAGCTTGATGGACAGGGAGGAGGCATTGGGGAGGGGAGAAGGAGAGCCAATTCAGGCAGTGCAGAGGGCCAGACCACTGGCCACAGAGGCCACCAACCTTTCCTCCTCCAAGATCAGATAAAGAAAATGAATCCAGGATTTCCAAACCCCTCCCTCAGCTCCACCTAGGAAGCTCCCCTTCCTACGCCATCCAGGAAGCCCAGGTTCCTCACTTAGGAAAAGTAATGATTTACTATTGAAAGGGGCCTGTATGAGAAAAGTTGTCAGAATTGTCACATGTGATGTGAATGTCAGTCACTCTGTAACATTGGCCTCCACTTCCCTTCTGCAGCAATGACCAGCCTCAATGACTCCAGTCCTGACAGCGCAAACCCTAGGTGCTCTCTAGGAAGTGTCTCTATAGGGACAATCACCCCTGATAAACTTCTTTCCCTTTTTTCTCTTCTGATTGGAACTATCAGTTGTCTACCCCGCCCCCAGCCCCCACGCATGCTCCCCAGACCCTGTCCCTTACTATCTCATCTCCTCCACTTGGTCCACCCCTCATTCCTGGAAGCTCAGCACCTCTCCCCTTCCTGGTGAGCTAACTGGGAGAGGGCCAGTTCCTCCCTCAGAATGAACTCAATGTCCTCAGACTGCCAGATGAGGGAGAGAGAGAAGCAACACACACCAAGCACATGCTGCAAGAATTCACACTGACACAGACAGACACACCCTCTCGTCATGCTTTCCTGTCCTTCCCTGTCCTGATCCCCCTTAAGTCCCATCTGGGCATTGTCCTCCTAGGCACCTTCAAACCCTCATGCCTACCCCATCCACCATGGCTCTGATTCTTTCCCAAAACTTCTCACTAATCTGAGAAACTTGATCTGCTGACTTGTCAGACAGCAGAATCTAAATAAAGGGCATGAGTTAGAGGAGACTGGATCCCATCCCAACATGGCCACCAGCTTTATCTTCTTCTTTCTGGGCCCCAGCCTCCTCCACAGGATAAAGCTACAGATTTGATAGAGAGTTCATCAAACCGAGAAGGTTGTAAGGGAAGGGGACACCAGTGGGGGACACAGTGGGAGGTGTCCCATTTCCACTGCTATCTCAACTCTTCCACACTAATCTTTTGAAGAAAGGACTCTGCTTCTTATAAAGGGAACTCCTGGTCCAATGCCATTTGGGTCACCTTCCAGGCTGACATCCCTGATGCCAAGGGTAGTTGGGCTTGGGAAAGGTATGGGAACTCACAACACATAAAGCTGCTCTCTCTGTTCACAAGTGCAGCTGATACTGACTTCAAAATCCAAATAGTGCCTTGGGTTCCAAGTGTAGCTATGTTTCATCAAAACAGCAAATGAGATGGCCCATACTCTCTTTATGTCCCCAGTTATGAGTTTTACAGATGCTCGCTATTGAAATACAGAACAACTAGCTGGTTTCCACCTTTGACCGTACCCATGACCCCACCCATTCTGAATGCACTGTCATTTTGCATTTTAAATAATCAGAACAAACTTCAAAGAGATTGGGGTGGATGTCTGAGGCTTTAGTGAGGGCCCACCCCAAATCCCTTCCTTGGCTGTGGCAAATCTCACAGCTAATCCCCACCCTGCAGGCTATAAAAGCCCTGCTGTCCACCCCCCATCGCCTCTCCAGGACAGAACCAGAGTACGCTGCTGCCCAGGGACAGCCAGCCCTGAATTCGCCCAGTGGGGCCTTTCCCCAGGGTGCGGGTGCTGGAGAGACCTGGGCTCTGCATGCCTCGCCCCACGGCCATGACTGTGCCACCCACGCGGGCGCAGGATCAAGGCCCTCTGCTCTGGGGAAGCTTCACCTCTCTGGGGAACTGGGAGTCAGAGGAACAATCGCTCCTGCCTCGGGGCAGCCCCAGCTTCTCAGGGAAACAGGACACTCATCTGTGGGAGCTCAGGGCTAAGGACAGGGCCCTCCAGCACTTGGCACAGCAACTCACACCGTGAGTGGAGCTGGCAAAGAGCCATGCTGTGCAGGAGGTATCCAAGGAGAACTTCTGGATGGGGCTCTGGCAGAACAGGGAGGGGCAGAGGAGGGGCAAGGACTAAGCTCTGTCTCCCTGGGGCGACTGTCCTAGCCTGTGTCTGCAGCTGGAGGGAACACTGCTCCCCAAGGAATTTCATGACTAGGTGAGCTCTGAGCAGGCTCGCTGAGGAGGGCCAGCTTCAGAGCATCTAAAACTCAGGAAAGATCTTGGGGCAGGCAGCTGCAGCTTTGAACTGGGCGCAGCTCCAAAGGAGAGGGCCCTGAGGAGTGAGTCAGCCTCTTTCAAGAGCCCAGACCCAGCCACCCCAGCAGGCCAGCAGAGCAGGCATGCAGAGCACCCTGGACAGAGGCAGCAGGCCTGAGTCCTAGCTCCACATCCCTCCAGGCCTGCACTTAGTCGCTCATAAAATAGAGCTGATGAACCTCTGCTCTGTCTGCTGAGAAGAGTAACTGGGAGGGTCAGGGGAGTCAAGTACATTAAAGGGTTTTATCAACTAGACAGTAGTAGCTGCGTTAACTGAGAGATTTAACAGCAACAAAGTCCAGTCATGGAACGCTGGCCAGGTGGCAGGGTCTACAATTAACACTTACAGACCTCTTCCCATTCAACCCTCACAGGAACTCTACAGAGAAGAGTTTGCAGCTCCATTTTGCAGATAAGGAAAACTAAGGCTCAGGAGTTAAATAATTTTTCCAAGGGCCCACAGTCAATGAGGGCACAACCAGGCCTCCAATTCAGTTCTGCCCAATCTGGAGTCCATGCTAGGGAGCAAGACATGCAGCACTTAGTCTCTGGAAAGTCTCTCCATGGGGGCTCCCGCGGGGCAATCTGTGTGCCCCTGCCCAGCCCCAGCCTATGGAACACAGCCTGACTGAACGACTGACGTGGAAATGGAGCCCACACTCACACAGCATGGTCCCCAGAGAGCTCTTTATGTTGTCTCCCCATGAAAGCGGATGGTCTGGGGAAGCACCCTACTCCTGCCTGATCAGGATCCTTACAGGAGCTGATGAGAGGGCCACAGTCTGGAGCCATGGACCACAGGGACACTAAAAAGTTCACAACTGGTGATGTTGCTGCCCCCTTGGCCTCTAATGAGGCCCCAGTGAAGGCTGCTCCTCCCTCCCCCTCATCCCTCCCCCACTCCTCAGCCACCACTTCCTAGGCATATTCGCTGACTGGGCACTGCACTGACCTCCTCTGGCTGGCTGGCCCTCCGTCCTGTGGATCATGAAGGGTCTTGTGACTTAAAACTCTTTCTCTTTTTCCCTTCCACCCCAAACCAAGGAATCATTCAGGAGCCAGAAAAGAGTCCATCCTCATCATGATGCCTTATATGACCAGCCAGGCCCCTTCGACACTCCTGTCCTCTAGCTCTTGGGTCATCCACTGCCCCTATTGTGCCCATAAGGCAAATGAAAACATCCCACTTCCCTTTAACCAGTGTGAATTCAGCAAGCTTAATGCAAAAAAAAAAAAAAAAAAAAAAAAACACAAGTCACAGCCTCATGAACTTATATGCCAGCACTTAATAATATCTGACACTTGTGGAGTGTCTTCAACTTTTTAAAGCCCTTTCACTTATTTAACCTAACAGGCAAATGGACAAACACATAGACACACACACCCTCTTGTGACTCAAACAAAATAATTTCATACAACCTGTGACCCCAAGTGAAAATGACAAAAGAATTAAGCATGAATTAGATTTGAAGACTGATGCAGTCTGAAGGTTGATTCCATCCCAACCTATCATTGGCTCTTTCTGCCAAGAGGCAAGAAAATCAGAGCAGGGGTTAAGGGTCAGGCATGAGAGGTCCTCTATCTAGTACACTGTTCAGAAAATCCAGGTGACAGAGTCTGGTCCTCACTTCCCCCTCAGACTTACTCCCCTCCCAGAGGTATGGCATTGATGGATATCTATTCAGTCTTCCTTCCAAACATTTGCTCATCCACTCAGCAACCATTTGTTAAGCACCTGCTCATGTCAAGCACCAGGCTTCCCAACAGACTTAATGGTGGACCAACACAGTCTGGAGGAGCCCACAATGCTGTTGGAGGAAGTCTCAGGCATATATACAACTCTTGACAGACACTGGGGTCAGTGATATTGACAGAAACCAAAGAACCAAGGGCATGAGAGGAAAAAAGGATATGAAAGTAATTGTAAATGGAGTGTTGAGGGATGAGGAGAAGTGGACCCAGGGGACGGGCAACACCAGAAAGGCACCCTGGTACAGAGGAGAAAGTTCAGATGTGGTGAGGAGAGTGTCCACAGGGAATCCCACTTGTTTTAAGAACAGGGGGACTTGGAAGAGGAGGAGAGATGATGGGGAAAAACTAAAGGTGTAAGCTAAAAGCAGTTGTGAGCAAAGGAAACCAATAACATGAAGAAAGAGCCTACAGAGGGGGAGAAAACCTCTACCACATGCATCACAGAGCACTAATCTTCAGAATATAGAAAGAACTCAAAAAACTGAACACCAAAAAAACAAATAACCCAATCAATAAATGGGCTAAGGAACTGAACAGACACTTCACAGAAGAAGAAATACAATCAATCAACAAATATATAAAAAAAAGTTCAACATCTCTAGCAATTAGAGAAATGCAAATCAAAACTACATCATGCACAACCATAGAAACAAAAAGATGTACCCCATTTGTGTACAATGAATCAAAATGCAGTCTGTAAAATAAAAAATAATTTTTAAAAATCTACTCTAGGATTTCATCTCACTCCAATCAGAATGGCAATTATCAAGAATACAAGCAACAATAAGTGTTGGCAAGGATGTGGAGGGAAAGGCACACTCATACATTGCTGGTGGTACTGCAAATTGGTGCAACCACTCTGGAAAGCAGTATGGAGATTCCTCAGAAAACTTGGAATGGACCCACCATTTGACCCAGCTATCCCACTCCTCGGTTTATACCCAAAGGACTTAAAATCAGCATACCACAGTGATGCAACCATATCAATGTTTATAACAGCTCAACTTACAATAGCTAAACTATGGAATCAACCTAATGCTCTTCAGCAGATGAATGGATAAATTAAATGTGATATATATACACAATGGAATATTACTCAGCCTTAAAGAAGAATGAAATTGTGGCATTTGCTGGTAAATGGAAAGAGCTGGAGAATATGATGCTAAGCAAAATAAACCAATCCCGAAAAATCAAAGACCGAAAGTTTTCTCTAATTCACAATAAGTGGGGGGGCAGTGACTAGGGAAGAATACAGTACTTTAGATTAGGTAGAGGAGAGTGAAGGGAGGGGAGGGGATATTTGGGTAGGAAGGATAATAGAATAAATCAAACATTATTACCCTATGTACATATATGTCTACAGAACCAGTGTGATTCTACATCATGTACAAATTATACTCCATTTATGTATGATATGTCAATGTACATTCTACCGTTATGTATAACTAATTTGAACAAAGAAAAAAAATTTTAAAAAGCAGTTGTTTCATTCCAAGTTTTCTGAGGAATCTCCATACTGCTTTCCATAATGGGTGCAACATTTTGTAGTCCCACCAGCAATGTATGAGTGTACCTTTTTCCCCACATCCTCACCAACATTTATTGTTGTTTGTATTCTTGATAGTTGCCATTCTGTTTGGAGTAAGATGAAATCTTAGAGTAGTTTTGAATTACATTTCTCTAATTGCTAGAGAAGGTGAACATTTTTTCATATATTTGTTGATCAATTATGTATCTTCTGTGAAGTGTCTGTTCAGTTCCTTAGCCCATTTATTGATTGGGTTTGGGGAGCTTTTTGGTGTTAAGTTTTTTGAGTTCTTTATATATCCTAGCGATTAATATACAATGGAATATTACTCAGCTTTAAAGAAGACTGAAATTATGGCATTTGCTGGTAAATGAATGGAGTTGGAGAATATCATGCTAAGTAAAATAAGTCAAACCAAAAAAACCAAAGGTCAAATGTTTTCTCTGATATGTGGTTGCTAATTCACAATAAGTGGGGTGGGGGAAGGTAGGGAAGAATAGAGTTACTTCATATTAGGTAGAGGGGAGTGAAGGGAGGGAAAGGGATCTGGGGGAAGTAATGATAGTAGAGTGAAACAGACCTTATTACCTCATGTACATATACGACTGCATGACTAATGTGATCCTACAATATGCAGAATCAGAAAAATGAGAGATTACACTCCACTCATGTATGATCTATCAAAATGTATAAATGCATTCTACTGTCATGTACAACTAATTAGAACAAATAAAAAATTAATTCAAAAAAAGCAGTTGTGAGGTCTCTCAGTGCTGTGTTGTAGAGTTGGACAGCACAGCTCTAGGGCAGTGGACTTCAGGAATGTCTGCACTCAGCTTTTAAAAATCCAGAGCCTCAAACCTCACTTGTGGCCTCTGGAATCAGAATCTTAGGGATTGTGGCCCAGGTTCCTGTATTTTTTTTTAATCTCCAGTTTGCTTTAATTGTGAAGGACTAATTCCTGCAATGGAAGCAACTTTATTAAAGTGGAGTCTTCCATGCTTTAAAAAAAAAAAAACTGAGGGAATGATAAGAGACAGTCACCTGTCCTGTTTTCAATCCAGACAGAGTTTTATCTAGTCCCAGAGGCTGGACTGAGCATTCAGCATTTAGATGCAAGTGCAAATGCTGATGATCACACGCACCAGCAGAGTGACTGAAAGTGACAAAGGGCTTCAAAACACACCATGAAGAAATGGAAAGTGAAAGCACAGACTAGGGCAAAATATTGAGCAAGTCACCAGAGTGAAGAGGCCCCATGAGGAACCAGGACCAAGAGTCAGGGCTCCTCTCCATCCTGCTGGGTCCACACCCCAGAATGTCCAGCGGTTCCGCATCCTCGTGCACCTTTTCGTCTGAGTATGCCTTCTAATGTCCTCTGCCTTCAACAGGTTGCTCTCTGAGGACAATTTCTTTCTCTTCCCCGTCCCCACTCCCTCCCCCGCCAACTCTGCAAGGTGACTTTCAATAAAATTCATCAAAAAAAAAAAAAACAGTGAAACTTGTAACAATTGTTAGAAGTAAATGGAGGCCTTGCAGAGGAAGAGGGTGAGGGCAGGGCTGGGAGTGGAGGGGCTGAGATCCATGGCGAACCTTCTGCTAGAAGCCCAGCACCCGTAAGGAAGCGAGTGGCCCAACTCTGCCCTGGGCCTGTGGCATCCAGAGCCTTGGAAATGAGGAAGCCAGTGATGGAGGCAGCTAAGCAGGTAGCAGGGTGGAGCGGACATAGCCATCTACTGGGGAGGGAGCGAGGTGTAGGCTCTGGTTTTGGCATGGGAGCACTGGCTGCTGCTGCTGGTCTGGATGACCCTGGTTGAGGAAGCACGGGTGCTGTTGGCTCTGGAGCTCTGTACCACAGGGACTCATCTGCTAGCAGACTGGATGCTCTGGCCCCCAGCTACCCTGACCCCCGACCACACTGGCCACCATAGCTGGAGATGTTGCCTTTGCTATTGTAGCCAGCAACTTCAGAACCAATGGCACCAATGTTGTGAGCCACAGCTGCAAGGAAGTAGCCAGTCACCTCTGTGCCCCATGAGGTGTTGGAAGGTTGTGAGGAGACAGAGATGGGGTAGGAGCAGTATGGAGAAGGTGTCCAGGGTTGAGAGGGCCCTTGGGAAGACAGCTTTACCTTCAGGAGTGTTAGAAGGTGAGTTGGCTACCATAGCTGAAGAGCAGCTGAGCTTAGCTGTGACAGAATCCAACATACAGAACAGTGGTAGGTGCATTTTTTCCTTTCCTCTAGTTCCAAAAGGCAGGAATGTGGGAAACTTGGTGAGGCCTTCATTTTATTGGGCATCCCTGAGGGCCAACTCACCCTGCTTCTCAGCATCAGTGAAGGTTATCTGGCAGGTTGTAGTTCTGGGGCAAAGGGAAAAGGAAGTGTGCTGGACCTTTGGACTTACCTGTGTATATGGCAGATGTGCACAGGTCCCCATCTGTCTGTTCCTTCCCATGACTCCCCAAACACTGAGGATGGAGAGGAATATTCCTCTGGAAAGTGACTTTGATGGAGGTGTCAAGTGGCCTCAGTTTGGGGGAAAAGAGCCCTGGGGACTCAGGGTCTGAGGCAAGTAGTAGTAAGTGGTGAGGTCCAAGAAGCCATCTGTCAATGCCTGAATCAAAAATTCCCTTCTTCCCAAATATCTGTCCTTCACAGCTGGGCATCTGAAAGACAGAAGTGGACATGACGTGGCCCCTGAGCCCAATGCCTTCACCATTGAATAAGGGAGACAGAAAGGTAAACTTTTAAAACATGATGAAGATATGATGTGATGTGGGAAAGCACAGGGCACCATGGATCCCAGGAGAGGTTGAGCAGGGAAAGGCGGGGGCTTGGCAGGAGGAAAAGTTTTATAGAGGAAGAAACATTTGGTCCATTTTTGAAGAGAGGATGGGAGTTTGGAAGATTGCTAAGGAGGGTGAGAAAGGACATTCCAATTGCCACAGTGTGGGTACTGAAAGGGTATTTGATGACTGAGGGGCAACTCCAGACAGCTGAGCATCAGAAGAATGACCAGATCACCTAGACCACCCAGGGTGTCAACCAAAGACCTATGGGTTCATCTCAGGTAAAAGATGAGGTATGCTCTCAAGCTTCATATATTTGCATGGATGGAGGGCAAGGAAATAATAGGAGCAGGGCGTTACCTCCCCTGAACTGCCTCTCTAACTTTGCCAGAAACTCTCAGAGAGCAAGCTTGATATTGGAGGCAGAATTCTACAGAGTATGGCCAATCCCAGAAACATAGAGCACATCCTTTAGCCAGAGCCCAGCCTCCCCTGCTCATTTGCTAAGGGACACCTGCTTTCTGGTGCTATCTCTACCTGCAGCCTCTGGACCATCCTTTTGAGCTTCACCACATTCTTCTTGGTGCTCCTTAAGTGTCATTATGCCTGCCAGGTGTGGTCTCCAGCTCCCCAAGATGGGAAGGTGAAGGAAGAAGAAATTATCCACAAAAGTCACAGGGGCCCAAAAATAAAAGTAGAAGATCTGACTCTGGGGGACAAGTTTGACGTATGTTCAAAGAGGTGCTCCTCAAGAAGATGCTTGGAAGGAAAGCCCTTGGAATGACTTCAAGTGGTTCTTCCAAAACGCAGAAACAGGAAATCCTGCAGCTCATCCTGCTGTTTTGCTCTGCTTATCTACTTGTCCTGCTGATGAGGAGGAAGAGGAGAAGGAGGAGGAGGAAGAAAAGGAGAAGGAGGAGGAGGAGGAGGGCAACAATCATGATCAGGGACTTCACTTGGAGTCAAGGAAGTAAGTAGGGTGAAAGCCAGCCCACACTCCCCTTGCTAGGATATGGCTCACATTGCTGCACCTGCCCACAGGGGTAATGCCCAAAGGCATTCTTTGGGCTAGCTCTGGTCCTGCTGGCATTCATGATGATGATGGTAATAACAGCTACATTTATAAAGCTCTTACTGCTCACCCGAATGCTTGATCCCATTATCTATCACCTGAAGTCCTCCCAGCTCCTTGTCTGTGGCCCACAGAGGCCAGGTGATCTGCACCCACATCACATCCAGTTCCCCAACTATTCTACCAGCTCCCACAGCAGCCTGTACTGGTAGACCTGGAAGCATCAAATGTAGAACTCAAGGAAGGACTTCAGGTCTTTGGCCTTGGAGATAGATGGTCATCTGCGGCTTCAAGAGGCACTGGTTGGTCTCTAGAACCTTGTTCTGCTGCTCCAACAACCCCAACTGTGTTCCACCTTGGAGGATAAGTAGTGGCCTGCCCAGTCCCTCCTTATGAACAAACCTGCCACCAGAACCCTGGCCTCCAAGCGTCCAGTCCCAGAGGCACCAGGAGCCCCTTCCCACAACAGCACTCACCTTGTCAATGAACGAAGCAAAATTGTCATCGAAGATGCTGATCTGTTCCTTCTCCTCAGTCTTCGTTTCCCCAATCTGGTGGTCACTCCCTATATTCAAGGGCTTCAGGAAACTCTATTTGATGGTCACCTCCTGATTGCTGAAGATGAGTCCTCCTAAAGACCCAAACAATACACACAGTCTGAATGAATGTAAACAGCATTATGCTGAGTGAAAGAAGTTAATCTCAAAAAGTTAGCTACTATATGATTCATTTCTATGAAATTCTCAAAAAGACAGAACTGCCTATCCAAGAACAAAGAAGTTCTTTCCATTTTCTAAGGTCGTCTTCAATTTCTTTCTTTGGTATTCTTTAGTTTTCATTGTAGAGGTCTTTTACCTCCTTTGTTAGATTTATTCCCAGGTTTTTTGTTTGTTTTTTAGGTTATTGTGAACAGAAGAGTTTTCCTGCTTTCTTTCTCAGATAATTCATTATTTGGACTATATGAAAGCTATTGACTTTTATATTGATCTCTTGTATGCTGCTACTTCACTGAATTTGTTTAAGAGGTCTCCAAATCTTCTGATGGAGTTTTTTGAGTCTTCTACATACAGGATCATGTCATCAGCAACAGAGATAATCTGACTTCTTCTTTTCTTATTTATATCCCTTTAATTTCCTCCTCTGACCTGATTGCTCTGGCTAGAGTTTTAAGAACTATACTGAGTAGGAGTGGAGAGAGTGAACATTCTTGTTTTGTTCCTGATTTTAGAGGAAACGCTTTCAGTTTTTCTCCATTTAGTATGATGTCGACTTTGGGTTTGTCATATATAGCCTTTATGATTTGAGATAAGTTCCTTCTATCTGTAGTTTCTTCAATATTTTTAACATGAATGGGTGATAACTTTTGTCAAAGGATTTTTCCTGCATCTATTGGGATGATCATGTGATTCTTGTCCTTGATTCTATTTATGTGGTGAATTACTTTTATTGATTTGGGTATGTTGAACCAAACTTGCATCCCTAGGATGAAATCCACTTGATCATGACATACAATCTTCTTAATGTGTTTTTCTAAATGTGGTTTGCTAATATTTCATTAAGGACTTTTGCATCGATATTCTTCAGTACTGACTTGTAGTTTTCTTTCCTTGGTCTGTTATCAGGATGATACTGGCTTTATAGAATCAATTTGGGAGTGTTCCCTCCTTTTCTATTTCATGGAATAACTTGAGGTAGATTGGCATCAGTTCTTCTTCAAAGATCTGGTTGAATGCAGTTGAGAATCCATCTGGTCCTGGGCTTTTCTTTGTTATAAAGCTTTTAATTTCTGCTTCAATTTTATTGCTTGATATTGGTCTATTTTAGTTTTCTATATCCTCTTGGTTGAATTTGGATAGTTCATATGTGTCTAGAAATTTGTCAATATCTTCTAGATTTTCCAGTTTATTGGAGTATTTCTTTTTCAAAATAGTTCCTAATGATTCTCTGTTCAGAAACGTCTGTTTGACATTTTCCAGGTACAAGAGTTTTTAAAGAGCATGACCCCGAAGGCTAATTGTGACCCCTTTCCTCCTCATTATAAATAAGCAGTTTTTACACTAACAATTTTTGTTTTGAAGACACTCAAGTGAAAACATCTTTGCATACATAGGTCAAATGTGTAAATGACAAGAACTCAATAAAAATAACAAGTTAGTTGGATAGCAGGTTCAAAACTTTTTGATGCTTTAAAACTTGAGCCAAAACTAAGATTTAACAGAGAATAATATAAAACCCTACACATGTATTTTTTTGAAGTTTCTCCCTAGTGCTTTCCTTCTTTTTGAAAAAATTTTATGTGTTCTAATTAGTTATACATAACAGTAGAATGTATTTATGTATTTTGATAAATCATACATAAATGGAGTATAATCTTGTGAGAAATCAGAGACAGGGCTAAGAAACTTTTGAACATATGTATTTTTAAAAACAGTTGTACAGTTTGGCATGGGAGAAGTAGTTTCACAGCAGCTTATGCAAAATGGTGCCAACTCAAGGTGAGTCACCAGCAGGAAGGGACTGCCAAAATCATAGGTAAAGTTGTAGGATCACAAAGACAAGCCCTGTGCCCACTCCTTTCATGAGCTAGTCAGATCTCACCTGGAGAGTTAGGCTCTGGAAACCTAGAATATTCTGAGAGAGCATCCAGGATGGTAAGAAAAGATGAAATAGAAGTATTCACTGAAGAAGGAGTCTGATGAAGGGAAAACCATCCTCAAGCATTTGGAGACTCTCATGCACAAGAGGATTTAGGATTGCTCCCTATGACCAGAGATGGAAAAACCTGGACCAATGAGTGAACTTTACAAGAACTCAGCTTAACATTCCCTGTGAGAGAGATGAGTTCCCAGTAGGGGAATGTGTGTTGCTGCTGTGGAAGGTGTTCTAGAGAAGTACAAGTATCTAAATGGAGTCTTCTCTTGGTCTCTCTAGCAAAATCAATTAATAGTAACCTAGAAATATTGATGGTCATGCCTCCCATTTATTAAGAACTTATGTTCTAGGAGCTATGCCAAGTTCTAACACACATTGTATCACTTTATCAGTCTATCAGTCAACAAGTGCTTATTGAGAGCACATTTTATATCCAGTATTTTGTAACACACAAATATTATCTAACATAGTCCTTTTCTTTAAAGAAATAGTAACAGAGCTGCTAAAGTTTGCATACATGTAGCATAACACTTGTCTAAACATCTTTCATTTTGTGAAGTTTTTATATGTATTATTTAATTTATTTCTTGAAACATCTCTGTGAGAAGATATTGTTTATTATCAAATTAATGAATAATTATGCTAATATTTTAATCACGCTCTCCGAGAATGTCCAGTTTCTAATGTTGCTTAACATGACCCTATCCTCAAACAAGAGAAGCTAGCTTTTTAATTTTCTTTTTTCCATACCCCACTTATCCCTATAATAAGAGAATTAGATTAAAAATAATAGTCCACATCAAAAGAGGAAGCAAATATTCTAATCACCCATTATAAATACTCCATATCAACAGAGGCAGAAAAGAAAATACGCAAATACACATAAGTTTTATTATCCATAAAGACTGAGGGAGAAAATTTTTGGTTTCAATTCTATAGGGAACACAACAAAATAGGCAAAATCTAAGCCTATTTTAAAGTTCAGTTCCGAATCAAATGTTTATTTGCTCTTACACAGGCAATTTGTGAGTCCAAATGCAAATAGTCAGAAATAAAGCAAGGACTGGGAAAAGCTGGGTTGGAGGAAGCAATGGTAGTGCAGACTAAAGAAAAGTTGTTTCTTCTCTACACTGCCCCATCCCTCCTCTGGACCAGATTTCAGCACCAAGAACAGAGCAATGGTTCCTAGAAGGGATATAAAGACCCTGTTTTGGTTTATATATGATACGTCCCCCAAAAGCTCATTGCAGAACAATATGAGAATTCTAGAGGTGAAAGGATTAGGTCATGAGAGCCTAAACCTAATCAGTGCATACTGTGGAGTGTGCTGGAGGAGATAGTTCATTGAGGGTGTGAGTTTGGGGTATATATTTTGTCCCTGGTGAGCAGAGCTCTCTCTGCTTCTTGACTGCCATGTTCCAAGCTGCTCTCCTCCTCCACACCCTTCCACCATGATATTCTGTCTCACTTTCAACTCAGGGTAACGCAGTCAGTCATCAATGGATTGAGACCTCTGAAAGTATAAGCACTAAACAAACTTCTCCTCCACCAAAATTGTTCTTGTCAGGTCTTTTTATGGAAGCAGTGAAAAAGTTGACTAAAATAAACTCAAAGTCCTCTGAGAAAAGTAAGCTTCTGCCATTGAAGACCAGAGTCCACCCCGCTCCATTAGATCATGAAGAAACCATCCTACACATGTGTTACCAGTGTGCTATGGAAGTTATAAGCATTGATTCTACCTGTGTTCTGCCTCTTACTAGCTGATCTTCACTTCTCTGTGCCTCCTGTTCCTTATCAGTAAAGTGAGGACAATCACTCCTATCTCATTGGATCAGGGTGGAGATCAAAAGAATTATATAGGGAGTTCTCAGAACAGTTTCTGGGCAAGTAATAATTACCACATAAATCTTTGCTTCATATATTGGTTTTCTATAACTTTAAGATTTCAGGAATGGGAGAAGGAGATGTGGAGTGTGGAAGGCAGTCTTGCTGGGGAGAGAGCTGACTGCCACTGCATCATAAGAAAATAAAGTACAGGGGCAGCTTTTAACCACACTCTCTTACCATGCTGACCCAAAGACCCCAAGGAGAAAAATGAGAAAGACCCTGAAGTGACACCCAAGCTAGTCACTGAAGATAGTCAAGTGGCTGCCTTTAAGTCATTTGGAGTTCTTGTCAAGATGAGGAAAAAGAAGAGGACTGAGTCTCCAGACCCATCTTAGCATATGGCAGGTAGACACAACTCCATCTCCATCATGAAAATCTCTAACCTGTGTGCTGTGTGGCTAACCAAGCTAATTTCTTCTGCCCATCATATTCATATCTATATAACTAAACCATGTTGGGAAATTCCAAAGATAGTGGTTGCCTGCTTCCCAAACTCTTAAGGAGGGATAATCCATGATTTGAGATCTCAGAAATTCAGCCCCACATAGTTCATGGAGTCTTGGGGGCTAGTGTCCACTGGATCAACAGACAATCATTCCACCTTAAAGATGATAGGTGGACTAAAGTTAACATGAAGTCCTTTCTCTGTATAGTATCACTTGGGAAATCCCACTGATGAAGTTCCAGAGCCAGAGGCTGCCCAACCTGCTAGATCCAGGAACCCTGCTGGCATCTCATCAGTTATAATTCATCAGTTATAATCTCCACCTACATATTGATGCCCTTGATCTCTTCCTGCAGACTCAGGTTATCCCCTTGAGCTCTACAATCTCATTCTTGGTGTCTAAAAGTCATCATCATGCTGGTTGGTTGGGGTCAACATCTCCCCAAGCTGCAACAGGAGGTGGGGAACAGACAGAGAAGGTAGGGAGTGATTACCCCTAATCCTCAAATACACATTTACAAAAAGACAACTAGAATTTCAATCAATACAGAGGTCCTAATGTCATTAAAGTCCACCAGGCATTTAGAGTGAAAAGAATCAATTAACTGAAATTCATGATTACCCTTAAAGATATCAGGCAGTGGAATAAAAAGCACTACAAAGACTGTAAGTCATGGGAAATCATGAATGATTCTATTCAGTGGGTTTCCTATTGAACAAAATATACATTCTCTAGGATGGTGCCAAAAGGGGCTGGTAGTAAAGGGGCAGGAACCTGAGAAAAGCTCATGGAGTGCAGATTATTGCAGTGATCCTAATCTACCCTGGTCTGTAACGGAACCTGAGCCTTAGCCTAGGCAATTTCCTCATACTGGGTCTTGCTTTTGTTGATGATGCTGTCCAGATGCTGATTGTGGTCCATGAACGAGACAACAGACATATCACTGGATTCCAACAGAGCCTGCTTACACCTTATGGAACCTCCTTCTACTCCAAACTCAGGACAGATCCCTGCATACATGGGAGGATTTGAAAGACTAAGCCAGCTGCCATTTGTAGGTGTGGCTTCACTCTCTTCTAAAGATGCCTACCTCTGTAGGAAACCCTCCTTCTCCCATAGGTGGGAGAATGTGCTTGACTCACACCCTCACACGTCCTTAGACCCTGTGAGTTCCCTATCATGCTTGGATGCTTGTGTTGGCAGCCTGACACCTTCAGGGGCCTATGAGAGACCCTGCAAGTTATCCTCAAAATAAATAAAAGAGAAGTAAGAACATCAGGAGTTCTCACTGGAGATAATAGTGACTATCATGCTGGCTAAGGAGAGATGATCAGAATCCCATGATTTCTGTAAGCATGGACCAAGGAAAAGGACACATTTCAGCATGGGGACACTGGAAGGACTTCCCAGCAGAGAAGTTAGGACAGTTGGGACTCCATGTTGCTGTGGCAACCCCCCTCAGAAGTAAAGGATTTTGGGCTCTATGTTGGGTGTGTCTGCAGCCATCTGTTTCTGTGCATGGGGAAAAACAACTTGATCACTAGGTACCTGGTAGTTACAGATGATTAAAATAAATGGAGAGCAGGCTGAGGATGCACTGGAAATTACAGGTTTTTTCCGCTTACTACCTTGCCCACTAGGTACTTACGCTGGGCTTAGAACAGACAGGGTTTTCTCATTCCTCACCATCTGCCTGAACCCCACAGCAGGCCTCACCTCTCTAGACAGTATCATGGGATGGAAAGTCGGCTCTCCGGGAGTTTGGGAAAGGCAATCATGGCAGGGCACATTATACAGCATGGGAACTAAATTTTAAGAAAAGCAGTTCTATTGCATTTACTGAATAGCTTTTTGTTTTATAACAAGAAGCTCAGAAGAAGGAGAATGTTGTCTAACACAGGGAGCAAGCAGCCTGACACCCTCACCCAGGACATGAGACAGGCACAGATAGAACCAGAAACTGCCACGTGTCCACTGCAGTTGCAAGAGGGGATTAAAATGGAAGGTGTAGAGGAAGATTAGTCAAGGAAGGCTTCCCAATGGGAAAATCTTGAGCTGATTTGATGGAGAGGACATTGAGTAACCCCAGCTTTAATAAAGCAGAATTCCTACCTTGGAAGAACCAAATAACTAGCCCAAAAAGTGGGAGCAAGAAAGGCGTTCTGGGCATGCACCTAGTAATTGCTGTCTGCTGTTGCCAGGAATTGTGGGTTAGGGGAGGTCAGCCAGAGCCACCTGGAGGCAGAGAGGACAGTTCGGACATTACCTCAGTCAGCCAGGATTGAGAAGACGAGTCACTACTTCAGTGAACTAGAACATCAGATTGGCCTCTTCAGAGATTCAATCCATGGCAGAATGTCCGGAAATGGCAGAAGTGGGGAGGGGACACCTGACCTAATTAGTACAGCAACCCTTGCCCAGCTCTAGCTTGAATTTTCTGACTGTCCCAGGCAAGGTTTTATTGCTAATCAGACGGCAGCAAGTCAGAAAAAAACACACCTCCAAATTCCCTGAAGTTTCCCCAGGAATTCTTCTGTATTTGTGGCAAGCTGCCCACCGTCCCTGGTCCTTCACCTCACGTTCTTCAGGGATTCCAGGGTCTTCTTCACTCTCCCCAGGGCACTATTTCCTCCCAGAAGACAGACAGCCTCCCATGCAAATCCCAGCTGAGCAGCCAACAGGCCACTCCCTTTGGCCCTGTCTCAGCTCAGGTTCCTAGGAAACAGACTTCGAAAAGGAGATGTGCCTCCAATGGAGGACGGCAGCAGCTTCTTCCCAAACCACAGAATGAGACCTGGATAAATGGGCCTGGCTGCCGGGTGCCTTGCCAGGAACTATTATAGTACAGGTATCATAGCTCCCCAGAGGTAGAGGTGCCAGCCAACACCAGCACCCCTGGCAAGAAGGAGAGCAAGATAGTGTGGAGAGCAAAAGGTCAAGTGCAGTGGTCAGTCATCAGACCTCCTTGAGGACTTTTCCCCAGTCCTGTCACTCAAAATATGCGATGGGTATAAAACATCTCTATCCAGGACACCTTCCCCAGCAGATTTTAGTTTGTCTTTGTCTCTTCAGAGGAATCCAGATCTAAATAGACTATCCAGGCATAATCTAAACAATGCTGGCAGCCTCTGCAGAGTTTGGAAGTAGGAGGAATATTAATTATCTCTTTCTGCTCAAATGGCCAATGGATCCTCTGACCTCAGATCTACCAAGGCTGATCACAGGGAGGCAGGCCACATCATCATTCTTCTCGTTCAGCCAAGCTTTGTGGCAGGAGTAGGATGTATTACTTTCATAGAGATTTGCATTTTAAAAACATTGCTTACAACATGTTTTGCAACAAATGCCTAATTTTGTTCATCTATAAAGAGTGCCAATAGATTACTAAGAAAAGCAAAATGATCACTCAAAGAGAAAATGGGCTAAATAAAAAAGAGACAATTCACAGAAAAAGAAAATTAAATCGTTTTGGTAATACTCAACTTCATAAGTAATCAAAGAAATGAAAAATAAAACAGAAAAATTGTCAAAAAGCCAAAAACACAAAACACAGTGTTGATAATACTGTGGGGAAATAGAAACTCTTATAGATTACTTTTTGTTTTGTTTTTTTTTTTATTTGTTCTAATTTGTTGTACATGACAGTTTTTAAAGTACATATACATTGTTAAAATCTTTTCAGATGGCAGTTTAACCATATAAATTCACAGATTGGCATATAAATTCTAGATTGTGGAATCAACCTAGATGCCCTTCGGTAGATGAATGGATAAAGAAACTGTGGTATATATACACAATGGAATATTATTCAGTCATAAAGAAGAATAAAATTATGGCATTTACAGGTAATGGATGGAATTGGAGAATATCATGCTAAGCAAGATAAGCCAACCCCAAAAAACCAAAGGCCAAATGTTTTCTCTGATAAGTAGATGATGATACATAATAGGGGGAGGGGTAAGGGAAGAATGGAGGAACACTGAATTCTGTAGAGGGAAGTGGGGGTCAGCAGGGGGTGGAGGGAAGGAAAGATAGTGGAATGAGCCAAACACTGTTGCCCTATGTGCCTGTATGATCACACGAATGGTGTGACTGCATCATGTACAACCAGAGAAATGAAAAGTTGCACCGCATTTGTGCACAATGAATCAAAAAAAATTAAATTTTAAAAAAGAATGAATGAGACAATTATTCAGAGACATATATGTTCATTAAATCAATGCTTATTATAGTGCAAAATGTAGAAATAACATAGTCATCAAAATGTGCTACATATATATATTAGACTATTATGCAGTCATTAAGAATGATGGTCTTGGCCATGGTGATGGGTAGCAGGGCATGGTGCCAAGTCAGTAACTATGGTCAGACCAGGCATGGGCAGGGCCATGGTGCACAGAGGAACAGTTTCTGCTGTACCTCGAGCAAGCAGCAGCCTGTGCCCCAGGCTGGTTGGAGGCTGCAGGTCCATGCCAGGATGGATGCAGTGGCAGAAGTGACGGAAGCCCCAGAGGAAGAGAGCTTGGTTCTGTCCGTCTCTTCCACTTCTGAAGCCGAATTTGATGCTGTGATTGGATTCATAGAAAACATTATCACAAATACTAAATTCCAAGAACTACAGAGAAGTTTCATGGACAAACACTACCAGTAGTTTGAAGACACAGAGGAGAACAAACTCACCTACTCACCAATTTTAATGAATATCTTTCTTTGGTAGAAAAATATATTGAAGAACATCTGCTGCAGCAGATTCCCAAATTCAACATGGCAGATTTCATGACAATCTTAAAGCATCACAAAGATGAAGAAACTGATGACATATTAAATATGCAGCTCACATTCACAGACTTTCTGGCATTTAAAGAGATGTTTCTGGAAATCTAATGGTGACTTGATGGTGCAAAACATTTACAAAGTCAGCTACCCAGAACAATCTATAGCACTAATGGGAAATTTCTGGACATCATGGGTCCAGTTGGCTGGGAGAGGCTTCCTTTTGTGTGGACAGGAGAACACATCTTGGGAAAGCTGACTTTGCTGCAGCTCATCACTCAGGTTAAGTACTGAGGAGGATTCACCTGGCCTTCCAGCAACCTCCGCTTTTCCTGAAACACCTTCTTATATTCTATAAACCTAGTACTCCTACCAAAGTAGACATCTCTCTGGGGTGCTTTTGAGTCAGACTGTTATGGGGCAAGTCTATGTCAGGCATCAACTTGAAAGACCCTTTTCCTCAGCCTACATTTTCCTGTGCCAACAGCCTGGAAAATAACACCATCACAAACCCTCCCTGTCCCAAATACACAGACAGGCTTCACACAAGCAGTCACTTGGTAAGAGTTGCAGTCCTTCAGCCCCAAGGGCTCACCTGTATGGTGTTTTTGACCACCTAGGAGGATTTTTCCAGGATCTTACTCAAACCACTTGCCCCTACCTTGAGGTTTCTGAAACTTATTTGCTCTCACTATTATGGGACAGCTAGAGTTAGTCTTGTGTAAATCAACTGAAAAAGACGTCTTTAACCAAAAGCTACATGTGAAAATCAGCTCCTACTCTTGGGTTTGCAGTTCTTTTATCACTGTCATCTGCTAGTCCTGATGTAATCCCACTATTTCTAGAGAAGCCTCTTTTTCCCCCCAAGGATCTTTTTTTTTAATTTCTTATTTGTTCTAATTAGTTGTACGTGACAGTAGAACGCATTTATACATTTTGATAAATCACACATAAATGGAATGTAATTTCACATTTTGAAAAAAAACATTTTATAGATGCATACAAAGGCTAATGCAGAAGATCTAATCTTTGAATTTCTATGGTTATCCATTTAAAGATCTAAATATTGAATGGTGCTTAATTTTTAGTTGTTCATGCCATGGAGACAAAAATTTTTTTATTGAAATTACCATTTTACTGGACACCAATGAATGTATGCTACTTGCTAGAAATTGAAGGGTCTTTTTTTTTATAGCATATGAAGTGTGTTTGCAGGTTTGCTAAAAATCCTTTATGTATAAATCAATTTGTTAGGGTTTCAGTTAGGTTGGGGTGAGTTTACTAAGAATATGGTCCTTCAAACTCTGCAATTCCAACTCTATCCTTCTTCCTGTCAAAGTCTCTTCTACCAAAAAAAAAGCTGTTCCACTGCACTAGCTCACTTCGAGTAAGAAGAGGTAGCAAAGAGCTTTAATTGTCACCTGTTGAGTGTTAATGTAGTAAAATGTTTGGTAGGACATTACTGACCAGAAAACATATATGTCACACCTCTAGAGAAAAGGGAAAATACCATAACTTAATTCCCACTATGCAGCTTTGATTTTGTTTTTCTATAATTATCTGTGCTGTAAGAAAAAATAATGGTCTCCATATATGTTATTATGGAAAGATGTTATTTGATAAATTTCTTTCATGCTAAACTCTATGAAAATAGAGTTTATATAAATTCTATGAGGACAAAAACTATATGTGTTTTCATCTCTGTTTTTGGACCTGGCACAGTGTCTGGAGAATAATAGGCACTCAGTCTAGTTATTAAATGACTATATGAACAACAGTAATAGCACAGATTAGGTTTAAAAAATCAAGTTGGGGGTTGGTGTATAGATTGGAGGAGGAGCACTTGCCTAGCATGTGTGAGGCTCTGGATTTGTTCCCCAGCATCATAAAAAAAAAATCAGAAAGCAGTACATTTTGTGAGACTTTACTCTTTAATCTACATATACATGTACACATCTCTACATGTGCATCCACATGAATGAATGTAGGAAAACATCACAGGGTGGTAGAATTATAGGAAAAATCCTTTTATTTTGCTGAATTTTATGCATATTTGCTTTAAATACGTACTGCTTTTATAATCCAGGAAAAGATATTTAAAGGGAGAGAGAAGGTTGAAAGATAAAAAATAAAGGACACAGAATGGAAAATAAAGAAGCAATTGCTACGAGAAGATGAGTTGTTTAATTCTAAAGATAAAACTGGTAGAATTTCAAGTGTCAGTTTTGGAAGGCATTTGTCACTCCTCTGACCATTCCACTAGGAAAATACCTACTCTACCTGCCTTGGTGCCTTCAAGGATAAAGAGCTTTCTCAGTTCTGCCTTGTTTTGTTGTGTTTGTTTGTTTGGGTACCCAGAATTGAACCCAGGGATGCTCAACCACTGGGCCGCCTCCCCAGCCCTTTTTATGTTTTATTTTAAGACAGGGTCTCACTAAGTTGCTTAGGCCCTTTCTTAGTTGCTGATACTGACTTTGAACTCGCGATCCTCCTACTTCAGCCCCCTGAGCCTCTGGGATTAAACGTGTGCACCACCAGCCCATCTCCCAATTCTGTCCTTAAATGGAGAATGGATCTGAGGAATTCTGCAAGGCTGAGAAAGCTCAGGATTACCAGTCTCCCACCAACTTAGAAGTATTCCATCCTCCCCCGGCCCTAGCCTAGCCTCAGACACAGTGCCCTCACCCTGAAAGTTTCTGTGGTACTACTCTGCAGGTACATAGTTTCATCCTGCGAGTGTCAAGAACATGACATACGATGCTCATCCAGGAATTCTGGGAATTAGTCTAGATCGCTGGCCCTTGCCCCCTTGCCCTTTTCAGACTCTTTCCTCCCAGGGCTGCTCCAGGCTTTCTTCCACATGCCATCTTGATTGACCCCTCTCCCAGTTCCAAGTATCCTCCAGTCTTCCGCTTCCTTTCTTAGTAGCCCCTCCCACCATCCCTCCTCACCACAGTTCACAAGAGAGTCAATTTTCACCTTTGACCCCCTTGAAGTGTGACCTATCCCATGTTCCTTTGAGGTCAGCAGGATGGGTCGTGCTTTTCTTATTGAGATCTATTTATTATTTTAATTCATCTCCAAATTTTCACTGGTTTCCCCATCCTCTTCACAGAACCCAAAGGTAGCAACCAGGACCAAGATCTTGACACACATTGAGCAGATGGATAAAGACTGAAGTGACTACCCCCAAATCCTCCTGGTCTCGTGAGAGTTGGGTTGAGCCAGGACAGTCAATCTCTTTCCACTGAGTTAGGCAGCATAGGGAGCAGAGCTCCAATTGTGTTTTCCTGGGGGGTAGTCATATTTCTTGCAATGTCTCTAAAAGGCCAATGAGAGTCAAAATCCAGAACTGCCTGTCCCTGCTGCCAAAGTACCAAACCTGTGCCAAAGATAAGTGGCAAAGGTAAAAAGGGACTACCTCTTGAAAAGATGAGCAAGGCCTTATTGGATGCTGAAGTAGAGAAAATCTAAAATGTCTCCTTCTCCACATCTTGAGACCTGGACTGCTATATCAGATGGGGTGAGATAAAGTTCACCGCAGGCTTGGGTAGGGAGGCCAGGTTCCCTGGACATCAGACAGATGTACAGATGCCCTCTCATTACTCCAGCCCTAATCTGACTTCTGGGGATAATCTGTGACCTAAAGTGACTTACAAGCCAATATTTTACCATGCTCAAAGGCATGCAGATGGGATTGGACATGGGGATTAGGAAAGGAGCACAAAGTTTAAATGCCATCACTCTGAAGCTTTCAATTTCCTTGTTTCCCTCTGTGGCTGCTCCATCACCCCTCATCCTCCCCGGGTTTGGGTTTCAGCTTTCTGAGAACAGCTGAGAGATTTGGGTAGAAAGGCAGTCGTGCATCCTCCCCTTTTCTAATTTTACATCCGCCTGGAGTGAGCTGCACTACTGTAACACTCCCGCCCTCTCTTACCTGATGAGTGAGTTTGGAAGAACCGGGCATGCAGAGTTATGCTCCTGCATCTCTTAGGGTCTGGCTGTCCATAGCAATCTTAGGTCCTGCTCTCCTATCCACCATGAGGGGCATGATCCCATAGAGAAGTCCTCTGCCCAGGTGGGAAATCTGGCCAAATCCTGAAGTCCTGTAACAGGAAACGCATTCTATAAAGGTATAAGTCACATTCTTGAATGTTAGTTGGCAATCAAGGCAATATTAACTCTCCATTTTTTCATTCTTTTGTTTTATTTTTAACTGCCTCAGAAACTGTATAGGGAAAAGAGGGTGTAATATTTCTTCAGAACCCAGGAGCTGTGTTTGCAGATAAAGAATATGTTTTGTGTGCTGTGTGCTGAGGTGGAGAAGGAGCAAAGGAGCTGAAAACCCATAGGAATCTATTGCCTTTATGACCTGCAGAAACCTCTGCTTCCAACACTGGATCATGGAGGCCTATCAGAGACTAGAGGATGGATGAAATGATCTTTCGGGGATGGGGAAGGACCTCACTTCAACAGCATCAATACTGTCAGTTAGACATGTCACAAGAACCAACCTAGTGGATAAAGGAGAATCCAAGACTCTTGGGTGTTCTTTAATCCCACTACTGAACCTCTGCAAGAGTATCCCATGCCTGATTTCTCTCCACTCTTGGGCCTTTGCCTGCTCTGCAGTTTTTGAGTGGAAGACAAGCAACAGAATGTGAAATTCAAAGCAATTTATTGAGAAAAGGAAGTGCAACATACTAATCACCAGAGGATCCACAGCTCAAGGGATGAAAGGGATAGGGGTGAGTCAGAATGTGATGCCTAGATACAGGAAGGGCTCCCTGAGAACCCAGAGCCTGAAGATGCTGACCTTCCACCTTCAGCTCTGATCCCACTGCCCTGTCCTTCTCAGGTGGTGCTAAGACATGCTGACTTCAGACCACCAACTCTCCATGGGAAAGGAAGGTGGGTAGAGTGGTAGTAGACCAGGCTGGAAGGTCCAGAAAGGGTCAGGAATTGCTCAGGTTCAGGTGTTGCTGTCCAAAGTCAGGGACACTTCAGGGACTCTTCTGGAGGCATCATCATCCTAAACTATAGCTAGATCTCCCTGGCCTAGGAGAGGAGTTGGAGATGGAGATGGAGAAGTCCTTTTAAAGGGGGCCAACGGGAAAGTGTGGTGGCACTATATGCACCTGTTGACCCAAGCGAAGAGTGAGAAGTGATTGGCAGGCTGGAAGTGGGTGGCGTTGGAGACTTGACTGGAGGATCACTTGGAGCATTGCTGGCTGGAGCTGGCTGGCTGGGAGAAGCCCAGCTGCTTCCCAACTGCCAGAGGTGCAGCCACTGCCTGCAGAGGTCTGGTTGCTGCCAGAGCTGAGGCCTAGTCCATGCTGGCCCCTAGAGCTGCTGTCGCCACTGCCAAGCCCACTCCCACTTCTGCCACTCTGGAAGCCCCTGCTGTGGCTCCTGCCCCTACTGCTGCAGGTACTGCTGATCCCTCCATAGCTACCGTCTCTGGAGCCACCACTGCTGCAGTCGATGACCTCTAAGCCTCCACGGACACTGCCAGAGCTGCTGCTCATGCTGGTAATGTATGTTCTGCACTAAAGGAGAACGTACACTCAATTCAGGAGAAAGGCCTGGGAAGCTGAAGGCCTGCCTATTTCAGATCCCTCCCCTGCTTAGCTGTGTGACTTTGAGAAAGATGCTGAGTTTCTCTAAGTCTCTGTTTACAAACAAGAGTGAACCTGGCCCTCTGGTGCCTTTGTCCATGAATAGTAGCCAGAAGTGACCACAGAAGTCTCTGCTTCTCCAACCTAGGGAACACCCTACAACCACAGGGATTTGTACTTTGGTCCAAGAGACTGCCAACTTACACAAGGAGCAAAGTGTATGGTCATGGCCAAGACCCTGGTTGCTGTAAGGTGGCCTCCATGGGTGAGTCAGGCCCTCTTGCCTGAAGATCAGTCAGTGAGACTGTTTCCAGTTGCCTGTTTTACAACTCAGGGAAGAGATTTTTGAATATGCTACTTAAAAATGCTCACAGCATTCTGTCACTCTCCAGACATCCTGAAAAGGGAGAGGAGATGTGATTTATTTGAGTAGTGAGTCAACTGTTCCACTGTGTGACTAAAAGATCTGACCAGAACAATTTTAAAGGAGGAAAAGTTTGAGGGCTCATGGTTTCAGAGGTATTAGTTCATAGAAGGTCGACTCCATTCCTTGGGGCTCAAGTGAGGCAGAACATCATGGCAGAAGAGTGTGGCAGAGGGAAGCTGCTTGCATCATCAGGAAGCAGAGAGAGACTCCACTTGCCAGATACAAATATATACCCCACAGCCACGCCCCAATTCCCTCCTCCTCCAGCCACACCCTGCCCCTTCAATTCATCCCATCAGGGATAAATTCAGTAATTAGGTTAAGACTCTCAAAACTCAATCATTTCTCCTCTGAACCTTCTTACATTGTCTCACACATGAGTTTTGGGGGGACATCTCACATCCAAACCATAACAGTGAGTCAATAGCCAAAGAGCTCGGGGCTCATAACCTTGGGGGCCATCTTCCCATGTGCTCTAATAGGGATCAGGCACCCAGGAGAAAAAAGGCAATCCCCAGTTTATTTCCATGACCTTATCTCCCCAGAAAAGAGAGTTAAGACTTCCAGTACCCCACCAACCCAACTCCATCTTCCCATCTTCCCACCCTCTTTCCCTTAGCCTCAAAGACCTGCTCCCAGCAAACTACCAATCCCCACTTGATTAGCTTCACCACTTGATTAGTCCTCATCTCTAACCCAATTTTCCTCTTCCCGGAAGTCTTCCCCATGGAGCCCTAGTGAGGTGGTAGTAGTGTAGTGGTGGTTGCTCAGAGAAGAGAAAATATGAGAGCGGTGTCACTCAACACATGATGAATTTGATAATGTCCCACCTACACTGCCCTTGTTCAAGAATTAGTTCTTATTCACGGAGCAGACCTGTCACACATCTGAGCAGCCATGGATGTGCTTGTGCACCTTGCCATTGTGAGCCTTCTGGTATCAACTACTCCCTCCTCATCCATCTCTCAGTACACTTAACTCGTCTTTACTCTCACTCCTTCCCACAGAGACTCGTAAGAAATCCTCTTCTCATCATACATTAGTCCTGCTTCCTCCATCAGATTGAGAACTGCCTGATGACAGAGGCTCTGAATACAGGCAGAGGGTCAGCAGAAATATCCCTGTATTCTTTACACTTACCTCACAGTTGATATCCACTAACTAAGCTTTACCTGCCCATGTATGTTATGTGCCAAGAATCTGTATCCATCAACCACTCCTCCATGTAGACTCAGCATCAGGGATGGGGTTGCAGGACTATCCATACTGAACTGTCCAATATGGTAGCCACTAATCACATGAAGCTGCTTAAGCTAATTAAAATTAAATGTAAAACTCCGTTCTTTAGTTGCACTAGTCACATTTCAAATACTCGAATGGCTAATGCCTACTGTATTGGACTGTACAGGTATTATAGAATATTTTCATTATCTTAGAAAGTTCCAGTGGACAGCCCTGGTCTATAACCTTTGTCATAATCTCAGAGCACTTTCCCCAACACATTGCATATAACGAAGATCAATAGAAGAATGTAATTCAATATTGACATCCATGATACATGGGAGAATTAGATGATAATGACTGATGAAAAAGAATACGACTCCAATCCTGCACTCTTGTTGGAGACTCCTTGCCCATTGTCTGAGCTGTTCTCACCTAATTTTGTCCCCTTTCCTTTTACTAATGGTTACGCTAAAATCCTGTCCGGAGAACACTCACCTGCACTCCTCGCCCTCCAGCAGATTGCAGCCGGTGGCGATCTCCACGTCCAGGGCCAGCTTGACATTCATCAGCTCCTGGTAGTTACACAGTAGCCAGACCGGGTCATCTTTGGCCTTCTGTAGGGCAGTCTGCAAGTCATGGAGTGTGGCATTGGCAGCCTTGAGGGCCATCTCCCCATGCTCATCAGCTTCTACAATGGCTGCCTGAAGATGTGCATTCTAGGGCAAGAGGAGGTAGAAGATCAATTAACCTAGTGACTGGGAAACAAATATCTGGTTGTCCCTGAGAAGAGATTGCTTTCCCCGGTCCAACATTCCTCCTTCCCCTGCCTTTGAAATCCCTGTGGCTTCCTGAAAACAAGTTGGTTTTGCAATCAGTTAATTCATTCGCGTGGCCCATTGAAATCAACTCACGACTCATGGAGAAATAGAAAACTGATTTGCTTTCCTAGATCGGCAAACTTAGTAGTCAGTCTACTAAGGTCTGATCAGTCACTGATTTTTTTCTTTTTTTTTTTCGCAAAACTGTTAGAAACTCCCTTGCTTAATCACTTTATTCCAAATATAAAGAAGCCATCAAGGTTATGTGAAGAGTATTATAAATAGCTCCACAGAAGAGAGATCCTGCTGAAAGCTTAGCATTTAAGGACAACATTGCAGCTGTAAGATTTGCTAGGCAAATCAAAATGGGCAACCATTTCTCCTTAGGGAGCATTACAAGAAGTCCAGCCCCCAGGAGGAACATCTGGGAGAAGAAAGGCCCCCAGAGACTGTGGATCTACATGAGACACCAGGAGAACATGTGGCAAAGGAGCCCAGCCAGTGCTTCCCTTTTTCCCCAGAGCTCCGAAAATCTCCAGGATCATACCTTTGAGCCTGGACCCACCTGCTTCTTGATGTTCTCAATCTCTGCCTGCAGCCTCTGGATCTTCCTGTTGAGCTCCATGATCTTGGTGCCCATGGTCATCCCTGTGTCTGCCAGCCATGCTCTGCAGCTCCCCAAGCTGATAGAGGAGAAACCAATAATGCAGACTTACAATATGTTGGCACTCTTAATGACTGTCATAGGACTTAAAACTAGAGTTTAGGAATGTGGTGGGGGTTCCCACCTTGGTCTGGTACAGGGCCTCAGCCTCAGCCTTGCTCCTCTGAGCCATCTCCTCATGCCGGGCACGAACCTCAGCAGTGAAGCTGTCCAGGTCCAGTTTACAGTTGTTGTCCATGGAAGGAACAACAGACATGTGGTTGACATGGCTCTGCATCTAGGACAACTCCTCCAGGGAACGTGGATGACCACTCACCCCAGAGGATGCTGGGAATCCTCTACCAGCAGAGATACCCCAAAGATGGAGCGAGGGGGTGGAACAGCTAGGAAAATAAGCTTATATTTCAGAGCTGATGATAGTAAAGGATGCTAGACAACAAGGCTAAAACAAAAAGACAGTATGTAAATATAGTCATGTTGTCAGTCCAAAAGCATCAGCCGGCAAGCCTGGCGTGTGGGTCTGCATGGGACCACAGTAGGGAGGGGTGGTATGAAGAATCTGTCTGTGATACTGGACCAGAGCCAGAGGGAAGGTGTAGAGTAAAATGGACCGAGACAGAGAGGAGCCACGGACTGTGGGCAGGTCTGTGCAGGCTGGGAGAGCTAAGTTAATATTTCCTGGTTGGAACAGAGCTGAGTCCTGAGCCCTCTTTTAGGTTTTGGTCATGTCCTGCCCCTTGAGTATCCCCGAGTTATGCTTGGAAGATGAAAACAGGCTATGTCTGGAGCTTAGTAAACCAAGGAATCACCATTTCTCAGAGGGTCCTCAGGAAGTTGACTTCCTCTGTCAGGCAGCCCTCTTACGCCTGCAGCTCTCTCTGGTTCATGTAAGGTACATCCTCTTCCTGGAAGAGGAGTGAGAACCCCCAGGACTGACCAGTCCCCTCCCACCCACAGCGCTTCCCAAGCCCTCATTTCTCCTCTGTCCTCTAAGTATGACTTCTCAGCTTCCCTTCTAAAAGAAAGAAAATCAAAGTAGTTTCTACCTGTCAATTGCTTTGACCAATCAAACCTGATGTTGTAACAAAATATAAACTGTATTAACTGATGAGAGTGGCCATCTACTTTCAGGACAGAAAAATCACATTTAAGCCGGGCATGATGGCATAGGGCTGTAATCCCAGCAGCTCAGGAGGCTGAGGCAAGAAGATTGTGAGTTCAAAGCCAGCCTCAGCAACTTATTGAGGCCCTAAGCAACTCGATGAGACCCTGTTTCTAAATAAAATACAAAATAGGACTGAGGACGTGGTTCAGGGTTAAGCACCCCTGGGTTCAATCCCCAGTACCAAAAAAAAAAGAGAGGAAAGCTCACGTTTACCTAGTATGTGTGTGATTTTGGTTATATAGTACAAAAAACCCAGTCTCTGAAATAGAGATGGCCATTTTAACAAATTCATCTTTATGGTTTACTGGTTTAATTAAGCTATAGTTCACTGTGGCTATTAATATCCCCCAGGGTGCAGGCTGAAATCTTGATTAATGCTATACATAAAGCACACATTATTAGTTCACATTACTAATCAGTTCATTAGTCACAGTGGGGTTTGAAATTGTCCTCCCCACCAGCAATGGACTCAGAGCAGTTTCCTTAATCAAAACATTTTTTCCAAAAATGTAAGGAAAAATTTAATCCCCACCCACAGCTTAGGGAGAAGCAGGAAGCCTGGATCTGATCCTCCCACTGGCCTACCTTCTTAAGCCCCACAAACTCGTTCTCTGCTGTAGTGTGTTTGTTGATTTCATCTTCATACCTGGAAGAAGGAGGCACATGTTTTGACAGTTATGTTTCACAAGTGAAGAAAAGAAATAAAAGTCTCACACACTCATGCAGCATCTCCTCCTCCAGAAACATGACCTGCTTCATGCGCATGCAACCTGTGCGGTTACACGAGACGCAGGGCTCAGAAGCTCCTCACACAGGCTTTAATGTCCTGCTGGCACCATCTTGAAATTCTTACTCATTTTTTTTAATTGTAGATGGACACAATACCTTTGTTTTATTTATCTATTTATTTTTTGTGGTGCTGAGGATCAAACCCAGTGCCTCACACGTGCGAGGCGAGCACT
The DNA here is from genome assembly GCF_902686445.1 of Sciurus carolinensis. Lineage (NCBI taxonomy): Eukaryota > Metazoa > Chordata > Mammalia > Rodentia > Sciuridae > Sciurus > Sciurus carolinensis. The sequence goes on from NC_062216.1 coordinate 112,860,790, forward strand.
CTACCACTGATCCACAACTCCAGCCCCTTAATCATTTTTTAACAAGGATCCTGCACTATCACTTTGCACTGAGCCCTGAAACTCACGTTGCCAGTCCTGCCCAAAGACCTCTCAGAGCTCAAGGTGGTGCCTCGCCCTCTCCAAGTGCACAGATAAGCTGAGGTGTGGACAGTCAGGGTGGGGGAAGACATCGAGGAGCCCAGCTGCTTGCCAGGGTTTGTTGATCAACTTCACAAAGTCACAGTGTGTACATAGGGACCAAAAAAATGTTTGCTCCACACCAGGTGTTTCTGCCTCTGTTTGCTGTTTCTGTTTTCCTAAATTACTGTAGCTTCTTCTACGAATTTTGGGTAAGAATGAATCCCTGTCTTCTGAATGCTCCAGGCATGGCTCCTGCCTGTTAAGGACTAAAATCACCCATCATGAGGATGGGGGTCATGAAGACTAAAGAACAGGATCCAGCGGGTGCCATGTAATTCCAGTGGCTCGGGAAGCTGAGGCAGGAGGATCACGAGTTCAAAGCCAGCCTCAGCAATTTAACGAGGTCCTAAGCAACTCAATGAGACCCTGTTTCTAAATAAAATACAAAAAAGCGTGTGGGATGTGGCTCAGTAGCAAAGTGTTCCTGAGTTCAATCCCTTGCACAAAAAATTTAAAAATTTTTTTAAAAGAATAGGAACCATTCTAGGGGCAAAGAGGTTTCTGGACCTAAGTTCCCTCTGGATCTCTAGATCCCAGCATGGAACCTGCCAAAAACAAGTGGCCACTAACTTGTGTGGCATAGTTGGAATGGCGCCTCCCCAGAGCAGCTGGACTCATCCCTGTGGATCCTGACCCTTGGGGATGTCTGGAGCTCTCTCCCTTGAGAGGCCCAGTTGACCTCTCGCAAACCTCAGAGGGTGTGAACCACAGCTTAGAATGTACAGGAGGCAACTGACAGACCCTGAGACTGACAGAAGCAGGGGATTGGACAGGACACAGTGAAGGAGTGCTTTACAAAAGGCAGCCTATGCAGAATTCCCGGGAGCAAGGGAGCACCCAGACCCCTGGGCCTGCCCCACACCTACTGATTCAGAATATCGAGAACTGGGAACAAGAACGCACATTTTTTACAAGCTTCCGAGATGGTTCCTATGTACAGTAAGGTGCACTATAGTGTCCTAACGGGCCCTAAATTCTGGGAAGACTTTTTTGTCCATCTGAGCTGGTGTAGAAGGGGACCTGCTGGAGATTCTGGAGACTGAAAACCATGTAATAATCAGCCTTATAGGAGTGTCAGTCCCCACCCTGTCACCCCGTTTTGCTTGTTCATACTTCACTTGATATATCCATCCAAGAGCATTGACTGAAGGTGCAGTCAGGAACAGGTGAAATCCCAGATTAGGAGCTCACCTCCCTGCTGAGCCCAAGAAGGAGCAACTGCCCCACTAGGACCCTTACTTCTTTTCAAAGTCTTCCACCAGACCCTGCATGTTCTTCAGCTCTCCCTCCAGGCTCCCATTCCCCAGAAGTGAATCCAACTGCTTATGCAGGAAGCTTCTGGAGGATTCAAAGAAAGGTGCCAGGTCGTGGAGGCTCAAGTTGGAGCCTGTGGTCTGCTGCTGGAGCAATCCCCACTTGGTCTCCAGGACCTTGTTTTGCTGTTCCAGGAACCTCACCTGCATCAGAGGAGGAAGGCAAGGAGCCCCTTGAGTTGAGAAATGGGGGGCCTGGAAATGTGACTCGGATAGAACGCTTGCCTGGTATGCGTGGGGCCCTGGGTTCAATCTCCAGGAACACAAAAAGAATGGACTCGGTTTTGTTTGTTTGGTTTTTGGTGCTGGGGATTTAACCCAGGGTCCTTTACCACTGAGTCACACTCCCAGCCCTTTTGATTTTTTATTTTGAGAGAGGGTCTCACTAAGCTGCTTAGGACCTCACTAAATTGCTAAGGCTGGCCTCAAATTTGCAATCCTCTGTCTCAGCCTCCTGAGTGGACCCAGTTCTTAAATCCACCATTGCCTCTGTACTTGGGAATTTGGGAAGGATAAGGATTAGAAAAGGGAGAACTTGAAGTTGTTGAGCACTTACGCTATACCTGCTGTTTTCACGTGTCTCATTTAATCCTCACAACCGCCTGTAAATGAGATGTTATAATCCCCATTCTGTGGAGAAGGAAACTGAAGCTCAAAGAGCTTATGTTGCCAAAAACAACATGGATACTTCAAGCCAAACCCAGAACTGCCCTGGGTCTATTGGGATCCTTCAAAACACAGCTAAAGGTCAGCATGGATAAACTTATTTTAATTGTCTTGTGGATGAAGACGGAGGCTGGGGACAGCAGAGACTGGCCTTTATATTCCAGGCCATTTGACTTTCAGAAGGAGAAGCAAGCACTTAGCTGAGAGTCGTCCTGAGTTTGGTTTGCCTCACAGGAAACAAGTTACTTCTTGGATCCCAGCACACCTCCAATATAATCTTCTGGACCAAAAAGGCTTTGCTTTCTTAGCTTAATCACCCAGACTTGCCTCAGTTGACAAAAGATGGAGATCTCTGTCCACCTTCCTGTGATTTCCTCAAGGGTCTTATGGAACCCAAGCAGCACCTAATCCAGCAGGATTAATTGGCCTTTGCCCCCAGGGTTAGGGGCTACACGGGTGAGGAACAAGGAGTGGGGGACTCCTCCAGGTGGGCTGAGTCCCTCCCTGTGATTCCAGAGTGCCCGTGAGCTCTGGTGGTGGCTGAGCTGTTTCTCCTGTTGGACATTATCTTCTGGTGGCATGTCACCTATGCCCCTACACCAACTCTTCAGAGAGCCTGGAGTGGGACCGAGGGTAAGAGGCACACTGACCCCACGGGTTCCGCTCTGCTACTACTCAACCAAGGGCATCCATCTAAGCAGGCCTGAAGTTGGAGCTGAAAACTGCTTCTTACAAGAAAAAAACCAAAGTGGTGCCATCATGTCTGGCCCCTGGGGAATGGGAGGCTTATGGCATGGAGCAAACTAGTGTGAAGCTTAGGAAGAGGAGGGGACGTGTACCAGGAAGACCAAGCCCCTAGTGTGACTTTTAGATCTGGAAGCAAGAGGGTATAGAAGGTGGGGATGCTTCAACTGAATGGAAGAATCACCCCAAGGACCCCCACTTGTCTTTGAGTGACAGCATGTGTCGCATTGAGGTGCCAGCTCAGATCTGGAGGGTATGCTCTCCTCCCCACTCCACCTCCTGGTCTGGGTCAGGAACCCTTTCTTCCCGACACACTCTGTGCTGTTCCCTTCATGGCCCTGTTCACTGGTCAGTGCCTCTAGGCCCTGAAGTCCTCAAGGCAAGGGACTGAATCCCACCCATTCTCACTGTCCAGCTGCTACCTTAGAGCAAGCCCACCACGAACATGTCAACTGATGACGACTGTTGGCTAAGTACAGAAATATCTAGGCCCAGCTGTAGTGGTGGTGCCCACCTATAATCCCCATGACCCAGGAGGCTGAAGCAGGAGGACTGCCAAGTTCAAGGTCAGCCTGGGCAATTGAGGCAGGAGGATCACAAGTTTAAAGCCAGCCTCAGCAATTTAGCAAGACTCTGAACAACTGAGTAAGACTCTGTCTAAAAATAAAAAACTAAAAAAGGCTGGGGATGGATGAAACTTAGAGGTAAAAAGCACTCCTGGGCTCAATCCCCAGCACCTCCCCACCAAGACAAGAAAAAAAGAAAGAAAAGAAAATCTAGGCCCAGTTCCTGGCCCAGTCTCATGAATGGAAGCCTTCAAATAAAGAGCTTGTGGGGAGGGGTCCATATTTTTAAACAAGTCCTCTGGGTAATCCTCAGGATCAAAGAAGTTGGGAAGCCCTTGTCTAACCTGCGTGTTCCCTCTGGGCCATGGGGTGGGAGATGGAGGACCCTTGATGGAAAACTGGCACACAGATAAGTTACTGCTCTGACTTCCGGGAGCTCAGCTGTCCCGCATCCCCACGCCATGCCCTCCATACCCAGCCACACCGCACATGGCAAGAGCAAACTCTCTGCTTGCGACCACATGTGAGATTTCACACAGCATGACAAGAGCAGGAGGGAGCCACTCTAGACTCCTCGCAAAACAGGTGACTCGTCTATCTTCAGAACTGCAGTCCAGTCAGTAGCTAGCTTCAGTCCCTCTGTGATAGTTTCTGAACAAACCAGGCCAGGCAGAGGATCGGTCTAAAAACTGTGAAGGACTGGAGTGGAGGGATTTCAAGTGCTCGGCAGCTTTTTCTCGGCTCTCTGTTCTGCAACTTGCCTGTGACCAGTCCTCCTGGTTGGACCCGTCATCACTCACCAGCTCTTTGACCTTGGACAAGTTATGTAACCTTCATGTGTCCAGTTTCACCAACTATAAAATGGGGCTAAAAATAACAGGTACTTCAGGATTGTGGTGAACAAACATTAAACAAGTTAAAGAAATACAAATATAAAATGCAAGTCTAGAACTTGACATAGTAAACACTGTGGGATTAGCTACTCTGAGTACTGTCTGGGGACATGGAAGGAATAAGTTATGTTGGGCCCTGGCTGCTCTCAAGATGGCTTTGTAACCCTGAGGACAATAGGAGAGGAAGCTGAGTGTGAGTGAAGGGTAAGAAAGGCAACTGGAATAGTAGAGAGACCTGCACTAGGTGGGAGTCAGGCTGGGTAACCTTGGCCATGACTTAGCACATTAAGCCTGTGTTCCAATCCGTCAAACCCTTTCTACCTCACTGGTTTGTCGTGAGCCTTGCAGCATGCAATGTAAATGAGAGTCCTTTGAAACATTTTTTAATGCCATTTAAAGGTATGTTAACTGTGGTCTAACAGGAAGCCTGCCATGGAATTTAGAAGACCTGGGCTCAAATCCCACATCCTCCTCTCACCACATGATGACCTTGGACAAGGTACTTGACTTCTCTCTCTCCTTATTTGTTAAAAGAGGCATCTACCTACTGGCAGGATTGTTCTGTAAGGTAAACATAGAGCATCCAGCAATAAATGTTGGGATTTTTAAAATCAACATTATCATCCACAGACAATGCACTAAGAGGATTCTGTGCCAGGTTTTTCTTAGAAACATTGACTCCCACCCATTAATTAGGATGTCAGTCCTTCCGGGTAAGGTCTTTACTCATATTCTTTGGAATTCCTTTCAAAGCAGATCAAATGCCCTTGCTGAGAAGAAAACTGAGCCAGGCTCACCTAAAGCTCCAAGTGAGAGTTCCCCGAGTGAACATCACTGTCTCCAATTCCCTCCCCACCCCTGGGCTCCAGTGCCAAGGCAGCCACTGGCAACCTCTTAAATGTGGCTCACTGCTACTACCCTGGCATGTGCTGAAAGAACATGATGGAGAGAAGTGATGGGCACACCATAAAAGCATGCATCTGGGTTCAGTTCCCCTCATTCATGTCACCTGAGCCTGTCAAAGCACCAACTTACCTAGCACGTTGGGATTCTTTTCTCGGCAGTTGAATAAAGCTATCCTTGGCAATATTGTCTTTATTCACTGTGGGATTTAGCAGGGGAGAGCGTCTCAAATTTAACACCACATCTTTTTATCTTAAGCCCTCGTAGCACTTGGGGAAGCACTAGGCCAGCTACCATCCCAGGGTGAAGGAGAGCAGCACATCAACCAGCCAGGGGGTTAGAGCAGAAGGTAAGGCGACCTGCCTCCTCCCTGCAGAGAAGGACTTGGTGCAAGTGAGACCACAGGAAGCTGAGAGCAACCTGAGGCCTGAGCTTAGAAAAGCAGGAAGAAGGGCCCTGGGCCACTCTAAAACATGCAGGTTCTCTAAGGACCAGCTCCCCTGTCCATGTGTATTTCTCATGTATCTTGCTGGGTCTTTCCAGAAGCCATGCCAGATTTTTCTGGAACTCAAACAACTACATCTTCTCCTTCTCCCTTGCCACTTGAAGGAGTGGAAAACATGGAGATCTTGGAGGTGAACAGGTCTGCATTCGAGTCCCCTCCTTGCCATTCTCCAGCTGCATGGTATCGGGCAAGTGTCTTACCTTCTGGACCTAAATTTTCCATTCAGCAAATTGGAGTTAGCATAACTTCCTCCAGTAGGACTTCAGTGGGGGCTGTCAGAGTAACGTTAGAAAACCCTTACCAATCCTGGGATATAGCTCTGTGGTAGAGCACTTGCCTAGCATGCATCAGACCCTGGGTTCAATCCTGAGCACTACAAAAAAGAAAAAAGAAAAAGAAAAAGAAAACTCCTACACAGGGCAGGTGTTCAGCACATGGCCACCCTGATGATGGAAATGTCAATGTACAAAGCCTTCTCAGAAAATGTCAGTTTGGAGCCAAAAGGAGGAAGGAGTTCTGAGGGGTAGCCCAGGCTAGGTCAACACTGAAGTCTGTGATAATATCTGCAATAAGTTGCAAGGAACCATGGTGTTTGTACTGGGGGCAACGTGCTTCCATGCCTAGCCAAGTCAGTTTCCTGGTGCAGGGGCTCATAGGTAATGCAATCCAGCAAGCAACAAATGAACATTTGTTGAGTACTATGTACTTCAGAGAAATGTGAGGATTATACTTTAGTGAAAATAAATCTCCCATTTCAAATCCTTACTCCTTTCACCTATGAAAATAATGTAAAACTAACACTGCTTGAATGCCCACCTTCAATACAGCACTGACTTAGGATGCTTACAGGTATCATTTTTAATTGCCATAAAAATTCTTCAAGGTCAGAATTTTCATTCATATTTTACAGAATAGGACATGAGGTTAATTAACTTGCCCAAGTCAATCAGCTCACTGAGTCAAGATTTTAATCAGATTACCCAACTCCAAAGCTTGGCATAAATTCATGGGTCCTTTTTATTACTGTGTGGATTTCAGCAAATCAAAAGATATCACCCCAGAGCAAGAAGTCCACTTTGACATTTAAAGAATCCACCCAAAGAATATGGTAATTAGATCTGCCTGGAAGCATCAAGTAGTGTAGGTGAAATGTTTTAAACCTATGACTGCCTCTCTGGCATCAAAGAGAAACACCTGTGGTAGTTAAGGCATCTCCTCACTTGAATCTCTGACTTCCCCAGCTGGAGATGGAAAATTCTCTGGAGTTGAAAGTGGACCTGTCCACAGGGCCTCTTGCTGTGGAAACCTCTCCTGTGGACATAGGAACTTTAGGTTTGGTTGGTGGCTCCTCAGGACTCCAGAAAGCTGTTAGCACCACATGCAGGAGTTGCAGAACATACTTAAGAGTCAGACCCAGAGGCCAGGAAGATCTGGCCCCACGTGACAGCACAGCACAGTGATTATACTTGTGGGCTTTCAATGTGAGACCCAGATCTGCCACTTCCCATCAGGCATGTCACTCTGCCTCTCTAAGCCCCAGTGTCCTCAGCTAGAAAAATAAGGGTAATTACCACCTCCCTCCCATGGCAGCTGTCAGGATTAAACGAGATGACATGCAAGATGCCCAGCGCATGACTTACGCCAGTAACAGAAGTTAGTAGTTTAATCCTGTTGTTTTTGTTAAATACGCCAGGCAGCAATTGCATCCAAGAGTCCACCCTCTCCTCTTCGACATCTCAGTAGCACAGTGAGGTCCACAGGGCCTGCGATGTGCCAGGCCCTGTGCTGGTCATGGAGGAGCACAAAGATGGGTAAGGAAACCTGTCCCTTTAAGCAACTTCCATTCTAGTGTAGAGAACAGACACTGAGACTTGTCCTTTTAATAGAATGTGGCACATGACAGAAAAGTATGAGAAAAGTCCTGTGGGAGCCCAGGCAGGCAACCAGCACCCTGCAGGGTCTCGGAGCTTTCAGGAGGCAGTGCCCAAGTGACTTCCAAGGATGCATAAGTGACCAAAGGTGGAGTGAGCATTCCCGGAAAAGGGGACCCAGTGACAAAGGTGCAGGTTTGTACCAGAACTGCAAGCCCCTCACAGGTCACTGCACAGACTTGAAAATCCCCAAATTAGGCCACACTGTTTGCCTGGCTTGTTTCCTTGGCTTGGTCCAGAATAAAAGGGCATTTAAATCTTAAAACACATGTCTCTAATTCCAGAAACTCCAGAGGTTAAGGTAGGAAGAGCTCACGTTCAAGACCAGTATGGACAACTTAGCAAGACCATTTTCAACTTAAAATAAAAATGACTGGGGCTATACTCACTGGTAGAGCACCCCTGGGTTCAATCCCCAGTACCCAGAAAGAGAAGGAAGAAAGGAGGAAGGAAGGAAGGAAGGGAGGGAGGGAGGGAGGGAGGAAGGAAGGAAGGAAGGAAGGAAGGAAGGAAGGAAGGAAGGGAGGGAGGGAGAGAGGGAGGAAGGAAAGAAAAAACTTCTCTCAAATCCAGAAGTGTCTCTATCAGCTCAGCTCTAGCCATGTCACTCCAGCTAGAGACAGTCTCCCAGGGAGAGGGCAACGGCAAACCCTCTTGCTTGGGTTTCCAGCGGTGGCACTGCTGATGTCTCCAGCTGGTATTTCTTTGTTGACCTGCACACTGTAGGATGTTCAGTATCATTCAGGTCTCTACCCTCTAGATGCCAGCAGCACCCCTCCTATTGTGACAACCAAAAATGTCACCAGATATTGCCAGATGTTCCCTGGGTGCGGAACCATCTCCACTGAGAACCACAGCTTTATGACCACCTAGAGCCATCATTTCCTGCCCCTTGTTCTCAAGGGGTTTATGGAGCTATCAACATTCACTCGTATCACCATGGATTCCCAGGGTATCAGGTGAACCTCCATCGGTGGTTTCCTAGGAGACCCACCTTATCTCCAGCCTTCCAATGTGCTGGAAGGGTTGGCAGTGATTAGCTTGCTTTCAGGCACCAGAGAGGTGTATTGTGTACTTTGTCTGCCAAAAAGTCTTCTGAGGAATGTAGACAAAAAAAAAAAAAAAAAAAAAAAAAAAAAAAAAAAAAGACAAAATTTGTGAAAATCTGGCCTTTGTCAGCAGAGAGAATGCATTTGGGCTAAAGTGCTGAGAAGGCGGAGAGAAAAGGCGGCCCAAGTCCCAGAAGATGAGATTTCTGATGATTGGCTGACAAAATTCCCAACCCGCTCTAGGCAAAGCAGTAGAGATTTACCTCCAAATTGCCCAAAAGCTTACATGCAAACCTTCATTGCCAGCAGTTAGGTTTGGATTACCTACAGGCAGGTGTTGAACTACTTCCATATTCCGCTGGAAAGCCATCCCAGTTTCCTTCACCCAGGCTTCTGTGAATGCATCACCATCACTGCGATACCTGCTCTGCCTGCAGCCAAGTATCCCAGAAGATAGAAGGAAATAGCCTGAAATCTGCAAATACTCCCTGTTCCTCAATGTCAAGGAGCATGTGAACCAGTGAGTGACAACTTCTTAGAACAGGAAGGTGCTCTTTTGAGCATTCCTTCCAGTGGGGAGGCAGAGGAAGTCAGCAGCTGGAGAAGTGTCAGGGATAGAAATTGGTCCTCTGTGACATCACATGATGATATGCCACTCCACGCACAGGGAAGAGGGTGAGGAGCAAAGCAGAGAACAGAAGAGATTCTTCACCATGGAAAGTAGCCCCAAATCCCAGGCAGGGGCCCAGGCATCAGTAGGCAGTACCCAACAATCACTGTTCTCCCTGTGGTAAAAATTCTGCTTCGGAGGACAGGAAAAGGATGGACAGATGACACAGCACCCACCTACTCAAAGAATGAAAATTCTAGTCAAGTACAAGAAAGCAAACACCAGCCCAGCAAGGGAAGAGCACTCGGAAAGTCAACACGGAATTGCACAAAGAACCCATGTAAGTGATGAGCTGAAGGGAAGAGAAGGGGCACTCAGAATCAGCTCAAGTTCCCTGGAAGGTGTTTGCAGGCTGGACTAGAAATGCTCAGGGATGGGTTCAGGGTTGGGCTCAGAAAATCACTCAAACATGGAGTTAACAACTCCTTTAGTCTCAGGTCCTGGTGCCAAGGTCACCTACCCTGGCCATTCCTCTGGGACAATGACACCTCTAAGAAAGAGTCCTCTCCACCACCCATTCCTCCTGAGCCAGGGTCTCCTTTAAGAAGCTGTATGTATCCCCACCTCTAAAGGACTTCCTAGGTGGTGGGTCTCCTGCAAACCCCACAGGATGAACAAGGCCAGTGGGCATAGGTTGGAGTCCAGGAAGAAGCAGCAGAAGACCGAGGCCATTGTCTGAATGTGAGACTTGTGGCAAGTTGATATTGTCCCAAGGAAGCCCAGACTGCTCTGGGCTTTCCTTGGAGCCATTTTAGAACCCCATTTTCTTTTTAAGTGTAGGCATTCTGGAAAACTTGGACCAGACTCTATTATCTGGTTGACAGTCCTCCTCTCCCTGACTAAATACCAGGTTTTCTTGGATCTCAGCCTGGGTCCTCTTTTTCTTCCTCTCTCTGGAAGAACTCGTCAGTTCCCATGGCTTTAAAAACCACACTCACCACCAGATGTATATGCTGTCTAGATGTGAGTCTCCAGCCCTTCTGAACCACTCTCACCTCTTGCTGAACTCTGGGCATCTTATCCGGCTGTCTCATGGGCAGCTCCAACCTGCTAAAGCAGAGTTCCAAAGGTCCTCCTCACACCCATCCGTCCTCCCAGCCTCACCTGGGTAAATGGCACCATCCACCCAACTGCTCACACCAGGCGACATTGTTGAATCTTCCCTTCCCCCTACCTGCCCTCTGCTGCCAGTCAATCTGCTGACAGTCCTGACATTTCCTCAAGACAGCCCCTAGTTTCTTTTCTCAATACACTTATCACAACCTCAAATTATTTTTCTTATTTATGTCTTTTCCTTTTCATTGTCATACTCCCTAACTAAAATGAGAGTGAAGCAACATCTGACCTTTGCTCACCAGTTAATCTCCAGCAGGTAACCCAGGACTGGTCAGGGAATAAGAGATTAGTGAGTACAAACATGTAGGCCTCTTCCCTTTTGCGACCCTCGCTGAAGCAATCTCTGCTAAAATGAAGTTCAATCCTCTTGTGACTTCTGACCAAAGCAGGAACCGCAAAAGGCATTTCAATGCACCTTCACACATTCGCAGTAAGAGTATGTCCTCCCCTCTTTCCAAAGAGCTGAGACAGAAGTACAATGTTCGATCTATGCCCATCTGAAAGGATGACGAAGTTTAGGTTGTGCAAGGACACTATAAAGGTCAGCATACTGGCAAAGGGTCCAGGTTTACAGGAAGAAATATGTCATCTATACTGAATGGGTGCAGTGGAAAAAGGCTAATGGCACAACTGTCCATGTGGGCATTCACCCCAGCATGGTGGTTATCACCAGGCTAAAACCGGACAAAGACCACAAAAAGATCCTGGAACGGAAGGCCAAGTCTCACCGAGTAGGAAAGGAAAAGGCAAATATAAAGAAGAAACAATTGAGAAGATGCAGGAATAAAGTTACCATATTTACAACTTGCATTAAAAACTGCTAAAATGAAAAAAAAAAAAAGTGTTTAGTGAGTACAGGTGAAATGGAGAAGGAAGGAATCCATTAGCAATGACTTTGTCCAGTAAGCCAGCTAACCCACTGACCTGGCCCTTTCCCACAGGGCCATCCCTAGATTGGGTCAGGGACTAGGTCTCACCACCTTGGTCTCCTGCCCGGAAAGGCACATCAGCTACCAACTCCCACCTTCAAAAGGACTTCCCAGGTCATTGAAGTGAAACTGGAAGCTGTATTTCTACACCGAATCTCTTTAGCCCCCAGTTTTTTGTTTACCTTCCATTTCCCTTGTCTCAAATAAATTCAGCTTTGGCATAGGAAGGACATACTGCTTCCCTGGCCTGTCTGGATGAACGTTCCAACTACAGCCTATGTGCTTTCTGGGAGCCCAGGCAGCAGGCCATGGGTGGAAGGCGGCCTCAGAGCCTGGGGACGTAGAGGAGCCTAGACTCAGGATACTCGGGTCCATTCGTAGCTCAGGGCCTCACATGCTATAAGACCCTTAGTGAACCCCCTACCCCTTCATCTGAAAGATGCAAATTGAGGCTTTGGACTCCTTGCTCCTGAGTCCCTTCTAGCAATGACCCTCTGGACAACCTTCCAATGGCCAGTTAACCCTCCACCAGGGCTTCCTGTGCAGGGCCCAGCCAGAATAACAAAGCTTTCATGGCTCAGGCACAGGGTGTTTTCTGCAGGCTGTCAAGGGTTCTTTCCCAGGAAGTAGGTTCTCTGTAGAAAATGCTGAGTTAAAGAACCAGGTTTTTTTGCTACAGGATTGCTCGGAACCTCTGATTTGTGCTCCAAAGAGGAAAACTCTAATGGGCATGGGAACCTTAATGCAGAGTGTTTCAATGGACTGGTGTTCTGGCTCAGACTTTGAGCCAGGCTACTGTTGAAGAATCTTGCAGTGCTGGGCTTCTAGCAGCTGATACTATCCCAAGGCACCTTGATAGCAGAAACGTTTTCAGGATGTCGGGTAGAGTGGGGACCAATACCAATCTATCCCCAAGGGCCTCCTTCTTCCTCCAAATAAGAGGAGGTGGGAGGAAATAGGTGACCGCTTGGCCCAGCCTCCTACCAGGAGATATAAGTCCCGCGGCCCCTGCCCACAGTGCTCAAGGAATGAATGACAACAAACTGGTGCCCATTCCAGTCCCATTCAGTGGATGGGGGGGACAAACTGTCTTGTTCCCGAGCAGGAGTTCCCCAGCTGCTCTGCTGACCACAGAGTCCACATGGGAGAGTGAAAGATAGAGAGCCCAGGGAGGTGACCAGAGGGGCAGGTCCAGCAGGGAGAAGGATGTGAAAAGGATGCACAGAGGCCTGGTGTGAGACACAATGCACTTTATTGGGGACAGAACAGATGAGCAGAGGGTGCTGCATGTTATATACATCAGAACCATGGTGACCCTCCCAACCAGAGAGGGAACACCAAGGGCAGCAGAAGGTGGCAGCTGAGGCCACAGCTGGATAATCACAGGCACAGGCAGGAGCCAGAGAGGAGAGCTTGACATCTTTGTGACTGGACTTGGCCAGGGATGTAAAGGGAAGAGCGAGAGTGCCCGCCTTCCAGCCCCAAGGAGCTGCTCCTTGGTGGCAGGGGAAAGGTGCTGGGGGGTCACTGACATTGGGAGGGGAAGAAAAACACAAGTGGGGAGCGAGGCACCAGGCTTGCTGCCATAAGATGAGCGCTCTATCTGGCATAGCGCTGGGAGGATTGGGAGGTTTGGGAGGACTTGACGCTGCCACCGCGGGCACTGCCTGAGCTGAAGCCTCCGCCACTGACGCCACTGACGCCAATGCGACCTCCGGAGCTGGAGCCAAAGCCACTGCCACCGCTGAAACTGCTGCCACCTCCGAATCCACTGCCGCCACCAAGTCCACTGCCACCGCCAAGTCCGCTGCCACCGCCAAATCCACTGCCACCGCCGAGGCCACTGCCGCCTCCCAGACCGAAGCCACCGCCTGCACCACCTCCTACACCAAGGCCACCGCCATAACCGCCTCCGTAACCACCTGCTGAGGCTGATGTTGTGCTGCTGCTGTTGACCACAGCTGTGGGGAAGGACAGGACAGCAGTTGGTGGCCCAGCACCCACAGTACCACATTATAATTAGCTTATGAGCCACCAGGCTCAGGGAGATCAGGAGTGATCCGTGCACCTGATGATCACTGTGAGCCGTTCTGATGTCACTAGTTACGCACTCCAGTAATGTTAGGTCATTATGAATTATCCAAGGGTCCCTTCTACACAGGGTCAACCTCGATGACACCCTTGGGTCCAGTGTCTGAATTTCTCCCCCAGTAATGGGCTTCTTATTGGATACTTCCCACTGACCACCCAGACCAATTAAAAGTACCAAAAACCCAGAACAATTTCAAAAGCCAATCCAATCCACGAGCCCCTCCATTCCCAGAATACTCCTCCAACTTCTATAGGAGTATTTTCTTAATTGGCCACTACTTTCCTGGGTTAGTACAGATATTTGAGAATCAACTCTGATTGTCAGGGTTCCTTCAGCTACTTACAGATGCTGACAGCACTCGGGTACTCTCCAGACATCCTGTTTAAATAAGAAAGTAAGAGAAAGGTAGCCCCATCACTAAGCAAGCTCCAGCAAGGGGATGAATAGCAACTAGAACTGAACTCAGAAGCCTGGCAGGCTGGTAAGCCCTTCCATCCCTCTGTGGGCCATAACAAAGAGACCTGCGTACACTGTCTGCATACGCGCTTTGACTTCCTGTGGAGGGAGTGGGCTGGTGAAGGCAAATGGCTTTCTGCAAAGCCTAGGGAAGTGGTGCGCTTCTCTTTCCAGCAGACTACCGTCTCCGTTTACTTGGTCACTTATGAGGCCCCTCAGCATGTGACTTGGGCCAGGGAGATGGGACTGAATGCTCACCTGCACTCCTCGCCCTCCAGCAGCTTGCGGTAGGTGGCGATCTCCACGTCCAGGGCCAGCTTGACGTTCATCAGCTCCTGGTAGTCACGTAGCAGCCGGGCCAGGTCATCCTTGGCCTGCTGTAATGCAGCCTGCAGGTCTTGGAGCTTGGCATTGGCATCCTTGAGGGCCATCTCCCCACGTTGCTCAGCTTCTGCGATGGATGTCTGCAGATTGGCATTCTGGGGAAGGGGAAGTTAAATGGGGTGAGCCCAACAAAAGGGTCCAAGGCCTTCTACCTCTTAGAATGGATGGCCCCATCTTCAAGTCAGGGGACATCACCCCTCCCCTAGCGCCTCCATTTTGTCTTCATCCACAGTCATTTCCCTACAAATTAACCAGTCACCTAGACTAGTTTGCTCTTTGCACTCCCTGGAGGCGGAAGCTGGCTAGAAAGACTTACAGAAGTCCACTCCCAGTTAAGAGTCCAAGCTCCTCACCCTCATCACTACTAGGTAGCCCAGGAGCCAGCATTCAAGGCCACCCCACCTGCTTCTTGGCGTTCTCAATCTCTGCCCGCAGTCTCTGGATCATTCTGTTAAGCTCCATGATCTCGCTCTTGGTGCTCCTCAGATCATCTCCGTGCCTGCCAGCTGTGCTCTGCAGCTCTCCCAACTAGCGAGCAAAAGGGAAGACTTTGCCTGAGATTAGTAAATCTTTGTTAAAATGGCATTGAATTGTATTTCAGCAGGGACACCTCCAAGGGAAGAGGACAACTGGTTTGTTAAAATTTTTTCAGCTTGCAGTCCCTGAACAAACTAGAATCAATCCCACGTGGGGACAGTGCATATATCTCCCGCCAGGGGACAAGACTTCTGCAACCAAACAGTCATTAAGGTGATGTATCCAGAGGATAGAACCAAGAAGCCCTCAGTGACCCTAGGAACTCACCACCCAAGAGTCCCATAGGCCGCAACCTCCCTGAAACCCTCAATGGATCCTCTGAGAGGTGCCTTGCACCCACCTTGGTCTGGTACAGAGCCTCAGCCTCAGCCTTGCTCCTCTGGGCGATGTCCTCATACTGGGCACGGACCTCAGCAATGATGCTGTCCAGGTCCAGGCTGCGGTTGTTGTCCATGGACAGGACCACAGAAGTGTCGCTGACATGGCTCTGCATCTGGGACAGCTCCTGCCAACACAAAATCAAACTATTAACTTTCAGGGTCTCTGCAACAAGCACACAGATCCCTGGAGAATCCTAATCAATAGTCCCACTCACTGACTCTTAATTTTAAAGGTGCATCTAGCCCACCCTGTCCCAGCCACTCAGAGAACTCAATGTCTGCAGCCCATAGTGCCAAACCCCTCCCAAGGGACCTCATCTCTAGGTTCATCCCTGATAGTTTTCCAAATATATACCAAAATGCCACAGTCCCAAATCTGAAAATATCTCCCCCTCCCTCTCTTAGTAGGAAACATTCTCACTGCATCATAAAGGGTCCTCAGGAAGTTGATCTCATCCATCAGGGCATCCACCTTGGCCTGAAGCTCCACCTTGTTCATGTAGGCAGCATCCACATCCTGAGAGAGACAGGAGCATAAAGGCCTTATCCCTCCAAAGAACAAGCTGCAAACTGCAGCAAGAGAGTCAGGGGGACCAGTGCTGGGAATGGTCCTTGTCTAAGATGGGGCGCCAAAACAAAAGGGTGATTCCCATCTCAGAGTTCAAGTCTATCAAAAACTAAAGGCCAGGGAACTGACTCTTTTAAGGATCTTCCCAACTAATATGCATGTGACTTCTGTTTATTGCACCAAACGCCTGAGCGTGGAATCCCCCAACTCTGCTGGAAACCTGTAGCTACAAGACCCAAGAACCTCACACTTACCTTCTTCAGGGTCACAAATTCATTCTCAGCAGCTGTACGTTTATTGATTTCATCCTCATATCTGCGAAAGTAAGAAAAAATAGCTGAGTTTGGTTTTTAGGCAGTCAAAAAGATGACTATTCTTTGAAACCCTGAAAGTTCATCTCTTCCACCCCTCTGTCTCTATTCCACTCTCTTAGATGAACACATCCTCCTTACTACCTCCCTGATGGTTAGCAGGACCAACCATTCCAATTTGCCCAGGCAAACTGTCCCCAGGAAACCCCTGGATCCCAAGCAAACCTTCAGAATGGATCTTCTCTAACCTGCCTCATGAGGAAGTGTTTGTCTCTAATCTCCTCCCTCTTTCCACAAGTTCATTTGTAAAGGACTGTGCTTGGGGAAGGAAGATGAGTGGGAACCCAATGAGTCAAGCTGTCTACCATGAAGGCAAGAAGAGGGAAAGAGGTCAGGTGACACCACAGCACAGCAGTTGGAAGAATGCAGACTGGGCCACGGCACTTTCCCACTCCCACCCTGTCACTCACTTCTTCTTGAAGTCCTCCACCAGGTCCTGCATGTTCCTCAACTCCGAGTCCAGGCGGCCTCTCTCCCCAAGGATGCTGTCCAGGTAGTTCCTCAGGTAGTTGATGTGGTTCTCAAAAAGAGGCTCAAGGTTGTTGGTGCCTGTGATGGAATTGGTGCCCTGCTGCTGGAGCAGCTCCCACTTGGTCTCCAGGACCTTGTTCTGTTGCTCCAGGAACCGTACCTGCAGCACATTGGGGAAGCAACACCAGACAAAACGCACAGTGGAGGAGGAGTGGAGGCCCTCAGTTAGCTCAGGTAGGTCTGGGTGTCTGTATCTCCTGGTCCCCCAGCACAAAGGCCTAGAAAGCATGTGAAGATCTCCATCTCCTGCTATAGCTGCAGAGACTATGGTCAGATGGGTGATTGGTCTGGGCACTAAAGATGCAGCATGACTTGGAAAGTTATCAAGAGAGGAGAGATGTGCAGGGAAACTGGAAATATCCTTCCTTGATGCAGAATTGTAAAGATGCTTGGTGTTCCTGGGAACTTCAAGACTTTATTCCAGTTTCCCAAAATACAGTACTCTGAAACATGTACATAAAGCCACAGCATCATTTCTAAGACTCCA
This sequence comes from Sciurus carolinensis, assembly GCF_902686445.1. Lineage (NCBI taxonomy): Eukaryota > Metazoa > Chordata > Mammalia > Rodentia > Sciuridae > Sciurus > Sciurus carolinensis. The sequence continues at coordinate 112,878,082 of NC_062216.1, forward strand.
CTGACAATGCAGTTCTTCAAAGGCTATGAGTCACTGGAACTGACACTGATTGACATGTCATAGTCAGCACCTCTTTTGAACCTGGAGAGGAGACAGCCTCATGTGAGCTGTCCTGGTCTGAAGAAGGTCATGGAACACCTTCCTCTTCTGGACGAGTAGCAGCACAGAGGAAATCACCAACTTCTCACAGCCCCTTGGGACCAGGGTTCCACTTAAACCTTGTTAATCCCATCTCAGAGGCATCTCTCTCTTTGCATGGCACAACACATAGGGAAGAGGGCCTCATTAAAAGTCTCAGAGGACAACTCCTATTTGCCAAGTCCCCAGTTCAAGGTCAGACCCTTCCTTGCCAGTGGCCATGGCCCTTGCCTTAAGCTGCCAGCTCTGCCAGTCTAGGCCTAGGCAAGGAAAAAGGCAGGAGACTTGATAATAGGGTCAGACAAGCAAGATATGGTAGGGTTTCAGTCCAAATAGGGGATCATTGTCTTCCCAACACCCCCTCCCCTTAACTATGGGGGCAAATTCATCAACCTGAATATCTCCCCAGACCCCAGAGTTCTGCCTAAGTCCCTCCTGTCCAGCCTGGCCCATTCAGGACATATTTAAACACCAGTGACTCTAAACATCAAATTCAAAGTCCTTAGCAAAAGAATGAGAGTCCCATCATAGTTTTGTCACCTTGTCAATGAAGGAGGCAAACTTGTTGTTGAGAGTCTTGATCTGCTCCCGCTCCTGGGCCTTCACTTGCCCAATCTGGGGGTCAATCTCCACATTGAGGGGCTGCAGGAGGCTCTGGTTAACAGTTACTTCCTGGATTCCTCCAGGGAAGCCTCCAGGGCCAAAGCCACCAGGCCCACCAAAGCCACCAGGCCCACCAAAGCCACCAAGACCACCAAAGCCACCAGCTCCCCCAAAGCCACCAGCTCCCCCAAAGCCACCAGCTCCCCCAAGCCCCCCTCCCATTCCTCTGCCACCACCAAAGCCACCCCCAAAGCCACCTCCATACCCACCCCCAAAGCCACCTCCATAACCACCTCCAAAGCCACTGGCACAACTGCTACGCCCTCCACCGAAGCCACTAGCCCTTGAGCCCCCAGCTGCCACACTGAGGGAGATACTCTTGTTGCCACCTAGGTTGTAGAGGCTGCGACTGCCAAAGCCACCTGCTGCACCCCGGAACCCACCACCAGATGCCCTGGAGCGAGCCACACAGCTCATCCTGCTGCTGCCGGAGACCACAGCCGAGCGGCCAGAGAAGCCCTGGCTTCCACTGCTGAAGGATTTCTTGCTGGCTTGTCTGTTCATGGTGAGGAGCTTGGTGAACAGAAGAGTTTGAGAGGTAAGCAGGGACACTGAGTCAGAGGAGGGAGAGGGACTGGAGACCTGTGCAGAATAAATCCCTTTATATACATTTGAGGAGGTTGCTGGGCACCAATGAAGGAGGGATAATTAATCCCAAATATTCATGGGCTGGGTTTGCCCTAAGGCAATAAGTTTGTTCCAGGCTACCAAACACACCTTGAGAACAATCTGAAATGGTAAAAGTGCTAAGGTGGCAGGCTTACCTGGCAGGGGGCGGTACCTGGCGGTGCCCCGTGCTTGGGCATGGCCACCTCCTAGTTTGCTGACAGAACCCAGGAGGCACGCTGACCTGCATCAGGGGCTTAGCTCAGGTCTGTCTATCCAGCAGCCACCCCTGGGTGCTGCCAGATTCAGACTCAGCTCTGGAAAAGTGAAGTGGAAGGAGTAGGGGAGTCCTGGTTCCTCGAGTGATGAAAACAGTGAGGCCCACCCGAACTCTGGGAAAGCATCTCCATAGAAGGGGTGACACAATTCACTCCAGAGTCGGCACGTGGCTATTAAGTGGTCACCGTGTGCCCAGCTCAATGCTGGACTTGGCAACAAAGTAATGACCTCTCTCCCTCCTTTGCTGGAGACAGACCAGAATGATCACCAATCTCCCTCTTTCCCAGGCTTCAGTTCAGTAGCTTTTCGGCTTATGACTATCTTCTAAGAGAAAATGTGTAGTTCACCCGAATGCACATTGATCAGACACTGGCAAAACCCAGCATGACAGATATTCGTTTGCTTTGAAAATTTCCCAGAGAAACTATACACTATGATCTACATCTTGGGGCTTCCTACATTTTGGCATTTATCTGGCTTTAGCCCTGGTCCCAGGGAACAGGAAATTCAAAGACCAACTCAACGAAATATTCAACCAATTCTCACAGATCCACTAAGGTACAACAGGTACCATGCACATCGCTGGAGGTCTGGTCTGGAGCCAGAAACACAGGGACCCTGGGGATCATTCTCTGGTAGAGGGTATGCTCCTGAGAGTCCCCCTGCCAGCCTCAGGAGGCTAGATCTGGCAAAGCCAGCAGCACTACTGAACGTGTCTGACTTCCAAAGCCTGAGAATTGCCAACCTGGTGTTTTCTGAGGCTTAGGCACTGGCTTGGTTTGTCCAAGAGGAGAGGCAGCCTGTGCAGCGCCAAGCCTGCCAAGTTAACTGCTTATCTCTCCGGGACAGGCCTTTTTTCATTGTGTCTGCTTCGTATGAGACTCTGCCAAGGGTGTGGCCTGTGATTGCTCTTGGCAGGAGCAATCTCAGAACTGGGGAAAAGGAGGAAAAGACAGGGATGTCAGGGTCCACGGAGTAGGGTTGGGGGTGGGTGACCCAAGTGCGTATTTCCTCAGTGGTCTGGTTCTGCCTTTTTGTCCTCTTCCCCACATGTTACCCCCAGGCTGTGCAACATCTCAGCCCCTTCCCTAGGATAAAACTATGAACTTTCCAGAATCTTCCAGTCTTGGTCATGTACTGAATCCCTTGGTTCTTAGCACAGTGCTTTGCCAATAATAGATGCTCATGAAGCTCGATTGATGGAATGAATGAATGAGACAAATTATTAATGAATCAATGGATTAATGAAACCCTTCAACTGGATTACACCCAGATACAACTGGTTAAAAGCTGGTTCAACTCCCATTACATGAGGTAGCCCAAGCTAATTGAGATCATCTTGACATGAGAAATCTAGACTTCTCAGATTTGGTTTTCAGATTTAGGAAAGTGTGCGTGCAAAATGAATGTCATCTCTTCTACAACAGGAAAAATGTAGTAATCACAGAATCAGAACCAAATGATCAAGAATCCATCAAAGAATCAAGCCAGTGTTGGGTGCTTATGTTCCCTAGGATCCTCTCTCCAACATCTCCAACTTCTTTCCCTGATCTTCCACAACTGCTGCTCAGGGCTTAATGAAATGTGAAATGAGCCCAGGCCCAGTGGGTGGCCGTGCACGGACCCTTCTTCTCCTCTTTGCTACCTCAGAGGAACCAGAGTTTGAGGGATGAACCAAACCCAGGGCTGAACCAGACTCTCCCCATGACTAACCATGACCAAGGCTGGTCCACTGTGCTTTAGCATCATTAAAAGGCCATCAAAGATGATCAATCATCTCCACCTTTCTGGATCTCCCTGGAATATAGCTAGATGAAGGAATTCTCTGTCAATAATTCACAAAAATGTATCACAAAAATTAGGTCACATTTTTCTTTTAATATTTAAGAAAGCTGAGTGCTATATAATGCTGCTAAATGTGTTGTTTTATTATATCATTGCTGAAAGTTATTTGCACAATGAAGAAGTAATTTTCTACAAAAAATATATATGTATATATATTTGTATACACAAACACACATACACACACACACGAACACTATTACATATATGGAGGAGTGGAAACCCTATCTTTAGCCAATCAGCAATGAACTGCTGCATGCCTCAGTTTACCCGTGAAGTCCCAGGCAGGAGGACTTCAGGGATTCTTAAACCTGTAGTGAATCAGGGGACCTCAGTGTACCCCCTGGGGAGACCCCAGCCTTGACCAGAGCCCACCGATTCTGAACCATACTTGTCATTTCTTTAGATGTAATGAACTTGAGGAAGAATCTTTTGAGAAGCAGGTCACACCACCATTGTCAAGAGCTACTTTCAGGCCTGGGACCTCCCCAGCAGATGGGGAAGGAATGAGAGAAGGGCATAATCTATTCTTATCCTAGGAGTCAGAAAAGCACAAAGATATGACCTGGTCCTGGAGGGGACAGGGTCCAAAAATAAAGAGTGCGGAGTACAGTAGCAGAACTAGAATGTCAATTCTGGTCAGAATTATGAGAGAAGGAAGGGGAGGAAGGGGAGGAGGCCTTGCGTGAGTGGAACTCGACAGTTGGGCTGGCCCTCTGCACTTGGGGCACCTGATACATATTTTGAGAAAACAGAGTTGGTTTACACTTACCCCCCAAACCTGAAGTTGGTTAAGTAGGCATCTTAAGTACTTTCTGGAGAAAAGTGAGTCACTGGACTGCAATGTATGAAATCAAAGACTCTCAGGGTGCTGCAGCCAGAAGGCCGCCAGTCCACTCCTCCTAGAGACTGACACCCACCTGGCCTCTCCCACTCTTCAAGATCCTTGTGGGAAGCAATTCTTCAAATCCCCTGACTTGTCCAGACCAGCAAGATGCCACCCTGATCCGAGCAAGGCCTTCATGGATCTAGCTGTAGGGCTTTCTGCTCCATTCAGTGGGAGCCTGACTCCTCTCCCTGGCATCAGTGACATTGGGGTCCGAGGGAGCTCATTTGCCCATCTAGCCACAGGGGACCTATGTACCCCTGGGTCTGAAGATGCCTTTTAACACACACACACACACACACACACACACACACACACAAATTGTATTGACCTTCACACTTGTCAGAACTTATGTTTTTAACATTCTTTGATAATATACATTTCTACTATGAATTCACAAGAGTTGTAAATAAAATTGCATTTTATAATCACATACATTTGGAAATGGCAATACACATACACAAAAAGGCCTACTCTTCTTCAATCTGCTGACACATAAACGCATTCATCAGGATTCTCAGAACTCTTGCAGTAACCCAATAGCCTAACCAGGGTCTTTCAACCTCAGGTCCCAGTCCCTTGATAACTGGTCTCTGCCATGGCTGGACAGTGCTCATACTCCATTAGAAAGGACTCTGTGCCCAGTTAAAATCCCTCTGCATGCTGTCACCACCGGTCCTCCTTGCCTTTGTGTCCATCAGCCTCGTGCCCTGCCAGACTTTGGTGAATGTGAACTGAACTAAGATGAATTTGCTCTTGCCTGGCCTTCACAGCAACACACACAAACTTCCCTACTTCTTCATCATGGCCCTTGCAGTAGCAGAAATATGGCTGCCTTCCTGGAAAGTGTCTCCAAGCTAGACGCACCCACCTGTTTCACCTCATCCTGGTTTCCAGGATGCTCCCCTGAACCCACTCCCAGGGGGGTTCTTCTCTTTGTTTTTGGTTCGGAGTGGCGAGGGGGCGGGTGTTGGTTGTTTTGGTTTGGTTTGGAGTTTTTCTGTTGTTGTTTTTGTGGTACTGGGAATTGAACCCAGGGGCACTCTATCGCTGAGTTAAATAGCCAGCCCTTTTTATTTTTTGAGACAGGTCTCACTAAGTTGTTCAGGCCGGCCTCAAACTTGCAATCCTCTTGAGAAGCTAGGATTACACACATGTACCATTGTACCAGTCACTTCAAATCGTTGATGTGCCTCTTAAAATTACAGAGCCTAGGGACTGGGGTTGTGGCTTGGTGGTAGAGCGCTTACCTAGCATGTATGAGGCACTGGGTTCGATTCTCAGCACCAAATAAAAATAAATGAATAAAATAAAGGTCTATCAACATCTAAAAAAAATTTTTTTAATTACAGTGCCTACCTAAGTCATAATACTCAAAAATAACTGAATGTATACAAAAACTGGTAGGAGGCCTCTTCCTGTCTGTGATGAGGACAAGTGTTCTTCCACTACCAATCAAGATCCTATTCCCTTCTTTAACTCTTGGCTCTTCTCAATCCTGCCTGAGGCTGAGACATGGGCTTTGAAGTCGGGCTGTCCTGGATTTGAATTCTGGCTCCACTTCTTCCTGGCCCTACCTCATGGACATGTTTCTCCAAGCCTAAATTTTCTCACCTGTAAAGTGGAATGAGTAGCAGATACATCTTCCCTGGCTCTTGTGAGATCTGAAGTAAATAACAGAGCAAACGGTAAGAATGGCACCTACACATCGTTAACACTCAGAATATATTATCTAATATTTTGTGTTTGTTATTTTGTGTCCCTGTGAACTGCACTTCTATCCTAATATGAGAAGAGGGCCTCTCCATTGCTCTGGGAAAATTGCAGTTTAATGCAATGAACTAATTGCTCCTGTGACAACCCAGGGACCCCATTTTGTTTAAATTTTTTACTTAATGTCCTTCTTTCTCAGATGCAAAACATCTGCCTTGGTCTGTCCTGCCTCTTTCCCTAGGCAATGAGTACTTACTGAGCACTGACTGTTTATCAAACACTGATCCAGAACCCTGCTAGGTCAAGTTCACATGCCAGTAGGGGGCAGACAATAGAGAAGTGCAGGTAGTCAGGCAGTAGAAGATGTTGTGGAAGAAATTCATCAGGAAAAGGGCAGGAAGCCTGCCAAGGGTCATTCATAGAATGTTGTAGCAGAACTGAGCAAATATCTGAACACAGCAAGGAACGGGCAGAGGGAACATAAGGACAAAGTCCTGAGGCAGGAGCGTGTGTGTGTCTGAGGAACCCCCAGGGGCTGGCGTGGCTGAAGCCAAGTGGGGAGGACAAATGGATCTGAGATGAGGTTTGTGTGGCTGATCACACAGGGGCTCACTGGACCCACTTTTACTCTGAGAGGGGAAGCCATTAAGAGTTTAAGCAACTTGAGCTCACTTTTAAAGGATCCACCTGGCCAGGCATGGTGGCACACACCTGTAATCTCAGTGACTCGGGAGGCTGATGCAGAAGGATCTTGAGTTCAAAGCCAGCCTCAGCAACTTAGCAAGTCCCTAAGCAACTCAGTGAGACCCTAAGCAAATATATATAAAATAGAAAAAATGGCCGGGGATGTGGCTCAGAGGTTAAGCACCCCTGGATTCAATCCCTGATAACAATTAAATAAAATAAAAAATCCATCTAGCTACTACGTGGAAAATGGACTTCAGAGGTCAAAGAGGAACTAGGTGAGATCTGTCCACCTGCCTTCCTTGCCTCCTCATTTTAAATAACTGGCTTCCATCTCCTGCTGTAAGAATAAATGAAGGAGCAACAACCACAAAGCCCTTAAGGAGAAGCTTAGCATGGCAATAAAACTGAGAGAAGGGTTTGCCCTGCATAAGCCTTGATTTGTGTGGGATTCCTCTGCATGACAAAAGCTATTCGCTTATATTTGTGCTGACTCATGTTTATCCTGCGTGACTCCTCAAACCAGAGGCTATAAATAGCAGAAATCACAGACTTGTTCCTGTTGGGAGTCCCCAAAAGGCCTTGGGAAATTATTCAATAGGTTGTTTGACACAAAAGATAAAAGGAGAGATAGAAAGATCATTAAGTGATTATTTAACCTGGGAAAGAAGTTAAGAGGACATTTAAACTTATTTTTCCATGGAATTATTTGCAAAGTATGGATCGCTCTCCATTGAATAATTTGAGGGAATTAAGCTGGACATGAAGCAGAGTGTGTGAGCATGATAGTAAATAGGGTGAGTATGGACACTGCAATAGTCTAAGGAGAGCCCAGCAGGGTGGTGCACACCTGCCATCCCAGCAGCCTGGGAGGGTGAGGCAGAGGATCGGGAGTTCAAGGCCAGCCTCAGCAACTTAGCAAGACCCTGTCCCAAAATTTTAAAAGGGCTCGGAATGCAGCTCAGTTTTAAGCACCCCAGGGCTTAATCCCCAGTACCAAAAAATCATCATCATCATCATCATCATCCAAGGAGATTTAGAAATAAGTGCTCAATGAATACCAAAGAGATGAAAATAATTTTGGGGGACGAGAGACAATTGTGCCAAGAGACAAAGGAATGACAATAAACGTCTTAGTCACAGAAACATACTCGTAGTACACGGGAATGGAAAAAGAGACAGAGCAGGTGCAAGGCTTGGCATTTCTACTGCGTGGAAGGGAATGAGGTGCCATGTGGCAGGCCCAGACCCGAGTCCAAAGCACAACATGGGCCTCCAGGTCCCACCCCTAAAGCAGGTGGCCCAGAGTTCCCTTCCCCTCTCCTCCTGAGCTTTTCTCTCAGACGTGCCTTATCCCGAACTTATCTAGTCTTGGAGCACGAGGCCCAAGCCCCACATGGATTGAACACTGGGCCAAATCATGGTCCTCCACAGCCCGGACTCAACCTCTCCAGCCTCCTCTCCCACCACTCCCAGCCCTCAACCCTTGACTGACGCCAAGTTACTTTTAGTTTATACATATACTTCCCTGCACCACACTCCAAGAGCCTCTACTCTGATTTTCTTGCTGTCTAGAGAACCCCAAACCAGAGGCCCTTCCTCCCAACTCCACCTCTTTCACCCGGCGGACCACTTGAACGTCATTCATCTCAGGTGTCACCTCCTCCAGGGAGCCTTCCTTGAATTCCTGGCCAAAGTAAATGCTTCTCTTTATGCTGACATCTACCATTGCTCTTAATAGTCTCCTGAAAGAACAGAAAATCCGTATCTAAGGTGCCCGCTTCCCAGGGCTCCCCACGCTCAGGCGCCATATTCACTTTATGCTTTGCTCTCCTCAAGGGAGGACCCGGCTACAGTATGATTTCTATCCCCACAGGTTTGCACAGAGCTAGATGCTTGCAAAGCTTGTCAGGCTGTCCCCTTGAGGCTCACAGATGGCACAGTCATAGGAGGTGGACAGCCCAGTGCCACGGGGAAGTGCTGCCAGAGAGAGAAAGAAGTGTGACCTGATCAGGTTGCTCCAGCAGGGTGGAGCCGCTCCTGGAAGACTTCCTGGAAGAAAGGGCTTACTCTTGGAGGAGACTGGAGTCCTGCTGTCTGTCAGAGGATACTTGCTGCCGCCTCTAGGCACCCAGGCCCTATGTCCTGATTAAATACCACCCCCAGCACAAAGCTTCCTGTGGAAGTAATTCCACCCTCCTCTGGACGGCCATGGCCTTTGTTTGTAACTCCCAAGGGTCTTCATCTGTCTGTCTGCTGCCAATCACTTACATCTAGACACAGTCATCCATATTGAAGCCCCTCAAAAGCAAATAGAATTGTTGTTTATACTTGGGTCCCCTCCCCATCGCCCAGTGCACACCCGGCACTCATCAGTATTTGCTCATTTAAACAGCTCCTCTAAGGAGAGCACAGTGGCCCTGGAATATCCAGATGAACAAAGCCATGGTCCCTGCCCTTACAGAATCCATAGGCAGGGGGTTTGTTTTGTAAATGGATGAATAGGTGGGTGGGTAAATAGTAGATGGGTCACTGGCAACTGGCAATCAAAACCTTTTTTCCAAACCGGGCGTGGTGGCACACACCTCTAATCCCAGCTACTGAGGAGGCTGAGCCTAGAGGATCACAACTTCAAAGTCAGCCTCAGCAACTGAGTGAGGCCCTAAGCAACTCAGCGAGACCCTGTCTAGAAAAATAAAATAAAATATAATGTAATATAAAATAGGGCTGGGGATGTGGCTCAGTGGTTGAGTGCCCCTGAGTTTAATCCCCAATGCCCAAAAAAAAAAAATCTTTCTCCAGAAAACCTCTTCCTGGCTTATCTAGTATATCAACAACCTTCCCCTTCCATTTTTTGAGAAGCAAATTTGTAATACTTAAAAAAATAAATAAATAAAACCTGCAGAACAACTGTCTTGCCTTGACCTAAGCCGACCAGGAAACCACAGGCAGCGATGAGCCTGAGTCCTGAGACTCTCACCACCAGGACTCTGCATGACCACACTTCACCCTCCCAGCCTTCTCTTCACCAGATAAAGGGATGACTGTTCAGTTCCTGCTTCAATTTAGCAAAAATTTGGAATAGATACTAAAATGGCTTCTTCCCCTCAGCCTGGTCTCTCCCTTTGTCTCTGAATTGGCCCACTATTACCGTGTCCTTTGGAGACACAAAAGGACACATACTTAGCTGGTACACGCAACTCCAAACATCCATCTAAGACATGGTAGTAGCCACGCCTTACTCTGAAGTCCTCTTGTGTTAGAACCCAAAGCCTAGATCCCAAAGTGAGCTAAACCAAAATCCTACAATGAGACTTCACTAAAAAAAAAAAAAAAAAAAAAAAAAAAAATCCCTCTTTGCTATATCCTTCTGGTTTTGCTAGCAACAAGGGAGGGAGATTACAGAAGTATTAGCAAGAATCTTCTGGAACTGAGAGGGCTTCATTCAGCACAGAGGGTCTTGGTGACAGGGAGACCAATGCAGATGTAGTAGTTGCTTAGAAGCCAGAGGGACCTAGGCCAAACTCATGGTGGGACTATGGCCAGGGCCCAAAGCCAAGACCCTAGGGAGTGTAGGTCAGGGCGGAAGAACTGAATAAACTGAGTGAAAGATGCACCAACCCATAATTGGGCCATTCAGTTGGGAGAAGTAATTTCAGCATAACTAGAGGGAAATATTTCAAAGGAAAGGGAAGCCATGGGCTTCCAACAAGCAGGTAGTGCATCTTATTTCTCTCCTGAACAAAAAGAGTTAGCCAGAATCCAGTTCAAAGGATCTGAGAGAAGGGGTGCCTCTGTGATCTCAGCCATGCATCCCACTCAACTATTCCAATAATCCCCTTCAACTAACCCACCTGGTCCAAACCCAGGATCCCCTCCCCTGGACCTTTCAGGAAATAGAGGCCAACATGATGGTTTTTCCTCTTTCATGTCAAACAGGTGTCTAAGACACCAGTCATGTACACAGCTCATCGACTGCCTGCCTTTGCTGGGTACATCATTAAGTGCAAGCGAAGAGGCCCTGACCACTTCCACACTGCCCTTGCTCAGGAGGCCTGAGACAGTAGCCCATCACAGCCAGCATCCTCCAGCAGGTGACCTTGGGAAGCCCCACCCTGCCTCCAGGCCTGAACTCTCCTCCCCACCCCAGAAACTCAAAAAAGAGCCAATGAGGCATTTTCCCAGGGGAGGGGTGCAGTGGGGATGAAGTCAAAGCTGCCCGACTGGCTGCAAGGCTGCAAATACTTCCTGTTCTGACACATGGGGCCGTGAGCTCGGGCGACAATGGAGAGATTAGGGCTGGGCTCCTGAAGGATGGAGCCATCTGGCCCAGGGAGTCCTTCCTCCTGGTTCCTCCTGGCAAACAGCCCCTCTCCGAGAGCAAAAGTCCCTGAGATTAACGCTTGGCTGCTCTTGGCAGCTGGGCTCTTGCTTTCCCAGAGGCAGGGCAGCCCTGATCCGACTCAGGGTCTGCTCAAGGGCCCCACAGACAGGACTGGCCTGGGGCAATTCATGTACCTTCCCGACTGCATAATGGGGTTCCTATGGGCACTGCACTGGAGGGAGTGGATCAGGATGAACTCCCCAGTGGTCAAAGAGGGAAGCACCAATTGGTAGCCAAGGAAGCATGGCCTGCACCTGCAGCAGGAGAGATTTCGGTCAGACTGCACTTGGGGAACTGCAGTCCTTCCCTGGAAAAGGGAAGGTAGTGCTGCTCCAAGAACTTGGAATTAGTCCAGGACAGAAACAGAGCACTCTCAAGGGCTGCACCCAAACCCCCCCCCAACTGTCCTCTCCTGCATCAGGATGACAACAACCAGAACCTCCAGCGCTGCCCCAACCAGGAAGCTGCCCCCTCTACCTCTCTAGAAGAGCTGCCTCAACTCCATATTCTCCCACAGCAAGCCCAGCATGACCCAAGCTCCCGGGGAGGCTGGGAAGCAAGCAAAGCGTTAAAGCTCTGGGAGAAGAGTGGGCTCACACCACCTCATGGGTTGCTGGACTGGTTGCTAAAAGACTTGTTGGTCCCCTGGGATTTAGTTCCATGCATGGAGTTTTGCAAAACTAGGGAGAACTTGCTAGACACTGAGTACAGATTTTCTTCCTTAGCTCTGGATCTTCTTGTTCTGCATTCAGCAAAACCACCACAAGCCTCTCCGCACACCTGCAAGATGCCCCACACCTCCAGACTTAGACTCCTTCCCTCCAGGCTCACTCCAGACTCAAAATTGAGAGAAGGTGCTGCCTTGGGCCACCCTATAATGGGCATCCTCTGTAAAATTGTTGGTTGTCTCTTGTGCCTGCATGCCTGCCCACAGGCATCCTGCAGTCTCCGTACACTACACCTCTGACCTCAATAATCTATGCAACTAGAAATAGAGCCCTGAAAATTGGTAGATGACCTTGATCCATATAAACAGATCTTTCAGCCCCCCAGCGTTCACTTTCACCCAAATTAATAGATACACAAGATTCCAGAGACTGCTCCCCAGGGAACAAAGACAAAGGCTCAGAATGAATGACAAAAGCATTTTATTGAAGATTCATCTGCAGATAATTAAGAATGAGAAGAGTTGAATGGGACACGGAGCAGTTCCTGGTCCATGCACAGGTGATGGAAAGTGGGTTTGGTTCTCTTGTAGATGGAATCCAGCATTGAGCTGGGAAGAAATGTATGGCCCTGACAATTCTGGAAAGGGAGCTCCTGGTCATTTTCTCCTCTGTCCATGGGAGGTGAAAGCTGAGACCCCCTCCACTGGAGGTGGGTCACCAGATCCAAGTCAAAAAGAAGCTACCAAACTCCAAGAGGTCAGAGTCCACATTCCAGATGAGATCGTCCTGGAGCAGAAATCCCAGGGGCGAGTAGAGGTGTCAGCATCAGGATGAGCACCAGAAGGGAAGGTAGAGACGAAATAAAGGAAGCACAGAGACCCCAGGCCTGGGCCAGGTGGCATTTGGTTGCCCACAAGGACCTCATCTTCTCTATCAGAACTTCTTGCTCAGGGTGGTGGTAGAGATGATCTTGCTGCCAGAACTGCCGCAGACACCGCCGCCAAACCCAAAGCCACTTCCGGAGCCGGAGCCAAAACCACAACCACTACCCAGACTAAATCCAGAGCAGCTTCCGCCGAATCCTCCACTGATACCTCCAACACTGGAGCCACCACCGACCACCGCTGCAAGAAGGGCAAGGGACACAGTGGTTTCCACAGTGCCCAGAGCCCTTCAGGGTGAACAAACAGCATGAAGGGGCAGAAGGTACTTACAGATGCTCACGGCACTCTGGCATTCTCCAGACATCCTGTGGAGGAGAAAGAGCTGTGAGTCACAGTAAGTCCCCGCCACAGTTTGTTCAATAAGCAGGTCTCATGCACCTATCCTTGAAGAATCAGATTCTAAGGACCAAGTGTGAACCTGATATCTACACCACCCTGGTTCTTAATGCACCAGCACCCCTGGTCCGCTCTGTCCGCTCTGTCACCACCCTGCCTTCCCCGCTTCACCTGCACTCCTCGCCTTCCAGTAGCTTGCGGTAGGTGGCGATCTCGATGTCCAGGGCCAGCTTCACACTCATGAGCTCCTGGTACTCGCGCAGCATCCGGGCCAGCTCCTCCTTGGCCTTCTGCAGAGCTGCCTCCAGCTCTGTGCGCTTGGTGTGGGCATCTTTGAGCGCCAGCTCCCCGCGCTGTTCCGCGTCAGCCACAGACGCCTGCAGAGTCTGGCACTGTGGACAAGGGCATTGGACAGGCAGCATTGGTGCCCTGTTTTCAACATCTTTACCCCTGCCCCCTCTTCTGGGCCAGCTTTCCTTGGGTTAGGATGTCAGGATTCTGACTGTCCCTCTTCCCACCTTCCCTGACCCTTAAGCATTCCATGCACTCCTATGAGAGCCCACCAATGCCCCACCAGACTGATAAATAGACAGGCAAAAAAACAGTGAAGATCTGGGTGTGGCACTAGAAATGCCAGGTAGACAGGTTCAGGGTCTTCTGACCGCATCTTTTACCTGCTTATCAACCCAGGGCATCTGCCTTGCACTTCCGTTATGAGGTGACACCCACCTGCTTCTTGATGTTCTCAATCTCCGCCCGCAGCCTCTGGATCATCCTGTTGAGCTCTGAGATCTCGTTCTTGGTGTTCTTCAGGTTGTCACCATGTTGGTCAACTGAGTTCTGGAGCTGCTGGACCTAATACCAAGGGGACACAGGGAATCAGGAGTCAAGAGTATTTGGGTAGGGTTCAGTGAGAGTAGGCACAGGTGGCAGGGATAGCACAAAATGTCCAGTGATTCCAAATCAGACCAGACTCAATGAAGCCTGGGAGCATCTCCCCATCTCCAACTGCTCTTAGGACCAAGGGGATGAGGACCTGTTCACAGACATTAAAAACAAAACCCTAGAGTCACCCCCACTCCTGAGACATCCTACCACCCACCTTAGTCTGGTACAGGGCCTCTGCCTCAGCCTTGCTCCTCTGGGCGATGTCCTCGTACTGGGCACGGACCTCAGCAATGATGCTGTCCAGGTCCAGGTTGCGGTTGTTGTCCATGGACAGGACCACAGAAGTGTCGCTGACATGGCTCTGCATCTGGGACAGCTCCTGCAAAGCAAATGTCTCCCATCAGCACCCCAGGAGAGTCTCCTCTGAGCTCTGAGGGAAGTCTCTGTTGCCATGGAGGCTGTGATGCAGGTTCAAAAGGAAGCAAGGTTGGCATTCCCAACGTGTGGGGAGTGGGAAGAAAGTAAATATCTAACTATAAAGCAAATGTTTGGTGATGTCTCAGGAGATAGAAAGCAATGTTTCTAGTCTTTACTGCTCCTCAGGAACCATGGCACTCCATGTCCAGAGCAGCAGGTGTTCTGTGTGTTAGATGGAAGGGAATGGAATGGATCCATTTCACCAGAAGAAATGGTGGACGGTAATAAATGCCATCCCACGCAACCTTCAGATATAATCACTTCTTCTAAAACAACACCTGGTTTTGAGAAGCTCTCACCTAAGTCCTTCCTTTGTTCCAACCCCTTCATCTCTGACCTTGCTGAAAAACCCTGCCCTGAAGAAATAAAGTAGGAGACTTTTCTAAGAACTGAATCCCAACCAGCAGCCTTAGAGAATTTTTGAGAATGGAGGGAGGAAGGAGACCTCACCGCATCGTAGAGGACCCTCAGGAAGTTGATCTCATCATTCAGGCCGTCCACCTTGGCCTCCAGCTCCACCTTGGTCATGTAGGCAGCATCCACATCCTGCAGGGGAAGAAGGAGGAAAGCTAAGGAGCAAGAATTACCATGCGGACAGGGTATTCATTGACAACTACAGCCTTTTCAGTTGCATTTAGGAAAATCTACCCAATGCCAGGTGAGGTGACCAGGACCAGTCACTTTGACATAGTCAATCATTCTCTATGTTCTGCCCCTAAAGCTACCAAAAGACGTGGAAGTTAAATATCTAAACAGGCTTTCTCCCAACCTTAATTCCTTGAAACTTGGTTCCCTTCCCCACTTCCTTCAGCTGCGTAGATCTAGATAGTACCAAGTGAGGTGGAGAGGAGCAGAAGTGGACCAAACCCATGACAAGCTGAGGACCGCTCCCCACAGGAAGGGGTTCCCTGAAAGCAATTCCCTACCATCCTTCATGCCTCACCTTCTTGAGGACCACGAAGTCATTCTCTGCCGCTGTGCGTTTGTTGATCTCATCTTCATACCTGGGGGTGGGGACAGGAAGGAAAAGACAGAAGCTGACAGTGAGCAGGTGTCTCTCGGATCTCTGCTACCTGTTTTCAAACATCCATTTGGAAATATCCAGGAAATTGCATTTCCCATGTGCACAAATATTCAATGTATATTTACTGAGTAACTGCTACATATGAGATAATGGTCTAGGCCCTGGTGTGTTCAAAGACATAAAACCCAAACTTCAAAAAGATGATTTTCAAGAGATAAGATTTGAAAAGAAAAATCTGCAAGAAATTGATTTTATCTCCATGGGAGGAACTGTCCTTTTGGTCATTTTGGCAGATTAAATTCTCAGGAATGTTGCTGACACTTCAGTTCCTCTTTTTGGTGTATGAGAGAGTTGAGAGAGAGGGTTTGGCTCTTCATTTTATGTCCAGAGCTGTGCTATATACTTTCTCTATCTTAATTAAGTTCACTGAATTCTCATAACCCATGAGGTAGGAATATTGTCCCCATTTTCAAAAGCAAAGGATATTGAAGATTAAGGGAACTGAAGCTCAGTAAAGTTATGCAACTTTTCCAAGGTCACATAGCCAATAAGTGAGGGACCAGTATTCAAACCAGCTCCATCTGTCTCTACAACTTAATTGCTTCTGACCATGCCGAACTTATTTTCATCTGTTTAGCGTCTGACCTTGTTTGTGCATGGCAGACTCGGCTCCCTGAATGTATCACTACCTTTCTATCTGGGGCAACTGTGGTAACGAGACCTCACCCTATGAAAACGCGATCATGTGGATGCAAGGGCACTGTCTAAAGGACCTTCCTGGCCCCCTTGGGATCTCTTCAGAACCTGAGATTCTAAACCACTGGAGAGGAGCCCTGGGAGCCAGGGCCATGGCCAGGCAGATGTGTCGGATGGTCCCTTCCTTCCTTCCCACATACTTGGTCTTGAAGTCCTCCACACTGTCCTGCATGGTCTTCAGCTCTGACTGCAGGCGCCCTTTGTCATTGGCCAAGGTATCCAGCTGCTTCCTGAGGGCGTTGATGTATGTCTCAAAGAAGGGCTCAAGGTTTTTGCTGGATGTGGTGGTCGTCTGCTGCTGGAGGAGGTTCCATTTGGTCACCAGGACCTTATTCTGTTGCTCTAAGAACCGCACCTGTTTGAAGAAGGCACCACACCATTGATGAGTTAGGAGGATTGAACCTTGACTGGAGGGTCAACCAAGACCAGTGCCAACCCGGTCAATCCAAAGCAACCAGGTGGCCCAAGAGCCACCCAGGCAGAGCTACCACATTGCGACTCCAGAGCACATTCACTGGGGTCAACATGGTATCCCTGTTGCCCACGGCTGTGGAGAACAGAGCATGGCCAGAGTAGCAGGGCCTGCCAGTGCAGCGAGACCAGATTATAAGCACAGTCATCCAAAGATCCTGGAGGAACTACCAGAAAAGAACATGGAGCGTCTATGAATTAATGAAATAAAATTAGGGGACACAACTGTGGTCTGGAGGTTCTTGCATTCAAGTGACCCTGATCCAAGGCAAAGGAATGTTCACTAAAGACTTTTAAAATATGCTTGCTTATCAATAGACCCATATGCCCCTACAAACAACCTGTGCATGATAGTATGAGCAAGACCCAATTCCTGTTCTGAGTCTCAGCTAGACTTCTTCCTGCCAGGGATGTCCCTGGACTTTCCCTCTCTATGAAAAGATCTAGCCAGATAGGTCAAAGAAGCAGCTGAATGTGACATCTCCACCTATGGGCTTCAGAATAACAGGAAAACAGGTAAAGAAGACTGATCACCACCTGAGCCCAAAAGGGAAGATGAGACAGGGAAGCCCCAAAGAACTCTTAGTCTTGCTTTCATGCCTCTACATCCCAGAGTCACAGTGAAGCCTCCTTAAGTTACCGCTGGTTTATTCAAATTATCAAGAACAGCTAACGTGCCCACTCAGCCCACTCCAAGAAGGTTCACCCTCGCCCCAAATGTCTAAGAGCCCTAAGACGCTGACACGCCATGACCCAGGACAGCCGAGACCAAAGTGTTTACACTTGTCCACCCAGTCGTCAATCTCGGGTGACTCAGCTCTCCCGGCTGACCTGACACTCTATCTACCATACTAGGCTGGAATTGAGCTTTGAGGACTTGGCTCTCCAAACGCTCATGAAAGAGGAAGTTGGGCAACAAAAACAAAAGAGACCCAGCTCCTCTTCAAATAGACTCGGCAGTAGCAGTTGAGCTGCCAGTGAGAAGGAATGAGGTAACCTCCCCAGATCCTGCAGAGGCCTAGAATCTTCTATGGAAGTCCGCTGGTTATATGCAGAATCAGCTTGGTTTTCTTCAGCTCCCAGAACAGGAGTGCCAATAGTTAAATGAGTCATGAAATTAACTGTTTTTCCCCAAAACCAAAATCTGAGGGCAAAGCTAGGAAATAATGAGCCCACTTTATAGCTGGTGTGACTAGAGTCAGAAAAGCCCAGAGGTTTGCCTGGTAGCTTGAAGCTCATCTAGTGGACTACAGACGAAGAACTGCTTTGAGGACCCGCTCCTACCACAGACTCAAAGTACTGTCTATCTCCCCTTCATTGCAGAAAACTGAGGCCAAGAAAAGCTCAGTTGCTGTCCCTTTGCCTGCACAGAGCCCTGATCCAAGGTCCCTTCCATTGCCCCTCTCTGCCCAGGACACCAATCACACACCTTATCGATGAAGGAAGCAAACTTGTTGTTGAGGGTCTTGATCTGCTCGCGCTCCTGGGTGCGCACTTTCTGGATCTCAGGGTCTATCTCCACGTGGAGGGGGGTGAGCAGGCTCTGGTTGATGGTGACCTCCTGAATCCCCCCAGCAGGGCAGACAGGGAAGCCAGAACCACCCAAACCTCCAAACCCACCACCAAAGCCCCCAGCACCAAAGCCTCCAGCACCAAAGCCCCCAGCTCCCCCAAAGCCCCCAGCACCAAAGCCCCCAGCTCCCCCAAAGCCAGCACCTTGGCGGGACCCAGCCACACTGAGAGAGATGCTCTTGTGGCCTCCAAGGTTGTAGAGGCTCCTGCTGCCAAAGCCCCCAGAGGAACAGCGGCCTGCACCCCCAGACATGGAACCAGAGCTGAAGGCAACCCTCTTGCCCCCACCAACGATGGCTGAGCCACAGCTAAAGCCCCGGGACCCGCCCCGGACACACTGCTGTCTGGCGATCATGGCGGAGGGAGCAGAACAAGCTTGGAGCTATCAGACAGAGGAGAGAGGGGCCAGGCCGTGAGTGCTGGAGCCCTCGGCCCAGGTCTCTTATATGGGCTGGTGCAGCAGGGCTTGGTTGCAGGGGCATAAAGGGAAAAATCTGAAACATCTCTGGGCGTGGCCTTTGGCACAGGCCCATCCTCCTCACACCTGCTCAGCGTGTCACTAAACACACCTACAGAAGTCATTCGGAGGGCACAGGTCCTTGGATCCCATCCCATCCCCTCTAGGAGAACCTGAACTGGGCCCAAGGTCTCCTGGATCAGAGGCCCTGCCCAGGCCCAGCCCCACAACCTCCCCTGACCGCCCTTCCATCTCCACAGCGGCTTCACGCCCCAGGTCAGACATCCTGTGACACCTCAGAACTTGGGACCCGGGAGCCTGGGTCAAGTGCACAGCCTGCCTCCCACCAGCTCAGCACCCCTTGAGCAAGCCACCATCCGAGGCCCAAAAGGTGGAAACAGTGCAACCCTTTTCTGGGCAGATGAGAGCGTGGTTAACAGGGTGCTTCCTAGGCTGTGAGCAGCTGTACAGACGCTTGTCATTGCTGTTGTCCTTATTCCTCCATGTGTGCCTGGCCCTGTGTCACCTTCAAAAGGAGAAGCCTTCCCTGTTGCCCCCAGATCCAGACTTGCCTCAACTTGACCAAGAGCTGTTGGGAGCCTGCCAGGCAGAGCCAGGTACCCAGTGGAGAGGGGAAGGGGAGGCCCCAGTCTCCCCTGGTGGAACCGGGGCCCTCCCCTTGCGGCCCCAGGGACTTCTGCTGCTGCATGGGCCTCAGGGGCCTGTGCTTCGGTGGGGGGCAAACAGCATGCACTCCAGTGCCCCGGATGGTGTGTATCCTGCTGCTCCCTTTGCAGGCCACCCTGTGCTTTGCTTGGCTTCACCAGAACAGGGCACATTCTTTTTTTCCAGAATGATCCCAGTGTTCAGGACAGGAGTTCGTAACATGTTTGGTGCTAGGAGCCCCATTCTGCAGAATGGCGTTCTGCAGAAAGCCGTGTGTTCATACATAAAATTCTAGTTTAAACCCTTACATTCTACCACAGATCTGTGTTCAAATGCCACCTATTGCTGCTAATTAGTTCTGCAGCCTCAGGCAGGTCACCAACCCACCTTCTCATCTGTCAAATGGAACGCCTGCCGCACAGGTCACGGGCCAATGTGCCAGTGGTGCTGGCACCTCGGTTAGCAGGCACTCATTCTCTTCCCGACCAGGCTTTGTCACTAACGCTCACAAGGAGAAGTTAGATGAACCTGTGCCCCCTCCTCTCCTCAGTCCCTCCTGGGGGAAGTGACCCCAGATCAGAGAAGGAGCAGTGACCAGTGCCTAGATGAGTCCACAGGCCAGAGCCGACCCCGGTCAAATGAAGGTCAGCTGTAGCGGAAGTGAGAGCTCCCTCGACCCAGGCCCGTGCAGTGGGAGAGGGTGGTCAGGAACCCCAGGGACCAGGCTGCAGGACGCTCAGCCAGCTCCTTCTCTCCCGCCCTGCCCACCTGCCCAGCCACCGTCCAGGAGCCTCTAAGCAAATGGAGCTGGCAGAGGGGCTGTACTGAGTCCCAGCCCGTCAAACCACCCACGGAGACGGCTGGAGCAATACAGTGCCCTGGCAGCAGGGCAGCTTCTAGAGCCAGGACCGTCTCCCGCAAGGGAAGGGACTGGACATTTGCTCATTCTTTCAACCAGTATTTATTGAGCGCCATCTTTGTGCCAGGTGCGGTGCCGGATGCTTGACATACACCGGATCCACCGGTCCCTTTGGAGGCTCTCTGCAGCCGGCCGCTGGCTGTTACAGATGATGACCTGGACACTGGGAGGGCAAAGAGCTCCCGGATCCACACGGCATGTGGCACAGCCCTGACTTGAACCCTCGTCACCCTGGTCCCAAAGTCTCCGCGCTCCCCGCCTCTCGCCCACCCTCTCCTG
The DNA here is from genome assembly GCF_902686445.1 of Sciurus carolinensis. NCBI lineage: Eukaryota > Metazoa > Chordata > Mammalia > Rodentia > Sciuridae > Sciurus > Sciurus carolinensis. Next base: position 112,898,734 of record NC_062216.1, read on the forward strand.
CCTGGCATGAAGTCAGTATGTCCATTTGGTGTCCAGCCAGTGCAGAATCAAGCACCCGCACAAACCTGACTGAGCCAGCTATTCAGGAGCAAGGAGCCTGGAGGGCACTGGCATCCAGTGATGACCCCCAGCTGATGTCCACCCGGCGCCCCCTCAGAGCAGAGGAGACCTCGGGGTCCCCCTCGGGGACCTGAGGTCTAACTAACTGGTCCCTGCCCCAAGGGCAAGTGGGATGTGCCCCAAGTGTGGCCCCAGCGCCTCATCTCCACCTCTGCACCTCCACCAAGGTTTGCATCACCAGACACAAAGCCCCTAGTGGCCCATGACATGTCCACTGGGTCTTGTAACACTGCAGTACCAGGGGGAAATGATGCAGGTACAGTGTACCCATGGTTGCGCCCAGTGTCCCAAACAAAAACCACACAAGACTGGAGGAGATTTCCAGAGGAGCAATACGTAATGTGTCAATGTTATTTGGTGCTTGTGGGGTCCCAAAATGTGAAGCCTCCACAGAGGACTTCCTGAAGGTAACTGGAAGCATACGCCCTCCCTGGGACCAAAAGTAAGATGATTTGGTCATCTTTAAAGACCATGCTTTCTTTTCAAGTAGAAGGGACTTACTTAGAACTGCCATTATGCGTGAACAGTGGGTGCTCTTATAACAGCTGCATTCCTCACTACAATCCTGCTAAAGTGGAGTTGCCATGCCGTTTAGAGCTCCAGTCACTGAAGCTCAGAGAGGTTATGTAACTTGCCTGAGAACACACAGTGAGGAAGTAATGGAGATGGGAACCAGTCCCATCTGTCTGACTTCAAACTTGTGATCTTCACCTCTAGACTGCAATGTCTTATATGGGCGGCTCTGCCCCACCTGGAATTTTCAGGAAAAAATACACAGTAATTTATACAGACCTGTAACGAATGGTCAACCATAACAGCTACAGGGTCTTGGCAGCATGTTATGTGTTCCCTAGACGTGGCTCAGCTCCTTTCTGCCCTTACTCTTGTCTCATGGTTTATGTGCCCCATCCTTACAGGTATACTCAATGACACTGTCCTGAGGAGTCAACCCTGTGTCTGCAATTAATTAAATCCAAATTAACTTATGATAATTCCAAATCAATCAGAAAGTTCTAGTCTAGAGTCATATCCTGTGGCCTTATTATTAAATCAGAATTCCCAGAAGTTCACAAAATACTCAAACTGTAGCATAAGAAACTAAAGGTAGACATAAAGAAGAACTTCTCTACCAAGAGAGCTTTTTCACCCTATGGTGAGAGAAGAAGAGAAGTTTCTCCTGGGACAGCTGTCTCCTTGCCACCTGGCCAGAGCTGGCCAACAGAGCGAGGTTCTACCTGGCAGTGGCGGCCAAGAGCTGGGCCCCCTCCCCTCACTCTTGTCCCCACTCAGCTTTTACTGTTGCCCTCGGTGACCCTCCTTCCCTCTGGCAGAGGTTCCCGATCTTGACGCGGGTGTGGAGCAGGGCGGGAGGGTGTGCCCGCCCAGGGCTTTCAGGGTGAGCCCTGGGATTACGGATCCCGAGGCCCTTCTGTCACGGTGGCCCCAAGCCCGGTGCACGGAGTGAGAAAGCGCTCCCGCCCTCCCTGGCCAGGTCGGTGCCCGTGCCCCACTGAGCCACCCGGCCCTGACGGTCTGAGTCACTCCGGGGAGCAGCAGCCAACAAGGGGATCAGAGATTCTGCGGAGAAGGGTCGTCAGCGGTTCAGGAAGAGGCCAGGAGGGCGAGGAGAGGCGGGGCTTAGAACCGGGGCGGGGCGGCTGCCGCTTCCCCAGGGCTGCCCGGCCCGCCGTGTCCTGGGCATGCACCAGAGGGGGCTCCCAGGCTCCCGCCCCAGGATTACTCTCGCAACAAAGTAACGCCGGGAAAGGAAAGTTAGAGGAGAGACCCAGAGCGCTCCAGCCTGCTAGCCTCCCGGGCCCTGGAGCAACCCTGGGGGCCCCAGGTACCAGGAACTCTGTGTGGAAGCCCGGGAAGGATTTCTGAGTAACCTGTTGTTGATGGGGGACCCCTGGACTGCGATGTAATTGCTGAATTTTAATTACTCAATGTTTCATTAAAACAACTGTTCATTAAAATTCTAAGTCGTAATTTTAAAGCAATAAAGCTTTCTTCTTTCACTCTACTATTGGCTTATAGTGGCTTTTAGACAAGTTCTTGCCCTCCCAGCCCATTTTCTCACCTATAAAATGACAAGTTGAAGCAAGATTACGTCCAACACCCCCTCTAGCTCCAGCACCCCCTACTTCTCTGTTTCTTTTCCTGAACAACTAGCATAAACCAGTGGTTAAGGGGTTGGGCTCTGCAACCAGATTGCTTGGATTCCACACCCAGTTCTGCTACTTACTAACTGTGTTTCCCTAGACAAATTACTTAACCACTCTGTGCCTTTTCTTTCTCATCTGCCAGTGTTTCTATGATAGGTTATTGGGAGGAGTGAGTCTGTTTGAGGTTTAGCAGCACACAGTAGGCACTCAGAAAACTAGCTCTTATCACTAAAGTGTGCACATCAGGAGCAGTCTGCACCCCTGAGAAGAAATGAGTGTGGCTGACTCGCAACCTCGGGAGCATCCGGGTGAGGGGGGTGCTAGTCCTTGGGTCCTGAGCTGAGCTGCGGGTTCGGCTCAGAACCCCTCTGCTGGCACCCCCTTGCCCTGCACAAGCTTGTACCAGCTCCCCCAGACTCCTCTGAGGTGGGCCCAGCGTGCAGGCCCCTCCAGCAGCAGCCAGCAGCTCTCCGGGCCAGGCAGGAGGGTCCAGCACGCCTGCCCAGGGAGAGGGAGGAGCCGGGCAGGACTGGGGCCCAGGAGGCCGGGCTGAGCAGGCAGCCTGTGGGAAGTGCAGGGCGTGGATGGCGGTGGGGTCTGGGCTGGGGTAGAGAGCTCTGGAGCTGAAGGGGGCGGATTCTGAGAGCCCAGAAGGAGGGAGGCTAGGGAGATTTGGTGGGAGACAGAGGCAGGGGTGGAATGGAGGCGGCTTCTGGGAAGAAAGGACGGAAGGCTTGAAATGGCACCCCCAGTGCCTCTGACCCTCCCCAACAGGCCTTTACATTGGACCAGATCAGTGCCGAGATCCAGTGACAAGGCCAGGACTTGGCTGTGGTCTTGGGGGTTCATTCCAGGAGCCTCAGTTGCCTCACCTGTAAATTGGGGTATCACATACCCCCCTGAATTCTGGGGTGAAGTAATGTATTTGTGAACCACAAAATCCAACTGAATGTGCATTCGCATGGATGACTGAATACAGGGGCTGAGACAGAAACCATCTGACTCCAAAAGAATGTGGGAATCCAGAAGTCAAGGGGAAGCGAAGTCAAGGGGACCCATTCCTGAGGACCCCCTAAGCCAGATGCTTTACTCATGTTTCCCTCACAATCCTGACTTTACAGAGGCAACTAAGGCTCAGAGAGGTTAAGCGACTTGCCCAATGTTGCACAGCTAGTAAGTGGCAGAACTGGGATTTAACCGAGTCTGCCTAGTTCTGAAGCTCAGGATCTCTGCACTGAACAAATAGTGCTACCTGCTCCTCAGAGAAGTGAGGGCTCAATGAGCACCAGGGGGCAGGCTGAGTGACAGGCAATCACCCAGTAGTTGGATCAGGCCTGCAGCAGCTTCCATCCTCCCTCAGAACCTCAGGCTCCTCCCACTCGCTACTCGCAGGCCCTACAGGAGTGGTGGCATCGGAGCCAATGCACTTTGACCAGCAAGGTGACCGGGACGTAGTGAGTGCATGGTGGTGACCATCAGGTGTTGATCAATTAACGTGACTCACTTCCCAGGCAGGACAGACCGCCACAGTGGCTGACAGGGGTTGTTGTTTATTGAGACACATGGCAGGCACAGGCAGGGACAGGTGGAAGAGGGTGTGGGAGACTGGGGAGGGCGGTGGGTCTTTGGGAACCACCCTTGACTTTCCCCCCTCATCCCCAGCCTGCCCTGGACTCTGAGCAGAAAGACAGAGGAGGTGAGGGAAGCAGAGATGGCCTGGGACGTCCAGTCTTCTCTCAGTGGTCACCTTCAGATCATGCAGACACATCACTCAAGGTGACCTTGACCTCCCATCCCACAGCACATCCCAGGAGAAAAACTGGGGAGATTTGAGCCCTTCCCCAACTACGAATCATACCCAAAGAGTGTGGTGTGGAAATACACTGGATCTGTGGTCCCAGGGCTGTTCCTGCTCCTAAGAGGGTTGGGGAGGGCAGCAGAGGTGGGGCAGGGAGAGGACTGCAGGGCCCCGCGGGCGAGTCTCCGCCGCTAGTACCGCCGGCTGGACGTCTTGACCGTGGTGGTCTTCCGCAGGATGGAGGTGCCGCCGGAGACGGCCCCGCCTTTGACGTTGCCGTAGCCCATGCTCGTGCTGAATCCAGCCTTGCAGGCACCCCCGCTCCCACCCAGGGAGACGCCACCCCCAAAGCCAGCCGCGCTGCCTCCGCACACGGTGGTGGAGTTGCCAGTCACAGCTGCAAGGCAAAGGGTCTGGATCAGGCCAGAGGCAGGGCCAGGAAAGGGCGTGCAGGGCAGGGGTGGCAGAAGATCCTTGCGGGACTGGGACATTGAAAATTTCCTATGAGAAATGGGCACGGAAGCACAGCACGGGAAGCTCGTTCTGTGATGCTCTGAACGCTCCAGGGAAGGAGGAGAGACTGCTTTAGGGCAGGGACAGGCTGGAGGGACGGGGGTTCTGGAGCCAGGCCAGGGGTGGGGCAGGAGCAGAGCAGCAAATACTCACAAATGCTGACTGCACTGGGGCATTCTCCAGACATCCTAGGGGAAGCAGAAAGGCCGGGAGGGGTCAGTGCCCAGGAACCCAGCAGAAAACCCTCTCCACCCCACCCCCCACCCCCACCCCCACCCCCCCACCCCCCACCCCCGCCTTTATGTCAGATTAGATCTGGGCCAAGATCCGGTGACAGTGACAAGACCAGGAGTCCTCAGAAGTGTGAGCATGCAGCGGGGGTGGGACCCGAGGCCCTCCCACCATGTGCTCTGGACAGGCTGCCAGCAGGCCATGCAGCCCCCACTTTCCCTCCCCTGGGTCCCCCCAGGACGGTGGACGGCATCTCTGCTCCATGGAGACAAAGCCCCTGACCTCCCGGAGCCGCCCCCGGTCTGCCCACTTCCTCTCCATCTCTTGCTGAGGGAGATGAGAGTTTGGAAGCCTGGCGGGGTGGAATTTTTTTCAAGTTTACGCTGGCCGGCCGTGGAATCTGGGGTTAGAAGAGGAAGTGTCCTTTCCACCTGGCTGCTGGCCACCCCAAGGATTAAGGATGGTTATGCTGCCCAGGAAATAAGCAGCAGAGACGTGGAGCCCATGGGGTGGGGGGGAGTGTCCCCGAGGTGAGTCAGGGGCCACTCCCCAGTGCTTCCCCTCTCCCCGCCAGCAGCTCTGCAGGGCTTTCCCCTGGCAGGGACTGGAAGCCCTCCGAGGGGCAGAGGGGCCCCACCTGCTCTCCTCGCCCTCCAGCAGCTTGCGGTAGGTGGCGATCTCCACGTCCAGGGCGAGCTTGATGTTCATGAGGGCCTGGTAGTCACGCAGCAGCCGGGCCAGGTCCTCCTTAGCCTGGTGCAAGGCCGTGTCCAGGTCCCCGAGCTTCTTCTTTGCATCCTTAAGCGCCATCTCCCCACGCTGCTCCGCATCCGCGATGGCCGTCTGCAGCTGCTGACACTGCCCAGGGGGTGAAAGTTGTTGGTAACACTCTCTAGGATCATCCCATTCATCTCTCTACCCCCCAAGCCTGGCATCACCTTCCCCAAGCCCCTGCCCCAACTGAGAGAGAGAGAGAACAGAAGGAGAAATGCGCATCTGAAAGAAGGAGTATTACACATCAGGATCATGTGGCAGCATTGGGAAAGCCCTTACTGAAGTCTAACTTCAATCCCTCCAGCTGCAGCTCAGACCAGTGCTTGAGAAGAGATAAAGTAAATGATGCAGCCTCACTATTAGCCAGATTCCTCCTTCTGGTCTGGAGAATTCATGCTTTTTTAACCATACCCTAAATGGGGTCAGCCTCTGTGACCTGGATCCTGGAAACCTCTGCCTCCTCCAAAGGATGGGATGGATCAGTCTCCTTGGAGGACATGACCAACCTGCTCTACCATTTATATGCTGCTTGACCCTGGACAAACCCCTTCCCCAAGTCTCTGGGCCCTAGTTTCCTCCCCTATAAATGGAATGCACTGCTCTTGATGGTTCAGCATCTGAGCTGTCCCATCTATCAGAAGAGGAGCTGGCCTCGCCCCTCAGGATGACAATGGAAGAAGGCTCCCCAGCCCTGCCAACGCCCAGCCTGACCCCAAGGCCCCAGGTAGAGGCCCACCTGCTTCTTGGCTGCATCCAGCTCACTCTGCAGCCTCTGGATAGTGCGGGTAAGCTCCGCGATCTCGTTCTTGGTGTCCCGCAGGTTGTCCCCATGCTTCCCGGCTGTCACCTGCAGCTCCTCGTACTGGAGGCCAAAAAGGCAGCAGTGAGTATCAGAGTGTGAGCACCAGGACCACAGAGGCAACCACTGGCCCCAGGGCCCACCTGCCCGTCAGGCCCTGTGGAGGCTCAGTGCATCTGGCTCCCAGGGCTCCAGCATCCCAGTGGCCCAGGCCTCTGCCATCGGCGGCCTGTGCCCAACCCCTGAGCCAGCCGTTCTTCTCACCTTCGTCTGGTACCAGGCCTCGGCCTCAGCCCGGCTTCTCTGGGCGATCAGCTCATACTGGGCCTTGACCTCGGCGATGATGCTGTCCAGGTCCAGGCTGCGGTTGTTGTCCATGGACAGGATGACGTTGGTGTCAGACACGTGGGTCTGCACTTGGCTCAGCTCCTGAAGAAACAGAAACAGCTGCTACCAGGACCTTGGTGGGGATGGAGCAGAGGACAGAGGACAGGCCCCTGGGTGGCATCAGGAGGGCCACCCTAGGCTTTCCCAGGCTCCATCCTAGAAAGAACTCGTGCATGGCTGCAGGAGGAGGCTCAGTCTCCCCACTTGTGACCTGGGCTCCCTTTTGTAGCCTTCATTATGTTAGTACACTGCAGGCCACCAAGAGATCAGAGAAGGGGAACTGAACATGCACCAACGCGGTGACGAGGTTCAAATGGCTTCCTAGGATCACTCCCAACTGTCCTGAGACTCTAGGGCCCTCCCTGGGTTTCTAGGACCATCAGCATTGACATGCAAGCAGGGAAGGTGACAGGAGGGAAGGGGACAGGGAACCGAGGGTCTCTGTGTTCTGGTCACTGGGTCGTGACTACATTGACTCCCAGGGGGCTCTGCCTCTCGCTCCCCTGGTCCCTCCTGAACTGCCACCAAATGCCCTAAACCCCAGCCTTGACAAATCCCTCGGCCATGAGGTTCTCCTCTGGACTTCCAGATGGGCAGAGAAACTTCCCTGCAGAAGTCAATACCTTCTGTATTCCAATCTAGACCCCAGTGCTTCTGACACCACAGCCCTCACGACAGCCATGTGGACAGAGAGAGTAACAATAACAGCCATCTACCACCTCCTGTCACCAAGCAGGTCTTGTGGTTCAGGTTCTGTGGCAGATGTTGACAGGCACCATGAGTTAGTATTCTACGTGTCTTGTTCTAATAGCACAAAGAGATTAAGTAACTTGCCCAAGATCACAAACCAGTAAATGGGGAGCCTGGTTTCAGGAATCTGACCCCAGAACCTGAGATGTCCTAGACAAAAGTAGAAAGAAAGAAAAACAGTGGCACGGTGGTGCACACCTATAATCCCAGCAGCTCGGGAGCCTGAGGGAGGAGGATCGCAAGTTCAAAGCCAGCCTCAGCAAAAGCGAGACACTAAGCAACTCGGTGAGACCCTGTCTTTAAATAAAATATGAAATAAGGCTGGGGATGTGACTCAGTGGCCGAGTGCCCTGAGTTCAATCCCCAGTACCCACTCCCCCCCCCCAAAAAAAAAAAACCCAAGCCAAAATTAATATCCATACTGACATAGATTTATTTTGTCAGATTGACTTTAAAGGTGGAGGGGGTGGAAGAGAGGAACCCCCATCTCTGACTCATTTGTGTGTGGAAAACTGATCCAAGTCTGGAAACAAACAAGATGGCTCCCTGGCCTGGTGAACACCAATCACGTACCCGAGGTCATTCAGGGATGCCTCGGGCTCCTCCTGTGTAAAATGCCCAGGAGAACACCTTCCCCATGCAGTGGTAGTGAGGATTCCCCATGGTGGCTTCTGTAAACCAGCTTCCCAGAAGGCCACTGGTGGGGCTCCCAGCCCTCCCAGGAAGGACCAGCTATAACCTCCTCCCTGTACCTCAGCACCTTGTGCCAGTCCCCAACATGGCTCCCAACACTTGCTAACCCTAGCTCCCAAGGGCAGGGACTTTGTCTTGGTTGTCATATGGAAGGTGCTTAGAAAATATCTGCTAACAGAGCAAAGCATTGCAAAGAATAGGAATGCTGGGTGAGCCAGCTATGTGCCCTAGACAATAAGAACGCCATGTTGAAATATTCAGAGAAGAAGGGGAGGGAGACAGAACCTGAGAGGACAAGGAAGCCCGACGCCAGGAAGGACCACCAGCAAAGAAGAAATTGCAGAAGCACCTGGAAACAGCATGACAGCCAGAATCCTTCCCAGCAAGCTCTGTTCTGGAAGCAGGAGTGGAGATGTTGGAAGAGAACTATACAGCCAGGGAGAAGCGGGGAAATGCCCAGGTTGGAGCTGGACATGGACTCCTACAAACCTCTAGCGGGAATCATAAAGTGAAGGGGAACACATGAAACTTTCCAGGTTCCAAAGGAAACGTTAAACCAAATGGACGTCATTCCTTTACCAAACGGCCAAAGACCAGCCACGGGCATTGTTTCACCAAGTCTTTCCAGGCATTGTTGAAAATTGGACCAGAAGAGGTAGTCCAGGGGTGGTGTGTGTAGGTAGATTTTAAAGTCGCTGAGGGCCCAGCATGGTGGCACACACCCTAAATCCCAGTGGCTCAGGAGGCTGAGGCAGGAGGATCACGAGTTCAAAGCCAGCCCCAGCAACTTAAAGTAGCTGAGGCACGTCAGCCACATATTGTTGATTAAAGGAGCAACAGGCCGGGTAGAAAGTCACCACTGAAGATCCCCAGGGCTCTGATCTTGGCCTTGACTGCCTGCCTTAACATGTAATTTAGACTGAATTTTATTGTATCAATAATTTAGACTGGATTTTATTGGGTTTTGTTTGTTTGTTTGCTTTATGGGTTAGTGGTGGTGGTGGTAGTGGTGGTAATACTGGGGATTGAACCCAAGGCACTTAACCACTGAGCCACATCCCAACCCTTTTTATTTTTTTATTTTGAGACAGGTCCTCACTAAGTTGCTGCAGCTAGCTTTGAACTTGCAATCCTCCTGGCTCAGCCCCCCAAGTACCTAAGATTACAGGCATGTGCCATCCTGCCCAGTTACGCTGAAGTTTCCAAATAACTAAACTGGGCTGGGGTGTAGCTCAGTGGTTGAGTGCTTGTCTAGCATGCTGTGGGACCTGGATTCCATCCAGCACAACGTACATGAAAAAAAAAAAAAAAAAAAAAAAAAAGTCTAGATTAAATAACTAAACTAAAAGTTTATCCAGTCTCCAGAGGACCCAAAGCAGGGCATTACTAGTACAGTGGATAGCAGAATCAAGTTTCTCAGTGCCCTGAGGGCCTCAAACGATGGGATAAACCCACAGGAAAGAAAGAAGATGATAAACTCCTGTATTCTGTTCCAAAAATTCAACTACCCAAATACAAAGTAGTAGGAGAGTAGATGCCTGTCTCCCTTGAAAACATTCATGTGAAAAAATCCGGGGGTTAGGGATGAGATGGCTTCTAAATATAATACAGAAACATCAGGGGCAACATCAGGCTGCGTGGGTGGATGTCAATTCTCCCTCCTGACCCTCTATTTTCTGAATACTTCATTAAGACTCCCATTTCCTGGAAGGCACCACGGCAGACGACTGTCATCCTCACCACTTGGGAGGCTGAAGCAGGAAAGTTGCAAGTTCAAGGTCAACTTGGGCAACTTAGTGAGACCCTGTCTCAAAATCAAATAGTTTTCTATTTTATTATTCTTTCATTTTATTATTTTATTATTATTCTATTATCTTTTTAGAGCTGGGAGTGTATAGCTCCATGGTAGAGAGCCCCCCAGGTTCAATCCCCAGCACCACAAAAAAAAAAAGAAAAAAAAACTATTTCCTGAAATTCCTCACAGATTTTTGTTCCCTAATCATCCTGCCCCCTATAAGTTGTTATGGAAAAGACACATGTCACATGGAAGACAACTGGATATATATAGCTCTGAGGGCAGAGTCAGGACCAGTCAAGGTCAGAAATGCTAACAAAACAGCTTCAAAAACAGCGAGCTCCCTGCACTAGGAGTGTTCCAATAGAAGCCACACGATCTCCTGTCACAGAGGTCACAGGAAGGGTTCTTGCATTGGACCAAGTCTCACTGTCCCTGCTGATCCGAGGAACCTAGAATTCTCTGGTCAACTCATATTAAGTTCAACCCTCTCACCTTAGTCTCTAAAGCCACCTTGTCTCCTGGAACCCCTCGTGGATTCTTTGATCTACCCACCACCCCCACCTCACCTCCCTCAACAACCTAGAATACTTTCCCTCCTCTCTGTCCATCTCTGCTCCTCCATCTTTGCTCCAATACAAACTGGAGAGGAAGAGAGCAACTGAACAGTGTGATGAGAGTCAGGTTCTAGAGTTAAGGTCAAGTTTGAATTCCTATGCTGTCTCTTTCTACCTGTGGGACAGTGGACAAGTTACTCTCAAGTCCTTGACTATAAAGTGGAGACAACAATAGTACCTACTTTATGGAGCTGTGGAGAGGAGGTTTGACCAGTGTCTGGCCCATCGAAAGCCCTTAACATATGGAAGGAAGTACTAGTGAAAGGGTTAACATCCCTCCCCCCCCCCCTTTTTTTTTTTTTGGTGGTACTAGAACTTGAACCCAGGGCCTTGTGCATGTGAGGCAGGCACTCTACCAACTGAGCTACATGCCCCCAGCACCCCCAACAGCCCATCTTTTACCAATGAGGTTACACTGGTGAACTCAGTTCAGATCTCCATGGGGAATCCCTGGCACTGTAAGGGAATTATCACTGTCCATTGGCCACCTCACCATTTCGTAGAGAGCCTGGAGGAAGTCAATCTCCTGGGTCAAGTTGTCCACTTTGCCATGCAGATCCATTCGGCCCATATATGCAGCATCCACATCCTGGGGGAGAAGGAGAAAGCAAGGCAGACGGCTCCATCTACAGTGGTCTCAGCTTTCTGGGTCAGCCCAGCACCCTGGCAGCCAAAGAACCATCTCCCCGACTCCCCACCACCCTGCTCACCTTCTTGAGCACCACAAACTCATTCTCCAAAGCAGTGCGCTTGTTGATTTCATCCTCGTACCTGTTACACAAGGAAGGCTCAGCCCACTTCTGTCTTTTAGGTATTGGACCCTCCTGGCTTTAAGGAAGCCCTGATGGGTCCCCCATGGCCCAAGAATGCTTTTGGGGAGCAGTTTTTATTTTTTTATTATTTTGTTTCACAGCACTGGAGATTGAACCAGGAGTGCGCTACCACTGAGTTACATCCCAGCCTTTGGTATTGTTTTGAGACAGGGTCTCACTAGTTGCCCAGGCTGGCCTCAAGCTTGCCATCCTCCTGCCTCTGCCTCCCAAGTAGCTGGGATTACAGGCATGCACCACCATGCCCAGCTGGGGAGCAATTCTTTAATGTGGCCAATCAGTGAAAAACCCAGAGTACTGACTTTATTAAAGCAGTCTCTCTCCCAACCCCTTCCTGAGGAAAGGGACCCAGTCTTTGTGCAATCACATGACAATCAAGAGCACTCATCTCTTTGGATCAGAGCCCTTCAGAGGCTTTATAGGAGCAACCAAAGATGTGAAAGATGTGCCAACAATGGTTACCTTTGCATTCACTTTCAACAACTGGATGTCACTTACAACAACCAACGCCTCCATATCCATTTCTGCTGAGAATTTTAAGGTTGAGAAATTGCTGGTGTCGAGTTATGGAAAAATTTGGGCCTTCAAATTATAAATATACATATCCACCAATCTCAATATGTGAACCTTATTTGGAGCTCAGTTCCAATGAACTGTATTTTTTAAATTTATGACATTTATGGAACAATTGAAAATTCAAAACTGGATATTTGATGATGTTGAGGAATTACTGTTTGGAGTATTATTATGACATTATGATCATGTTTTATAACATTAGGCAGATGAACTATATAAATAGATCTAGTAAAATATTTGTGAATGAAATGATTTGATGGCGGCAATTCACTTCAAGACAATGAGGAAAGAGGAGGGGGTAGAGGGAGAGATGAAGTGAGATTGGCTATGAGTCAATAATTATTAAAGTGGACTGGAACATGGGGGTTCAGTATACTATTCTCCCTACCTTATAGGAAAAAAAAAATTTTTTTTGGTCCCAGGGATTGAACTCAGGGTCGCTTAACCACATCCCCAGCCCTTTTTATGTTTTATTTAGAGACAGAGTCTCTCTAAGCTGCTGAGGCTGACCCTGAACTCATGATCCTCCTGCCTCAGCCTCCTGAGTTGCTGGGATTACAGGCATGCGCCACCACACCCAGAAGCTTATAAAACTGATTTTTAACTACAAACAATACACAAACTAAGTCTCCGGTTCTCCAGGCAGCAGCAGGTCCTGGACCTGAGCACCCAAGGGAACCAGCTCTGGCCGTGCAGACCCCAGGTAGATCCTAGAGCCCTGGGACTGGGAGGCTTTCCCCAGGGAGAGTCTCACCCTGCCCCTCGCCCCACACCGGCCTGCCCGGTTCTCCTCACTTGTTCTTGAAGTCCTCCAGGAGATCTTGCACGTTCCTCAGCTCCGAGTCCAGCCTGCCCCGCTCGTCCTGCTTGTTGTCCAGCTGCCTCCGTAGGCTGCTCAGGTAGGCCTCAAAGATGGGCTCCAGGTTGTTTCTGGTGACACCCAAGTTCTGGCCCTGCTCCTGCAGTAGCGCCCACTTGGTCTCCAGCACCTTATTCTGCTGCTCCAGGAAACGCACCTGAGCCAGAGAAAGAAGGGTAGACTGGTGTCATGCTCTGGCCACAGGAGGGACTGAGGACAGGGACCACCACCCCATGGCTCCCAAGCCAGCATCACAGGGGCAGAGCGGCAGCACCTGCACCCTGCAGGGGAGACAGTCCTGAGGGGAGCAGTCTCTGCTGACGTGACAGCCCCACCTGATGGAAAGGACTCTAAAGAGTTTACAAACACAAGAACCCCAGCTCAGGCGTCTCCAGCTTGGCCTTGGTCACACCACTTCTCTCTGTGTCTCCCTTTCTTGCTCATCCTGAGTAAACAGGACCAGGTCAATGCTTCTGAACCCTAATTCTGCACCAAAATCAACTCTCAAAAATGCTGATGAGGCCGGGTGCAGCAGCGCACACCTGGAATCCCAGCAGCTCAGGAGGCTGAGGCAGGAGGATCAGGAGTTCAAAGCCAGCCTCAGCAACTTAGCAAGGCCCTAAGCAACTCAGTGAGACCCTGTCTCTAAACAAAATAAAAAATAAAAAAATAAGGGAGGGCTGGGATGTGGCTCAGTGGTTAAGCACCCCTGGGTTCAATCCCTGGTACAAAAAAAAAAAAAAAAAATGCTGACGATTCACACACAAAGCAAGAAAGAGAGAAAAAAAAATATGGCCAAATGTTAACAACTGCTGAATCTGAAAGAATATTTAGAAACACGTTGGACTATTCTTTCAACTTCTCTGCAAATTCCTCATTTTTTTTCCAGGTTTGTTGTTGTTGTTGTTATTTTTTAATCTCTATGCCTGGGCCCAATTTCTGTAGGCTCAGAGGGAGGCTCAGAGGATGAGTTAACAGTGCTCCCCGGGGAGAGGGGATGACTGTCCCCCACCAGGGCTCTGAGTGTATCCCCACCGGACACACAACTCTCACACCTCCAGTGCCCTGGCAGTGATTCTGGATGCCCAAGAAAAGTTTTTGCCTATTTGATCCCTGAGACAGTCCCACCAAAAACCAAAAGTCACTACTAGGGGAGAGAGCAAGGAGGTGGGTGGGAGGGCTTGCTTCACCCTCTGCTGTCAGGTCTCTCACCTCCACAGGCCCTGACAGCTCCAGGTAGAGGGTGCACTCTTGGTGCCCAGGGCCGTGGGCTCCAGTTCTGTCTCTGCCTTCATGTGCCTGTGTGAGTCTGGGAAAATCACTCGACCTTTCTAGACCTCATTTTTCTCATCTCAAAAATGGTACTGGCCGGGTGCAGCAGTACCTGTAATCCCAGCAGCTCAGGAGGCTGAGGCAGGAGGATCAGGAGTTCAAAGCCAGCTGCAGCAACTCAGCAAGACCCTAAGCAACTCAGCAAGACCCTGTCTCAAAATAAAATACACAAAAGGACTGGGGATGTGGCTTAGGGGCTTAGTGCCCTTGAGTTCAATCCCCAGTACCAAAAAAAAAAAGGGTACCAGAGTCAGGGAACCACTGAGGGTCGCATGGAAATGGGGATGTGGGTGTTCTTTGTGAAAGCACAAATCAGCAGCCCAGGCTACAGTTGTCCACCAGATCTTTCCCATCGTGACCCTGCTGCTGAGGCTCAAGATCAAGGAAGACAATGCCAGCAAGATGGGCCAAGAAGTACCAGAAAGCAGTACAAGAGTCACCCTAGTCAGCCTGGAGGCCAGAGAAGGCTTCAGGACCCTCCCAGTCTGCAACAGTTCGACTCCACAGCCTCAGGGCACGGTACCTGCTGACCACCCACCTCACCGTCCACCCCGCACTGAGCTTCTTGACTTCCAGGGAGAGCAGGAAAAGGAGAAGCAATGAGGCACATCCCCTGAGAACCTCCCCAACTGTGCTCTGATCATGTCTTGCCCTTAGGCCTCCTCCAAGCCTGAGAGAACGGGGGCAGACAGGGCCCCGACCTCAACCTGGGGTAACTTGTTGAACTCCTGCGTCTCAGTTCCCCAGCTACAGAATGACAATAAGGGCCCCCACACTGAGAGCAGCAAGGACTATCACGTTTCAATTGTAGAATAAGACTGCCATGTAATTATACTTAAGATGACCATAAAAAAGCCTCCCACCATCACTGGGTTTGGCCAGTAGGCCCCATGTGTAGAATGAGATCCACCCTCACGCTCACAGCAAGGATGCCGAGGACCACCCCCTTCCACCTCTCGGCCCCCAGGCTCTGACCCATGGAAACCAATCCTCCCACCCAGCCCCACCCGGGGCACGTGGGCTGGAACAGCCTCAGCCCCCTGCACCTCCCTCGGAGGCCCTGCCTCCTCTCCACACCCCACACCTTGTCAATGAAGGAGGCAAACTTGTTGTTGAGGGTCTTGATCTGCTCGCGCTCCTGGGTGCGCACCCGCTGGATCTCGGGGTCTATCTCCACATTGAGGGGGGTCAGCAGACTCTGGTTGACAGTGACTTCCTGGATGCCCCCTGGAGGACAAGCAGGCCCGAATGTCTGCCTGCCAGCCCCCAGGCCCATGAAGGCCCCACTGCCGAAGCCAAAGCCTCCCAGAGCCCGGCCGGAGGAGGCCCCTCCAGCCACACTGACAGAGATGCTCTTGCTGCCCCCCAAATTATAAAGGCTCCGGCTGCCAAAGCCAGTGGGGCTGGGGCCACAGCGGGCCCCTCCACCGCTGCCACTGCTCCGGGACATTGTCACGGAGCTGAAGCTGGTACGGGTTCTACACCCGCCCCCTCCGCTGGCTGAGTTGGAGCTGAAGCCTCCTTTGGTGGAGTAGGTCTGTCGAGACAGGGAGGACCTCATGGCTGTTGGAGCCGCCCTGGAGCAGGCTGAGAGCAGGAGGAGCGCATGAGCTGCTGGGCCACCAATGGCCTTTTATCTTCTCCCAGCTGGGCCGGTCCCTGGGCTCCACGCACACTCCTGCCCCCTTGCCCTAGGAGGAGAGGGAGGGGCCGCGGACCTGGAGGGAATCCCCTCTCCCCAGCAGGCAGGAGGGCCCCTCCCAGCCCTCACCTGTGCTCCAGAGCTGGGGCTGACAGACTGTTGGGAGCAGGATGCCACCTTCCCCCCCAGGCAGTCCTCGCTTGGAACAGGATGATAAGGGCTCCCACGGCCACCCCAACACCCGGTGGCTGACTTGTTCTCCTCCCACCCAGCCCTGATGGCCTCAGTCAATGGGACTCTGTTCTGTGGGCTTCGTCCCAGGGCCCTGTTGTAAGCCAAGGCCCCAGGGCCCGCAGCTATGCAGGTGGAAGGGAAGGAGCGTTGGGCAACGGGCTGCTGAAGAGTGCCCAGGCCTGCTCCCATCCACCCTCCTGGCCCACGGGCAGCCTCCTTGTTGCCTCCTAGCAGGTCCTGGTGGAGGGCATGGTGACAGGGTGACTATCTGCTCTTTTGACTGGCAGATGTCTGTTGGGTAGAAATCCTGCATAAAGTGAAGTGAATTCAAGGACCTAAAGAGGCCCCTGCCCATCCGTGGGCCCTGGGCACGTGACAAGGGATAGAAAGGCCTGGGGTCTTCAGGCATGGCCCTGGGGTCTGGGGTCACAGCACACTCTCCTGAGGGCTGGATGTGGGCAAGGAGCTTCCACCATCATCTGAGACCCCTGACCCTCTACAGAAGGGCCAGCCACTCTGGAAGGAGCAAATGGAAATACAGACCCCAGAACAACAGAAGCCCCAAGCGGTCCATGCTGCACCCATCAGTCCCCCTTTCCCTGCCCACCAGGTGCCCAGATGCTTGACTCAGAAGGGGCCAGAGGGCATCCCTCAGTTGGGGATGTAGCTCAGCAATGGCAACAACTGCGTAGTTCTGCAAAAAATTAAATATCATTCAGAATCCCGCTCCCCACCCACCCCAGGCAGCTCACCCCAGAGCCCCCAGCAAAGCCAGGGAGACTCCAGATGTTAGAACTGTGTGCTTGTTAAGGTGACTTGGCGGCTGGCTCTCCCCAACCCCTTCAGCTTGCAGCAAGTAAAAGAGTCCAAGGGAAGAAGAGGGGTCCACACCTGCTATACTCCTCACACCCGCTGGGCTGGAGCTGAGAAGGGCTAGTCCTTAATGCACAAGATACTGTGCTCCCTGCCTGGAGTTAGGGTGCCAGGCATTTGCAGGAGCAGGGTTTAGAGACAAATCCCCACTAGCTATGTGTCCTCGGGCATCTCTCAACCTCTCTGGGCCTCATCTCTTTGTCTTACAACACAGCTCACCATAGAAATCCTTTGGGAAATTGATGGCCTGTGATCCCTAGCTGGAGCCATCTCTTCCCACTGAACTTTGTCTCCTTTCCCTAGGCTGGGCTCACTTTCTCAGCCTCCCTTATCTCTCCCTGGGCAGCGTGGGTGGGGATATGGTCGTGAGCCGGCCTAGCTGCATCCTGGGCCTGAGCCCCCTGGGCGAGGGAGTGATGTCAGCCCTTTGAGTCACCATGCGGCTGGGGTAGTGGGAGTGGGAGTCAGGTTGTAAACACACCCCACCCCAGAGACTGACATTCACTCACACAACTCATTCACAACTGTACCACGCACGCCGTCTGTGCCAGCCTCTGAGCTGGAAACTAGCGGCAGGTGCACAGGTGGCCCTGGCCCACTCTCATGGAGCACACAGCTGCTCATGGAGACGCCTCCCTCACACCCAGGAGGGACCACGCACAGGCCAGACCAGACAGGGGTGTGGCCAGCCCCCTGCCTCCCAGCACTGCCCTCCGCTCTGCTTTCAGACATCCTAGCCCAGACCTTCTCTCTGCTGCCTCTTAAAAGGAAAAACTCACACTTTTAAGATTAGCAGAATTTATTTGAGCAGTTATAAACAGAACAAAGTATAACCAAACCAAAAAACCCACCAGTGAATCGGACAGACCTCAGAACAAAGCAGCTTCAGAGAACTGACAACACTTAGAGGAAACGGAAGGGCGCCATAGAGAGAGCTTAACTGGTTCCAGCTTAAATGGTTAATCGGTTAAAGAGCCTCCCACAATTAACTAGGGGTCAAATACTACAGTTCAACTTCCTATTTTCATATTGGGTTCTTTTTTTTTTTTTTTTTTTTTTTTTTTCCAAATCAATGACTTCCCAAAAATATTCTTTAACAAGCCCAAGGAAGAGCAGTTTCTTCCCCTCCGTTTCTCCATAAGAGAGAGCTGCTTGTGACTGAGGGGCTCCAGGTCTGGAGACCAAGGTGATCAGAGTCCTTCCCAGCCAACAGGAGGCAAAACAGAGTGCATGCTACTGTTGCCACTGCCAGAGGAATGCAGCAAATCAGCTGCTAACAGCTACTGAGCCCCTGATGTGGGCCAGGGGAGTGCTGAGCCACAGGGAAGATACAGGGGTGAGGAGTCCCCAGGGAGAAGTAGGATTTTTCTACTAATCTATTAATCGTTGTAGTCAGCATTTATTGAGCACTTACTATGTGACCCAGAGCAGCCTAAGCACTGGCTGTGTGGTAGCATGGTATTCTTTATACTAGTTATGCCCCGTTTGCTTCCTCCCCACCCCAGAGCTATTCTCTACCTGCCTCTCCTGCTATGGGCTGCTCCCCTGCTCTCCTCCAGTGTTGACCAAAGGGAAACATGAACAGGAGACCAGAAGGAGGGGGAGAGAGAGGGCAGGTCCGATTTCCGGCTCCCTCTTTCCTTCCCCTCTGGGATTACAGTTTCCAGAGATCCTTCCCAGTTCCAAGCCCTCCGCATCTGCTCCTGCCACTTCTCTTGTCTCTTCAGCTCCACGCGGGTTGACCACCTCCTTCTGATTTTCTCAGGATTGTCCCAGGTTCACGCCCTCAGTCCTGGACAACCTGGGGTGTTTGAGCACCCCAGCTCTAGGGGTGGTAGCAGTGTCCCAGCTAGTCTCTGACCTCCTGGTTCTCCAGGCCCAGCTGCAGGGTCACAGTCTCACCCACCCACGCCTCCTTCACTAAGGCTGGGAAACTTCTTCTTGGGTCATTTTGATGGAGGACCCATGGAGCTAAGGAAAAGGGCTTCCATCCCCCTGATGCAGGGTGAGGATGGCGTGATACCCCACAGCCCGGGTATGGAGTTGAGAGCTAAGCCAGGTTCCCGCCTCAGTCTGTAAAGGGGCAAGGGGAGGGAGCAATGGCAGAAGCCACCTGACTGCCAGGGAGGGTGAAGAAGGCATCCTCCCAGCCCCTCCTCGCCCCGGCCCAGACTCCCACACTGCTGGCTTCCGGCAGAGCTCTCGGAGAGAGAGAAAAGGAGGGGGACTTTCCAGCTTCACGTTCAGACAGGCCTGAGCATGGGGTGGCAGCTCAAAGAGAGAGGGGCAGGGGCACAGTTTCGGCCTCCAGTCCCCATCAGAGCCCCCCAGGCCTGAGCTAAGCTGAGATTCCCTTCCTAGGTACAGAAGAACCTGCCCAGAGGTCCCAGGCCAACAGAGGAGCTGAGTCCCCAACAAGAACCAGACAGACACCGCTCAGGACAGCAGCAAGTGCAGCTCGAATGTGCTGGGGACAGGAAGGGTCCAGTAAGGAAATTAAGGAAGATTTCCTGGAGGAGAAAAATTGATGGAGAGATCCGTGGTGTCCTTGGTAGCTCCACCCACACCCCAGAAGCAGCCCTATCATTCAAGTCAACTTAACTCTCTGGTCCTCACTTCCAGGATGACAAAGAAATGTCATCCTGAGTGAGGTGGGCAAGTTGGGGGCAGGGCTGAACGGCAGGAAAGAGTAGCAGAGAAGCAGCACGTTGCCACAGCGAAACTCCACCTCTGCCCTTCGGCCTCCCCAAAATGTCCTTTGAACCCATATTGAAGGTTATTGCTCAGCATCTGGGTGAAATTATTAACCTGCTGGGCATTCCTATCCAGAAGTGCAAGGGCCAAATTAAGACTCAGAGATGAGAGCTGGGGGCAGGTAGCAAGAACCAGGTCCCGCAAAGACCCGGAGCCGGGGCATCACTGGGGTGGGACTGAAAGAGACGACACAGAGGGGCTTTCCACAAGGCCCCATTTCCCAGCATAGGAGATCTGAAGTAGTCACAGGAGGCCCGCCCTCTGACCCTGAAGGCCAAGGGCTCTGAGAAGGAAGATCTGGCTGTCAGAGGTAGGAGGGATTATGCTGGAGACCCCAGAAGTAGACAGGGTGGGAGAAACACAACACCCAGCACTTGCCAGAGTAGCCCCAGTCCCATTGCAGCCCCTCAAGTATCGTTGCCCTGGGTAAAATTTGGGGGAGGGCAGGAAGTGGGGAACCAGGGGAGAGATGAAGGAAGATGCAGCAGGGAGAACTGGATGCTGTGTCACTTCACAGAGACCTAGAGCAGGGTGTGCCATGGGTGGGACAACAGTGAGCTCTCTTGGTTCCAACCTCCAGCCTCAGGTCCCCGCTCCTCCTAAAGGACAAGCTTTGGAATAGAGATGTAGCCTTGCAAAGCCCAGCCAGGAGACTTTCCAGCTCAGCCTGAAGGCCACGGAAAAAGGAGAGAATGTGGTCAGCTGGCTGGAGGACCAGGCACAGTGCACCTTGATTTAGGATGGGCAGCATGCAAATGAGATGCAAATCAGCATGCAGAGCAAGGCCAACCAGGCTGAGCACTCAGAACAGGAGGCAGGTGGGACCTTCTTGACTGTCTTGGAACCCACGTAGGCTGCTTTGAGCTGCAGGCCGTGGACATGGAGTTGACCGCACAGAGCTGGGGGATGAGGTGGGAGCTGAGGGTTCAGGAGGGAAGCGCCGCGTCACTCAGTACGTGATGGACGTCTTCACACTTGACTCCACTGTTTTCTTCAGGATGGTGCCGCGGCTAGAGCTGCAGCTGGAGCCAGAACCAAAGCCAGAGCCAGACACAGAGCAAGAACCCAAAGCAGGTTCCTGTCCAGAACCTGGGTTATGACTGAAGCCTCCAGTCACAATGCTGGAGCAACCTGACCCAAAGCCACCTCCCTGGCCTCCGAGTCCTCTGGGTCCACAAGTGCCCACTTGGCCATCACCAACTCCTCCGGACACCACAGCACTGCCTCCTGCTGTTGCTGCCAAGAAATACACCAGGGTCACAGCAGGGTCCTCAGTGCCCCATGGGGAATACCACTCTAAGTCCCCAGATACTCACAGATAGTGACCTGGCTGCTGTATTCCCCTGACATCCTAGGAGAAAAGGACAAGAGGAAGAAATGCTAAGAAAGTCTGCGAAGAATGCATCCCCTAGTGTTTAAGCCTCTAGAAGAAGCTCCCTATCTTCTCAGCATAGAAAATCCAGTCCCCAAATGAAAATCCCTTCCAGTAGAGTTCATTGCTCTTAGCTCACAGTGTCAGGAGATCTCTCAGAATCCACCACCCCTGCCCCTTTTTTTAATATTGGGGATCGAACCCAGGCACACTTTACCAATGAGCCACACCCCCAGCCTTTTTTATTTTTTGAGACAAGGTCTCACTAAGTTGCTCAGGACCTTGCCAAATTGCTGAGGCTGGCCTCAAACTTGGAATCCTCCTGCCTCAGCCTCCCAAAGTTGCTGGGATGATAGGCGTGCTACACTGCCACTGGCCTCAGAATCCCCTTTGGCAAGGAGAGTACTTCGTAGGCATTCCATCCTTCTCCACCCTACCGCATATTCCCAGGTCCCTCCAAGCTGCCCCACCAGCACTCCTCGCCCTCCAGCAGCCTGCGGTAGGTGGCGATCTCCACATCCAGGGCCAGCTTTGTGCTCATCAGTTCCTGGTACTCCCGCAACAGTCGGGCCATGTCCTGCTTGGCCATCCTCAGAGCACCCTCCAGCTCATCTAGTTTAGCCTGAGCGTCCTTGAAGGCCAGCTCCCCACGCTGCTCAGCATCAGCAATGGCTGACTGCAGGTTGGCATTCTAGAAAGCGGTAGAAATGAGGGAGAAAGTGGCTGGAAGTCCAACACGGCCTCCCAAAGCACTCACTGTGGATATAGCCGGAGGGATATCATCCTCATGAGCTCAAAATCAGCCATGACCACCCCACTCCCCAGTTCTAAGGAACAGTATAGCTTCCATGCTTCCTTAGCTCCTGCAGTGAGTTGAATAGGATCCTCCAATTTTTTTCTGCCCACCCAGAACCTCAGGATGTAACTTATTTGGAAATATGGTCTTTACTGGCTCTCATGATGATGCCATTCTGCATCTAGGGTGACAACTCACCCAGCAGCTGCTGGCCTCATCAGAAGGAAGAGGACGTAAATACAGACACAGAGAAGAGGCTGTGTTCAGACAGACACAGAGGTCAGAGTGATGCAGCAACAAAACAAGGAAAGTAGCCAGGCGTGGTGGAGCACGCCTGTAATCCCAGTGACCAGCCTCAGCCACTTAGGGAGGCCCTAAGCAACTTAGCAAGACCCTGTCTCAAAATTTTTAAAAATGGGGTGGAGGGACTGGGGATGTGACTTAGTGGTCAAGCACCCCTGGGTTCAATCCCTGATACAAAAAAAAAAGAAAGAGAGAGAGAATTAAAGAGCCCCTGGAGCCACAAGAAGCTAGGAAGGACCTCCCTACCCCCAGCAGAACCTTCAGACAAATCACCTGATTTCACACTTAGAGGTCCCAGAACTGCAAAAGAATATAGTTCTTGGTTGTTTTAAGCCACCAAGTTTATGGCAGTTCAACTGCCTAGGAAACTAATACAAGTCCCTTGAGCTCAAGAGATCCTCCCCGTTTCTTTCCCCGCAACCAAACATTTAGAGGGCTTCCTGTCCTGTATGGGCCCTTATCCTCAAGTCTCAGCTCGAGGGCAGCCAGGGTCCTTAAGTTTCTGGGGACGGCCCTGTGACAATGTTCTGTCCTGTTGCTCAGTCCATCAAACCACTGCCTTGAGCTTCCGTCTGAGATGCAGCCTCCACATGTATTCTCCAGTTAGCAGGGAACCCGGGGAAGGACAGGCTCCCTGCCTCACCAGACTCACATCCAACCAAAAAGGAAGCGGTTCCCTGAAGGCTCCGCTCCGCTCCCACACGGGCACCCACAGTTGGGACGTCATCTCCACTCTACACCTAGAGAAGCTGAGGCTCAGAAAGGTGAAGGGTGGCAGAGTAGGAACCTGATGGCATCCAGCACCTGGGACCTGGCACAGGGGCACCCAGGCCATTAGAAAAAGGGCACTTGATCCCCAAGAGGGATCTCATAAGAAACGCTCTGGTCTCTGCTCACCACCCTCTGTGGATCCCAAAATTGACTCTTTGGGTTTGGAGAATCTGAGTGCAAAAACTTGAAAACTTATTAAATCAAAACCCTTCCCAACTAGGAGTGAGCGCTCTGCAAGGAGCAGGGAAGCGCGGCCCTCCGTGCACCTGCCCTTCCCGCTCAGAGGCTTGTGAGGCACCTGCCTAAGGAGGGTACCTTTCTCTGGGCTCCGACCCTTCCCAAAAGGGGACCAGATAGTCAGTGATTGACCTTAAGTCCCTGCTTGGTTTGAAGAATAAAAGTCCAAAAAAAGAGATGAGAAAAGAGATTCATGGGTTTATACCCAAAGGACTTAAAATCAGCATACTAAAGTGATGCAGCCACATCAATGTTTAGAGCAGCTCAATTCACAATAGCTAGATTGTGGAACCAACCTAGATGCCCTTCAACAGATGAATGGATAAAGAAATTATGGTATATATACACAATGGATACTCAGCCATAATCAGCCATGAAGAAGAATAAAATTATGGCATTTGCAGGTAAATGGATGGGGCTGGAGAATATCATGTTAAGTGAAATAGGCCAAGCCCAAAAAAACCAAAGGTCAAATGTTTTCTCTGATACATAACAGGGGTGGGGAGTGGCAGGGGTGTAAGAGAAGAATGGAGGAACTTTGGATTGTGCAGAGGGAAATGGGGTGGGAGGGAGCGGGAGCAGGAAAGATAGTGGACTGAGACAGACATCATTACCCTATGATTGCATGAATGGTGTGAGTCTACATGGTGTACGACCATAGAAATGAAAAGTTATACTCCATTTGTGCACAATGAATCAAAATGCTGTCTGTAAAAATGAAAAATAAATAAGTAAATTTAAGAAAAAATAAATAAATAAAAGACAAGGAAAAAAAAAAAGAGATTCATGAAACTATCTAGCCAAAAGCAAGATGTCCCCTGAATGTGGACCACCCCCTGGGGTTGTGCAAAACAGGGGCCCTTTCCTGAAAAATCCAACAAATAGCCTGGAAGTCTCAGAAGGAAGCTGAATTCATCCCAGAGGATACATGGGGACCTCTCCACCCCAAGTTATCCAAAGCCCCATTTGGGTGTCAAGGCTTCCCACAACCCACTGGTGAACTAGGCTTGGAGAGACTGGCCCTGGGGACAGCTGAGGCACAAGGCAGTGAGCGGAGGCCTGGGAGGCGGACCTGCTCCTTGAGACTGGCGATCTGACTCTGCAGCCTCTTGATCGCTTGCTGCAGCTGGGACATCTGGACCTTGGTTTCCTTCATGGTGTCCCCATGAATCTGGGCCGATGCCTGAAGCTCCTGGTACTGAGGGGAACGGAGGAGACACCAGTGATTGAGAAGACTGCCACCTTTGACCCCAACACTGAGGAAATACCACCTCCCCGCCTTTGGAGATGCCTCTCCACATCCTCGTCTTCAAGATGTGGGTTAACTGCTGGAGACGCCGACGTAGCCATTGTGCCTATGGAAGACCAAGTTCGTCTCCCACAGTTGCCCTGCAGAGGATATGGTCCTGCCCACCCAACCCTGGACCTTCACGGAGGCTATCAGAACTGCCCCAGTGGACCCAGGTTGGGTGACCACCTAGGGTGAGGACACGGAGACCCAGCCATTGCCAGCTCTGTGCCATCCCCCGGCCCCAGCACCTTGGTCCGATACAGGGCCTCCGCCTCAGCCTTGCTGGTCTGGGCGATCTCTTCGTACCGGGCGCGGACCTCAGCAATGATGTCACTGAAGTCCAGGCAGCGGTTGTTGTCCATGGACAGCACCACAGACGTGTCGCTTGCCTGGGTCTGCAGCTGACCCAGCTCCTACAGGAAAGACTGTCTCAGTGGCCACCAACAACCACTCCGTCTCCCTGGAACCCTCGGTTGGGGAGGATGCCTGAACATCTGCCCACATTCCGTCAACTGGCCACCCTCATTCACGTTTAGTGGCATTGCATGTGGCCTGCCCTCTGTGAGCCTCAGTCTCCCCACCTGAAAATAAGGTCATAGAAGTGGTCTCTAGTGACCCTTGCAGCTTGGCTGTTAAAGGAAATGGCCCCAAGACCCAAAATCACCTGTCTCCATCACTCCTCTGTCTCCTTATCACTCTCCTCGCCCACTTGCTCCTATGCTCCAGCATGTGGCCTCCTTGCATTGGCTTAAAGACACCAGTACGCGTGGCTGTGGGCCATAACACTTACCCACAGTCCCAGACGCCCACCTGCATGAATTTCCGCACCTCCTTCAGACCTTCACTTTAATTCTATCTTCTCAGTAAGGCCTAGTTGAAGTCACCACCTGCCCCACATTCCCATCCCTCTTTTCCCTATTCTCCATTGAGTCTGTCACCTTCTGTCATGCAGCATCATTATTCACAAGCCCAGTGCTTATGTCTGTCTTCCAAAAGAAAACAAGCTTTGTGGGTTTTGTCTGGTTATTCCCTGATGATCCACACAGTAAGCTTTCAATAACTGATTGTAGAATGACTGAATAAACACAGATCAAGCCACCCTAACTGGCTTCTCCTCCTGGTCACTCCCCACATGGCCACAGGGCGCCTGCCCACACTGTCCCCTTCTCCGCTCTGGCCTGCCCTGGGCAGATCCTCACTTCTTCATACAGACGCTTCAAGAAGCAGAAGTATTCTTTCAGAGCTTCCAGCTTGCCTTCCAACTCCATCTTACTCAGGAAAACCCCATCCACGTCCTGGAGACAGGGAGACAGAAATCATGTGTCTTTCACTTCCTCTTTGTGAACTTTACGCTGGCTTGGAGTTCTGGGCACCCACTGCCCAACGCCCACTCTCCAGATGCCCCTGGCTTCCTCCTCCAGACCCACCCTGTCCTTCTCTCTTCTTTGCCCTACACTGGCCCATGCCACCTTCTGGAAACTTCCCTGATTGCCTCCACTTCTTCTCCACCCACTCCTTCAGTGATACCCAGAACTCATCATGTAGGGCCTCAATTGGATCTAGTCTTAAAGTCCCTGTGTCTAGAAAGATGTCCTGTGTCCCAGGGGGTGGCGGGCCTGCAGGTGGAGTGGTGGGGTGTCCTCACTCAGGATCGCCACCTTCTGCCTCCCGTCTAGGACCAGGCTCCGTGCACAGCGGGGGCTCAGGATCTGAGTGGAGCTCTTGACACTCCCTCACCTTTTTAAGGACCACAAAGTCATTCTCCACTGTGGCATGCTTGTGGGCCTCCTTCTCGTACCTGCCAAGTAAATAGAAAGGGACAGTGAGGTGCCAGGCCAGGGCCCACGGCCCTCCTCCCAGCATGTCCTCCCTGAGGAGGGCTCCCTGGCTTTAGATGGTCCAAAGAAGAAACTTTGGCCAGCCCCATTCTGCTTTCTTGCCAGGAGGCTTTGTCACCTCTTAGCCATGTCCCTGTGCCACTCTTCCAGCCCATGTCCCTATGATGACAGGTCACATTACTTCACAGCTTCTAGCGCACATTCAAATGCCTGTTCTCACTTGGCACTCACACCCTCATCTGCAGTAGGTTGTTTGGGTTATTAGGGGAAAGGACTGGACCAAGTTCCCACCGAGGATCAGTCAGCCATAGCAGACCCAGAACCCAGGCCACCTGGCCCAGCCCTGGGCTCCTTCCTGGGCCTTCCTTCCTCCTCTTTAGAGCCTACTCCCAACAGTTCTGGGGGGTAAGAAGGGTAGATGACCTTTCCCCGGCGCATGGATATGGAAACTGGGCCTGGGAGAGGTACAATGGCTTGCCAAGGCCACATGGCCAGTTCTTGCCACAGTCTCTCCACCCAGGCCTCCTGCCAGTTGAGGGCTCTCTCCACACCACCAGGTGACCTACCTTGGAGCCCAGCTGTGAATCATGCCCTAGAACTGGGGATGATCCCAATAAATTGATTTCCTTCCACCCCTGAGACCAGAGAATATCTGAGTCATTATAGCCCACAGCCTGCTAAACAGGAATTAATTTCTAAAAAAAAAAAAAAAAAAAGCCACCAAGGCATTGTCTAAATAGCCCTTCCCAGCCCAGGAACATGGCCTGTGGGAAATGTGCCTTGGCCCACTGGAAACAGGTCACCCAACCTTCCTCCTCTGAATCTCTCCAAACCTGGGTGGAAGTGGGGGCTGTGGGGTCTCCTCTACCCATAGAAGGTGGGGCCCTTGTGAGTCAGGGAAAAGAGGACACAGAGCAGGAGAGGGAAGGAGTCATGTACCTCTGAGCACCCAGCAAGGGGGAGGTTACAGAGCCTCCGGCCCTCCTAGACCCCACCGGGGAAGCTCCAGAACCTACTTGGTCTTATACTCCTCCTCCTGGTCCTGGCAGGCCTTCAATTCGGCATCCAGAGCCCCTCGGTCTCTCTGCAGCTGCTCCAGCTGCCTCCTAAGATGCACCAGGTAGTCCTCAAAGACAGGCTCCAGGCCCCGGGGACTGTCACTCACCTCCAGCTGCTGCAGCAAGTGCCACTTGGTCTCTAGGACCTTGTTCTGCTGCTCCAGGAACCGCACCTGCAACCCCAGCACAGGGCCCTGAGACTCCTGTGGGACTCCTCAGGCAACCTCTGCAAAGTAAAGCTTCGGGGACCCTCCCGCCAGCACCCCTTCCCCACCTTCCAACCCCGCCTGGGCAGGAAGAGCCTGGTGGCCTTTCATCAGAGCCTGAACGCATCAAAATGACTGGACGGTCTAACAGGGAAGGGTCTTCCCACCACAGGGAAGGGTCTTCCCACCATAGGCCAGCTGTTTTCTGTCCCTGAGCCCCAGCCTTGGAAAACAGGGCCTCAGCGTAACCAGACCGCTTGCTGCTGAAGTGACTAGAAAAGTGGGAGAGGAAGGACAGACTTCCCCACTCCCAGTCCATCAAGAGAGCCCCCTCTGAGGCGGACAGGGACCAGGTCCAGTTGACCCTCACCTTGTCAATGAAGGAAGCAAACTGGTTGTTGAGGGTTCTGATCTCTTGGGTCTCCTGCGTCCTCACCACCTGGAACTGGGGGTCAATCTCAATCTTCAGTGGGGTCAGCAGATTCTTGTCGAAGGTCACTTCCTGGATGCCCCCCGGAGGGCACAGGGAAAGCCCAGGCTCCCCACTCTTCTGCCTCATCCGCACCCCCAGCCTTCCCCTCGACCCCCAGCCCCGCCCACGAGAGCCCCCCCTGCACCCGCCGAAGGAACTGAGGCTCCTGCTGCTGAAGCTGCCCCTGCTGTGGCCCCCTGAGAGAGCAGAACAGGCCGAGCGAGCGCTGAAGCCCCTCTGGGTCCGGCACGGGGACAGAGACATGGCAGAGACAGACAGTCACACAGATGCAGACAGACAGACGGATGGTCAAGGTGTGTGTGTTCCTGCCCCGGGGCCCTGGCACGAGACTTTTATCCCCTCCCGTACCTGGGTTGGGCCTCAAAGAGCAAGATGCTCTCTGCCTGACTGTGTGTCACTCGGCTCCGGCTGACCTACTCTGACACACCTGGGGAATGGGTGTCTCACACGTGCAGAACTCAAGGAAGAAGGAGACCCTGGCCCTCCCCTGGGAGCCCCTGGGCTGGTGGGACAGATGGGCCTGGCCCAAAGTCAAGGAAGCAACTGGGGACCTGGAGCAGAGTGCTGAGGATGGGGAGGGACAGTCCCAAGCAAAGGTACAGAAGGTCATTTAAGGAAGGCTTTCTGAAGGAGAGGGGGAAGGAGAGGAGGGATATCCAGGGGACAGGAAGGAGGAGGGGGTCAGACAAGGCATGAGAGTGTCCTGGGGAGGCCGACCTAGGAGAATGAGCCTCTAAAAGGAGGCTCGAGCTTAAGGAGGCCAGGGAGGAAGGCACTGTGGAGCCGGGAGGTGAGCAGAGGTATCGATGCCATCGTGAGCTAAAAGACACTTCAGGATTTGGAAATGACAGAAAAGCAGGGTTTCCCAGTTCCTCCTCCCGCCCAACCCAGTAATCAATCATCCACGAGGCGCCACCTGCTCCAGCAGGCAGCTCCCTCCAGGATGAGCCCAGCCTGAGTCCCTGTCCCTCCCGCCCTCACGGTGCCAGGCTCATCCACCTGGGGCATCCAGGGTACACATCAGAGGCTCCCAGTCTCCAAAATAAAATGAGCTTTTAGAAGACTGTATTGAAGGACTGGGAGCAGAAACAGGGGATGCGGGAACCTCACGGATGGATTCTGCCTCGGAGCAGAGGCTGGCCGGCAGAGGAGCACACGGTTCCCCTCCCGCCCAGGCAGGGTCCCCGGGGAAGGGCGTCCAGCAGGCGGCCTTAGGCTCCTCCCTGCCGGCCTACATAATTGGATGGCCCTGATTCTTAGGAATGTCTACAATGTCTTTAAATGGCAAGAGGGCTATTCCTCTCTTTTCTAGAACCCAGTGCCTTCTAAGATAGGATACCCAGGCCCTTGACTACGCAACTCAAGTCAGACACTCAGCATGCTGGACAACCAAGAGGTATGCTATGAGGAAGTCAGCTCAGCAATGAGAACAATCCCGCAGGTGCTCCGCCCGAGGCCGAGGGCTGGGAGGCGTCCTAAGCCCCTTCCTCCCTCCCAGGGGATGGCACTGAAGGGGAAGAGAGGCAGGGCCTTTGATGATGCGAGCAAAGCAGGTCAAGGGATGAGGGACCAGGCAAGGAAGAAGAGAGAGGAGAAAGACCCAGGAGCGGGTGGCGTGTCCCCGGGAGAGGAAGCTGCCCCAGAGTCAGAAGGGGAGAGCTGGTAACGGCCTGGAGTCCAGTGGGAACAGCTCCAAACCCTCACCCGGGGGACTGCTTTCCAGAGGCAAGTTGCGGGCCTTCCCTCTGGGTGTGGGATGTGCTCAAAAATGGGCCACATGAACTAAATTCTGCCATCGTTCCTTCTCCACGTTAAGGGTGAAGGACAGAAGTCACACTTGGCATGGGACCAAACCCACCTGCAAGGAACTTCCCCATATTTGTGATATTATGGAGCCGCAAGGGAGCTTCAGTGTCATCTGATCCAGTGTCTTTGTTTTAGGCTTGAGGACTCTGAGGCCCTGGGGGTGTGGGGCAGGGGAGGAGACTGCCCCTCCGGTAACCTGCAACCTTGCACAGATGACCTCGAAATCTACTCCCTGCTCACTCTGGGATCTAAGGCACTTGCTCAGGGCCACCCCACCCAGCTCAGACCACAGCCCCACAGAGCAGCCCAAATGAGCCTCCTCCCTCTTCCTCATGCCTACCCTTCAAACTTCTGTGAGAACACCACGAGACACTAAATCATAACTACACGACATCAGTTCCGTGCACCACTCTGTCCCGTTCGGGGCCTGAAACACGCTAGGCATCAATGAGATCTGTTTAAAGAGAAGGATTTTGAACCATTGACAATTATATCAAGGGACCTTCTTGAATCCCCAGATTTGCAAATGTTGCTATACTAGGTGCTTCCTCTATGTTTAGTTTAAAAGATCAAGCAGTTGCAGTCACTCTGGAGAGCAGTGTGGAGATTCCTTAGAAAACTTGGAATGGAACAGCCATTTGATCCAGTTATCCCACTCGTTATCATATACCCAAAGGACTTAAAATCAGCATACTACAGTGATGCAGCCACATCAATGTTCATAGCAGCTCAATTCACAATAGTTAAGCTATGGAACCAACCTCGATGCCCTTCAACAGATGAATGGATAAAGAAAATCCATTGGCATATATACACAAGGGAATATTACTCAGCCATAAAGAAGAATGAAATCAAGCCATTTGCCAGTAAATGGATGGAACTGGAGACTCTTAATGCTAAGGGAAATAAGCCAATCGCAAAAAAAAAAAAAAAAAAGGCCAAATGTTCTCTCCGATATGTGGATGCTAACCCATAACAAGGGAGGGTCGGAAGGGAAGGTTAGAAGTTCACTGGATTAGACAAATGGGGATGAAGGGAAGGGAGGGGGATGGGAATGGGAAAGGCAACAGAATGATCAGACATAACTTTGCTCACATGTGATACAGGACCAGTGTAACTCCACATCATGTACCACCACAGAATGGGAAGTTACACTCCACGTATGTATGTTATGTTAAAAAACACTCTACTGTCATGTATGTCTACAAAGAACGAATTAAAAAAAAAAAAAAAAAAGACCATGCAGTGATGGAGAGAAAAAGACAATTTTGGAGACTGAACCAGGCCCCCTCGCTGGCTGAGTGATTTTTCCCAGCGCACAAAGGTGCACGAGATCCCCAATCCCACCGCAGCAAAACTGCAAAGGGCTCAAGCTGCAGAATCATGGCACACCCGACAGTGCCAGGGTGCGGCAGGGGCTCCCTCTCCTCCTCTTCCCTGCTCTACGCTAACCACGCCCCGCGCTCGGCAGCCCAGGGAGGGCTCCTGGGCTGCTCCCCACTCCAGGAGAGGCCCTGGCCGCAGCTACAACTCCCTGACCTCTTTCAATTGTTCTCAACCTGTTCTTCTTTATGCAGGTGATTTTTTTTCTTTCTTTGCCCAAATACCACTTG
Source organism: Sciurus carolinensis (assembly GCF_902686445.1). Taxonomy (NCBI): domain Eukaryota; kingdom Metazoa; phylum Chordata; class Mammalia; order Rodentia; family Sciuridae; genus Sciurus; species Sciurus carolinensis. The sequence continues at coordinate 112,930,260 of NC_062216.1, forward strand.
TATATCTGATTCACCAAAATATGGGTGAGCACCTACTATGTGCAGGTGCTATGCTGAAAATTAGGAATGTAGCCAAGACCCAGGCCCAGCCCCTGCACCAAGAAACCTGGGAGTCTGATGAGGAAACAGATATTAAATAGGTAATTAGACAAGTCTTCAATTGTAATTATGATAAGGAGAGAAAAGTGCAGAGCATGAAAAAGGCTCTAACCTAGTTTACTCCCTCATTTATTCTTAAATATTCCTGGAACACTCTGCCTCAGGGCCTTTGCACTTGCCATTCCCTCTTCCTGGATAGCTCCTCCCCAGATACCCACCCAGGCTGCTGCCCACCTCCTTCAAGTCTTTATTCAAGTGCCATCATCTCGGACTGCCCTCAACCAACACTGCAACACTAAGGCCACCTCTTAAGCCCTTCCTTGCTTTATTTCTTTCTACTTAGCACCCCTCCCTTCCTAGGATGCCCCGAGTTTTACTGACTCATTTTGTTGGTAGGTCCCCCTGCTCTAGGCTGTGAGCTCCGTGAGGGCAGGGGCTTTGTCTCTTTGGCTTACTTCTGTATTCTCTAAGTGCCTCGTGTCCTACTCAATAAAAATTTGAGTGAACGAATCTCCATTTGGTCTCATTTTGTCGATTCCTTGCCATCTTCCAGCCTCTGGAGATGGTTGTAAGTCTCTGTTCTCACCTCTGAAGCATTAGTCATCCCTCCCCAAACCTGCCCACCTAAGCTGGGAAGTGCTCGTACATTTGACAAATAGGTACGTGTATATATGTGCACATGTATATTATTGAGCATCTACCACTGGCTGAACACTGAGTTAAGTGGTGCAGGAGATACACGACGGATCAGGCCTCTTCTCACCCTCAAAGAAAATCCAGTCCCATGGGATCCACCCGGCTCCCAAGGGGCTGCATGGGCTGTGAGTGGGCATGTGGGCATGAGGGCCGAAAATTCCCCTTTTCACTTTGATCCAATAGCATGATCTTGGCAGAGAGTGAGGAGAGAGCCCTGTGGCTTCCCCACAAGAAACCCTCCTTGTATTTGGGAATCCACCCAGTTGTGCTTTAATTCAGACCCCATTTCCCCATCTTGCCTGCAAGGACCTCAGGCGATGTGTTGATGTCTCCTGGAATCCCAGGGAGCCTTTGTCTGATCTGCAGTAACTATCAAGACAGCAGCAACTTCCATGCTGAAGGTCACATGCCAGCTTCACACATACAAGCCTTTCAACCCTAACAACCCTTTGAAGCAGGTACTATCATCCTCACCACCTCACAGAAGGGGAAAGTTGCAGAAACAACATACAATTGCCCAAGGTCAAACAGCTGTTACACAGCAGAACCAGGAATGGATGCAGGCGCTTAAGCTCTGCCATTTCTGCCCTTAAACCACACTGTGCTCTTCTCGAGACCAGGAATGTGTTAACAGAGACAACTGAAAGGTCTTAAAATCAGCATACTACAGTGACGCAGCCACATCAATGTTCATAGCAGCTCAATTCACAATAGCTAAACTATGGAACCAACCTAAATACCCTTCAACAGATGAATGGATAAAGAAAATTCCACACAATGGAATATTACTCAGCCATAAAGAATGAAATTATGGTATTTGCCGGTAAATAGATGGAACTGAAGACTATCATGCTAAATGAAACAGGCCAGTTCCAAAAAAAACAAAAGACCAAATGTTCTCTCTGATATGCAGATGCTAATTCACAATAAGCGGGGCAGGGATAGAAGAATAGGAGTTCATTGGATTAGACAAAGGGGAATGAAGAGAAGGGAGGGGGGATGGGAATAGGAAAGACAGTAGAATGATTAGGACATAGCTTTCCTATGTCATATATGAAAACACGACCAGTGTAACTCCACATCATGTACAACCACAAGAATGGGAGGTCATACTCCGTGCAGGTATGATATGTCAAAATACACCTTACTGTCATGTATAACTAAAAAGAACTAATAAAAAATGGGAGGCCACCTCAGCTAACTGAAGCCCAGACAGGTGGACCAACTTATCTAACATCACACAGCAAACCCCAAACTGAAACTCATCTCTCAACATTCATTCATGCACTCAACAGTTATTAAGCACCTACCAGGTGCCAGGTACCAAGCTCGCCCGGGTAAATGAAGATGAATAAAATTTCTGCCAGGGAGGAACTTGCAGGCTGGAGGGAGAGAGGGTGTGGAGAACCCAGGTGAATGCAAGAAAGCGCCGGAGGCTCCGCAGTGGATGTGGAGGTACGGGGTCCTCCGGGATCACCAGCTGCAGGTCTTCGTGTTCAAAAACAATGGAAGTCATCTCCTGGGGGCTAGAGGCTTCCCAGGCATGAAGGGGGCGGGGCCAAGGCTGGGACGTGCCCTGGAGGCCAGCACAGGCCAAGGGGAGGCTAGGCCGCCCGCACTCATCCTGGTCCCCTGGCCTTCCCAGGCTGACTAACCAAGGGCCTGGCTTCTGCCACGCTGGTCCAGGAGGACTGAACAGAGGGGCTCCCATATCCTGTCCCCGCCTTGGACAGCCTGCCCTCTCGACCACGGAGGGCCCAGAGCCCCCCGGATCCAGACTCTGTGGAAACTTGCCCCGTCTGTGGTTTTTTTCAGCTGAAAATACAGGCCAAGTTCTAGCCCAGAATCCCCTGACAGTCCCAAACACCCGCAGGCACGTCAGCCTGTGCCATCTTGCCACCCTGCCATACCACAGGCGCCGAAATGGACTTGAGATTTCTTTCTAAACAGAATTTAAATCGACTTTTTTCCTTATCCCGACCCTAAGCAACAACGTCCTGGAAATCGTGGGTTCTGTGTGCAAATTCTCATTTTTAATTTGTATTCAAATAAAATATAACTATCAAAATACAAAACGTGCGTGTGCAAGCCCCCCACGTGTGCCCCGCTCTCCATGGGCTCACACGGCCCCTCCAGGAAACAGGCCTCGTGGTAACTCCTGGATGGACGGACGCACGGATGGACGCTGGAAGGCCTTCCCCAGAGCCTGCAAAGACCAGGACGCATGTTCTACTTCCCGTTTCTCATAATTGTGCCTCTCTGGGTCCGCCAGGCAAGGGCGAGGAGCGCGCAGATTCAGGACTCTGCCCCGCCAGGTAGCAGGCAGGTCGGCCTTCTCCGATCCCGGCCCCTGCTGCCTACTGGCTGGGGGCAGGCAGCCCCTGCTGTCCTCACTGAACCGACACTGCAGGAAGGTGGCGGCCCCCTGAGGAGTGAGCTTATTGCAACCGGAAAGGGGGTCCCTACGGGTGAGCCCCACTGCTACCTATGCAGCCCCTCCCTGCCCAGGTAAAAAGGCCCCCAAGCCCACAAGGAGCACATTCTCTACTCAGAGGCCTTGGAGGCAAGGGATTTGCAAAGCTTTGCCTTGGGAGTTCCAGATTTTAGTGTAGGATTCCAAGTGAGGGGTGGGAGTGACAGATGATGCCAACTCTGGAGTAATAATAAGCCACTCACATGCATAACGTGATCTCTGTTTCAAAACACTTATTTTGCCAGGCATGGTAGCTCATGCCTATAATCCCAGCGGTTTGGGAGGCTGAGGTAGGAGAATCGTGAGTTCAAAGCCAGCCTCAGCAACTTGGTGGGGCATTAAGCAACTCAGTGAGACCCTGTCCCTAAATAAAACATTAAAAAGGCTGGCGATGTGGATCAGTGGTTAAGTGCTCCTGGGTTCAATCCCTGGTACCAAAAAAAAAAAAAAAAAAAAAAAAAAAAAAAAAATTATATATATATATATATATATATATATATATATATATATACACTTTCATTTTGTTTGTTTGTTTGTTGGTACTGGAAATTAAACCCAGGGGCTTTTACCACTGAGCTACAACCTTTATTTTGAGACAGGGTTTCCATAAGTTGCTTAGGGCCTCACTAAGTTGCTGAGACTGACCTCCAACCTGCGATCCTCCTGCCTCAGCCTCCATAGTCACTGGGATTACAAGCATGTGTCATCGCACCCAGCTTACAAAACACTTTAAAAAATTCTTCCAGAGACCCCCTGAGTGCCACACAGTGAGCTAGGCCTTTGCAGATCCTTCATCCCATTTCCTCCTCACCACAATCTGAGAAGTGAGTATGATTTTTATACACTCTACAGACACAGAAACAAAAATAATTGTCCAGGGCTGGGGTTGTGGCTCAGTGGTAGAGTGCTTGCCTAGCATGTGTGAGGCACTGAGTTTGATTCTCAGCGCCACATATAAACAAAAAAATAAATAAAGATCCACTGACCACTAAAAGAAATGTTTTAAAAATAATAATAATAATAATTATCACTAAGTGAGATAAGCCAATCTCAAAAATCCAAAAGGTGAATGATCTCACTGATAAGCGGATGGTGACACATAATGGGGGGTGGGAGGGGAACAAGAATGGAAGAAAGAGGGACCGTATAGAGGGAAAAGAGGAGTGGGAGGGGTGGGGGGGAAGGAAAAAATAACAGACTGAATCAAACATCATTACCCTATGTAAATGTATGATTACGCAAATGGTATGCTGTTACTCCATGTACAATCAGAAACAACATGTATCCCATTTGTTTACAATAAAAATAAATTTAAAAATAATCATCATAATAATAATTGTCCAATATCTCAAAGATGCAAACTGGCCAAGCGGGGCTATGAGCCCAGGCCCTCTAAACACACACCATCCAGGTGGTGTTCCCAGGAGCCCCAGCACATCCTCCTAGGTGCTTTGGTGCAGCATGGATGCCTATGTGTTTCCTTATGTAACAAAGAGCACCAGAAGCTTCCCCAGTGCTGCGGCTGGGAGAGAAGACCCTGTTCCTTTCTGCGAGGGCTGGGGCGGTGGTGTGCTGTGATGACGGCTGGCTTTCTGTGGGGAGGGGACAGATCCCTGTTTTGGCCATTTTCAGTGATGTAAATGCTCCCGCCATGGCTGATTCTAGCTACCAGGTGAGGCTGTGAATGCAGAGTCGGGAAGAGATGGCCACGGTTAGTTCTCAGCGAGCGGAGGCGGGCTGGCTCCTGCACCGTGGACCGGGGTTGCAGAAGGCAGAGGCCGTTCCCGACTGGGAATCAGGGACCACCAGACATGCTCCTGGACGGAGCGTGGGGGCCCCTGAGAGAGGGAAGTGTTCAGACCAGGAAACGAGCTCAGAGTCCTGACTTGCCCGTCCAGGGCTTAGCACCCAGCCACTGCCTCTGCGGCCCAATCAGGTTCAGCCAGTCGGGTGCCCTGCTGCTAGCAACCGTCCCTGACACCGCAAATATTATGAGACACGTTACTAAGGACAGCCTCCCAACACCCCACAGGCGGAATGGCAACTTGTAGGGGAAAGTTCCTGCATTCTTGCACCCTGGGAATGGACGGCTGAGGCTCCCTCAGGGACTCCTGGGCTGGGAGATGGGGGCAGTGGGCAGACACACTGATTCCTGGCCTGGTGACCGCCTCACCAGCTTTCCCCCCTAGCCATCTGGAGAGCCCTACCCTGGGCAGAGGGCTTGGGGAGAAATGCTTTCCTGTCCCCAAGGAACCTCAGTCTGAGAAAAGAATGATATTTTCAAAACTACAAATTCCAACCCACTAATGGATTGGGAAGTCCATTGAATGGATCTGGACTGGCCCATGAGACTGTATCACGGGCCGGAAATGTCACCTTGCACTGGGAAATTTGGGGGTGTGCGTAAGTCTTGTAGGACTGGCAGTAAATGAGTGTAATACTAAGGATCATTAGCCCCAGAAAAGCTTAGGAAGCTCTGACGGACGCAGTAGTCCCCACACCCAAATGCACACACGGCCAAGAAAATAAGAGCAGAAAGAGGAGCAGGGTCCGAGGCCAGGCCTGCGGGAGAGACTAGAGGTCTGTCCGGGAGCTCTCGCAGCAGACAGGGCATAAGAAGCAGGTCGGAAAGGGGAAGGGGAGGCTGAGGACTGTCTTCCAATCTATTCTGAAAATCAGGAAACTCGCCTCTATGGACTCCACTGCATCCCACAGATGTGCGCCCCACCCTGCGGCCCACCTCCACCCCAGAGGGAGATCCTGGCTCCTCCAGGCAGCCTTCCTCCAGAGTCCCAGGAGGGTAAGGTCTGCGGGGTTGGGGACAGCAGACAGCAGCATGCTGGGTTCAGGCCTGACCCAGGGCCTGCTGTGGCCAGTCCTGTGTATGCTGTGGTGAACAGAACTCGTTCAGATTCCACGCCTGCCTTTGGGAAACGTAGACTCTAGTTCAGAAGGAGCAAAATGACACATAACCAGAGACCGACACGCGACCAGAGAGCAGCCTGACAGCAAACACATCCTGCATGGCCAGGACACTCGCCAGCTGCAGAAGGCCAGAGCAGAGAGACCGGGGCTGGGAGTGAGGTTCACTCACCTGCAGCGCTCAAGGCCATGATTTTGATCCCCCGCATGGCACAGGAAAGGATTTTTTAAAGGAGCAATGACACTTAACACATCGTCTTGTCCTACACCCTTGTTTCACTGCAGAAGAAACTGAGGCCCAGAGAGGGAAAAGCAATCTGCCCAAGTCACACAGAAAAAATGGGACTAAGCTGAGCATGGGGTGCATGCCTGTAATCCCAGAGACTCCGGAGGCTAAGGAGGAGGATTGTGAGTTCAAGGCCAGCCTCAGTAACTTAGCAAGGCCCTAACAACTCAGCGAGACCCTGTCTCTAAATAAAATATAAAAAGGGCTGGGGATGTGGCTCAGTGGTTAAGTGCCCCTGGTTTCCATCCCTGGTATCAAAAAACAATAAAAGAAAAAGAAAGACTGGGACTAGCACTCGCTAAGCCAGGACTCGTTTCACCCTAGAACAAACCCTGAGACTAGAGACACAACAGAAGGGGACCGCAACACCCCTGTTTCAGTCAAGCTCATAATGCCAGCATGCACACATTCACAGTACTGGGCACTGCCCACTGCCCAGCACCATGCTGGGTGCTTTAGATCAATGAACGAGCCCCTCTAGGGAAGAATGAGAGGCACAAGCCGCCTCCAGGAGAGGAAGCTGGCTCTGTGACATGCTGACCTGCCCTAGCCTCCTGAGCTGTCAGGAAACTCTTGGGTCTAACCTTGATCCTTCCTGCTGCAACATCAGCCCTGTTGCTCCTGGAATTTGGAAGCACCTGCTTGCTGGCCAGGCCTGGCAGGTGGGGAGGATGCAGGGCTGGCTGCCAGCTCCCCCAGCTCCTGAGTCAGTTGGCTCCTTTGTTCCAAAGGCTTTGCCTGCTAGGGTGGCATGAAAGCCACCCTAAGGAGCTGAGCCAACTGAGGTTTGTGGCTGGGGAGGGGACAGGGATTTGGCAGAAAGATGTTGGTGGAAAAGCAAAGGGGACAGAACAAGCAGATCCCTCCCACTGCCTGACTCCTTGAAACCTCAGCCTGTGACGCTGAATATGTAGCGGAGCAATAAGATCCTAAGCCTTATGGCACTTCCTTTTCTTTTTATAAGTAACACAAATTACATTGTCCAACTTTTTTGTTTTTTGTTTTCCTGGGGACAGAATCCAAAGGTGCTCTACTGCTGAGTTACATCCCAACCCTATTTATTTTTTTAACTTGAGACAGGGCCTCACAAGTTGCCCAGACTGGCTTTGAACTTGGAATCCCCCTGCCTCAGCCTGAGGAAGATTGGGATTACAAGCATGTGCCAGGCGCACCCAGCTCATAATTGAGTGTTTTAAAATAACAGGCAATATGATAGAGTTAGAAAAAATAAAACTCTCCCAAAAGTACTACCACCTAGAAGTAGTCAATGTTAGTATTTTGTTGTATAACCTTCTAGATTTTTCCATACACAAATATCTTTCAATATTAATCAGTCAGCAAACACTGATATACAATTTCTATGTGTATCCCAGCCCTGGGGATATAGCAGTAAGCAAAACAGATGAAAATCCACACCTTACAGAGTTTGCGTTTTATGGTTACAAGTATTTGCACTGTGCATATGTATGTATATACGTGTGCATGTATATGTGTGTATGTGTGTGCATATTCATATGTCCCGTATAGCACTACATCTACTGAAAATCAGGAAACTCGCCTCTATGGACTCCACTGCATCCCACAGATGTGCGCCCCACCCTGCGGCCCACCTCCACCCCAGAGGGAGATCCTGGCTCCTCCAGGCAGCCTTCCTCCAGAGTCCCAGGAGGGTAAGGTCTGCGGGGTTGGGGACAGCAGACAGCAGCATGCTGGGTTCAGGCCTGACCCAGGGCCTGCTGTGGCCAGTCCTGTGTATGCTGTGGTGAACAGAACCCGTTCAGATTCCACGCCTGCCTTTGGGAAACGTAGACTCTAGTTCAGAAGGAGCAAAATGACACATAACCAGAGACCGACACGCGACCAGAGAGCAGCCTGACAGCAAACACATCCTGCATGGCCAGGACACTCGCCAGCTGCAGAAGGCCAGAGCAGAGAGACGTCTACTGTGTGTAAGCATCATCTATCCCTATCCGCATGTATAAACAGGATCAATGACACACGTGGATCTGAGCAGGCTTTTCCCCACCTGTATCAATGAATACACAGGCAGGACCCTGGGAACGGCTGCGTGTTCCCTTGCACAGATTCTCAGGACTTTTCACCACGTTCCCTGCCTTGCTTCTTTCCCAGGGGGACCATGAGCCTGATGCTGGAAGCCCCATCACACACACACACACACACACACACACACACACACACACACACTGGACCCCAGGGAGCCAGCCAGTGGCTTTCCAGGCAGTGTGGTCTAGTCCAGTCCTGGACCTAGACGCCTGCTCAGGGTTTTCCAGGGTTTTCCCAGACACAGAGCCATGCCTGGCATTCCTGTCAGGCGGGAGCTGAGCTGGATTCCTCCCACTCTAGACTCCCCCTGCAGGCGGCCGAGGTTCTCACAGCCAGGAAGGGCCCGGGACAGGAAGGAGGCAGCCGGCTAGCCAAGACTCAACAGAAGCAAGGGCTGCTGGTGACCGCCCTGGAAGTCCCTTCCACACCACCACCTGCTTGTTGCTGGACGTGATAAAGCCAGGAGCCATCAAATCAAGGGGGACTCAAAACACTGGTGATTGCTAGGCCTTTTCTGGACTTCAAGAAGCCCAACTGGCCTGGCTACACCTGGGGGGTTCACAGTATGTCAATCCCCCGGAAGCTAATTCTTGGCATCCTGGAGATGCCTGGGGCAGAACACAAATGTGAGGTTGAGAATCAGGGAGACAGAAGCCCTGGGCTGATGCTCAGGGGTCACACTACATGGGTTCCCATTCTGTCTGCACCACTGCCTAGCTGAGTGGTCTCGGGCAGGTGACTTAACCTCTCTGTGCCTCCCTCCACACTCTTACCTATGATGAGGGAATAATAATTCCTGTGACAGAGGGCTGTTGTGTGTGTTAAACAAGATGATAACTGTAGAGCTCCAAGAGATTCTCGGCACAGCGGGATGCCCCCCAACTATTAGCTTCTACCATTGTTATTATGAGGAAGGCCCCCCTCACCCAGCAGGCCTGCCCTACCACATGCTGACTTTCCTGGGACTCCTGCTCTGAGCTCAACCATCCCTCTGACCCTGTGACAAGAGAGAAGGAGAGCGAGAACGTGTGCAGACGTGTGTGTGAACACGTGGGGGTGTATCTTAGGGAGCTCGTAAATGAACATGAGCACCTGAGTGTGTGTGTGTGTGCGTGTGTGTGTGAAGCGCAGGGGCTCGTGTGTAAATGTGCCACACAGCTGTGTGTGTGGAAGGGTGGGGGCGAGTGTATCCTGGACCCTGGGGCAGGGGGGCCGTGGGTACGTGTGGCACGAGCAGTGCACAGTCGTGTGTGTGATGCCCACGTTCCCCACCCCCATCACAGTCACGCATCTCTTGGCATGGAAGTGTCACCTGAGGAAAAAGTGCCCCAAGCTGAGGGGACCGTAGCCCTGACCCTGGAACAGCCTTGATCTTTTTTTCTCTCTTTCCAAGCTTTGGGTTCCCAGAGGAAAAGCTGCTAGCTCAACTCAGCCCGGCCGAACCCCGCCCACGGAGCAAACTCGAAACTCGGGCAGGAAAACCAAGGCCAGAAACCCCACCATGCTGCACCCCCACTCCTGCCCAGGAACGCTCCTTGAAAATGTCCCCGGCTAGCAGGACCCTCCGGGCAGGGGTGGGAGACCACCTCCCACTCACCCTTGGGCTCCTGGGCTCTTCCTGCTCTCCCCAGCCCCTCCGAGGGCCTCGGGGCAGCTCCCCACAGCTGACTGGAAGTTCAAGCTCCTCTTCAGCTTAAGAGTACCTGCCACCTGCCTGGGCAGGCCCGACCCCCACAGCAGGCAGCTCTCTGCCAGAGGACAACAGGGGCAGCTTCAGTGGGGCCAGCCTCTCCCAGGAGCCAGCACTCAGCCCACCGGCACCACTTTAGAAGCAAAATTGGGACAGAGGGCTGGAGGAGGGAATCCTGTGGGGAGGGGCCCCTTAGAGACAGAGGTGGGATAGCAAGAGGGGCCCTTCCTCTCTTGGCTTCTCTTCCAGCAAGCTGTCTCAGTTGCTAATACTATAATACACAGTAAGATCATCGCTTAATACCAGGTGCTTTACATCTCAGACCTCCGATTAACCGCATTTTATAGATGGGGAAACTGAGGCTCAGTCAGGTTAAGTGACTTGTCCTGGATCACATCACCAATGGGGTAGAGCAAAAATTTGAAGGCAGGTCTGTGTGTGAAGCCTTTCCAAGGCCAATCCCTGTTCTGTAGCTGGCAACTACACTCCTCCTGTTCCCCCTCAGCAGTGGGAACCCAGAGAGAGAGAGAGAGGTGCTCAGAGCAGATGGAGCAGTAGGGGTAGCAGGGTGCTAAGCAGTTGGCAAAGACTCCTAGCAAAGGGGAGCAGGAGGGCCTCAGGAAGGAGGGGGAGAGATGGCTGAGTGGAGGAAAGAAGAGACCAGGAGGGCCCCTGTCTCTGGGACACCTGGCTAGGGAGGAAGGACATTTGGTTTTGTGCTGCGTGGCAGAGATGGGGGAAATGAAGGTGCGTGACTGAGCCCCTTGACACCTGTCATCCTGCAACATCACTGCCCAAAGAGGCCTGGGCACCCTGCCTCAAGGCCACCACTGGTCAGGCATCTCAGACCCCAAGGAATCCAGATACTGACAACCAAGAACCCCAAAACCCGGATCATACCAGGGCTTTGTTCCTCCAGCCTCCTCACTCCCAGCAACAGGGGGGTGTTGTTCAAATCCTGGGCCCAGGGGAAGAGAACTCAGGGGCCCTCCAGAGTGGCCAGCCAGGCTGCCCAAAAGAGCAGGCACAGAGAAGGGGCACCTAGACAGAGAGTCAGGAGAGGGGACACAGGCAGGGGCCTGGCAAAGCGTGGCAGGTGAGAGAGATGGCAGGGCCCGGGAAAGGGAGACAGCGGGAAGAGGCAATGGGATTCAAGTGCAGGGTGGGGGCTCCTCACTGAGGCCAGGCTGGGGCAGAACTTCACCTGGGACCCCACTCCCGGCCCCACCCCACTTTCCCCAGGCCCAGCTAAGTGCCAGGAAGAAACAGTGACAAAAACCACAGGCCCTTTCTCTCTACCTGGGACTCTACTCTGAGAAAGGGGAAGTGACAAGTGTCACCTGCAGCCCCCAGCCCTCTTGAAGGCCCCCAAACCTCTTGAAGGCCTTCTGCAAGAGGGTGGTTCAGAAACTGCACCAAACTCAAAAATAAAAAAATTAATTTTTTTTTAAAAAAGATCCTTGGCAGCAGGCACTCTGGTACAAGCCTGTAAACCAGCAACTCGGGAGGCTAAGGCAGGAGGATAGCCAGTTCAAGGCCAGCCTCAGCAACCTAGAGAGAGTCCTTGTCTCAAAATAAAATGTTAAAAAGGCTGACAATACAGCTCAGTGGTAGAGTGCCCCCCTGTTCAATCCCCAGGCATAATAATAAATTCCCTGGCAGACCTGGTTCACCCCGAGGTGAGGGGCTGGTCACGCAGTCAAGGGGACTAAATTAGACCACTAAAACCATCCTTGAAAGGACAAAGGGAGTAAGGAGTTGGACTAGGTCCAGGAAACCTAGGCCAAGCAGGGAAGGTCAGCAGTCAACCTGCCGTCTTTAGAGTCCCTACATGCAAGACTCTCTCAGTCTTTTTGCACCAAGCAACCACTGGCACTTCCAGGGAACTCTCGGGAGAACCCTGTCTGGAGGGTGAGATGGGAACCTTGTTACATTTTTTTCAAACTCACTTGACACCTGATTTGTAGAGGGAAAGGGAGAGACTGGGAAACGTCATTCAGCCCCCCGGGAACCATAGGTGAAATGAGGACGGCGGTCCCTGCCTGTGAGTTATTAAGACATTGCCGGGAGCCACGCAAGCATTTAGCACATGCCTAGCACGGCAGGTTATTTGTGGGGAGCAGGCAGCAGAGACACTGGACGGCGGAGAGGCAGATCAATCTCTCCCCACGCCAGGTGCCTGGGCAGATAAGGGCTTGTCCTGGCCAGGGAGCCAGCTTCATTTGAATGGCATGTGCTCTGGCCACCAACACTTGTCACTCCCGTCTCTTCGGAGCCTCTTGTTCACACATCTCTATCCCTTTCTTGTATCCCTCCTGGACTCCTGAGGACTAGAGAACCCGGAGAGAGACGAGAGCCCCGAGTTGGGAGGCCAGGGGGCGTGAGATGGGACGCAACGTCTGAAGAACACAGGTGCCACCGCCGCCGACGGGAAGCCTGGCTTAGGGCGACCCCTACAGGGCGATCGTGGAATAAAGGGAGGCGGCGGAGAGCAAGCTTTAGCTCCTCCCCACGCAGGTTCCTCGGAAACTACCCTTGCCTCGGACAGGCCCTGAAGCTCCGTAGCACCAAGGATTCCAGGGCAGTCCCCACCAGATCCTGACACAATCCAGAAGTTCACATCCTGCCCCCAGGTAGCCAAGAGCAAGAGGGTCAGCACGAGTTGTACCAAGCAGCAAAGCAGGAATACTGGGGAGCTCTGGGCTGTAAGAGACACCCAGCCAGGTAGTACAGGACCTGCACCAGGGGCCACCTGGGCACCACACACCCATCCTGCCGCCCCGCAGCAGAAGGGATCATGGTTTCCACTTCGGAAGGAATTTAGGGAGCAGGAAGGGTTGTGCAGAACTGGAGAGAACCTCACAACTGTACTGAAGCCAGAGGAATGGGCCATGGCAGTGGGACTGAAGTCAGGCCAGGGAGGACTGCACAGCAATGGAGCCACCGAGAGTCCCTGGGAGACACCAGTTCCTTTCCCATACAGAGTAGGTTTTCAATCACCCTGTTCAGCTGGGCGGGAAAGAGTCAGGGAAATGCAGCGATGGCAACACTGGACTAGGGGGAAAAAATGTCAAAAATGCTCTGAGCCTGCACTTCGCTTGTTGACATACACAAACACTCATGCCTTCGCCGCTGGGCTCCTCCACCTGCCGCCCCTGCCTTGGCTCAGCGTGTGAATGGGGACACAGGGGAGGGCAGGGCCGAAGGGCGTGTGTGTGAACAAGTGAAGTCATTCTCTCTGGGTGGCTCCTTTTAATTAACACCCTGAAAAACTCCCAGCCAGCAAAATTGAGTCTTGCCAACTGGGAGTCCCACCCCTCTGGCTCATCCAGGCCCTGGGGACAGAAAGGGGACAGGAAATCTGAGGGCAGGGAAAAAAGCAGCCTAAGTATTTGAAAAGTCCATCCAGTCCTTCTCTGAAGACCCTTCAGTAGGACAGAGCAGGGACGTTGGGGATCAGTTGGCCTCTGGGAAGCATGAATTGAATTGTAGGACAGAGGAATTGAAGTTAGCAGGGCATTGGTGAAATCATCTCCTTGCCCCCAGTTTCCTGAGGGAGACCATCCCCAGAGCATGACCAGTGTCCAGCCCTGAAGGTTACACTACAGGACATTTTATCAAGGCCAGGCAAGGCATTTGGGCCTCCCTCTGGCCATTTTGGTTGTACTGAACATTCTGAGAAGTCACCCAGTCCCTCATGGCCAACCTCCAGAATCCAATCCCCAGCAAGTTTACTGCATGAAGGGGACAGAGCAAGCCTCATCCCCCATCCCTTGAGGTCCCTAGCTCCATAGTCCAGAAGCCATCCCTTTGGCTTATCCTTGCCTCTCTTCTCCTTTCAAAACCCCTCTGCTGGCAACTGGCTGCTGAAGCTCCTGGAATCTGTGAGATCCTTCCATGTGGTACGGTCAGTTCCTCTAACAGGAATCTGACGCCCTCATCCACTATCGGGCTGGCAGTTCCAGAGGACAGGGCCCAAGACCTTCCTTGCTATAGTCTCCAACCTCAGCCTTAGTCCCAGGAGGTCACAGACCTGCTCGCTGTGACAATGGACAGTGGGGAAGTGGGGAGCACTGAGACTGGGGAATTTTCTGGATGGGGAGACAGAAGCCCTAGCCTCAACTACACTGCTGCTTCCACAAAACCAGTGGCGCCTCAGATGTGGGGCTCTCCATCTCAGGGTCACACCCAGTAACCTTGGGGGCCAGCTCTAACAGTCTTTGGTACTAAGGTTATCTAGTATCTTCACGTGTTTGTTGGGGGAGGGGACACGAGGGCAGTGGGAAAATGCTAAGTGGAGAAGACCAGGCTGGTGTGGTGTGGTTCAACAGGAAAGGAGCCTCGTGCCCAGAGCTGGGAGCCGGGATTACTTTTAGCTCTCCCCAGCTCTAGAGAATCATTTTCAAACTTCCCCAGCTCTGGGGAGGGGCGAAGGTCAGGTAAGAACCAAAAACAGGAAGCACAAGGCAAGGAGAAAAAGTGACGGCCTGAAACCAGCTCAGGGCCAAAAGGGACCCTCCTCTAGCTGCTTCTGGAGCCGAGTGAAGAAATCTTGCAAACCAGAACCCTCCAGCCCAGAGGATGAGGGGTAGGGGCCGGGAGACAGGACTACCCCTGCCAACCCTGAAACCTTCCTTCCCCAGAAAGGCAGGCCATCATGTCCTGCCACTAGCCACCCAGGGACCAACCCTTGGGGGCCCCACCCTGGAGTTCAGACTGTTTGGAGAGGGTGGGGCTTGATTTCAGGCAAGAGTGGAGAAAGGATGGGGTGACTGCTCTTGGGGACAGAGAGGGGTGTGTTGGGGAACGAAGGCGTCCTGACCCTGGGGCTGAGTGGGAGCCTGGGCAGAGCAGGCACCGCCCGACGCGGAGGCCTCCAGCCCCCGCCCAGTTGGGCCTCCAGTTCCCATCACACCCTGGGCAGTAAAACTTGCTTTATGACTGTCGTGGGGGTTGCTGCTTTCCTTGGGGAAAGGGGGGGTGCTGTTTGTGTCTGTGTATCTTTGTGCAAATACACCTGTGTTGATGTGTACCTGTACTTGTGTTGATGTCTGAAGTTGTGTGTGTGTGTCTATGTGGGAGAGAATCATAGCTCCCCACTTTATTGGGGGTTTTCCCCATGTACCATGTATACTCCTGTAATCCTGGCAACTATCCTTATAAGGAGGGCATTCTAGATATCCCCATTCTACAGGTAGAGAAACAGGGTTGACCAAAAGTTCGATAATTAGGAAAGGACAGAACTGAGATGGTTCCCTCTCCTGCTTATCACATGTATGTGTGTTCACTTCACATTCGTGAGCATCCGGGTCTAACATCTGCGAATCTGTGGTCTGTACCTGTGTCTGCACAGTCTAAACTGCTCTGGTGAATCTGTGCATATTGTCAGGGTGTTAGTGTGCGTCAAGGCCCAGATACAGGTCAGGCCCGCTAGTAGTTGGGGTTACCAGAGTCAAGAACGATGACCTTCCCGGGTACAGTGACTGCTGTATTTTCTGAGGAAGAAAACAGAGAAGGTGTTGTGGCTGACTCCGGCCCGAGAACTTTTGCCATTAAGACAAGGGAAATGCCAATATTCGGCCAGCACAGTCCCTTAGCCTAGCAGTCTGTTCCCTTTCGAGAGGGGCTGAGTGCCCCCAAGACATAATCTGGGAAGAGTACAGAGAGGGGCAAGAAGGAACCTGAGCAGAGGTCCCCCTGCCAGCAGCAGGACCCAGCCAGTCTCTAACCAGTAGATAAGAGTGGCAGGAAGGGGCCCCTGGGACAGTGTCCTGAGGCCCTGTGCTGCTTCCTACAACCCCCCTGCGGAGGCAGAGAGCGTAGGCCTCGGCTGGGTGCCGGGTCAGGGGTCTCTCGGGGCTGCGCTGGGCCCTGGGAACCAGCCGCGGCGGGCCGGCGGCGGGGGCGGAGCCAGCGCGCTGGGCCGGGTGGCAGACGCCCATTGGCTGGCGCGAGCGCTCCCACGGCCCGCGGGGCCCAGGGCGGCGCCGGCTGCGCCTTTCGGCGGTGACTCACGCTCCACCCCACCCCGGAGCTGGACTGGTGCCCGGCCGCTTCCCACCCAAGCCCCGCCCGCTAAGCCGGGACAGCCTGAGTCAGCAGGGGAGCGGGGGCGCCGCCCCTGCGCGTGGTGGGGTGTGGGGTAAGCCTGGGAGCCGGGTCCTTCTCTCTGGAAGAATCTGCCCGGTTGTAGGGGAGCAGAGTCTGGTGTCTGTGCTTCCAGAGGATCTGTGTGTCTGTACATGGGGCGGTGGACACTTCTAACCCTTTGAAATGGGAGGTTGTGTGCCTTTCCTTTGGGGAGTACCTCTGTTTCCGCTCTCAGCCATCTTTGTGGGTCCAGCTGATAGACTGTGGCCTTTTAGAGTCTGCATGATGGTCCCTGTGCCATCACTTCACCCACACCATTTCAAGATCATCTTTGTGTCCCTCCATGGTGTTCTCAAAGAGGCCAAGACAGGTCAGGGGCTACATTTGAGAAATTCTCCAGCTCTGGTTCTGACCACCTGCACGTGGTCAGGGCCTCTGAAGGTCAGAGACTAAATGTTAACCTGCGAGTCAGGCTCAATGAGTCTCTCCCTAACTCCTACAGCCTTTCCTGCAAGATCTCAAAGTGATCTTAAAGTGATCTCAATGCAAGACCTCAAAGGGATCCCTGAAAAGAAAAAAAAAAAAAGACTGAATTATTCAAAGACTGCCAGGTGCCAAGTCCTGTGCTAGGAGCTTTGTGATCATGTTATCTACTGCTTCTCATAGCAACTCCGAAAACAAACACCATCTCCACTTTACAGAGATGAAACCGAGGCACAGACGGTGGCCTGTCGAAAGTCACACTGGAACTCTATATGAGAGAATCTGGATTTGAAGCCAGGATATATGCTCTTTCCACTGACTCTGGATGTCCCCTGAACATCTTTGCCAGTGGTAGCCTCCAAGTGGCCCCACTATACTAAAGCATATTTGGGGGGAACTGCCAACTCCACAGGGAGGCCCTGTTCTCAACTTCACCCAGGCCTTCCTGTCCCAAGGGAGGATCCCTGGTGGCTGTGAGGAGGCGAGGGGTGGGAGCAGAAAAACGCCAAGTGTCAACATATGTGGGATTTGGAGGAGGCAACAGGTGTGCCAGATCCCCAGCAGGGAGCTGACTGAGGAAGGACACTTTGCTTGGCCCACACACTGTAGGGAACACACACACACACACAGCAAATGCTGGATATGGCCAGTGTGCAGATTCTGCAGTGTGGGGGGGTTGTTCACAGACTCACAAACACACACATACAAGTGTATGTTTCATGGGACACACACCTGGTTTAAGGAGTTGTTATAAGCCTAGCACAGTGACACAGGCCTATAGTTCCAGCTACTGGGAAGGCTTAGGCAGGAAGACTGCTCAAGCCCAACAGTTTGAGAGCAGCCTGGGCAACATAGTGAGACCTCATCTCAAAAAAAAAAAAAAGAAGAATTGTTACAAACACCACACAGATGTAAAGGAGTCAGCAGAATTGTTACAGACTCACAATGATCTACAATCATTCACACACACACACATAGAGAACCACCAAAACAAGATGACAAGGAAGCAAAACTTTGTGAAAGTGCAGAAGTGAATCAGTACGAAGACCTGACCAAGCTGATTCAATTCTCAATCCCAAAACCCAGACCACTCCACCCTCCCACCCGCTCCCTGGAAGGTCATTGCCTTCTGCCCTCTAGGTCCAATACCTGGATCATTCGTGTACCCGAAGAGAGACACATGCACAGGCCTTCCAGAAAAGTCTGTCTGAGCACTAACATACAAGGATGTCTGCCCTAAACATGACACACAAAGCCACAGAGGCCTTCCCAGCAAGCGTGCACAGAGGACAGTCATTCAGGCACCCAGTCTTTTCACAAACATACATCCATGTAAGACCCTCACTCATACGTGCTGGGGGCCCTCACGCCTGCACAGTCACCCAGGTCCTCACACAGACTCATGGATACATGCATACAACACAGGAGGAACACAGATGCACAGGCAGATGATAGGGAGCAACTGTGTACACACTGGGCACACCTCGCCCCACCACAGAAGGAATCCCCACAGCACACACTGCTGCCCCTCAACCTTCCATCTTGGCAAAAACAAGGCCCAGGCTTGCCCATCAGCTCCATCCCCTCCCTGCCCGAGACAGGCCCTGCCCTGCCTGTCCCAGCCTGCTCGGGGTGGGGCCCCGCCTGCCCCCAGCGCCAGCTGCCAGCTCAGCACAGGGCAGGCTGCCCACTGCTCCAGCACATCGCCCGTCCCACCCCTCCTCCTAGGTCTGCCACCTCAGCATCTGGGCCCCAGCCTGTGCCCCACCTAGCCCGTTTCTGCAGGCCAGTGGGTGGGTAGAGCACCTAACCCCAGAATGGGGGACCGGGAAGCGGGAGCTGATGGCCAGACCCTAAGGGAAGGGGCAGCTGAGCTCAGAGCCTTCCGCCAAGCCCCAGGTCTTTTCTCTTTTCAGACGGATCCCTCCTCACCGACACTGGGCCCTCACAGTCACAGGCAGCTTCCGGGTAGCAGGAGCAAACATACGTGGAGCCACAACTCCACCATACACAGGCATTCCACCCACACTGTCCCCTCATCCACGGACATAGGTCATTGCACACAAGCTTCCAAGCACACACCCCACCCCTGGAGCAAACATACTGCCAGCACTACCCCCACAGCCACTTAGCACAGGCCCCACACACCGCCACGCTATCACACGCTCCCAGCATGCCACACGCAACAACAGAACCGCCATTTGCAGGCACGTGAAAATCCCATCCCACAAACAGGGTTTCATGCAGTCTCCATAAAATATACACAGTCGGACACAATGTCCCTGTGCACACCCAAGCACACAGACTTGTGCCATGTCATGAGGTGCTTGTCACTGTCCCCACTGCAGCCATGCCAGTTCTGTCCTGGGTGAGCTGGGAGGTCTGGGGGGTAAATCTTAGCATGCTTCCCCCTCCATTGTGCTTGCAGTTCCAGGACATTGGAGTAGGCTTTATCTTGTCCCTACTCTGTCCATATCCTGGATCTAAAATAAGCATGGGAGGCTGGGAGATGTCGCCCCAGAAGCCAGGACCTCTCACAAGCCAGTTCCTGGGCATGCAGGAGAGGAGCAAAAACAGGCCAGTGGCTGCTTTAAGCACAGAGCCATAGGGACCCTAAGGCACTGTGGTGGACTCAGGAAGAGGAGTAGGCCCCGTGGCCTGCCAACCCAGGAGGAGGCTGTGTAAGAGCCTCCTCTGGAGGAGTGACAAAATGGCAGAAGAGGCCTTGGGATAGAACCTGCATTCAAAAGGCAGTAAAGGCCTAGAGAGAGGCCCAGGCCCTTGGAGGAAGGTAGGCAGAGGTGTAAGGGACCTTGAACTCTCTTCTCCCCGGGCAGCTCTCTCCCCCACCTTGTGGCCTGGTGTTGGGTGGCTGGTGTTTATAAGCCCACTGGGGCTTCTGGGGCCAGCCCTGCTCTGTTTCTGGATCCTAATATTAGTAGCATCATGCATTTAGCTTGTGAAAATGCATCAAGCTGCATGCTTAGGACACGATACTCTCTCCGTGCATGCTACAATTCAAGGAAGACTACCAAAACAAAAATAATCTATCAATTCCCCACAGCATCCAGAGCTCCATGTCTTCTGGATTAATGTGAGCACATCTGTCTGTGCCTGTCAGAGCCTGCCTGCGCCTGTGCACATATAACCACCCACGTGGATTATTCCTTGTCTCTAGTGCCTGAGGCCCTCCATGCATGCACCTCCCGCACACACATGCACACACACGCTTGCCAGCACACACACACCCAGCTCCTGAGATGGCGAGGCTGCTACTGCAGAGGACAGAAGAATGCAGCCAGACCTTCCTTTCTTTTCGACAACTGTGCCACGCATGGGGGACACAGGAGGCATTCCAGGCACACTTGGCCCAAGCCAGGTTCACTGTTGCCTGGGGAGACTACAATGCAGTGAGAAGCGCCATGGGGTGGGGTCCGGGTAGTAAGGAGCACAGGCTCAGAGCAGTCAGAGAAGGACTTACAGAGGAGGTAAACCTTAAGGCAGGCGGAGGAAATGTCCATCCAATGGATGGTTCAGACATTTGAAGTGTAGGTGGGTGGGGCATACACAAAGGCTCATGGGAAGGTGTGGCGTGTGAGGAGACTGCAGGAGGGGTGGTAGGGGAACAGAAAGCCCTGACTGCAGAGGTGGTCCTCTGCCGGGTAAGCCAGCCCTGAACAACCATCCTCAAGTATCCCCCAGGAAGGAATTTGGTCTGGGCTATGACATGAATGACATCAACCAGAAGGAGTGCTGTGGAGGAAAACGACTAAACTGGGAGTAAGGACTTTTAAGTTCTCACCCCACCTCTACTTCATGATTCCTGCCATCTCCCCCTGAGCCCCCAAACAACAAGGTGCTGGGCCTCCAAGCTGCTGACCCATGAGGCCAGCTGGGTTTGGATAGGGCATGCCTGCCATGCTTGTGCTCCCGGGTCCCCCATCTATCCCTTCCTTTCAGCACCACTTGACAGTCCTGTGCAGCCTCGAACCTCCCACCCTGACGAAGCAGGCTCTACCAATGGAGCCTGCAGTCAGGAGCTCCCCCTGCTGGAATGATGGGAACCAGCAAGTTAGGACAGGCAGCGTGGCGCCCTCTAGAGGAGCCGCCTGGTGTTCTCACCTGGTACTCAAACCTTGGGTGAGCGGATTAGCTGAGAACATACAGCTTCAGAAACAGGGCTGCCGCACCCGGTTGTGCAGAGCACTCTGGCTTCAGCTCCCCCACCCACACACCCAGCAACAATGCCAGGATTGCTGGGTATACATAGATAGCGACTAAAATCCACCCCAAACTCCAAATTCATACCCTGGTACAAGACTGTATTCCCCAGGAGGATGAGGACCTTCCTCTGATTTACACAAAGCCACCCTGTGGGTTAGTGGTGTCCTGTAACCCAAGAGACTCCCAGGCCTGGCTTCAGGAACAGAGAAGCTCCCATGGAGTCTCCGCGCTGGGGAGCCGCTACAGTAGTTTCCTCCCTGTTCCTCTGCTGCCCCCTGGGGGACACCTGAGGAAGCTCCTGTTTGCACAAATGCAATTGGCTTCCCTCAACTATAGCCCAGTGTGGATGCCAGTTTTTCAAGGATCCCGACAGAACACAGGATATAGGGAAAGGTGAACATCCAGGACTCTCCACTCTGCTACTCTTCTCTGTGTCCTTTCAGTCCCCACCACAGCACTGTTTCCCAATGCCAAAATTGGTTCCCAAAGTCTAGCCAATGAAGACGGGAACTGAAGTTGGCCATTTTTCCCCTTTTGTCAGATTCCCTCCATCTGCCTCTGCTGACTCAGGCTGCTATGCTGCAGGGACCAAGGCAAGCCCTGCCTCTTGACCTCAGTCCTACTTGCAATGGGAGTCCAAAGACAAGTTTCCAGTGGCTTATGTGACCTTGGCCAAGAACATTTTTCTAAACATTTGGATTAGTTGGCATTTAAAAATCAGATTTCATGTAAAAAATTTGATTTTTTTTTTTTCTGTTGCCAAGTTGAAAACTCTGGCCACTGGGCAGGGGTTGAGGAAAGAGTCTGCCTGAGACCTGACCCCAATATCTGGGAAGCCAGGGAAAAGTGCAAAAGGAAGGCCACACTCCTTGCTCTTCTGACCCCAGCTTCTGCCTGCAGTTGAGAGGCCTCACACACAAGCCAGCAGACACCCCAACTGGCCTTCCAAGTGCTGTCTGGCCAATAAAAATATAATATAACCATAAATGTGAGCCTCCCAATGGAATTTTCTAGTGAGCATATTTTAAATGGAAAAAGAAACAGATAGAATTAATTTTAATAATATATTTTATGTATATGCCAAATATTATTTCAACATATAGTCAACCTTAAAATGATTCACAAGATAGTTTACATTCTTTTTCTCTCATACTAAATCTCAAGGTTTGGTGTGTAAGTTAGCACTTTCAACACATCTCAGTTCGTACTAGCTGCATTTTAAGCACTCAGTAACAGCTTAATAGTACCTTATTAGATGGTACCATAAGAAGCCCCAACCCCCTCCTCCCCCCTGCCAGAACTAATAGTACCCGGGAGGCCAAGCAGTGTCCAGCAGTGGGCTTAGACCACTTGGATGGGGCTCTGGAAATATGGGCTTTGTTTAGGTGGGTGCACTCCTCTGACCCCCGCCCAGGGTTTCTCACCAGGAAGGGGCATAAGGTCACAGCCAGAGGAGTAATAGTGGGACTCACTAAAGCAAGGGTGCCCCTGGCCCAAGCCTAGGAGGGGCACTTACTGCTCTTTATACATGGAAACAATTCTAGTTTGCCACAGTCCTCACCATTCCCTTTTACTGTCCCAGCAACAAAGCAAATATCAGATGCCATTTCTCTGTAGGCTTACACCATCTTATAGAAAAAGGAAAAGAAAATTAAATTGTCCATGTACCTACAGTTCACTCTATAGTGGGAAGATGAAAGGCCCACATGCTCCAAAAAAATAGAGTAAACATAATTTCTGTGAACACAAAGAATATTTAAAATTTGTTAATGTGCAAATAACAAGTATCTTTCCACATTTTCTTACCCCAGACCCACTTTACTCTTGCCTTAGCTGCCTGGTCCCTGCTGGCTTTTGAAATCTTGACCCCTTAAATAAAAATCATCTCCAAGGTACCTACATTCTTACTGATCCAGTCAAACCTAAAGGGAGAAGCAGCTGGAAGGAGACAGCCTCTGGAGCCGGCTCCCTTGTGGCCGCATTTTGCTGGCTAATCCCTATAATGCCCTCCAGGGGGCGCCTGGAGCCCAGGAGAAGACGCTCTCTGGCGCAAAGGTGACCAGCCCTCCTGCTTCCTGTGCCCCACCCTACAGCATAGCCACTGCTAGGCCCTCTCCTCTAGTCCCACAAGATTCCCCGAGAGAAAAAGGGGCAGATAAAGTAATATGTCAAAAGCTCAGGTTTAGGTCCAAGCGCAGCCGTACTTGCGGATGCAAAACGAAAATTGAACTCGCCTCACCTAACCGATGAGAATCCAAGGAGGCAAAGCCCTCCTGCGCATTTTGGAGACAGAACCCAGTACAGAAGTGAGGAAGAAAGCCCGACGGAGGTGGGGAGGAAGCAGGGAGCGGGCGGATGCTTTCCCCAGCCCCCTCTGCCGCCTTCCATCCCATCCTGCGTTTTGAGGAGCCCTGGTCTTGTAGAAGTGTCTGCGGTACCCGGTGAGGGACACAGAAGGAAAGACAAGGAGAGAATTCCTCCTGAAGGGGCTCCTGCGGGGAGAAGCGTGCGCTTTAAATCCATCACCGCATCTGATCGCACAGCCCCCCAGCAATGCCGGGTTTGCCAGCTGCAGACTGAAACGCACAGGGCGGGCAAAATGCCCGGGCTCACAGATCCTGTGAGCGCAGAGCCAGGGTGTCACCCAGGTCTTCTACCTCCTCGCCCAGGGCTCAGGCCGCTGTGCTGACTTGAGGCGCATGTGTCACTATCAGAAGATTCCAGAATCCGTCTTCCTAAAGCATTGCCTCCACCAACTCTTCCTAGTTCCCCACTTGGGTCGGGGGACCTCCAGTTGCAACCACCACTTCTTCGATCAAGGTCAAATTTCTCAGTTCAGCATTCTGGGCCTCCAAATTGTCCAGAGAATAAAGTGGATGGGCTAGAAGGTATTTTTTAAAACACTGTTCAAAATCTGGGTGCAGTGGCGCAGGCCTGTAATCCCAGCAGCTCAGGAGACTGAGGCAGGAGGTTCACGAGTTCAAAACCAGTCTCGGTAACAGAGCAAGGCCCTAAGCAACTTAGAGAGACCCTATGTCTAAATAAAATATTAAAAAGGACTGGGGATGTGGCTCAATGGTTAAGGGCCCCTAGGTTCAATCTCCAGTACCAAAAATGAATAAATAAATAAAACATTGTTCAATTCCTTCTTGTTCAAGAAAAGTGAACCAAAACCCAGAGAGGGGAGGAATTTCCCAAATATCCCAGAGCCAACCATGAATTTGGAAGTCGGTTGGCTGACCCCTATCCTCTGCTCATTCCTGGAGCCCCTCAGTGGCCACCCCTCAGAAACAGGCTGATGTGCTCCTTATGGTAGGATAAACTTTATCTGGGATTACAGAAATAAATAAATAAATAAATAAATAACAGTGACTTTACCCAAATAAGAATTTTATTCCTTTCTCAATTTCCAGGAAATATCTGTCAAAGCCAGTATAGTACCCCATGACAACAGGGACAAGGTCCCATCTTTCTTTTGCTCTGCAAAGGGCTCCATTCCCCAGGCTTCTGTTTCCTAGGCCAACTCATAATCCAAGATGGCTGCTGAACTCCCACCATTGTGTGTGCATTCCTGCCGGCAGAAAGGAGGGGTGTCTCTATGAGGACACTTCCTCAAAGTTGCCCCCTCCACTACAACTTCTATCCCTTTGACCCAGAGCCACAGATAACTACAAAGAAAGCAGGGAAATGTAGTCTTTTCTCCAGATAACCATGTGCTCAACCATAAAATGGAATTCTGGTTACTGAGGAAAGGGAAGAGTGAGCAGGAGTTGGGGACCACCAACAGGCCAGACCACCAGACGCACTAAATCACCAGAGTCCCCCATTACGCTGCTCACTTATCACGGGCCCAACATTCAGGGAACTTCTTCCATCTTGTGCCTGGAGAGGATCTGGTTCACCCCAGAGGCCCAATAAATGTGTGCTGCACAACTGAAGAAGTGAGGGTGACTCTGCTGGGACTGATGTCTGTCCAGTCAGTCTGGAAGGGGTGAGGTCAAGGACCCTGCCCAATACGTCTGCATTCACCTGCGCCCCTCCCCCGGCCGCCCAGGCACCAGGCACACACTGCCAGGCGCGCCAACTCCTCCCACGCCTTCCTCAGCCCTGAAAGGAGGCCCGCCCGTGGCTGTCTGGGGTGGGATGTGGCCCTGATCTCCCTCAAGCCACTTCGTGGGGAGGTGCAGGTGCTCCTGGGCGTCCGATGGAGTTACATCCTGAGAGACCCATCACACGTCGAAAATCTCATGAAGTCAAGGGTACATTTAATGCACCAGCTTAGCCACACAATGCACTGGACAGCACAGGTCGCTTCCCCTCCTGTCTGCCTGGCTGATGGGACTGAGGCACCTGCCACTGCCCAGCATCGTCACCCAGTATAGCTTCTGTGGGTTGTTTTTTGGTCATTTTTTGTACCAGGGATTGAACCCAGAGGCCCTTAACCACTGAGCCACATCCCCAGCCCTTTTTTATATTTTATTTTGAGACAGGGTCTTGCTGAGTTGCTTAGGGCCTCATTAGTTGCTGAGGCTGGCTTTGAACTTGTGATCCTCCTGCCTCAGCCTCCTGAGCTGCTGGGATTACAGGTGTGGGCCACTGGCCCAGCCACCCAGTGTTGTTCCTACTAAACACACAGGGCTTCACATCAGAAAGTGGAAAAACCATGAAGCCAAACCATCATGGGGCCTCCCATATTTTAAAAGATCCATACACCAACTGTTTCTGGATGAGATCTGAGCAAATCACTCTCTTCCCAACAGAAAGAGTTTATAAGGATTAAAATGTAGAAAAATAGATAAATGACTATCAACATAGAAATGGTTCATAATTTCATAATTTTTATTGACTGTTGGGTTTCATAATTTTTATTGACTGGCACATGCCTACGATCCCAGTCACTTGGGAGGAAAAGACAGGAGGATTGTGAGTTCAAAGCCAGCCTTAGAAATTTAGCAAGGCCCTAAGTAACTCAGTATGACCCTGTCTCTAAATAAAATATAAAAAGGGACTAGGGATGTAACTCAAAGGTTAAGTGCCCCTGGGTTCAATCCCCAGTACCAAAATAAAGTAATGATAATAATTTTTATTGACCACCTACTCTGTGCTTTGCAGGCACTCTGCTGGGCACTGAAGAATCAGTGGAAAAACAGGCAGGTGTGGAGTGACCCCTATACACCCTGAAGCCTACAGTCTATGAGGTAATTAATGAAATTCCACTATAGATGAGTGAATGACTCTACTGTACAAGGAAAAAATTCTAAGCACCTGGAAAGTTTATTATTGAAAGTGCTTTCAAAAATGCAAATCAGATTCAGTTACTCTTCTACATAAGACTTTTTGATGTTCACATCTAGGCCACAGCCTCAAGTCCTGACTCTCTATTATGCTGTAGTGGTAGATGTATGTCATTGTACCTTGGCCAGACCCTTAGCATGTCCAACACAAAGACTGACCCTAATGTCAACTGCGGACTCTGGGTGACATGTCAAAGATGTGTCAGTGTAACTTCAGATAGAGCACTCATCTCCAATGTTTATAAAGAACTTAAAAAACTTTGCACCCAAAATACAAAGACCCCAATCAATAAATGGGCTAAGGAAATGGGCAGACACTTCACAGAAGATATACAGGTGATCAACAAATACATGAAAAAGTGCTCATCATCCCTAGTAATTAGAGAAGTGCAAATTAAAACCACCCTAAGATTTCATCTAACTCCAATTAGAATGCCTATTATCAAGAACACAAGCAATAGTAAGTGTTGGCGAGGATGTGGGGAAAAAGGCACATTCCTACATTGCTGGTGGAGTTGAAAATTTGTGCAGCCACTCTGGAAAACAGTATGGAGATTCCTCAGAGAACTTAGAATGGGCCCACCCTTTGACCCAGCTATCCCACTCCTGGGTTTATACCCAAAGGACTTAAAATCAGCATACTACAGTGACACAGCCACATCAATGTTCATAGCAGCTCAATTCACAATAGCTAGATTGTGGAACCAACCTAGATGCCCTTCAATTGATGAATGGGTAAAGAAACTGTGGTATATATACACAATGGAATATTACTCAGCCATAAAAAAGAATAAAATTATGGCATTTGCTGATAAATGGATGAAGTTGGAAAATATCGTGCTAAGTGAAATAGGCCAAGCCCAAAAAACCAAAGGCCAAATGTTTTCTCTGATAAGTGCATGACAATATATAACGAGGGAGGATGGCAGGGGGAAGAGAAGAATGAAGGAACTTTGGATGGTGTAGAGGAAATGGAGTGGAAGGGTGGAGGATAGAAAGATAGTAGAATGAGACAGACAGTATTACCCTATGTATATATATGATTACATGAATGGTGTGAATCTACATTGTGTACAACCTTGATTCATCTGGAATGGTCAAACAAGGATCTACCTTTGTCTATACCTGTGCATTTCTAGAAAAATAAAATTTAGTCCTATAAGAAATCAATTTTTTTTTTTTTTTTTTTTTTGGTACAAGGTGTTGAACCCAGGGGTGTTTAACCACTGAGCCACATCCCCAGCCCTTTTATTTAGAGACAGGGTCTGACAGAGTTGCTTAGGGTCTTGCTAAATTGCTGAGGCTGGCTTTGAACTTTCAATCCTCCTGCCTCAGCCTCACAAGCCACTGGGATTACAAGCACGCACTGCCATGTCCCATGGAATCAAGATTTTTTTTTAATGTCTATCAAAATTTAACTTAGTGACTCAGGAGGTTGAGAAAGGAGGATCACAAGTTCAAAGCCAGACTCAGTAACTTAGAGAGGGCCTAAGCAACTTAGTGTGACCCTGTCTCAAAATAAAAAAGGGCTGGGGATGTGTCTCAGTAATTAAACACCTGTGGATTCAATCCCTGGTACAAAAAATAAAATAAAATAAAATAAAATCCTCGGATGCTCAAGTCTTTTAAATAAGATGATGTCATATCTGCACAGAACATACCACATCCTCCTACATACTTTAAATCATCTCTAGATTACTTTTTTTTTTTTTTAATGGTACTAGGGATTGAACCCAGGGATGTTCTACCACTGAACCACATCCCTAGCCCTTTTTATTTTCATTTTGAGACAGGTTCTTGACAAGTTTTGTTTAGGGCCTTGACAACTTGCTGAGGCTGGCCTTGAACTTGTGATCCTCCTGCCACAGCCTCCCTAGTTCCTGGGATTACAAGTGTGTGCCACCATGCTTGGCTCTAGATTACTACCAGTAATACCTAATGCAAGGTACATGTAAATGCTATGTAAACAGGGTTCAACTGTATCGTTGAGGGAATAAGATAAGAAAAAGGTCTATATGTGTTCAGTACTGACACGATTCTTTTTTTTAAGTTTTAAGTTGTTGATGGACCTTTATTTGATTGATTGATTGATATGTGGTACTAAGAATCTAAGCCAGTACTTCACACATGCTAGGCAAGTGCTCTACCACTGAGCCACAACCCCAGCCCCTGACACAATTCTTTTCTGGAATATTTTCTAGCAGTGGTTGACTAAATCTTCAGATGCAGAAGCCACAATTATGCAGGGCGGACTATCGTTCATCCTTTCTGAGTCTCTTCCTCTAAATGAGATCTGGATTTACAGCTCTTGCATTTGTTAAAAATTTGATAGGTAATTGGGATGTTTACCCCACGGGACACACAAGAATCAGCTGGAAGGAGCAATCAGGTGGGAGAGGAAGGGAACTCCGGAGCCATCCTGCCTTTCCCTCAGTAAACACCCAGGCTGCGGAAATTCCCAGGAGCCTGGGAATGGGGGTGCCTCCTGCTGGCCCACTGCCTGGGTGGGGCCTGATAAGACAGGTGGCTGGCTTCAAGGGTTGGGTGGGGCATAGTTGAAAATATTGACTTGGGGCCCCAGAGTGCAAGAGGTCCCTGTCACCATGTGCTGGGACTCCTGGACTCTGACACCAGCCTCCTGATTCCTGGGACCCACTGAGAGATCTGGGTTACACGCACAGAGTGCAAGTTGGTATTTTTTAATAAACCTTTTGTTTCTGTAAAAAAAATAAAATAAAATTATTTCATTTGCAGGAAAATAGATAGAGACCATCGTGTTAAGCAAAAGAAGCCAAACTCAGGTGGTAAAGGATTGTGTTTCCTCTCCTATGTGGAAGTTAGAGAGGAAAAAGGAAAAGAAAGGGCCCCCTCCCTCCCCCTTTTTTTTTCCTACCCCCCTGTAAGAATCTCATGGAAATCAAAGCAAATCAGCAGAGGAAAGGGATCAGGGGATGGGACGTGGGGAGGGAGGGGGGAAGTTCTGGCAAGTGAAACTGGCCAAATAATTGCTTTGTTTTTTGCATGTACAAATATGTAAAAATAAATCCCATTATTATGTACAAATATAATGCACCATAAAAAAATGAGGCAAGAGAGAAAGGAAAGCTTGTTTCTGAGATGTTGTGTGTGTATGTGTGTGTATGTGCAGGTCATAATAAAAATGAATTTACTGTGGGCCTTTGCCAAAATAGTTAGAAAGCCACTGAGCTAGATAATGGTGTTGTTAGTCTTATGGCCCATGAACCCTGGCCCCTGCACTGGGTGGGCAGGGCTGAGGAGGAAGAGAGCCCAGCCTGTCTGGGAGCCCAGTTCCATGGAGGTGGGTAGCTATGGAGGTGGCAAGATGGGGCCCTCAGGGACTGGGAAGCCAAGGGTCCAGGCCAGGAGCCCTGCACTGGGAACCCACAACAGGGCCAGGCACGAGCTTCCTGCTCCAGCCTATCCCCACTCATTGTACCTCTGTGTCTCTATGTCTCTTCAGTGCCAGCAGTGGTACAGGAGTGTTGGGGGTATACTCTGCCACCCTGCTGTGTTCTAAACCCCCTTCCTGCCCTAAAACCTTGGAGATGGTCCAGACAGAAAGGCAAACCCCTAAAGGGGCTCGGTGGTATATGTCTATAATCCCAGCGATGTGGGAGGCTGAGGCAGGAGGATCGCAATTTCAAAGCCAGCCTCAGCAATTTAGCCTTAAGCGACTCAGTGAGACTGTCCTCTAAATAAAATACAAAAAAGGGGCTGGGGAAGTGGCTCAGTGGTTAGGCACCCCTGAGTTCAATACCTGATACCAAAAAAAAAAAAAGAAAAAAAGAAAGGCAAACCTCTTCACACACCTCATAGAACCTATACACGCCCATGGGCACACAGCACGCCCTCCACATGCAAACACAGGATGCACGCACGCCCTCTGTATCATAAACAGAGCACGTCAAGGGGGAGGAAGGGGCAGTGAGAAGCCATCAGGGTGGGTGGGTGCAGCGACTGTGAGCGCAGCAGGGAAAGCCCCTCTGTTACTGCCAAGTCCTGTACAGTACTAGCTTGGCTTCTAGAAATCTCCAGCATGACACACCCAGTTGCTGAGAATAAACTCCAAAGGGATAGGAAAACCAGGACTCCACAGTCCCTCGCTGCAAGGGAACAAAAGTGGTAAAAAAGACATCTTTGGCCACAAGGAAGCCCCGTGCCTGGCTGAGAAGATCGGGTTTGGGAACTGGAGTCCTGGCCCCAGCTGGCCCCGGATGGGTCACATTCCAGGTGAGCCAATTACTTGACGTCTCCAAACCTGGCTTTATCGCAAATAGTCCTAAAACTGAGGTACATGGGAAAGCAGACTGAACTGTCTCCTGATAAGGCCATCTAAAACCCGCCCACCTACCTTATGGAGTTTGCCACATAGACCAAATGAACCTGGGTATTGGGGAGCAAGCTGCAACCATAAGGCACCATGCATAGGTGACAGACTGTTGTACAGGTACAGATGTTCCCAATCATGACCAAGTATCAACCAGGTTTCATCAAAGGAGTCATTTTGGGAACAGCCTGGAGGAGGCCAAACTGTCCTGCCCAGCACCCTCTGCTTCCTGGGCCCCTCCCACTTCTGAGTCCAGGTAAAGGCCTCCGGAGCACCTCCCTCCCGCCCTGTGGACATGAGACACACATAGCAAGGTCAGCTGGCAGGGCCACCGGAGGCTTTATTTTGGAAAAAAACAAATGAATTGGTTTGGGGTTAAGGGCATGGGCAAGAGGGGGTACTCCAGGCAAAAGAGGGGATGCCCAGGGGTGGGTAGGGCTAGGGCTGAGCCTCGGGTGGGTCTCTCGTTCCCTATGCTCCCCTCTTACAGCTGCCTCCCCCCAGGCTCTGGGGCAGCAGCAGAAGGCAGGAGACGGGAGGAGCTACGGAGGCCGTTCACTTGGGCAGGACATCTGAGGACTCAGACACCAGCTTCCCATCGCGAGTCTCAATCTTCTTCACAACCACGGCCTTGGTGCGGCTGAAGGAGCTAGAGCCCCCAGCAGAGCTGAAGCTGGGCTGGAAGGAGCTGAGGCCGTAGCTGAGGCCAGGGCTGGAGAGGCCCCCATAGGATGTGCTCAGTCCTCCTGGTCAGGAACAGAAGGAGCACGTGAGCCCCGCCCACATCAGGCCCCACCGGGCCCACACACCCTGGACTGCCTGGCTATGGAGATTCTAGCCCAGGTCTGTCTGACCAGTCACAGCATCCTTCCGCACTCAGGACTGCCAGGGAACCAGGAGGAGGGTGGGAGGGAGCTGCCATATTAGCTGCCTGTCCTTGGCAGCTGGGCCCCAGCTTCCTCCATTGTGTTAGAAGGAAAGTTACAACAGTTATTTTTAAAAATGAGTACAATAAAGCATATAAAGCACTTAGCACTGTGCCTGGTCACAGCTACCATTTATTTGGGGGGCTTTCTATTAGTACCTGTATTATCTGGGTCCTGGGTATGTCCCCTATCATTCTAGTTTTCTCTCAAGAACAGGAATTCTGCTCCTCCTGTCTCCCTCAACTGCTCCGGAGCACGGCTCCTCCTGCAGGTCTCCTGAACCCCTGGCCTCCATCCCCAGGTCCCAGGACACTCACCTGAGTAGCCACTGGTGGTCTTCGTATGGATACTCATGTTCTGCATCCCAGACTCCAGCCTATACCCAGATATGTAGTATGTCAGAGTCAACTCCTAGCCCATCTTGTCCCAGAACAGGACCCAAGTCCCAAGGGGGCTCCAGGCAGCCCCCATCCCTCCCCACCCCAGGTTCCAGGAACGGGGCTCCAGGACCAGCGAGAGATCCCCACACACCTGCTCTCCTCGCCCTCCAGCAGCTTGCGGTAGGTGGCGATCTCGATGTCCAGGGCCAGCTTGACGTTCATGAGCTCCTGGTACTCGCGCAGCTGCCGCGCCATGTCCTGCTTGGCCCGCTGCAGGGCGGCCTCCAGTTCAGCCACCTTGGCGTTGGCATCCTTAATGGCCAGCTCCCCGCGCTGCTCAGCATCGGCGATGGCAGCCTCCAGGGATGCCCTCTGTGGGGAAAGCAGACAGGTAAGCCGGCAGCGTCTGGTACACCAGCCCTCCATCCCTCTTCTAGGCTAGACTCAAAAGGAGGTACCCACCATGAGACTGAGGAAGCAGAATGCAGCCACCGCAGGCCCTTCCCTTCACACGCTTTCCACCTGTGCCACTTAGGTTCCCTACCTTAACAGAACCAGATCTCTGGGTTCTAGACTTCCCCTAAAGGAGCAAAACCAACCTTGCCCTGATATACGAGACCAGTTAAATAAAGCAGGCTTGGGGATGTACCCTGGACCCCATCCTACCACCCTGTCCTGGTCCCAGAGTCTGCTCAGTGTCCCTCTGCTTCCCAGGAGCAGTTTGAGAAAGGTGGATGAAAGTCACCCCTCCAGCTCTGGGCCCGGACCCCTCCCTACTTCCTACATGACCTTCTCTCACCCAAAGCTGTCCAAGGACCCTGCCCCACTCCCAGTCAGTGGCTACCTGGCCTTTGAGGGCCTCGATCTCCGCCTGGAGGCGGCTGATGTTGCGGTTCATCTCAGAGATCTCATTCTTGGTGCGGCGCAGGTCATCCCCGTGCTTCCCAGCCAGCGTCTGCAGCTCCTCGTACTGCAGATGTGGGACAGGATGAGATTCAAGAGAGGACCCCTGGACCCTCAGGTGCCCTCCCGCAAGGGACAGTGCCCTCTCAGCCAGGTCACCAGAGCCTGGATCACCTCGACCCCTCAGGCTCCTATACACATGCAGACACACACACAATCACTAAGGGCCTCTTCTCAGGCCACCAGGCACCCATTCTGCAGGTCCAGCTCACAGCAGGCAGAGCAGAGCTGAAATCCTGCTCCCTTCCCAAAACACAAAATAAGCCAGAAGGAGAGGCCCAGCCTAGTGGCCCTGCTCTTCACCTTTATCTGGTACATGCTCTCGGCCTCGGCCCGGCTGCGGTTGGCGATCTCCTCGTACTGGGCGCGGACCTCAGCAATGATGCCGTCCATGTCCAGGGAGCGGCTATTGTCCATGGACAGCACCACGGACGTGTCGGAGATCTGGGACTGCAGCTCACGGATCTCCTAGGGGAACAGAGGGGCAGGTGGTAAGGCTCTACCCTGCACAAAAGGGTCCTTCCTTAGGGAATAAGACAACAGAGGAGAGGAGCAGGAGCAGGAGGGAGTTAGGACTGGAGAAGGCCAAGTTCCTGCAGAAGGAAGATAGGTCAAGGACCTGGAACGCGGAGGGAAGGACACAGGAAACCTGGCTGTGGGTGAATAACCAAGGGAGAAGACCCCTTCTCTGCTCTCAGCCACCAATACTAAGCCCACAGAGGTGGCTGATACAGCCCCCAAGGATCGGGAACAAGGGCTCTGGGGATGCAGCAGACCTCAGTAGCTACTGGGTCACCATTCTGTGACAGCCTTGGATAGCTTATTTCACTGCTCTGAAACCATTTCCTCATCTCCAAAATGGGGTAATAAACTCTCCCTCATGCAAGGGAACAGTGCCACTAGAATAACATTAACTGGGCTAATATTTCCTTGTCTGTTGGTGCACTAGGGGCTGGAGGAAGCCTTTGGCCAGGTCCCAGGGTAGAGCACTACAGGGCAGGGACCCTCCTCTGCAAGCCCCCAAGAACATACCTCTTCATACAGCTGCCTGAGGAAGTTGATCTCGTCAGTCAGCCCTTCCAGGCGAGACTCCAGCTCCACCTTGTTCATGTAAGCTTCATCCACATCCTGGCGGGGAGGGGAGGGGGCTCTGAGCTGAGTGCCCACCCCCAACCCCAATCCAGGGGCTCCCCAACATCACTCTATGACCTGGACTTGGGACCTTCTAACTAATCGCCTCCCCTCCCCCCACATTGTGGATGATCCTCCAGCCCAAGTTCTGTCCATCCCACCTGCATCCCCAACCCACACACCTTGACTCTGCTTCCTACAGTACCCACCCCACCTGCCCACCCCAGGAAGGCCTCTATGGCCAGACCTCCAATTCTGCTCCATTTTTTTTTCCTTTCCTTTTTTTTTTTTTTTTTTTTTTTTAATAATCAGTCATATAGTGTTATTTATTTCCACTGTAGGACAGAGGGTGTGTGGGACAGACAACGTTGATGTACAATAAGTTAATTACCTCTTCCAAATGAAAATAATTCTGCAAGTGACAGCGACAGTATATGTAATGTGACTGTCCATTTGATGAAAACACTTGCCACATCCATAAGCCTTATTTTCTGAGACATGTTTGCAAATAGTGACCAAAAACCTTTCCCATTTTCTTGCCATTTAGAAACTAAACACTAAATGTATCAGAATAAATCAGGGTAAACATCAAGAATTCACAAAGGTAGGTAATGAAAAGGGGTTATGTCTTTTTTTGTTTGTATTTAAAGGTTTGCAAAACCAACAGCTGCCAAAATTAGCATCTGGCTCTTTTCTGTATTTAAATATAGCATATTTACATCCCATATGTCAGCACACTATAGCATATATAATGCCAGAGCTGGATGGGAGTTTAAGGGATCTTTCTAAAGCAACCACTTTTTTTTTTTCCAGACTGCATTTTGATTCATTGTACACAAATGGGGTACAACTTTTCATTTCTATGGTTGTATCCTTAAAAAAAAAAAAAAACAGGTTTTATTCACTTTTTTTTTTTTTTTTTTTTGGGTGCTGGGGATTGAACCCAGGGCCTTTTGCTTATAAGGCAAGCACTCTACCGACTGAGCTATCTCCCCAGCCCCTATTCACTTTTTTTTTTTTTTTTTTTTTTTTGCAGTGCTAGGGATTGAACTCAGGGCCTTGTGCATGCAAGGCAAGCACTCTACCATCTGAGCTATATCCCCAGCCCTTCATTCACTTTCTCTTGTACAAAAATCCTCTATTGGAGCCAGAGCTGGAGCCTGGGTCCTTTGCACTGAGACTCTGGTGGAGGCTTCCATTTTTTTAAACCATATTCCAACACTGATGTCCGGAATTCTGTCCAAATGCACTAAACTACCTGTCTTTATCTGAGTTTCCATGTTATACATCTTGAATGAACTCAAATGCTAAAATTAATATGTCCCGTT
Organism: Sciurus carolinensis; assembly: GCF_902686445.1. NCBI lineage: Eukaryota > Metazoa > Chordata > Mammalia > Rodentia > Sciuridae > Sciurus > Sciurus carolinensis. The sequence goes on from NC_062216.1 coordinate 112,965,657, forward strand.
ACTTAGAAACATTTAGGGACAGAATCTAGAAAGTTCTTAGTCCAAGTCTCTATGCCCCAGCCTCCAGCATCTGAAGAGAGATCCAGCATGTGAAGAGAGATAGAAGGACACCTCACCTTCTTGATGAGGACAAATTCATTCTCCATCTCTGTACGCTTATTGATCTCATCCTCATACCTAGTGGGAAAAGGTTTAGAATCAGAGCATGAAGCAAAGGGGAGGTGGCCCTGGGTCTTCTCTTGCTGGTGGTGGTAATACCTGGGATTGAAGCCAGGGTCTTGGGCACACTGAGCACACGCACTACCACTGGGCTATAAACCCAGCCCTGCCCTCTTTTAAGGGGGACATGAATATCTAGAAAACTCAGTTCACAGAAATGCAAGATATGAGCAGGGTGGTTCTTCTGTCCTCACCATCCTCTCCCCTCTCCCCACCGTCTCACACCCTATCCTCAATCAATTAGGAGGCCTAGAGCAGGAAATCTTTCTCCAACTTCATGAATACACATTGGACTGGGCATACTGGAAGGATCAACAGCAGGGCCTGACGTGGGATCTCAGACAGAACTCCCTGGAGTTTGCCAGAGGTCAGAGGTCAGGAATAAATAGGTAACCAGGGATTACAAGTATGAAAGCAAAGCTTGTTGGCTGCCTATCTCAGGGGTACTACTTAAGCATTACATGTAACTTGTCCAAATCTGGGCAGTCCTGAGATTGAAGGGATGGATGCGATGAATAATTATGCCAGGACAATGGGCACAAATATAGACTGTCCCAAGCAAGCCTGATCAGATGGTCGCCCTAAGCAGAGAGCCACAGGGGCTTGGGCCTCTGCTCCGGGGAGCGGGGTCGGGTAGGATGACTCAGAGGAGGAAGGGGGTTTGGGAGCTCACTTATTCTTGAAGTCCTCCACCAGTCCCTGCATGTTGCCAAGCTCTGCCTCCAGCTTCAGCTTCTCCTGGCCCAGGGACTCCAGCTGCCGCCGAAGATTGTTGATGTAGCTCTCAAACATGTTGTCCATGTTGCTGCGAGCAGTCTTCTGCTGCTGGAGGAGGCTCCATTTGGTCTCCAGCATTTTGTTCTGCTGCTCCAGAAACCGTACCTGCATGAGGAGGAGAGACCAAAAAGGTCCACATCAGACCAGGGTCAGATAATGAAGGAAGCAAGCTCTGTCTTTTCCCCTCGGGCCACTCCCCCAAGCAATGAGGTCCCCAGAACTCAGGGACCTCCTGAGCTCTTCCGGGAGGACCACCTATGACCTGGGGGCAACAGAACAATGAGACAGTGAGTGGTGAGATGGGGAGTGGAGTTGGAGCCATGTCCCCCTAGCAATTGGGATGGGAGGAGCATGGTTGGAAGGGGATTGCTAGCAGAGCTAGGCTGAAGCTGCAGAACAGGTCTCAAGTACCTAGGCTGCATGTCATAGATCAATAAAATTAGCCATGCTTTCTTTTTTTTTGTTTTTGTTTTTTTGTTGTTGTTGTTGTTTTGGTACCAGGAATTAAACTCAGGATAGCTTAACTTCTGAGCCATGTCCCCAGTCTTTTTTATATTTTATTTAGAGAAAGGGTTTCACTAAGTTGCTTAGGGCCTTGTCAAGTTGCTGAGGCTGGCTTTGAATTCATGATCCTCCTGCCTCAGCCTCCCAAGTCACTGGGATTACAGGCAAGCACCACTGCGCCCAGCAACAGCCAAGCTTTCTAAAGATGTTTTGATTTATATTTTATTTAAGACTGAAAAAGAAAATAGATTATGTATATTAAATATTACTTGGAGTGACTTTGAAGGAACTGATTCAGGCAGACAAGGGAAACTTTAGCCCTGACACTCAGAGAGCACTGAATAAGAGCTCTAGGTTCTAACCAACATTGATACTACCTGTGCTGCCTAAGTTGACTTGCTGCCCATTTCAAAGCCTGAGTCTCCCCAAGCCTGCAAGAGCCTCAAGAAACTCAGGTGGGCCCTTTCAGGAGCCCCATCTCTGCACAGAATTCACTTTGAGCTGGGGTCATCTGCAAACTGGAGGTGCCTCCCTCCCTCTCACAGATTTCTTTTGAGATTATTCTGCCTGGGGAGATCCTCTCCACCCACTCTTGCCCCAAATACAGAAGCCGCAGTCCCTTGAGCTTAAGGAATCCTCTTCTAAGAATGAAATTCAGAAATTTTAGTGGGGAAATGTTCTTAAAGAAGGAATAATAGACTTGTTCCAAAATGGGGAATACATTTTTTTAATCAATCCGAAGTTGTGCCTTGTGAGCACAGGGGGCATAGTCGACAGACAGGAAGGATCTCTTTTTAAATTGGGGAGCCTTGGAAGAGGACATTCTGAAGGTATAATCCAGTTATTTCTCCACAACCCACTCTGTAAAACCCTTTCTTCCTCAGTCCATTCTGCCCCAAAATCATAAAAAATACTAATGACTATCATAGTTAACCCTAAGGGAATATGCTTGATGTGGGTCACCCTCGTTCCACGATCGCATGTGTGAATAGGCAAAATCTCATATTACCACGCCCATTTTACAGATGAGGAAGTCAGACTCGGCAAGGTGGCCCATCAAAGAAAACCTCCTCAAGGCCATGTGAACCAAAATTCGGACTCCTAACTGCGCTTAACGACTCTCTGTAAGGACCCCTGGGCCGGCCAAATTCAGTCCAAAAGTGAAGGGCTCTTGGAAAGTAACCAGCAAGCCCCGGGCAAAGAAGAGGCGCCCCTGGGGGATGTCAATTCCTAAGGAAGTCGTCTGCCCCAGGATTTCCCTCCTCCCGTTCCCACAATGCCTCCCAGGAGCCAGTCAGCAGGGAAGGGCCAATCCTCCGGGGCCCCCAGGGCCGCAGAGCTCCCAGGCCGCAAAACCCGGCCTGGCTCTGTGTCTGGGAAAGTGGAGCCGGACCGCTGGGGCGGAGCCGGGTAGGAAGAGTGAAAGGGGCCAAGGGCCAAGTGGGGAGAGGGGCGTTGGCGGACGGCCGCGTCATCTGAAGCCATAAACTCCGGATTTAACAGGACGTGGAACCCGGGCGGGGTGTCCAACGCCCATAGACTTTGAATCCTGGATGGGCTTTCCCGAAGCCAGGCCCCGCATCTCTCCCGGATGCGGAGAGCACAGGTAGACGCGCGCGTCCCGGAGTCACGACCTGGGCGCCGGGTCCCGCGGCGGCCCGGCCCCGCCCCCACCGCGGCCGGCAGGAGCGGACCGAGTCATGACTCACCCTGGTGCCCCACACTCAGGCCCTGGGACGCCAGAGGCCTCGATCGATACTTGCCCGGTTGAACCAAGACACCTAAACTCTCTTAAACTCCTAGAACCCTAATGAAACCCCCCAATTTTTTTTTTTTTTTTAACAAAAAGGAAGAAAGAAAGCATGAGGTCACCGTTGTGGAACCCTTTGGGCAGTGCTAGGGGAAAGGAGTGAACCTGGAGGGGTCCCCTCCCACCCAACAGTAGAGCAGCTGGGAAAGCTGGACGCTGAAAGTTTTACTGGCAGGTCAGAACACGGTTGGGCTGAGGTAGATAAGGAAGTCCTGGGATTAATAGTCAGAAGCCATCCAGACCCTCTTCCCATCCCAGTCCCCAGCCCAAATCAAAGTGCATGGGAGGAGCCAGCCCTAGGCTGGAAGGGAGCGTTGCCAGGATGATGGGGCCCAGCAGGAGCTGGTGGGGCTGGAGATGTGCTGCCCATCTCCAGGAGGTGACCAGGAGAAAGGGTGTGGGCCCACTGGGCCACAGCAGGCACAGTCATCCAGACTGAGGGGACCCTTACCTTGTCGATGAAGGAGGCAAACTTGTTGTTTAGGGTCTTGATCTGCTCCTTCTCCTGAGTACGCACAGCCTGGATGTTGGGGTCCACCTCCAACTTGAGGGGGCTCAGCAGGCTCTGGTTTACAGTGACTGCTGTGATGCCCCCCACAGCACCAGGCCCGCCATAGCTGCTGCTCAGACCCATGCTGGAGCCCAGGCTCCCCCTGAAGCTGCTGCTGCTGCCCACCCGGGAGAAGCTGGAGGAACTGATGCGGGCACCGGGCCCACTCGTGTATGAGCGGCTGCTGAAGGCCCGGGGGCCAGAGGTGGACATCTTGTAGGACTTCTGGGTCACCCTGATGGACATGGTGTAGGCTGGCTTGAAGGCAGGAGGACTGAAGACAAGAGACTCAAGAAGGAGCCGAGCAGCTGCTTCTAAGTAGTGGGACAGCGCCCAGGAAAGGCCCCTTATAAAAAAGAGCGCAGCCAAAGGGGAGGGAACAACTCCTCGTACCTGAGTGGCTAGGCCCTAACGGGGGCCGGGCCTAACCTGCCACCTGCCACCTCCGGGAAGGACTCAGGCGAGGGCAGCAGAGAGCTGCTCCCACCCTGGAGCTTACTCCAGCACCACCCAGAAACAGCAAAGAGCAATTCAGTCTGTGTGAAACTGGGAGGAAGGTATCCACCCAGCCGCCAAGACAGGTAACAAGGCGACGGGCCTGGGGTCGCCCAGCCCTGGAACCCTGACTTGGGTCTCCTTCCCTCCTGGCAGGAAAAGGCTCCCTAACAATTGGATCTCTTCTAAGTAGCTGATTCCCCAAAGACACCCTCCTGTACAAGGGTCTGCCCAGGCTGGCCAACGGGGCCCTGGATTCCCAAGCCTTGGATCTGAGGTCAACCATTTGCCTCATCTCTCCAAGTGACTGCAGCACCCCTAGCAGTTGGTACAGTGCCAAACCCTTTTGGGTAAATATTTGTGGAATGAATGAATGAATACACACACACACTGGCTGCCCTCTGGGTCCGTAGGTGCAAGATAAAGAGAGCTCTAACAGCACTTTTCCTGGACACAACCCTCCCCGGCTAGCTGAACACTGGAGGCCTCCCTCAAGGGCACAGAGAACCAAGAAAAGAAGGATAGGAGAGTACAGGGAAGAAGAGAGCCGCCCTGGGGGTCTCCATTGTTCCCATCCCTCTTCGGTGGTGTCATTCCCATTGCCCGGGGTGGGTGAATCATGCACAGTGAGACAGACTGGTGGGGGTGGAGTAGAGTGGATCGGCACTGGTGATGAGTCATTGTGCAGCCACCTGGACCCTCTTTCTCTTACCAGGCCCCTAACTGGCCAGAGGAGATGGGGAAAGTTCCTGCACCTGTCTCCCTGAGCCCATTATCTGAATGAGTCAGGAGAACGGGTTGGGGCACAGTATGCACCTGTGTGAGGCTGGAGACTGGGTAGCTGAGCAAGGCACTCCAGGCCTGGGCGGGGCGGGTGGGGCAGGATGTGGGTGGAAGGCAGGAGGTTTGGGTCCCCAAGGCAAAGATTCCACCTGCAATTACCTGGTGGCTCAGGCTAGATTCTCTGGAAGGTACTACAGGGCATGACATGTGGTCTGGATAGATCTTAAATGGGGAGACCCAACAGATGTCAGGCACCCAGATCCCCTAGGGGAAAGGGACAGATGGTACACAGCCCCAACCCAGGGAGTGTGTGACCACCTCCTGGGAGGATAGATATATTGATATATGTATTCCTCCACATCCTCCTCCAAGAAAGATACTTAGGATCCCAGGTCAGGCATCTAGGACTGCTACCCCACAGAGACTCAGAAGCCTTCCTAGGGACATAGATGAATCAAAAAAGACACGCAGACAAGCTCCCTTCGCCTCACACTTACACACAAAGGACTCACTTCAAAGTCCCTTCCAGAAAGACAAATCCACAGATCCAGAGAAGGGTCACAAGGGCCACCACATCCCTTCCTGCCCTGGTGGCTTTTCTCCACCCACGGCCTCCTGCTGGGCAGAGGGAAATCTAATTAGTTCTTATTTACACCAGGTCCTCTCCCAGCCCCTTTAAACAATGTTTCATTTTTGGAAGTCTGATTTGAATGCATGCCACCCCCTCTCCAACAAACACCCACACCCAGCAGGAGGGAGGGACTTCTTCCAGAATACCAAAGGGAGGGGGAATGAGCCCAGTGCCAAAGCTGGGACTGAACAGGCGGAAGGAGAGAGGGAGGGGCTGGTCAGACAGGTATGGCAGGCAGCCCTGGGGAGGGACCAACCAGCTCTCCCCTTCTTCCCCTGCCCCACACTGCTGTGGAGGGATCAGGAGGGGTGCTGACTGAGAGAGGGGGATTACACCACAGATCCTGACTTGGGCGGCCAGCCGGAGGAGCACAAAACAGTCACACAGGCCCCTTCCTGCACTCTGAACCCCCTCCACCTCAATGACCTGGTTCTTTGGTTCTAGTCCTCCTGAAGTGAGGACAGAGGGGGCTGCAAAGACCCCTGGGGTGTACAGGCTAGAGCGTTGCTCCAGATCTCACCCACAGGAGCCCCTCTTTCCTGGGACAGCCCAGAGCAATCCAGGGCCAGTAGCATTTGCATGTCATCTAGCCAACCCATCCCTAGAGACACATGTCCAGGCTCAGTGCCAGAAAAGAGGTCAGAACTGCCCTCGGATGGTCTCCCTCCACTTAGGACCTCAGTGGAGGCAAAAGGGTTAGGCCCTGGGGACTATGGCCAAGTGATGAGGTAAGAGAGTGAACAGGACTAGGGCAGTCACAGCTCCTTGTAGGGCTGTCTCTGGCCACTGCTGCCTGCTCAACAAAAGGGACCGTGTTTGCAGTGAGGTGACTGCCCTGCCTGGATGGCTCTGCCCTAAACCGCCTTTCCTGGAGAGTAGAAGTGGGAAGGAGGAGATACACACTTCTGTTAAGGCCCAGCCCTCTACTCCTCTGAGGAGGGTCCTGAGGCCCTGGGCGCCAGTCTAGGCTGAGGGCCAAGGTGGGGTGGACAGGTAGTTGTTATCCTCACTCACAGTCACAGAAACAGATGGTCCCAACAAGTACTCAACGATCAGGACTAAGCCACTGATCTCACATCACAGCAGCATTGTTCAGAACAGCCAGAGCAGGCGCCACCCGAACGTCCATCCACTGGGGAATGGGTGAACTTAATATGTAGCCACACACAAAGGAATGTTACTCACAATGAAAGGTAATGCAGAGGAACCTTGCAAATGTTACGCTAAGTTAAGGGAGCCAGCCACAAAAGGCCCTGTATGAGTCTGTCTATATAAAATGTCTGCAATAGGCAAATGCATAGGATACAGATTATGGTTGCCTAGGACTGGGAAGCATGGAGATAGATGCAAAGGATACAGGGTTTCTAAATGGGATGGTAGTGAAGTTGCCCAAGTCTGCAAACATATTAAAAAGTGTTGAATTGTACACATTAAATAGTCAATTTGTATGGAATGTGACTAAAGTTCAATAAAGCTATTATCAAAAAAAAAGTATATATATATATATATATATATATATATATATATATATATATATCATCCAGGAACTGCAGCACACACCTGAAATCCCAGCCATTTGGGAGGCTAAAGCAGAAGGATCACAAGTTCAAAACCAGCCTAAGCAACTTAATAATACCCTGTCTCAAAATTTAAAAGTCTAGGCTGTAGCTCAGTGGTAGAATGCCCCCGGGTTCAATCACTGTACCACAAAATAATAATGATAACAATTTTAAACAAAAGCATAATTGCATTGCATGTAAAAAGCAGGGACTTTATAGGTCAGGATAGAGATTGGAGGGGCAAGGTAAGAGTTTTTTCCATGCTGAAGTAAAGAGAATTCCTGCCTCTGGGTTAGGGTAACACCACAAAAGTACTGAAATTACTGTAAAAGGTAGGGCAAAGTGACCAGGTGCAGTGGTACACACTTGTAATTCCAGTAACTCAGGAAGCTGAGCCAGGAGGATCACAAATTTGAAGCCAGCCTCAGCAACTTGGCAAGACCTTGTCTTAAAAAAGGTCTGGGGACTTAGTTCAGTGGTAGAGTGCCCCAGTACGAAAAAAAAAAAAAAAAAAAAATGGAGTATTCAGTTTAAAATGGAGTATTCAGCTTGGTGGCACATACCTGTAATCCCAGTGACTCTGGAGGCTGAGACAGGAGGATTACAAATTCAAGGTCAGCCTCAGGAATTTAACAAGACTGTCTCAAAGAATAAAAAGGAATGAGGATGTAGCTCAGTGGTAAAGTACCCCTGGCTTCAATCCCCAGTACCACAATAAATGAATAAATACATTTTTAAAATAAGTAAAAAGTTATTGTTGTTATAGAAATAGTTGGGGGCTGGGGTTGTAGCTCAGTTAGTAGAGCACTTGCCTAGTGCATGTGAGGCACTGGTTCGATCCTCAGCACCACCTAAAAAATAAACAACAACAAAAAAAAGGTATCCATCTATAATTTTTAAAATATTAAAAAAAGAAAGAAAGAAAGAAACAGTTGGGTTTAGCCCTGAGACAACAGAACAATTAGTTTCAATAGGAAGTCACAGATGGTGGGTAAACCCTCAGTAAGCCACATCATGAATAAGAAAGTAGATTTGATTGTTGATTCTGTGTTGTATGCCTTAAGGCCAAAACTGTTCATAGTCAATGTTTAGCAAATAGTGACTTTTTTCTTCATAAGTGGCAGCTCTGATGATTAAAGCCAGCAGGATGGGAATAAACTGACTGCCTAAGGAGGCAGCCAACTCCATTCCCTGGGAACAGCTGTCCCCTGGGCTCCCTGGAGGCATGTTCCTCTACCAGGGAGGGCTTTGGATGAGAATGTCCAACCCTGAGAGCCTTTGATCCATGTCATATCACCGTGGATCTTTGCACATAGGAGGTGAAACACTTGTGAATGTTCTCTGAATTGAAATTTTGGTTTTGATAAGAAGAGATATGATTAGAAACAGGTTATGGGAGAGGATGGCCAGGAAAGCCTTATCGTGGAGGAGGCAGACCCAGCCCAAAGGGGTGGAGATGACAAGAGGTTGTGCACCTAATTCAACACCCTCATCTGTACCGAAACCACACCGGGAAAGACCACCATTGGACCAGCAGTGAAGTCACTGCAGGAGGGATCCAGTAATGGCTCAGTCTCTGGCACCCTTCTATCTGCAGCATGTCAAAGTGGCCTGTGGAAGAGTGGCCCATGCCTAGGCTGGGGTTGTGCACTATATCTTAGCTATAGTCCCACCATCAGATTCTCTGTGAACACACCCTTCTGTCCCCAGGGGAAACAGACCAGAATTCCTAGTGAGAAAGGAAGATTGAGCTAGGTGCAGTGGTGCATGCCTGTAATCTGAGTGACTCCTGAGGCTGAGGCAGGAGGATCACAAGTTCAAGGTCAGCCTCAGCAACTTAGTGAGACCATGTCTTAAAAAATAAAAAGGGCTGTATCACTGGTAAAGTGCCCCTGGGTTCCATCCCCAGTACCCTCCCCCAACACATATTAAAAAAAAAGAATGAAAGGAGGATCGATAGCCTGCCCCTCGGGGAGGAAAACAGATTCAGTTCCCTGAGCCTGACATTCCACCACTGAGACAGGCATGACAGAGAGGCAGAGGGCAGCTCAGCAATGGAGTCCAGCGGCCTATGGTTCTGAATGTCCTGCTGGTCAACCTGACGACCAAGCAGGGCGAGGACCAGAGGCCTTTATTCCTTTTTCTTTTGATTCATTCGTTAATTTATCCACTCATCTGCCTATCAGGCACTAGTTTAAAAAATGGACAAGAGAACTTTTTGGTTCCTCTCAAACCATTTAGATACAGGTAGGAGCCTCCTTTGGCCAAGGCAAGGTGTATCCTCAAGGTCTCTGTTGGAAAGTGACTACGAGTAGCCTGTGGCCATGGATTCAGCATTCCGATGGCTGACTATACTTTGGGGCATGTGCTAGGAAGGCTCCAAGGGCTTTGGGAGCTATAGCCTTCACTCTGTGTTAGAGAGAGACAGAAACACATACACTGCCATTTAGACCAATGCTTTAACAATAGCCCTTATCTGGTACAAAATTACTTTATAGAAATACCTGTTTATGTGTTTTATTAATTTTTAATTGCATTATTTGCTGATTATTGAGTTTCCCACTCTATATATTTTGTAAACAAGTATGTGTATTGAAAATGTTAATAATATTTTATTATTAATGTTAATAATAAAAAGGGAAAAAAGTATTTTATGAATATTAATTTGCTTAATCATCATAACAACTTCCTAAGTAGATGTCACATCACTATTTTTTACCTTATGGGACATACAGAAGTTTAGAAACACAGCCAAGCTGACAGAGCAGCATGCTCTTTCTCCATGCCCCTCATACAGTGAAGGAGAGACAGAAAGGCCCTAAGGTACTTTCACACCAGGAGACGACCCTCAGACCAGCAAAGAGCGCCCAGCAGGGAGGGGCAGGGTCTGAGGAAGGAGATTGAGGAGAGGCACACTTGATGGGAAGAGGAAGGGTCCCCCAAGCAAGCAGGAGGACTCCTGGGATGAGGGCTGCAGCCAAGAGAGTGTCCCCACCTCCGCATTGCTTGAAGTCAACCCGGTCTAGGATGGAAACTTCCAAGACTCCATTTCCCAGCTTGCCCCTCCCAGCACCAGGCTCTCAGAGAAAGCTAGGGATCGATTTGTAAAGCAGAATCTTGTGGTCTGAAGAACATCTTCCAGATATTTACTTAAAAGCCCATAACTCACGGGTTGATCAAGAACCTCTGAATGCCATGTACTCATAACTGCCAAGTGTACGTGCTGACCCACTGTCGCCCAGGCACCGACCCCAGCCTTGGGTGAAGACAAGAGCCTCTTTCTTGCTTTCCTGATCCACAGGATCAGTGACCCTTCCATACCTGGACCAGAGAAAACCACAGAGCACTAGCAAAGATTCATGGGCAGGCGGGTGGCCTTCTGAGAGGTGTTCTGCCTCCATGTCTCACCCACCACAGTCTTGGCCTAAGTGAAATGCTCATGTGTGTAGGGAAAGCTGGTCTTGTGGTGGTCAGGTCAGGGACTGTGGACACCCAGAGGGCAGATGGCCAATATGCCACACGGATATAGACCACTCCAAACAGTCACATGATCAGTTGCCCTGACTGGGAAGCTCTGGCCTCAGCAAACCAATCTGGTTTTGTGAAGTGAGGTGCTGAGGGGAGAACAGGAAGCAACAGGGAACGGCAAACAGCTGAAGCCCAGCCTGCCTCCAAGGTAAGGCTCAGGGATCAAGGGCACCCATCAGAGCTGACAGCCATAAATACCCAGGTATCAAAGGAGGCTCAGCCCCGGGTTAATCACCCACCATAAAGGCAACCGCACAGAGGAGGGGCTGAGGAGAGTCTCCTCAAAAGGGAGCTGCCCCAAGGCCAGCCCTGCCCAGCCCTGTCCCCACCTGCTACAGTAGAGGGAAACAGTGACTCCTAACTGTCTAAAATCTGGCTGCACCCCAACAAGTCGCACCTGTCAATTTCCTCCTCTGATATTAAGGGGTGGGTCTAAACAGCCTCCAGTGTTCCCACCCCACCACCAACATCAACACAAGATTTATGAGTTTGTGTAGCATTCAGAGATTCCAGGGAATTTGACTTTGGTCATCTGAAAACAATTTTTCAGGAGGTGGAAGCAATTGGTGACAAGCAGGTGTTTTTTGAGCAGGTGTTTTTGTACGTACATGGGCATATGAATACAAAGGACATGTGGGACAGAGACCGTCACAGGCCACCCCCACCCTACAACCTTGACCTTTGGCACACATCCTCTCTCCCTCACTCTACAGGTGCACACACGCCCTCACTCCCCCTCTCACATGCTGCCCCCACACACACTCCAAGGTGCCACCTCACATGCCCATGTCACACAGGAGCACACATCCCACCCCTCCCCTCACCTCCCATCCCAGCCTGAAACACGCCATCTTCCTATGCCATCGTACGTGCACCCCCACACAGTCATATAGAACACGCGTGTCCAGACTCAGATTCACCCCATGGCTCTGGACACTTGATCACAAGTGACTGACACCCAATCAATGAGGCTTCAGCATAAAATTTATCTATTTGCTCTTACAATTGGAAAGTTCAGGGATGCATATGACTTGCAGCCTAGCCAGATGAGGGGCTGGTTATCAGGACCCTATCTTTCTCAGCTTCTCTGAGCTGTGTTCCTATGTGTTGGCCTCCTTTTCAGACAGGCTACCTCCATGCTGCAGGGGGATGCTCACCAAGGAAGCAACTCATTTCCTATGCTTCCAGCTGAAGTTCCAAGGCCCACCGTCCTTGGGCTGACAGGTCACATGCTCATCTCTAAACCAACCCTGCACCAGGGGAATCATAGACTGCTGTCATTTTAACCAGACTAGATCCTGTGCCAGGCCCCTGAGGAAGGGTGCTCAGTCCCACCCAAACTATATAAAAGGAAGGCAAAAAGGGTGATTCACCAAAAGAGGGGGAGAGATGCTAGACAGGACAGGCAAAAACAACAGATGTTCACTTTATACACTAACCCAAATGTACACAAATAAAGACGTGGAAACCCAGAGAGTTGCAGGGGCATAAAGATATTCGTGTACACATTGAACCCTTGTATAAATATAAATAGTAGCTGGCATTAGTCTACCTTCTGTGCCTTACCAACACAATATTGATTTCAGATAAATAAAGGATTAAGACATAAGCTATAGGACTTTGGAGAAAGGGGAGAGCCCTTGAGAAAACTAAGCTAAGAAAAGTAAGGTATAAATGGAAAGATCTGGAAATGTGATGAGCCTCTGGACCAGCTCAGGATTACTAGGACAGAGTGGAAAGACTGGTAGAGAGGAAGTAGGATGAGGAGTTTCTAAGGCCAGATAGTTTATTCTGTAGGTCACAGGGACCAGAGAAGGGGTGGGGCAGGGGGGGTCACACAACTAAAGCAGAGCTGTAGGAATGCTAAGCTGCTGGGACACGTAGGTTGGATGATAGGGGCAAAAATTGGAAGCAGGAAGCCAGGCCCAGTGGTGTAAACCTGTAATTCCAGCTACTACGGAGGAAGACTGCAAGTCTGAGGCCAGCCTGGGCAAGTTAGTGAGACCCCATATCAAAATAAAATAAAAAGAACCAGGGATGTAGTCCAATGGCAGAGCACCTTGTTTAGTATGCTTGAGGCCCCGGTTCAATTCTCAATATCAAGGGGGGAAAAACAAACAAACAAACAAACCTGGAAGCAGATCAGAGAGCTCCCAACCAGAAGACCCTTCCCATAATTAAGGAGAACCCCCCACACACCATATTTGTAACATATTAGTTCCTCTTCTTGTCAGAAAGCTTTATAACAGAATATCAGCAAAAATTTCTACCAAAAAACTCAATATGGGATAGGGCTTCCTATTTCTTGCAAGGACTAAGTCACTCTCTTGCAGAACTAAGTTTGGCTGCAGACTTGATGATGTCACTTCCACTTCTGTTGTGAAACCTCTGACTAATCTAAAAAATGGTACAAAAAGCACTGTAAACTCAATAAAAAAAAATATATTTTTATATATATATATATATATACTTTCATGTAGACTCCTACCAAGATTGTAAACCTCGAAGTCCCTCCTCCCCACCTTGGGTATCAAGTTCCAAGAATTTCCACACTTGAGGTCCAGAGAATGTTTTAGGCCATAGCCCCTCTGGACCCTGCAGGTAATAAACCTGCTTCCTGAAAATTCCTCAGGTGTCCAGCCTCTCTGTCCTACATGAGGAGAATAGAAAGGTTCTCTTGCAGAATGCATGGGGGAGGGACTGTGGCATGGTAGAGCAATAAGCTGGGAAGAAAGGGAGGGAATCTTGCTAAAACCAACAGGTGTGGCAGTTGACAGCATAGGTGAGTCCTGGAGTGCTTCCTCCTGAACCCTAGCCCCTCCTGCTCCAGCCAGGCTGCTGCATGAACTTGCCATGAGCCCCTGGGCTTACCCCCACCATTGTGTTCATCCCAGCAGACCACACTCCTTGGGGACAGGACAGGGCTGTTTCCTCCAGTGACTGTTCCTGTCCCTGGGCCAGTCTGTCTAGGAGGGCATGGCCAAGAGCAGATAGACGCTGGGAGTCATTGTGTAGGCCTCCCCTGAACCCACAGTCCACTCTGGCCTCCTTAACTTTGTTCCACTCACACCACCTCTCACTCCAGTGACAGCACAGTGGTGCTGACCTAAATCCTGGGCGTGAAGTATGTGGCCCTGGGTGGCAGTGCGGGCCAGCCCACGTTCTCCCCTGCCAATCATGCCATGCTGGAGAACAGTGTTTGGCTCTTTGATTTTTTTCTCAGGTGCTGGGGATGGTCAAACTCAGGGCTTCACACAGGCTCCTGTTTAATTCTTGGGACTGACCTGGACAAATTAGAACTGATATGAGGAGACACCTAGGACACAGAAGAGAATGGAAACCATATTCCAGCAAGACATAGCGGTGGGAGCTGGGAACTCAAGTCCTGAGTAGAGGTTCCTGACTCGTGGAAGTTAAGGACTGCCTGGAGGAAGGGACATTCACCTGAGTGCCAAAAGGTACAACTAGAAGCAACAGGAAGTACTCCCCCAGAGAGAGACTTTTGCTCACTGTAAGCAAAGACTTCCCAAAAGTTGGAACTCTATGAAAGTGGCCCAGCTCCAACTGAGAAGCCATGAGGAAGGACACAAGCAGAAGGTTCAAGAGGGTTCGATCCCAGAAGGATTGTCAGAGCCATGTCCTGAGGGCCTACCATACCCACTGAACATTCTGAGTGATTTAAACTCATAAAAACCCTCAGGTGAAGATGCACAGTGTCAAGTTCAGACATCGTGAAGGGGAGGACAGGGACCTGGCAGACTCCTCTCTGGGGAAACTGCCCAAGCCTGTTCTTATATGTTCTATTGCTGTGCAGCCACGTGCGACCAAAACCCAAAAGGCAATGAGAGTGATCTAAAGGGGTTTGTGTGTGTGTGGTGTCTTTGTTTTTGTTTTTTGAGATAGGGTCTCACTAAGTTGCTGAGATTGGCCTTCAACTTGCAAGTCTCCTGCCTCAGCCTCCAGAGTCACTGGGATTACAGGTGTGCACCACCAAGCCTGTCTGCAATCTGAAGAATTTGGGGGCCACTTCCTAACTGTATGAAGTCTAGCAAGTTACTTAGCCTCTCTGAGATTCTTTCTCATCAGCTGAAATATGGGTAACCACTGCCTCAGAGGACGGGTAGGAACCTGAGGTGAAGGAATGGTGCCTGACAGTGGGTTCCATCCACTCGGCTCTTCCCTGCTTGCCCCCTCCTTTGCTGCAGCCTTCTGTGCAGAGTCCCCATCCCAGCATGATCTCGGGACCACCCCATGCGACCTGTGTTCACACCTGCTTTCACACATTTTCCTGGTGAGGATTTTAAGACTTTGTGTTCCCCTCCATGAAAACAGCCTCCTGGCAGGATAGACCAGTGTCCCATACATCATCTGGGTATCCTCTGCAGTGCCTGCCCAGGCTATTGCAGATGGTCAGGGAGAAGAAAGCACTGGCTCAGAGGATTAAGGATATCTAGAAAGAAGTGGCAATTGGGACCATCAGGAGGAGTCTATAGGATAGTAATAGATAATATACAAACACCTGCCACCATGCAAAACAGATGCTTGCAAATTCAGTTCCTAGGGAACTAGTCATGCAAACAGTGCCCTGCCTACTGACATCGAGTCCCTTCCCAAACTGTCAGCCCAGGACTCCTTTCTCTGCTACTGATGCCAGTGGTGGTGGTAGTAGTAGTGACGGGGGCGGAAATCATGACAGTGATAACACTGGTTCTCATTTATTGGGTTCCTACTGTCACTGAGTGGTGGAGGACGGGGTGGGGGTTGAGGGTCTGAGGAGGTCAACTCAGGATGACAGGATCCTTGACATACGTGACAGAATAGAATTTCAGCACACATCAGATATTGAGGCACAGAGATTTATTTAGGAAAACAAGGAGTACACATTCTGGAGAGAATTAGGGTTATCCCAAGAATGAGATGCACTTTGGGGTATCTTGGAAGGAAACTTGGTGAGAGGTGGACTTGGAAAGGTATGTAGGGATGACTTCAGCCTGCTGATCACAAGACAGTGTATGATGGTCCGGGAGTTCTCAGGATCCTTCAGTTGACGTCTTCTCCATTATCTGATCAATAGATACTGTTGGGAAAATACCCTATATTATAGATTTTGCATCTCCCTTTGCTCAATTGATTTTAAAAATATGTGTATTGGTGGGTTAATTAATAATACACCAGGCAATTTTCATAAGTGAGTAAATTTTCAGTAACTTTAAGGTTGTGAGTGAAAATTTGTAGATTTCTCAGAGATTTGGGAGTGACAGGCCTGGGAGAAAGAATAGACTTGGGGAGGAAAGACATGAGGAACTTAGCAGAAGACTTTTCTTTTTTTCCTTTTTTTTTTTTTTTTTTTTTTTTTGGTGATGGGGATCAAACCCAGAGCCTTATACATCCTAGGCAAGTGCTCTACCACTGAGCTATACCCAAGCTCAGCACAGGGCTTTCAGATAAAAGTTACAGTCCCCTGTACTTCCTTTTATCTCCTTTCTACCTCTCATTTCTTACATCACTACTATCAAAGTATCATATCTCTTTCTTATTTATCCCTACCACCCCTGTGGTACTGGGGATTGAACCCAGGAGCACCCTACCACTGAGCCACATACCCAGCCCTTTTTCAATTTTTTTTTTTTACTTTGAGACAGGGTGTCCCTTAAGTTGCCCAGGTTGGCCTCCAACATGCAATCCTCCTGCTTCAGCCTCCCAAGTGGCTGGAATTACAAGGGTGAGTCCATGCTCCAAGCCTCAAAGTGTCATATCTCTTACATGTAATATTTCATCCTAAAACAACCCTCAAGGAAGGTAACTTTATTCCCATTTTGCTGATAAGGAAACTAAAACTCCAAGTCCTTTAGTTAGTGTGACAGAATCAGGACTTAAACTCAAGCCTGGTGTAATTCCAAGCCTGAGCATGCTCTTTTCAATTACACTGTTTTATAGACTCAGGGTCCAATTGTATACATTATGAAAAGCAATACTAATGATAACCCGAGACAAACTGATCCAAAAACATTTTCTTATTTTATTTAGCAATTCAAAAAATATAGATTATATGTATTCATTCACTTAATACCTTTTGAGCCTCTAAATCACCTCTCCTTTATTAGGCATCCTGGCAGGCCTCGGGGACTTCTGAAAGCCACAGTGGAAATCTCCTTGAGGGCAGGGGCCTTGACTATTTTGTTGACTGCATATCTACAGCATTAGAAAAGCACCTCGCGGCACTCCGCAAATACATGGTGAATGAATTCACAGATGACTGGCTGGGCCTGCTCCATGGCGAGTGTGTCTAAAAGAGGTAACACGGGACTCGGAGAGACCCACAGAGACAAACAGAGCGCAGCTCAAGTCAGGACAGTTGCTGCCCATTCACCAACCTCCATCCCAGATTCCCTGCTATCAAAGGACTGAGATAACGCCAAACCTAGAGCTGTGACGCATTCCCAGATTTCAGGGAAAATCTGTTGATTTGAATGATGGGATTGGGCTGGGCCAGCCCAGGCCAGTGTGGCCTCAGGGACATGTTAGGCATGCTCCCATGGCAACTCAACTCTCTCTACGAAGTTTCTACATTCCGTACAGAACTGTGGACTGTGGCCATCCGTTCCCCAAGGCCACACCCGACCCCTCTCCCTCCTTCCCTGTCTGGTTTCCCAGGTGACCATCCAGAGAATACTGGAGGGAAAGCCCCACCAAGGAGAAAGCCCTTCCCCGCCCAGACCCGTGTTCCTTGCTCACAAGCTTTAGCAGTCCTCCTAGACCCATGGGCCCAGGGTGCTCCTGTCTCCCACATCCAGCCACAGGAACCCCCACCTGCTGCTCCCCCATAACCTGACCCTATTGCATTTGGTCATCAGCTCCCCCACCAACTCTCCACCTATGCAATTCATAGGCCCAGAGACCCTCCTCCTCTCTGCTTCTCCAGCCTGGCTGTCCTCCTTCAGGAAGCCCTCCCGGACTGCCCTTGCAGCCTTCCTTCCTCCTCTAGCACTCATTCTGGAACCTCCGACTGAGCATCCCCAACTCTGGCAGGATCTCCCAGATCTGGATGTGGGTCCACTCACCCCCAATGACCTAGGAGTCCACTTAAGGAGGTAATCACAGCTTTTAATCCTTACAGAAACAATGAAATAAGTATTACCTGCATTTTAGAGCTAAGGAAGCTAAGCCTGGTGGTTAAAAACACAGCTTGCAGGGTTGGGGATGTACAGCATTTGCTTAGCATGCACAAGGCCCTGGGTTGGATCCTCAGTGCCACAAAATTTAAATTAAATAAAATAAATAAAACACAGCTTGTGCTAGCATTGGACTTTGTCTGCCCTTCCTTACACCTCCCTGTCCCTGTCCTTCAGAACTGGCACCATATGCAAGACACACCTTGCACCCTCGGCTCTTTATAACCCCATTAAATCCTCACAAAACTATGAGGGAAGTACAAAACAGCCTCATTTTACAGATGAGGATACGGAAGCTCAGAAACTTCCTGTACATTTCCTAAGGTGACAGAGCACATAAGTGCGGAGGCACTTCAACCCAATTCTCTGGCTCTAGGGGAAGACAAGTCAAGTTTCCCAGCCCTTGGGTTTACCCAGAGACAGACTGAGCAATTCAGGAGGCAGGAATGCAGATTCTCCAACCCAGCATGGGAGGGCACAGACTTTGACTGATCAGCCAGCGCCTCTGATAAATGGACATGCCTTCCACAGGTCTGCAGGCGCTGCCTGGCTAATCTGGGGAGGCCCAGGAGCCCCAGGACAGGTGAGCCGGTCCGGGGCCCTCCCCACTCATCCCTGAGTTGGCACACCCTCAAGTCCTTTCACTTCTGCAAATACCACCCAGCACCCCAAATCCTCTAGGATTTGTGATTACAACCAAAAAGTGTTCTAAGATTTTAAAGTCAAATTAAGATAAATATCTATTTTTGTTTTGAGAATTGTCTTTAAAAATTCCCACATTAATTGAGAATAGCAGGAAAATATACCTTTTTACATTCTAGTCTCAATTCAGTCTCTAAATTGCTGGGTGACATTGAACAAGTCACTTCTCTGATTTATAACTGCCTCATCTGTTTAATGAAGGGGAGGGACCATTTACTTCTAATGTTTTGAAATTATTGAAATGATCTTTATTATTACTTATGTTTAAATTAATTTGGTTTTAGAACTTTGAATTACCCAAAGTCTTTGCAATGTAGGGAGAAGAGCATTAAACTTGACACCATGTTTGATGTGGGCTCTCAGCTTATGTTCTCTCCTAGATGAAGTAAATGAAATAATGAAAAGATGTTCTTAGCCAGGCGCGGTGGCTCACGCCTGTAATCCCAGCAGCTCGGGAGACTGAGGCAAGAGGATCACAAGTTCAAAGACAGCCTCAGCAACTGAGTGAGGCCCTAAGCAACTTAGCAAGATCCTGTCTCTAAATAAAATACAAGAAAGGGCTGGGGATGTGGCTCAGTGGTTAAGCACCTTTGGTTCAATCCTTGGTACCAAAAAAAGAAAAGAAAAGAAAAAATGTTCTTTACACTCTTTTCCAAAAGCTCCCCCTTCCTTCTTCTGTCCTCCATCTCCTTCCCCTCAGTTAAAAGGCTCCTGGGATGAAGCAGGCTCAGCTCCACTGTTCCTTAGTTCCCTTCTGCTGCAGTAACAGCCAGTGACCATAGCAGCATCTTCTCCCCCAAAGAGCAAAAGGCTGGACTGAAGGAAGGACTTACTAACCCACGGAGTACTAGGAGCAAAAATGAGTGATCAGGGAAGGGAGGGGGGCCCCTCTGGAAAGGAGCTGGCTAGGCCTCTCCTCCCTGAGCCCTACAGTTTCAGGTCTGCCCAGAAGCCAAGGAACAGATGAGACTGGAGGTAGTAGACCTCCACGGGACAAGGCCAGATGATGAAAGACATAACTTCCAGGAGAGGAGGTGCTAAGCAGATTTTTTAAAATGGAGTCTCAACGGTTTGAATTCCTAGAAAAGACTGAGCAAACCAGGCCAAGCCAGGTCAGGCAGGCCAGGCCAGGAAGAATGTGGCAGGGCGGTTTGTATGCACAGCCTCATGGAAGCCATAAACCTTATCTCCCACCCACTCACCTCCAGAGAGCCAGGATAGCTATCTCTGGGTTCCAGGAGATCCAGCTGAGTCAGCACTGGGGGTTGGGGGGTACTGTGAGCCCTGCAGCATACTTCAGTCACTCCATGATGGACGCTCCATCCAGAAGTGAAATGGGAGCAAAGGGGACCTTTTTGGCAGAGGAGGGGATGAAGAGACAGTCAGAATGATTGATCCACACAAAGGCTAAGAGCCTCAGATTCTTATCAGCCAGCCCCAAGCCGGAAATGTTCCTCCCAGGGAAGTCAGGTACAGGAATTGGGCAGCACTGACACCTCAATTATCCCTTTGTCACTGAGTTCTAGGGTTTATTCACAGTTCTTAATGGGCTCTCTCTCTTCCATCATTAAATACCTCTTTAGCTTTTAAAAAAACTGCCGGTTGAGTGGGTCATAGCAGTGCACGCCTGTAATCCCAGCCGCTGGGGAGGCTAAGGCAGGAGGATGAGTTCAGAGCCAGCCTCAGCAATTTAGCAAGGGCCTAAGCAACTCAGTGAGACCTGTCTCTAAATAAAATACAAAAAAGGAAGGACTGGGGATGTGGCTCAGTGGTTAAGTGCCCCTGGGTTCAAACCCCAGTATTGAAACAAAACAAAACACAAAAACTGCGGTTGAATGGCCCTCTATCTTGGAGGACAATGGGGGATAGGTCCCAGTTCCAGTGCTGTGGTCCTCACCTCTCCACCCACCCCTTTTCTCCAAGCTGGGCTCTGGGTGGAGAGGAAAGAGAAAAAGAAGGCACTGTCCCCTTGTTCTCTGTGTTCCTAAGAAATTCCCCACCCCTCTGCCAAGCAGCCTGCTCCTCCTCGCGGACAGGTGAGACCTGGCAGCTGCCCTGGAGCTGGCTAATACGAAGCAGCCCCTCTGCAGGGGGCAGGGATGATGTCACCACCTGCCCTGAGCCTCCCAGACACGTACACATTCTCCCTCTGCCTGGCCTGTGAGTCCCTTTCCTCCCTCACTTCCCCCACTGCTCCAAGATGTCCTCTCCAGCCACCCGCCCAGCCAAGCAGATCTACAAATGCTGCTTTGATCCTATCACTCCCCAACAGCAAGCTTCCCGCACCTTCTGAATAAAGGTCAGATTTCTCATCTGTCGGCTGAGGCTGAGCCTTCCCCACCTGGCGCTAGCTCCCCGCCTCCCCCAGAGCTGTGTCCTTCCCTGCAGTGGCACCTCCTCCTCACCTGTGCCCGCTGAAACCTTACCCTTCCCGCCGGCCTGGCTCCAGCACACCTCATTCATTCCCCAAACATTTACTGAATGAAAGTCACACAGCCGGCACCTCCCCCATGAATCCTGCCCCAGTCACTTCTGCAGAAAGTGACCGCTCCCACAGAGACCCCAAATACTGGCCTTTGTCACACCCCTGGGCTGGGTTACACTTTCCTGTGGGCTTGTCTGAGCTCCCCTCCCTGTTTGTAAACCTGATCCATACACTGAACCTGGAGACTGTTAGTGAGATATTCTTTCATATTTGACCCTCACGATGACCTTGAGTTCAGTATTATTATCCTTATTTACAGATAAGGAAACCAAGACTCAGAGGAGTAACTTGTGTCGTCAGGGTTCAAAGCAGGGTCCAGGAGTCTGTGTTCCAGGCCCTCCGGTATGAAGGCACCTTCTTCAAGAGCAGGGTCATGTCTTACACTGTTCCTTCTTCCCTCAGCACCGAGGTCAAGAACGTTTTTGAGTCAATAAATGAACGAATGAAAAATTATTGAGTTAATTCTAATCAGGTGAGTTCTTCTTTCTACTCTGCTCCCTATCTCCTCTCCCCAGCATTCTTTTTTTTCCCCCATCTTTTACTCTCCCTCACCCTGGACCCCAAGAATGCAGAAGATAAAGGAAGGAAAAAACCTGTTCCTCTCCTCAAAGAAGACTGCTGCTGGCCTCAGGAAATAGGACAGGAATGTTCCTCCCTTTCTCCCCTCTCCCACGCAATTGGATAAGCCCAGGTGATCCCTGGCTCTCTACAGGACAGAGGTGGGGTGGAGCGGGAGAACAGTAGGGAAAGCCAGAGAACAGAGAGGGGGTGGAAAGGGGCCAAAATCCAGTGACTCACCATCCTTGGGCCTCCCCTCGGGGGGTAGGCAGACTCTTGAAATTCCAGCCCATCCCTGGGGAGACAGTTGGGTGTCAGTAAACTGGACAGGAGGAGGAAGAGCTCTGTTTATCCCAAACTAAATGTAGCCATGGTAACCAAGCCCAGTGCCATTAGGGCTGGGAGCAAAGGTCCAGCCCTGGTGGAGCTGTGAGCTCCCTGCCAGCCTGCCACCTGGGCCAGCTGCCCAGGCCATGCCAGCCAGGCCTGCTCTGACCCAGCACCCCCTTGTGGGCAGAGCTGGACCTGAGAGCTGGGGCGGGATCGTCCTGAGGGAGAAGACACCCACTTTATAGACATATGTGTTCTCATCTCTCTTCTGTGTGCCTTCCCAACGGAGACCAGAGACAGACAAACGGAGCGCTTGGCCTCAGGGCTGGAGGAAAGGAGGAGTGGGGAACAGCCAGCTCCTGGGAAGAGGATCGAGTGCAGGTATCAGTCAGGGAAGGCTTCCTGGAGGAGGGTGTCCCCAACTAGGGAGAAGACAGTAAAGGCTTCAGAAGAGCCCAAAATAATGGGAACGAGACACAGAAGACACCTTGCTCCTTCTTGCTAGTCACTGAAATCATAAACTCCTGGTGCCAGGAAGGCTCCCTTTGCTGCCACCACACCCTTAATAATGTCTTCCACCTGTCACTTGTCTCTGCTGCCACCCTGGCCTCCTTCTTGGGATGGAGGAGGTGCTCCCTCTGCCCAGGCCCAGGCCCTCCGCCTGTGCTGAACCCCACTTCTAAGAGCCTGCCCCATCCATGTCTTCTCCCTCTTATTGTGCTCTCCACCCACATCCTAGGCCGGATTTTTCTCCTCTACCTATATCCATGCTCAAGACACTTCTTCTTTAAAAAGAAGGAAGGGAGGAGGAAGGGGCCTGTGTCCCCAACTCACTACAGCTCTCTCGGTGCCTCTGCAACCAGGATCCCCCAAAGAAGACACGTACTTATTCTCAATTTTTGCCTCCTCTTACCCATGCCCACCCGGGTCACCAGCCTTGTGAATGACTAAGACCATCAGTGATCGACTAATAGGCATATGTGGTGGACTCTGGTCAAGTCTTCTCTTCCCTGTCCCTGCAATACTGGGCGCCATGGATGACGCCCTCTTTCTTTCTTTCTTTCTTTCTTTCTTTCTTTCCTTTTTCAGGTGTGTGTGTGTTGTTGTTGGTACTGGGGATTGAACTACTCCCAAGCTATATCCCCAGTCATTATTTTGAGTCAGGGTGGAGCTAAGTTGCCCAACCTGCCTCCCATTTGCAATCCTACCTCAGTCTCCCGAGTTCCTGGGATTGCAGGTGTGCATCACTGACCTTGGCTTCCCTCTTTTCTTGAAAGACTATTTTCTTGGTCTCCCGACATCGCTGTCTGAGTTTCTTACCATTTCTCTGGTCACTCCTTCCTAATCTTCTTCATCAAATCCTTTTTTTATGTACCTGGAGCTTAAATTCCTAGTCCTTAAACTTGGCGGGTCACGTATCCCTTTGAGATTCTAAAGCATAATCCCATCCTGCCTGCCTTCTCCCGTACAATTCCAGGGGCACTTGGACTCAGGGATACCCACTCACAGGGCCCAGATTAGGAGGTTCAGCCTTGAAAGCTGGAGTCTGTCTCCACCTCTTCTTCTGGGTAATGCCATCCACCGTTAGGAATGATGGCTTCTAGATCAAAATCCAACTCTCATGGAAGCCATTTTCTCTTCTTTTCTTTTCTTTTTTATTTTTTCATTTTTCCCCTGTACCAGGTATTGAACCCAGGATACTTAACCACTGAGTCACATCCCCAGGTCTTTTTTTAATTTTTTTTATTTAGAGGCAGGATCTCACTAAATTACTGAGGCTGGCCTCAAACTTGAGATCTCCCTGCCTCAGCCTCCCAAGTCCCTGGGATTACAGGCGTGCGCCACTGCCCCCAGTTCCATTTTCAGTTTTTCACCTGGACGTCCCACCAAGGCCTCAAACGCATGAGCTCCATTTTAGTCTGGGTTTTGTTTGTTTGTTTGTTTTGTTTTTCTGCTGTGACTAGAAGATCTGACCAGAACAATTTTAGGGAAAGAAAAGTTTTTTGGAGGCTCACAGTTTCAGAGGTCTCAATCCATAGACAGCAGCCTCCATTCCTTGGAGCTCAAGGTGAGGCTGAACATCATGGCAGAACAGGGTGGCAGAGGGAAGCAGCTCATATTATGATCAGCAAGCAGACAGAAACTCCACTCACCAGATACACAATATATACCCCATAGCCACGCCCCCAATGAAACCTCCTCCTCCAGCCACACCCGACCTCAACTTCGTTACCACTCGGTTAATCCCATCAGGGATCAATTCACTGATCAGGCTAAGGCTATGACCCAATCATTTCTCCTCTGATCCTTCTTGCATTGTCTCATGTGTGAACTTTTGGGGGAACCACATCTAAACCATAATAGGCTCCAAACTGAAATCATTATCTAATGCCACCCTCCAGGTTCCCTGTCTGGGCAACATCACTCCATCTCCAAAGAAAGAAACCAGACATCACCTGCAGTCCTGAGGATGCTACTAGAAGCTGCCTCACAACCTTGTTATGAGGTTAAATAACGTGATACAGGAAAAGCACTAGTCATGCCTGGCCCATCCTGGCTGCTTGGTGTGTGCCAGTTACTGTCGTTGCTGCTGTATTGCTTTTTCTTTCCCCTTCTGCCCGCTTAGACACCAAGTCCTGCCAATTCCATCTTCTGAATGTCCCTCAAGTTCACCTTTTTTGCTCTATTTCTATGGATTCTCTCTTAGTTTAAGTACTTATTATCAGTGGTAGAGGATTGTAAGTTACCTCCACTCTTATCCCTTCAAATCTAAGCCAGCTAGAATCCGTTTGCCCAAATGCAATTCTGATCATGACAATTCTTTTTCTTTTTTCTGGTCTGCTACTGGGGATTGAACCCAGGGGCACTTTACCACTAAGCTATATCCCTAGCCCTTCTTATTTTTAATTTTGAGACAGAGTCTCACTAAACTGTTTAGGGCCTAAGTTGCTGAGGCTGGTCTCGAATTTACAATCCTCCTGCCTCAGCCTGCAGAGTCACTGGTATGACAGGTGCACATCACAGTACCCACACCAATCATGACAATTCTTTCGGTTAAGCCTCAGTATCTCCAGAGATCCTGAAACAGTGGCCCTGAGCCCTTGGTGCATTCCTACAGAAATTATTATAAGTACAGGCCCAGACTCCAGAGAGTTTGATTCTGCACATCCGATGTTTACCCGAGCACCTGCATTCCAAATGCACTGCCAGCACCCCGTTATAAAACGAAGTTGAGAATCAGGGAAGTGCGAACTCTTTGTGGTAGACAAGGCCCTTCTTGACCTGGCCCCCACAAACTTTCCCACTTCACCCACTCCTTCTTCCTTTCTCCACTATTTATTGGTTCCTCATATATTTAACAAATATTTACTGAGTGAGCACTTAATAAGCACAGGTACTGAGAACACAATGATAAGCAAAATAGACACAACCCCTGGCTTATAAAACAGTTGGAAAGATAGATAGTGACAGAATTTTTAAAAATGCAAAACAAAAAAATGAATTACTGAATTCACTTACAAATACAATGGTATCTATCTTAAAACAAGATTGAAATGAAAAATAAAAAAACGTATATCCATGTGAAAAGAAGAGAAAGATACTGACTGAATAATAAACACTAAGGAAAGGCTTGGGGTGTAGATCAGGAGTAGAAGGTTTGCCTAGCATATATGAGGCCCTGGATTTAATCCCCAGTACAACAAAATAAAAATAAATAAATAGGGTGGGCTCAGTGGAACACACCTGTAATCCCAGTGGCTTGGGAGGCTGAGGCAGTAGGAAAGCAAGTTCAAAGCCAGCCTCAGCAACCTAGTGAGGCCCTGTCTCAAAATAAAAAATAAAAAGGGCTGGAGATGTAGCTCAGTGCTTAAGTGCCCCTGGGTTTAATCCTTGGTGCAAAAAAAAAAAAAAAAAAAAGTAAAAAATAAATAATTTAAAAAACAACTAATGAAAATGTAAACACAAACTGCTATAAATAATTTTTAATGAAACATGACACTATGAGAGTACATTACAAAGAAAACTGACCTTAAATTGAAGGCATGGGAAACTCCCTAAGGAAGCAATATTTGAACTGAGATAGAAGGATAAGTTCATTGAAAAAGCTGCAGTATGTCAGGTATGGTGGGGCACACCTGAAATCCCAGCAGTTTGGGAGGCTGAGGCAGGAGGATCTCAAATTCGAGGCCAGCCTCAGCAACTTAGCAAGGACCTAAGCAATTTAGCAAGACTCTTTCTTGGGCTGGGGATATAGCTCAGTTGATAGAGTGCTTGCCTTGCAGGCACAAGGCCCTGGGTTCAATCCCCAGCACCACCACCAAAAAAATCTTTCTTAAAATAAAAAAGGGCTGGGGATCTGGCTCAGTAGGTAAGTGTTGCTGGGTTCAGTCCCTAGTACCCCCCCCCAAAAAAAAAGGAGGAGGGGGTGGAGGAGAAATAGCTGGGTGCCATGTCTCGTACCTGTAATCCCAGAGACTCAGGAGGCTGAGGCAGGAGGATCACAAATTCTAGGCCATCCTTGGCAATTTATTGAAACTCGGTTAAAAAATAAAAGATTTGGGGATGTGGTTGGGTGGTAAAGTGTCTCTGGGTTTAATCCCCAGTACCAACAGAGAAAAAGAAAGAAAAAAAATGGTTTGTCAGTTTCTTACAAACATACCCTTATCATGCAACCCAGCAAACCATTCCTGGGCATTTTATCCACATGAGAACATATATTCACACAGAGATGAACAGCTTTATTCATAATGACTAAAAATTTGGAACAACACTGATCCATCTAGTGGTAAATGAATTAAATAAACTGTAATAACTCCCTACAACAGACAATAGGGGACAATTTTTAAAGCAGGGGGAAGGTGACTACTGACAATTACAACATAGGTGAACCCCAAAACAATGTGTTAAGCTAGACAGTCAGAAAAAGAAAGCTACATAGCAAATGATCCCATTCATGAGATAATCTGGAAAAGGAAAAACTGTAGGGACAGAGAACATATTCGTGGCAGCCAGAGCTGGAGGCGGAGGGTGAGAGACCCCTCTGAAGGAGAGTGACAAACACGTCGAGGTGATGAAATGTTCTGTTTTGATCACAGAGCGGCCCCACAACTGCATTCATTTATTCATTTGTCACGTCCCATTGAACTGTATGCCTAAAAAGGGCGAATGACCTGTGTGCGGAGTATACCTCAATACATCTAAAATTTTTAAAGCAGGAAGAAGAAGAGGAAAAAAAAAAAAAAAAAAAAAAAGACAGATGTGGGATGATCACAGGTTAAAGAGTTATATGGATAAATTTGGGGATAATATCCAGCGATGGCAGGACATACAGATCTGAAACTCAGAAGAGTTTGTATGCTGCTGGATACCACATCATGTCACAGTGTATTCCGCTTAATCCCTGTGTCTCCCAAGAAAGTTCCTACCTCTTTTTTTTTTTTTTTTGTGCCAGGGATTGAACCCAGCACTTGACCACTGAGCAATATCCCCAGTCCTTTTATGTTTTGTTTTGATACAGGGTCTCCCTAAATCGCTTAGGGCCTCAATTTGCTGAGGCTGACCTTGAACCTATGATTCTCCAGTCTCAGCCTCCCAAGATGCTGGGATTACAGGTGTGCACCACCATGCCCAGCTGCCTCAGCCTCTTGGGCTGTTGGGATTACAGGCATGCACCACCGTGTCTGGTGCTACCCATTTTTTTTAATCCCTGCACAAGCATTCCCCCTCCATGAGGTTCTCTGTGACCCCCATTCTTCAGCACCTGGATTGGGATCTTCTTTGGAGCAGCAACTCCATCCTGGCTCCTCTTTGCTCTATACCCAGAGTCTAGACTACACCTGGCATATAGCAGGAGCCTTACAAATAGTAAATGGATTAAAGAGTTACTCTGTCCTCTGACAGTACCTTGGACCTTTTCATAGCACCAATCATACTGTATTTTCTTTAGTCAATTATCTCTCCCCTCTAATGATCCCTTTTATTATTGTCTCCCCCAGTTCTCCCCCACCACGGCACTGGGGATTGAACTCAGGGGCACTCTACCACTGAGCTACATCTCCAGCACTTTTCTTTTTTGTTTTTTTTTTTTTTTTAATTTTGAGATAGGGTCTCATCAAATTGCTGAAGCTGACCTTAAACTTGTGATCCTCCTGTCTCAACCTCTCAAACCACTGGAATTACAGGCATGTGCCACCCAGGCCAACCTTTTTATTTTGAGACAGGTGTCATTAAGTTGCCAAAGCAAGACTTGAATTTGCAATTCTCTTGCCTCAGCCACCAGAGTCACTGGGATTTTTTTTTTTTTTTTTTGAAATGGGGTCTCAAAGCTGGCATCCAACTTGAGATCCTCCTGCTTCAGCCTCCTGGGTAGCAATGTCCAGCTATTATTGTACATTTTATTTGTCTTTGTATTTCCAGCTCACTGTGGAACCGAAACAAATTAAAAGACTTCAACCTCCAGGTTGGTGATTCATCCAGGAAAAGGGGCAGAGGAGTACCCTTGAAAAGCACCTGCCATGCCTGGGTCCTATTGTGCACATTTAATCCCTGCAAGGCAGACAAAACACACTATTTTGGGTACCTGACTTGATCAAGGTCACTCAATGAATAAACAAGCCAGGCTTCAAACTCAGATTTGTCTGACTCAGAAGGCTATGCTTTTTTCCCATCCTCTCTTTTCTTTAAAATCCTTAATTCCATCATTGTCAATGCTTTCAGTCCCCCCCCCCTTTTTTTTTTTTTTGCCATGCTGGGGATTGAACCCAGAACCCTGATGCTTGCAAGGCAAGCACTCTACCAACTGAGCTATATCCCCAGCCCTTCAGCCCCCTCTTAAATGACTATTCTGAACCCAAATTCCTCCGATAATCCCTCTTTAACATTCCACAGCGCCTTTGTTTGTTCATTTGTTTATTTTGAGATCATCCGCTTTGTTGCCCAATCTGGCCTTGAACTCCTGACTCAAGAGATCCTCCTGCCTCTGCCTCCCAAGTAGCTAGAACTAGAGGCATACACCACGATGCCTGGCTGACAAAAGTCACATGAGCCCCCAGTGCCTGTACTCCTCCTTTTCAACGGAGATCTTCTGGTTTTCTTTATTTCCTCACCCACCTGCCCCAGGGTCAGCCACTTCAATAATGTTTGAGACCCAGATTCTTGCTCTCTCACCTCAGGGAAGCCCACCATTTTCCCTCCCTCCCCTAGGATACAGAGTATTTCTTATGTGGTTGTATTGTCATAAAGCCACACTGTGTGACCTTCGATGGGATCTCAAAAGCATTCCACATCCTTTTATGCGTCGTGGGTGGATCACACAGCTTGCCACGTGTGTCCCATTCTCCTGCATCTGGCCCACTCTTGGAATTGGAGGACAGCAGGCACAAATCCCAGCTTTGCCACTTACTAGTGCTATCATTTTCAAGATTCAGCTTCAATGTCACCTCCCCAAGATTCTTGGGCTAGATCAGTGGTTAGTGCTACTGGTGTCCACGGTTCCCTGGACTCAGCCTAGCAGAGCAGCAACCACGCTGTGTTGTCCTTGCTGGGGTAACTGCCATCAGCCTGGCTACCCAATACCACCCTAGCTAAGGAAACCTCCATCCCCTCTCTGCACCTAAGATGAGATGTCCTCCTGTTGGCTCCTTTCCTTCTTGACAAACTTCTTGAAAGAGTAGTGTACACTCTGTCCCCATGTAGGCACGCGCTGCCTCCTCCTCAGCCCTCTGCCACCCTGCTCCAGGCTCCATCCTTCTGCTGGAAGTGTTTTGCCTGCCCTCATCGTCCATGTCCTTGGTCACTTTGTTCATCTGACCCTGTGGACTGCCCCTCCATGAGAGTCGTCCTCCCTGGCTTTTGTGACTACTGGTTCTCCTGATATCTTCCAAGGAACTGACTAGGGTGTGGGGCCTCTCTTTCTCCTTTTCTTGACTCAAGTCCCCTGGTACAGACTGTCACTTCTTTTCTCTGATCCTTGTCCTTCCCTCTCCCACCTCAACACACAGTTGATTTGCACCCAGATTCCTTCAGTGGGTGGTTCCAGAGGGGATTCCTGCCTAGAGCTGTGCAGGGTGTTCTGTGCGCCAGGACACCTGGCCGAGCAGACAGCACAGAAGCTGCCTTTTCCAAGCTGTACACAGGCTCCCCAGGCTGGACCTGCTGCTGGGTGCTCTCCGGAGCTTTGCTGTCGCAGCTGCTCACAGGCTCACAGCACAGCCCCCTAGGCACTTCTGGCAGATCAGCTGAAGCGAAAGCAGGGAGAGCTGACCGAGATGTGAGTCATGGCTGATTGACCTGATGATTTTGAAATCGGTTCTCTGGTCACTCTTCTCTTCCATTTCTCTTCCACATCCCCTCTTTTCCAGAGACTTGTTTCAGTCACCCTGTCCTATGCCTACACTGAAAGGAAAGAAATAGCAATGAGCAGGAAGCAAAAGGAAGAGGAGTAAAAGGTAGAAGCAAACCAGACAAGAAAGGAGACCGCTGGCTTTTCAATTGTCCCAAAGTTCTTGGAGCACATTGCCTCATTCGATCCCTGTGGAACTTTTTTTTTTTTTTTTTTAACTGTACCAGGGATTAAACCAGGGGCGCTTAACCACAGAACCACATCCCCAGCTTCCATTTTATAAATTTAATTTTATTTTTTAATAGAGACAGGGTTTCACTGAACTGTTTAGGGCCTCACTAAGTTGCTGAGACTGGCTTTGAACTCAAAATCCTCTGCCTCCCAAACATGGGATTACGGGCCTGGGCCACTGAGCCCAGCTCCCTGGAAACTCTTGAAGCAGACATTGCTATTGTCCTTACTCTCCAACCAAGGAGTTGAAGGCTAGTACAAGTTACCCAAGGCCATGCAGAGAGCAGTGGAAATCCATGTCTTTTGATGCCAAGTGCCATGTTCACCCTTGGGTGCCAATGTTCTCTGGGCAGAGCCCAGTGAGTTAGTCGTCTGTGGGAATGGCATTGGGGTATTGGAATTACACCTGAGGAGAGACCAGGAGCACCAGGGTCAGAAGGGGAGAGGATATGAAAAGAGGTGAGGCTACCTCTTCGTGGGGACAGGTGACTTTGCCAGAGAAGGTTGGAGGAGTGGGAGCTGAGGGGGCTCCCAGAATTCACTCTAAGCTTCGACACCTACAGCATCCCGGGCAGCTAAGTGTTCTGGACACTGACTTTTCCTTTTTATTCTTGGGGAACAATCCCAACTGAATCAAATAAAAAGTGAACATTCTTTCATTCTTGCATCCTTCCTGCCCCAAGCCCTCAGAGCATAGACCCAACGCCAGCCTGCAAAGAATGCCAGGGCCTTCAAATGCACAGGGGTGCCTCCAGAGAAATTCCCGATGTCTAAGGTTCAGACTGGTCCTGTACACCCACCCCTGCTGCACCCCCTCACCTCTGCCTCCACAGCTGCATCTGAAGTCCTACCTCTTTATCCCCTTCCCTGTCTCTCCTCAGTCTACTCAGCTGCACTTTTTGGTTCCTGCCCCACCTCTCTTAGTACCTCTCTTGCGTTATTTAAACCTAAACTGTGTCTGGAGCTCCCCCCACATGCCCATTCTGCACCTGAGTCCTTTTCCTGTCAGTTCCACCCCATCCCTCCTGCCTCAGAGGCTCTGCCCCACCTCAGAACCCCTGGGTTCCTGCTTGCAGGGGTCCTGCAGCGGGGCTCAGCTGAGGGAAGCCTCACAGGTGACCCCCTCACCCTCCCACTCCTCCAACCCCTTCTATCGCATCACCCCTCCTTTTATTTATTTATTAGCACATTTAATTGTCCAACTGAATGTGGACTCCTCACTTTCTCCAACACACTGATGTCCCTCAATCCTTGAAGAGGATGGGAATCAGTCCCTCCTTATTTCATCTAGAGACCCCACACTCAGTTGCTATTCTAAACATCTCCCTCCTCAGGACTGGGCAAGAAACTTCCAGTCTAAATGATAAATAGAACTAAAGGACTCCAGACCCTCACAATCCTCCCTAATCCTCTAATCTCCCACCATCTAGTTTTCCCAGTGCAGCCAGCTTCAGCCCGCGGTGGGGGAATGTAGAGGGGGTAGCAGGAGTGACCCACCATATCTGAGTCATCTGTGAGTTAAACCTGCCTTGCAGGTTCCCCTCCCCCTCAGCAGGATTCGGGAATGCAGGACAGATGGGGGAGAACTATTTCCCTTTCTTCAGGTCCCTCCTCTGCTCAGGCTCTTTACACATCTTTGTTCTGGGAAGCTTCTCACCAGGAGCCCTCCTCCTCTGCCCTCTCCCAGGACTGGTTTCACAACCACCCTATTCCCCTCTACACCTTGCCTCTTCCCCCACTCCAGAACCCCAGTGTTGGAATCCAGGGGGTGAACTCCTCCCTCATGCCCCTCTCTCCACCTCTCCCAGAAGCTATCAGACTGAGTGAAAGTCTTGAACCAGAGAGGAATCTGGAAGTGGTGGAAAAGGGCAGGCTGGCACTGGATGTCTGTGGTCGGTATTTGCCCCCTATGCTGCAAGAGGTCAGGAATGTGGTCATCAACGTTAGCTATGGGAGATAAAGTGCAACTGGCAGCTCTCCACCCCCAGGCCTCAGACTGAGCCTCCACAGGCCCCAGAAGGCCCCAAACAGCTGAGGTGGGGCAAGGATTAGAATGGGATCTGCACAAGGGCCTCCATAAGAATTCTTGATCTGTTTCATTATTAACAAACTTCAAAGTCCCTCAGGAGTCTTACATGATTTACAGACCTCATATCCCTTGAGCCATCTTTAAAATAGTGCAGTGGCGCAAGTCTATAACCCAGAGGCTCAGGAGGCTGAATAGGAGGATCGCAAGTTCAAAACCAGTCTCAGCAACTTAGCGAGGTTCTAAGCAACTGAGGGAGGCCCTGTCTCAAAATAAAATATAAAAAGGACTGGGGATGTGGCTCAGTGGTTAAGCACCCCTGGTTCAATCCTTGTTAATAAATAAATAGGGCTGGGGCTGGATGTAGTGGTGAAATGCCCCAGGGTTCAATCTGTGATACAAAAAAGAAAAAAAAAAAAATCAACATTCTCTGCCTCTTCAGTGTGTTGCTCTGCATTACATGATTCGTATTTGTTCAAGGAGTGAGCAAATGACAACTAACATTCACATTCATTGCCACACAAAGAGACAGATTGGACAGACTTTATTATATTCAGTGAAGAAACTGAATTTTGGAGTTAAGTGACTTCTCCGAGGCCACACAGCCAGCAAAGTACCCAAGTTGGCTGACTTAAAGTTTAAAAGCAGCAAAAGGCTGTCAAAACTCTTTATTGTACAATTCTTGTATGATTCTGCACAAAATGACAGTTCTGGAACCCGGTGGGAGTGAAGGTGAAAGCAGGCTGGAACCAGTAAGGTCCCAGAAGTCTTCATGCAAAACCAGTGGGCATGGTTTGTATGTTATTTTGTATCCCATTTGCTTCCCAGTTTTCCAGGCCCTGACCCTCCCCTGACCAGTTTCCCTTTAGTACTGTGGGGTTTTCCCCACCAGAAGGCTGCAGGCCTGGAACAATCCAGAATCACACCCTGTGCCTCCACTTGGCTGGTCCCCTGACCAGGAACCTCCCAGGGTCCCTTCCCCTCTCAAGCCTACCCTCCTGTCTGGCCCCACCGCCTCAGTTCACCTGGCAGCTCGATAAGAATCAATAGGTCCACTCCAGAGCAAAGATCAAGACGGAGTGTGCAGAACCAGGTCCTGCCAGAAAAACGAGCTGCCAGCACTGATGACTTGAACTTGGAGATTCTCCCAGTTCATTTAGCAGGGGGGCGGGGACAAGCTTGAAATTCCGAGAGCATTATGAAGAGGGGCAGGAAAAGAAAAAGAAAGTCCTAATAAGGAGGGGAACTGGTAACCAAGGTAGAATCTCAGCTAGAATGTCTCTAGGTGTTGTCTGCCCTCTCAGGTCTCAAACCGTGTGGGACCCATCACAATCCTCAGGAAGGATTTTGGTCTCTTATAGTCACTGCTGTTTTTCTTGCTCCTAGAACAAGGCCTGGTGCACAGTAGGTAGCCAATAAATATTCAAATCGTAAGTGCTTCTGAAGCATGTTTACCCGAGAAGGTTGGTAAACCTGATAAGAGGGGTGCAGAAGTGGTCATGTGCCCCCTGTCCAAATCACCAAGTGTTCCACTTTGCCAAGGCTCCCAGGAATAAATTGGGGGAGGGAAAGCTGTAGGAGGGGGTTGAGAGACTGAGTTTATTTTCAGGAGTCTGAACCTATTTGATGAGGGAATGTGTCCCTTGTATTTGAGAATACACATTTGTATGTATGGCCGGGCCTGCCAGCGTGCAAGTGGATTAGCGCAGACCCCAGTGTTTGGGAACCAAGTGCAGAGAGTGTGTAAAACAGGACATCTGAGGCTAAGGATTGAGCTGCTCTTCCTCTTCTCCAGTTCCCGGCTTTTCTTCCCCAGGCCTCCTGGAGCTTCAGGAACCCCCAAAGATCCCCTGTTACGCGAAGGGAACTTGGGAGGCAGGTTGAGGATCGCCAGAGAGACCCACATCCCACTCCACCTCGTACAAGAAACCCCCAAATTTTCAACCTACCAGTACCTCCTCTACCTGGGAAGGGGAGTACTAGAAACGTCATTTCCTGCCTGACCACAGCCAAAAACACCTGCTGCCCTTTGCGACCCTGATTAGTCACCCCTTTCTGAGGAACAAGGGTGGCCTTCGCAGGGCTGTGCTGAGGGTGCGGGGGTCGGGGTGGAGGTGGGTCAGGAGGGCGGGAACCCAGGGCGCACAGCCCCCGCCGCGGTCCACCTGTGGCTCAGGCTGCAGAGGCGGCACCGGTGGCAGAGGCGGGGCCTGTTCGGAGAGGTCCCCACCTCCTGCCTCGGGGATATAACTTGGGTCGCCGACCGCCACCGTCTGCGGCCTGAACCTGAGTCCTGGTCTCTCGCCATCCTATCCGATAACATGAGCTTCACCACCCACTCCACCACCTTCTCCACCAACTACCGGTCCCTGGGGTCCGTCCGGTCGCCCAGCCACCGGGTCCGGCCCGCCAGCAGCGCGGCCAGCGTCTATGCAGGCGCCGGGGGCTCAGGCTCCCGGATCTCAGTGTCCCGCTCCACCAGCTTCCGGGGCGGCTGGGGGTCCGGGAGCTCGGCGGCGGGAATGGCTGGGGGTCTGGCGGGAATGGGCGGCATCCAGAGCGAGAAGGAGACCATGCAAGACCTGAACGATCGCCTGGCTTCCTACCTGGACAGAGTGAGAAGCCTGGAAACTGATAATCGGAGGCTGGAGAGCAAAATCCGAGAACATCTGGAGAAGAAGGGGCCCCAGATCAGAGACTGGGGGCATTACTTCAAGACCATCGAGGAGCTGAGAGCTCAGGTAAACGGGTGCGGAGGGAGGGCACCCAACTCCCTGAGGACGTGCCGCCATTCATTATCTCTCCTCCCCACCCCCCAGCTATAGGAACTTTACTGGAGTGGGGTGCACTGACTCCTTCCACCCTTTCATTATCCATCTCACCCCCTAGCCTCAAAAACCCCAAGGATAGTGGGTAGACGTGGGAGACCTCCTCCCCCGGGGATGGTAGGAAGGGGACAGGCATGAGAGCTATGCAGGAGTGGACAGTGTGGCAGAAGGTGAGAAAAGAGCTATAAAGTGGACCTAGTCACTGGCTTCTGGCTAAGTGGGGACAGTTGGAGGGTTAAACGGATGTGGCTAAGGCTGAGTCATCCAGGAGCAAACAGAAGGCCTACCTGTGGGAGGGGCCAATCCTGAGGTGGGGGGCCCAGAGCAGGGGGTGAGCAGGTGCACTGGGAAAAAATGCCAGGAGAGGGCCAGGGAAAGAACTTGCTAGTAACTGTTCACTTCCTCTAGCAGGCCATCCTGTCTGGGTCCAGCAGCAGGGGCAGAGTGCCGGGATTAGGGAGTTCATGAAATGGGAAGTGGGGCAAGCCTCTGGCTACTTCTGGGACTGGGAAGTTTTCACGGAAACTCATAACATCATCATACACTCAGCCCACCCATCATTGACTTTCCTCTCACCGAGCAATCTCTGTCCACAATCCCCCCCAGATCTTTGCAAATTCCGTGGACAACGCTCGCATCGTTCTGCAGATTGACAATGCTCGTCTGGCTGCTGATGACTTTAGAGTCAAGTAAGTCTGGGGGTTTGGAGAGTGGGGGCTAGAGCTAAGAATGGTCTGCTTCTAGGGCTGGGTTAGGTAGAGGCTTTCCAGGGATCTTACTCAGGTGTGAGTGGAGAGTTAAGGTTCATTTACTCATTTAACTATTCACGCTTGTCCCCCACCATGTGCTGGAGGATTACCACCCAATTCCTGACTCAGGTTGCTGGTTCACAATGGGCACAGGAGGTGGCACAAGTTGAGAAGGTTCTGGGTCAGAGATGGGGGACCCCTCTGATCACCTCTACACCTGCAGGTATGAAACAGAGCTGGCTATGCGGCAGTCTGTGGAGAGTGACATCCATGGGCTCCGCAAGGTCATTGATGACACCAATATCACTCGGCTGCAGCTGGAGACGGAAATTGAGACTCTCAAGGAGGAGCTGCTCTTCATGAAGAAGAACCATGAGGAGGCAAGCAGGGCCACTGACCTGGCCAGGGACCCAAGGGACTGAAATAAGGGGAGGCAGGGAATAAATGGAGCAGGCCAACAGCAAGCCACCTTGTAGGGAAATTTAGAACCAACAGCCCTCCAGGCTGGGACTGTAGTTCAGTGGTAGAGCACTTGCCTAGCCTGCGCCAGGCAAAAAAACCTACCAGTCTGAACGTCAATCAGCCTCCTCCAGTGGAACACATGTGCTCTGTGGATCACCAGAATTACGATGTGAAGAGGCCAAGATGGTGTGGGCAAGAGGAGATGAGGACACAGAGACAAGCAACCAGCACTGAGATTTAGGATTGATGGCAGAACCAATAGGGTTTTCTAGAAGAGGTCTAAGTAGCAGGTTGATGGAAGGAGGGTAAATGAAAGGACCTGGTGAAGTGAAGAGAGAGAAAAACCACCTGTGAGTGATAGACTTAGGCAGGGAGTGGGTGGCATTGCTTTTGGAGAAGTCCAGAACTAGCATTTTGGAGAGTACAAGCCCTGAGCTCCCTCTGGCCTCTTCTCCAACTGCTCCCGTCAGCCTCCAAGAAAAGCCTACCATAGATGGAGGGCCTGGTTGTAACTCTGATCCTGAGTCCTGTCTCCTTTAGGAAGTCAAAGGCCTTCAAGCCCAGATTGCCAGCTCTGGGTTGACTGTGGAGGTGGATGCTCCCAAATCTCAGGACCTCAGCAAGATCATGGCAGACATCCGGGCCCAGTATGATGAGCTGGCTCAGAAGAACCGAGAGGAGCTGGACAAGTATTGGTCCCAGCAGGTGTGCAGTGGGAAGGGCTGGCTGCTAGGGTATGGAGGGAGGCAACCAGGGAAGGGGAGACCTGATGACCCTAACCCTCTGCAGATTGAGGAGAGCACCACAGTGGTCACCTCGCAGTCAGCGGAGATTGGAGCTGCTGAGATGACACTCACAGAGCTGAGACGCACAATCCAGTCCTTGGAGATTGACCTGGACTCCATGAGAAATCTGGTAAGCACCTTCTCATCATCACCTATGCCAGCTCCTCTGGCCTTGGGCACAACTCTGTCTCAGCCCAAATCTTCCCATCATGAGTTTCCTTAGAGCATCATTTCTCTTTGTATTTCCCACAACTCCTATCTCCACCTCCCACCCAGCACTTGGCAAACAGGAGGTCCTCAAAAAATGTTTCAGGGCCAGGTGTAGTGGCACACATATGTGTGTAACCCCAGCTATTCAGGAGGCAGAGGCAGGAGAATCATAAGTTGGGAGCCAGCCTCAGCAACTTAGTGAGACCCTGTCTCAAAAACAAAAACTCTTTTAAAAAGGGCTGGGGGTAGGCTGGGATTGTGGCTCAGTGGTAGAGAACTTGCCTAGCACATGTGAGGCCCTGGGTTTGACCCTCAGCACCACATAAAATAAATAGATCAAATAAAGGTATTGTGTCCATCTACAACTAAAAAATGTTAAAAAAAAAAAAAAACAAAGAAAGAAAAGGGGCTGGGGATGTAGCTCAGTGGTAGAGCTCAATGGTAGGTAGCACCACTGGACTCAATCCCCAGTACCGTAAAAGAAAAAAATGTTTCAGAGAGTAAGGGATGAGGAGTGGACTCAACTTGCCCTGCCCCTCCCTTCTGTGCTCTGCAGAAGGCCAGCTTAGAGAATAGCCTGAGGGAAGTGGAGGCCCGCTACACCATGCAGATGGAGCAGCTCAATGGAGTCCTGCTGCACTTGGAGTCAGAGCTGGCACAGACCCGGGCAGAGGGGCAGCGCCAGGCCCAGGACTATGAGGCCCTGCTGAACATCAAGGTCAAACTGGAGGCTGAGATTGCCACTTACCGCCGCCTGTTGGAAGACGGAGAGGACTTCAGGTGAGTAGGGACTCCCACCCACACAAGCAGGGGAGTCTTCCCCCCAAATCTAGAGTTTTTAGAAGCCCCTAAGGAGCTGTTCATTGGTATCCACTGAGCACTGGGCTGCTGGTCTGTGGGTGTTCCTGAGTCTTCAAGGGAATGATGGTTACAGAAGTTCCCTCCCTTGAGAAGGGAATGACTCGGTATTGCCCCTAGCTATACTTGGGTACAAGTAAGATTTGGCTTTGGGTTTTCCTCTTCTGGAGGCCGGGACTGAGGGAAATTGGAACATAAATTTAAGGGCCAGGAGACTTTTATCTCTACCTTCCTTGTCTACCTTCTCCTCTGTGGGGCTGTTCATCGTCACGGTTTGGTCTTCTGTTACAGTCTCAATGATGCCCTGGACAGCAGCAACTCTATGCAAACCATCCAAAAGACCACCACCCGCAGGATCGTGGATGGCAAAATAGTGTCAGAGACCAATGACACCAAAGTGCTGAGGCGCTGAGGCAGCAGGAGCAGGGGACTCTCAGGGAACAGGAGAACAATAAAAGTTCAGAGCATTACACATCACTTTGCATCTTCTTTGGCTTTTTCTTACAGTGCAAATGCCTTGATCCTACAGTCCCATCTCTGACCAGGCAGAAATTCCCTCTGACCCCAGGGGTTTTAGATGAGTGTGAGAAAGTAGGCGGAAGAGGGTCTGGATTCTTGGAAATACCCAGAGGGAGCAGCAGAAGGGAGGGTGTATGTCCCTCAGCAGTGGGGAGACCACAAAAGACTTGTGAAATCTTTCCCTTGAGGCCTAGTGATGATATAGGACCTCTGACTGGCAGCTGTTCAGTAGCAGAAATCTGAGCCAGAGGAGGACGTGGGGCCAAAGATGAGGGCCCAGGAGGGAGCAGGAGGCAGGACCAGAGCACTGACCCCACCCTACCTTGCCACTCTGCATCCTTGGCCCATCACCCAGGGCTTCCCATGCAGTATACTCCAGTCCCAACCTGCACTCTTGTCCCCAAACCTGTGGTCCCCTAGTCTCTGCTCCTACATTTGATGGGAATGTAGTTTTTAGAAGTCTGTAACACAAAATCCCTGTTCTGTGACACTTACATTTTGGTGATGGGAAATAGATAACAAACAATAAGGATAATAAATATGCAAATTATATAGCATGTTAGAGGGTGATAAGTGTTCCAGGCTGGGAGGAAGAAGGCAATGGGATTGGTCGATGAGGGAAGATGATGTGTGATGACCTTATGAATTTTCAACTAAAGCAGAAGATGGTTTTTACCTAAAAAATGCAGCCACATTTACTCTGCAAAGTAAGAATATGGGTGTCTTTAGTGGAGAAAAGTTAAAGGCAGCACCACTGAGGCCTATATTCCCTAGGAGAGACCTAGAGGACGCCAGGACAGGAAATCTCCGGAGGGACAGGGTGGAAATCATCCATGCAGGGCCCTGAGAGAAGGGTTAGGAAAGGATGGGAAGCAAAGGGAGTAAGGCCACCCTGAACAAGGTCTGAGCCGAGTTACAGGAGAGGTTAACTGTGCAGGCCAGGTCCCCTGCCCTCTGGGTTTCAGGACCCTTTAAATGCAGGAAAACATCCTATCCAAGAACAAGGGGCTCTGGTGAGATGCTTCTCACCCTTTTAAAATGTACCTTCCCTTGGGCTGGGGTCATCGTTCAGTGGTAGAGCACTTACCTAGCACGCATGAGGCACTGGGTTCGATTCTCAACACCACATAAAAATAAATAAAATAAAGGTATTCAAAAGTGTACCTTCCCTGGAGAAAGAAAAAAAAAAAAAAACAATTATTTGCTTCACTTCTGTCTGTTCTCTCCCTAACCCCCACTTGGTTTCCACCTCCCCCAACTTTTGTTTTGTTTTATTTTTTTGTACTGAGGATTGAACCTAGGGGCATTCAACCATTAAGGCACATCCCCAGCCCTTTTTTATATTTTGTTTAGAGACAGGATCT
Organism: Sciurus carolinensis; assembly: GCF_902686445.1. NCBI lineage: Eukaryota > Metazoa > Chordata > Mammalia > Rodentia > Sciuridae > Sciurus > Sciurus carolinensis. The sequence continues at coordinate 113,006,133 of NC_062216.1, forward strand.
CACTAAATTGCTTAGGTTCTCACTAAATTGCTGAGGCTGACTTTGAACTTGCAATCCTCCTATCCCAGCCTCTGGTGCCACTGGGATTACGGGTGTGCCCCACCACGCCTGGCCATCTCCCCATTGTTCAGGGGTCTGCAGGAGACAAACATTAGGGGGAAAATGATTGAACTTTACTTTTCTGAGACTTGTGTTAGGGAAGCACTCCAGATGGTTTCTTGCCCCCTCACTCTCCACCATCTTCCAGAAATCTAAGTACAGCATTGAATGAGCTTCCTCAAAATCATACAGGAGACCCTGAGGTTCCAGGAACCACTCCAAAGGGTTGTGCCACCCTGGCTGGCAATCTAATTCCTAAGAGGGAATCCAGCTTTCCTGGGTCCCTGAAAGAGAGACACAGATGGCCCAGCTGCCAGGGGTTGGGATGGGAAGCAAACAGGCATAAGAAAGTTACAGGACGCAGACCTGCCTGAAGGTAAGACAGAAAGTCCCTGGCAGCACCTGAACAGTACTTAGAGTTGAGTCAAGCTGATCAGAGAAACCCAAGAAGGTGCACCTGATACGATTATCCCTCCCATTAGACAATGTCTTACAGTTCCCAGGGCGCTTATACATTTGATCCTCATTACAATCCTGTGAGGTATGCAAGGCAGTGGATATTATTGGCTCTGGCTCAGAGAGTAGGATAGTGAGGGTCACAGAGATCATGTGACGTGTCTGAGGTCATAGAGCTGGAAGCTTAAAGTAGGAAACCACATTTGCAGGTTCCTTCCAAGTTCCTTCCTCAGTGTGCTGTAACTCACTGGCTGGCTGCACTTTAGAATCACCTGGGGAGCCATACAAAAATACTGAGGCCTGGGGGCCTCTTCCCCAGAGATTCTGATTCAGTTGTTCTAAGGTGAGGCCCCCCAAAGTGAAGACTTGGGAAATGTTTGAAAAGCTCTGTAGGCAATTCCAATAGGCAACCAAGTCTAGAGCCAGAGCAGACCTGTCCCCAGGAGCAGTACCAAGGCATTCCTTCCTGACTCCAGTCAAGGCAGAACCTATTTTAAACAAAACCCCAGGTCGCTAGGGCAATCCTCATTCTCCAACAGGTGAAGGTGACCACCTGAGGGGCAGTTCATTTTGTACTCCAAGCACCAAAGGGAAAAATTAGCTATCCCAAAGCTGTGATGGAGAGTTTCTTGTCCCATTTTGTATTCATCCCATTTCATCCATCCCCTGCCCAGATGATCAGTTTATAAGTGGTACTAGAAGGTATAAAACAACATATATCATACAGTGCCACATGTACAAAAATAAAAGACAACTAGTATTAAGTATGAGACCTTCAAGAAAAGGCTCTGACAGTGGTTTCTCCAAAGTTGACTGGGTTTGAAAGCAGCAAGGTCCTAGTTACCTTCTAAAAACTGGCAAAAACTTCATTTATGACCTGGGGCTCCATGAAATGATTGGCCTGTGGACAAGAAGACTTCGGGAGACTACAGTTGTTGGTGGGAAAAGGAAATCAAAGGCTCTGGTATGGTCTGGCTGCTTGAACTGCACTGGTGAGCTTAGAGAAAGAACGCAGCAAGTTCAAAATTCTAAATTCTTAGCCTAGGAGGATCAGTGTGCTTCCAAGACTGCCTAAGTGAATATTTCAACTCCTGTGGTCATTGATTGATATAGCTAAAACCTCACCTGCAGGTTGGTAATTATATCCCAAGTTAAAATCACAACCTTGCCAGAACTTAGTGAAATCCCAAGGTACTGATTGAGGCAGGATCCCATGAATGAGGAGACAGGCTTTGCGATATCATTAGGGATGCTGAAAGACCAGACCCAACTAAATCTCACTGGCTGGCAGAGGTAACCCACTCTTCTCTGTCTGATGAGGCTGGTCCTGTCTTGCTTGGAGATACTGTAATGGCTTCACCTGAGGTCGTTAAAATGCAATGGGTGCCTCAGATGTATAAGAGGGGGACCAATAGAAAGCCTTTTTGTTGTTGTTGCTGTGCTGAGGATCAAACCCAAGGCCTCACATATGCTAGGCAAGTGCTCTACCACTGAACTGCATCCTCAGTCTCTCACCATTTTTTCTAAAATATTTTGCTGCAGACCAAAATAATGTTTTTTTGTTGTTGTTGTTTTTGTTTTTTTTCAGGGATTGAAACCAGGGGCGCTTAACCACTGAGCCACATCCCTAGCCCTTTTTATATTCTATTTAGAGACAGGGTCTTGCTAAGAGCCTCACTAAATTGCTGAGGCTGACCTCAAACAGGTAATCCTCCAGCTTTAGCCTTCTGAGTAGCTGGAATTACAGGCATGTGCCACCACACCCAACTAAATTGTGTTGTTTCTTGATTTTAATGTCCTCTTGGACAAACTAAAACATCTCTAGAACTAGTGAGTAGAGTCCTGTCTTGAACCATTAGTAAATAGAACTGATCATCCCTTACCTTATTCCAGATTTGAGTCAATTCACAGACTCAAAGACCCCTAATCAGGGGGAGTTCTAGTATTTTTAAGTATGTACTGTAGATTTTCCTTATAGCTTTCCAAGGTACCTCCACTTCTTTACCAGATAACTGGGAATAGGAAAATGCACACAACTTTCAGAGACAGAGCCACCATATTGCACAATTTCAAGGCACCCCACTCCCACGTTTGCAATCTTGCAGCTCTGCTTAAGGATCACCAGATGCTAACTCTGCAAATAAGATCTACCAGTTAGAATGAAAGGTTATGAGAGCCGGACATGGAGCCGTCTGCCTGTAATCCCAACAACTGGGGAGGCTGAGGAAGGAGAACTGTGAATTCAAAGCCAGCCTCAGCAACTAGCAAGGTCCTGAGCAACTTGTAGAGATCCTGTCTCATAATAAAAAAATAAAATTAAAAAAAAAAAAAAAGGTGAGGATGTGGTTCAGGATAAAGCACCCCTAGGTTCAAAACCCAGAACCAAATAAATAAGTAAACTATAGAGTTGCTTGAATATTTTTTTTCTGTCTACCAATAAGCAAAAAAATCACCAAAAGATATTTGCTTTTTCTCGGCAGGGGCAGTAATACAACATCTTTATTCTACCACAGTATTTCATCAGCTCTCTGGCTCTCTGGCAAAGGTTGGCCTGCAGGAAACTTGACCGTCTCACCATCTTCCCACAGGACAATGTACTGGCACACTATATGGATGACATCATGTTAATAGACCTTAGATGCTTTGGTAAGACACATAACACACCAGAAGGAGGAAATTCAAAGACTTCACACCTCAGTAAAGTTCTAGAGTTCAGGGATCTGGGATGTTGGAACAGCTCCTTCAGAGTGAAAAATATGTTGCTTGCTGACCTTATAATCCCTACCACTAAGAAAGAAGCACAAGACAAGATAAACTGCTCTGCCCCATTTGCCAAAAACCATTAAGACTGAAAACTTCAATGCAAGGGTCTGCAGCTAATCTGGGCTGGAATGCAAGTAACTCTGCCACATGGCTTTATGAACTTCCTTTCAATAAATAGCTCTTGACACCTGACTACAGGACATCACCTAAGTATTTTGAATCGCCCAACACAAACCAGTCTTATCTAAAGCCTTAGAATTGGGTGTGTGGAGCACATTTAGATCCTTCTCAAACCTTTCCTGAAGGTGTAACTAACCATATCGCACATCCAGGAAGCCCAGACTTAGTGGAACCTGCTCCTACATTGCTTTCCTCCCATACCCCCACCTTTTGGGCTCTTTAGAAGTTCCCTGTGAACAATTGATCAAGAAAAAAAAATTCAGTCCAAGCCCTGAAAAACAACAAGGAAGGAAAAATCCTCCCAGTGGGCAGAACTTCAAAAGATACATATGTTTGTTAATTATGGCCAGAGATAAGATCTATACCAATTCATGGACAGTGGCTAATATTTTGACCAGATAATAAAGGACTCAGAAGGAAAAAAACTTCAGGGTTAGTGACAAGGAGTTCACTATGGGGGGATATGGGTTGGCCTCTAAGAATGGGCCCAAGATATGACTATTTGCATGTAACACGAATGTTCAACAAAAGGGCCATCACTAAAGATAAGACTCTTAAAAATCAGTAGATCATCTGGGCTATTCTGTTGATTTGGTGAGCTCCTTTTCTCAGCCACCTCTGTGCTTTGCCCCATGGCTTCATGAACACAGTGGCCAGGGTGGCAAGGACAGAGGTTATTATATGGGCTCATGAACATGTGCCTCTCCTCATCAAAGTTATTCACTTATTGTCACTGATGAATACCCAGTGTGACAAGTCACCTTTGAGCCCCTGACATGGAGCCAATCCTTGGCAAAGGAATTAGCCACTTGAGGTGGGTTATTACATTGGATGGCTTTTATCAAGGGGGATACAGTAATTTGTTCTCTCCAAAAGAGACACTTTGGACATGGATTTGCTTCCCTGAGAGCATCATCCAAGGACTTTGTTGAATATCTTATTCACCATTATAGCCATTACAGCATGCCATGCCCAGCATTGCTTCAACTCTTTCATAGGAAATCCAGAGAGGAATACCACCAGTCAGCACGTCAATTTTAGCCCAGTGAGACTTGTGTCGAACTTCTAACCTATGGAGCTGCTACGTGAAAAAATGTGTGTTGTTTTTAAACTACTAAGGTTGTAAGACTTTGTTACAAGAGCAAAAGATAACCAAGACACCCTCAGTGGACAACTCGTCTTCTCTCATTTCCAGGTAATCTATGTAATGTACTTGTGGTTAAAGGACAAGGTTAGAAAAGAGACCGAGAGCTGTGCCCAAAGCAGTGAGCTTTGCAACAGACCAGACTGGAACATGTCAGAAGGTTACGGGAGACAGACCTTCAGGAAGGTGAGATGTGTCTGAACAAATCAAGAAAAGATTAAATACTGTCAGAGAGAAGTACATAGAGATCCCTGAAGATTTATGATTTAAAAAAAATCAATAACCTAGGACTGAGGGTAGGACTCTGGTAGAGAGCACTGCCTGCCATGCACCAGGCCCTGTGTTCCAGCCCTAGCATTGTACAAATAAAAATAAAAACAGAAATAAAATAACCTTCACTATCTCTGGGGAAAACAAAACAGTGGTGTAGAAAGGAAGAGTAGCCATGATATATCAAAGAACTCTTGTGCAAATCAGATTCGCAGAGTCATAATAATGGCAATGCCCAAAACTGCTGTATCTAAAATCCTAACATTGCTGTATTGGGAAGATGAGGAGATGGGAAGCGGGTATGTGTGTCTCTGTGTTGGCAGTAGGCCTACCCTTAAAGAATGGCTAAAGAAAGTTCTCTGGACAGAAAGGAAATGACAAAAAGAGGAATCTTAGAAAATTAGGAAGGAAAAGAAACGAAGAATTAAAATATGGGTAACTATATTTTCTTTTTCTTCTTGAGTTTCCTAAATTGTTTAATGTCTGAAGTAAAAACCACAACACTGTCTGATATGTTTCTATATTATACAGGAAGAAATTAAGATAATTGTATTACACAGAAAACAAGGTAAAAAAGAAAAGCATAAAGAGACACACCTATAATGTCAGCTACTAGGGAGGCTGAGGCAGAAGGCTGGCAAGCTGTACCACTGAGCTACACTTCCGTCCTCAGTTCTTTTTTTCTTTTTTATCTTTTTGGTGAGACAGGTTTTCACAAAGTTGATTCTCCTGCCTCAGCCTCCCAAGTCACTGGGATTACAGGCACGCATCAACATGCCCAGAAAACACATTATTTTCAAGTGCTTACTGAATATATGCCAAGATTAATCATATCCTAGACTATAAGACAAATCTCAAATAATTGAAAAGAATTAAATCATATAGAATGCTCTCAGACCAGTGAGCCAATCTGGAAACCAACAACAGAAAGATAACAGAAAAACCTCTAAACACTTAACTTGGGAACTAAATGATACATGTCTAAAATAACCATGGGTCAAAGAAGTCTCAAAATAAATTTAAAAATACACTGAGCTGGGCATAGGGGGGCACACCTGTAATCCCAGCAGTTTGGGAGACTGAGGCAGGAGGATCTCAAGTTCAAAACCAGCTTCAGGCCTGAGTGAGGCCCTAAGCAATTCAGCAAGACCTTGTCTCAAAATCAAAAAATAAAAAGGGCTCTCTCTGCTTCCTATAGCCATGTCTTGAGCTGCTTTCCTCTGCCACACTCTTCCATCATGTTCTGCCTCACCTCAGACCCCAAGGAATGGAGTTGACCATCTATGGACTAAGACTTCTGAAACCAGTCACCATGCATCCAAGAAACTTCACTCAAATTAAGTTGGCCTGGAATCAAGAGTACCAGTTTGTTGTCTGGATGATTTGGCTGATATGGAGAGAGAGAAGAACAAGCCAGGGCCACTGCAGTACTAAGCACCAATGTTACCACAGAAATCTAAAAAAAAAAAAAAAAAAAAAAAAAAAAAATTGAACTTGCCTGGCTCAGTGGCACCTGTAATCTCAGTGACTCAGGAGACTGAGTTAGGAGGATCACAAGTTTGAGGCCAACCCAGCAACTTAGTGAGACCCTTAACTTAGCAAGACCCTGTCTCAAAAAATAAAAAGGACTGGGATGTAGCTCAGTGATAAAGCTCCCCTGGGTTCAAGCCCTAGTAGAAATAAATAAATAAATAAATAAATAAGCAAATAAATAAATAAACTTAACAAAAATTAAAGTAGAATATATCAAAATGTTCTAGAACATATCAAAATGGTAAACAAATATAGCAGTGTCAACAGGAAAATTTATGTTTAGGTTAGAAAAGAGGGAAAGTAAGTCTCGAATTAATAATCTCAGCTCCCACTTCAAGAACCTAGGAAAGTAGAACAAATAAAAATAAATAAGAGCAAATAAACCCCAAGCAAGCAAAAGGAAAGAAATTGTAAAGGTAAGAGCAGAAGTCAGAGTTGGGGATATACTCAGTGGCAGAGCACTGACCAAACATTCATGAAGCCTTGAGTTTGATCCCTAATTTTTTTTTTTTTTTTTTGGTTTTGTTTGTTTGTTTGTTTTTTTGTTTTTTATGTTTCTGTTTGTTTGTTTGTTTGTTTGTTACCAGGGATTGAACCGAGGGGCACTTAACCACTTAGCCACGTACATCCTGGCCATCCTTTATTTTATTATTTTTTTAATTTTATTTAAAGACAGAGTCTGGCTAAGTCGCTTAAGTCTCTGCTAGATTGCTGAAGTTGGCTTTGAACTTGTCGTCCTCCTGCCTCAGCCTCCCTAGCCACTGGGATTACAGGCATGGTTCACAATTTGATCCCTGGTACCTCAAGAAAAAAAGCAGAAATCAATGAAGTTGAAAACAGAAAAGCAGTACAAAGAAAAGAAAGAAACAAAGAAACAAAGAACTACGTCTTTGAAAAAAGTAATAAAGTTGACAAATCTTTAGCAAAACTGACAAGTTTTAAAAGACAAATAACCAATGTCAGCGATAAAATGGGATTTTTTTTGGTAGATATAGACAAGCTTACTTTAAAATATATGTGGATTGTGTGGTATTAGTACAGGTACAGACACAGATCAAGGGAACACCACCAAGAACCCAGAAACAGGCCCACAAGAATACACCCAACTGATTTTTGACAAAAGTAAAAAATCAATGCAGAAAGCATCATCTTTTCAAGAAATAGTGATGGAGAAACTGGACATCCACAGGCAAAGACCTTGAGCCATCTCGCATTTTATGTAAAAATTAACTAAAACTTGCTGGGTGTGGTGGCATACACTAGTAGTCCCAGCCTGGGCAATTTACTGAAACTCGTCAGATAGATGGAAGGACAGATAGGTAAACAGGGCTGGGGATGTGGCTCAGTGGTAGAGCAGGTGGGGTTCAATCCCTAATACTGGGGGGAAACAAAGTTTTATAAAGAGCTCCCCGCTCTTCTTTTAGGAGACTTTGGGGAGGTTGGAAGGGGGCTGCCAGAGCCAGGGAACTCGCCAAGGGCTCTCCCAGGAGTTCAAGGACGAACTGGAAACCAGGAGACTCTCACCTGGGTTGCTGGGGAAGGCGTCGCTCAGGGCCTTAGCCCAGTCTCAGGGCGAGGGACACCCAGGCGCCACCTGCTGACCGGCAGGGCCGCAGCGCCTTCGCCTGTCGGGATCCAGAGTTGCCAGGATCCCAGGACGCAGCGGGAAAGCGGGCGTAGGCAGGAACGCAGCTTCCCCACGCAGCTTGCTGGGCTCTGAGCCGAGAGGGCGGGAGGCGCAGAGCCAGGGCAGTTCCCCAAACCGCACACCAAGTTCCTTAAAGGGGGTCCCGCCTTCCAGCCCGTCTGTCCTCGTTCCGGTTGAGTCCAGCTCACTCTGTCCTCCCCTTGGGTCCCGGGCTTTGATGCCATCTCTCTGTCCCTGCTGGCACCCGCATCCTGCTTTAACATTGGCAGAGGCTTTAAGGGGAATCCCACCCCGCCTCAAACTGCTTTCTCTTCCCGTTCCTTCTCACCTCCTTGATTGAGGTTTGCAGGGGCCTCCAATCTGGTCAGACTGGAAGAGGAACCGGCAGGTACCAGGGTAGTGAGTTGGCCAGGAGTCCACTGAAGGCGATCAGAAGGAAAGAGGGCCTCTGGAGCCAGACGTGACCGGGGCCAACGTATCTGAGAGGCAGACTTCAAGTAAGACTACCTGGGCTCAAATCCCTGGTGAGTCAGTCACTTGCTGGATGAACTTCATGGAAATTCCTTAACCTCTCAGTTCCTTAAATTTCTTTGGTCCAAAATAGGACTTAAAAGTGCATTCTTAGTTGGGAGTGGTGGCCCTGTAATCCCATCTCCAGAGGAGGTTGAGGCAGGTGGATGGAAAGTTCAAAGCCAACCTCAGCAATGTAGCAATGCGCTAAGCAATTTAGTGAGACCCTGTCTCAAAATAAAAAGGTCTGGGGATGTAGCTTATGGTTAAGCTCTCCTGGGTTCAATCCCAGGGGAGGGGGAGGAATGCATTCTTAGCAGGGCACAGTGCCTCACACCTGTAATCACAGTGACTCTGGAGGCTGAGGTGGGAAGATGGCAAGTTCTCGGCCAGCCTCAGCCATTTAGACCCTATCTCAAAATAAAAATTAAAACGACTGGGGATGTAGCACAGTGGTAGAGTATCCCTGGGTTCCATTCTCAGTTTGGACAGGAGAAGGGGGTCAGAATACGTTTAGAATACATTCTTGAGTCTGTTGGGAGGATTAAATGAGTTAATATATGTAAAATGTTATATATGTATATATGTAAAATATATTTTTTGTTTATATATGTATATATATATGTATATGTGTGTGTGTGTATATATATATATATATATATATTTTTTTTTTTTTTTTTTTTTTTTTTAATCTGGTCCACAGTAAGGGCTGTATAAAGTGTGATATTAAGTTACTTTGGGTACCAAAATTTCAGTGTCTTCTTCCCAGGTTCCAGGATGGCTCCTGCCCCTTCCCTCTCTGGAAAACTTGCCATAGTATGCCCAATGGACATCGAGGATGAGAAGGGTTGTGTTTAGAACCCCACCCTACACCCAGCCAGTCCCTCACCTAAGAGGGGGTCTCTCCCCACTCCAAACCCCGAGGAAATCCTTAGCTAACTTTGGTGAATGGAGGTATGGAGAGGGATGATCCAGCTCCACCTAGTCTGGGTTACCCACCATAATGAAAACAGGGCCTCTACAATCTGAACCCTTGTCCCAACCCTTTCTACCTCTACACCCTTGAGTCGACCACCTTCTGGCCTTGGGTTTTGATTTTGTTGTTGTTGTTGTTCTGTTTTGTTTTTTCATGAGAAAAATAAAGTTTTTCATGGCTGGGGGTATAGCTCAGTAGTAAAGTGTTTGCCTATCATGTGTGAGACCTTGGGTTCCATCCCAGCACCAAAGAAAAGGAGAAAGAAAGAAAAAAAAAGAAAGAAAGAAAGAGAGAAGGGAGGGGGAGGGAGGGAGGGAGGGAAGGGGAAGGAAGGAAGGAAGGAAGGAAGGAAGGAAGGGAGGGAGGAAGGAAGGAAGGAATAGTTCTTTCTTGAGCACACATTTAAATGCAAGACACTGGGTTGATCTACCCCAACTGTATGAAGGGAAGTTGGAAGATCACCTAAAGTAATACAGATAGAAGTGAGTCAGGAAGTTCTACACAGTTCCACACATTCTGCAATCCTGGAATTCTAGAAAACTCTCCCCATCTCCCTCTGCCTGTCTCTCACTCCCCTCCCATTACTCATGTCAGTCCAGGAAAATAGGGAATTTTGTCTGTTTGATCCTCAAATATGACCCCAGCACTTTGTACAATACCTGGCACATGGTAGGTGGTCAATAAACGTGTTCTGAATTACTGAAAGAATGGTCCAAAGTTTGGTCTTTTCAAGTCAGAATCCTCTTTGTAACTTTTTTTTTTTTGGGGGGGGGGGCGGGGGTACAGGGGACGGAACCCAGGGTCACTTAACCACTGAGCCACATCCCCAGCCCTTTTTTTATATTTTATTTTGAGACAGAGTCTCACTGAGTTGCTTAGAACCTGGCTAAGTTGCTGAGGCTGTCTTTGAACTGTGATCCTCCTGCCTCAGCCTCCCAAGTTGCTAGGGTTACAGGCGTGCACCACCATGCCCAGCTCTCTTTGTGCCTTTTCTGACATCTGGCCTCTGTGTGAAGACTTCACCACAGTGCAGCCACCTAATTACTGGAACATGACTGCTCTTTCTGCTGAGCTGAAATCAACCTTTTAGCCTTCTGGACCAGCTCTCCTGACTAGAGTTGCACAGAACTCCCTCTCCCATATTTTTCACGTGGGAGGAATTTTCACCTGGGTAGAAGGAGCCCTGAGCACAGGGTCAAGGTGTAACTCCACTGCTGCCCTGGATGCCACCTGCCTGGAGTTGAGCCCTGCAGCCCTCTAAGGAACAGCTATAGAAATTGAATTACAAGGTGCTGAGGTTGTGGCTCAGTGGTAGAGTACTTGCTTAGCACTTGGGAGGCACTGGGTTCGATCCTTAGCACCACATTAAAAAAATAATGATAAATAAAATAATAATAATAATAATAATGAAAAAAGAAACTAAATTACAGGAATCCTCAGATCTCAGGAGGTTATTTCTCCACTAAAGACCCTGGTCAGAACATGTTAAAGTACACCAGCTGGAGGGATTTAGGATAAGATGTTGGGAGACTCTCAGGGCATCACCATGCTCTGAGCCTATAGCACACAGTTCTCCTTCCTTACCCTGCAACCCACCAGGAGCAGCGGGGTCACTGAGTCCCTGCAGACTAGTTGACACTTCCCCATCCCCCATCCCCCTGAAGATCTTTTTTGATGGTACTGAGGATTGAAACCAGAGCCTCATGCGTGCTAGGCAAGCTCTCTACCACTGAGCTGTGTTCCCCGGCTACCTGCCTGAGGCCCTTCGTTAACATTGTTAGGATTCCTCCAGGCCCTTCCCACACATGCCTGTGATGAAGGCCTGCTTTGTGTCCACTGCTAGAGCTAATGATTTACAGTCAAGGCCAAACCGAAGAGCTTGGGAGCCAAGATGGGCAGAAGAGGCGGGAAGGCCCCAGGTGTGGGGAATGAATTTTCAGCCCCTAGTGTCCTAAGCCCTCCAGCCCAAGGTATTTCCTTTACTACATCGTTCCCTCTGCTCCTCCTAAAAGCCACTGCCCTCTCCCTGAAGCCTCCCTCAGCTGCACCACTGTTCTGTTCTCTACCTCATCATCCTGCCCACTATGGTCTAAAGCAGGATTTTTTAGAATGAGACATACAACCAGAAAAGTTGGCTAGCCAGTACATAAATATATTTTCTAATATAATTAATGAAATAGGGTAGGACAGACTGGATCAGAGTACATTCCATATGATAGGGTTCTTAAAATCCCTTTGGATTCTAATTTTAAAAAGTATAAAGTCACCAGTCTAGAACACTTGGTTCCATCATTTAGAAGGTCAAGTTTACTTGGGTTGCAGTGGTGCACACCAGTGATCCCAGCAACCGGGAGGATGAGGCAGAAGGATGGGGTAGAGCACTATGGGTTCAAACCCCAAACCTAAAAATAAAATAATTAAAAAAAAATTTTTTAAAGTCTAGATGAATGATCCATCTGCTTTACCTCTTCCTCTTCCTCCTCTTGCCTTGATGCAGCACCTCCAATAGAACTTTCTGCAGTAATGGAAGTGTACTTCATCTGTGCTGACCAATAATGGAAGTCATTAACCGCATATGGCTTAATCTATGGCTAGTGTGACTAAAGAAACAATTTTCAACTTCTATTTAATTTCAATTAATTTAAATAAGTCCAGTAGTAACTAACAGTTAATGGCTACCATATTGGACAGATAGTACAACTCAAGACCGTAAATTCCCTGTGAGCAGACTATCTTGCTCAGGATTATATCCTGGTATTTAGCACTATTTCCACACACATTAAGTCACTAATAAACTAAGTTGTTGTTTTCCTTTTTTTTTTTTTTTTTTTTTGTGAGGCTGGGGATTGAACACATGACCTCATGCATGCTAAGCAAGTGTTTACCACTGAGTCACATACCCGAACCTTTTTATTTTTTTTTTATTTTAAGACAGGGTCTCACTGAGTTGCTTAGGGCCTTGCTAAATTGCTGAGACTGGCTTTGAACTCATGATCCTCCTGCCTCAGCCTCCCAAACTGCTGGAATTACAGGCATGCACCACCATGCCCGGCTGTTGTTTCCTTTTTTAAAGACAAAAATAATAATAATAAAAATAAGGTAGCCCTGTTAGTGTAGAGTTTGCCAGTTTCCAAGGTATAAATATTCCCATTGTGATCAGTTTCAAGCTGCTGTGGTTTCATTATGGCAAGAAAAAATTTAAAATTTAACAATCTGCTCTCACCAACTTCTACATAAATGAAAAAAGGAATGAATGAATAAGAAGCAAATAAACCACTAAGATTAGGGGTCTGCAGGCAGAACACCCAGGGGAAGGAGGAATCAGGAGAGCAGAGGCTCTTTTAAGATGTTAGCATTTTGAATGTTGGGGGCTGGGGAGATAGCTCAGTCGGTAGAGTGCTTGCCTTGCAAACACAAAGCCCTGGGTTCGATTCCCCGCCACGGCAAAAAAAAAAAAAAAAAAAAAAAAAAAAAGATGTTAGCAGACAACTAACTTTACCCTTGGAGCCCCTCTTTGTCCCAGGACAAAACCTAGTGGAAGAATGTTTGAATTTCCACAGCCCATGACCCCACTATACACACACCCCAACTTTCAGAAAACCCAAGAGCCTTGTGGCAGGCCTCAGCCTAAGTCACTCAAGCCAGAGGAAAATCCCGTACTGTATGAAAGCTGTAGAATGAATTCTAAAACTTACAGAAGGAATAGTAAACTCAAGTAAACTCAAGCAGTTTTTTAAAACTTTCCCAGGTAGAGCACAGCATTCCTCCTCACCTAAACAGCCTTGTAATAGGAAGGTACTAAAACTATAAATCTTCCTGTCTTAGAAATGCTCTATGCAAATGTTTATAGGCCCCAGGCACCAATTGCTACCTCTGCTTCTGAAGTGCTTTACCACCCTCCCCAGGGTCACTTCTGCATTCCAGACGTGTTCAGGGAAGGAGGGGCAGTCAATCTTTTAGTGGGACAGCTTGGATCTAGGGCCAGACCCTCAATTTCAGCCCTAACTGATTTGAAACACAAAGCATTACTAAAAACAAAAGAAAGTCAAGCAAAAAACACAAGATACAAGAAAAATCACAGGTTAATTCAGACCCAAGGACTGGCAAGGCAGTAAATGCTAACAGGTGCTCAGGAAAAAAATGGTGATGGTGATTCACGGCGGAAGTGAAACATGGCAGACACTAGGGCTTGTGCAATGAGAGGGTTGTACATTCCAGATGCAAAAATAATAGAAGAATGTCTCTAAGGTTCAATTGCATTCCTAGCACCTAGTACGTACTCAGTAAATACAAGCTCATTGGCTTTACTTGAATTGTGTGACTAGGATTCCAGAGACTCTAAATCTTCACTCCAGGCCGCAACAGTGGCGAGAGAGTGTGGTGGGCAATGCCCAGCTTCAGGTAGTGCGTCCTGGACCAGGGAGATAACCTTGAATTAGCAGGAATAGCCTTGAATTAGCAGGAATAGCCAGGCATGCAGTGGGGCTAAGCTGAGCCAAAAGCATCAACAGAAGGGTCTTGTCCCTGCAGCTAGTATCAGGGATGCCAGCCCTCCACCTGTCCCCAAGGCCCCAGGCCCAGATAAGGAGATGACATCCTACCTAAAGAACACAGCTCTGCCCACCAACTCTCAAAACCCTACACCTTGGCACCTTGGCACTGCCATGAGTGCTGTCTAGCACAGGGCCTGGCCACGTGGTGCTTCTCAAGGCTTTGAGATTCCTCTGTTGGCTGGATAGTCACAGCCCTGATCAAATCCAAGTCGTCCTGAGATCTCCCACAGCTTCTCCCACCTGCCACCACTTCCAGGCTTTTATCTCTCCAGCCCAACCCCTCTCAGAAAGTTCTCTGGCTTGTGTAGACTCTCACCAACTAATACAAAATCATTTGTAAAGGCAATATAGTCATATTCAATCTCTTATCCAACTATTCCAAACTCTAGAAAGCTCTAAACCCCCCACCCAAATTCTTGGTAACTCACACGTAGAACCTGTCATAAGGCTATTTATAGGGGTTTTTTTGTTTTGTTTTGTTGTTTTTTGTTTGTTTGTTTGTTTGTTTTGTGGTGCTAGGGATTGAACCCAGGGCCTTGTGCTTGCAAGGCAAGCACTCTACCAACTAAGCCATATCCCCAGCCCCACTATTTATAGTTTTATATGCCCCATTTAGTGTGAACATTCACACATCTCAATGCAAAAATATCATTGTGGCTGATTCCATGATTCCAGGTGCTACCTCAGACCCCACTGTGGTTTTCCTTATTATATGTACCACATTTCTCTTCTAAAATCAAAAAGATTCTGAGCTGGGTATGGTGGCACATACCTGTAATCCCAGTTACTTGGGAAGAGGATTGCAACTTTGAGACTAACCTCAGCAACTTAGTGAGACCCTGTCTCAAAATAAAAAAACAAGGGCTAGAGATGTAGTTCAGTAGTAGAATGCTTGCCTAGTATGCGCAATACTCTGGGTTCATTCCCCAGTGCTGCAAAAGAAAAAAAAAAAAAAAAAAAAAAAAGCAAGATTCCAAATACTGAGCGTCCTCTGGATCCAAGAGTTCCATTAAGGAAAGGTGGACTTGCAGCCTAAACCCAGGTTTAAGTTTAGACTGAAGAGATTGGAAGGTTAAATGCCTGCTCCACTCAGAGATGCACAGGCCCCTGCCAGGCAGAACAGACAGGGCCTTGGAGCTGTTGGGCAGAGGGGTCCCAGGAAGACGAGAAAGGGTGGGAGACCTGGGACAGCACAGGACAGTGGCTACTTACTTGTTGCACACAAGCACAGTGCTTTAATGCTGTCACCACCCTGTGGCAGCCTGGGGGTGTACCTGCTACTCACAGTCATGGCCTTGCCTGTCTCTCCCTGTAGCCAGACCTTGAGCAACACACTTATCTTCTTGCCTGTGCTTCCTTTTTTTTTTTTTTTTTTTTTTTTTTTTGTGGTACTGGGATTGAATCCAGGGCCCTGTGCTTTCCTGGGCTTCTTTGTCTTTTAAAGGAACCTATCCAGGAGCACTGGGGAGAGATGGAAGGACTGAAGCATGGAAAACACTTAAGGAACTCAGTGGGCACCAGCTACTTCGCTTGCTCCTTTCTCCAGTGAGTACGCCTAGACCACTCTGTACCATGCCAGGCCCCTGTGGGCAAGACAGAGCGTAAGTTACAGTCTGAACTCAATGAGAGACAGAATGTGTTCAATTAAAAGCAAATTTGGACTGAACAGATTAAAGTAAGATTTCAGAAGAGAGCTCTGCCTGGAGAAACAGCAGTGTGGCCAATAAGAAAGGTGCCCCAGGCTGTCAGGAGACCAGTGTCCGGGCTGACTCGCTGCGCAACTGGAACGAGACTTATTTTTTTTTCTCAGCCCAGTTTTCCTCACTGACAAAATGCAGATCTAGCCTTTGGTCTCCTCAAAGGTCATTCCACTTTGATGCCAGATACCTTCAGGACTGCCTCTTAGGAGTCTAATTTATCTTCCGATGAATTCCCAAGGTTACCACCAAACCCAAATGCAGAAGCCAAAGGAGGCAGGTTTCTGCTCAAAGGAAGGACTTTTAGTGGGGGGTATTGAGGATTGAGCCCAGGGCTGCTTTACCACTGAGCTATATCCCCAGCCCTTTTTTAATTTCATGACATGGTCTCACTAAGTTGCTTAGAGCCTTGCTAATTTGCTGAGCCTGGCCTCGGACTTCTGTTTCTCCTGCCTCAGCTCCTGAATTGCTGGGATTGCAGGAGTGCACCACTGCATCACTCGACTCAAATGAAGGACTTTCTAAGGTGTTCTACAGTTAGAAAGGGAGCTTGCCTCTCCTCATCCCAGGGAGATAGGTTGGGGTTTGTTCTTGGGTAGGGAGTCAGAGCAGATGACCAAATGGTCACTTCCTTCTGAAATTCCATAAGCTCTGACTCAAAGGAGGCATTGGGTTTGCAGAGTATTTACCAATTTACCAGGCAAATCTGTTTATCTTTGTAGCCAGTCTAGAAGACAGAGGGGCCAGAACTCAAGTCCTGGGCCTCAGGAAAAAGGAAGTTGTCGGGGGCAGGAGGGAAGAGCAGAAATACCCTCCAGGACACCTGGATATGATGTGGCCCATATTAAGGGAGGGGAATTTATAGTACATGTGTTCTAGTTTAGATATGAGGTGTCCACCAAAAGTTCTTTTGCGAGACAATTCAAGACAATTTAGAGATGGAATGACTGAGTTGTGAGAGTTTTAACCTAATCAGTGCATTAATTCTCTAATAGGGATTAACTGGGTAGTAACTGGAGGCAGGTAGGGTGTAGCTGCAAGAGCTGGCTCATTGGAAGGTGTGCCTTTCGGGTATATATTTTGTTCTTGGCAACTAAAACTCTCCGTCCACTTCTGGTGCCATGTGTGAGCTGCTTTCCTCCTCCACATCCTCTGCCATGGTGTCCTGCCTCATCAGGGCCAAAAGCAATGGAGTTGACCATCTATGGACTGCGGCCTCTGAAACCATGAGCCCCCAAATAAACTTTTCCTTCTCTAAAATTGTTCTTGTTGGGTCTTTTGATCACAGAAGTGAAAAGTTGAGTGAAACCACAATTAATACACAAAATACAAATTATTGGGCAGGAGGTGTAATTTAGTGGCAGGGTGTCTGCTTAGCATGTACAACAGCCTGGGTTAGCACCAAAGAATAATCATAATTGACTGAGGCTATAGCTCAATGGCAGAGTACTTGCTTAGCCTGCACAAGGCCCTAAGTTTGAGTGCCAGCACTGCAAAAAATATATATAAATATAATAATATGACAAATTATACACCAAATAGAATATAGATAGTGTGTCAATGTAGGGTTAGAGGCAATTTGGACTGGCAGGGGGATGGGGAAGGAGGGTACAGACTCCCCTTGATAGGACATTCCTGTCCCTGCTCTCTGTGATTGTCTCTGCCTCTCATACATACACACCCCTCCTTCTGGTCCCTTGAAGACACATGATCTCCATCCACCTCAACTTTGGCCAGACCCCAGGGAGGAGATGCCACCCTGCCCCTTGAGACTGTAAGTACAGCTGGGCAAACACCAGGCAGACCCACAGGAAACCCCAAGACACTGTGGTCTAACAGAGTCTGCTCTGCTTTGTCACCAGAGACAAAGGAGTATACCAAAGATTACAGAGGAGAAGGGACAGGCAAAGAAGCAAGGGGCGGGCTCCCTGGAGGTGGCGGGCAGCATGCTGACAGAGGAGGATGAGTGGAGCCTGGGTGGGCAGGCAGTGGGACAGGGAATGATGGCAGGAGCACCAGGAGTGAGGGCTTGTAGAGCCACCTGCCCTGGCCTGAGGACAACTCACCTTCCAGAATTAACGCAGAGGAAATTGTGGAAGGGGTTAGGACATTATGGAGGCAGAGCAATGATTTAAAAATATGAAAACACCTCCTCCCCTAACATTTGGAAATATATATATATATATATCTGGCTCATGAGCCACAGAGGAGCCGGATTACCCACCCCCAAGACTGTGGGCCTGCACAGATGTATTTCATGCTTGAGTTTCCTCCCTCAGTGTGTGACTCACATCATATCCAGATGCACCAGGCTCAGAGCTAAGTCTGGTATCCCTCACCTTTCCAGCCCTGTCCAGAAGAAATGGGGTAGGTGGGGGATCCAGGCCTCGAAGAAAGACATGTGGGGTGGCCTGGGACAAAGAGAGGGTGAAGGAAAATGGCAGGGCCTGGCATCCCAGCACGCCACTAAATTTTTTCTCCCTTCCTATATAATAGCAGCTCCAAATGGCCCAGTCCCAGCTTCCCAGAGAGATGCCCCTGAAACAACCCAGGAGAGACTGCTGCCTCCATTCTTCCTCTTGCATCCTCCCACACCCAGGAATCCTTGCAGGTCTGCACTCTGGTGCCCCTGATTCCCGGGTCCTGACTTCTAGATGGGTGGAGGTGGAGGCCTGGATCCAGGGGACACAGGAGAGAAAGGAGACACTCTGGGAAATTCTGTGAGTGGACTGGACCTCTGGGGTGCCCCCATGGGCCCAGTATAGTCACCTGTTGCAAAACATCCCCTGTGCTCATTCACTTGACCCTCCAACTTCTTTATTCCCTACTCCCACCTTGCCAGTCTGGGTTCAGGTGAAATTCTGCAGAAGTCCTTCCCTGGACAGTGCCAGGACCTCTGGCCCAGAATAGGGCATCCTGTCCTGTGCTACCCAGGAAGCAAGGAAGGCTTTGGGTCCCGCTCTGGAGTGGACAGAGCTTTGGCCAAGCGTGGACATGCAAGTCAGACAACCCCAGGACTGGGAGACAAAAGAGGGTATCTCTCATGGCTCCCTCAGTCCCAGACATCGGGGTCCTCACTCAAGGTACTCTGGGCTTATTGAGTGGCCTGAGGCAAAGGTTGAGGGGAGGAGTCGAGAGATAAGTGTGAGACCCTCATCTCTGCCCTGTCCAGTTAACAATCTACACACTAATTCCAGGGTTGTCTTTAAATCCCTCTCTCGCCACTCCCTCCCAACTCTGTAAACATATTTATGGCTCCTCATTGTTAAAAGAATAAAATCTGATCTTATCCCTGCATTCCAGCTCTCCCACCCCCATTTTTGTCTCCGTCCTTAACTCTCCAGTCTCCTCCTCTGAACCCTCTGCCACCTGCACTGATCTCAAACTGTGCTTCCTAAACCGCCTCCTGCCAGGAGTGCTCCTCATCCTGTTTTCTGCAACCACACTGCTCTCCAGGCTCACAAATCACACCTTCTCCCTGAAGCCTCCCCATAACTGCACAACACAGGTGCTCTGACACACTCATCCCGATTGTTCCTTTACTACTTGGGAAACCTGGCCCCAGCCAACCGTGCCTCTGACCTCTCCGCTTGCCATGTGGGGCATGTTTTATTTGATAAACACTATCAGTGCAACGATGGTCTGCTCTAAACTCCTAGAAGAGTTTAATCAGGGAAGAGAATCCCACAGCAGAGATGAAAAAACTTCCAGCTTGAACACAAGAGATGTCCATATACGGAAGTCAAGTGAGAGGTCCCCCTCTGGTTTGCAATGTCTGTGTTCTGCGTTAGAGGAGGAAAGCCGGGAAGGATGCAGAGAGAGTCCCAAAGAGGGAGACAAAAGTTAGAGAAAGGGGGAATGAACTGAGAGTTGAAGACTGCAGGGGCTAAAGGGGCCCTGAAACTAAGCCTTGGGAAAGAATGTGTGCCATTGAGATAAAAGAAATGGAAGCTTCCTGGGAGGAGGGGTGTCTGGTCTTATCTGATGTTTACATTCCAGAGGGTCCTGCTGCTTCTCTTCTTAATTAGAAATACCTGGAGAGTGTTCTTCCTGCACGATGCAGGGACAGAGGAATTCCGGAGCCTCCCTCCCTCCCAGGCCTGCTCCCCTTCGCCTCTGACCACCCCTGGCCTGCAGTGTGGGTGGACTGCTGGGGAGCGGGCTTCTGTCTTGATTTTATGTTTCTGTGTCTACATTGGCCCCATCCCTTAAGCTGCATTCCTTGAGAAGCAATGTGAGAGAGTCTGAAACTATCATGTCACTGCAACAAAAAACCCCAAACACAAAAATATATCAGAAATAGCCAGTGAGAGAAACAGCCGATTCTCTCAGTCTGCCATCCCCTCCATTACCCCACCACCACCATAAGGTCAAGGGAGCTGACATTTCCCCCTTTCCTCCCCCAGCTGTCCTACCATGTATGTGTGAGACTCCATGTGGGCACACACTCCGTGATGGTCTCTGTCCTCAGGAATAGATGATAAAGTCAAGATCCAGCTCTAACCATGCCATGAACAGGGAGAGACAAAGTTGTCTTGGAGGACTAGGCAAGGTCCCAGAAAGCAACAATATCTGAGTGGTCGCTGAAGGACCCATAGGTGGTGGGAGGGCTGTGAGACAGGGAAGAGCATCTTAGGCAGAGGGAAAGGTCTGGGCAAAGGTCTGGACCCCACTCCTCCTTGAAATACCAGTTGACCCTCCCCCACTTCACGGATTCCCACGCATTCTGCTACATCTTTCCCACTAACATTCTTGAAATGTTCTACAGTTGCCCGCTTTGAAACATCCTCCCTGGACATGTCCCCCAGCAGCTCCTTCCCCAGCTCTCTTGATTCTTCTCACAGCTGAGTGATTCACATTATTCTGGAAAGAGGTCTGCATACCTCTGCTCTCTCCTTGCCCCACTCACACTTCAGCCTTGGTTTAAATCACTACTTGGAAGCTGCATTAGCCAAGGTTCCAGAGACTTCCACACCAATGGCCACTGGTCATCCCTTCTGTTCCTTGACCTCTTCCAGCAACATAGTGCTTCCTACTTCTGGAAAACACTGTTCTTCCTGGTAACCTTGATGCTTCATGCCAGATTTTCCTTCTCAGATGATCCTCTTTTACCAGATCAACAAAGGCTAAGTTCCTCAGGGTTGGGTCCTAGGTCCTCTTCTTTTATTAATTGTACTATTTTATCTCCATCTATTTCCATGGCTTTAATCACATCTTCTACATATCAAAGGTTTCCAGCTAATTCCGTAAATGTCCAGCTAAGTCCTTTCTGAAATAGTCTATGAAACTTCCTACTTGATGCTTCCTTTCAGATGTCTCTTAGGCATCTCAAAGTTAACCTGTTCAAAACTGAATTATTGGTCTTAGCCCCCACCAGCTCCTTTTTAATTATGACTCACTTAGAAAATGACAAACCAAGCAGGAGTGGCACATACCTGTAATCTCAGTGACTCAGGAGGGCTGAGGCAGGAGGATCCCAAGTTCAAGGCCAGCCTCAGCAATTTTAGCAAGGCCCTGAGCAACTTAGTGAGACTCTGTCTCAAAATAAAAATAAAAATAAAAACGGGCAGGGAATGTGGCTCAGTGGCAAAGCCCCCAGGGTTCAATCCCCAGTATTAGAAAGAGAAGAAAGAGAAGAAAAAGAAAGAAAGAAAGAGAGAAAGAAAGAAAGAAAGAAAGAAAGAAAGAAAGAAAGAAAGAAAGAAAGGAAGGAAGAGGAGGAGAGGGGAGGGGAAAGGAGGAGAGGAGAGTAGAAGAAAAGAGAAAAAAAGAGAAGAGAAACAAATGACAACCCTCCATCCAATTGCTCATGCTGGAAACCTGGGAATCAATCTCTCTCTCTCTCTCTCTCTCTCTCTCACACACACACACACACACACACACACACACACACACATCTCCCCAGCCCAGTGCTGGGCCTTGATCTCTGGGTCTCACACACATTAGACAAGCACTACCACACCAAGATGCACCCCGCAGGCTGCATCAACACCTACTTCTTCCTACGCCTCCCCGCACCTCATGCATCTAATGAATTGCTAAGTCTTCTTCCAAAGTACGTTCAAATCTACTCCCTTCTCCCCACCTACACACTATGTCCAGGCTGCAGCCATCTTTTCTCAGTACACACCTTCCTACAGAAGGTCTTCATGTGGTCACCATAACCCTTCAGCCTTCTGCCACATACCATCCAGTCTGGTCTTTAAAAATAAATCTTATCATGTCCCTTGCCTACTCAGAATCCTTCATTTAAGCAGGAGGCATCACAATACCAGATCTTAAACTATACTACAGAGTAATAGGAACAAAACAGCATAGTATTGGCACCAAAATAGACACATAGACCAACGGTACAGAATAGAAGACACAGAGACAAATCCACATAAATACAGTTATCTCATACTATACAAAGGTGCCAAAAATACACATTGAAGTAAAGATAGCCTCTTTAACAAATGGTACTGGCAAAACTGGAAATTCATATGTAACAAAATGAAATTAAACCCCTATCTTTCACCCTGCGCAAAAATCAACTCAAAGTGGATCAAGGACTTAGGCACTAGAACGGAGAACTTGCACCCAATTGAAGAAAAAGTAGGCCACCACATCAGCTTGGGACCTGACTTCCTTAACATTTAAGACTCCTAAAGCACAAGAAGTAAAACCAAGAATCAATAAATGGGATGGAATCAAACTAAAAAGCTTCACAGCAAAAGAAACAATAACATGAAGAGAGAGGTCTACAGAATGGGAGAAAATCTTTACCACATGCACCTCAGATAGAACATGAATCTCCAGGATACATAAAAAACTCAAAAAACTGAACACCAAAAAAACAAATAACTCAATCAATAAATGGGCTAAGGATCTGAACAGATACTTCACAGAAGAAATACAATCAACAAATATATGAAAAAATGTTCAGCATCTCTAGCAATTAGAGAAATACAAATCAAAACTACACTAAGATTTCATCTCACTTCAGTCAGAATGGTAATTATCAAGAACACAAGCGGGGCTGGGGAGATAACTCAGTTGGTAGAGTGCTTGCCTTGTAAGCACAAGGCCCTGAGTTCGATCCCCAGCACCCCAAAAAAAAAAAAAAAAAAGAACACAAGCAACAAAATGTATTCTACTATCATGTACAACTAATTAGAACAAATAAAATAATAAAATTTAGAAAAAAAGAATGCAAGCAACAATAAATGTTGACAAGGATGTGGGGAAAAGGTACACTCATACATTGCTGGTGGGATTGCAAATTGGCGTGACCACTGTGGAAAGTAGTATGGAGATTCCTCAGAAAACTTGGAATGGAACCACCATTTGACCCATTCTACTCCTCAGTATATACCCAAAGGAATGAAAAAATTGGCATACTACAATGACCCAACCACATCAATGTTTATAACAGCTCAATTCACAATAGCTAAGCTATGCAACCAACCTAGATGCCCTTCAACAGATGAATGGATAAAGAAAATCCATTGGTATATATACACAAGAAATTATTATTCAGTCATAAAGAAGACTGAAATTATGGCATTTGCCGGTAAATGGATGGAGTTGGATAATATTATGCTAAGCAAAATAAGCCAATCCCAAAGAACCAAAGGTTGAATGTTTTCTCTGATATGTGGATGCCTATTCCTAATGGGGCTGCTAGGGAAGAACAGAGGTACTTCAGATTAGACAGAGGGGAGTGAAGGGAGGGGAGGGGGTATACGGGTAGAAGGACAGTGGAATGAATCAAGCATATATCACTATACGACCAATGTGATTCTACATCATGTACTAGCAGAAGAATGAGAAGTTATGCTCCATTCATGTATGATGTGTCAAAATGCATTCTGCTGTCATATATAACTAATAAGAATTTTAAAATTATTAAAAAAAGAATCCTTCATTTGTCTAGGAAGTGTACAGCCTACTTGGTCAGCCTCCTGACCCTCTAGCCCCACCTATTCCAGTCCCCTCCCCCACCCCCACCCCACATTGACCAACCTTCAGCAACAATGGGCTTCACTTGGTTCTTCTAACTAGCCACATTAGGGAGAGAGATTCCTGAGGATGAGATGAAAGGGGCCTGATTCATCAATTGCATCTCTCTCTCTCTCTCTCTCTCTCTCTCTCATACATACGTACACATACAGACACACACACGCGTGCGCACACATACACACACACACACACACACACACACACACACACCTCAATCAGGCCCCTTCCATCTCATCCTCAGGAATCTCTCTCCCTAATCTTTCCTTGAATTTTGGGGAAGGGAATGGGAAACAGAGAGGAAAAGGGTACAGTCTAGTTCAGAGCAAGGAGCCATGTGAAGAGCAGTGGGGGCTAAGGGTTGGTTCCTGTAATCGTTTCATTCCAGGATTTGCAGCTTGAGTTACTGTTTTGTCCCTGGTATTTCATGGTTAAAACCATTCTTTTTTTGAAAGACCTCTGATGGCTTTGTTGATTGATGACTCCAGGGGCTCTTTATAAGCAGCCCTTACCTTCCTCTGCCCCCTGGTGGCCGCCTAGGTGCAGAGACGGTTGGTCCCGTCTAACCCTGGGCCAATATGCTTGGGCTTTGATTTCCTGACTTATAGCACCACCATTTGGACAAACTGCAAACAGTTGACTGTTCCACCCACATTCACTTCCAATTTCTTTCAATCTTCCATGGGTAGTTTGTAAAATTAGGTCCTCCTGGAGTGCAAGCAACCTCGATGGATATAAGTCCCTTCTGGAGCCTCATCTGTGCTTGAAGTTCATTCTGGAGAACCATGCTAGAGGTGTGGATAAAGTGGCAAATGACCTAGGCACGTGGCAGAAGCCTAATCCCAGCGACTCAGGAGGCTAAGGCAGGATCACAGATTCAGGGCCTGCCTCAGCAACTTAGGAGGGGAGGAGAGGACAATGACCAGGGTTCAGGAGTCAATGAACTGGCCATATGAATGTAGGGCATGGCCCCAACCCCTGTCATCTCGCTTGTACCAAAGCTATCCCATGTTTCCTGGTCCTGCCCCCATCCGTCCTCTCCCCACACTTCTCTCATCCTCCTTCAAGCTGGGGGTGGGAGTGGGGAGAAGTCCCCAACTCCTCCTCATGCTTCCCAGAGTAGCTCATATTAACCCAATCTTGGATTTCTGCCCATCTGTCACCACAATTTTTAAAAATAAGGTTTTAGTTTTTCCTTATTACAAAAGGAAGACACGTTCATTGTAGAAAATCAGAAAACGCAGATGAACAGAAATAAGAAAATCTTAAAACTTTCAAAATACCACTACCTACAGGTAACCATTGTTAATACCTTCAAGGTTTTTTTTTTTTTTTTTTTTTGGGGGGGGGGCAGGTACCTGGGATTGAACTCAGGAGCCCTCAACCACTGAGCCATATCACCAGCCCTATTTTGTATTTTATTTAGAGACAGGGTCTCACTGAGTTGCTTAGCTCCTTGATTTTGCTGAGGCTGGCTTTGAACTCATGATTCCCTACCTCAGCTTCCAAGTCACTGAGATACAGGCTTGCACCACTGCCCCGCACCTTCAAGATCTTTTAACATACTTTTTTTTTTTAAATATATATTTTAGTTGTTGATGGACCTCTACTTATTTATATGCTGCTGATAATTGAACCAGTGTCTCACACATGCTAGGCAAACACTCTACTTCTGAGCCACACCCAGCCCCCTTTTAACATAATTTTTGTTTCACAAAAGTGAGATTGATCATCTACCCAATGCATTGTAAGTCTAGACTCCTCTTTACACGGAACATATATAATACGGATATCTTTTCTTGTCAATAAATACCATCTACAGGGGCTGGGATTATGTTTCAGTGGTAGAGCGTTTGCCTAGTATGTGTCAAGACACTGGGTTCGATTCTCAGCACCACGTATAAATATGTAAATAAAGGTCCATTGACAACTAAAAAATATTTTTTAAAAAATAAAAATAAATAAATATATAAACAAATACTCGGGGGCCCAGACGCTTCCTCACTGGTGAGGGTGCTGAGCTACTCCGCCAAGTTGGCGAGGGGTGTCTGCCCAGACCTACTCCACCATGTCGAAGGTTTCCTTTAAGATCACGCTGACGTCGGACCCATGGCTGCCATATAAAGTACTTAGTGTTCCTGAGAGTACACCTTTTACAGCTGTCTTAAAATTTGCGGCAGAAGAATTTAAAGTTCCTGCAGCAACAAGTGCAATTATTACCAATGATGGAATAGGAATAAATCCTGCACAGACTGCTGGAAATGTTTTTCTAAAACAGGTTCAGAACTTCGAATTATTCCTAGAGATCGTGTTGGAAGTTGTTAATATCTGCTACTTGGAACATACAATTACTTTTCAGAATAAATATTGGTATTTTTGGTTGTTGTAAATGTGAAATCAGGCATTTAATATACTATGAAAACACCAGAAGTCAATGAAACAATGAAAGGTGGACTCTTCTGGTCCCTTCTTTGTTCATGATCTTCATGTGCAGAGGAAATGCTTGTGAGTAAAGGGTACCGCTACCACAGACGGTCATAGAGTTGTTGATTGCTACCTCACAACACAAGTAGGGAGTTCATTTGTGAAAAATGGATTATCCAACTGTGTTTTTTACCTGGAGGATGATTCTGATAATTCTTTCTGAAAACTTTTGGAAAATTGAAGGTTACTGAACCTCACTTATTTGTATTTGAGTTAAAAATGTAAAAGGATATAAGTCATAGATGGCAGTTTGCTGGATAGCATCTGACTCACAGACTCATAGTTTGATTCTTAGTGTATAGTTTATGATGACAATAATAGACCTGTCACTGATGGTTAACTATCTTGATTTTATCATTTAGGTTTTGTATGTTTCAAACTTCATGTGTCTTATAAATTTAATTGAGTACCAGAGAGTGAAAAATATTACTTTTGGTCTAATCTTTATGTATATAGATTCACATCCCACAACAAATAAGTTTTAACAGTCATCTTGCAGAATCCAGCATATGTAATGGTGGAAATTGACAGTGCAGTACAAGCATCTTTACTGAGTTATGCATTCCTTTATCAATCTTGTTTAGTACAACTTTGGAGAGAGAAGTCCTCTAGAAACCATTGTCCTTTGGAGGATAATATTTCTGAATAACTAAAGAAAAGAGTATAGTTACAGAGAAAATATGAAGATTATAACAAAGGTTAATGATACCAATTGAAAATCTCAATGAATTACACTTATCGAAGAACTGACTTAAAGAAGTGCCAATATTTTTCACCCAAATGGATAAGAAACCAAGTAAGGGAAGATGAGAAAGTCTGGTTGACCAGGCTTTCCCAAGGAGGAAAGCAACAAGTACACAGTGAAGAGGAACAACTGTCACAAAGTGTCACAGAAAGAGCCAGCTGGTTGGACAGAGCTGCAGAGTATGTTGGAGAAAACAAAGGGAAAACAAAATACTAGACCAGTCTTAAGTAGCAGAAGGCATTTAGAGAAAAGGACTTTGTCAACATGTAGATTTCAAAGTACCCCTTATGACAATACAAAGAACATAATAAAAGATTTTACTTGACCTTACAGAGGATATCAGTATCTGTATATCTTGAAAGATAAAATCAAGGCTTTTAATGATTCAGAATCATTTCTTGACCTGCTATATTTTAAATGATGAACTTGTCATGTCATATTACTTCTAGAACTGGAAGTATAGTAGACTTTCAGTAAATACTTGATGAATCATTCATGAATTAAGTCTTAAGAGTTTTTATCTAGCATGTGTCAGTGTCTTCCCTGGTATAGTTCGTAGGTTTCATGGGGAAGAAATGAATTATAAGAAAATGCAACTGAGTGTCTGGGGCTGTGTCTTAGTGGTAGAGCACTTGCCTAGCATGTGTGAGGCACTGGGTTCAATCCTCAGCTCCACATATAAATAAATAAAATAAAGGTCCTTCAGCAACGAAAAAAAAATATTAAAAAAAAAAAGAAGAAGAAAATGCAACTGGATCATCTTAAGGGTAACATCAGTGGTTTAAAAATTACCAAATATTCACAGATTGATGAACAGCAGGATTCTGAATTATCAAAGGAAGAACTTTTGCTGAGATAAAAAAATATGTGTATATATATATATATATATATATATATATATATATATTGCTAATGTTTGGAATGTTTTTATTTTATAAAAAAAAAAAACAATAATGATCTGATGTGTAAAGGCCCTCGTTTCTTAAAATCAAGACTAAGTTAACCAGAAATTTATGAAACCTATTCCCTGAGTTTAGAGCTTAGTTTAAATTCTCCTCCATTTTGCTTCTAACGCAAAAACCTGCCTGCTGTTCGCCTCGATAAGTTATTGTGTTCTGTGCCATAAAGTGATTTATTTAATACTTTTGTCTTCAGTTTTGAAAATTAGATTATAGTTCCCCAAAACCTTTCATTAAGCAAGGCATTTTGTTACTAAACAATTGTAATCTGTAAGCTGTTTGTTCAAAATGTTTTGAAGTATTGTATTTTGGTTCAAATGTATTAATAGTCCATGATTAATATCTTATGAAAATACATTCTGTTGTACTGTAAAAAAATAAAATAAAAAAAAATAAAAAAATACTCACCTACAAAGATCCTAAAATTTTCATTTTTATTGATTGATTATGGTACTGGGGATTGAATCCAGGGGTGCTCTACCACTGAGCAATATGACCAACCCCCCCCCCCTTTTTTTTTTTTTTCTTTTTTCTTTTGAGACAGGGTCTTACTAAGTTGCTGAGGCTGGCCTTATACTTGCAATCCCCCTACTTCAGCCTCTCAAGTTGCTGGATTACAGGGGTGTGATCCTCTGAAATCCTGAGCCTCAAATAAACCTTTCCTCCTCTAAGTGGTTCTCATTAGGTATTTTGGCACAGCAAGAAAAACCTAACTAAAACACTACCTTCTGTTGAAGAAACTTCAAAATATTTTGATCGTGTTTTTCACTCTATGGCAAACTTTCTAATCTATCATTTGATGATCATCACCGATCAGCCAGCCTGTACTTATTGAATACCTACAGACTAGACATGGTCCTGGATGCCAAAGTATAATCAACTCTAAGATCCAGTCTCTTGTCAGAAAAAAAAAGTGAATAACTCACGAAATTAGCAAAGGACTATGGGGTGTCTTTTCAATGGAATGTTGGGCTTTGTCTAAGGACCCTTAAGTGTATTTGACTTTAAAGAGGTCCTCCCTGCCCCTTCTTTCTTCTGTATAAGTTTATGTATCATGTGTGGAGGGGAGCAGGGCTGTCCATGGCATCTGTTTTCTCATGGTGACCAGGATGATGTGCAGCTCCTCTCCAGTCTGCTTGGCTTGGACATGTATCCTCACCCTTTTCTTAATGAACTTGAGAACCCATTTGACCTTGGAGACCTTGAGCAGTACATGGCAAAGTCACACACCTTTTGTTTCCTATCTCACAGGAACTTGGTGTTTATTTTGTTAATATTTTTTAGTTGTAAATGGACACAATACCTACATTTTATTTATTTTTATGTGGTGCTGAGGATTGAACCCAGTGCCTCACATGTGCCAGGCAAGTGTTCTACCACTGAGCTACAACCCAAGCCTCCTGGTGTGTTTATTTTATATTTTATCTTTTATTTTGTTTTGTTTTTGTTTATTTTTTTGTAGTGCTGAGGATCAAACCCAGGGTTTTACACATGCTAAGCACACACTCCAACAATGAGCTACACCCCAACTCCAAGTTTTGTGTATTTGGTGAGGCACCCACAGCCAATGGCTGTGCCTGGGCTTACTCACATTCTTGGTGGTCACCTTGTGGCCCTCACTGAGGCCTATGGCCATGGGGTATTGCAGAGCCATGACTATTACTCTTCAATGCCTACTGTGACGGAATGATGGTTGATTTTTGAAAAATTTACAAAAAAAATTTAAAGATTCCTGGTAGAATTTCAACATCTATTTCAGATATACCAAGAAGAACATCCCTGTGTTCAGTATAACCTTTGATTGTTTTTTACTAGACTTATAGTTCTGAGTTGGAAAACTGACAGTAATGCAAATGATTGTGAATGTAAATGCAAATGAATTTTTTCCTTCAAGAGAAAAATGGGTTTCTGCCTAGTAGAATAGATGATTGTAAATATTCTTTTTTAATTATCTTTAGGATGTTAATCAGTTTTTGTACCTATTATGTGAAAGCACCCAGAAACCACTCCGGACGCGGGAGCTCACGCAAAAGATTTTATTAAGCAGACAGGTAGAGTTGCCCGCAGGGTGAGAGAGAGTGAGAGTGACAGAGTGAGAAAGAGAGTGCACAAGAGCCACAGCAAGGGAGAGAGAGAGAATGGCGGGTGAGCCATTCTTAAGCAGTCGAATTTCGCAGGCTAATAACAAAGGACCAATGGCTGGCTAGGAAGTTCCTGGTCTAACAATCTGGGTTGTAAAGTGGTATGGGGGAGGGAGAATAATGGCGGCAGATCTGATGCCAATATTATGTTGTCTATAAATGTCTGCTCTTCAGATTTTCCTTTCAACCTTTTTTTTTCCCCCAGTACTGAGGACTGAACCCAGGGCCTCCGTAGGCTAGGCAAGCAGTCTGCCACTGAGCTACTCCAGCCCTCCTTTCAATCACTTTATATAAATTCCACCTAATTGATGATTAACTAAAATTGTTGATGTATTTACTTCATATTTGAGCAAGAGTCGTTATTTTGATCCTTTGAATTTTGTTTTGTTTTGTACTGGGGATTGAACCCCAGAGCACTTTAGCACTGAGCTACATTCCCAGTCCTTTTTACCTTGAGACAAATTCTCCCTGAGTTGCTGAGGCTAGCTTCAAACTTGCTATCCTCCCGCCACAGTCTCCAGTCTCCACTACACCCAGTTGAAAACTGAATGTTTCCTCATCTGTAAAATGGCAATAACAACAATAGTACCTTCCTTATAGGATTTTTAGATGGATGAAATTAGATTTCATTCATATAATTACAGTACTAAACTCATAATATAAGTCTTTTTTTTTTTTCTTTTACCTGCATTGCCATGTTTATTGTGGCACTGTTTATGGAGCTAAGATATGGAATAACAGCACATGTATGTATACATATACACACATGCATATGTAATGAAAAACTATTCAGCCATAAAGAAGAATTTGCAGCAAATTAGATGGAACTAAGGATATTATATTAGGTGAAATAAGCCAGACACAGAAAGACAAGTACTGCATGCTCTTTCCTCAAATGTGGAAGCCCAAATATGTCAACCAGAATAGAACACTGTAGAATTAGTGATTACTAGAGGTTGGGAAGGGGTTGGGGAGAGGGTGGATAAAAGGCACCTGGGTCTTATCAATGCGTGATCTACACAGTGCTGAAATGCCACTGAGGCAGAGTGCACTGGTGCATGCCTGTAATCTTAGTGACTTGGGAGGCTGAGGCGGGAGGTTCACAAGTTCAAGGACAGCCTCAGCTACTTAGGGAGACCCTGCCTCAAGATAAAAAAATTGAAGAGGGCTGTGGATTAACTCAGTGGTAAAATCCCCCTGGATTCAATCCCCAGTTCCCAATAATAATAATAATAATAATAATAATAATATCACAGTAAAGCCCATTAATATCAACATATACATATTTATCAAAGATAAAATATTTTAAAATATTTTAAAGGAAAACAGATGGCCAAGTACAAGAAAAACTTGGTCATATGGAATAAGAAAAACAAAGACAAAAGCAACCAAACGTATCTTTGACTTCATTTGTAATCTGGGTAATTAAAACCACAAGGAGATACCATTTTATTCTCACCAATATAGCAAAAGAAAAGAGTCTGATGACAGCAAGTGTTGGCAAGGAGGTGGGGTCACAGTGACTCCAATCCCCACTGTGGGAATGTGTGTTAGTTCAACCACGTCAAGTAGCAGTTTGGTAATTACATGGCAAAATGAGAAAAGTGCCTGTCTATCTGGGGAAATTTTTATTTATTGTTTGTTCTATTTAGTTTTACATGACAGCAGAATGCATTTTCAATCACTGTTTACAAATGGGAGTACAACTTTTCATTTCTCTGGTTGTACATGATGTAGATTCATACCATGTGTAACCATACACATAATAGGGTAATGTCTGTCTCATTCCACCATTTTTCTTTCCCCCTGCTCCCTCCCTGTAATACAAAACCAATACTCTGCACTTCCAGGTGCAGCCATTTCTCCCCGCCTCCTAACCACTTGCAATCTGTGCTCTGCCCTCCTCTTACACTACAGGAATTTCCGGCCTACGATACAGTCATTTTCCTGCTTCCCATGTTACCTCCTAACATGCTAGCTAGCTATTGGTTCATCAGCCAGCTTGCAAGTATTCTCCTCTGCTATTGGTTCCTTCCAGCCCGGGAGATTCCAATATCTGGGAAAAGCGTCCATGCCATCTTTCTCTTTTTCCTTTCTTTCACCCCAGATCAGATGCGCTAGTCATCTGCATAATAAAGTCTCTTGCATGAGGCCTGTGTCCGCCGTGGATTTTTCTGGGAGCTATTGTGGAGCCACAACTGAGACTGGGCGTGCGCAGCGGCAGTTCGCGGGAGGGGCTGGAACTGCCGCGGTCCGGGCTGAGCTGCATTTTTCCTTACACTCCCCACCCCTCATCTCCCTCTACACAATCCAACATTCCTCTATTCTTACCTTATCCCCTCCCCTCCCCATTATGTATCAGCATCCACTTATCACAGAAAACATTCGGCCTTCAGTTTTTGGGCTTGGTCTACTTCACTTATCATGATATTCTCCAACTCCATCCATTTACCATTTATGGCAAATGCCATAATTTTATTCTCCTTTATGACTGAGTAATGTTCCATTGTGTACATGTACCATAGTTTCTTTATCTTCTACTGAAGAGCATCTAGGTTGGTTCCACAATCTAGATATTGTGAATTGAGCTGCTATAAACACTGATGTGGCTGTGTCACTGTAGTATGCTGATTTTTAAGTCCTTTGGGACTGAGGAGGTGGGATAGCTGGGTCAAATGGTGGGTCCATTCCAAGTTTTCTGAGGAATCTCCTACTGCTTTCCAAAGTGTTACACCAATTTGCAACCCCACCAGCAATGTATGCCTTTTTCTTACATCCTCACCAATACTTATCATTGCTTCCATTCTTGATAATTGCCATTCTGACTGGAGATGAAATATTAAAGTAGTTTTGATTTGTATATCTCTAATTGCAGGAGATGGTGAACATTTTTTCTTATGTTTGATCAATTGTACTTCTTCTGTGAAGTGTCTGTTCAGATCCTTAGCCCATTTATTGAATGGGTTATTTTTTTTTTTGGTGTTCAGTTTTTGAGTTCTTAATATATCTTGGAGATCAGTGCTCTATCTGAGGTGCGTGTGGTAAAGATTTTTTTCCCATTCTGTAGGTTCTCTCTTCATGTTATTGTTTCCTTTGCTGAGAAGCTTTTTAGTTTGAATTCATCCCATTTATTAATTCTTAATTTTACTTTTGCACTTTACGAGTCTTGTTAAGGAAGTCAGGTCCTAAGCCAACGTGATGAAGATTTGGGCCTACTTTTCTTCTATTAGGCGCAGAGTCTCTGTTCTAGTGCCTAAGTCTCTGATCCATTTTGAGTTGATTTTTGTGCAGGGTGAGAGACAAGAGGTTTAATTTCATTTTGTTACATATGGATTTCCAGTTTCCCCAGCACCATTTGTTGAAGAGACTATCTTTTCTCCAATGTGTATTTTTGACACCTTTGTCTAGTATATGAGATAACCATATTTATGTGGGTTTGTCTGTGTCTTCTATTTTGTACCATTGGTCTACATGTCTGTTTTGGTGCCAATACCATGCCATTTTTGTTACTACTGCTCTGTAGTATAGTTTAAGGTCTGGTAGTGTGATGCTTTCTACTTCACTCTTCTTGCTAAGAATTGCCTTGGTTATTCTAGGTCTCTTATTTTTCCAAATGAATTTCATGATTGCCTTTTCTATTTCTATGAAGAATGTCATTGGGATTTGAATAGGAATTGCATGAATTTGTATAACACTTTGATAGTATGGCCATTTTGACATTATTAATTCTGTCTATCCAAGAGAATGGAGATCTTCCAATCTTCTAAGGTCTTCTTCAATTTCTTTCTTAGTGTTCTGTAGTTTTCATTGTACAGGTCTTTCACCTCTTTTGTTAGATTAATTATGTTTGCTGAGGCTATTGTGAATGGGATAGTTTTCCTAATTTCTCTTGCAGTGTATTCATCACTTATGTAAAGAAATGCATTTGATTTATGGGTATTGGTTTTATATCCTGCTACTTTGCTGAATTCATTTATGAGTTCTAGAAGTTTTCTGGTGGAAATTTTTTGGATCTTCTAAATATGGAATCATGTCATCAGCAAATAGTGAAAGTTTGAGTTCTTCTTTTCCTATTCGTATACCTTTAATTTCTTTCATCTGTCTGATGCTCTGGTTAGAGAATCTCTATCTCTTTGTTGAAATGATCTTTTGCTTCCTCCAGTTGCTCTTTCAACTGCTTTTTGGAGTGATCATTTTCATTGCCTGCATTTGCTCTCTTATCTCATTCTTTGCTTCACCAATCATTTTAATTATGTATATTCTGAACTCCTTTCTGATATTTCTTCTACCATGCTGTCACTGGATTCTATTAATATAGAATCTAGGTTTGTTTGGCAACATTTTCTTCCCTTGTTTTTTCATGTTGTTCATGTACCTTTCCTCTAGCATTACAGATCTGGGGTATTGCAGTTTCCCCCCTAGAGGCTTATAGTGCCCTATAGGTTTCCAAACCTTTACTTTAAGGGGGAGATCAATATTAACAGTGTCAGTACAGACAATATGCAACCCTAAACCAAACAGCCCCTATGAAGACATTGACAATATTGTCATAATAAACAGAATGAGTTCAATTATTATCTACAGCATAAGAAACAGATCTGCAATAAGTTCTGCAGTTTCCAATAGAGAACAAAGAGGATGGGGAGGGGTGTAGGAATGTAGCCATGAATGGGATAAGAAAAGAGTATATAGAAGTTCTAGATCATAGAAAGAATAAAAAGTGTAATCAAAAGAAGTTGGTTGTTAGCATGAGAAAAGGGAGAAAAGACTCTGAGGAAACAGGTAAACAAAAGGAAAATAGAGCAAAAAAGTAAAGAAATAAAAACTTTAAATTTTCAAAAAGGAGAAGAAAAAAGAAAGAAAAACTACACTATAACAGTCCATATACTATTCAACCTCCCAGTCGTCAGTAGCCTGATGTATGAGAGAAACCTGACAATGAGCTTCCAGTCTCCAGCAGTGTCTCAGGATGAGATTTGCCCCACCTAAAGATGGGAGCTTCTGCTTCCAGGATAATCCAAGATGGCCACTCTGGCTTCCAAATGTGTTGGGCAAATGGGGAGTGGGGTGTGGGCATGGTCAGCTCGAGGTCCTGGAGGTTGTGGTGCAGTTGGTGGAGGCAGGGGTCCTGAAGGTAGGGTGTGGCTGGTCTGTTTGAGGGATCCTGCAGGTACTGTGACAGTGAACTCCCAGGCAACAGCAGGCAGCTGGCAATTCACTGGTAGTCTGTGGTCGGTCCGCTGGCTGCTGTCAGACAATCAGCAGGTGAACCTCAAGTGGTGGGTGATGGGTAGGTGAAAGGCAGGCGATGGACCTGCAAGAGGCAGGCAAATGGAGAATGATAGGCAACAGTCAGTAAGCAATCGAGAGAAACGAGATATCCTCTGCTTGAAACCCGAGTTATGTAGCAACAAGGAATGCAGCCTCCCTCTAGTCCTCCATCTTCTGCTCTGGTTAGAGTTTCAAGGACATGTTGAATACAAGTGGTGAAAGAGGGCATCCCTGTCTTTTTCCAGTTCTTAGAAGAAATGCTTTCAATTTTTCTCCATTTAGAATGATGTTGCCCATGGGCTAGGCATAGATAGATTTACAATGTTGGCGTGATGTTCCTACTATCCCTAGTTTTTCTAGTGTTTTGAATATGAAGAGGCACTGTATTTGGTCAAATGCTACCTCTGCATCTATTGAGATAATCATATAATTCTTGTCATTAAGTCTATGAAGTGATGTATTACATTATTGATTTCCTTATGTTGAACCAAGCTTGCATTACAGGGATGAACCCCACTTGACCATGGTGCACTATCTTTTTAATATGTGTTTGCATGCGATTTGCCAGAATTTTATTGAGAATTTTTGCATCTATGTTCATGAGGGATATTGGTCTGAAGTTTTCTTTCCTTGTGTCTTTGTTTTTGGTATAAGGGTGATACTAGCCTCATAGAATGAGTTTGGAAGGGTTAACTCCTATTTAATGGAATAATTTGAGGAGTATTGGTGTTAATTCTTCTTTGAAGGTCTTGTAGAACTCGGCTGAGAATCCATCTGGTCCAGGGCTTTTCTTGGCTGGTATGCTTTTGATGATGTCTTCTATTTCTTTGCTTGAAATTGATCTGTTTAAATTGTGTATGTCCTCCAGCATTACTTTGGGTAGATCACATGTCTCTAGAAATTTCTCAATGTCTTCAAGTTTTTGTTTTATTTGAGTATAACTTTTCAAAATAATTTCTAATTATCTTCTGTATTTCAGTAGTATCTGTCATGATATTTCCTTTTTCACGATGAATTTTAGTAATTTGAGTTTTTTCTCTCTCCTTGTTAGTGTGGTAAGGGTTTATAAATTTTATTAATTTTTTCAAAGAACCAACTTTTTTTAAGAACGTACTTTTTGTTTTGTCAATTTTTTAATTGTTTCTTTTGTTTCAATTTCTTTGATTTCAGCTCTGATTATAATTATTTCCTGTCTTCTGCTGCTTTTGGTGTTGATTTGTTCTTTTCTAGGACTTTGAGATGTAATATGAGGTCATTTCTTTGTTGGCTTTTTATTTTAATGTATGAGTTCAATGAAATGAACTTTCCTCTTAGCACTGCCTTCATAGCGTCCCAGAGATTTTGATAGGTTGTATCAGAGTTCTGATTTACTGCTAAGTATGTTTTTATTTCCTCCTTGATTTCTTCTTTTATCCATTCATCATTCAATAGCATACTATTTAGTCTCCAGGTGTTGGAGTAGCTTCTATTTCTTATTTTATCATTGATTTTTAGTTTCATTCCATATGATCTGATAGAATGCAGAGTAGTATTTCTTTTCTTTTTCTTTTTTTTTTTTTAATTTGCCAAGTAGCTTTGTGGCATAACATGTGGTCTATTTTGGAGAAAAATCCATATGCCTCTAAGAAGAAAGTGTATTCACTCAATGATGGATGAAATACTCTATATATGTCTGTTAACTCTAAATCTTGATAGTATTTTAATTCTATAGTTTTTTTAGGTTTTTGTTTTTTGGAAGATCTATCCAGTAATGAGAGAGGTGTGTTAAAGTCACCCAGTATTATTGTGTTGTGGTCTATTTGATTCTTGAAATTGAGAAGGGTTTGTTTGAGGTATGTGGATGCTCCATTGTTTGGGGCATATATATTTATGGTTTGTTATGTCCTGTTGGTGTATGATTCCCTTAAGCAGTATAAAATGTCCTTCTTTATTCCTTCTAATTTTGGTTTGAATTCCACTTTGTCTGATATGAGGATGGAAACCGCTGCTTGTTTATGCAGTCCACGTGAGTGATATGTTTTTCCCAACCTTTCACCTTCAGTCTGTGGATGTCTTCTCCTAGGAGGTGAGTCTTTTGAAGACAGCAAATTGTTGGATCTTTTTTTTTTTTTTTTTTTTTTAATCCAATCTGCCAGGTTATGTCTTTTGGTTGATGAGTTTAGGCCACTAACAGTCAGAGTTATTATTGAGATATGATTTGTATTCCTGGTCATTTTGGTTTATTTTGGTTTTTAACTTGACTTACTTTCTCCTTTAATTGACCTTTCCTTTGGTGTAGTTTCTCCCTTTGCTGGTTTTCACTGTTTTTTTTTTTTTTCTTTCTTTTCATTTCCTCCTCATAGAATATTTTGCTGAGAAAATTCTGTAGTGCTGGATTTCTAATTATGATTCTTTCAACTTTTGTTTATCATGGAAGGTTTTTATTTCATCTTCAAATCTGAAGCTTGATTTTGCTGATATAAAATTCTCGGTTGGCATCCATTCTCTTTCAGAACTGACATAGGTTATTCCAGGACCTCCTGGCATTGAAGGTCTGGGTTGAGAAACCAGCTGAGATCCGAATCAATTTCCCACTATATGTAATTTCATTTCTTTTCTCTCACAATCTTTAAATTCTTTCTTCTGTTAGTCCATTCTCATTATAATGTGACTTGGTGTGGGTCTGTTTAATTTGTATATTTGAGGTCCTGTAAGCCTCTTGTAGTTCATTTAATTCTCTAGATTTGGGGAGTTTTTTGATATTATATCATTGAAAAGACTGTGCATTCCTTTGGTTTGTATCTCTATGCCTTCATCTATTCCAATAAATCTTAAATTTGGTCTTTTCATTTTATCCATATTGGAAATTCTGTTCATGGCTTCTTACCATCTTCTCTGTGCAGTCAACTTTATCTTCAAGAGTATATATTTTGTCTTCATTGTCTGAGGTTCTGTCTTCCCAAGTGGTCTAGTCTGTTGGTGATACTTTCCATTGAATTTTTAATTTGGCTTACTGTTCCTTCATTTTGAGGATTTCTGCTTCATTCCTTTTAATAATCTCTGCCTCTTTATTGAAGTGATCTTTCACTTGCAGTATTTTCTCTCCAATACCATTCTTTATTTCAAAGATCAATCTAACTATGTATTTCTAAGCTCCTCTCTGATATTTCTTCTACTGTGTTGTTTATAGATTCTATTGTTGGAACAACTTGGTTTGTTTGAGGCACTTTGTTCCCTTATTTTTTCATGTTGTTGTGTGTCTTCTCAACTAGCAGTATGAGTTGAGGCAGTACAGATTCTACCCTATAGTCTTTCAGTGTCCCTGAAGGCTTCCAGTACCTCCCCTTTAAGGGGAGACCAATATTAACAGCACCCAAGGCAAACCATATATCACCTTAAACAAATGGCTCCTACTAAGATGTTTACAGTTTTTTCACAATAGACAGAAACAAAGTGTTCAATTATTGTCTGCACTATAAACAGTAAGTTTGCTAAAAGGGTTTACCTTTTTAAATGATGAATAAGAGAAGTAGTGCAAGATGTGATGTTTATAAGAGAGAGGGAGAGAAGACAGAGGTAAAAATTTATAGTAAGAGCAAGGGAGGAATTAATAGAGGTTGGTTGTTAGTATGAGATAAATGAGAAAGAGAATCCAGGAAGACAGGTATGTGAAAGAAAAAACATGTACAGATTTTTTTCTTTTTTTTCTTTTATTTTTTTAGATGTTGATAGACGTTTAATTCATCTATTCATATGTGGTGTGGAGAATCGAACCCAGTGCTTCACAATTGCCAGGCAAGCACTCTACCACTGAGCCACAACCCCTTCCTCGGATTTTTTTTAAAGTAAAAATATAAGAATACACAACAAAACTGTCATATATTATTCAGACATCCCATTCCTCAATAAATTGATGCATGAAAAATATCTGGATTCAAAGATGGTAGAGGTATGAGAGGGTGAAAAAAGAAAAAAAAAAAAAAAGGAGGAAAAGTCTCAATGGAAAATTGAATGATTGCTTCTGTTGGCTTTCAAAAATTTTCTCAGCTTCCCTTTTCCACAATAGGTGAGGTTGTCTGAAGTTTGATGTTAGCTCCAGTCCAGTTGGTACCAGACCTGTTGGGTGGGTGAGCTGACAGCAAGATGCCCTCACACCCTCTTACAGTCTTCCCACCCATTATAGTTGGCCCCTTCCATTCCTGCACACTTCAGGACTCACTGACCTGGAGAGAGCCCAGTTCTCCCCAGTTTCTTCAACCTGTGCTCTTCCCAGGAAACTGTTCCTAGTCTCCGGCTTTCCATAGGCTTGCCAGACCCAGATTGGCCCACATAAACTCAGCTGCAATCTGATGGACCTGGGCTTCAGCTTCCCCAGGCCTTGTCTTGCTGCTGTCCAAAGATCCCAATGCCCTTTCTACTAGCAGAGAGACCAACAGGGATGCACTCACAGAAAGGAGCAACCCTGCAAAGAGGCAGCCAGATGGCAGCCACTACCACACTGAACAGAAAGACCTCAGGTGCAACCAGACCTGCAGGTACCCCAGTATATCTCCAGGCCCTGGCCTGGATCCCTGAGATGGCAGCAGCCATGGCAGCAAACCTGCAGGCCCTGGCTGTTGTCCCAAAGTGGCAGCAGTCACATGTAACAAACCTGCAGGTACTGTGACAGTGGACTTCCAGGAAACAGCAGGGCAGCAGGCGATCCACTGGCGGTCTGCAGGCAGTCTGCAGGCTAATGCAATCAAAGGGTAGACGTCGGGTGGTGGGTGATGGGCAGGCAAGAGGCAGGCAAACTGGTAAATGGCAGATGATAGGTGGTAGTCAGTGAGGGATCCGAACTCAAAAAGCAGGTGATATGCTAGCAGATGGCCGGTGATTGCGGTGGATGAATAGGGTAAACAGCAGGGGGATGGGTAAGCATCCAAGACTGACTGGCAGAGAAACAGTATTTCCTGTTTGAATCCTGAGTTACAAAGTGACAAGGAATGCAGTCTCCCTCTAGTCCACCATCTTGGATCTCTTCATAATAGTGATTTTTGTTTTGTTTTGAGATGGAGTCTTACTATATTACCCAGGTTGGTCTCAAACTTGTGAATTCAAGCAATTCTCCTGCCTCAGCTTTCAGAGTAGTTGAAAGACTACAGGGGCATGCCACTGCACCTAGCCTAATAAATTCTTAATAAATATTAGCTGGGAATGTGGGAATTTAGTTGGAAAATTACCCAAAACAGCAACAGAGACAGGAACACCATTAACCTCTAAACTGTGTAGCAAAGGGTATTAATCCCAAGTATTCAAAACTGATTAATGAACAAGAGTCCTTGTAGAAGGCTTTCTGGAGGCAGTGTGGTTTTTGAAGAACCTTGAAAGTTGGACAAAGTTTATATAAGCAAAGAAAAGAAAGACTATCCCAAACCAGGCAAAGATCCATGGCTGAATGTTTTTGCCTGCCACCAACCATCACAAAAAAAATTCATGTTGAAGCCTAAGTGTTGGTGTTTGAAGGTGGAGTCTTTGGGCTATAATTCTGTCATTAGGGTGGAGACCTCATGAATGGGATTAATGTCCTTTTAAGAAGAGATGAGCTTCCTCTTTCTGTTCTCTGCCACGTGAGGATACAAGACAAGCAACCTGCAAACCAAGAAGCAGGTCCTCATCAGACATGGACTATCTAGTCTCCAGAACTATAAGATATAAATGTTTTTCAGCCATCCAATCTATGATCATCTGTACAGCAGAACTGACAAAGACATGAGATCAAGGTAGGAGAGAGCATAACTTGGCCAAGCTCTATGATGAGTCCATTCCTAGTTCCTTCCTGTACTGTTTACCCATGATTTGTCTATCAGCACAAGCACATGCTATTGTTTTATATATTCATTTCTCATTTACACATAGGCATACAATAAAAAACTAATCAGGTGAATTATTTTCTTATCCACTAAGAGCACCTAATCAACTATAGGTCTATAAATTCCTGAGTTCAAGGGTTGGTTTTTTTGTTTGTTTGTTTGTTTGGTACCGGAGAGTGAACCCAGGGTGCTTAACCACTGAGCCATATCTCCAGTCCTTTTATATTTATTTAGAGATAGGACTCACTGAGTTGCTTAGAGCCTCACTAAGTTGCTGAGGCAAGCTTTGAACTCAAGATCTTCCTGCCTCAGCCCTCCTGAGCTTCTGGGATTACAGGCATGTGCCACCACACCCAGCAGTGTTGGTTCTTTAGTTGCTTCTCAAACACACCCTGGCATTTAAAAAGTGTAGACTGGAAAGTGAGAAGGAAAAGAGGGAGAATTTTAGCATGCTACTGACAAATAAACCTGTCCTCATGCATAACCCCAAACTGTCTCCCAGCTGAGTCAAGGGTTGAGTTTGAGTTTGAAGTGCTATCTGCAAATCTCTAGCCCAATCCCACCATTTATTCTTTTGACTAACCTTCTCCATCCCAGGAAATGAGACTGATATCTTTAGTGGAGAAGGTTGGATTTACACAAGAACCCACCCACACTCACCCAGCAAACATCTTCATCAAACCAAAAAGGTACAGTTACAGGGTATAGGAGAAGAGGAAAACCAACATGTATAAAAATACCTTCTGCAGTTTATCATCTGATTAGCAGGATAAAATGAAGCAAGTACGTAACTAAATGGTGGTCCAGGTCAAGGAGATATCTTAGGAAGATGTCTTGAAGTCTGGTAGGCTCCTCCTGCAAAGGCTTGGGCTAGACTGAGAGGACAGGCACACTAGGTTAAGAAAATTGTGAGCAGCATGGGAAAGCTCTGGGTAGGACAGATGCTGGGGGTGACAGGCAGGTTTCAAGAAGGAAGTGGAGCTGGGCACAGTGGCACACATTTGTAATCCTAGAAGCTCGGGAGGCTGAGGCAGAAGGATTGCGAGTTCAAAGCCAGTCTCAGTAATTTTAGCAAGGCCCTGAGCAACTTAGCAAGACCCTATCTCAACATAAAAAATAAAAAGCTCTTGGGTTCAATATCTGGTACAAAAAAAAAAAAAAAAAGGAGGAAGTAGAAGACAGATTAAGCAATGCTTCTACCACTAGGGAGTGAGGCTTTGGAAAGAGATGGAGTGATGTGGTATGAGCCCCCCAATTTTTCTGGTACCAGAGATTAAACCCAAGGGTACTTAACCACTAGCCAAATCACTAGCCCTTTCTACTTTGAGACAGGATCTTCCTAAGTTGCTTAGGGTTTTGCTAA
This sequence comes from Sciurus carolinensis, assembly GCF_902686445.1. Classification (NCBI taxonomy): domain Eukaryota; kingdom Metazoa; phylum Chordata; class Mammalia; order Rodentia; family Sciuridae; genus Sciurus; species Sciurus carolinensis. The sequence continues at coordinate 113,048,754 of NC_062216.1, forward strand.
ATTACCCAGACTAGCCTTGAATTTGCCATCCTCCTGCCTCAGCCTCCCAAGTCACTGGGATTATAGGTATGATACACATGCCTGGCAGGAACCCCTCTTTAAGATTAATCCAGGCTTATGTGCTGGATGGATGGGGGGAGATGAACTTGAGTGGGGACAACTCGTAAAGCAATCCAGAGATGAAGAGAGTCACACCAGAGCAGAGCATGGGTCAGGAGGCGAACAGAGGGATAAGAGAGATGGGCAACAAACCCTACTACCCTTCTCCCTTGCATGCCAAGCTCCAGCCACAGTGGTTTCCTCACTGACCTCACACATACCAGGCATGCTTCCACTTCTGCCCCAGAAATCTGTAGGCCTCACTCCCTTCTCCCTAGTACCTTCATCTCTATTCAAGTCTCCTTGTCATCTGGACCACCCATATGAAAGAGCACCCTTCCCTTCCCATTCATTTTTTTTTTTTTTTTGTCAGTGTTGAGGATTGAACCACGGCCTCCTCAAGCATGACAGACATGTGCTCTACCACTGGAGCCACACCTCCAGCACATCTCTCGTTTTACATTTCCCATGGTACTTATTACCACTGACCTAGCAGATTTTGTTATTGTTGTCTGGTCCATACCCAAAACAATGTAGTTCCATAGAACCCAGATTTTTTTTAGTTCACACATTATATCCCCTGTCCCTTACCAAGTACTTCGAGGGAATTCAATGAATAATTGGCTTGGTGTTGGGTAGGGAAAATAACATGACACCAAGGGTCTGAGACTGGGACTTTGAAGATAGCAGTACCATTAACAGAATAGGAAAGCTGAGATAAAAGCATGAATTTGTTCAACTTGAGATGCTGAATTTGAGATGTGTGAGAGGGATGAATTGAAATTCAGGAGAGACCTGTGAGAGCAGTGGAAGAAAGAATCCAAATCCCCAAAGAGTAAAAAGACTGGGGTAAAAAATAGTTTAATCAGAGTAGTACAATGGCATGTCAAGGTTCAAAAGGGTAACAACACAAAGCCATAAATGGGAAAATAAATTGCTAGGTCAGTGTTGAGGGCCGTCTTGGACAAGATGGCGCCTGGCAATGAGCCAAAGGGCACTGGGTACCAAAATAAGGAAGTACCATAAAGGTTGCTTGCCTACTAGTTCCTTGAGACTTATGACGTGTTGACGCCAGGCTCAAGGATTGGCTATCTAATAATCATGCCGCGCGTGGACAGCTCGTGACCCATATAGTGCTATGCTGACATTCCTCTGCATGCTCTCCTGTGTGAGAGAAAGCTTTGCTATAATTGGCTGATAAGCTAGGAGCCTGGGGGAGGAGAGAAGGAGAGGGAAGAAGAAGGGAGATAGTAGAAGAACAAAGGAGGCAGAAAAACAGGAAGGATGCAATAAATCTGGTCAACTAAAGATTGGTGGTGTCTCCTTTCTCTGCGCTGGTTCCGCTGGATGGAACAGGTCAGAAACTGAAAAATGTTAATTGTTGAATATGAAATGGGTTAAGGAGATTGGGGTCAAGTCATGAAAAGAATCCATAGGTTCCTAACAGTTTGTGCTGGCTGTGGGGTAGGACTGGTAGGTTGAGTATGCAAGAGCCAGGTTGTTGTTGCAAGCCTGTAATCCAAACAGCTCAGGAAGCTGAGGCAGGAGGATTCACAGTCAAAGTCAGCCTCAGTATTTAATGAGGCTGTGAGCAACTTAGTGAGAACTTGCCTCAAAAAAAAAAAAAAAAAAAAAAAAAAAAGCAGGAGTGGGGTGGGGATTGGTTTAGCAGTTAGGCACCCCTGGGTTTAACCTGGGTATTCAAAAAAAGTATGCAGGACGAGCACTCCAGGACCTTGCTCAACTCCTGAACCCAGTCCTTGCCTGAGTTTTTAATTCTTGCTTTAGTTAAGAATATACATCTTTAAAGTCTGACACAGTGGCACACACCTGTAATCCCTAATCCCAGCTGCTCAGGAGGCTGTGGCAGGAGGATTGAAAGTTCAAAGCCAGCCTCAGGAAAAGCAAGGCGCTGAGCAACTCAGTGAGACCCTGTCTCTAAATAAAATACAAAATAAGGTTGGGAATGGGGCTCACTGGCAGAGTGCTCCTGAGTTCAATCTCTGGTACTTCCCCCCGAAAAAAAAAGACTATACATCTTTTAACTTTTACAGCCTACTCAGTTAATATAGTGCCTCTTTATATAGGATGTGGAAACCTTACACCCATTAGAGGTCCATTTACCACCCATGCCTTGCTGTTTTTTATGCTGTAGTTGCAGTGTATGTATTACATCTAAATATATTGCCGGGCTGGGGTTGTGGCTCAGTGGTAGTGCATTCACCTAGTATTCTTGAAGTCCTGAGTTCGATCCTCAGCACCACATAAAAATAAAGGTATTGTGTCCACATGTAACTAAAAAACTTACTAAAAAATACCTACAAAATTCCAAGACAATGTTCTAATATTTGCTTTTAATAGATGTGTTTTTAAAGAAATTAATAGAAAAAAAACCTTTTTATTTATTTACCTAGTGATTTACTATTTCTGATACTGCCCTTCCTTGCTGAAGATCTGAGTTTCTTTCTGGACTCATTTCCCCTCAGCTTGAACAACTTCCTTTAGCTTTGGCTGTAATATAATTCTACTGGAAAAGAGTTCTTCATTGTCTAGTATCTGAAAATGTGTTTGCCTTCATTTCCAAAAACAGCTTTGAGCTGTAATTCACACAATTCAGGCTGGGCACAGTGGCACACACGTGTAATCCCAGCAGCTCAAGAGGCTGAAGCTGGAGTATTGTATGCTGGAGGCCAGAATCAGCAATTTAAGGAGACCCTCAGTGACCTAGAGACACTATGTCTCCAAAGAGGAAAAAACAAAACAACAACAACCACACCCCCCAGGACTGTGAGGTGTAGTTCAGTGGAAAAGCACCCATGGGTTCAATCCCCAGGGTAAAGAAGGAATGAAATGGTCGCTGGTGAGCTAGGGTTGGTGGACCCAGCAGGAGTGAAGGTTTTGAGGGTAGGCTCTGTCCTGCACCTCTTTCCTGGTGCTTTCAAGCTGCTGGCAGATGCATCCTGGCCACGCTCGGGAATCCCAGGCAGGTGCATGGCTTGCCTTCCGCCCTGAGCTGGCCTTTCAAAGGACTGGGCCCCTGGTGCACTCCACCTGGTACTCACATTTAGGAGCTTAAGCCGGGGACGATGGTGTGCATTGTCCTTGTATCGTCATTCCAGTTCTGCTCTGGATCTACAAAAAAATTCCTGGAGCTGGACCATATACCAAATGACTTCCCCCTTTGCATTTGGATATGGCTAGAAACCTGTACAAGAATCCAATTTAAAAACAAAGGTAGAGATCCAAGATGGAGGACTAGAGGGAGGCTGCTTTTCCTTGTCACTCCATAACTCGGGTTTCAAGCAGAGGATATCTATTTCTCTGTGAGGCAGTCTTTGCTGCTTATCAATCCCCTGATGTTTACCCCATTTGTCCACCTCAGTCACCCACAGTCTGCCCAGCATATCAACTACTTTTGAGTGCAGACTGCTCACTGACTGGTGCCTATTATCTGTCATTTGCCTGCCTCTTGCCTGCTCATTGCTTGCCTTTCACCTACCATCACCCACCGCCCGAGGTCCACCTGCTGATCATACCGCCGGTAGCCAGTAGACCAACTGCAAACTGCTAGCAGATCGCCAGCTGCCTGATGTTGCCTGGAAGTCCACTGTCACAGTACCCGCAGGTTTGGTTACATGTGGCTGCTGCCATTTTGAGACAACAGAAGGACCTGCAGGACCCCCAGCCCGACTGATCGCACCCCACCTCCAGGACCCCTCAACCAGACCAACCATACCCTGCCTCCAGCACCCCTGCCTGAACAACCACACCCGGCATTCAGGACCCCCAGCCCGACCACACCCACAGCCCCGAGCTGCAGTTCCCCATTTGCCAACATGTATGGAAGCCATACAGTCATCTTGGATTATCCTGGAAGCAGAAGCTCCCATCTTTATGTGGGGCAAATTCCAACCTGAGACACCTGCTGGAGACTGGAAGCTCATTGTCAGGTATCTCTCATACATCAGGCTACTGAAGACTGGAAGGTTTGAATAGTATATGACTGTTATAGTGTAGGTTTTTTTTTCTTTTTTCCTTTTTGAAAAATTTTAGTTATTTATTTATTTTCTTGTTCTATTTTCCTTTTATTTACCTGTTTCCTCAGAGTTTCTTTCTCCCTTTTCTCATGCTAACAACCAACTTCTTTGATTACACTTTTAGTCTTTCTACAATCCAGAACTTCTATATACTCTTTTCTTATCCCATTAACAGTTACATCCTACACCCCTCCCCATCCTCTTGTACTGCATTAGAAACTGCAGAACTTTTGGCAGGTCTATTTGTTATACTGTACATAATAATTGAACTCATCCTCTCTGTTTATTATGACAATATTGTTAATGTCTTCATAGGGGCTATTTGGTTTAGGGCTGTATATCGTCTGTATTGGGTGCTAATATTGATCTCCCCCTTAAAGAAAAGGTTTTGGAAACCTATAGGGTCACTATAAGCCTCTAGGGGGGAATTGCAATACCCCAGATCTGTAGTGCTAGAGGGGAAGGTACATGAACAACATGAAAAACAAGGGAAGAAAATGTTCCAAACAAACCTAGATTCTATATTAATAGAATCCAGTGACAGCATGATAGAAGAAATGTCAGAAAAGGAGTTTGGAATATGCATAATTAAAATGATTGGTGAAGCAAAGAATGAGATAAGAGAGCAAATGCAGGCAATGGAATGATCACTCCAAAAAGCAGTTGAAAGAGCAACTGGAGGAAGCAAAAGATCATTTCAACAAAGAGAGATTCTCAACAAAACAAACAAAAAAAAAAAACCAGAAATCCTTGAAATGAAGGAAACAATAAACCAAATAAAAAACTCAATGGAAATCATCACCAATAGACTAGATCACTTGGAAGACAGAACCTCAGACAATGAAGACAAAATATTTAATCTTGAAGACAAAATATTTAATCTTGAAGACAAAATATTTAATCTTGAAAACCAAAGTTGACCAACAGAGAAGATGGTAAGAATTAGGAACAGAAACCTCCAAGAACTATTAATACCACAAAAAGACCAAATTTAGAATTATCGGGATTAAGGAAGGCACAGAGATACAAACCAAAGGAATGAATAACATATTCAATGAAATAATAGCAGAAAATTTCCCAACCTGAAAAATGAAATAGATAATCAAATACAAGAGGTTTATAGAACACCAAATGCACAAAATTACAACAAATTCACACCAAGGCACATCATAATGAAAAAATGCTAACATACAAATAAAGATAGAATTTTGAAGGCTCCGAGAGCAAAGCATGGATTATATATAGAGGTAAACAAATAATGATATTGGCAGATTTCTTGGCCCAGACCCTAAAAGCTAGAAAGGCTTGGAACAATATATTTCAAGCTCTGAAAAAAACATGGTTGCCAACCAAGAATCTTATACCCAGCAAAATTAACCTTCAGATTTGAAGACAAAACAAAATCCTTCCATGATAAACGAAAGTTAAAAGAACTTACAAATAGAAAGCCTGCACTACAGAACATTCTCAGCAAAATATTCCATGAGGAGGAAATGAAAAACCATTTAGGTCAGCAAATGGAGGAACTACCTAAAAGGAAAAACAATCAAAGGAGAAACCAAGTCAAGTTAAAAACCAAAAAATAAGTCAAAATGACTGGGAATACCAATCATATCTCAATAATAACCCTGATGTTAATGGCCTAACTCATCAATCAAAAGACAAAGACTGGCAGATTAGATTAAAAAGAAAGACCCAACAATATGCTGCCTTCAAGAAACTCATCTCATAGAAAAGGACATCCACAGACTAAAGGTGAAAGGATGGGGAAAAATCTACCATGCACATGGACTCAGTAAAAAAGCAGGGGTTTTCATCCTTATATCAGATAAAGTGGACTCAAGCCAAAGTTAGTCAGAAGGGAATAAAGAAGGACATTTCATACTGCTTAAGGGAACCATAAATCAGGAAGACATAACGATTGTAAATATTTTTGCCCCAAACAATGGTATGTCCATGTACATCAAACAATTCTTCTCAATTCCAGGAATCAAAAAGACCACAACACAAAATTTTGGGTGACTTTAACACACCGCTGTCACTACTGGATAGATCTTCCAAACAAAACTAAACAAAGAAACCACAGAACTCAATAACACAATAACTTAGTCTTAACAGACATATATACAATATCCATCCATCAGTGAGCAAATACACTTTCTTCTCAGCAGCACATGGATCCTCAAAATAGATCATATGTTATGCCACAAAGCAGCCCTTAGTAAATGCAAAAAATAGAGACACTACCTTGTGTTCTATCAGATCATTATGGAGTGAAATTAGAAATCAATGACAAAATAAAACAGAAAGTACTCCAATATCTGGAGACTAATAATATGCTATTGAATGAAGCATGGATAACAGAAAACATTAAGGGACTTACAGGTAAATGAGAATGATGATAAAACATATCAAAATCTCTGGGACACCATGAAAGCAGTACTAAGAGGAAAATTCATTGCATGGAGCGCAGTCAAGAAAAGAATAAAAAAAAGTCAACAAACTAAATGACCTAACATTACATCTAAAAGCCCTAGAAAAAAAAGAACAGAACAACACCAAAAGTAGTAGAAGACAGGAATAATTAAAATCGAATCTGAAATCAATAAAATTTGAACAAAAGAAACAATTCAAAAAATTCACAAAACAAAAAGTTGGTTCTTTGAAAAAGTAAATGAAACAGATAAGCCCTTAGCCACACTAACAAAGAGAGAGAAAACTCAAATTACTAAAATTCATGATGAAAAAGGAATATCACAACAGATACCACTGAAATACATAACATAATTAGAAGCTACTTTGAAAATCTACATTCCAATAAAATAGAAAATATCGAAGACATCAACAAATTTCTAGAGATATATGATCCAAACTGAACCAGGAGGATATACACAATTTAAACAGATCAATTTCAAGCAGTGAAATAGAAGAAGCCATCAAAAGCCTATCAACCAAGAAAAGCCCAGGATCAGACGGATTCTCAGCCGGTTCTACAAGACCTTCAAAGAAGAACTTATACCAGTACTCCTCAAGGTATTTCATGAAATAGAAAAGGAGGGAACCCTTCCAAATTCATTCTATGAAGCGTAGTATCACTCTGATACCAAAACCAGATAAGATACATCAAAGAAAGAAAATTTTAGACCGATATCTCTGATGAATATAGACACAACAATCCTTAACAAAATTCTGGCAAATCACATACAAAAACATATTAAGAAAATAGTGCACCACGACCACATGGGGTTCATCCCAGGGATGCAAGGTTGGTTCAACATCCGGAAATCAATAAATGTAATTCATCACATCAATAGACTTAAGGTTAAGAATCATATGATTATTTCAATATATGCAGAGAAAGTGTTTGACAGAATATAACACCCCTTCATGCTCAAAAGACTGGAAAAACTAGGGATAATAGGAACATACCTCAACATTGTAAAGGCTATTTATGCTAAGCCCATGGCCAACATCATTCTTAATGGAAAAATAACTGAAAGAATTCCCTTTAAAAACTGGACAAGACAGGGATGCCCTCTTCACTACTTCTATTCAACATCATCCTTGAAATACTAGCCAGAGCAAGTAGACCAAAGAAATTAACGGGGTACAAATAGGAAAACAAGAACTCAAGCTGTCACTATTTGCTGATGACATGATTCTATATTTAGAGGATACAAAAAACTCCACCAGAAAACTTCTAGACCTAATAAATGACTTCAGCAAAATAGCAGGATATAAAATCAACATGCATAAATCTAAAGCATTTTTAGTCATAAGTGATGAATCATCTGAAACGAAAATGAGGAAAACAATTCTGTTCACGATAGCCTCAAAAAATAAAATAAAATACTTGGGAATCAATCTAACCAAAGAAGTGAAAGATCTCTACAATGAAAACTACAGAACACTAAAGAAAGAAATTGAAGAAGACCTTAGAAGATGGAAAGATCTTCCATGTTCTTGGATAGACAGAATTAGTATCATCAAAATGGTCATACTTCTAAAGGCCCTATATAGATTTAACACAATTCCAATTAAAATCCCAATGACAGGGCTGGGGTTGTGGCTCAGTGGTACAGCACATGTCTAGCACATGTGAAGCACTGGGTTCAATCCACAGCACCACATATAATTAAAAAAAAGGTACGGTATCCATATACAACTAAAATTTTTTTAAATCCCAATGACATTTCTCATAGGAATAGAGAAAGCAATCACGAAATTCATCTGGAAGAACAAAAGACCCAGAATAACCAAAGCAATCCTGGGCAGGAAGAGTGATGCAGGAGGTAGCACAATACCAGACCTTAAACTCTATTATAGAGCAATAGTAACAAAACAGCATGGTATCAGCACCAAAATAGGTAGACCAAAGGTACAGGATAGAAGACATGGAGACATACCCACATAAGTACAGTTATCTCATACTAGACAAAGGTGCCAAAAACATACAATGGAGAAAAGATAGCCTCTTCAACAAATGATGCTGGCAAAACTGGAAATCCATATGAGTAAAATGAAATTAAGCCCCTATCTCTCCCCCTGTACAAAACTCAACACAAAATGGATCAAGGATATAGGAATTAGACCTGACACCCTTCACCAAGTAGAAGAAAAAGTAGGCCTGAATCTCCATCACATTGGCTTAGGACCAGACTTCCTAAACAAGACCCACTTCCCACAGCTCAAGAAATAAAAGCAAGAATCAATAAATGGGATAGATTCAAACTAAAAAGCTTTTACTCAGCACAGGAAACAATCAATAATGTGAAAAGAGAGCCTATGAAGTGGGAGGAAATCTTTTCCACACACACTTCAGACAGAGCACTCATCTCCAAAATTTATAAAGAACTTAAAAAAACTTCACACCAAAAATACAAAGAACCCAATCAATAAATGGGCTAAGGAAATGGGCAGACACTTCACAGAAGAAGATATACAGGTGATCAACAAATATATGAAAAGTGCTCATCACCTCTAGTAATTAGAGAAATGCAAATTAAAACCACCCTAAGATTTCAACTAACTTCAATTAGAATGGCTATTATCAAGAACACAAGCAATAATAATTGTTGGTGTGGATATAGGGGGAAAAGGCACACTCATACATTGCTGGTAGAGTTGCAAATTGGTGCAGCCACTCTGGAAAGTAGTATGGAGATTCCTCAAAAGACTTGGAAAGGACCCACCATTTGACCCAGCTATCTCACTCCTTGGTTTATATCTAAAGGACTTAAAATCAGCATACTACAGTGATGCAGTCAAATCAATGTTCGTAGCTGCTAAATTCACAATATCTAGATTGTGGAACCAATCGAGATGCCCTTCAATTGACGAATGGATAAAGAAACTGTGGTATATATACACAATGGAATATTACTCAGCCATAAAGAATAATAAAATTATGGCATTCACCATAAATGGATGGATGGAGTAAATGGTAAATGGATGGAGTTGGAGAATATCATGCTAAGTGAAATAGGCCAAGCCCCAAAAACCAAAGGCCAAATGTTTTCTCTGATAAGTAGATGACGATACATAACAAGGGGTGGTGGTGGCAGGGGGAAGAGAAGAATGAAGGAACTTTGGATGGTGTAGAGGAAAATGGAGTGGGAGGGAGTGGGGAAAGGAAAGATAGTAGAATGAGACAGATAGTATTACCCTATGAATATGTATGATTACATGAATGTGTGTCTACATTGTGTACAACCATAGAAATGAAAAGTTACACCCCATTTGTGTACAATGAATCAAAATGCAGTCTGTAAAAATAAAAATGAAAAAAAAAAAAAAAAGGCAAAGTGGACTTAACAGTGCAGACAGAAATAGATTGTCAACAACAGGGCCACAGGAATCTATGATAAAAAGGAGAACTAATGCAATTTTCCCAAAGCATCTCAACTGTTTTAAAAATGGGTCTGATTATACAAAGCACTTTCTTTGTAATTACCTCTGACCTTTTTCTCTGAAGATAGAAATTTATTTACCTGAAACTTACCAGGAAATATGTGGTATTTGTATTTAAAATGTAGTTAGTTATATTTAACAACCACATCCCTAGGCTCTATTTCATTGCAGCAGCTTTCATTTCTATTATTGCCATTTTAATAATATGAATAAATAGGCATATCCCAATAAACATTCAATACTTAAAAAAGTCCTTGGGCTTCTAGCACTTATTCAAATAAATCTGACTGCTGTTTGCTCTAATTCTATGTGTCCTTCTAATTTGAGTGGAGCAAATTTTATTGTGGAATAGTACAGATGATAATGATGTGAAACAGAGAAAAGTGCCAAGCACAGCAGTGTACACCTGTAATCCCAGCTACTCAAGAGGCTGAGGCAGGAGGATCGCTAGTTCAAAGCCAGTCTCAGCAATTTAACAAAGCCCCAAGCAACTTAGTGAGACCCTGTCTCAAAATAAAATATAATAAAGGGGTGGGGATATGACTCAGCAGTTAAACACCCCTGGTTCAATCGCTGGTACCAAATAAATAAATAAATAAATAAAGGCAAGGTAAAAGATTGTCCCCTAAGGCCTCTAGAAGAAACACAGTCCTGTAGACATGTTGATTTTAGCTCAGTGAGACCCATGTCAGATTTCTAACCTCCAGAAATGTATGAGAATAAATCTGATTATTGTAATCCTCTAAGTCTGCACTTATTTGTTGTTATAGCAAGAAAAATACACCCTTCAAAATGTTGATGTTGATATTTTTATTTCAGCCAGCAACTAATTGATTAGATTCAGACTGCACACGCACTCTCATTTGTGGTAGACAGAATGATTTGTAGCCTGTTCCATGCAGGCATAGCCCAAAGACCAGACAGTAACTTGGGCAGAAACCACACACAGAATTCTGAATCTCTTCTTTTCAATATTCTCCCCTTATCTTCAATAGCTAAGACTTCCCTGGGCAATTCCTTCCTGAGGACAGAAATAGGGTAGGTTTTCTAGCAAAACTTAAAGCCACCAACCTCTGCTCTTACCTGTGCATTCCCCACAGCTCTCAGATACCTGTGTTTGTTTTTGTTTTTTTGTTTTGGTCCAGAATTTGTTTATTGGATAGTTGATCTATTGAGAACTTATTACCATACCAGAAATAGGACCCATCCCTATTATCTAAATAATAATTAAATTATTAATTTAATTATTAAGGGGTTCTCTACCACTGAGTTACATCCCCAGCCCTTTTAATTTTTTTATTTTGTGAAGGATCTTACAAGTTGCTGAAGGCTTCACTAAATTGCCTAGGCTGGCCTCCCACTTGTCATCATCCTGAGTAACTGGGATTACAAGCCTGCACCACTTCACCTGGCAAGAAATATACATTGATATATTTTGTTTGGCTAGTGAGGAGATAAAAGGAGAAAACGATAATATTTGATTAGTTACCCAAGCTTAACAAAACAAATAACTGTCACATAAACCATATTCCATGATTAACAGATTAACTTAGTCCTGGTTACATGAGAACCATCTGTTAGCTTTACTAGGAAAAAGATCATAATATCCACAATTTGCATCACAGACTCATAAAATAACAAAAAATTAGAAATCATCTAGTTTAATGTTCTCATTTTACATATTAAAATTCTAAGACTCAGAGATAAAAAAAGAATGCTCTAAAATTTATTGGTTAATGTAACTGAAATGTAATTGTTTTTTCAGTACTGGTGATTGAACTCAGGGATGCTCCACCACAGCCCTTTTTATTTTTTATTTGAGACAGGGTCTTGCTAAACTGAAGAGGCTGGCCTTGAACCTGTGATTCTCCTGCCTCACCCACCAAAGCTGCCTAGTAAGATTTAGTGTTTAAAGCTGCCAGGTATAAAACAAGGTATTATTAAAAGAAAATCTGGACAATTTCAGACAAGTGATTGTAAGAACATAAAATACTAATTAAGCAAACTAGCTTATTAAATTCAGAATGTGCAAATTTACATTCATTTGCTTATTTACTTTGTTTTTAACTTAGTTTCTTGGCTTCAAGTTGTCTAAAGGAACAAATTTTTTTTTTGCTTTATTCCTATTAAAGAGGCCACTATAGTGTTATATTACCAATATTATTGAGGCATAATTGACGAACAAAAATTATACATATTTAAAGTATACAATCTGGGGTGGGTACTGAGGATTGAATCCAAGGATGCTTTACCACTGAACTACATCTCCAGTCCTTTTTAATTTTTATTATTATTTTTTTAGACAGGGTCTCCCTAAGTTTCTTAGGGTCTCCCTATGTTTCTGAGACTGGTTTGAACTTTTGATCCTTCTGCCTCACATCCTGAATCGTTGGGACTCCAGGCATGTGCCATCACACCCAATCTGATGTTTTGATAGGCATATACATTATGAAACATTATCACAATCAACTAATCCATCCATCACCTCACATAGGAACCTGTTTTTCACTTTTGCAGTGCTGGAGAGCAAACCAGATACTCATATTTACCAAGTATGTGTGTGTTGTGCGCAAATACTTAAAAATCTCTCTCAGTAGGATTCGAGGACACAATCAGTATTATTAACTATTGTTATTATGCTGTACATTAGGTCTCTAGAACTTATTTATCTTACAACATAAACTTGTACCATTTGACCTTCATCTCTCCATTTTCCCCACCTTTCATCCCCTGGCAATTACCTTTCTACCCTTAGTGTTTATGAGCAAAATTTAGATTTCACATATAAGTGAGACACTCAGTATTTGTCTTCTGTATCTGGCTTATTTCACCTGGCAAAATGCTCTCCAGGTTCATCCTTATCATAAATGACATGATTCCCTTTGTTCTTAAAGGCTGCATAATATTATAATGTGGGTATGTGGATACATACACCTTTTACTCTTTTCACTCATCTGTCAATGAACACTTAGGTTATTGCTATACCTTGATGCCAATGGCACATTTTCCAGTTCAATTAGCACCAAACAAATCCAAGTAAGTTAATATGCACTACGACAAGCTCTTGAAAATCCCCTCAATGAATGCACCACGTCTTGAAAGTCTGGTTTTCACCCTGACTTTTAGCATCAACAAATGAGTGAGCACCAGCAAAGTTCCAGATGCTAATGCACAGAAAGCACAAAGCTAAATCAACAGGGATCCTGAGCTTTAAGCTAGTGATAGGTAAGACAATTCAAGGAGGACGGTGACAAAAGGTCCAGGCAACAGTCCTAGTGTTGAGAAGGGGAAAAAATTCCTGGAAAAGATGACATTGGAAGAGTCCTTAAAGGATAGATTTTTGTTGTTGTTGACTCATTCAGCAGTGAAGGAAGAAAGACTATTCCAGGCAGAGAGAAAAGAAAGCACAGTGTACACAGTTAGAACATAAGTGGACAAGGGAGGATAGAAGGGAATAAATTTGAACCAGCAATTTGGAGCCAGAGTATACACAGCCTCAAATGTCTGTCTAGGCCATGTAAACTCTTAGAATGTTTGTCAGCAAGAGAACATCTGCTTTAGCAAAATAATGTGACAACCATATACTACATGGATTGAATTAGAGAAAGTCTGTAAGCAGAAAGCCTGGTTGGGAGGTGACTGCAGAGATCAAGGTGAGAAATGCCAAGGAAAACGAAGAAGATACAGATTTAAGACACTGCAAATATCAAGTCTTGGCAAGTAATTTTCAATAATCAATTTCTGATCCTCAGAAAATTATAAGATAATAAGTGTTGTTTTTTGTTTTATGCCAATAAGTTTTGGAGTAATATTTTATATTGCAACAGATAAATAACACAGTTTATTTCCTCTGGATTTCTTCAGAACAAATGGTACAACTTGGTTGTCACAGACTCATTTTGCAAGTTTTACAGTTTTCTTTTTTTGGTGTTGGGGATTGAACCCAAAGGTGATTAAACACTGAACCACATCCGCAGCCCTTTTAAAAAAAATATGCATTTCATTACTCCGCTAGAGAGGTTAGCTGAGTTGCTAAGTGCCTCTCTAAGTTGCTAAGACTGACTTTGAATTTGCGATCCTCCAGCATCAGCCTCCAAAGCTGCTGGGATGCACCACCACACCCAGCCAGCATTCTTTATTTTTAAAGTAATCTCTGGGAAACAGGAAAAACTTGGATCTGACAGACGGCTATGCCTCTGTAGCTCTACTGCTTGCTGGCTGTGTGCCCCTTGTCAAGAACTTAGTGTTTGAGTCTCAAGATCATAATCTAAAAACAAGACCAATAATATCAACATTGTAGGGCCACTGTGAGGACTAAATAAGTTAATGCATTAAGTGTTTGGCAAAACACTGGAACACTTTAGATACAGCAATAACAGAACATCTCTTCCTACCCCATACATGCCTATCTTGTTTGGCTTCTCTCTCAACTTTCTGAAACCTATGGTCTCTGATTGTCAACTTAATTCTTATTGCAGTCATCTTTTTTTAAAATGTTTTTTAGTTGACAGACTTCCCTCCCCTCCCTTCCTTTCTTTCTTTTTATGTGGTGCTGAGAATTCAACTCAGTGCCTCATGTGCTAGGCAAGCATTCTACCACTGAGCTACAACTCCAGACCCTTGTCTTTTTAATTCCAGGGTAGCATTCTATTTTATTGGTCCAAACCAGAAAAAATTCAAAATCTCAGGTCTCACCCAGTCTCACTGGATTGGAATCTGAGTTTCAACCAATTCTCCAGGTGATTTATAAGCACATTAAAATCTAAGCAGCAATGAACTAGTAGGTATCTCAAACTTAATAGGGTCAAAAACCTCTTCAAACTGCTCCACCCCAGGCTTTGCCATTTAAATAAATAGCATCACCCATGTGTTCATGCTAAGAACTTGGGAGTTATCTTTGATAATTAGTTATCTAGGCAAAAGCGCCTGAAGCCCATGTAATCATGTGATCTACCAGCAACCTTTTAACTGTTTTTTATCTTCCATTATTGCACCCGTATAACTCACTCACCAGTCAGTAACCTGAGTAAACTTTTTATTTCCATTAAGATGACTTAAAGTACACAAATCTTAATCATACAATCTGACTGTTACTAGAGGTATTCATATAACTACTACTTGCATCAAGACACCAAGTAATCCTTTGTAAAATTTTACCTCAAATCATGACATTTCCCTGCTTAGAATCATTCCATGCGTTCCCAATCCGCTTGGAATAAAATCCAAACTCCCGAACCTGGACTACAAATTCTCATATGATCCAATCCCTACTATCAAATTTCCTTTCGTCTCCTCTCCCTTACCATACTATCTGACTTTAAACTTCTCATCTTGCAAAGATGTTCCTGCTTTGGAGCCTTTCATCCAGCTCTGCATCCTGAGTTGTCTTCTCCTAAAGTTCAGTTTGAAGGCATTCCCCCGGCTGGCAGCTTGTTAGCTATTTTGCAGTACTGGGCTTAAACCCAGAGGCGCTCTATCACTGGGCTACATCTCCAGCCTTTTTCGTTTCATTTTAAGAAAGGCTCTCGCTAAATTGCCCAGGCAGGCCTCACCCTCCCCAGTCACTGGGATTACCAGTGTGCACCACCATGCCAGGTTGGCAGTTTATAATTTAAATCTGTCTTAATTTCACTTCTTCAGAGGCCTTCCATGACCAGGTAATCTGAAGCTGAACTAAACTACCTTTTATTATACCCCATTAATTACCTTCAGAGTGCTTATTATTCCAATATTTTATTAGTCGCTTACTGCCTGTCTTTCCCTTACTAGAATATAGCCTCCTCTGGGGCAGCTGCTGTTGTTATGCCCATAAGTCTATTACGGCGTGGCACGTGGCTGATGCTCAACAAACATTTTCACTAAATGAAATACCAATATATGACAAAATAGAGCATTAGTTAGAGGAAACAAGGCTAACAGCTCTAAACCTAGCCAAAACAAAACACACACAAATAAACAAAAAAAAAAAAAACTGGAGGATTAAACAAGGCAAAAAACCTATGGCAATTAGTGTTCAATATTTGTTACCTTATTTTTTCCTTCTAAACACGTCTAATTAAAATCATCTTTACACGGGATGTTGGTCTCCTTTTGTCTTTACATAAAGTGACTTAAAAAGAATTCAGAATTTTCCCGTTCAGAAAATCAATTGTGGCACACCCATTCTAGATTCCGGCCCGCCTCTATTCCATGGAACCAGAAACCCAACCCCGCCCTTTCCACTGAACGCTCCCAGCCGGAAGACGACACATCACGAGACCCCGAGCTCAGAGCCGGCCCGGCAGCCTCGCGCAGCCTTACGTAAAGCGTGAGGAGTTTCGCGACAGCCCAGGCCCCACCCCTTTGGCCACATGTCGCGCAGTTCTTCCCGTCGGACGCCGCGCCACCTCCTCGCGCTGCTTTACGAACCTAAAGCAGCGGCGCCCCGCCTCCTGTCTCCGGTCCTCACCTCCCCGCCCCCTCCCAGTTTCGCGTCTCCTAGCCCGACGCGCCCGCTATAAATCACGTGATTGCCTCATCCGGGTCCTTTGCGTTCTCTCTCCCTCTCCCAACATGGCGGCCTCAGGTGAGTGAGCGGCCGAGCGCGGCCAAGGACTGGGCTCTGAAACCACTCTCCGGGCCTGATCCACTCATTCCTGGAGTCGGGGAGTGGGTGGCAACCGGCTCCCTTCGGGCTTGGGGACTGCGGCAGGCTGGCAGCGTGGCTGTGTTAGGTTATCGCCCCGGGATGTTTGGGGGGAGGGGAAAGTGTCCGTCCCCTCCCCCCCTCACACCCTTTTCACCCCGTCTGCGCGAGGTTGGAGTAGGCAGTAATGGTGGACTCTGAGTTGAATTGAAGGAGGGAGCGCTGAAAGAATCTGGGGGAGGCACGAGGCCGCTCATAGTCATGAAGTACTATGCCCGCGTGAAGGCGTGGAGGAAGGAAGAAGGCGGTTGGCGCGCGGACGTGTGCACATTAGACTAGGTCTCCGAGGCGCGAGGCCGTTGCGGACGGGAGTGGGGGCAGGGGAATGGGGGGGCAGTTAGAACGCTAGCGCGAGTCGGTGGAGGGGCGGAGGAGGGCAGTAGTGCGCGTGCGCGGTAGGAGAGCCAGGGGGTAGTGGAGTCGGCGCGCCTTAGAAGCATGCGCTGGAGTCCAGATGGGGAGCTTTTACTCGTCGGTGTTGGGCTGTTTATGTCCCTCCGGTTATACAGTGTGTCTTCCCATACTTCACGGGGACTAGTGTTAGGTTTGGAGGTTGGCGCTACTGAGGTTCGACGTGGGGAATTCAGTGTGCTGTGCCCACGTGTTGGAGAAGAGGAAGCCGGAGTGGGCACTTAGATTTCCCTCTAGTCTTTTCTTGCTTCATTCCATCAGTACATTTTTACTGAGAGCAAACTATATGCCAGGCACAGTTCTTAAGTTTTGGAAGATAAAGTGGTGGGCAAGAACAGATCCTCTTCTTATGGTACTTCCATTTGACTGAATTTTGGCAGTTTCATTGTAGGGCTCAGCTCTTGTTTTCTTTTTTCCTTAACTCAAACTTCTAAGAGGTGCTATTAAAATAATACTTGATGTTTTCTTTCTTTTCTTTTTTTTAAAAAGACTTCTTTGGCGAGGGGAGTATCACTATTGTGCAAGTTTACTTGCATTTGTAATGAACTTAAAAGAACAGCAGTGGGCCTTATAACATGCTGTGACATTAATTTTAGTTTTAGGAATATAGTTTTCTTTTCCCTGGTCTGACTCTCGTTCTGCAAAATATGTTTTAAGTTGTCTTTAGACACAAGTTTCTCAACCAGGAATTTACCTTCTCTATTATTACTGGGGAATTAAGAATTATGGTAGCCTTTAAAAAAGGTGACTGATTTGATTGCATTTGAGCAAAACAGCTTTGGTGTAGTACTCTGTTTCTTGTCTCATTTGATTGTCTTGTGAGGGAATGGTATCTCCCAGCTGAGGAAAGTGAAAGATTTGTTCAAGGTTGCACTGTTTGCAGGTGGCTGAGCAAGATCAAAATCTTAGGCTCCTTACTCCTCCTCTCCAACTTGGAAGTATGAAGTTGTCATCCTCAGTTTTAATTGCTGCCCCAAAACATCATCTGAAGTTTACTGAAAATGTATTTTAAGTTAATTATGTACTTGTTTGGCCTAGATTTGCCACCTTGACAGTTAAGTATCAGTTTAGTGAAAAATCTGTATTCCCCTTCTCCATAGTGTCTGTGAAGTATTTAGAGGTGAAAAATATAGTGATTTGTGTCCTTAGTTTTATCCTGTTAGCGAAATCCAGACTGGTTAGAGATTTGTTCATTAATGTCCCTTCTTGTTCTTATCTACACCTTGGAAACTCTTAACTCCTTTAATTCTGCTCAGTAAATCTTTTTAGCTTGCACTTGAGACTAAGCACAAGGTTACATTTTAGTGAGATTTGTAGTTTATCAAATTTCTTTACCCTATCTTAGTCTTTTCCTATGGCATTGACTTTGTTGAGTTACCAATATTCCCAGAAGTTGGAAATGGGTTTTTATTTTCTCTCCGGAGATACATAACACAATGTCATAGGTCTTTTTCGTTTTCTTGTTTTTGTTCATGGTACTGGGGGGTTGAACCCAGGGCTTCTGCAGTCTTAGACAAGTGCTCTACCATTGGACTGTATCCCCATTTCTTATTTTATTTTGAGATAGGATCTTGCTAAGTTGCCCAGGTCAGCCTCTAACTTTCTTTTTAGCAGTACAAGTTTCCAGTGTAAACCTATTACTGACTTTCGGTAACTGAAAGTATCTAAGAATGACTATTGATTGAGAATAGTTTAAATTCCTAGGAACCTGACACATTGAGCTTGGGCTTTTAATTTCTTAGTAGACCTCTTTAAAAGAATGCTCCTTTAAAATGTGAGATTCTGGGGCTGGGGATATAGCTCAGTTGGTAGAGTTCCTGCGTCGCATGCACAAGGCCCTGGGTTCAATCCCCAGCACCACAAAAAAAAAAAAAGTGAGATTTTAGTCGGGCACAGCTGCACACCCTTGTAATCCCAGCTACTATCACAAGTTCTAGACAAACGTGTGCACCTTAGTGATACCCTGTCTCAAGATGAAATAAAAAGGGATGGGGATGTAACTTGGCAGTAAAGTTCCCCTGGGTTGAGGGTGTTTTCGGTCTTAAATTTTCTTTTCTTTTTTTGTACCTGGGATTGAAC
The DNA here is from genome assembly GCF_902686445.1 of Sciurus carolinensis. NCBI lineage: Eukaryota > Metazoa > Chordata > Mammalia > Rodentia > Sciuridae > Sciurus > Sciurus carolinensis. The sequence continues at coordinate 113,067,975 of NC_062216.1, forward strand.
CCAGAGGCATTTAACCATTGAGTCACATCCTCAGCCCTTTTTTTATTTTGAGACCCTCTCTTAAGTTGCTTGGGCCTCACTAAATTATTGAAGCTGGCCTTGACTTTCCATCCTCCTGCCTCAGCCTCCCAAATTATAGGTGTGTGCCACCATGCCCAGCTTTCTTTTTTCTTTCAGTACTGTAGATGAATTCAGAGACGTTCTACCACTGAGCTACATATATCCCCAGCCCCTTTTGTTTTCTTTGAGACAGGGTCTCAGCCTCCTGGTTTACTAGGATTACATGTGTGCTCCATGCGACTGGCTCCTTAAATTTTCATTGTCACTGTTTTAGTCAGGTTAAAGCCTGACTAAAACACCTGCTGAGTCCCAGTTTCTTCATCTGTAAAGTGGACAGTTTATCTCCTCTCCCCTTATCAATAAGGAATCAAATATGTTTGATAATAGGATAACATTTAAAATTGTAAACAATGTATGTAAACTGTTAGGCCTTTCGTTTGCATAACTCTTCAGAATTCTTTGTTGTATGATTTTATGGGGAGAAGATGGTTAGAGATTGTTTTCATGTTATAGTGTTGGCCTTCCTAGTTAAAAAAAAAATGGTTTCAAGGGTTGCCATTATGTTTTTCACAAGTCAGATCCCATCCTTTACCATGTATTTGTTACTCTGAGAATAGGATACTTAGGTTCAGAAAGTCAAGACTAAAATTCCTTATGAAAGTTGAAATACAAATACAGTACTATCAGTTAAAGTAAAACAGTGTTCCTAAGATATGTCAGTGGAAAAAAGGGATACACATACTCACTTTAATGACAACTCCGGGGTATAATTCACAAGTCATATGTGAGTTTTGCTTTTTGTTTTTTTAAAGGCAACACAAGTGCTTATTTATGAGTACACACTCCCAAGTAGTTTCTTATGTTTATGAGATTTATAAGAGATATTGCTAAAATCCTAATAATAGGGAAATGTACAAAGCAAGAATCTTAACTTGTAATTTTTATAGCTCTTAAGTGTCCCTGGAGGGGCAAGAAAAAGGCAATATGGTACTCCTTATTATGTGAAGATGAAGAAATTGGACACAGAGGTCGTAGAACTAAACATGGGAGATGGAACTTATTAGTACTGGTTTAGTCTTTACTCTCTACTCTGCTAAGATATATAGTGCAGTAAAAGTGAGGCCTCTCAGCATGATAGTATGTCATTTGAAACTTTTATGGCTGAGCTTTAAACAGTATAATTAGTTTAATTCTGAGCGCTCTATTATTTGGGTAGATTTATTCAATGATGTTGCTTAAGGAAGCATTTGGTAATTGTTAAAGTACTTAATTTTGGAGAAATTGATGGCGCTCATTTTAATAACAGCTTCATTCAGATATTTATACACTGTAAAACATTTTATTTATCAATTGATTTATTTATTTTTGGTACATGGGTGGTACCCACGGGTACTTTACCTCTTAGGGCCTTGCTAAATTGCTGAGGGTGTCCTGAAACTTGTGATCCTCTTGCCTCAGCCTCCCTAGTTGCTAGGATTACAGGCGTACATGACCCCACACAGCTAAAATCTATCCTTTTAAAGTGTACAGTTTGATGGCATTTTCTGTCTAATTTGAAAATGTTTTCATTACCCTAAAAGCAAACTTTACCCATTAGCAGTCATTTCCCCCCTACCCAACCACTATCGTGCTACTGGGGATTGAACCCAAGGGTGCTCTACACTGAGTTCTATTCCCCAGCCTTTTTATTTTGTGGCAGGGTCTTACTAAGTTTCCCAGGCTGGCCTTAAACTTGAAATTCTCCTGCCTCAGTTTCCCAAGTTGGTATTACAGGCATGCACCACCACTCCTGACAAAAATTACATGTAATTTTAGGTCTTACCCCTTACAGGGTTTTAACCTTTCTGAAACTAAGTAATCTAAGAGAGTAAGAAAATGTCACCAAAACTTGTACAGGAGTGTTCATAGCAGCACTATTTATAAGGATGTAATACCATTTGTACCAATGTTCAGAGTAGGTAAATCCAAGCAAAAAGTAGAATAGGGGTTGAAAGCTAAATGCGATGAATCACACACTTGAGACCAGCCTCAACAATTTAGTGAGAGCCTGTCTCAAAATTAAGAAATAAAAGAACCTGGTGGTGTAGCCCAGTGGAGCCCCTGGGTTCGATCCCCAGTACCACCACCTAAAAAGTAATTTTTGATGAAACTTCATCTGAATGTTGAGAGCTATACACATTTTCTATCCTAGAGAAGAGATAGTCATGCAGAAATAGGGTTGCCTTTTACAAATAAGTTGTAAGTTTTATTGCGTACAGTATTTTAAGGTGTTATTTGTTTGGAAATACAGAACTAGCGGCCAGTCTAGATTTTTATCATTCCCAAAATATGTACTTGATTTGAGGGCAGATAAAAGAATTGGATGAATTCAGTCATTGTAGCAAAGGATCGATATACCTGGAGCATTAACAATACTTAGAATGCAGAAGAGAACACTGATGGAATCCTAAACATGTGTGAACCTAGGTATTAAATCTGTTTATATTGTGACCGAGTCAGTGTTGCTACTAAATGTAAGTAAGTTAGAGCTCTTAAAAAGGAATTTTAGCCTATCTTGAAGACTCATCCTACAGTAATTTCTCAACTGGAGGGAGTGAGAAGTGACAGGGAAGGGCAGATGTGCTATTTTTAAAAACTTTGAAATTAACAGTGGTTTTTAATATATTTAGTCATGCTAGTTTATTTCGAAATATCAAATAACATTAAATAAGAGTGTGAGGGCTGGGGTTGTGGCTCAGTGGTAGAGCGCTTGCCTGGCATGTATGAGGCACTGGGTTTGATTCTGAGCATCACATATAAATAAATTCACAAAATAAAGGCTCATTTTATATATATTATATATACTTTTTTTTTTAATTGTGAGACTTTTGTCTGTCAAGAGCGTGTTAACAGTTGAGAAACTCTGCTGGGTCTGTAGCTCAGTGGCAGCACTCTTGCCTACTGTGTGTGAGGCACTGGGTTTGATCCTTAGCACCACATTACAAATAAATGAATAAAACAAAGACATTCTGTCCATCTACAACTACAAAAAAAAAAATTGTAAGAGTTGAGAAACTGAGCTACAAAACTGTTTTAAGCCAAGTCAGACCAAAGGGCAGGTTAATTCTAGATTATGCTGTTTTGCTATGAGATACATAATACAGAACAAGGAGAAAGGGGGTGTGTCTTACTCGTATTCTTAACTTGTCTTTATGTTGAACTTGACCTCATTAATGTACTGACCTCCAGTTCTGTTTTAGTCTCCTGATTGTGGAACAGGTTAATAACTGGATATTAGGCAATGATACTAGATTAAGCCATATGAGGTAAGGGTATCTGGCAGGCATCATACTAATCCCAGACAATTTTTGCTTTTCAAAAAATTTATTTATTGATGCATTATATAATTGTACAAAATGGTGGGATTTGTTGTTACATATTTGTACATGCACAATATAACAATATTGGCCAATATCAGATAATGGTTTTTTAATTAAAGGATATGAAAAGGACTCAAATAAGCCCATGTACTCTTAAGTATTTTACCTTATGTCTTATTCACATTAGTTTATTAAATTTTTTCTAGATCTTTCCTTAAGAGCTGCACCAGAATCAGTGTGATAAGACCCAACTACTGCGTAACAATTTTCTTTTGAAGTTGTAGAATAGAATAGCTGTGGTCTGGTTGATCATAAAGGATACTTTGGAACCCGATTAATCTTAGTTTTGGAGCCAGGTTAATGATAAATCATGTGAGAAATATGGAAGCTTCACATTTTATGGCCTTTTATATTATTGCAGCCAGGTTGATTTGATTTGCACTTTGAGATCATAATACTTCACAGTCTTATATACAGAACGCTGTGTGTAACATTCATTGCAAACAGGTCACTTTTTTTTTTTTTTTTTAATAAACTGGCGTTTGAACTTTAAAAGACAGATACCAAGTGAGAGAGTACCTTCAGTTAAGCAAGTGGTGTGTTAAGTTACAGGTACCTATAGTCTTCTTGGTTGAAAATAAGACAAGAATTGGATTATGGAGAAAGAATTCATGATGATAAAAGCAATGAAGCCGGTCTTTGTTAGAACAAAGCCACTTGCTTTTTTTTTCAATCATGTAGTGACTGATGTTAGACCAGTTCTAGAATTTCACTTGGTCCCTTCTGTCCTTCTGAATTAGCTGTTGATTGTGCCATCTCAGAGTTCTGAGGATAGAGAGCCAGGGTCAGTCCACTAAATGGAGCCATTTGGAGATAACTGTATTTTTTGTAACCACAAAATTTAAATGTGTTGCTTGTTAGGGTTTTATATTTTTCTTTTAATGTCATATCTCATCTTAAGGAAAGATAAATTTATTTTCTAGAGGGCAGAGAGGTTTAGTGTATAAGTTTTAAATATTTAGACACTTGCAGATAACACTGAGTGCATCATTTTACTCTGGTTATGATAACCTGTCGTTAAATTAATAATAAGCTGCTTTGAGGCTAGGATACCTATGGTACAGTTGGAAAAGCCTTGGGTTTAATAGGATAAAAACATGAGCTTTAACTATAGCTCTGCCATCTACTCTTACTTTAGGCTAGTCATTTAACCTCTCTGAGACTTACTTTTCTTCTCTATAAATTGGTAATTAGGATTCCTCCCTTACATAGTTATTTTACAGGTATCCCAACAGTACTCAAAAGTGCCATACAAGCTGTGTTAGGGGTAAGGATTTTGTCTTGTTTATCTTTGTATCCAAACTACAATAAATGTAACCTGTTCTAAGTAGAAGTAGTTGCTACACTTAAAAATCTCAAGTGAAATTGAGGGTGTAGCTCAGCAATAGAGCACTTGCTTAGCATGTGGTAAGAACCAGTTCTATTCCAGCACCACACACAATCTCAAATGGTAATTGAGCAAATGTAACAGAAAGTAAAAGGTTCCCCCTACCCCAGTCATAAAGGGGAATGTTGGACAGCCTTCCCTTTTCCATGCATAAATGTGTATTTACACATAATATTTATCCTGCAGAGTTTTTCACTTAACTGTCGAATTCTTCTGTTAGGCTTTCTACATACTTATATCTGCACAGTATTTCTTCACGTTTCGTAATCCAATCCTTTGAACTTCATTGTTTTCTTTATCAATATATTTAAACTCTGTAAATAACCTGAGTAGTCATGCACAGTCTTTTTCTTGCCTTTTTAAAACAGCGAAAAAGAAGAATAAGAAGGGGAAGACTATCTCCCTAACAGACTTTCTGGCTGAGGATGGGGGGACTGGTGGAGGAAGCACCTATGTCCCCAAACCAGTCAGCTGGGCTGATGAAACAGACGACCTGGAAGGAGATGGTAATTTTTTTCTTTGTTGTCATGCTTGGAATTTTTTTATCTTCTAAACAAAGTGTTCTATAACAGTTTGCATCATTTGTAATGTGAAAGGCTCTTACTTTGAAGAACCTGAAATCTTAATTACATAGTCTTCAGTTTAATATCACTTTGTGGCAGGAAATGTAGGGGTCATGGACAATCAGGAGACCTTTTTCAGAGCTCTGGCTCTGGCATTGACAAACTTTTTTTCAAGTTTTAAGACCCAGTTGTTTTCCTTAAAAGTAAAGAATAGGTCGGGAGGTAGTTAACTGGGTATTGAACTGTATTCTACCTTTTTATTTTAGTTTTTATTTTCTTTCGAGACAGTCTTGCCTAGTTTCCCAGCCTAGCCTCAAACTTGCAGTCATCTTTCCTCAGCTCCCATGTAGCTGGGATTAAGGTTGTATGCCACCACACCCAGTTAGATTATCTTCCTTTCAGATCTAAAATTTTATGGTGTCCTCAAAAAGTGATGTTGCAGTGCAATCTATAAGCTTTGTATACCCGGAACTGAAGAACACTTAGTTCTAGAAGTTACTAGAATGAATTTAAGATGAAAGTGGTCTGAGGGAAAGGAATAGGAATAGTAGCTATGGTGGGGAAATACAGAAGAATCATTGGTCTGTCATTTCGTCAAGTTCTGCCTTCAGGGAGTAACCAGGAACAACATAGGAAGAGGTTTTTGTGATGCTGGGAATCAAAACCCAGGACCTTGTGCATATTAGGTAAGCACTCTACCACTAAGCTGCACCCTCAGCCTCTCACCATTTTTTCCTAAAATTCTTTACTGCAGACCAAAAGAACATTTTTTCCTTTTGTGCTCTATTTTCATAGTAAAAATAGGAAATTTCCCATAGGTTGTACATTCCCTGTGTGTTGGTATTTGAATTAAATTTTATGGACAGGACTGTAAGGAAGGTTCTGTACTGTTCATGACCTTGGACAAATTACTGTCTGATATTAGAGATTCAGTTTAGGTAGAATGAGGAATAACCTCACAGGATTGTTAAAAAGCTAAGATGGTATATAATGAATATAAAGTACTTGATACATAGTAATGTGCCTTCAATAATGTTTGATGTAAGAAATAAATACCATATTCTATTAACAAATGTCAGACCTTTAAAGGCCTGTGAGATACTCAGAAACAAAACCCAGATACTAAGTACTGTTTTTGTACTTTTACATTTTGATACTAACATTTCAAAAACTTAAAAGTACTTTCATTACTGCTGGGCACAGTGGCACAGGCCTGTAATCCCAGCAGGTAGGGAAGCTGAGGCAGGAAGATCATGAGTTCAAAGCCAGCCTCAACAAAAGTGAGGCACTAAGCAACTCAGTGAGACCCTATTTCTAAATAAAATACAAAATGGGGCTGGGGATGTGGCTCTGTGGTTAAGCGCTCCTGGGTTTAATTCCCAGTACCAGGAAAAAAAAAAAAAATAGTATTTTCATTACCAAGTCCCCACCTCCTTTAGGCTGTTTATTTTGATTCAGTATTTTTAATACTTAACCACTTAGCATGGATCCTCTTGTTCTAGGATGGTCGTAAGGGAGTTTTCCTCTAATTTCCTTTATTGGCTCTTCTATCCTAGTTTCAACCACTTGGCATAGTAATGATGATGATGTGTACAGGGCACCTCCAATTGACCGTTCCATCCTTCCCACTGCTCCACGGGCTGCTCGGGAACCCAATATTGACCGGAGCCGACTTCCCAAATCGCCACCCTACACTGCTTTTCTAGGGAACCTGCCCTATGATGTGACAGAAGACTCCATTAAGGAATTCTTTAGAGGATTAAATGTAAGTATAAACACTTTAGATTGTCCAAAGTAACAGCAGGAGTGTGAGAGTTGTCAGTAGTGGTTAAATACAAGTGGACTGAAAGAGATGCAGATTTGAATTTACACTCTTATTTCACCATCCATGCATGTCCTTAAGCAAATTACTGTCTGAAACTAGATGTTGAAGGCAGTGACTAAAATTAACTTTGGAAGGACAGTTGCTCTTAATAAAACCACAAAAGATTATAAAAATATTGCAGAAAGCAAAGTTAGAAATAAAAGGAATACACTGAAAACATGTTGGGTGTTGTTTCTTTGAGGAAGGGAAGTTTTTTCTATTGGCCTACACTAGATTTCCTACTGGCAAGAGATCCAGGTTCTTGTGTATTCTTCAGAGAAATTCATTGCATGTATAATGATGCTTATGTGATCCCTAAAAAACTTCTCTTTTATTTATACAGATCAGTGCCGTACGTTTACCACGGGAACCCAGCAATCCAGAGAGGTTGAAAGGTTTTGGCTATGCTGAGTTTGAGGACCTGGATTCCCTGCTCAGTGCCCTGAGTCTCAATGAAGAGGTAAAGAAATTAAGGGGACGGGGGAGGGTTTGAGGTGGGAGCTCACAAATCTCTTATTTGTCAAACAGGTTTGTTTGCTTTTGTTTTTATTTGCAGTATTGGGGTTGAACTCAGGGCCTCTACCACAGAGCTACACCCTCAGTCCCTTTTTAAAAAAATTTGAGACAGGGTCTAACCAGGTTGCCCGGACCAACCTCAAATTTCCCATCTTCCTGCCTCAGCCTGCAAAGTAAAATCCCTTGGATTAAGAGTACAGGTCCAGATAAAACTGATACTTTTTAGTTTGGATGAGCAGCTGTTTCAGAGGTTCCCATAATATCCCCAAAGAAGAGCCTACATTATTTAACAAAGTATCATTTAACATTCAGCATCTAGCAAGTCACACTTAAGCAAATACAATGATTCAAATAATTCAGGGAAACACTTAAATGTAAAACTGGCAGAAACCCAACACATTAAGTGCCCATTAAAATGGGGTCCTGGCTCAGTGGTAGAACATTTGCCTAGCATGTATGAGGCACCGGGTTTGATTCTCAGCACTGCGTATAAATAAATTAATTAATTAAAGGTCCTTTGACAACTAGAAAAAAATATATTTTTAAAAAATCTACATTGATTCACTCTGCTTTGCTTCACATCTTATAACTTAATCTTTTCAAAATCATCTGACTTGATAGAGGCAAACAAAAAATCAAGTTAACCGGCTTAGTGTTAAAAGGCATTATTTTAGGGGGCTGGGGCTGTAGCTCAGTGGTAGAGCCCTTGCCTTGCCTGTGTGAGGCACTGGGTTTGATCCTCAATACCACATAAAAATAAATTTAAAAAATAAAGGTATTGTGTCCATTTATAACTTTAAAAAGTACTTTTAAAAAGGTAGACATTATCTCAGGTGTGAGGTTGCAACTCAGTGGTAGAGCACTAGCACACATAAGGCCCTGGTTTTGATTTCCCCAGCAACACACACACACACACAGTGCTATCTTTTTTTTTTTTTTTTTTTTTTTTTTTTTTTTTTTGCGGTGCTGGGGATCAAACCCAGGGCCTTGTGCTTGTAAGGCGAGCACTCTACCGACTGAGCTATCTCCCCAGCCCACTATCTCATTTTTAAGAGTATTGTAGTGGTGGTTTTTGGTAATTTAAGAGGACTTGGAAACATTTCTTACTGAGATGTTCTTTGTAATATGTGTTTCTAGAAATGTTTTATAGAAAGACAGTCAACATTAAGTCCTTACACTTTGCTGCTTTTTTTTTATACTGGGGATTGAACCTATCTTTACCGCTGAGCTACAGTCCCAGCCCTTTTTTAAATTCTATGACAGAGCCAAGCACAGTGGCGCACACCTGTAACCCCAGCGGCTCAGAAGGCTGAGACAGGAGAATCTTGAGTTCAAAGCCAGCCTCAGCAACTTAGGCCCTGAGCAACTAGCCATCCTCCTGTCTCATCCTCCCATATTGCTGGGATTACAGTTGTGCACTACTGCACTCAACATTCCTTCTTATTAACATAGTTAAATAAATGTTTTCCTACCAGAGACACAAGAAGTTTATACTTAGGAAGGTGGGAAAATGTTTTTTTTATTCTCTTTTGACTACAGAAACAAAGAAACCCTTCATTATTTCTTAGAAAGGTTCCCGTTCCATAATTCTGTCATTCAGACCTGACATTTGACAATTCTTCTTGGATCATTTTCAGATTTCATTAACATTACCTGTCTTTAACTCTGTTCAGTCTAGATGAGAAAAATACCAGCTGGTATGGTGGTGTACACCTAAAGTTCCAGCAACTCTGGATGCTGAGGCAAGAGGGTAGAAAATTTGAGGCCAGCCAGGGCCACTAAGCAAGACCCTGTCTCAAAATAAAAAATGCAGTGGACTGGGAGTAATAGCCCAGTGGTAAAGCATCCTAGGTTCAATTCCTAGTACCACAAAATAAAAAGAATATCATGTAGTTGTTACTATCTAAGGTTGGCTGAATTAACTTTAAAGTATTACCATGGTTCAGACTTAGGAGTTACTTTGTTATTTAGGGATTTTATCATGGTGGCATTTTATGTAATGTGGGATGTTGAAAGTCATTGTTGTCCTTCATCTATAACTTCTATGAAATGAGGAAAAATCAGCAGAGAATTAATTGGGCTCAAAGCAGTTAAGTAATGATGTGGGGGGGATATTATAGGGCATCCCTGGAGGAACTGATTAATCCAAAGGTAATATTGAGTTAAATAATCCAAGATCATAACACATTTTATGCAGTTTTGCTGGTCCACAGTAGGACTGTGCAAATGTTTGAACAAATGATTGCTTTGACACCATATATGCCTTTTATTTAGCTAAATGGGAATTATTTCTGGTTCATTATGTTTCATAGATTGCCTTGAATAGTTAAAAAGTTGGTTCTGTTCTGTAACATTTGGCTTTGTAAAAGTAGTAAGTTAATTGGCCTAATACTCATTTAAAACCAAATTAAATTTGTGAGTTTTAAGAGGTTATTTCAGTTTTCAAGTCTTTATAAAAGGCTTCTTTAGCCAACAAATTAGGAGTGTTGGCTAGATTACAGTGTTTTTCCTTTATCTTCCTCCCCCCAGTGCTTTTGCTATGCCCAGACATTCAAGGTCACTCCAATGGGATTTGTGCATAATGGGGCAAAAGGTTCGTTAATATGGTTCTATGCTCTCAGTCTCTAGGTAACAGGAGAATTCGAGTGGATGTTGCTGATCAAGCACAGGATAAAGGTAAGAAAACTGGTAGAACTTTGCTGTTTGGTAGTGGTCCTAGAATGACAAAATAAAATAGAAATTGTGGTGAGCCTATCTGAATCTAGAGTAACAGTTCTCATTAATTTTGTTCCACAGGGGATTTGTACTATGTTTGAGGGCATTTTGGGTTGTTAAAACTGAAGGGAGTGCTGCTAGTATGTAGTAAGTAGAATCTAGGGATTAACCTACGTTAGGACAGCCCTTCCACATCCAGGAATTATTCAACCCAAAATGTTAGTAGTGTTGAAATTGAGACGCCCTGACAGATCTAAATGGACATTAAATCTGTAAAAAATAGATTAGCTATCTAGCAGTATATTGGGCACAAGAGGAACCTCATTCATGTATGTTTCAGGGACTCCTGTACTACACAGAATATGAGAGAGAGATGCATTCAACTGGTAGGAATAATGTGAGGAAAAGAATAATCTGGTTACGTTTCAAAGTATTCTTACAGGGGCAACTTTGTGATGACAGTGTGATATAAAAGAGGGATTATTACAATGGTGTTTGCTGTGTGAGAAACAGTGGGAAAGTCTTAATGAGGTATCTTGTGGATTTTTGTTTTACTCTTATCTATAGATAGGGATGATCGTTCCTTTGGCCGAGATAGAAATCGGGATTCTGACAAAACAGACACAGACTGGAGGGCCCGTCCTGCCACAGACAGCTTTGACGACTATCCACCTAGAAGAGGTGATGACAGCTTTGGAGACAGTAAGTTTGTTTTTATGAAGTTAGTTTTTTTCCTGTATTCTTGGAATCTGTGTGGTGATAGGACAGTGTATTTTTGTACAAGATTACATTAACAGATAGAATAATGTAGTAGATGTAGTTGTGGCTTTTGATTGTTTGTTTTTAAGAGACAGGGTCTCCCTGTGTTGCCCAAGCTGGCCTCAAGTTATCCTCCTGCCTCAGCCTCCCTATTACCTGGGACCACAGGCACATGCCATCATGCCCAGCTTAGAAAAAACATTTTATAATGTCCAAAAGACTTGGTAGATGCAAAAGGAGAATTTGACTTTCATATTTTAAAACCTTACTAAAAAAAGGACAAATGGGACAGACATTTCTCTTTGGGGATGATTTGTTTATGAATAAACACAACAGGTAAACTAGTTGAGTCAAGTAAGAGTTTAGCAAGGTTGCTATGTAAAGAACTTCTCTACAAGCATCAACTGCATTAACTACATACATAAATTAAAATGTCATTTTACATAAACCACCTAAATCTAGACTAAAACCATTATGGGGATGATTATATAAGCTCATTAAAATACATGGAAAAAGTCTGAATATTGTTAATAATGTTTGGAAAGTAATGAAATCCTTTATCTAATATACTATAACAATTAGGATAAAATTTAAGACCTGTTATCCCAAGGGAGGAAATCACATATGTATAAAAATATGAAAATAATAGTGTTAGTAATACATTGTAAAATTATAAAAATACACCTGATAGACCAAGTGCAGTGGTACACACCTATAATCCCACCAGCTTGGGAGGCTGAGGCAGGAGGATCATGAGTTCAAAGCCAGCCTCAGCAAAAGTAAGGCAATAAGCAACTCAGTGAGACTGTCTCTAAATAAAATACTAAATAGGGCTGGAGATGTGGCAGAGGGGATTTTGGTTTTATAGGGTACAATGATGTAATCATTGGAAGCTGTGTCTGTGCAGCTTTGACCGTCAGGGGTAGTTGAACAGGTTAAAATCTTAATATAGGAGAGTAGTTGTAAAAAGGTTGAAACTCATTATTGTCTGGGAAAATAAGAGCCCATATCCAAGGGATGAGTACTCAAATCTTGTCCATGGGGGAAGGTCAAGGCTTAGGACCCAGCATTCAGTATCTGTCCCTTCCCCCGCCAGGGCACATTGTTATCAGGAAAGAATGCTCTAGGAGAGGTTTAATGTTTGGCCAATTTTCTCCTCCCAAGCTATGCTGTCCCTCTGTTTTTCTTGGGGAACTGTCTTATAGGAATATTATTTTCCATAACCCTTCATATGGTAATGTAACTGCCCTCATGATCATAGACGGGAGTTAGGGATACTACTAAATCTATAGTATATTACCTTTTTTTGTACTAGGGATTGAACCCCGGGTGCTTTACAACTAAGCTACATATAGCCAGTCCTTTTTTATTTTTTAAGACATGGTCTTGCTAAGTCATTGAGGCTGCCCTCAAACTTGTGATCCTCCTTCCTTAGCCTTCCAGGTGACTGAGATTATAGACATGTGTCCTGCTAAGGTATTTAAAAAAGAAGAAGAAATATAAAATATTTATATCCACTGAACCTAACATGGGATGGAATCATATTTGTTATAATTGCTTTTTTTTAATGTTTGAAATATTTTAAATAAAAAGAAACATGAAGAACAGACATTTAGGTTTTGCAAGACACTTGGTGAACTCTATCAAATGAGATTGGGGTCACAATAATAGGTACCTCCTATTAGAGGAGAGTTTTCCTTAATGTGTTGAAGAAGGAGGAACAAAAGTGGCAGAGGTCAAAAGGAAGGCTAAATCTACAACTTTATAATCTGACTTTACCATGTGATATATATAACCCAACAAAACCTTGGGGAGAACTACACTTCTCTTCAGCATTTATGCAAGAGATTCTGTTGTTAATAGGAAGAAATGGCTCTTGAAAGAAAAAGCAGATGGACCAAGGGTCCTGTTTTGAGTCAAGGAACATGACTATTTTCTCACCTGACACCTTAAGGGAATTTAGAACAAGCTGGATGGATAATAATAGAGTGAGTATGCTGTTGTTATTCAAAACTGCCCCAAAGTCAGCCTTTAGTTAACAGGAGTTAGAGGTCCCAGACAACACCCATAGGGCAGAAGCTCCTATCTAATACATTAGGCCAGAAAAAAGACAATGTAAGGGAAAGGTATTATTACACTCAATATTACTACAAAATCTCAACAGCATACTGATGTGCTTCTTTTTTTTTTTTTTTTTTTTTGCAAGAGAGTACTAGAGATTGGACCAGGGGCACTTAACCACTGAGCCACATTCCCAGCCCTTTTTTATTTTGAGACAGGGTCTTGCCAAGTTGCTTAGGACCTCACTTAATTGCTGAGGCTGGCCTCAAACTCATGATCATCCTGCTTTAGCCTCCCAAACTACTGGAATTTGCACACCCATGTAATGTGCTTCATTTCTTAACTTTGGGTCTGGTTTTTTCTCAGAAAATGCAAGCTTATTGTAATTTTGTATTATCTAAATAATAAATCAAGTACTTAGTTCATCAATCTCTCCAGAAATTAAAAATAGATTTCAAAACGAAGCACATGGTTGGTTTTGAACTTGTGTACTATTTTAGATTCTCATTCTGTGCACAATTATTTTGTTAACATTAGCTTTCCTTCGATTTTATTTTATTTATTAATATGTGGTGCTGAGTAACCCAGGGCCTCACATATCAGGCAAGCGCTCAACCACTGAGCCACACCTCCTTTAATTTTTTATTTTTTTTTATTTTTTTTTTTTGGGGGGGTGCTGGGGTTCGAACCCAGGGCCTTGTGCTTACAAGGCAAGCACTCTACCAACTGAGCTATCTCCCCAGCCCCTTAATTTTGTAATAAGATTTAAAATACCAGGGACTCTTATGTCTGGTCACATAAAAATAGCGATGTAGTTTCCAGAAAGAAATCATTATTTTTAAAAGGCAGTGATGAGCTGAGTGCAATTGTGCATGCCTGTAATCCCAGCAGCTCAGAAGGCTGAGGCAGGAGGATCTCAAGTTCAAAGCCAGCCTCAGCAACAGCAAGGTGCTAAGCAACTCAGTGAGACCCTGCCTCTAAATAAAATACAAAATAGGGCTGAGGATGTGGCTCAATGGTTAAGCACCCCTGGGTTCAATCCCCAGTAACTGCACCCCACCCCACCCCCAAGAGAAAAGGCAGTAGTGACAAGAGACCTGTTTCACCGGCACAAATAAATTGTTGACCCTCAGAATATTTTTATGAGTTTATATTTAGAGATTAAGATTTGTCATTAAAATGTTGGTTTCTGGTTTATCTTAGAAAATTGGAAGAACTGACAGCAGACAACTGGAGCAAACTATTCCTTTTTTTAATTGTAGATGGACACAATACATTTATTTTCTTTATTTTTATGTGGTAATGAGGAACAAACCCAGGGCTTCACACGTGCCAGGCAAGCACTCTGCCACTGAGCCACAACCCCAGCCCCCTGAACTACTATGACTTCTATTTCCCTGTCTGCCACTAGATCTACTACATTATATATTATACAGATTTCTGGGCTAGGGTGTGTGGCTTAATGATAGAGAGCTTGCTTGTATGCATGAGACCCTGGGTTCTATCCCAACACCTCAAATATAGGAGACTAACATTTCTGGTTTGGGGGGCTTCTGATACTAATAAGCATGTGTATGCATGTATATAAAGTACATTTAGTAAGTGATTGTTTTAATAGATGCTTTAGTTGGAGTCCTATTATTTATTTCATATACAGCTTGTGTGCTTCACAGTTTTATTGCCATAAACAGTATTGCAGTGAATATCCTTGTATGTACATCTTTGTTATAAGTTAGTTTTTCTAAATTCTTAGAAATTGTTTTAAACAGTGATCAGCAGTGCAGGAACTAACTTATGCCCCTAAACTTTACCAACCCCATATGTTTAATCTTTGCCATTTTGGTTGTAGAAAATGATACCCTCCTAGTTTCCATTAAAAGATCATTTTTTAAGTTATATGTCACACTTTTTTTTTTTTTAACTATTGTTTGCCTTTCGGATTTATGGTTTGTGTGTTTTCCCATGTTAGACTTTTTAAACCAGTCTTTGACTGGATCTTTGGTGTTAAGCATGGAAAGTTCCAACTATATTTTGCTAATGATTGTGCTTACTCCCCTTACCCCTTCACCCCTCCCTCCTCGACACGGTCTCAAACTTGTAATCTCCTAGCCTTAGCCTCCCAAGTACGTGGTATTTCAGGTGTGCATCATTACACCTGACTGCGATTACTTCTTGTGGGGGCGGGGTTTAAACCTAAACCTTTTTAAGTTTTTGGAAATTTTTTTTTTTTAAGGAATGAGACTTTTCTAATTTTTATTTTTAGTTGTGGATGGACCTTTATTTAATTAACTAATTTATCTATATGTGGTGCTGAGATTCGAACTCAGTGCCTCACACATGCCAGGCAAGTGTTCTACCACTGAACCACAACCCCAGCCCTTGGAAATTTATTATGGAATATATAGGAATTTTTACATGTTCCCTCCTCCAAATTGTTGACCTAGCAAAATTAAGAAAAATCATGAATTCTTATTCTTTGTAAATAATGATTTATCTTTATAAACATTGAGATAGCAGTGAATAAGAACTCATGATTCAGTGTATTACTGTTTCTTTTTACAGTGTGAAAGAAAAAAGGAATGGTGTTAACTATCTCTTTTTTCCTCTAGAGTATCGAGATCGCTATGATTCAGACCGATATCGGGATGGGTATCGAGATGGATATCGTGATGGCCCACGCCGGGACATGGATCGATATGGGGGCCGGGATCGCTACGATGACCGAGGCAGCAGAGACTATGATAGGGGTAATTATAATATAGTTTAGTTAAAGTTTTGTTTCAAGAATTCGTTCTTGTTTTCATTTGGGGGTTTTGGGTTTTTTGTTTGATTTTTGCCTTTTTCCCCCTCTGTACGATGATGACAATTTGTGATGTTATTTTCAGGCTATGATTCCAGGATAGGCAGTGGCAGAAGAGCATTTGGTAGTGGGTACCGAAGGGATGATGACTACAGAGGAGGTGGGGACCGGTATGAAGACCGGTATGACAGACGGGACGATCGGTCATGGAGCTCCAGAGATGATTACTCTCGGGATGATTATAGGCGTGATGATAGAGGTAAACATTTTCTTTTGCTTTTGGACACTGGGAAATTTGCAGTTTAAATTTGTACCCACTTCCAGTTTTGAAACATAATTTATGCATTGCTACAGAGCTTAGAAAGACTGTTGGATAAAGATGCCGTGATGGAAATAAAGTCTAATTCTTTTCATCGTATATGCTTTGCATATATTTTTTTTTTTTTTTTTGTTAAAATATATTGGAAAAGAAAACGTGTTAGACTTCTTTTTTATCCCCCCTTTTCTTTTTGATGGTGGTGGTACTGAGGATTGAACCCGGGAGCACTCAGCCACTGTGCTATGCTACATCCCTAGCTGTTTTATTTTTTAAATTGCCCAGGCTGGCCTCAAACTTGACCTTCTACCTCAGCCTGAATTGCTGGGATTATAAGTTTGTGCCACTGTGCCCAGCTTTGTCATGTTGTGATACTATTTTACAAATTACACTTAAAATCAATGGTGTTAAACTCATTTCTCAAAGGAAAGAAATCAAATATTAAGTATGGTCTAATTGTTGATAACTGGCACAGTGAGGTTAAAAAACGATGCTGGGTGTGATGAGCCATGCCTGTAATCCCGGCTGAATAGAAGGATCAAAGATTGAAAGCCAGCCTCAGCAACTTAGCAAGGCCCTGTCTCAAAATAAAAAATAAACTGGGGATGTGGCTCAGTAGTTAAGCACCCCTGGGTTTGATCCTTCATGTAGAAAGAGAAAAAGTTTTGCTAACTATAGTTCCTTGTGCCACAACAATTGATGTTCACTAATTAGAATTAAGTATTCTAAAATGACCCTAATATACTATATTATAAATCCTAATTTTTTAACTTTTTATATTAAAACTGAACTTTGCCCAAGGCTTTAATATCCACTATTTTTTCCAATTCCATTCAGTGTTTCTGGGCAGCACTTTACCACTGCACTACTCCCCAGCCCTTTTATTTTGAGACAGGGTCTCACTAAATTGCCAGGTTGGCCTCAGAATCCTTCTGCCTCATTCTCCCAAGCAACTGAGACTACCAGTATGCACCATTATGCGTGGCTTTATCTTTAGAGTATTCTGATACCAAGGATGAAATCTACTTCCCTCAGAGTTCGTATTATAGTTAAGAGTCTTCCTTAAGCTCTTCTTCTACCTATCGAAAGACACCCATCTTCCACAGCTCATCCTCCTCCCAGCACCTCTGTTCTCTTCATGTCAGACGGGTAATGTGCCAATGTTATAGCAAGGCTTAGAGAGAGGTATATCTCACACAGCAGCATGAACACCCAATCATTACACTTATGAACCACAAAGGACCACAACCCATTCTTAAAATCAAGATAATTTTGTCCAGTAGTTTATTGTGGCTGAACATTTCTTCCTGGGTAAAAGTAAACAAGATGAAATGGTTAATTTATAGCTTATATTTGTATCTTTGGGGGGCCTTTCCTGCAGTCTCTGTCATAATGGTAGAGGAAAGAGTAATGGAACTTGATATTTAAGTTGCCCATTTTCTGATCTCCCATTCTCTGCTGGGTTGGCTGGGCCACTAACCTGAATCCCATGTAGCATTTCATAAGAGCTATGTCTGGGAATCTGGCTTGCAGTCATTAGCTTCTGATGATTTGGAAAACTATTACTTAGAGTTTCATTTAACTTAGGTCCCCCCCAAAGACCCAAACTGAATCTAAAGCCTCGGAGTACTCCTAAGGAAGATGATTCCTCTGCTAGCACCTCCCAGTCCAGTCGAGCAGCTTCCATCTTTGGAGGGGCAAAACCTGTTGACACAGCTGCTAGAGAAAGAGAAGTAGAAGAACGGCTACAGAAGGAGCAGGAGAAAATTACAGCGCCAGTTGGATGAGCCAAAACTAGAGCGGCGGCCTAGGGAGAGGTGAGGTTTGTTTTTTGGTTTTGGTATCGAGGGGCCTTACGCATGCTAGGCAAGCACTCTACCATTGAACTGCAACCCCAGCCCCAATGAGGTATTCTGTAGTTACAGATTTTCCATTCGTATTTTTAGTGCTGCTTAATGGGGGCATTTGGGAAATTTGTGTTCTTTTGGTGGTCACTGATAAGCATTTAGTGGGCTCTGGGATGTTAGGCAATCTGGAGTGTATGGAACACTTTAATACCATACAGAGTACCCCATTCCTCATAATTTTAGAAAGGCCTTTGCTATACCTGCCACAATGTAAATTGGTGGCACTTTAATACAAAAGTGAGCAAATTATGGTCTGTGTCTGTTTTTATAGATGAGTATTAGTCCTCCAAGAAAAAAAATGCCAGTTCTTTTATTTATTGAATAAAACCCCACTGTGGTACAATAAGTCGAATCCAAAAAATTTCATTAGCTATAGAGATGATGTTACGAAATTAATAAAAATTACATTTACCTCTTTTTCAAGTTATTGGAGTTGGCATAGAAAGTGTTTTCTCTTGGTTAAGTGTGGGCTTGGAATTCATTTGCATTAATTTTGGTGTGTCTTTACTTAGAGTTTTATTATAAGTATTATTTCAGGATAGTAAAAAAAATCATTACACACACCTATAATCCCAGCAGCTCGAGAGGCTGAGGCAGGAGGATCACAAGTTCAAAGCCAGTCTCAGCAACAGCAAGGTGCTAAGCAACACAGTGAGACCCTGTCTCTAAATAGACTGGGGATGTGACTCAGTGGTTGAATGCCCGTGAGTTCAATCCCTGGTACACCCCAACTCCGCAAAAAAAAAAAAAAAAAGAAAGAAAGAAAGAAAGAAATCATTATAACAGGTATTTATTTAAAGAGTGGCATTCTATGTAGTAGTGCAGAACCCTATAATATAGTTTTTTGTTTTTTTAATGTATATATTTCTTAGTTGTAGGTGGACACAATGCCTTTATTTTATTTTTATGTGGTGCCGAGAATTGAACCCAGGGCCTCATGCATGCTAGATGGGCACTCTACTGCTGAGCCACAACCCCAAGCCCATATAATATAGTCTTGAAAAGCAAGGCCCTATTATGAATGGCTTGTAGGATTGTGTTAATAAAAGATGATGATGTTGGAGGTGACGGAGGATTTTCATAACCTTATAGTTTGAAGAGAAGATACACACATGCACCTATAGAAGAAGCAAGTCTGATAAAATAATTGCTGGTTCTTGGGAGTTAGCACAGCTCCAGATGAGCCTTCATTGAGCTGGACACAACGTATTTCTTGTTAAATGTCTTTCGTGCAGACACCCAAGCTGGCGAAGTGAAGAAACTCAGGAACGGGAACGGTCAAGGACAGGAAGTGAATCATCACAGACTGGAACCTCAGCCACATCTGGCAGAAGTAAGTCAGACCAGGGTGGGTATCACCTTATTGCTGTTTTCAGTGAACTGTTCATAACCAAAGTATGCAGAGACTTTTCTTTATTAAATTCAGTCAAATTCCTAATTTCGTGGACTGATCTGGTACTAGGAATTGAACCCAGGGGCACTTTACCACTGAATCTATATCCCTAGTTGTTGTTGGTGGTGGTGGTGGTGGTGGTGGTTGTTGTTTAAGGTAGGGTCTCACTAAGTTGCTGAGGCTGGCCTTGAACTTGGGATACTCCTGCCTACCAGATGCTGGTATTACAGTCATGTACCACCAAACCCAGCAGATAGCTATTTGTGAAGATATATACAATCATTATTTTTCCTATTCTCTGCATCAGTAAAGCATTTTTCTCAAAATTACATATGAGAGCCTTAGTTTAGGGATAATTCCATTCATTAGCAGCCAAAACAGGATCATTCATTTAAGAATGATGATGGAAAGCATTAAATATCGATGTGTGGACCATTTTCTACCCTGTTGTGATCTTGGTAGACGCTAGGACAATAAGTCAGTGTGTCTTTTTTGTTTCTCGCTCTCTTTCATAAGTTGACCTTCCCACTCTTGACTTCACAGATGCACGAAGGAGAGAGAGTGAGAAATCTCTAGAAAATGAAACACTCAATAAGGAGGAAGACTGTCACTCTCCAACTTCTAAGCCTCCCAAACCTGATCAGCCTCTAAAGGTAATGCCAGCCCCTCCACCAAAGGAGAATGCGTGGGTGAAGCGAAGTTCTAACCCTCCTGCTCGATCTCAGAGCTCAGACACAGAGCAGCAATCCCCCACAAGGTGAGTCAGCTTGAAGCAGCAGCTGGTTAGCCTTAAATAATAAATGTAATACAACAATGGAAAATGCCCTTTGGACATTGGCCTCACGGAGTGTATAAGTTATGTTGTCGTGGTTCTGAGTTCAGATTCATAGGTGTATTGGAGCTGGCTCGTAAAAGCCAGTTGTTCCATTTTCTGAACTTTTATTGTGGGGCTGGATATCAGGGATTGAACTCAGGGGCACTCCACCACTGAGCCACATCCTCAGCCCTGTTTTTGTATTTCATTTAGAAACAGGGTCTGACTGAGTTGCCTAGCACCTCGCTTTTGCTAAGGCTGGCTTTGAACTCATGATCCTCCTGCTTCAGACTCCCAAGTGCTGGGATTACAGGTGTGCACCACTGCACCAGGCCCATTTTCTGAACTTTTGATAGCCGATTATCACTCCACTGGCTTGAAATCAGTCATGATGGAGTATTTATGCCACATAAATCTGCAAACACTTACATGAATCAGTCGTTTCCCTGCCACATATTGGCAGTATGACCATGGGAGGTCACTTTACTAAAGTCTTAGATCTTTGTCTTTCCTCTTTTGTAAAAAAGGATACTACTACTAACCTGTACAATTGTGATAATTCTAAAATACATAGCAGTTAATAAACATTATTGCTTTCATTGTTTTTTCTGTATTTTAATAGTCTGTAACGTTAAAGATGGGACTTCTTGTTTTCTGTAAAGCTTACCGCATGTGCAGAGTAATTGTAAGTTTCTTATGTGTTCTTTTCCTGAAACAAGGGATGATTGTAATCATGTTTTCCTTCTAGTGGTGCCGGGAAAGTAGCTCCAGGTCAGCCATCTGAGGAAGGACCGGCAAGGAAAGGTAAGACCATACCTAGGGTAATGTTTTCATCTACATACCTAAATGAAAATACACCCAGGATAAACGCCCAGTCCAAAAAATCCAAGAAACTTGGATCAGTGCCACTTGCTTTCCCAAAAGCTTTGTGTTGGATTGTCTACCTTTTCCTGCCGGTAGAGGGCAGGAGTGGTCTCTTCAGAGAAAGGGTTTGAAGCCCTACCCTTTTCTGGTAAAACCTTTCTTTGGAAGGAAATTAACATATTTATAGCATAGTAAGTCCAGATTGGAAATGTCACCATCAGCAAGGTCAAAGTTACTATAGAACATCATGGTCCTTGTTTCCAGATTGCTTTTTCAAATGGTATAACCCTATAGTGGGGCTTTTTTTTCTTTTTTTTCCCCCTTCCCGTATTGGGGGTTGATTTCAGGGGTTCTTTGCCACTGAACTCAACCCTTTTTATTTTATTTTTTTTATTTTGAGACAGGGTCTCACTAAATTGTCTAGGGTGACCTTGAACTTAGGATCCTCTTTCCTCAGTGTTTCAAGTGGTTGGGATTATAGGTATGCATCATCGTCCCAGCCAGTGGGTCTTGTTTGGTTTAGGTGTGTATGTGTCATAAAAGTGACATAGGAAGAAGAGCTTTAGGGGAAAAGACTGGCTTGGGGTTAGGTTTGATTTCCCTCATTGTATGTGGGCACAGTTTTTTTTCTACTTGAGGGTAACCTCAGACAGGAAGAGTAGTTATTTCACTTGTCTTTGTTTTTGCATTTCTGCTCAAGCAGAAGAAAATAAAATAGATGGAATGAGTGTCCCAAAAGGCCAAACTGGGAACTCCAGCCGTGGTCCAGGAGATGGAGGGAACAAAGATCACTGGAAGGAGTCAGATAGGTATGCATGTTTTCTTTCTCATCGTCGGCAATTTTTTGATCTGGTTTTAGATAACATGGGTCTTTGTAATTAAGTTCTTGGTTGTCCAAGCACTACCAGATCTCTCATTGCAAACAAGCCAAAGTCATCACAAAATAAAAAGTTACATTCAGAGCACGCGATGTCCATATAGCATGAACTGTTAACAGATGTACCTGCTCTTTGAGTCAAAACTACATTCTTGCTTGTGTGTGTTGGGGGAGTCCCCTCCAAAGATGCAATTTTATAAAAGCTTACATCTCTGTAGGAAAGAGGGCAAAAAAGATCAAGACTCCAGATCTGCACCTGAGCCAAAGAAACCTGAGGAAAATCCAGCCTCCGTAAGTAACTAATGGCTTAACCTCAGCTTGTCAGCTTCCTTTGCCTATTGGCCTCCTTTGCATTTGGGACTGCAGAGTGGTTGGAGATAAGACATCATCCGTGTTGTTCAGACTAATGAAAGAAGTTGAGATAAGCTTTTTCCTCCTTGCCAAGCCTTCTACTCTCTCATGCCTCCTGCAAGGTAAAGTGGTTTATGACACGTGTGCCTCTGGCCCTCTTCCTGACAGCTCTGCTGGAAAATGCTGTGAGCGAGCAAGTGGGTGTAGTCTGGACTGTCATCCCATTTGCCAAAGTATTTGCATTCTCTCTTGGTGTCTTTTTTTTTATTTATTTTTTATTTATTTATTTTTTTTTTTTGCGGTGCTGGGGGTCGAACCCAGGGCGTTGTGCTTGCGAGGCACTCTGCCAACTGAGCTATCTCCCCAGCCCCTGTCTTGGTTTTCGATGTGGGAATCTAAGACCTTGGTTATCTTGTCGCTCTCGTCTGTTGCAGAAGTTCAGTTCTGCAAGCAAGTATGCTGCGCTCTCTGTGGATGGTGAAGATGAAAATGAGGGAGAAGACTACACTGAATAGACCTCTGCGTCCTGTGCTTTCTCCTAGTCTCTCCACCCTGGAACGTTCAAGAGCAAATCAAACCTCTATCCAGACAAGACAAATAAAACTCACCATCTCCTGGAGACCTTTCTTAACTTTTTTTTAAAAAATGAAATGAAATTCTTTTGCATGCTGCTGCAGCCTTTAAAGTATTGAAGTTACCGGAGAATCGCCAATGTAGCCAGAGAGACAGAAACTACAGCTTTTTAATGGAAAAGTTGTGGTGTGTTCTTACGATACCATGCAGTTGCCTGTGTGATTAGTGCCTAGGGGGCCTCCATTTAGAAGAAATGGTAATGACAGTGGTAAAATGTCTGGATCGGTTGGGCAGTAGGGGAGGTATAAGGAAGTGTGAGATTTCTACCTTTTAATTCTTAATCTATTGTGGCATATATGAATTCTCAAACATTATCTGAATAAATTTTCCATCCTTGGAAAGGTAGATTTAGTCTCTCAAATTGTTTAGTCTCCAGGAGGCTGCCAGCCCTTCCTCTTACTTTAATTCTGAGTTACTGGGGCCAGCCTAGGGGAAATTCCTTTATTTTTTTACCCCCCAGGGGGGTAGTTGGGATTGAGTCTACAGGCCACTAAAGAAGAGGACTGCTTGGGGACCAAAATAAATGGGGAAATCGTGGTTTGAAAAGAAGCTTTTGGGAGGTGATGGATTAGTTTGCACTGGGTAGTAGGTGTGACCTCCAGTAAACACTTTATTTCCTGGAGCAGGAAGCACTTAAGGGTCACGGGAATTCCCAGTCTTTTGTGTGTCCTGGTTTTGCCCTTTCTAAACTAAACTGCTATCCTTTTTTGAAAGTTCAAATGCATCCATATTCTGTTGAAACCTTGAAGCTTTAAAAAATTCACTCTTGTCATCTCATGTTCTTCACACTACTTTCACCTCCCAAAAAGCAATCCATTTAATTCACGGATCTGCTCTCTCAGGCATTTTACATCTCAGCCACTGGAAGCTGTGACATGGGGAATCACTGCTTTTCTCAAAACAAATCAGCTCCTTGATGTCTTTTGATTCTCATTCCTTCCCTCCATCCATGCCTGCTCCTGCTGCTTTGACCCCTCTTACAGATCAGAGTAGTCTAGAATTGATGGTCTTGGGTGGTGAATAAGGATGGGTAAACAGAGACAGTTAAATTGGAAGACTTTCTTATGACTTTGGGGGGGTTTTTACAAGTTTTCTTCTCCACTGAAATCCCACACCAGTGCTTGGATTTATAATGTGGCCTAGACCAATGTGGTTATTTTGCTTTTTGGAGTTTGTTTTTTTATCTTCCTATGAGAGAATAAATGATAATGGAAAGAACTATTTAACAAGGTCCTGGTTTCTCTTGCAACACAGTAGCTTAATTTGTCTGCTTTTATATGCACCTTTGTAGGAGTCAACTTGGTAGATGGAATTCTTCCCCCTCATGGGCAGTACTGCTATATTGCGGACAAATGACTCCTTGGTCTCTTGTTTGCAAGTCCTTCTGTCTTCAGTCTCAGTCTAAAGCCTGGCTAGCCCTGCAGAATGTTGGTCTGTGTGCTGCAGCAGTGGGCATAAGGAACCATTTACCCAGTGGGCAAAAGGCATGTCCAGGGAATTCACCTCCAGTAATTGTCAGGGTCGGCTAGTAACTAGAAGTGGGCTTTTAGAGAACCAAGATCAAACAGGGTTTTTAAACCATTGGTTGCAGATAATGGAAAGGTAGAGTTTGCCTTCTTCATGTCTACTCCCAAATAGTTAAATCCAAAAAAGTGCTGTTTTGTCCCCTACCCTACCCTACCCCCTGTTAAAATAGAAACAGGGGTTGACTTATATCCCACCCTGAATACATGTAAAATTTGTACAAAAATATCTTCTATGAAAATGATTTGTAATCTGTAGACTTACTACCTGGAAGATGTCTTGAGATGTAAAATCCCATCCTTTGGGTTGTGGGTTTTTTGTTTTCTCCAAATAAATCTGATCTTTAAAGTTCATTTTAATGCTGAAATTCTTTTGACATACTCCACTCTCAGTGCTTTTAACTTAATTGCCCAGTGCCAACCTGCTCCTCCTCCCCCACCATCTCAAATTATTCAGCACTGGATACCATTTTGTGCAAAGGGAGGGTGGGTTACAAGGAAAATGTACTTCAATGCTTCTGAGGCCCCAGCTCCCTCCAGCATTTTCCTTGTGTTAACTTCTATTGCCGAAGCATTCCTGTAGTCCTGTGCTGCTTATTTTGGTCATAAGATATGATCGGGTCCTTGGGGCAGTTCCTTCTTAAGGCCCCACCCTCACTTAAACCATCTTACTAGACTAAGGTGCTCCTCTGGTGGCTGCAGTTTTGGATGGCAGGCTGCTCCTGAATCATACCTGAGATTTAATGGGAATTTTCCAAACAGCTAAGGACAGGCTGGTCATTGTTTAAAGGCAGGAAAGGGGTTAGGACAGTGGCAGAGAATCTGAGGTCACAAAACTGGTGGAACATAGAAAGGAGCCCAGGAAACCAGTCCAGTTTGGGGACAGCCAAGTGGAAGGAGGGGCTGTGAGGGGAACTGGGAGCAAACAATTAGCTTTGCCGGCCAATCCAAGCAGCTGCTTTTCTGGTTCCTAGCAAGTCCACTGACCAGTGTTCTCCAAAATTGGAAAGAGGCGGAATTACAGGCTCATCGAGCTGTGATGTGAGAGCCACTGAAGTGTGTGTGGTGTTAGGCAGGGAGACGTGTTGCTGCTGCTTGAGCACCTGCGCAACCTATATAGCAAAGCTCCTTGTTGCAGCTCCACCCCAAGTGTCTCAGGTCCCAGTCTTCCTTTTGAGCCACTCCAGTTGTGAAGAAGTCTGGGTAAAAAGTGGAAAGGCGTATCAAGAGACTCATGGTGGTACACAGAAAGGGCAGGAACTCCCTGGACTATGTCCCAAGAGGCAACTAAAGTTGGCTCTGGCATGGTCGTGTCCTCAGTCATAACCATGTGTGGACCATCCCCAAGTCAGCCCTCTGCCACAACCTCCTGTAAATCCTGAGCTAGCAGGAGTGGGGAAAGTACAGAAAAGGTGTCCTACACAACAAGGGTGGACACTGGGCTGGCTGGCATGTGTTCTCTAGGGCAGAGCCTGGTTTCTTTTAACAGAATCAAGCGCTGCTCTGGATCCCAAGGCGATGACAGTCCCAGTTCAGCACCTGGAGTGCCACGAGCTCACAGCATCTGATTTCTTGGTAAGTGAGTGAGCTACACATCTGCTCCAAGGAAGCAGTGTTTGTCAAATAAGTCCTGTTTCTCAGCAACCATGGTAGCCTCCAGGGCCACAAGTGAAGGGGGGTGGGCTTGCCTTCCCTCCCCTCACCCTCCCGCCTCCCCAGAAAGAAGTCTGGAAGAGACTACTGCTCCCCGCCCAGCTGCAGCAACCTCACAGTTGGACAATACACCCTCTGTCCTGGGCCAAGAGATCCGCCTCTGGAGTCGCTCTGCCCCTTCCCCCGTTCTTCTGGTTCCCAGTGTCCAAACCCTCATAGTTCTCCTGACCCAGTGGTCGTCTTCCATCAGGATAGCCCCATACCCTCAAACCTTCCACTTGCAGTCACCCCACCCCCAAAGACCTAAGTGCACCCAGCTACAGGCATGGGATCACCCCAGACCATGGAAGAGGAGGTTCTGCTTTTGGTACCAAGATGGGCCTCCCTCTGCGGAGTCAAGGTAAGAAAACCTGCATGGAGGGAGATCAGAGGGGATTCCTGAAATCCTGTTTCACCTCTATCAACAGCAGCCTGGCTTTCTTCTCCCCCCACTTCTGAAACTACTGCTCTGATAATCAAGATGCCTGGCTAGGCAGAGTGGCACGTGCCTAAAATCCCAGCAACTCAGGAGGCTGAGGCAGGAGGATTGCAAATTCCAGGCCAGCCTCTCAATTTAGCGAGACCCCCAAACTCAAAAACAAAAAATGGCTGGGGAAGTAGCTTAGCTCAGTGGTAGAGCGCACCTGGGCTCAATTCCCAGTACCAAAAACAAAAAAAAAAAAACAAAAAAACCCTTCCTAGTTCCATGAGCCCCCCGCCCCCCAAGCTACCTCCTGTAAAATCCACTGTCAACCTCTCATCCGCTTCCTCCCTGCAGACTCCTTCCCCTCCATCCCTAGGTTGAATAGAACTCAAGCCTGAGCTGGGAGTTCAGCTACCCATCTTGTGACCCCTTATAATTCCTTGGAGTCCCAAAAGTTCCTCTTCCTGAAAGGGCAGGAATACCAGTAAGAGTGTGAAGTTTCATCTCTACCTATCTCTCGGATCCACATTCCTTTTTGCCTTTAGAAATCAGAACTTCCTTCCACAGCATGCATCCCTGAGCCCAGCCAAAACCCCTGAGGAATGCTGAGAACTGCACAGTGTTCAAAGAGCAAGCTGCAGCCTCCAAAGAAACGAGCCTACTTCCATACCTCCTGTATCTCAACTACATAATTAGATCTTGCCGAAATACACGGAATCCCCTTCAGCCTTGCCCTTCACCACTCCAACCCCTGCCTCTCTCCCCCATCTCCCCACTAACTCCTGCCTCTCCCAGTGCCTCCCATCCATTCCCTCTCCAGACCCCATGACACCAGGCTCTAACCTCTGAAACGGCCTGCTGAAAACTATCACAGCCAAGAGCAGGAAGATCAAGCCTTCCCAGTCCTGGCCTCATCCACCCCCTCCCAAACGTCAGTCTCTAGAGGGACTCACATTGTCACCATGCCCTGCTTCACAGCCTATTCCTGCCACCACATTGGAATTAGGTGCTCCACCCCCTTGTAATCAGAACCAGACTTCCCAGCCATTGCCAAAGACAAGATGAGCACAGAAAGGACACAGTTGAGAGATGAGACAGAGAGTTTCAAAAAGCCTCTGAGTCCGTGGTGAAGGGTGCTTTGGGCAGGTACTGGGCATTGAGTCTGGGTACTGGTTTCTCAGACCCCACTTCCAGTTTTGTTTTAATATCTTTTTTAGTTGTTGATGGATATTTATTTATTTTCAGTGCTGAGAACCAGACCCAGTGCCTCTCCACGCTAGGCAAGCCCTCTACCACTGAGCCACAACCCCAGCCCCCACCTCCAGTTTTCATCATGGAAACCCCAGTGGAAAGGGTGAGAGCAGGACAGTAGTTTCAGTAAATGCTTGCTGCTAAGAACACTAAAGAATTAGGAATGGCAGTGGGTTCAAAGCTTCAGGGAAGATCCCCATGTTATCCCTACCCTCCACCTTCCCCTCCAGGGTGGCACAACTCAAATCAGCTCAATTCCATAAGTTTCTATCCTGTACCAGACGCAGACAGAGCAAAAGAAGGGAATGAAATTAGACTACAGGAAGAACTTCCTTTGGAAGTCTGGGACTTGAGTTAAAAGTAAGGAAGATCTCAGAAGTCCCCTAGGGGTAATGATGGTCAACTCCAAAGTAGGGCAACGGGTGGGCGACTGCGCTGCTTGGGGCGGGCGGGGAGGGGGACCTGAACCTGTTGTGGAATCCTCAGCTGAGTCCTTTTGGAAAAAAGAGCACAAAGTCTCCTGTGGGGCAGAGGATCGGGGAGCGGCATCCAGCAACCGGGGACACGGGAACACCAAGTGTCTTCACCTGATTTTCGGCACCCTCACCAGGCTGCAGGTGGTTCTGATGAGGGTCAGGCGGGATCCCACATCACTCCCGTGCAGGGCCAGCCAAGAGAGGCTTTGGCTCCCAGGCTGTTCTCTGTACCCTTGTTTCTCACCCCTTCTAGCCCTATGTCCACCTTTTCTTCTGCGTCTGGCTCACGCGTTTCTCTCGGCCTGTGTGCCGCCTGTCAGTCTCTTCCTCGGCTGTGTGTCGCCGCGTCGGGGTCTCTCCCTCTCTGAGGTCGGCCCGTTCGCTTCTCCAAATCTCCTCCCCAGCTGTCTCCTGTCTGTGAGACTCTGTGGTCCCGGCCTCTGCCAGCCCGCGCGCTCTTTCCCTCCGCTCTTTGTAGTTTCACGGGAGAAGGTGGAAGAAAGGAGGCAGCCGGGGGCGGGGAGCGGCGGAACGTGGGGATTGGAGCCCGGGGAGAAGGAGGGGAGCAGCGAGGGCGGGAGGAGGCGGTGGCCGCGGCGCAGGGCGCGGCGGGGGCGGAGGGCGCCAGCCGAGCGCCCGGCTCCCTGCTCCCAGTCGCCGCTCCTCTGCGACCCGCGGCGCGGCCGCCGGGATGGGATGGCCCCGGGGCGCTCCCTGCTGCTGCCCCGCCCCGCCGCGCCCCCGTCAATGCCGGGCGCCCCCCGCAGTGAGTGGCCGGGCTGGAGGACCGGCGGGCAAACTGCCGGCCTCTGCGTCACACCGAGCAGGGCAGTCCCAGGGGCGGGCGCAGGGGGCGCGGGGCAGCGTAAGGGGTCCCTTGGTGAGCTAGAGTAGTTGGGCCAGAAGGTGACCAGGGGGCGGGACGCGCCGCAGCCCCACTCACTGGGTCGCCACGCCTTCCCGCCTTCCCGCGTGCGGACCTCGCACACCGCGGAGCGCAGCTGCATGGTCCCTCCACGCACTGCTCGTGCCCCCGCCGCCACTCAAGCGCGGGGAACACGCTGTACAAAGCCCGCGCAGCTGGCAGGGGCCCTGGCCTGGCAGAACTTCGAGCACCTTCCACTCATCCTTCCCATCTGGGACACTGAGGCAGAAAGCAAGCACAGGTTAAGGCTGACTTGACTCCCCAGCCCAGGCTTCAGCCCCCAGGTCCTCTGGGCACACCCATACACCCTGTCTTCCATCCCTCTCCTTCCCCAAGCCTCACCCCTCCTCCATGGCCAGCTCCCAGCCTCTCATCCAACCACAGCTATTTCCAGGAAGGAGGGTGTGGGTGGAGGGGTTTCTCCAACAAACCCAAGGCTTGGAGTGAAAGGGGCCCTGCTGGGGAAGAGGCGGACAGGCTTTGGAATGTTCCAGGCAGGAGGAGGATGAGGGTCCAAGGGCGGTCTGATGGTGCCTTCTCAGGCGTCCCCCAGTGAGCTACTTTTCCTCACAGGTAGACTCACAGGGATTCTTTTCCTTCTCTCTTGAGAGTTGCTCTGTAGGGTGGGAGGGATTCAAAGCCACAAGGATTCCGACCAGCCAGCACAGACTTAGTGAGCCCCCAGACTTAGTGAGCCCCCTAGCTGTCAGTCACTGCTGGGTCATCTCCTTGTTGGGCCTGAGTAAGCAGTGTCTAAAACCAGCGAGGGTCGGAGGATTTGGGGAGATGTATTCCAATTGAGGAGACTTTCAGCCCCTCCTGAGGCAGAAGTAGGAAGCAGCATGCTGGAGAGTCCTGGTCAGGGCTGTGCCGTAGCAGCAGAGGAGAGGACTGGGCAGAGATAAACCCCCTCACGCCCCCCCCAGCCACAGCACCCCATCTTCCCCCAGCAGGGCTGGTGCTGGCCCGTGCCAGGCCCAGTTGCCCACCTGGCCAGGGCCTAGAATGTCCTGGGACATAGCCAGGGCTGGGCAGGGGCAAGGGAGGTTGCAGAGCCAGTACTCAGTCACAGGCTGGGGGCCCAAGTCCTGCCACATAGATGCCACCTTCTGGTCAAGGTACCCTAGGGACAGACTTCCTGGTCTAGAGAATTGGAGCTTCCAGGAGAAGCCCCAGGCTAGACTAATCCAGGCAGGTCCTCAGAAGTGTCCCAAGTGGGCTCCCAAAGCAGAGCCCATCCCAGAGAATGCAGGATTAGACAGTGCCACATCTGGAAGGGCACATGGGAAGAGGAGGAAGTTGAAGGGCCCTGTGGAGAAGCCAGAGCTGGGGGAGTTGCCTGAGCATTGGGACATTGAGTAAATACCACGCAAATGAGGGGGGTACATTTGCTCCATCTTTCAAGTGACAACTACATCCAGTCTGAAGGGCTGCTGTCCAGAGCTTGGAGCTGAAGACCCCTGGGTCATTAACCCCTATTTTTAGGATGATTACACTCCCCCCCCCTCTTTCCAAGGCCCCATCCACCTCCTTCCCTTGCACTCCTGGGACAGGAAGTTGGCCATGTTCCCAGGAGGCAGGAGGCCTCCCTCCTGGGGTGGAGTGGAGTATGTGTTGGGAGGGGGGCCTTCTGTCCAGTCCTCAGGCCCAGGACAGTCCTCAGGTCCTGAGGAAGGAGAGCAGAACCAGAAGAGCCATGAAGGTAGTACCCAAGCTTGGGGACTGTTGAGCTCTGGAGGCTGGGGTCTGGGGTGGAGAGCCTCAGATGCAGGGTGTGGGACAGTAAGATGGAGCCTGAAACAAAGTCAGGGACTGGGGAGCAAGGGACATGCGTAGAGCACAGCCGCTGGGGTCCTCAGAAGGGCTCACATGCCTTTGCTGCAGTCTGATCCCGCCTGTAGGCAGGGCAGTATTCCAGCTGAACCCAGCCTTGCCGAGTGGGTTGCCAGGGCTCAGTGTGTGTTTTCCTTTTACTTCTCAACCAGTGAAATCGAGGCAGGAGGTTGGCCCTCAGACCCATTTTTTCCTGACCCTAAGGATACTGAATCCTAGGCTGCAGGGTAGAAGTTCCCAGCTCTGATCCCTCCCACAGGAAGTCCAAAGGACCCTAGAGTTCAGGCCAGAAGGCTGGCTGGACGGCTGTGTTCCCCATGGGCCCTTGAGCCCTGCCCTAAGACCTGAATTCCCACCGTACCCCACCAGGGGCTGATCTCAGGACCACAGATCCCTGGATAGGGTGGATCACTGGGTCTGGGGCAGCTCCAGAGCAGGAGGGGGCTGACACTCCCAGCAGGGTAGATCCTGGGAATCTGATCTCCTGGCCTCCTCCACATCCTCCCCCCCCCCACTTCCTGGAGCAGCGACCTGCCCCCTTCCCGCCTGCACTTCCCTCCACTTCCAGGGCCAGGCTTCTCCTCACTCCAGTCAGACAGCCTGCCTCCACCCAGGGGAAGCGACTGCCTCCGCCAGGCCGCTTCCAGGAAGCCCCCGGCCAGGCCCCAGCATTGTTCAGGCCCTGCGGCCGGCACCCTGGCCAGCAGACCACCATGAAGTCCAGCAGCCCTGTGGAGAGGCTGCTCAGAGCCCTGGGGAGGAGGGACAGCAGCCGGGCCACCAGCAGGGTAGGAGTGCCCGCCGGCTGGGCAAAGGTGGGGTAGGGGCGGAGGTGTGGGCAGAGCGGGAGGGACAGGATTCAGGCCAGACCCTCTTCCCAGCTTCCTCTGCTCTCTCCCTTGCCCGGCAATCCCCTCATTCCTCTGCCCCCTTACGGTGGCGAGGGCTAAGTGTGAGTTTGGGGCTACAGAGAATCCTGCAGTCTGTTTTCAGTTCTCTATCCCTCTGCCCTGGAGACAGCCCTGCAGCAGTCCTGTCCCCCAAAACTGAGCCCCAAAGTTCCACTTCACTGTGCACTCTGCCAGGCACTGTCCTGGAGCCCCAGAGCAGGGCTAAGAGATCAGGCCTTTTCCCTGTCCAGGAAGCTTGGAGGAAATAGGGTGGGAAATAGGAAATAGGGAAGCTTGCACAGAAGGGCAGCGAGGAGGCCAGGTGGTGGAGAGCTTTAGCTGGAGCTTGTCTTCCCGCTGGCATCCTCTGCATGTGCTGTTAATGCTGCCAGGCGCACCCAAGTGTCCTCTTGAGTCTCACACGGTTGGTTGGGCCCAGAAGAGTTCCAAGGATAATCAAAAGAGCAGAGGTGCTCCTGGTCCCCATCACTCCTATTCCCAACTTCTCATCTCGACCCTGAAGAAGGAGCTTTGGACAGCATAGATAGTACTAGGTCAGGCAGGTCAAGGAGAGGGCGGGCAGCAGAGTCTTGAATTCAGAAGAGAAAATGGGTAGAAGAGAGAAGTAGCAAGGAGGCAAACTTTTCCCACAGGATGGAAAGGAGTGAACCAGCGATGGGAGTCTGCAATGGGAACCTTCAATGGGATGACTCTGGATAGGCCTGAGCCACACAGGGCACCTGGACCATCCCTTCCTCATTCAATGCTTCAGACCCATTTGAACCCCAAGTGACAAGGAGCTCACTATAGCCCCAGGCAGCAAGGCAGCTGGACAGCCCTCCCCAGTGTCATTCCTGTCCCTCCCCACTCCTTACACAAATTGCTGTCTGCCGCCTCAATGCACAAAGAGTAAACATGTTGTTCTGACCATGGGGGAGGGAGACAGGTCAGCTGCCTGGAGCATGGGGACAGGGGAACAGACTCCTGTTGGCTGAGGGGATTGGCTCAGGCTTGGCTCAGGCTGGGTGACGCACATCTGGACCCTCCTGCTCACTGCACACAGGCCTCCATCTGGGGAGGGCAAGATGGGAGGAGAGTCAGAGAGCACCCCCACCTCACCAGGAGGAAAGCCCTCGAGTTTGGATTGGCAGCAATGAGGGCATCACATAGCAGGGCCACGTGAGGGGCCCAAGTGATCCCTTGGGGAGGAGCCAACCTAGTGAAGGTGACATGATGCAAGGGGTCACATTCCAAACACTACTGAGGACAGGCCCCATGACTGCCCTGAAAGAACTGTGGCCAAGTGTGTCCATGAGTTTGAGGGCTTGACGGGGATGGAGGAAGGAGGAAAACGTTGCAGTGCTAAGGCAAGAACTCTGCCCAATCCCGGAATGGGCCCACCTGGGACTCAACCTCTCTCCGTCCCCTGCTCACAGCCTAGGAAAGCTGAGCCACACAGCTTCCGAGAGAAGGTTTTCCGGAAGAAAGCTCCAGTGTGTGCGTGTGTAAAGTGACCATCGATGGGACAGGGTCTCTGCAGAGGTGAGGCACTCTGCCCTGTGATTCTGAGACCCCCCCCAACCCAGCACCACTGCGCATGCAATTCTGGAGACTAACACACAACATAAACTGAAATGTGCAGTATGTGTGCCACTTCTTGGTAGGCACCAGGGTAGCCAGGAGGCAACTGCCTCCCCCTTTAGCAGCCCTGGCTCCTGTGACACACACCCACAACACTGGGACACACCTTCCCATCTTGACCTGTGCCTGGGGGGCTTCTTCCCTCTTCCTCCATCTACCCTGTAACATGGCCTCGGGCACCCCACTCCCTAGACTGGGCAGTAGTACCCCTCTGCCATGTTCTTCCCTCAGACCCTGCCCCTGTTCCCCCACCCCTGGCAGT
Source organism: Sciurus carolinensis (assembly GCF_902686445.1). Classification (NCBI taxonomy): domain Eukaryota; kingdom Metazoa; phylum Chordata; class Mammalia; order Rodentia; family Sciuridae; genus Sciurus; species Sciurus carolinensis. The sequence continues at coordinate 113,102,191 of NC_062216.1, forward strand.
CCAATACAGCTGGAGTCCTGGAAGTCCCAGGGTCTGTGTCTAGGGTCTAGGAGATGGGAGACCGTCCCACACCCCCTGCTAACGCCTCTCCTCCCCTTCCCTATCTAGTCTGCAAGGTGGCCACACACAGAAAATGTGAATCAAAGGTAGGTATCTGGTTCTGCCTGATGGTGGGGGTGGTGCTGGGGTTCCTTCTCCCCAGATAGACTTTTCCAGCCACACTTTCCACCCCTCTCATCTCACTACTGGTGACCCCCTCCTGGGTGGCAGGGGTGCTGTGCTGGGCCCTTTAAGAACCACCCTACTCCACCCTGAAGGGCTGGGCTCAGGCGGGTGGACAGTGAGACAGCGTTTGTCTTGGTGCTGTGCCCAGGCTGCAGCTGGCGAGAGGATGGGGGGTGGGGAAGAGGAGGAGAAGGAGGAGGAGGAAGGGTGGGGTGGGTGGGAGAGAGCAGGACTGCAAGACTGGGCAGCCGGATGGGCTGTGCCTTCCCTCTGGGGAAAGGTCTCAGGATGCCTGGGTGGCATGCATTGTCCTGGGTCCTGGAAAGACTGGGCCTTTCCAGCACATGCCGTAATTGGCACCCACTGTCCATTGGGAACCTGACACAGCCCCATCTCTGAGGAGCTTTCCTGGTTGTCCTCCTGTAGTGCAGGGTGGGGGTGTCCCAGAGCCTAGGAGCTGGCTTGGGGGAGCTGTGTGCCCAGGGGCGGGGTCTCCCGGTGAAAGAGGCCAGTGTCCGCCCCTGGCCATGGCCTGCCTGCATGGCTCTATATATAACTCCTGTCCTGCAGCTGGATGAATGGGGGGTCTGTTGGGCAGGGGGCTGAGAGCCAAGAGCAAACAAGTGGGGGCCCATGGGGTGGGGGACTGAGAAGCCAGAGGGAGGCTCCCTTAAATAGAGGAACCTCAGCGGGAGCCCATCCACTGACAGCCCCTCCACCTTCTTGCTGAAGCCGAGCGTTGCCCATCCTCAAGCCCAGGAGGACCCATGGGCCCATTTCACCAGGCGCTCAGTCCATTATTGGGTCTCCTTCCAGGTGACTTCCTCCTGTCAGGCCCTGCCCCCGGCGGAGCTGGTGAGTGTGCTCTGGGATGCAGCCAAGAAGTCAAGGAACTTTCCCTGGTGTCCAAAGATCTGGTGGCCTGGGAGATGGCCCCCAGGAGGTTACATAGATTGAAGTGTTGTGGGTATTGGTTACCTGACTGGAAAGGAAAAAAATGAGTTCTCTGCTGTTCTTGTCCTCTTGAGCCTGCTGGGGGTTGGACTCCATTCTCCTTGCCCAGAGGGTGGACACTGGTCTGCCCTCCCACTATTCCCAGGCCCAGACTGGTCCCTGTCCCTGTCCTAACCCCTCCTTTTTCTCCCCCATCTCCCTCTAGCGGCGAAACACCGGCCCCAGTAAGGCGCATAGAGCACCTGGTAAGGTGATGCGGGAGGGAGGGGGTGTGTGGAGCGGGGACAGGTAGCTCTGGGTGTTAAGAACCTTGGTTTCCTGAGGACCAAAGCTCATGGAACTCTGGACTGGGTTAGCTAGAATGGGGGCACCCAAAGAGATGTCCTCACACGGTTTCTCATCTACCAGGGTATCCACCAAGTCTCTGAACCACTCAAGGCAGCGCAGCACTCTGCCCCGGTAAGTGAAGGTGCGGGGCCGGGGGAGGGGCGAGTCCGCGTGACCCCCTTCTGCCAGCCCTATCTCAGCCCGGGGCAGTGCCCCCCAAAAAGTTGGGGAAAAGCCCCCCATCCCTAAACGGAACTCTCCCTCCGGGCCTACCCAAACCCCCCTCAGGACCCAAGTAGGTCCAACCCGCCATCTTCAGACACCTTTCCCGTAACCGCGGTGCCCCGCCTCTGTTCTGACGTCAGCTTCGCCCCCTCCGCAGGAGCTTCAGCCTGGACCCACTCATGGAGCGGCGCTGGGACTTGGACCTCACCTACGTGACGGAGCGTATCTTGGCCGCCGCCTTCCCTGCTCGGCCAGACGAGCAGCGACACCGGGGCCACCTGCGCGAGCTGGCCCACGTGCTGCAATCCAAGCACCGGGACAAGTACCTGGTGAGGGACAGGGCTGGCCGGAACCAACCAATGAGAAGACTGAGAGGTCCATATGGGCGGGACTGCCCACTGACGTCAGTCCCTGAGGCGAGGCCCCGGGGGCGGGGCCAGAGTGTAGGAGCGGGGCCAGGTGTGAAGCTGGTGTTGAATCCTGGAAGGCAGCCAACCGGGCCTGACAGATGGGGCCTGGCCTCTTACTGTGGGGTCCATCTCCTTCTCGCTTCGCTCTTTGAGGTCACTGCCATCTAAAGGTTCCCCTTCATTTCAGCTCTTCAACCTTTCAGAGAAAGGCATGACCTTACCCGCCTGAACCCCAAGGTAGGGAAAATGATCTGCTCTGACATTAAACTGAATCAACAACCCCACCCCAGGAAATCCCAGACTCCCCATTATTAATAGTATCCAATTCATTCTTAAGCATTCTCCCATATGACATATTACTTAAGATTCCCCCAAAAGCAGTGCCCACTGTCAGTAAAGAAACTGCTGAGACTGTTGTAGACAACCAGCAGGCCCCTGAATCTTGTCCCTTTTCTACCCCACCCATCCCTCTTTGTTAGTGACCTTCCCCCCAATTATACCCCTCCACTCCCCAGGTCCAGGACTTTGGCTGGCCTGAGCTGCATGCCCCACCTCTGGACAAACTGTGCTCCATCTGCAAAGCCATGGAGACGTGGCTCAGTGCTGACCCACAGCACGTGGTGGTACTATACTGCAAGGTGGGCTGGAACCTCCAAGTCACAGGCGTGGGCTCCCTCAGCCTGGAGGCCCAGAAGGCCCTCAATCCCTGTCTCTCTGTCTCTCAGGGGAGCAAAGGCAAGCTTGGAGTCATCGTGTCTGCCTACATGCACTATAGCAAGATCTCTGCAGGGTGAGGACCCCAGCACCTCAATAGCCCCTTTACCCTCTACAGTTGACCCTCTGTAGACCCAACTCTTTGCTCAAGAGCCCTTCACTATAGACTTGGTGCCTGCCCCTCCTTTTGTCACTTTCATATCACTGCAATCTCCAGCAAGTGCTATAAGTTTCCTAGAGGTAATATAACAAAGTTTCACAGACTGGGTGGCTTAAAATAATAAAACTTTATTGTCTCACAGTTCTAAAGACTAGAAGTCCAAAATCAAGGTGTCAGAGTTTGTTCTGTGAATCTGGGTACCATTTTTTCCTGCCTCTTTCTAGCTTCTGGTGGTGGCTGGCAATTCCTGCATTCCTTGGCTAGCAGCTGCTTCACTTCAACCTCTGCTCTGTCATCACATGGTGTGTGTCTATGTCCCTGTGTCTCCTCTTCTCTTCTTATAAGGACCAGTCACATTGGATTAAGGGCCTATTCTGCTCCTGCACGATCTCATCTTAACTAATTACATCTGCAGAGACCCTGTTTTCAAATAAGGTCACATTCTGAGGTACATATCTTCGGAAAGGACATAGCTCAACCACAACATGATCTTACTGGCCCATTTTACAGATGAGGAAAGTCAAGTCCAGGGAACAATTTGCCTGAGGCCCAATAAATAGTAAAGTGGACTATTCCATGGTCCTTCTAGCTCTCTCTATCACACCACTCCATACTTCCTCTAGATTGAGGGGATCGTGTGTTTCTTCCTTCCTGGGCTTAGAGGTGGGAAGCCAGGATGGAGAACCAGCCTCTCACCCACCACACTGGCCTTGCTTTCCCCAGGGCAGACCAGGCACTGGCTACTCTTACCATGCGAAAATTCTGCGAAGACAAGGTGGCCACAGAACTGCAGCCCTCCCAGCGCCGGTGAGCAGCCTGGGTGGGAATGGGCCAGGATCTCTCATTCATGCAGCACACAATAATCAGGCAACTCCTCTGTGCCAGGCATTGGGCTGTTGTTGAGAATTCAGAACAAACTAGGTCGCTGCTCATGCTAGTGGAATAGAAGGCAACAAGCCTGTGAATAAATAGAAATAATATATTGTATTGGATGCTGATAATTTTTATGAAGAAAATGAAGCTGAGTCTTGTGCCAAGAGATATGCAGGACAGCCAGGGCCTCTATACCATGAAGCAGAGATCTAGGGGAAGAGTCTTCCAGGATGAGGGAACAGCAAGTGTCACACATTTAAGGCAGCAAGAGAGATTGAGGTTAGATGCAATGAAGAATTTTCTGATAAGCTGGAAGACGGGAGGGAAGTGCTGAGAAGGACAAGCCTTCCAAGGTTGGGTGGGGGGTATACATAGTTGAAATGCTACAAGGATCCCTCCAGAGGGAGGAACTTATATTCTCTTTGACATTCCCCCACCAGATATATCAGCTATTTCAGTGGGCTGCTGTCTGGCTCCATCAGAATGACAGCAGCCCCCTCTTCCTGCACTATGTGCTTGTGCCCATGCTGCCACCCTTTGAACCCAGCACAGGTGAGATCCCTGAGGTGTCCTCCATGGGGAGAGCCACCTCCTACCCCATTCCACATTCCTTTTGTGTCTTCTCTGCCCTCCAGGCTTCCAGCCCTTCCTCAAAATATACCAGTCCATGCAGCTTGTCTACACATCTGGAGTCTAGTGAGTGCCCTGTTCTGAGGCCCGAAATGGCAGGGCTTGGCCTCCCTGCTCCCTGGATTCCTGCTTCTCCAGCCCCCCCAGACCTGGGCTCCCAGCTCTAGCCACTGCACCTGAGAACAAATACCACGAGGGAACCCACTTGACTGATGGGGAGCCTGAGGCTTAGCTAAAAGTCTCCCTCATGCCTGACTGTGACCTCCCAGCTCCTCCTGACTGTGCTGCCCACCTCTGCCTAGCCCAGAGTGTCTCTGACCATCTCTCTGCCTCACAGTCACATTGCAGGCCCTGGTCCCCAGCAGCTTTGCATCAGCCTGGAGCCAGCCCTCCTTCTCAAAGGCGATGTCATGGTGAGGGGGTTCTAGCAATGAGGAGAGTACTGGGGATGCAGGGGTGGGGAGGCCGTCTTGCCAGCTGCATAGTCACCTAGTGAGTCATCAGTTCAAGACAGACTGGAGAGCAAAAAAAGGAGTCCCCTAACTGGGCACAAGTGGCACACTCCTGTAATCCAGTGGCTCCGGAGGCTAAGGCAGGAGGATCGTGAGTTCAAAGCCAGCCTCACCAATTTAGCAGCAAGACCCTATCTAAATAAAATATAAAAAAGTGTTGGAGATGTGGCTCAGTGGTTAAGTTCTGGGTTCAATCACCAGTACAAAAAAAAAAAAAAAAAAAATAGGGAGGGGGAGTCCCCTAGATGAAAAGTTCACCTTAAAATTAAGGCATGGCAGAAGTTGTGACTGGACATTCGCTGGGGTGGAGAAACTGAAGAGGCAAAGTGGATGTGAAGGCCTGACCCCCAGCCTCCTACCCTCCCCCAGGTAACCTGCTATCACAAAGGCAACCATGGGACAGACCGGACCCTTGTGTTCCGAGTCCAGTTCCACACGTGCACCATCCATGGACCACGACTTACCTTCCCAAGGACCAACTGGACGAGGCCTGGGCAGGTGAGTCAAAGCCAGCCACCCAGGGGCACCCAGCGAGGGCTGTCAGGTGGACAGGGCAGGGCGGTGCCAGCAGGGGCCTGCTCCTCACTGTTACACCCCCGGCAGATGAGAGGTTCCCATTCCAAGCCTCAGTGGAGTTCGTCTTCTCTTCGAGCCCCGAGAAGATCAAAGGTAAGAGTGGGGCTTGGGTGGGGGCTGAAGTCGTCCGTCCCCTGATCCTCAAGTCCTGGGCTGCCTTTCCCCAGGCAACATCCCGCGGAATGACCCTCGGTCTCTGTGGACTACAACACCACAGAGCCTGCCGTGCGCTGGGACTCATATGAGAACTTCAACCAGCACCACGAGGACAGTGTGGACGGTGTGCAGAGCGCCCGGGGCTGGAGTGGTGGTGGGGGTGGGGAGCACGCTCCTTCTTACGCAGATCCCCCTCCCAAGGCAGGCGGGGACCCCGTGCAGTTTCCAGTGCTGTCCCTGCTTATTACCTCCCTCCCTCTTCCCCACTCAGGCTCGTTGGCCCACACGCGGGGTCCTCTGGATGGCAGTCCTTATGCTCAGGTGCAGCGTGCCCCGCGCCAGACCCCACCGGCACCCTCTCCAGAGCCACCCGCACCCCCTATGCTCTCTGTCAGCAGCGACTCTGGCCATTCCTCCACGCTGACCACGGAGCCGACTGCCGAGTCCCCTGGCCGACCGCCCCCGTCGGCTGCAGAACGGCAGGAGCTTGATCGCCTCCTGGGAGGCTGTGGAGTGACCAGTTGGGGGCCGCGGGGCAGGCGTGAGACGGCCATTCTAGATGATGAGGAGCAGCCCCCATGGGCGGAGGCCCCCATCCTGGGAATGTATTCAGGTCACAGACCTGGCCTCAGCCGCCACTGCTCCTGCCGCCAGGGCTACCGGGAACCCTGTGGGATCCCCAATGGGGGCTACTACCGGCCAGAGGGAACCCTGGAGAGGCAGCGGGTGCCCTACGGGGGCTATGAGGGACCCCCCCAGGGCTATGCTGAGGCCTCTGTGGAAAAGAGGCGCCTCTGCCGATCACTGTCTGAGGGGCCATACCCCTACCCACCAGAGCTGGGGAAACCAGCCAATGGGGACTTCGGCTACCGCTCTCCAGGATACCGGGAGGTGGTGATCTTGGAGGACCCAGGGGTTTCTGCCTTATGCTCATGCCCAGCATGTGAGGAGAAGCTGGCGCTGCCCACGGCAGCCCTGTATGGACTGCGACTGGAGAGGGAGGCTGGAGAGGGGTGGGCCAGCGAGGTTGGCAAACCTCTCCTGCACCCAGTACGGCCTGGGCACCCGTTGCCTCTGTTGGTGCCTTCCTGTGGGCATCACCACGCCCCGATGCCTGACTACAGCTGCCTGAAGCCACACAAGGCAAGCGAAGAAGGGCATGAGGGCTGCCCCTATGCCATGTGCCCAGAAGGCAGGTATGGGCATCCAGGGTACCCTGCCCTGGTGACCTATGGCTATGGAGGAGCAGTTCCCAGCTACTGCCCAGCATATGGCCGGGTGCCTCACAGCTGTGGACCTCCAAGTGAGGGTAGAGGGTATCCCAGCCCTAGTGCCCACTCACCACGAACTGGCTCCATTTCCCCGGGCAGCCCACCCTACCCACAACCCAGGAAGCTGAGCTATGAGATCCCCGCAGAAGAGGAAGGGGATAAGTACCCACTGCCTGGGCACCTGGCCTCAGCAGGACCCTTGGCATCTGCAGGTGAGGGGCACTGGAATGGGAGTGCACAGGGTGGAGGAGGGTTCTAGAAGATGGTGGGGAAGCCAAGAGGGCACAGGATGAAAAAGAACTCAGCAAGACAGAAGAGCGGGACCCTGCTCACAGTCCTTCCTCTTCCCTTCACAGTGGAGTCCCCTGAGTCATTGTCCTGGAGGGAGGGCCCCAGTGGACACAGCACACTGCCTCGGTCTCCCCGAGATGCCCAGTGTAGTGCCTCCTCAGAGCTGTCTGGTCCCTCTACACCCCTGCACACCAGCAGCCCAGTCCAGGGCAAGGAAAGGTATGCAGAGGGGCTGGGGCTGCTTGGGCAGGCAGTGCTGGGGTGCGGGCAGCCCAAACCAGGGACTCTATTGACCCATCTACCCTTCCACCCAGCAGCACCCGAAGACAGGACACCAGGTCCCCCACCTTGGCACCCACTCAGAGATTAAGTCCTGGCGAGGCCTTGCCCCCTGTTTCCCAAGGAAGCACTGAAAAGGCTCCTGAGCTGCCAGCTAGAAGTGGGCCTGAGCCCCGGAGTCCTAGCCCCTTCTCCCCAACTTCCCCTCCCCGCTCACCCAATGACTGGCCTCAGGAAAGAAGCCCAGGGGGCCATTCAGACAGTGCCAGTCCTCGGGGCCCTGTGCCCACTACACTGCCGGGTCTCCGCCATGCCCCCTGGCAGGGCCCTCGAGGCCCCCCAGACAGCCCAGATGGGTCTCCCCTCACCCCTGTACCTACTCAGATGCCCTGGCTTGTGGCCAGCCCAGAGCCACCTCAGAGCTCACCCACACCTGCCTTCCCCCTCGCTGCATCCTATGACACCAATGGCCCCACTCAGCCTCCACTTCCTGAGAAACGCCACCTACTAGGGTCTGGGCAACAACCAGGACCCTGGAGTCTAGAGCAGGCATCACCACCAACCAGAGGCACCAGTCACCATGTCACCTTCGCACCTCTGCTCCCGGATAATACAACCCAACCCCCAGGTACAAAGGCCTTGAGAGCAAGTGGGGTGATGTGGAGAGCCTGTTCTCCCAGAGCTCCCAGAGAGGGGAACTGAGGAGTCCTGGGAATCAGGCTGGGGTCTGAATTTGGCCCCTCCCTGTCCTAGAACCCCCTACACAAGAGAACCAAAGCAATGTCAAGTTTGTCCAGGATACATCTAAGTTCTGGTACAAGCCACACCTGTCCCGTGACCAAGGTGAGAAGTAGCTTGCCCCCATCCCATCCTATCCTCCAGGACTTCTGTCCTGGCTTGGAAGTCCCATCTGAGTTGAAGTCCCTGACTTTACCCTTAGCTAAGCCTCTCACCGCCAGTGAGTCTGGTGAGCCCACGGTTAGACTGAGCATTGTCAAAGCTCCCATGAACTCTGAAGTTCTATCCCCGCAACTCCTACATCCCCCTACCACAGTCATCAGGTCAAAAGAGCCCTGGGGTACTTGTTGGCAGAGGAACAGGGTATGTGGGTCTACTGTGTAAATCTCTGCTGCCCCCTACCCACTGCCTTACAGCCATTGCCCTGCTGAAAGACAAGGACCCTGGGGCCTTCCTGATCAGGGACAGTCATTCATTCCAAGGAGCCTATGGGCTGGCCCTCAAGGTGGCTACACCTCCACCCAGTGCCCAGGCCTGGAAAGGTACAAAATGCCCAGGGCTAAGGGGGCAGGAGTGGAGTGGGGGCAACTACAGAGGCAAGGAGGGACACGAGTGATGGGGAGAGGCAGGAAATGACCCCTGCTGCTCAGGAGACTCCCATCAGGGGAGAAGCTGGGAGCCTGGAATCTGGTAAAGCCTTACTTTTTTCTCCCCTCCCGTCATCTCAGGAGACCCCTTGGAACAGCTAGTGCGCCATTTCCTCATTGAGACTGGGCCCAAAGGGGTGAAAATCAAGGGCTGTCCCAGCGAACCCTACTTCGGTGAGAAGCAGGAGCCCAGGGAAGGCTCCTTGGGGCTGGTTTAGGGAGAGGCCAAAGCATCTCAGGAAGGTGGAAGGGAGAGCTGGGTATCTGCAGGCACTCAGGACTTTCTCACCTCCTTCCCTACAGGCAGCCTGTCCGCCCTGGTCTCCCAACACTCCATCTCCCCCATCTCCCTGCCCTGCTGCCTGCACATTCCCAGCAAAGGTGGGTGTTCCCCACTCTCTTCACTCCTGTAGCCAAAGGGAGAATCCAGAGGTCCTGGCCTTCCTTTGGGATGAAAAGTGTTCTCCAGCAACTGGGGAAGCTTTCTCCCTCCTGAACTTCCTTGTTGCCCCTCATTTCTCTCAGATCCTCTGGAAGAGACTCCTGAGGTTCCAGTGCCCACCAACATGAGCACAGCAGCAGACCTCCTGCGTCAGGGAGCTGGTAAAGACCTTTCTTTCCTCTCCCTCTTTCTGAGCACCAAGTGGGGCATTGTGAATGGGGTGGCCACTGAAGGCCTTGGGTGATAGGCCCTGGCAGATGCATTTAACCCATGAAGGTGGGAGAGCCCCATATTAATTAGGGGGTGGGGAAGGAAGCCCCTAGTTTAGATTTTCCTTTTTTTAAATATAAATTTGAGTTGTAGATGGACACAACACCTTCATTTTATTTATTTTTTAATGTGGTGCTGAGGATTGAACCCAGAGCCTCAACACATGCTAGGCAAGCACTCTGTCCCTGAGCCCAGCCCCAGCCCCGGGTTTAGGTTCTCAAGTATTATAAACATGGGAATCTCAGTGAGGGAAGGCAGAGAATGCAGATCCTCAGGCCTCTTCCCCGTGTTCCTGACTCTCTAGATTACCTCCTAAGTGACTCTAGTGCATTTCAACAGCACTGGCTGGGGAAAATGAAGAGCTGGTGAGGTGTGAGACTAAGCGGGTGATAGAAGACCTAGGCACCATGCTCCCTTCCTGACCTACTTCCTGCCCTCCTAGCATGCAGTGTGCTGTACCTGACCTCAGTGGAGACAGAGTCACTGACTGGCCCCCAAGCCGTGGCCAGGGCCAGCTCTGCAGCTTTGAGCTGCAGCCCCCGCCCAACACCAGCTGTTGTCCACTTCAAGGTCTCAGCTCAGGGCATTACACTGACAGACAACCAAAGGAAGTGAGTCTGGTGCTTGCCCCTGGGAAACCCCATGTAAAGCCCTTAGGAGCCCAGATTTCGGAATATAACCTTCGTTCCCCACACCCTCCTTGCAGGCTTTTCTTTCGTCGCCATTACCCAGTGAGCAGCATCACTTTCTCCAGCACTGACCCTCAGGACCGCAGGTGATGGTCCCTCTAAGCCCTAGCCCCTTCTGCAGTATCTGCGCCCTGGGCTGTACTCCTTCACAATTCTTCCCTTATTGCAGATGGACCAATCTAGACGGGACCACCTCCAAGTAAGCCTCCCCACAAGCCCAATCCTTCTCTCCAAGGGACAGGGTCTCTCCATCCTTCCCAACCCTGGCATGAATCTGTGCCCCACCCCCACCCCCAGTCAGGGACATTCCTCTGTGGAAGGGATGCAAAGGCCCCTCCCCTTCCTGATTTTGTCCCCATAGGATCTTTGGTTTCGTGGCCAAGAAGCCAGGCAGCCCCTGGGAGAATGTGTGTCACCTCTTTGCGGAGCTTGACCCGGATCAGCCTGCAGGCGCCATTGTCACCTTTATCACCAAAGTTCTACTAGGCCAGAGGAAGTGAAAGAAAGGCACAAGCTCAGAGCCCACATCAACACTGCGCCCCTTCCAGCACCCCACAGCCCTCACTTTCCCTAGCCCCAAACCAGGAGCCAGCACCCTCCCTGAGGAATGGGGAATGGGCAATGGCCTGGGCCACTGCTCTTCCCCGCAACCCCAGCTAGCTAAGCTAAGTGGACGGGCCCATGAGATGATCTTGCAAGTGAGAGAAGGCCGAGATGGGGGTGTGAGGGGTGAGGAGGCATCGGCAGTCAAGCCCTGAAGGATATCAGCACGGCCCCACCTGCAGGAAAACATCAGCCCTGGAGGGGAACCAGGCCTTGCCAGCTCCACCCAGCTACAGGTCCCAGCATGGCAGGGCGAGGGGAAGTCTGGGGAGCAAGTCACTCCCTCCCCTCTGAGCAGATATCAGAGTGGGATCACAAGAACAGGGGGAAAAAGAGAGTCTATTTTTGTCTATAATAAAGAATTTCTATAAACTTTTGTAGGAGTTAATACCTTATTCACAGAAGATCAGAGCCACACGCTTCCCAGGGCACACCTGTGCTTCCTAAAGCATACCAGTGATTCCTGGGGGCATTCCAACCCCATGAAACACATGTGATCCCCTCCCTACCCTGAGAATGGGCCACATCTGCCCCCAGGAACAAACTGCCCTCAGCTGCCCCTTGGCCCTAGCCCTCTATACTGGAAAGATTTCCTGTTCCAGCAATACTGATAAATACAGAAACTCCGTCTTTATTGGCTGTATAAACGTCTCTAGTCTGTACATACATTTCATACATCATAGTGCAGGGCCTGACAGGAGGGCCAAGGGGGGCCCAGCAGCACAACAGCACGCCCACTTTCCCCACAGCCCTCTCTACTGTGCAAACCGAGGCCAACAGCTCCTGCTCCCTCCTCCTCCCAGCAGAAGTCAGTCTGGGGGAAAGGCTCAGGGTCAAGTGGGTAGAGGGAGGTCCAAGGACTTGGGAGGAGGGTCTATGTAAGTGCTAGAATCAAACACTGAAGCAAAACAGGCAACTGGCACAAGCAGCAAGCCGGGGCAGGCAGGAAGGGGGCAGGCCAAGGGAAGTGAGGTGCCAAGCTGCCCCTCCAGGCTCACTTGCCACAGCAGGAGACATGCCCCAGGCATCAGCCTCCATCCCAGGAGCTAGGGACAGTGATGCAGGTAAGGAGATGATGGAGAGCGAGACAGGAGCAAGGCCCCGTCCCACTCAGCCCCTCCTTCTTAAACAAGACTGTACCATCTGCGTGTGCACAGGTGGGGGAGCCAGAGACCCAAAATCTCTGCAGGACGATGATGCCTGAGCAGCCTGGGAGTGGGTATCTCTCAAGGGAAAGAACGGAGACCCTAGAGGAGTCTATGGGGCAGCAGCCAGTGAAAGGAGAGGTGGTTCAAGAGAGGCCCCCTAGCCAGCCAGGGGGAGGACAGCAGCAACTGGTTCACTGTTCACGGTGAGGACAGGGAACAAAAAAGAGAATTCAAGGGGAAATACCATGGTAAGTAGGGGACAGGCGTCTCTACTCCACCCTCTGCAAGGGTCATGCCCAGATAGAGGTCGAGCCAGGGTCTCATTCCTTTCCACTCAGGAGGCCACTGAGAGACAGGGGGACCCAGGCACTCACTGACCATAGTAAGTGGGACCCACTGATATAGCAACACTATTCTATGGCCTCTCTCTGTCCAACCAGGGACTCGGGCCCAGCGACTGATGATAAAGGTGGCACCAGGTGAGAAAGGTGGAGTCTGAAGTGGCCTAGGCTGGTAAGGGCAGAGTAACTATGTATCCCAGGGCCTGCTGGGTAAGCAATCCTGTGGGAAGTCAGAAACTGGGCACCTGGCCCTGCAAAGGATGCACAGAGGGAGATGGGGCAGGTCTGGAAAAGCCCTTAGCCACTCAAGGGATGCAGGTCTACTTTGACTTTCTCCCCACAGCTCAGCATTCCAATGGTGGGGAAAAAGCCTCCAGAAGGTACAACGGCATCCTTCTTCCCGATGATCTTGCCGTTCCGGGTGAAGAAAACCTGGTGGTAGAGGTAGGGGGCACAGAATGGTGCAAGTTCTGGCCTCTTTGCCTCTTCTTTTCTTTCTTTCCTTTCTTTCTTTCTTTCTTTCTTTCTTTCTTTCTTTCTTTCTTTCTTTCCTTTCTTTTTCTTTCTTTCTTTCTTTCTTTTTTTCTCTGTCTCTCTCTCTTTCTTTCTTTTTTAGTATAAGGAATTGAACCCAGGGGCACTCAACCACTGAGCTAAATCTCTAGCCCTTTTTATTTTTCACTTAATGACAGGGTCTCACTAAGTTGCCCAGACTAGCCTCAAACTTGTGATCCTCCTGCCTCAGCCTCCCGAGTAGCTAGGATTACAGGTGTGTGCCACTGCACCCAACCTCTGGCCTCTTCTCTGCCTGCTGGAGTTATACAGGCCTGAGGTCTCCATCACCCCCAACTCCTGGCATGGGCTCCAGGAGACATGTAGGTGATATGAGAAACGACCACGAGAGGGCATCCTGAGGCTGGAAAACAACTATTGCCTAGCTTTCAGCTCCAGTGACCTCAGGACACTCCCAGGGCAACACCAGACCTTGCCCTTTCCCACCCTGGCCCTGGCCAGTAGTCCTAATCCCACTAGTAGCCCAGCCCCAGGGCCCCAGAACAACCCCAAATCACTACTCACCACCACCTTCTTGCCCTCATGCTCCTGCTCTATCTCTTCCCCATCTTCTTCCTCTTCCTCTTCCTCCTCTTCTTCTTCCCCTTCCTGGTGCAGGTACATGACATTCCGTACATTCCGAACAGCCCGGGCAGTCGGGGACAGGATCACTGTGTCACAACTGTCATCACTGTCCCCTAGGAGACCAGAAACCTGAGCTCCTGTGGTACCTCCAACCTGTGCCCTGAGCAACCTGGCTCATGCCCCACACCACTCACCCTCGCTGTCCAGAATGTAGTCCCGGGGAAACATGATTCCACAGCCCATAATGTCCCCTTTGTAACAGCGTGGTCCAAAGGGGTCCCCTACACCACTACCATGGAAGATCTTCCCATCATCTGTAGGAGGGAAGGGAGAGGACACTCTTGAAGGAGGAAGTGCTGACATGTTCCCCACCCCCACTAAGGCCAGTCTAGACAACTTAACAACACCTTGTCTCAAAATGAAAAAAAGATGGAGAGAAATAAGATGTGGAAAGGGAGCACAAGATTTTTAGAAAAGAAAAGGGATGCAAAACTGGGCATAGTGGCTCAGGCTTATAATCCCAGCAACTTGGAAGGCTGAGACAGGAGGACAGCATCTCAGGCCAGCCGCAGCAACTTAGTGAGACCCTATTTTAAAATTTAAAAGGGGGTCTGGAATTTAGTGGTAAAGCACCCTTGTGTTCAATCCTGATGCCAAAAACCAAAAAAGGGACACAGTATTCATCAGCTCAACAGAGAATTGGTCAAAAGAAAGGAGTGCGGCCCGTTGTGGGGAGTGTGCATGCAAGGGAGAGGAGTGGAAAGATGAGACCAGGAACCAAGGCTCAGTCCTCTTCTCAAGAAAGCCCTAAAGGAAATCGAGCAGACCAAAAAAAGAAAAAGAAGAATCGGCAAATCTGCAGGAAGGGCGCAGAGGGAGCCAACTCAGAGGCCTGGAATGTCCAGTGTGGGCCCAGCTCTCCCGCCCCCTGTCCTGCTTCCCTGGCTTTTAAGACTTGGAGGAAAAACATAGATGAGGAGAAAGCATAAGCAGATTGAGAAGAGGAAAGGAGAGAGGCCATTTATGAGCAACCAGGAAAATGGACATCCCTTCTGCCTTTATCTGCCCCACAATCCCTCCTTTCCAGGGCAGCCCTCCACTCACCTGCATGATAAGCCACAGACCCTCTGCTCCAGCCAGGGTGCCTGTTCTTGGGATAGTCCTGCACCAAGAAAAAAGGAAAATCTATGGACCACACACATAAAAAAGAACAGGTGAAAGTGACAACTGAGACTGCAATCTTTTGGAACAGGCTACAACCTGGACAGCTCTGCACCAACCCCACAGCCTCTCACATCCTGGAGGCACTGGAGTGGAAAGGAAGATGCTCACCTTTCGAGGCCAGGGCTGATGCCACCCCACACCCAGTCCTGGGGCTGGGGAATGTGATGGTTTGAGATACTCTGGGTCCTACTGCACACTGGGTCAATACTCTTATATAGCAGATACAGCTGTGTTCTGTTCTGGCTTCAGAGCCTCCCTCTACAGCCTGGGCCCCCCTGGTTTCCCCAAGAGCTTCCTGGCCTCATCCCAACAGCCCCAGAGCTGAGAGGCTTTACAGGAAAAAAGTTCAGAAATTGTGCCCACCTTCCGGGCCAGCCCCAAGGCAATATAGCATTTCTCTCCAGGGTCCACAATCTCCACCTCAAAGTAGTGGCTGCGGGTGCTCAGAGGGTGCCGGGCCTGGGCCAGTCCCACATCCACAATGCTCTTGCCCTTCCCCAAGTACTCCAGCAGCTGTGGAGGAAGAGCAGGCAAGGGTTAGGGGACTGGTTGACACCACACTGGAAACCTGGTCAGAGGGCAGTCTGGGTACCAGTTTCCTGTGTCTGACGACAACCCCACTGAAAGGGAAAGGATCCTGGAGGCGCAACATGGCCTACCCTACAATTCTAGGCAGGCATGGAAGAACAGGGATAGGGGTCAAAGGCAAAAAAGGCAGCAGCATGAGCAAGAGGAACCTCTTGCTGAATGCCCTCTACCTTCCCAGAGTCAGACACCCCCACCCACACAGCTTCATGAATAACAGGGTGACCCAGATGGTGTGGTACCAGAGCATGCTGGGGTCTCTAGGCTGGGCATCCCTTCCCTGACTGAGCCCACTGACCCTCTCTACTGGGAAAGGGACGAGAAGTGAAGAAACTGGACAACTTCCTCAGGGGGCTCCATAGAGACAGGGGGGATGCAGAAGTAGGTGACAAATCCATGTACTTGGGGGAAAGCTACAGGCCGAGAAGCCAATTCTGCTTGGAATGTGACTGATATAATCTCAAGGTCTTGGTTCACTTGGCCTTGAACAGAGCTGCTCATCACTGGGTCAGAGAGGTACTGAGGGGAGCCAAGAACCCAGAATGCCCAGCTCTACTCTTCACTTCCTGGAGGGGAGAGTCAAAACGAAGACGGAGGGCAGGTTTTCCTGTTTCCGACCCTTGCTGCTCTTTCATGCTGGAGCAGGGGTGTGGAGGTAGAAAAGGGGAGATGACTGATGGGTTCTTGGGGCTCTTTGGTCCTCCTGCCTGGGCATGATGAGGCAGCAACCCCCAATCTGGGAGTATTTATTTATCAGTTGTCATGGTAATAGTGGGGTTATGACTCAACCCCATCCCCTCTTTCCCCCACCCTCAGCATCACCTGGGATTCCTTAATCCCGTTTTAATTAGCCCAACTGCCCCTCAAGACTTTCTTCTACACTCCCACCCCTGTAGCCTTGCAGAAAACATGTTGCCTGGGGACCTCCTCCACTTATCCCTGGCAAGCCTTGGGACGCAGGCCTCCTCACCCCCCTCAAGAGTCCTGCCTGAACAGGAAAGGAATTATGCTCGCCTGCACCAGCATGGAGGTCTGTGTGTATCTCCAGAGAGGCTGGCCCTGCCTGCTCATTCCCTTTCACAGAGTGGGAGGAGAGGGGCTTGCACTGCTCATCCCTGATCCCCCTGAGAAGTGAGGGAGGGTCAGGAGAAAAGTCAGAGGTGCACAGGAGGCTACCTTGGTCCCAGTCCTGGCCCACTCTGCGTTCTGTCTACCACCCTCAGTATGCTCCCGTGGCCTGGGCTCCTGCTCTGCATCTCTCCCCAGCCTGCTGGGAGGGGTGTGGCTTGACTCCAAGCAGTTAACTCCTTTCCACTCCACCCAGTCCAAGCAGCCCCCAGCCCACCCTCTCCACCCAGCATTGCAGAACTGGGTGGGGGACCCCACAGCTGCCCTCGACCCACTGTATCCAATTGGCCTCAGTGTAGGAAACAGAGTGTTCTCCAGTTCCACAGCCAAAAGGCAGCTGATCCAGATTCTGATCCTTGGGAAAAACCCGCCCAACCATTCCCTCTACCTCAGCGACAGAGGGCAGCTGCTGTAGCTCTAAAGCGAGGGTGGGGCTGCTTCCTGAAGCTAAAAGGCCAGGAGAACGACCTGCACTGACGGGCAGTGTCAGAGGGCTCAGGCTCACTGCTGACATCTGGATGATTAGGCCCTAGCGCAGCATGACCTCTTTAAGAATGGAACCACCCTCCCTTCAGGGGAGAGGTCACCAGAAATCACCTGCTCCCTGCAAACCCACGAGGGCCTTCTCAGAGCAATGAGAGGGCACAGTGGGGAGGTCAGCTACTCTGGTGGCTCCTTTCTTGAGTACAGTATATTCCTCCCCTCCTCGGACCACTGCTGTTAGGAACCCACACTGGGGGCAGTGTAAGCCTAGAGTCTGAGTTGCTAGCATCTTCATGTTGGTCCTTCAGTCTGTGCCTCAGATATCTCAGTTTCAAAGAGAATGCAAACGATTCAGGTTCAAGTCCTAACTCCTACTACTTAGCAGCAATAACCTTGAGCAAGTTACATTTGCCTCTTTAAGCCTTAGTTTCTTCACCAGTAAAATAGGGACAATAATCCTTATATTTCCAAAAATCGCTGAAAAGACTAAATGAAGTGAGCATCCAGTGCTTAGCAGGGAGCCTGACCCCCAGCAGGTGATGATACATATCCTACCTCCCCCTACATCAGGAAATGGGGATTTTATTGGATTTCCCAATCACAAAGAAGGACACGGTCTTTCATCTCGGCCCTTATCTCCAACTAGAATGACCAACCAGGACAGATGACCACTCCCCAGTCACTCAACTCCAAGCATCCTCCCCTCTTCATGTCCCTCTGCATCTTTGGTGAGGATAGAGGGAACCCTTTCCTTGAAACCTGCAAGCTGCCCTGACTTCCCCCACTGGTGAACTTGATGCCACCCAGAGGAGGCTGGAGATCAGGGTGCTCTACACCCCACACCCTCCCTTGCCCCTCCTCCCTGGCCTGTACCTGTCCTCCTTCCTTTGCCAGCAGAGACCCTAATCCCTCTTGACAGGAGCCAATGAGGGCTCAGTACCTGAGGGCCCAGAAGCAGCTGAAACAGGAATAAAGTACATGCTCCCAAGCGGCCAGTTCAGGCCCCAACATGGTCTCCTTCTGGGTTGGGTCTGGGAAGGACCCCTGAGAGGGTGGGGCCTCTTTCACCTCCCTGTGTTACCAAAGGCTGCCCAATCTGTCGCTAAGGAGTTGAAAGAGGAGCTATAAACAACAAAGCCAGATTAAGCCTAATACTCCAGCTGAATCCATAGCCCCTTCACCCTCCACACAGGACCTCACTCTGTAAGGTTGGTGGGCAAAAGCAATTTTTCAACAGCCTCTGAACTTGGAGGAGAGGGCACTCTTCAGGAGGGGAAACTGAGGCTACAGAAGGCACAGAAAGAATTCCACTCAGGGAAGAGTTACATCTGTCCTGTACAGAGACTCAAGCAAACATAACTAAATATTCACAATTGTTGAATCTAGAGAATAAGTGTATAGGTATTCACTTTATTTTTTCAACTTTTCTGTAAGCTTGAAATTTTCTACAATGAACAGTTGGAGGGAGGAAAGAAGGGCCAGAAATTGAACTGGATCTTCTTGATGGGAAGAACCAGTGAGAAGGGGAAAAAAAGGATCACTGAGACCCCAAAACTGAGAAAAAGAGACGGGAGTACAAGGCAGTCAAACAAACTCACTTAGAAAGGCCTTGGCTAAAGACACTAAACAGGAAAATTCCAGAAGAGAGGGAATTTAAATCTAGGAACTTCGGAGTCACCTCATGAGGGAAGGGATGGAAAGAGAGATGACTGGCCATAGAAGAGCAGGCTTGGGTAGAAGGTACTAACACATGTGGCTGGTCCTTGACTTACCACAGGGTGATGTCCCTGTGTTGAAAATATCATTAAGTCAAAAACACATTTACTACACCTAAGCTACCAAAGTCATCCCTAAGCAACACAGTACACTACAGGGTATGAGTGCTTCCTCTCAGGATGGCACAGCTGCCTGGGAGCTGCAGCTCACTGCTGCCGCCCAGCACCACAAAAGAGTATCGTACCATATACATAGCTGGCCTAGGAAAAGATCAAAATCCAAAATACAGTTTCTACTGAATGCATATAGCTTTTACATCAGACGGAATGAGTCCGATTCCCCGGCTGTATCCACAGCCCCCATTTTCCACACAGGACTAAATTTTGCAAGGTTTAGAGGCAGTAGCAATTCCTATCATAAAGTTGAAAAATCATAAGCCAAACTATAGGTCGGAACCATCAGTATTAGATGGTGGAAAAGGCAGTAAATAAGAGCCAAAGAATATCTGATCCTACTTCTGGAATTCTGGGGCCTGGAATTCAGGGAAGGGCTCCCTAGAAGAGGGAGACATAAAAAATAGGGCAAAGAGGAGAAACAACTCTACCAGACATCTTTAGAAAAGAGGTGGCATAGACATGGCTCAAATGATGTCTCCCCACCTCCCTCCAGGCTGACAGCTCCAACTGCTGGATTAGAAATACAATGGGTGGTAAGAAAGAACAGGAGAAGGGAGGCAAAGAGATGGGTTGGGGGGCTGAGAGGCCCAAGGCAATGGAAGAAACCAGGTAAGAAACCACTCAACCCTCATATGAAAGATGGGACAGTTGGCAAGACTAGAAGGTATACATCTCTCAAGAGTTCATACCCACATCTGCCCCAGGGGAGCAAGCGGTCCCACCCTGCCAGCTGTCCTAGGCTGGGGTGAGGGTCTGAGAGACGAGCTAAACTCTACAGTTTATGTCTAAGAAAGAAAAAATTCGTAATTGAGTGGCCCTAGGGCACTGAGGGAGGGTGGGGAGGAAGGAAGCCTATTTATAAATGTCTACAGGATTCCGCATCAATTAGAAAAGATGCCTGGGAGGAGCTGGGAACAGAGTGGGGACAGGTCCAGGCAGGGAAAGGATGCCAGGAAAAAACTCTTGAGGAGAGGTCAGAGATGAGAGCTGGAACGCTGCCCTGGCTCAGGCCCAAGTTCAACTATGTAGATGTTGTCAAAATGATGGTAGAAGGGGAGAAGAAAAGAAAGAGATGAAAGTCAAGGATTGGGCATTTGAGGCCTTTTGGTTCACAGGCAAGGCAGCCACTGGACCCCAGAGCCAGAAGGGTGCAGAGCATTGGAAGCAGCAGGAGAGCCCACTTTCTGCCATTTTCCCTGAGCTCTGCTCACCTTGAACTCCACAAGGGGGAGGCCTTGCTCATAATCCACTCCTACCCCCCACTGCTTCTGTTTTCCTATCAAAGGCTGATTTGAAAACAGCCTGGGTAAGGGTCAGAAGGCCAGAGGGTGGAAAAAAGGCCAGGCTGGGAGCAAGGGGCAGTAGAGGGACAACTCGAAGTGGGAGGCCTAAGCAGCCCACTAGAGGTCAGGGCCAGACTTGACTCAGTGTCTAGTCACTCCCAACACAGCAAGAGGCACTGAGGGCAGACAGGAGGACTTTCCTCTCTCAAGGTCCATGCATTCCACAAGAAAGCTTACAACCCAGAGCTAGACAAAAACAGGTCTGAGGAGAAAATGAAGACAACAAGCTCCAGAGGCTCAAGGATAATCCCTCACTCTTCATCTGCCTCCTTCTAATCCTCTATAAAAAGAATGAATGAATTAATGAATGGACGCAGGGGCTGGGGATATAGCTCAGTTGGTAGAGTGCTTACCTCGTAACACAAGGTCCTGGGTTCAATCCCCAGCACCGCCAAAAAAAAAAAAAAAAAGTGGATGGGGAAGACAGAAGAGGCTGACACTGAAGCTTATTCAACAAAGATCTCCAAGAACCTTCCCTCACTTATGTGGGGGCTGGTGACCACACCTGTCCCACAGCAATGTGACTGGAAAGCTAAGCTGGGATCAAGCCAGGAGGCGAATAGGCATTCTGCCTCCAAATCAGCCCCAGCCCTTCAAAGGCGGGCACAGGGAGCAGTAGAGGGCACCTACTGAAGGAACCAAATCAGGCAAAGGACAGCTTCCACACTTCCCAAGCCTGAGATCTCAAATGAAGGGGAAAGGAAAAAGGGAAGCAGTGCTAAACAGAACACGGATCTGATGGATCTGGACTTCAAGAATCATGTCATGGGCCCAGGCTATTCTGCCCCAACGCCCAGTTCCCTAAGTCCTACAAAAGATACTGTCCTTGCTCCCCACTCTTTTTTTTTTTTTTGAGGGGGGCATATGGGGATTGAACTCAGGGGCAGTCAACTACTGAGCCACATCCCCAGCCCTATTTAGTATTTTTTTTAGAGACAGGATCTCACAGAGTTGCTTAGTGCCTTACTTTTGCTGAGGCTGGTTTTGAACTCGAGATCCTCCTGCCTCAGCCTCTGGGATTACAGGCCTGAGGCACCACCCCCAGTTTGCTCCCTATTCTTAGCAGTTGAAATGTGCTCAAGTGCTCACAGGTGTTCTTCCCAGCCGTCTCCACCCCCAGTCCTACTGCCCCTTACTTACAGTCCCGCAGACTCTGACATCATGCAGCCGGCCCCATTCATCCTCGTAACTGTCCACCATCATAACGCTGTCATCCTCACGGCCCAGCTCAGCATTGAGGTGCAGTCGCACCTCCTCACCCAGGGAGTGCATGCCAACTGCTGGGAACAGTCCATCTGGTGACATGGGCATGATGGTGGAGCCCACCTGCAGTAGAGGAAGGGAGAAAATTTTCTTCAGAGTCTCTCTTTTCAATTTTACTATAACCACTCACTTTTCCACAGCTTATCTAATTCTCACAAGGGCACTTTAAAGATGATGCAACCAGCTGGGCATGGTGGTGCACACCTGTAATCCCAGCAACTCAGGAGGCTGAGGCAGGAGGATCACAAGTTCAAAGCCAGCCTCAGCAACTTAGTGAGGCCCTAAGCAACTCAGCAAGACCCTTTCTCAAAATAAAACATAAAAAGGGCTAGGGATGGGCTGGGGTTGTAGCTCAGTGGTAGAGCGCTTGCCTCGCATGTTGCAAGGCACTTGGTTCGATCCTCAGCACCACATAAAAATAATAAATAAATATGTTCTGTCTATCTACAACTAAAAAATATTTATTTTAAAAAAAGGGCTGGCAATGTTGCTCGGTGGTTAAGTACCCCTGGGTTCAATCCCTAATACCAAAAAAAGATGATGCAACCAATAACTATCACACATACTGAAAGATTTTAAAAAAGAGGCACAGCCAGGTATGGTGGCACATGCCTGTAATCCCAGAGGCTGAGGTAGGAGGATTGCAAGCTTGAGGCCAGCCTCAGCAACTCAGCAAGACCTGGTATCAAAATAAAAAATTAAAAGGGCTGTGGATGTAGTTTAGTGGTAAAGTATCCCTGGGTTAAACACCCAGTACTGCATAAACAACAACAACAACCCAGAGGTACGGAAAAGTTTAAAATTTTGCTAAGTACTCTCCTGGTAGAGCAAGATATCCACAGAGCTAGAAGGCAAAGACAAGTCTCTGGACTTACTGTCAGTACTTTGGGGACATGTATGTGTGCACTGCAGTGGGGAAGTGCAGAGGCACAGCTGCTAACAGAGCAGGACACTCATCCAAGGCCTGAGAAAAGAACTGTCCAGTGGGGGAGAAGGAGCTGGGTAAAGGGAGAAAGCTGAGTGTCTCTCCTTTCTATCTGCTCTAGTCCCAACTCTTCACCACTACTACTCTTTTTCTCTGGAGCGAAAAGGGAAGGAGAAGTAAAAGAAAGAAAAATCAAACACAGAAAGGATGTATTATCCCTGAAGGTATGCAAGCCAAAAACCCACGGGGGCCGCCAGCCTGAGTCACGTGACATCTTCCCCTCTTTTGTCTGCTCAAAATCTTCCCCCAAATCACCCAATTCTGCTCCCACAATTTCTGCTTATCTTCCACTGGCTACACTCATTTGTCCTCTAGGTCTATCATCTGGGGCACCCAGCTGTCCCAGTCAGGGAAAGTATCTTCTACACACAGGGGATTTCAGTTCCATCTGAAGCTGGACTGAAGGAGATGGGAGCCAAGTGCATGACTCCCTGGGCAAGCCCCAACCAGTGCACTCATCTCAGTTGCTCCCACAAACCCTTAGGCAACCTCAAGTCACTGGAACCCACCCAGGATTTCCTACTCACCCGCTTGCCATTTTTGGTGAAGAAGATCTGGGCAGTCTGCACATCAAAAGACACAGGCTCAATGCCACAGCCAATCCGATCCCCAGAGTTGCACTTTGACCCAAACTGGCGGCCCTTGGCTCGACCATTGTACAGCCTATAGAGAGAGTAGCACAGACATGGGACAAAACCCCATCTTACCAGATGCTCCAGTCCCTCTGGAGTGCATCCACCTGTATTCTGGCATGACCTCCACCCTCTCCCCAAAATTTGCACACCTGCAAGGATAGCCACTAGGTCAACTCCTAACCTGATCAGAAAAGTTCTATGGAAACACCCAGGACAGAAGGAATGGGAAAAACCATCCTTCATATGTACAATTCCCAAATCCACAGGAAAAGGGATTAGGTTCTACAGGGACCACTCACTTGCCATCATCAGCATGGTAGGCTACAGAGTCAGGCAGCCAGCCAGGCTGGTGGTCCAAGCTATAGTACTGAGGAACCAGCCCCACAGCAATGGTACCCCGGACGCCACTGTCCACAATAGACACCTGGAGGGAAAGAGCAGGGCACAATTATCAGGGATGGGCAATGGAATGCATTGCTGCGGGTAGGGAGGAAGGGGAGTTAGTGACCAAAAGGGACTACAGCTTAATGAGACAAAAGACAAGGAAACAGAGAAAGGACCCTCAGAAGGAGAACTGGGGAGGGTGGAGTCCTACTTTACCATGATTAGACAATTATTTCTGAGCTTCGGAAAAAGAAAGGAGTAGGAGTAGATGGTGGGTTTGGGTTATGCGGCAGGAAAGCACCAGAGTCACAGTCTGGAATATGGGTCAAAGTTCACCTAGGTGAGGGGCAGGAAAAGGGACAGGGTGACAGGACTCCAGGGTCCCTAACTCTCAGATCAGCGGTCATACTATTCTGCACCCTTTTCCCAGCCTACAGGCTCATGATGGAAAATGAAAAGGACTGGGTCATGAATCCAGTGAAGACACTCCTTGGAGCTTGATGCTCTCACCCCTGATCTCACCCCTGCTCTGCCCACCCACTGCTTGATCACCTCAAAATAATTGCTGTCCTTGGTCAGGGGTCGAGAAGCCACGTAGCAGCCAACTTCACCAGAGTTGCCATGGTAACTAAAGGAGGAATGAGGGAGGAGTACCATTAGCAGCCAGGCCCAGGAATAGAGAAGAGGCCTCAGCATCCCCACTCCCACCCTGCCAGGGCCAGCATAGAGGAGAATCCATCAGATCATACTTCAGGACATCTGCACGCACATTATAACAATACTTAAAGTAAGCTACCCCTCCCACCACATACAGCCAGGGTCCAAGGCAACACAGCTCTGACTTCTTCAGCTCCAGGGGGAGAAATGTAGGGCCTCCCTCAATTGCCTATTAGGGGTCTCACAACCCTGTCTAACTTCAGTCCCTCATGCTGCAGCTTCAGCCCTTGCCTCTGGCTCTGTCCTCAGTGGATCTGGAGAAGGCTGGTCTCCATCCTCTGTACCAAAGCCCTTTGCAGATTAGAAGACAGTTATTCAGTCCCCAGTCCTCAGCTTTCTTGCCTCTAGACTAAATAACACTACCTCCTTCCCCCAACAGTGACAACTTTGTGAAAGAGTTAGGCTGGGAAGGAGTCAGGGAAGGTGTTCAAGACAGAAAAAAGATAAACCTACACAAACCAAAGGATTGGAAAAACACGAGAGGTGGTGGACAGAATGCATTACAGAACTGTCCTGGGGGGCTGGGGAGATAGCTCAGTCGCTAGAGTGCTTGCCTTGTAAGCACAAGGCCCTGAGTTCGATCCCCAGCACCCCAAAAAAAAAAAAAAATCTAGAACTGTCCTTCCCTGGACAGGAGGCCTGCTGCCTTTGAAAGGGCCATCCTTCACCAAGTTTCTGACACATGGACAGAAGGGTGCTCAGATACCCAAGAACCACTACAGACCTCTCACCAAAAAATGCAGGGAACTCTTATATGTGACCTAGTCACTTCCAATGCCCAATCAGGACTGGCCCTTGCTGGAGCAAATCAGTGACCCAGTGGGAAAGGCAGAGGGGAATACAGGGTAAAGCAGCTCCACTTAGAAAGGCCTCCGGGGTCAACACATTCCCCCACCCAGATGCAATGTAGACAATCCCTTTCCTCTGAAAAAGCCCCCCTTTGCCTCTAAGATCTGGTACAGAAAGGAAAATGTGGAACCATTCCCCTAAACTCACCTCAAAGTGTCTCCATCTACAAGGATATGTTTAAACCTCTCCTGGTATCGGAAAGCCCGGACCTCTCGAATCTCCCTGATCCGCCGGCGCCAGTTCAGAAACCGGTAATGCAGGTTGAGGTCATCCATCTTGTTCATGAGAACAAACCTGCTGAGGGAAGACAGGACTGAGGAGGAAGCAAGGCCCGGGCAGAGCACCTCAGCCTGAATGTGGAGAAGGCACTAGACTTGAGGCCTTTTGCCCAAACTTATCTCATAATCCCATCCTCATCTTTTTTTTTTTTTTTTGCAGTGCTGGGGATTTGAACCCAGGGCCTTGGGCTTGCAAGGCAAGCACTCTACCGACTGAGCTACATTCCCAGTCCCCCATCCTCATCTTTTCATTCAACATTTAATGAGCTCCTACTGTGTGCATGTTCTGGGTGCTAGAAACAGAATTGTGAACAAGATGGACAGAATTCCTGTTCTCATAGGGTTGCCATTTTAGCAGTGGAGGAAAAAACAGATGATGTGACAAAGAAGGAGGGGGGAATGGTCTCTTTGAGGAAGTGACTGTTTGAGTTGAAAAGGAGCTGGGCAGGAGACAGCCCAAGAAAGAGCATTCCAGGTAGTGGGGGCCACCAAGGCACAGGTCCTTGGGTGGAAGGGAGCTGATATGGTAGAGAAGGAGAAAGCCAGGGCAGGTGAGAATGAAAAAGAAGATAAGGAAGTAGGAAACAAGTGGAGATCCCACAGACCATGGTAGAGTTTGAATTTTATTCCAAGTATGATGGGAAACTTCTGGGGAGTTTTAAGTAAGAAGTGATGATCTTAAAGCTCATTTAGGCTTCAGGTTGTTGCAGCAGTTTAGATGAGAGCTGGCATCCATTTAGATGGTATCATGAAAAAGAGGAATGGGATGATCTGGGTATTTAAACAACCTGCAGTACCAACATACAAATGAATGAATCAATTTTTCCTGAGAGCCAAAAGTGAGACAAAAGTGAGGTACTCTTCTCTTCCTGTACCCCAAGCTCTGGACTGGACCCTTTGCACACAGAAGGTGCTTGGTAAGCCTAGGCTGGGTTGAGTTCAATTCCAATGCTCATCTATAGTAGCTACAACCCACCGCGCGGCCCAGAACACTGGACACCTGTGGGGCAAGCCCCTCCCGGGCCCTTCACCAGGTCTCAACCCCAGATATGTGCTGGCACCCCAGACCTTTGCAAATCTAGTTGTCCTGAAACCCATGGCCTTGACACCAGCGGTTGGCAGCCTTACTGGGCCCCGCCTCCATCCCGGGTACAGTCTCGTTAATCAGACAGGACCAGAGGGCAACAAGGCCCCAGCCCATCAGTGTGCCACGCCCCGTCTCCCCAGGCCTTGCACTAGGCAAGGGTACATTGCGGGAGGAAGACCAGTGACCAGAGCACAAGGCCCCGCCCCTGGTCCTTGAGTCCCAGCCCAGGACCCCCGCCTCGGGCTCCGGGGAGACCCGAGGCCTCCGGGACCCCGCCCCGATCCCCGCCTACCGGGGCCGCCGCGTCCTCCTCATCCATAGGCCTCTCAGCTCCGCACACAAGCTTTTCGGCCGCCACCACCACACACATCCGGGTCCCCGCCCTTCCTACGCTCCTAAAGGCCCGCCCAACCCCACCCGCTTCGACCAATCTTCAGCTGTCTTTGATGACGGGCATCTGCAGCAGCTAATCGCATGACACAGTCAGAGTGTGGGGCGCGGCCCGGTGAGCCGGGTACCTAGCGCTGGGCGGGGCCTAAAAAAACCCGGTGTCAGGAGGGTAGGAGAGGCGACGTGGCGGCTCGGACCTGGGTTCCCTGAGCTGCGGAGAGCTGGTCAAGGGGTGGCTTCTGCTCAAGGCGGGGCGGGACAGGTCGCCAGCTCGCACAAGCATTGCATTTCCTGAGCGCTCATTCCGTGCCAGACGTGATGCTAAAAGCTTTACAGGAATGTCCCTTCAATCAACTTACCACTTTTATTAAATAAATCTTGTTATTATCTCCTTTTTACGCATGAGGAGCCAGAGGCTGGCCTCCGTATCCCTTGCGCTTAACTGTTACCATATGCTTTAATCTCTTTCAAGTCCCATTTCACGTCACGTTCGTTCATTCTAAAAAGGACATTCTATTCCGGGACGAGAGAACTTCAGGTGCAAAAAGTACAGTAGCATGAAACCCAGTGCTGTTCAGGAACAGAGGAGTTTGATAGGAATAAAGGAAAGTTAGGTCGGATTAGAAGGAGGAAGGACAGTAACATTTATTGAATACCTACTCAAAGACCTTCATTGCCATTGTGAGGAGTTTGGACTTTTGGATGAGGACTTCCCCTATTTCCTGCTATCATCGAATCTTTTTTTCCTTATAGAAAGATTTCCCTTTTCTCTGTAGTACCTCATTTATTCCACTTATTACAGTCTTGTTATTAGAGTCAATTGTATATGTAGACCTGTCTGCTCTTTCAGACCTCAGACCTATCCCAATCTTATAACTAGATACTCTAAAGAGTTGAATTCAAAGGATTCATCCTCTCCTACATCATAAACGAACTGTTGCCACTTGGCATAATGAAAATGGATGACAGAAAGAGGAGTGAATAGGAAATAGGAAAACTTGGATTATAGATTCAATTCGTGTGACTGAAAGGTCAAGGTCTTGATCTCAGCCACAAACAAGAATTATTGAAGCATGTGTCTTCCTAGCTTCCTTCTTGCCCCTTGAGTACACAGTCTTGACTAGCTACCCTCCTCAACTCAACTCATCTCCAGCTCCTGTGTCCTTCATGGATTCTCTTCCACTCCTCTGAGTTAGGAAAATACATCAAACCTTGTCCTAAGAGGGTGTGACCTGAATGACTGCCAGAATCATATCCATCCCACATGGGTCTCCTTTCATCAACTACCCAGCTAGCTAGATCCTGACATGGAGGGAATTGGCTGAAGAAGGAGTTTCCGGAATGGTTGATGGCACTAGGGATTTCTTCATCTTCAAATTCCAGATATAGGACTGGTCCATTGGTATTTTCAGGACTTAATTGGTAATTTATGCTTGGCATCTACATGTATTTGATTAAACAGCTTTATTGAGGTATAAATGACAAACAATAACCCATACATACTTAAGGTGTACAATTGTTAAGGTATATAGACACCCATGAATATGTCTCCGCAATCACCACAGCAACTATCTCATCAGTTCCCTGTATGACTTATCAAGTTTTTATTTTGTGGATCATGTTTTGGTATTACGCTTAAGAAATGTAGCCAGGAGCAGTGGCACACACCTGTAATCCCAGTGACTTGGGAGGCTGAGACAGGAGGATCCTAAGTTTGAGGCCAGCCTCAGCAACTTAGCAAGGCCCTAAGCAACCTAGTGAGAATCTGTCTCAAAATAAAAAGGGTCGGGGATGTAGCTCAGTGGCACAGTGCTTCTGGTTTAATCCCCAATACCAAAAAGAAAAAGAAAGAAAGAAAGAAAGAAATGAAAGAAATTTTCGCCTCGCCCAAGGTTACCAAGACACTCTATGTTTTTGTCAAGAAGTGGTATGTTTTAAGCCAGGTATGGTGGCAAACACCTGTAATCCTAGTTGTTCAGGAAGCTGAGGAAGTTGTTCACAAGTTCAAAGCCAGACTCAGAAATTTAGTGAGACCCTAAGCAACATTGTGAGACCCTGTCTCAAAATAAAAAATAAAAAGGGGTAGGGATGTGGCTCAGTGGTTAAGTGCCCCTGGGTTCAATCCCCAGTACCAAAAAAAAAAAAAAAAAAAGTAGTATGTTTTAGGTTTTCATTTGTCTATAATTCACTTAAATTTTTTTTAAATTTGAAACAATTTTACACTTGCAAAAATACTACATGGAATTCCATTTGCTCTTCACTCAGTATCTTCTAATACCAACATTTTCTGTAACCATAGTGCAATCATTGAAACCAAGATATTAATGTTGGTATAATTATTTATAGATCCTATTCAAATGTCACCAATTGTTCAATTAATGTCTTTTTTCTTGCACAGGATTCAATCCAGGAGTCCACATTACATTTACTTATACCTCCTTATTTTCTTCAACTTAGAACAGTTTGTCAGTTTTTCTTTTTCTTTTTCTTTTTTCTACTGGGGATTGAACCCAGGGACACTCTACTACTGAGCCACATCCCCAGCCCTTTTTATTTTTTGTTTTGAGACAGAGTCACAGTAAGTTGCTTAGGCTGGCCTCAAACTTGTGATCCTCTTGCCTCATCTCTTGAGTTGCTGGGATCACAGTCATGAACACCACAGTTGGCTATTTTTACTTGTGTGTGTGTGTGTGTGTGCCTTATATTTCCATTTAGATTGTAAGTGATTTAAGAACAGCTCCCTGTACCTTTTTTTTTTTATTTTTAAACCCCCAGCTTCCAGTTCATAGAAGGATTTTGGAATTGACACAAGTAAAAATTAGCATTTTTTGGTGAGAGCAAAAGCAGTCCCAGGAGAGGGTATAATCCCAACTATTCAGGATGCTGAGGCAGGAGGATCACAAATTTGAAGCCAGCCTCTATAACTTAATGAGACCATGTTTCAAAATAAAAAAAATAAAAAGGGCAGGAAATGCAGCTCAGTGGTAGAGCACCCCTAGTACCACCCCCCCACACACACATGCATAACAGGTAATTATTTAACTTCACTTTCTGAACAAACAAAAACTATATATCTCATACCCTGAGGATTTAGAAATAAATAAGCCATGACCTTTGCTTTCAAGATTGTAGTCTATGGCTGGGAGCTTGGCTCAGTGTAAGGCGCTTACCTAGCATGTGAAAGGCCCTGCATTCTATTCCCACCACCATCACACACACGAAGAAAGAATAAACACTGGACAAAATAAAATTGAAGAATATTAATCAAAATAACTGGCCTATACTCTTTAGAAAAATTGAATAGCCTGGCATGGTAACACACACCTGTAATCCCAGAGACTTGCAAGTTTGAGGCAGGAGGATCACAAGTTCAAGGCCAGCCTCAGCAATTTAGTGAGGTCCTAGGGAACTTAGGGAGACTGTCTCAAAATAAAAAATAAAAAAAGGGCTGGGGATGTGGCTCATTGGTTAGGCACCCTGGGTTCAATCCCTGGTACCAAAAAATAAAGACTGGGGATATAGCTCAGAAGTAAAGCACCCCTGGGTTCAATCTCCAGTGCTGAAAAAAGAAGAGGGTGGGGGGCGGAGGAGGAAGGGGAGGAGGGGGAAGAAGAGTTAAAAATATAAAATAGCAATACAATAATGTGGATGAATTCAGAGGAGACTTGTGAGACCCCCAGCATAGCTGGACATACAACTCTGGACATTCATATTGGAAGGATTGAGGAAAGGAAAAGTGCAGTGCGGGGGTGGTAAGCTATCCTGGATTGTGCAACCCTGCTTAGACTGTAGGGAGGGACCAAGGAGGAAGTGGGAACTGAAAGCAGGGAGAATGGGCAGGAGGGCAGATGAGGAGGGAATGGTGGATATCAGAGATTAGCAGGGTGTTGGGGATGCTCAGCAAGATAAACTACCAAGGAGAAGTACATATGTCCCAAAAGACACATTAGGATCCTGCAAGGTACCATTTCTTCCTCCTGCCCAACTTCCTGTAGATTTTTCCATCTCTTCAGTAGCAACCAGCAGAAATCCAGGAGAAAGATCCTACAAAGAAACATATGCAGAGCAAAACCAAAATCAAAACAAAACAAAAAACCATGCTGGGTTCAGTGGCTCATACCTGTAATCCCAGACACTATGGAGCCTAAGTCAGGAGGATCCCAAATTCAAGGCCAGCTTCAGCAATTTAGTGAGGCACTAAGCAACTCAATGAGACTGTGTCTCAAAATAAAAAAATAAAAGGGACTAGGGATGTACGTCAGTGGTGGGGCACTTGCCTAGCAGGCACAAGGCCCTGGATTCAATCCCCAGTACCACCAAAAAGAAACAAAAGATTGGTGAGAGTTGAGGCACAGGAACCAAGTTTCCCACGCTGGGGTCAGATCTTGGGAGTAGAAGGTCACAGAGTCTTGGTGGAGGAGAGCTGTTACCCACCCCTTCTCTTCCCAGCCTGTCCAATCTGTATCAGTATCTCGGGGCAACGGGAAAACATCACTTCCCAAACGCAGATGCTAGGGTCCCAGGGTATCCCTAGAAGGCGGGGCTGCAAATGAGGCTCTTTTTATATTATATTTGCCCCAAAGTTCAGGAAGTCCTTGCTGAAACTCTTGCTTAGAGGCCCAGAACTTAGTCACTGCCTGAAGTCCTTGTTTTAGGAAAGATTGAGTTGTTCGTTGCATAACCCAGAGCTGGGCGGGTGTGGGCTGCAGAAGGAAACATTTCCTCTTCCTTTCTCCTGTGATGCTGGGAGTGCTGGGGATTGGCCCAGCACTGCCTGGGGAAGGAATGACTGGTCAGGAGCAGCTAGGACAGACCAGCAGACAAAGGGCAGGCAAGTGTCTGGATGGGAACACTCAGACCCTCTCCAAAGCCTCCAGGGCACGAAAGCATTGCCTAAGGAATCTAGAAAACCCACTGAATGACTGTGAGGAGGAAGACGGATGCCGGAAAAGGAGAGCAATGAAGAGCTGGCCGAGGTGGGGGAATCTGCTCTCTGTCCCCTGTCCCCAAGAGCTCCAGAATATGAGTTCCTTTGACTTTGCCCACACACCCCAGAGTTTCAACTGGCCAATACCCCCTTTCCCTAACTCCCAGGTGTTTGACCAATTTTCACCTTTGTACACTCAGCCCCTTTTCAATCCCTCTAGTCTCCACGAGTCCACTCCACGATGCTAGGGTTTCCTACAGTGTACTCCAGGTGTATTCCTCACTTCTCCAGAACCATTTCACCCTTGGTTCCCCAGAACCCTTTCTATCATCTTGCCTCAGTCCTGCTATCCCCAAACCTGTTCTCCCCATAGACACTTCTCAGGGAGACTTTCTGTTGTTCCTTCCTCAATTTTGCTTTTTCCTCTCCTCTCCTTGGGTCTGTTTCCATCAGTAGTAGGTTCTCCCAACCCGCCCCCGCCCCTCCATTGTCCATCATCTCCTTCTTCTCTCTTTGCATTTGTCCACATCCCTCTCATGACCCCACCCCAGTCGCTTCTCGGTTCGTTTTTAGCCCCCCATCTTCTCACTCCACACTGAAGTCCCCACGTGCCTTTCACACTCCTACACATGCACAGAAACTGAATTTCAGGTTTCCCCTTCATCTCACTCGAGTTCTTCCCTTCTTCCACTCCTCCCCACCCTCCAGTCCCTCCAGCCAGCTGTACAGCTCCCAAATTCCGGGCGAGATTCCCAGGAACAAAGCAAGAAAAATCAGAGCAATTTGGGAAGTAAACAGAAACTGGAAAGGGAGGGGGGAGAAACGAATGGGGAGGACCCAGGTGGTGGGGGGTGCTCTCCAGTCCCACCCAGTTTAGGGAAAGCCTCTGCCTCTCTCCCATCCCCCTTCACCTGGCTCTTAAAGGGCCGGCCCCTTGGCCGGCGGTTACTTAAGGCAGAGGGGCGGCAACGGGCAGCAGCTGCGCTACGACTGCTCTGGAAGGAGTGGACGGGGCACAAATCCTGACCATGACCCCCTACAGGCTGCTGCCACCACTGCTGCTGCTAACTCTGCTGCTCGCTGCCCGCCCAACAGGCGCCTTGGCGCAGTGCCCAGGCTGCGGGCAGGGGATGCAGGAGGGTTGTCCTGGGGGCTGCGTGCAGGAAGATGAGAGACCGCCGGCGGAGGACTGTGAAGAAGCTGGGGGCTGCCTCAGGAGAGAGGGGCAGCAGTGTGGGGTCTACACTCCTAACTGCGTCTCAGGACTACAGTGCCAGCCGCACAAGGACGAGGAGGCGCCTTTGCGGGCGCTGCTGCTGGGCAGGGGCCGCTGCAGCCCGGTCCGCGCGGCCACGGGTGAGTCCGCGCTCCGCCCCTGCCCCGCCCACCTGAGACCCGCAGCAATCCCCGCGCCTGTCTGGAAAGCCTATGGGTCGGTCCTGCTCGGTGCTGCTTCTTCCTCCCCGACCTTAGGAGAGGGGCACACTTTGGGGGGAAGGGGCAAGTGCAGGGAACAGAATGCTAGGGTGTGGCTAGGGGGCCTGGGGATATAATAAGAAAATGAACTCTTAACTTTTCTTTTTGTTTCTTCTATTTATTTTCCCTTGCAGGAAAGGGCTGGGGAGGAGGATAGAGGGTTTTAGAGCCATCCTACGGGCCCCAAAAAGCCCATCTCCTTCAATCCGACATGCCCAAGCCGGACACAGGACCCATCTTCCACTCGGAAGAGGGAAGGGAACCCCAGACACCCAAATTCTGCACACATTGTGCAATAATTGCTTTCCTCCTAATGCCAGAGTTGGAAGCACCTGAACATGAATGAGGTCTAGAAGAGAAGATGCCCAGAGCTGTACCAGACTACACCAGGGAGAGTGGGTAGGCCCTGGAGAGCCTGGGGAGGAAGAAAGAGGTGGGAAAAGAGGAACTTTGCCAAACCATTCTTATGATTTAAACCTGCTCAAAACCCTCCACTGGAGCTCCCTACCCCGCCCTACTCCAGGGAAGAGCATAAATGGCTGAGTCATTGGGTGGGTGGGACCGAAGTGAGTCAGCACTCAAAAGATGGGGGGCAACAGAGAGATGGGAGGAGGCAGGAAATACTAGTGCCCCCACCCCAGAGCATCTGAGCTCCTGATTTCTTCCATGAGAAGGGATGAGAAATTAAAATTGGAGTATCTTCCAATCCCCAGTGCCTGAGTCCAGGTTTCTAGGGGTCCTCCTAGAAGGGATGACTAGAGTAGGTCGAAGAAAGCAGTTTTGGGTACTAAATGCTGGATCTGAGGAAGATGGAGTATCCAGAGGAAGAAGGGTTAGAGCTGATTGGGTCACTGTGAGTAGAAGGCAGATGAGAGTTTGTCCCCTGGCATGGAGAGGGAAAGACCATCCCTTCAGGGGTTCTAATATCTAACTTTATTTATAGCTGGGTCAAATTCCAAGCAGTGCATGCTCCTTTCCCTGCCTTATCCTAGCCCTGGTTTATTTCTTAATTTT
Source organism: Sciurus carolinensis (assembly GCF_902686445.1). Classification (NCBI taxonomy): domain Eukaryota; kingdom Metazoa; phylum Chordata; class Mammalia; order Rodentia; family Sciuridae; genus Sciurus; species Sciurus carolinensis. Next base: position 113,136,469 of record NC_062216.1, read on the forward strand.
TCTAGTCCTGGGCTCTCCACAGGACCACCTCCCCCATCAGAAACTTTCTCTGGAGTAGGAGCAGCCCACAGGTTGGAAACCCCTCACTCCTTGTACCTTTGCAACCTTCCTCACCCATCATGGTTAAGGGCTGAATCCAGATGCTCCTGGGACCAATGAGGTTGAGCTAACCTGAGCCACAGGGGAACAGAAGGGAGTGGTCCCCACTGCAGTGCCCCCAAAGTAACCACATCTCAGATTTGGGAGGGGTGGGTTGAGTCACAGCAAGGTCAGGGCCAGGACATACATTCCATTTGGGTCCCTGTTGACCCCCTCCTACATCCTTTCATCTCCTGCCCCATCTTCCTGTCTTGGTGCACCCCCTTGTGGCTTCTGATGGAACAGCCAGGTCTTTTCATCCATAGCCCAAAAGCCTCAAAAAACACAATATTGCAAAATTTGCTCTCAATTTTTTGTTTTTCAAAATGCCTCCTTTTATAAACCTTAAAATTACTCTGGGGATCCAGGTGCAGTGGCACATGCCTCTAATCCCAACGACTTGGGAGGCTGAGACAGGAGGATCACAAGTTCAAAGCCAGCCTCAGCAACTTGGTGAGGCCCTAAGCAACTTAGCAAGACCTGTCTCAAAATAAAAAATGAAAAGGGGACTGTGGCTCTGTGGTGAAGCACCCTGGGTTCAATCCCCAGCCCCCAAATAAATAAATTAATAAATAAACAAAATTACTCTGGGGAATAATGTCAGGAAAATAATGTAACTGTTTTCAGAGAAAGAAACTGGGTAGGATGAGGCAGAGGAGGCAGGTTCTCATCCCCTAGTTTTTTCTCCTACTCCATAAGGCCCTCTGTTCCTCCCATTCCAGTGGGTGGGAGTGGACAAGACTCTCCTCCACATAGCACCGGTCTTTGGCATTTGGCTGATCTCTTGCCTCTTCTGTTCTGCCTGTGGCCGTAGAGAATCCTAAGGAGAGTAAACCCCAGGGAGGCATCATCCATCCCCAGGATGTGAACCGCAGAGACCACCAGAAGAATCCAGGCACTTCCACCACTCCGGCTCGGCACAATCCTGGGAGTGTTCAAGAAACTGAGATGGTGCGTCTGGGGCTGGTAGGAGCAGGAGGGGTGGGGAACCCTGGAGACTTTTATCTGAGATTGCTTCTGGAGGCTTGGATAAGTCTCCAGTTTGGGTCTTGGGGAATCTGGCAGCTGGGGCCCTGAGCCACTGCTCTCCCTCCCCCAGGGCCCCTGCCGCAGACACCTGGACTCAGTGCTGCAACAACTCCAGACCGAGGTCTTCCGAGGATCTCATACCCTTTATGTACCAAATTGTGATCATCGAGGCTTCTATCGGAAGCGGCAGGTAAGATGAGGCTTCTCCTCCCTAATATAAGGAGTGGGGAGGGTCACTTACAGAGTTGCATGACTAAGACACTGCCTTTCAGGATTTCCAACTTTAGCACCCACACAAATGAGGAATAAGTAGGGCTGGGGATTGTGCTTGCCCAGCATGCACGAGATCCTGGTTCAATCCCCACCACTGCAAAAAAGGGGGAAAAAATGTATATCTGGCCATACTTTGTGGTAGAGGACTTAAAGTTCCCAAGGAGTGGCCTCTCAGTAACCCTCAAACTTGAGGCCCAGAATCATCTGGAAGGCTTGGGAACACACAGATGGCTAAGCCCTACCGGCAGAGTCCTGAATCGATAGGTCTGGTAGGGTCTGAGAATTTGTATTTCTAACACATACCCTGGTGCTATTGGTGCTGTTGGCTTGGAAGTTATACTTGAAAACTATTTTCTGTCCTAGCAGAATGGGCACAACTTAGTGGGTGAAGAGGGGAACCAAGGAAAGGGAAACCACAGGCCTTACTGTCCTGAAGACCTTTCAGCTATTTCTACATACTCAGGCTTTGGCGTTCCTTCCCCGCCTCTCTTCTGGAAACCTCGTGCCTCACCCCTCACTCTTTGCCTCTCTCCTCAGTGCCGTTCCTCCCAGGGACAGCGCCGAGGCCCTTGCTGGTGCGTGGATAGAATGGGCCAGCCTCTACCTGGGTCTCCAGATGGCAATGGAAGCTCCCTCTGCCACACGGGGAGCAGCGGCTAAAGCGGGGTGGGGAACTGCTGGGCCACTGGCGGGAGCGTGGGGCTGTCATCTTGGGTTACTAAGTGATAAGTAACTCAGGGGCTTTGAGCTCCACCATATACCTTCAGGCCCTGTGTCATTGTCCCCCTCACTCCTGGGCCCTAACACATCTAGTTGAAATAATTGTTGGTATCAGCCTGGGGGTTAATAAAGCTGTGTTGGGAGTCTCTGGTCTGTGTCTCTGTGTCCACCTCTCACAGTTCTGAAGCCCCAGGCCCTCTCTCCCACAGCGGTCCACTCATACCATTTCCCCCTTCCTGGTGTACTGTCTTCAGTCCCTCCCACTGCACTTGGGAGGACACAGCCACTGGCACCTGCATGGAGCCATCAAGCCTCCTTCAGCAATCCATGGGAGGTAGAGGGAGGAGAGACCCTGGAATCATGGCCTTCCATCAGAGGTCACGACCTCATTTCCAACACTGATCTTTGGACACTGGGGAGGGGAAGGATTAATAGTTAATCCCCAACAGGAACTCGGCAAAGAGGAATTCTCAAAACACCCATTTGTTACTACCAAAAGAGGAAGGAAAATATTTATCGAGCCCATTTCCATGGACCAGGACTGGGACTGCATGATTTTGACCTGGACGACCTTTGTTCGGGCTTACAATAACCTTGTGAGGTAGGGAGGTTTTGCCCCCATTTTTCAAAGGAGGCTTAAAAAATTTGAGTCACTTGCCTGGAATTATAGGGCTAGTAAATAATAGAGGGAGGTTTGCATCTGGTTCTTCCCCATGTGGCCATACCTGGCACTCCTTCAGTGCTAAGTATGTGCTTGTTTGATCTCCTTTCACTCTATTAACCCAAGCAGGTGTAGGACAGAGCTGACAATCAGGGGCCCTAGCACCCAGCATTTCCTGGAGTGATCACGAGTACCACCCCCATCAGAATATTATCGCCCGCCTCATCTCATGGTCCCAGGAAGCTGAGTGCACTGATACAGGAAGATGTTTTTGACTCCTCCCTGACCTTCAAGCCTATGGGAGAGGGACTGGAAAGCAAACCGTGATAGGTGATAAGCCTCAGAGAGGCAAAGTCCCCCTTCCAGCCACACACACAGCCACCATTCCTGTGGGAGGGAGAACAGGTTTGGAGCTGAGTGGGTGGTGGTCTGGGTGTTGCGGGGGATGAGGCCCTCTCTGTGACAGCCATCGGATCAGAGCTGGCTCTGAGAAGTCTTGTCTTCAGATAACCTATTGTGTCCTGGAGGTCCCCTCCACCTGAAAGGACTTCAGCCTCTGGAGCTGCCAGCTGAGCTGAGTGGGACAAGAGCTCTGCAGGAGGGCTGTGAAGGAAAGGAGGGAACATCGGCAACAGCCACCTGCTGCCACTCAGACTGGCATCCTGGAGCCAATGGGGACTCGTTTGAGGAACAGAGAAGGGCAGGGAGGGGAACAGGAGGAGCAACCCTCTGGAGAAGGTGAGCCACTCTCAGGGAGACCACAAAGCTCAGGGGCGGGGATGCACTGTTGAGAGGGGCCTCCTAACTTCAACCCTTCCCCCTGTGCTGGGAGGCCAGGGAAGGGAGATGCTGGTATTTGTCCCACACAACCCAGTCCAGACATGGTGGAGAAAAGGGACATTCAGAGTGGTGGTCTTCTCTTCCCTTTCTGACCCTTTAACCACAGAGGGTGATGGAGTAGCTTCTTATTCCTGGGGGGCTGTTTCCAATAATGTCATCAGATCCCTCTTGCCAATGACCTCCTCACCTACAAAAATAACTTCCTTTTCTAGTTGCCTGACCAGTGATACTAGATATTGACTGGTTGGGGGAAGGGGAGATTGCTAAGCTACAGAAGTGTTTCCTGTACAGAGGATACCCCTGGGCCTACAGAACCCTAACTCCTCCCCCTTGAGTGTGCCCTTTGACCCCCTCCTCCTAGGAAACACTGAGACGCACAGAACCCCAGACTTCGTGCAATGGACCCAACATATGGAGGTGAGGGACCTCAGAGGTCAGAGGTCAAGATGGACAGGTTCTTGGGGTGACAGGAGGCAAGGAAGGGTGAGGAATGGCTTGGTGATAAAGATGATTTGTTCTCAAGTTCAAAGTTCAGATTAGAGCCTGGCTCAGTGACTCACACCTGTAGTCCCAGTGACTCAGGAGGCTGAGGCAGGAGGATCACAAGTTTGAGGTCAGCCTTGGCAACTTAGTGAGACTCTGTCTCAAAAACTATAAAGGGATGGAGATGTGGCTCGGTAGAGTGCCCTGGGTTCAATCCTCAGTACTTCAAACAACAACAACAAACATCAGGTTGGAATTAAGGGTTAAGATGGCAGATTTTGAAATACAGGTCCTCAGGGATGGGACAAAAAGTCAGCCAGTGTAGCGTCTTCCTGGTAGTGAAGCTAAAGGTCAGAGATAAGAAAGTAAGGATCAGACAGGACTGGTGGAACTTCAGACCCAGGAAGTGGGAGCATTGCTCCTGTGGTCGTTCTTGATTCTCACCGCTGCCCCAGGAGCCAGGAGGTGAATGTCTGGGGAAGCTCTGGGCATGGCTTGTCATCTTTCTACCCCTAGCACTTGGCATAGAAAGAAGCTAGGTAAATGTCTGGTGAGTGAAAAGAAAACTAGCTGGATGAACACTGGGCTCTGCCCTGGCTTTTGTCCTGTAGGCTGTGAAGATGCAATTGTTGGAACAAGCACAGGGACAGCTGGTGGAGTTGCTGGATCGGGCCATGTGGGAAGCCATACAGTCCTGCCCACCACAAGACAGACCTCTGCCCTCCCCTCCCCCAGCTCCCTTAAGCAAGTGAGTCTGAGGATCCAGAAAGTTAGGGAATGACTGCAGGGTGCTCGGAAACACCCTGAGACACGCACTTGTACCTTTCTCCAGCTTTGGCATGACCTTGACCTCAGGCTCCCCACTTCTTCCCTCCATTGCCTTGACTTCCTGATACTGACCTCCACATTCTGGACCTTGCTCTGCCCTGATTCTGACCTTCACCTGATATAGCTCTGGGCTCCCAAGTACTGACCTTCTGCATGACCCTGTCCTCTGGCCACTGCCTTCTTCCTTTGGAGCCTGACCCTAAACGACTGTCTTATTCAGGACCCAGAAGCCATCCTTTGGGAGACGGAAAGTTTTTGTCATCCGCAAGTCCTTGCTCGAGTAAGTCAGGGGAAAATAAGGACAGGAGGAAAAGAAAGAGCTTCATCTGGGGATCAAGGACACCTCATTTCTTGTTCCTAGACTCTAAGTGGTTTGTGGGGAGAAATGGAGAGGGTTTCTAAGGCTCAGTTCCCCCAATTTACCCTGGATGTGCTTGTGGAAGAAAGGCCACCCAGATGAGAAGTCTCAGCCATATCTCAGAACTTAGCTGAAAGTTCTGGATTGGTAGCCCCATGTCCTTCTGTATACAGTGCCTGATCTAGTCCACATGACCCTGAGGGCCCTCGCACACTAACCTTCAGGCGTCTGTCTCTCCAGTGAGCTGATGGAGATGCAGCATTTCCGAACCATCTACCACATGTTCATCGCTGGCCTGTGTGTCTTCATCATTAGTACCCTGGCCATTGACTTCATTGATGAGGGCAGGTAGGCCCCCCTCCTGCCTGGGATAGGCTCATGAATCAGATCAGAATCTCTAACTCCCAGTACTCCACCTGCCCTTGACCCCAAAGGGCATATGCTCTGATTAAGGACATTCATCAGCAAACTTCTCACCTAAAACACTTTTGGACTTCTTCCTTCCCCAGCCTTGGATGGCCCTTGGTCCTTCTTCCCAAGACCAGACATTCCAGGGACACTATAGCCCCCCTTCTTTCTCTTTGTCTTTTTTGGAGGGTAACGGGGATTGAACCCAGAGGGTGCTTAACCACCGATCCACATCACCAGTCCTTTTTTTGTTGTTTTATTTTGAGACAGGTTCTCACTAAATTGCTCAGCCTCTCTAAGTTACTGAGGCTGGCTTTGAACTTGTGATCCTCCTGCCTTAGCATCCACAAGTCACTGGGATTACAGGTGTGGCCACCGCACCCAGCTTCTTAATAGTAATCTTGCCTTGAGGCAGATATAGGTGTGTGCCCACACATGTACCCCACTCCTGCATTCCTGTTCAAATAACCTTCATCAGTGAGTACCTACTGAGCCCCAGCTCTGGGGGACAGAAAGATGGGGATAGCCCCATCCCTCCCATGAGCCATTGCCAATCTTGTGGGGAAGACAGATATATGCAGTGTCTCGGTTGTTTTTCCCACAGAGCGTCCCCTCCCCATTCTGAGGATGAGCCTCAGAGGGCTGCATAGTCCTGGGGTCTGTATTTTCAAGCCCCCCCACCCTCACCCCACCTTACCCTAACTTGGGCTTAGGAAGCAATAAAAGGAAGAGGACCAGGGATAAAGAGGTTCAGCAACAGCACCTCCTTTCGGTAGAATTTTTTAAAAATTATTTTTATGCGGCTGGGGTTGTGGCTCAGTGGTAGAGCGCTTGCCTAGCATGCGTGAGCCACTGGGTTTGATTCTCAGCACCGCATATAAATAAATAAAATAAAAAGTACATTGACAACTGAAAAAAAATACTTAAAAAAATAAATAAGAAGTTGTGTTCCATTGGTGTACAATGTGCTGAAATACATTCTACTGTCATGTATAACTAACTAGAACAAATTTTAAAATTTTTTTAAAATTATTTTTATGTATATTTTTAGTTATTGATGGACCTTTATATTATTCATTTACTTAAATGCACTGCCAAGAATCAAACCCAGTGCCTAACACAGGCCAGGCAAGCACTCCACCACTGAGCCACAACCCCCGTCCTTTTTGGTAAAATTTTTGTTGTTAATTACATGAGCATTATAGGGATAAAATCTCAGTACAAGGTTCAAACAGGCAAGCTACTTGGGAGCCTAAGGTAGTATAATTGCAAGTTCAAGACCAGACTGGGCAACCCTGTCTCAAAATAAAATAAGAAAATGTCTGGGGATGCAGTTCAATGGTAAAATGCTCGCCTAGCATGCTCTGGGTTAGAGCCCTGGTACCACCACCCCCACAACTCCCCATGCACACAAAACAACTTCAAATATACTTTTTATTGTAAAGTGATAGTCCTTGAACATTTTCCATACACACACACACACTCCAAAGAGATGTATGTTGTGGGAGTCTTGTATTTTTTTTAATCTTAATTATTTATTTATTTATTTGGTGGGGTTCTTTTGTTTTGTTTTGTTTTGTCTTTTTTGGAACTAGGGGTACGATCCAATACTTTGTGAATGGGAGGCAGACATTTTGCCATTGAGCTACATCCCAGCCCTGCGTGGGAGTTTTTATAAACAAGATATTGTACGTATTATTTTGCAATTTGTTTTTACACTGAACAACCTATCTTAGAAATTTTTCCATGTCAGGTCACTGATTTTAATGACTTCAGAGTATGGAAGTGCCAGATTTTGTTCATTTAGGTCTTTATTAACAGATATTTAGGTTGTTTCTCATTTTTCATCTTTATAAACTATATCCTGTCCCTCATCCCCCATGCTGAGGCTGGAACCTAGGTGAGCAACACACTAAACAATTTACATCCTTTAAGCCTGGGTCCATACCTACAGACATTCTAAAGAAACAAAAGTAATGAAAATCAAAGTTGAATTCTGAATATCTCATACTATAACATTTGTGGTATACAGAGTATTGAGCCCTTCTGGAATACCACAAAATTCACAAAGGGCTCTAAGAGTCATTTAGAATCAAATCCATTCCATCACTGGGTCTCCTGAGGCAATGCCCTAGCTAGACTTGCGGGGCAGCAGAGATATATTTTGCCCACCTTCCCTGATGGGGCATGCATAGCCTTATCAAGACACCTCTGTTGCTGTGGTGGCACACACCTATAATCCCAGCAGCTCATGAGGCTGAGGCAGGAGGATCGCAAATTCAAAGCAAGACCCAACAACTTAGCGAGGCATTAAGCAACTCAGTGAGACCCTGTCTCTAAATAAAATATATATTTTAAAAAATTTTAAAGTAAGAAGGGCTGGGGATGTAGCTCAGTCCTTGCCTAAAATGTGTGAGACCCTGGGTTCAACCCCTAGTACCAAAAAACAAACAACAAAAGTCTGGCAGCTTGTCCTCCAAGAGGTCAGACTGAAGAGGAAGGGTATAAGGGTGGACTACACTTTCGTCTAGTTTCTCCTTCCTCTATTCCAAGGCTGGTGCTGGAGTTCGATCTGCTGATCTTCAGCTTCGGACAGCTGCCCCTGGCGCTGGTGACGTGGGTCCCCATGTTCCTGGTCACTCTGCTGGCACCTTACCAGGCCCTGCGGCTGTGGGCCAGGCCCCGGGCAGGGGGCGCCTGGATGCTGGGGGCGGGCCTGGGCTGTGTGCTGCTGGCCGCCCACGCTGCGGTGCTCTGTGTGCTCCCAATCTACGTGGCGGTGGAGCATGAGCTCCCGCCGGCCTCGCGTTGCATCCTAGTCTTTGAGCAGGTGAGGACAAGCCCCGCTTCTGTGCAAGCCCTGTGGGCAGGGGGACCCGGTACAAACCAAAAGCTGCGCCCTTTCTGCAGAGGGTGAGCCTGGAAGAGAAGTGAAGAGGGCGTTTGATGATGGGGGGCGGGGCTAGTTAGTAGGGGCGTGGTCAGCTAGGAGGATCTGTGGGAACCGCAGGCTCCAAGGAAAAGAAAACGAAAGGGGCAAGGGGTAAAGCACAGGGCAGACTGATCTGTCTGTTTAGAGGACGTATTTGTCTTTTTGTCGGATCGCCAACACAGAAGGCTGCTGGGACGAATGGGTAAAGTGGGGACAGGAGAGGCCAGTGTGGGGTCTGCCTCCATGGTAAGTGAGAACACAGAGAGGTTAAGTGATTTGCCTGGACCACATGGCAGCCTGGCCTCCCTTTTACTCCGCCCCAGGTCAGGCTCCTGATGAAAAGTTACTCCTTCCTGAGAGAGACTGTGCCTGGGACCCTTCGTGCAAGAGGAGGTGAGGCCTTTCTCTGACCCTTCATGAACTTGACCTTCTTGGCTGCTTGAATGAAGTCAGCAGTTGCAGGGTGCACGTAAAACTCTGCCCTCCCAAGCTGGTCTTGACCAGCAGACATGGCTCCGGCCTCCAGCTGGGCTCTAAGACCTTATTCAGGCCACACCTCTGAGAGACCACACTTTGTTACCCAGGACTTCTGGAGCTTTCCAGTTCCCAGGCCCAGCCTGGAAAGACCTGGGGTTGAGAACTCTCTATGAGAAAGTCAGGATAGAAGGGGAAGGAGAATGGGAACTTGTGGCTACTAAATACAGCTCTGGCCACAGCTCCTGCACTAGAAAAAGGGGTGCCTGGAATGGAAACGAAAGAGGGGGTACGAAATAGCAAATTCAGCTCCCGCTCCCCTAATCATGCTCTCCCCGCCTGAATCTAGACCCGGTATCCAGCCTCTCACCCATCTACCCTGTGCTATGTGTCTCTCTGCTCTCCAGTCCCATCCCCTTCCCCAGTGGCCCCTTCGCCTCTGTTCTCTGCCTTTCCCCTCCTGATCCTTCTCATTCCTCCCCAGGTGAGGGCATCTGGGCCCCCAGTTTTTCCAGCTACCTCTACTTCCTTTTCTGTCCCACACTCATCTACAGGGAGACTTACCCCAGGTAAGACCTGCAACCCCTCCCCAAATGCCCAGGCCCATCAGTCACCTTGACCTTTAACTCTCCTCTCCCAGAGGTCCTTTCTTACCCCAGGCACTGGTCACTAGCTCAGGAGGCATCCCATAATAAAAATGGGAATATATGGGAGGTAGACTAGCCCTTTTCCTTGCCCAACCTATCATTGATACTAGGATGACCAACTGCCCTGGTTTTCCTGGTTCTGTTCTGATTTTAATACTGAAAATTCTACACATCCCAGGAAACTTCCAATGTTTGGTTACTTTAGTTGACACCCAAGCTATAACTTCTCTTGATGTCATTGTTATGGAAAGTCTAAAATGTTCTAGACCCCATCCCCCCCAGGTAATCCACCCAGGCCTGAGCAACTGAGGAAACTGTAGAGAGAGGGCCACAGGCCTGGGCAGGAAATGACATAAAAGGACGAGAAGCATATTATCCTTTTTACTGCTGCAGGACACCCAGTGTCAGGTGGAATTACGTGGCCAAGAACTTTGCCCAGGTCAGAAGATGGTAGAGAAGGGTGGCCAACTGTGCCTGGTGGTGGCTGGGGCATTCCTAGGAGTGCGGGGGGCAGGGGAGACATGGAGAGCTGGGAGAGGCTGGTACCCAGGGAAGAGGGAGGAGAGATTGGGCCAGAGGTTCAATTCCAAGGCAAAGAGCCAGCTGCCGGCACCCCCTCATAGTGTACGTCCCCCATCTCTCTGTAGGCCCTGGGCTGTGTGCTCTACGCCTGCTTCATCCTGGGCCGCCTCTGTGTTCCCGTCTTTGCCAACATGAGCCGGGAGCCCTTCAGCACACGGGCCCTGCTGCTCTCTATCATGCATGCCACACTGCCCGGTAAGGCCTCCAGGGTGGGCAAGAGAAGACTGGGCCCTGGAGAAGGCTTAGTAGGGAAGGCCTCGCTCTGTGCCTTTGTCAGTTTTAACAGTGTTTCCTCTCACATCTGTCCTGTCCTTTCCATACTGGTTGCCACTGTCTCAGTTCAGCCTCCTCAACTATCTCCCTACCACCCAAATCTTTCCCCTCCCATCTGTGGACTGCTGCCCAGGTAACTTCTCTATATTCCCTCCCCTGCCTCAAAAGCACCACTATTCTAGCATTAAATAAGGCCTGTTTCGGACTTTGTTGTCAAAAACAAAATAAAACACCTGATTCCTGTTGTTGGCATGCCCAGATAAGATTTAAACCCTTGGTGTGTCCAAGTTTGGTGGCACAACAACCTGTCATCCCAGCTACTTGGGAGGTTGAGGCAGGAGGATTGCAAGTTTGAGGCCTAGGCAACTTAGCAAGACCTTTTCTCAAAATAAAAAATAGAAAGGGCTGAGGATTTAGCTCAGTGGAAGCACATTCCTGGCTTCAGTCCCCAGTACCATAAAATAAACATATAAACCTTTGGCCTGGCATTCAAGGTCCCTTCCCCTGTGATCTTAGTCCACCTTCTCATCCCACCACAAGTCCAGCTGTTCACTGAAGGTCATGTACCTCCATACCTCTGGGCCTTTGTTCAGACTAGTCCCTTAGCTTTCTTAATTTTTCACCCATAAAATCTAGTTCCTGGGCTGGGGAGATAGCTCAGTTGGTCGAGTGCTTGCCTTGCAAGCACAAGGCCCTGGGATCAATCCCCAGCACTGCAAAAAAAAAAAAAAAAAAAAAAAAAAATCTAGTTCCTTCATGGTGGTCCATGACTGAGATGCTCCCTCTCTGGGAAGTTTTCCTTTATTTGATTGATCAATCGATAGATTGACTGATGTCTCACTATGTTACCCAGAATGGTTTGGGTCTGCTTGGCCAAGGCTCAAGCAATCCTCCTGCCTCAGTCTCCCAAATAGCTGGGACTATAAGCACCTTACCTCCCGCTGCTAAGCCTTCCTTTTTCAGCCTTTGATTATGGCGACCCACCCCTTACTTAGCTGCCATTACGTTTGACCTTGATACATGGTTGGAAATGCCTCTCTGACTCTGTTTCTTTGTGTGTATCTCTCCAACTACTCTGAGAACTCCCAAAGGTCAGGGGCTTTGCAAATCATTTTTGTTTTCCCAACATCTAGCATGGAGTAGATGTCAAGAACATATTCTTGAGAAAGTGGGTGAATTAACAAATGCATGAATATGTGAACAATTAATGAATGCTTGGTAAGAGTTGGGCCCTGGTTGCCGGGTAGGGTGGCCAGGAGGTCCAAGTCAACAGGGTCCTCGGGTCGGACAGCAGTCCTTGTCCCCACTGCCAGGCATCTTCATGTTGCTGCTCATCTTCTTCGCCTTCCTGCACTGCTGGCTCAATGCTTTCGCTGAGATGCTCCGGTTTGGAGACAGGATGTTCTACAGGGTGGGTCCTGGACCTGAGCTAGCTGGAAACTGGCAGCAGGAAGAGTGAGGGAGGGTTGGGGCGATGATGGTGATGTTGGGTGTCACCTAGCTGTGCTGTTGATCTGCCACAGTGAGCAATATGGGTTTTTAGGTGTAGTTGATCACCATCTGATCAACTAATTGTTTTTGTATAGATGGTACCATGGAATCTTCTGAAGATGGTGGGGTCAGAAGGAGGGCAGGCCCCAGTCCTGAAGAGGGAGTTGGAAGAACAGGGCAGAGAGTATAGGCAGAGGGAGCAGTGGGTAGGAGCTGGGGCCTGGGATGCTTACCTCCTTTCCCGCACTGGACCCCACTCCCTCCCTAGGACTGGTGGAACTCAACGTCCTTCTCCAACTACTACCGCACTTGGAACGTGGTGGTCCATGACTGGCTGTACAGCTACGTGTATCAGGATGGGCTGTGGGTATGGGCTCTGCAGACCCCTTCAGCTCCTACAGTTAAGGGACGCTCTCCAGAACACCCTCTCCTTCCCTCCCTCTGCACTACCACCCACTCGTCAAACCTGAGGACCCTGTTGACAACCTGTCCCCATTCTACTCAACCCAACTTCCTAACCTAACTTCCTTCCTTCTTTATTTCTAATTTCACCCTCTCCACAAGATATTTCTTTCCTTCTTAGCCTTTGAAGAAACATGCACAGAGCAATTTTCAGTTACCAAGAGTTTTCACATACATTTAATTAGCACAGTAATCCTGAAAAGTAAGGACTATTATACCCCATTTTAAAATTGCAGCTAATGCCCCCTAAGCTAATTCAATGATATTGAACAAGATTGATGGGCCCTTCTGACCCCAGATCCACATTTTTTCCATCACCGCACATTCCCTCCTGGCTGCCTTAAGAGAGTGCTCTTTGTGGAGGGGTGCAGGGAGACTCACTCCCCACTCCCCTTCTTGCTCTGCCAGCTTCTTGGTGGTCGGGGCCGAGGGGCAGCCATGCTGGGCGTGTTCCTGGTCTCTGCAGTGGTGCACGAGTACATCTTCTGTTTTGTCCTGGGATTCTTCTACCCTGTCATGCTGATGCTCTTCCTTGTCATTGGGGGTAAGCTTGGCCTCTGTGCCACTGAAGAGGTCTGGCTCCTGCTCCTGGGGATCCCAGATTGATGGGGAGGCTGCTGGGTCTGTGGGTGGGGTGGGGAGGGACTTGGGAATGGGGAGGGAAGCAGCATTGGGAGGCAACAAGGGGGTGTCTTGGGGGACATGGGAGAAGTTTTCTGGTTGGAGAGCATTTGGACAAGGGACATAGAGACAAAGGGAGAAAACTGGAATGTGGTTGGGATGTTCAGTGTGAGATCAGGATATTAAGGTGTAAGCTGAGGAATCCTGGTTTCACAAGAGCCACTTGAGACCTCCAGGAGTTTCTGCAGCTAGGTTCAAGGTCTTCCCTAATGGGGCCTTCTTGTTCCATCACTTCCCAGTACCCTGGGATGGGAGGGAAACCAGGAAGTCAGGGATCTGGAGTTGGAGTGACAACTTTTTCTGCTGCACCAGGGCTGCTGAACTTCACCATGAATGACAGGCACACAGGCCCCGCATGGAATGTGCTGATGTGGACCTTGCTCTTTCTGGGCCAGGGGATCCAAGTCAGCCTGTACTGCCAGGAATGGTATGCACGGCGGCACTGTCCCCTGCCCCAGGTAAGAGAGCACAACCTTCACCCAGTTCCGCATCCAACAGGACACACCCAACAGCCAGCCACTGTTGTTCTCAATTTAACACCCAAGGTCAGGGGGCAGAGTCTGGTGGTTCTCGTGTCTTGGATGTACCTAGGTGGGTCACCGGAAGTGACCTCATTCCTAATCCATCCTTCTCTCTTTGGTACAGACAACCCTCTGGGGGCTGCTGACACCTCGATCTTGGTCCTGCCATACCTAGAGGTCAGTACACTTGCACCACACAGATGGCACCATCGAGCTCTTCTCTTCCTGCAAAGCCTGAGACTGGAGCTCTTCTCTGCATTCTCAGACCTGGCTCTGAGTCATGGAACTTGCATGTAGGGTCTCACCAGGGAGTTGCAGGGGCTCAGGGTCTGTGGCCCTGGGGGCAGCTGAGCACAGACTCTGCATGGGGGTGACTCTTCAATACCCGTTTCCATGAATTGGGCACAAGTTCCTCCCATACCCTGTGGCTCTCTAGACTTGGGGAGACTTGAGGGAACCTTACGGATTTGGTGAATGTGGAGAGACTCAGAGGAACAGGGGCTACCAAGATTCGAGACAGGTTTGGTTCTTGATTTTATATGCTTCCCAAAACAATAAATTCTTTGTCTCCATTTTTATCCATTCGTGTGTATATTTATCTATTCATCATTTGTTGAAGGTCCACTTTTGTGACAGGCACGATTAAAGTGTTGTGTCTGCAGAGGTAAGACTTTGTGGCAGGAAGGGCTGAGAATCTAAGGTGATGCTCCACCACACTTCCTCTATGTCACCGCCCTGACTCAACCCCTCTGCCACCCACCTCTGCTCCTTCTCCAGTTCATGTGTTCATACCCCATTAATTCTTCCACTCCTGGCAACTTCTGGCACACTCTGATCCCCATCCCTAGCTCTTTTTAAAAATTTATTTATTTTGAGACAGGGCCTCACTAAATTGTTGAGGTGGGCCTCAAAATTTTGATCCTCCTGCCTCAGCTTCCTGAGCTGCTGGGATTACAGGCATGAATCACTATGCCCAGCTATAATCATTAATTTAAAAAGTTGAATATGTTTTTCTATGGGCACTGACCATTTTTATTTTATTTATTTGTATGTTTGACTGATTAACTAGACTTTTTGAATTTTTATTTTCATCTTATTTTATTTTATTTATTTATTTTGTGATACTGGGGATTAAACCCAGGGGCACTCTACCACTAACCTACATCCCCAGTTGTATTTATTTATTTATTTATTTATTAAAGTATAACAAGTTTATTAGAAGAAAAAGAAGAAGAGGAGGAAAGCACCCTTAAGGGAGAGAGTGGGTCCTCTCAGAGAGGCGAGCAACCTTTATTTTTTATTTTGAGACGGGATCTCATTAAGTGGCCCAGCTGGCCTTCAACTTGAGATCCGTCTGCCTCAGCCACCTAAGTTGCTGGGATTACAGGTGTGAGCCATGACTAGTTTTTAATTTTATTTAAGGTTTTCATTTTGAGATAACTATACATTTACATGCAGTTGTAACAAATAACAAAGGTAGATCCTCTGAATCTTTACCTAGTTCTCCCAATCTTGTAAAACTATACACAATTGTGTACAATATCACAACAATTATATTGACAATACCATCAATATACAGATAATTTCTATCATCACAGGATCCTGTGTGTGTGTGTGTGGTTCTGGGAATGGAATCCAGGACCTCATGCATGCTAGGCAAGTTCTCCATGTTATGTTCTTCTTTTTTTATTTTTCCCTCTTCTTTTTCTCTTGGTACTGGAAATTGAACTCAGGGGCACTTTACCACTGAGCTATATCCCAACACTTTTTATCTTTTGTTTTGAGACAGTGTCTTATTAAATCAAACTTGTGATCCTTCTGCTTCACCCTCCCTAGTCATAGGATTACAGGCATGCACCGTGGCTCCATAGCCCCATACTACCCACATTCACTCCCATCTTACCTCCTCCTTAATTCTGGCAACCACTAATCTGCTTTTCATTTCTATAATTTTGTTATTTCCCAAGTTTTATTTTTTAAACAGTTGTGTGTTGAAAATGTAATAAAAAATATAAATGTATTATTTATATCATTGAACAAGCAATCAAGTGTCCAAATTTCCAATTGTCTCATATTTTTTTAGTTTGCTTATTTGAATCAGGATGCAGATATGCTCTATACTTGCAATCTGTTAACTTCCTCAATATTTGAATTTCTACTCTAACTCAAGTTTTAATTGTACAGATCTAGGACTTGGGGTGTAGTTCAGTGGTAGAATGTTTGCCAAGTATGTATGAGGCCCTGGGTACAGATCTTAACTATTTTCTTTAATGAATTTTGTATAAACCCCTGTAGTTATCACCCAAAACCTAATGCAGAACATTACCACATCCCCCAAAAAGCTCCCTCTAAACCATTTCTAGTCAACTCCCCAATCAGGGGCAACCACTTTCTGATTTCTACCCTCACAAAAAATTTCACCTCTTCTACACCTTTATATATCAGAACTCTATAGTATAGCCTTCTTTATAAATGGTTTGTCTCACTATCACATCTTAAAGATGAATTAATGTTTTGCATGTTTCACTTGCACTTTCTTATTTCTTAATATATGACAGTTCATTCATCCACTCACCTGCTGGTGGACATTCAGTTCTTCCCAGTTTGGGGTTATTACAAATAAGGCCACTGTGAAAATTTAGGTATACTCCTAAAAAGAAAGTGTACACTTGTTCTAAAAATATCACTACATCAAGTCATTTGATAGTATTGTTCAATCTTCTATGTACTTACTGATTTTATATCAATTAATGACAGGTGATAAAAAATTATCGACTTCTCTATTTGTTTTGGTTTCACATTAAAGAAAAATTTTTTTTTTTGGTACTGGGGATTGAACCCAGGGGTACTTACCCACTGAGCCACACATAGATTTTTATTTTTAATTTTGAGACAGGGTCTAAGTTGCTTAAGGCCTTGCTAAGTTGCTGGGGCTGGCCTAGAACTCTCCTGAGTCATGGGGACTCCAGGTGTATGCTCTTTTCACATATTTTTGAAGCTCTCTTTAAGGTGCATGAACATTTAGGATTGTTATATCCTCTTGATAAATGGACCTCTTTGTCATTATGAAATGGTGAGATTTACCCTTATAAGACACTTAGTTTTGGAATCTATTTTAGTATTAACAATGTTACTCCTTTCTTTCTTTTTTTACTATTTTAATTTATTTTGAATTAAAAAGTTACTTTTTGCAAGCAAACTAGGAAATGGAATCAACCTAAGTATACTAGTCCTTTGTGGATCCAAGCCAAGTCTTGAGATCTTTAGCAGAATATCATTATAGTACCAGGTGCTAGCAATAGGGTTATAAACTCTAAATAGTAACACTTAGCTACAATTTTCATAAATAAACAGTCAAAAATCAAGTTGTTAAAGGCATGATTTATAGAGCATCTTTTTTTTTTTTTTTTTTTTCTCTGTACTGGGAGTCAAGCCCAGGGCTGCTCTACCACTGGGCTACATTCCCAGCCTTTCTTGTTTTGTTTTGTTGTTGTTTTATTTTGAGACAAAGTCTTGCTAAATTGCTGAGGCTGGCCTCCACCGTGCCATCTTCCTGCCTCAGCCCTTGAATTGCTTTGATTACAGGTGTGCGCCAGCATATCCAGTTTAATAATCAGAACATCTTCCTCTATGAAGGATGGATAGAATGACACCAATTATATGCAGCCCAACCTATTGGGAAACTAGATCAGAGCTAGCCAAGGATTGCTTATCAAAGTGTTTACCTTTTGAAAACACTACCTGGTTTAAAAAGTCCCCTGTTGCTGTCACTAAGAAAACAAGTTAAAAATATGACAGATTGACCCACACTGACATTTGATGTTCTTTTTTTTTTTTTTTTTTATTATAAAATTGTAAACAAATGGGATACATGTTGTTTCTCTGTCTGTACATGGCGTAAAGGCATACCATTTGTGTAATCATAAATCTACATAGGGTAATGTTGTTTGATTCATTCTGCCATTTTTTCCCTTCCCCCCCTCCCCTCCCACCCTTCCCCTCCATCTATACAGTCCTTCATTTGATGTTCTTGAGGTTTCCCACCAGAGGTAAGTGTAGGGGATAAGATACTTAGATAACTTAAAAATAAAATACTGGGCTGGGGTTGTGGCTCAG
Source organism: Sciurus carolinensis (assembly GCF_902686445.1). Lineage (NCBI taxonomy): Eukaryota > Metazoa > Chordata > Mammalia > Rodentia > Sciuridae > Sciurus > Sciurus carolinensis. The sequence continues at coordinate 113,154,386 of NC_062216.1, forward strand.
TGGTACCAAGTATGAGGCATTGGGTTCGATTTCCAACACTGCACATAAATAAAAGAATAAAATAAAGGTCCATCAACAATTAAAAATATATAGAAAAACAATTTTTAAAATTTTAGAATTACTTAGTAATAAGAAGTTAGACATACTGCATTCTTCCATCTGTTATAAGAACAAGCTGACAATATTATTTTAAAGAAATGCTCACTCTAAAGAGGGTGATAGTAAGACTTTCCACCACAGGATAACCTCTGCTTTTCTAGACAATTAACATCACTATTCTTCCATGATACATATTCATGTGGAAAAACTTGTAGAGCCTTTGCCAGAACCAGGAGATGAAAAATAGGATCTTAATTAGCTAATTTGTAAGCTTTGTGTACATTTTTGGGATGGACCCATAAGATCTGGCCATTGTTTTGTTAAACATCTGAGAACTACAGAATTCTCATCTCAGCCCTTAGCTACAGAATTCTTAATATCAATATCTTAAAGCTGGGTACTGGTCTCAGGTCTGAGGTGAGTGCTGGACATTAAAGTCTGAAACGTCATAAAAGGAGTAAACCTGATAGCCTTTTTTTTTCTTTCTTTCTTTCTTTTTTTTTTTTTTTTTTTTCATACTAGGGATTGAACTCAGTGGCACTTAGCCAATGAACCACATCCCCAGCTCATTTCTATATTTATTTAGAGACAGGGTCTTGCTGAGTTGCTTTAGGACCTCCCTAAGTTGCTGAGGCTGGTTTTGAACTCATGATCTTCTTGCCTCAACCTCCCAAGCAGCTGGGATTACAGGTGAGCATTTGCGTGGCTAGTCTTTGGATGCATAGTAGGCAATGCATGATGGTAAAATCCTAACAGAAATATCTGAATACCTATGATCAGAACAGGAACAGCTCTGTCCTGCATAACCCCGCCCCTCCTTCACTTTGCTGATGTAGGCTGACAGAAGAAGGCAGCCTATGATAAAGAGAAAGGTGTCAATCAAAAACAACACAGTGAGTTGGGTGAGGGGGTGCAGGACTGTAATCCCAGAGACTCAGGAGGCTCAGGCAGGAGGACTGCAAATTCAAGGCCAGCCTCAGCAATGTAGTGAGACCCTGTCTTAAAATAAAAAAGAGAAAAGACTGGGGATGTAGCTTAGTATAAAGCACCTGGGTTCAATGCTCACCACGAAAGGAAAAAAAAAAAAAAAAAAAAAAAAAAAAAAAAAAAACCAACACAGTGGCACATGCAACAGCCTTATGAGGGAAAGAGACTGAAAGTAAGGGCCCCTCTAATATTGAAAACTTCCTTATGTTAAGAGTAAAGGCTCGGGGTTGGGTTGTGGCTCAGATGGTAAAGCACTTGCCTAGCATGTGTGAGGCATGGGGTTCGATTCTCAGCACCACATATTTACAAATAAAGTAAAGGTCCATTGACAATAAAAAAATATTAAAAAAAAAAAAAAAAGTAAAGGCTGACAACGCTGCAAGCCTCTTTCCTGACAGATAGTCAAGGAAGCTGAGATCATAGATAACCCACTCTCCTGGCCCCTGTAAGTACACATTAACTAAATTGTCGTGTGTCTATTTTCTGCCTTTTGTCTCACTTTACCACCTCCTCTCTTTTAAAAGCTTTCCTCTGGGGCAGTGGCAATTTAGGAGACTGAGGCAGGAGGATGCAAAGTGTGAAGCCAGCCTGGGCAATTTAGTCTCAAAATAAAAAATAAGTGGGCTGGAGATATAGCTCAGTAGTGGTTGCCCCGGCTTCAATTAAAGTACCAAAAAAAAAAAAAAAAAAAAAAAGTTTTTCTCATCCTAGAGCCTCCTGAACATGATTTTTTTTTTTTTTTTTTTTTTTTGGTATCGAGGATTGAACTCAGGGACACTCAATTACTGAGCCACATCCCCAGTCCTGTTTTTTTTTTTTTTTTTTTTTTTTAATTTACTTTTTGCAGTGCTGGGGATCGAACCCAGGGCCTTGTGCTCTATCGACTAAGCTATCTCCCCAGCCCCCCAAGTCCTATTTTTTTTTTAAATATCTTATTTAGAAACAGGGTCTCACTGAGTTGCCTCACCATTGCTGAGGCTGGCTTTGAACTCACGATCCTCCTGGCTCAGCCTCAGGAGCCACAAGATGGAATTTTTGAAAGGCAAAGTTTTCTTCTATCCTCCTTAAAACTGTGTTTTCATAAAAACTACTTTCCTACCATTTCGACTTTGAATAGTTGTGGAACAGCCAGTGTTATTGCCTAGCCTCTTCCCCTGGCCAGCAGTGTGTCCTCTGGTAACAGGATCTTAGGAGGACTTTTCTTAAACTTTAATAAATTGAACCTCATGACATTAGGAAAGAAGTTAGATTCCCACAATTTGCTGGCTTGGGCGTTAGTTACTTCTGAAGGTCAACGCAGCCGTCTTCTGTGCCGGAGAGCCTTGAGTTCTTTACTGGGGATGCCAGTAGCCAGGTTAGGAAGAGATGGCATCATAACAGGCCGAGGATACTACTGTTGCCATTAATTATTCAAATACATCAAAACAAGACAAAACAAATTGCAGGACGGGAGGGAGGAGGGCGGGAGAGAGAGGAGATGAATGCCTATTCTTGGCAAAGACAAAGATTGACTATTTTCCTGTCTGTCTCCAGACATCACCACTGAGAGAATAAGAACTGAAGAGAATTTAGACAAAAAACAAACAAAACTGGTTTCCAGAAGGAGGCCGCCCATGTTGGGCAAATCAACGTGGGATGCAGCTCCTGGTGAGAGCATGTAACTCCAGACCCATAGCACACTCGCCCTACCCCACCCAGAAGGCTCTAGGCCCATGGTGTGCAGGGAGCTCACCCAAGGCTCGTGACTGAAGCCACCCAGGCCAGATGCCACAGCCAGCCGAACAGCCACCCCAGCCCAGCCAACACCAGCATGCCTCTGGAAATGGCCTCCACCTTTCTTTTGATTTATGTTAACATGCTATATCTTTTCCCAATGTTTGCTTTTTTAAAAATATTTTTTAGTTGTCAATGGATTTTTGTTTTACTTATTTATACGTGGTGCTGACAATCGACTGAACTACAACTCCAGCACCCATTGTTTGATTTTTAAGTTGTGCCTTTATGTTTAAAAAAAAAAAAATTGGCGGGGGTGGGGGTTGTTTTTGGTACCAAGAATTGAACCCTGGTTATTTTTTTATTTTGAGACAGGATCTTGCTAAGTTGCTCAGGGCCTCACTAAGTTGCTGAGGTTGACTTTGAACTCTTCATCCTCCTGCCTCAGCCTCCCAAGCCTCTGGGATTACGGGCATTTGTGCCACTGCTCCTGGCCTTACAGTGGGTTTCTTGTAAGCAGAAGATTATTGAATCTTGCTTTTTTATCTTACCCAATAATACCTGCTTTTAAATTGGGTATTCAAATGGTTTAGACCATTTACATTTAATATAATTATTGATATGGTTTAAACCTATTGTTTTTCTAATGCTTTCTATTTGTTCTTTGTTGTTGTTCTCCTCTTTTTATGACTTCTTTTGTATTAATTATGATTCCACTAGACTAGTGGAATGAATGGTGCATTTGATTTATTTTTATTTTTATTTGGTGGTACTGGGGTTTGAACCCAGGACCTTGTGTATGATAGGCAAGTGCTCTACCACTGAGCTATATATCCCCACACCCACCCTTTTTTTTTTTTGAGACAGGGTCTCACTAAGTGCCCAGACTGGCCTCAAACTTGCAATTCTCCTGCCTCAGCCTCCCGAGTTGCTGGAATTACTGTGTGTGGAGCCTCACCTGGCTAGTGGTCGCAAGCAATGAGTAAGAGAGGAATCAAGTTTGGTTCCAACAAGGGGATTTTATTCATGCAATGCACACTCAACTTAACATTCCTAATAACAGCAAGTAACATATACATTGAAGATTCACTCCCTTATTCACCTAGAGTCTAATTCTATGGACTTACTCAATGCAATGTCTCTTAGCCAAGAAGTCAGTCAGCAAGACCAAGGGGATTCTTCTCAGCCGTAGCCTCACTCAGCAACTCAGATGTCTTTGGATGTCCTCAGGTGTCCCATAAGCCGGAGTCTGGGTGGCAGTCATTGCCGTGGGAGAGGCAGTCAGTCATCTGACCTCGGTGACAACGGTTGATCAGCAATCAGTGATAGAGTGGACAGCAGCCAGGGCAGTCAAGAGACACAGCAACATGGAGTCCTTTGGTCACAGTGCTGCTGACAGTTTGCTCCAAAAGTCCAGGGCTTTAAGTGGTGATTTTCAGCCCAGTCATGCTCTGGTCTTCATTGATAAAGACCAGAACACGACGATACTAGGAGCCCCCACTCAAATCATAGATAAAGGTTCATGTCGGCATTGTTCAGGAGTGTCATCCTGCCACACAGCAAGTTTGTCACCAGGCGCCTTTATTTTAGTTTTACAATTCCAGGCAAATACCAAATACAGCTTATTATTACTACATAACACACAACTATAGCAATTCCTATTATTTCCTTTTCTCATTACACTAGTTTTCCCACTTTTACTGTCCAGTGTCACAGATGAGAAGTCCTATGCCAGTCTGATCCATTTCCCTTTGCAGATAACTCTTTCTAGAAACTTGAAAATACTTTTCTTAACCTCAGAATTCAGGAATTTCATGAGAAAGTGTTTGTCTTGTATCTTCCTGTGCCCTTTTACTATGTAAGCTCAGATCTTTCTTCAGGTGAGCAAGATATTCTTTATACTCTAATTATTGCCTCTTTTCCACCTATGCCTTTTTGTCTTTTGAAACTAATGCATTTAAATGTTAGAACTACTGGATCTACTCTCCAAGCCTCATATTTTTCTCATTATTTCCATCTCTTCATATTATTTGCTCTGTTTTGAAATTGTTTTTCCACTTGTTCTTCCAAACCACTAATTTAAGGCTCTGCAGTGACCATTTTTTCCTCTCTCTCTCTCTCTCTCTCTCTCTCTCTCTCTCTTTCTTTTCCATATTGGGGATTAAACCCAGAGCACTCTACCACTGAGTTATATCCCCAGTCCTCATATTTTTATTTTCTATTTTGAGAGGGTCTCACTAAATTGCTGAGGCTGGCCTCAAACTGTAATCTTCTTGCCTCGGCCTCCTTAGTCACTGGGATTACAGGCCTGCTACGCCATGTCCTGTTACTACTTGAATCTCAGTAAGTGCTTCTAATGGTGTCATAAGTTGTCACATACCTCTTCAGTGGTACCTGTGCTTTCTGGCGGCCAGGGAACCAGCTGTCACCTTATTCGTGCAGGGCCAAGACTCTGAGTCACACTCTTGCAGTATCCCCATGGCCCTGACCTCTGCTCAGGAGCTCTCCAAAGCTGGTCTCCACGCAGAGAGTGACAAAGCTCCTCACCAGTCCTCCACACCAGGTCGTCCCCCTGTTAACGCTACAGTCAAGATTTCAATTGTGTAACCTGCCTGCTGGTCCCAGCAGCAATGTGGCTAAGGAGAGGCATGTGGTAGGGGACAGGAGTAGAAAAGAGTATAAATTCCCTTAGAACAGTAATTCTCAAACTTGAGCATGCATTAGAGCCACTTCTCATTTTTGTTAATAATAGATCTTTGATCTCCATTCCAGTCCCACCCTCACCCTCAAATTTTTGGTTCATTAAATCTGGGGTGGGAGATAGGTACACTGGCACACGCCTATGATCCCAGTGGCTTGGGAGGCTGAGGCAGGAGGATCATGAGATCGAAGTCAGCTTCAGCTACTAGCAAAGCCCTAAGCAATTTAGCAAGACCCTGTCTCAAAATTTAAAAAAAAAAAAAAAAAAAAAAAAAAAAGAGCTAGGATGTAACACAGGAGTTAAGCCCCTCTGGTACCAATAAATAAATATCTAGGGTAGGGCCTGATGATTTGCATTTTGAACAAGTTTCCCGGGCAGGACAATGCTATTGATCTAAGAATCATACTTTGAGAACCATTGCTTTACAAAGCCTTCCTTCTCACTCTTTCCCTTTCTCCTTCCAAACTATGCTTCGTTTTTTTGTTTGTCTTTATTTTTTTATGATAAAAAAATTAAACCAGTGTCAGGAGGTATTGTCTCCTGGTTTTATGTTTGATCCTTCAACTTGTTCATAGTACTGAGGTTTGCACGTGCAGGCTGCATCCTCCACCAGAGCCTTTGTTATGCTCTGGTGCTTCCCTGGTTCTTTTTTTCTCCTCTCACTCCCCTCCCCTCCTCCTCTCCCTACCTCCTCTCTCCTCCTCTCTCTCCTCCTTCTCCTTCTCCTTCTTTCTTCTTCTTCTTTGGGCAGGGGTGTGTGTGTGTATGCCAGGGATTGAACCCAGAGGCACTCAACCACTGATTCACATCCCCAGCCCTTTTTTGTATTTTATTTAGAGACAGGGTCTCAATGAGTTGACTAAGGCCTCTCTAAGTTGCTAAGGCTCTTTCAACTCATGATCCTCCTGCCTCAGCCTCCCAAGCCACTGGGATTACAGGCATGCACCACTGCATTGGGCAAGCCCTGGCACTTAGTCTGAGAAAAGGGTTCTGGCAGAAGGCCAAAGGCACTCAGGGCAGTATTGCATCTGTCCCAAATGAAGACAAGTTGAGGTGGGCTAGACCAGAATTTCTCAACTTTTTGCCTCATTATGCCCAAAGGGTGAAAGTGGCTTTACCCAGATGGCACCTCTTCCCCATGATCTTCTGAAGGGAATATGGGGTGAAAAGCACCTGGAGCCAGGATGGATGTACCAGGCTGGGAGGACTCTAGGTCCTCCTCGCTGCCTGGGGAGCACCTTGTCTTCCTGTCTGAGGTCTGCAAGTATTTCCCTCTCCTTGCTACAGTCCCATCTGTGTCTCCCAAACTGCCTTTTGATTTTGTTCAGTCTTTTCTCTAAATCTCCTTGCCTGTCCTGGGACCCCATACGACACCCCTCCACTGTTGGGCAGTCCTCTGTGGATCTGTGCTGGTCCAGTAGTCTGTGACTTCTTTAATACACCCACACTCCATTATTTGGTTATATTTCTTCAATCTATTGTTTGGAGTCCCCCCTCCATAACACATACTCCAGTGTTCCACAACAAAGGCCTTGAACAGGATTTCACCAACGTCCAAGGGTCCTACTGTTTACCTAGAGGAATTCCTTTCCACTCTGCAAAAGAACTCTGTCATTCCTTCTTTTTCCTCCTACCACTCAGTTCCAAGTGTAGAAGTTCCCCACTAGGCCTCTACTTTGGTTCCTTCCTCTTAACTGGAGGAATCAGCTCCTTTCATTGAAGATTAATTGCTGGGCAACCTACATTGGGTCCCCTCTTGCCCTACAGAAGCTCTGTCCCTTTTCTTCTGACTTGAATAAATCCTACTCTTTTACATTCACCCCTACCCTCACCAAAAAAAAAAAGAAAGTTAACTGCTTACCTCTGCCCATGCCAGCCATCTCATTGGTAGGCTCCAGGTGCCACCCTCCCTTCTCCTTTCTATCAAATTGCTTCTAACAGGACCCGGATATGCTCTTCTACAGTCCCTCATCTCTAACCTCCCCCTCTCCTCACCCTCATTGCTGTCTACTTCTCAACTCCCTGTCACAGCCAAAGTTCTTCAAAGAATAGTCTGTGATCACTCTGGCTAGTGGCTCATCTCCCATTCACTATTGTACAACTCTTGGGTCTGTAGGACCTCTCCTGTATTGGTATGGTTATCAACTCCAGTACCTGTCCCTCCTGTTATTGCCCTTCTCATCATGGAGACCCACTATAATGACAAATATATATGTATTCTTTTTTTAAAATTTTTTTAGGTGATAATGGACCTTTATTTTATTTATTTTTATGTGGTGCTGAGAATCGAACCCAGTGCCTCACACGTACTAGGCAAGTGCTCTACCCCTGAGCTACAGGCCCTCTGTATGCATTCTTGTAAAATATACAGTGCTTTCCTGTACCTTTTTAATTTATGGAAAGCAATTTATATTATAATGTTTATCCTATTTCATTGATCACCATTTCAGAAGGTGTGTTAATGGTGTTACAGATAAATTTAACTCATTTCTGCTGATAACCTGTGAAGGATTTCATCATATGCACCACGTTTTATATATGCCTCCAGTTGGTAGCCTGAGGGGACACGGGTTTTCTGTGAGATTTCCCAGGAGCTGGTTCTTAAGGTATATTTGATTGCACTAAGAACTGCCAGATGTTCTCCAGAATGGCTAAGCCTGGGACCATTTGCATTCTCACCATAAGTGCATGCATGAGGCTCCTGTTACTCATGTTCTCAGAGCATGAGATATCACATTTTGCATATGACCAGTTGTTCCACTACCATTCATCGCAAGACTGAATTGACTCCACTGAATTGTCTTTGCACTTGTGTTAAAACTCAATGGACCACTGCCGTCCTCGCAGCGCGTCAGAGCCAACTTTCTCGCTGTCGGTGGTTCCTGCTGCCTCCGAAATGCCGCTGGAGAACCTGGAGGAGGAGGGTCTGCCCAAGAACCCCGACCTGCGCATCACGCAGCTGCTCTTCCTGCTGAGCCTGCCGGAGCACCGCGGGGATGCGGCGACATGGCTCCTTATTATGAAGCCTTGTGCAAACCCTCGACTGGCAGATGGACATGGACCACCTTAATAAAATGAAGAAGGCAAATGAAGAAGAGCTGAAGCATTTGGATGAGGAGCTGGAGGATGCAGAGAAGAATCTGGGGGAGAGTGAGATTCGGGATGCAATGATGCAAAAGCTGAGTACCTGTATCAGATAGGCGACAAGACGCGGGGGCAAACTCCTCTCTGTTCAGTTACTCGGGAAGCTGGGGTTGGAGGACGCTAGTTCTACACCGGCCTCAGCAAAGGAGAGAGGCCCTCCTCAATTGAGCAGAGGCCTATTCTCCAAACAGTGAACAAACAGGGTCAGGAGCAGCCGTGGTTAAGCGCATTTGGGGTCCATCCCTGGGACCCAGAAGAACACAGAACAGAAGAAGCAAACACAGTGTTTTCTTCTTGGGAAAGAAGCTCTTTCTCCGTCTCAGAGAGGAGTGGAGAAATCCTACTTCTGACTCTGTTGGGGAGCATGTGACTTGGTTCCAGCTCTGAATCTTTAGTTAGTGACTAATTGACCTGTGAGAAGTTACTTGCACTGAGCCTCAATATGAGGATGAGAAAATAGGAAGCTGCCTCGTGTGCTGAGTTGCCAGATCTGAGGCAGGTGCAGGCTCAGGACCTGGCACAGGAAGATGAAATGGCCAGGAGGGCAGGGACGTTCCCTCGGTCCCTGTTGGACTCAGAATGGAGTGTCGCCTGTCGTCCTTGCTCCCTCCTCTCTGTGACTGCCTCATCTGTGTGTTTGTGAGTGACCAGCCTGTGACCCCAGCATTAGAGGCTCCCCAGGTGATACAGTATGAGGAACAGAGCAAAGCTGCGCCAGGGGACCTGTCCAGGCTGGTGCAGACATTCAAGGTGCTAGTGGTGGAGGACATCATCAATGACATGCAGAGGGGCAACGAGGCCTTCGTCCACAAATTCCTGCGCACCTACCAGAGTCTGACCAGCACCCACAAGCTGATGGAGCAGCTGTGCAGAAGCTGCAGTGCCACCAGAAGTGCCTCCAGCAGAACAGCCCCAGTTTCCGGCGACGCAGCTCATGGCCATACCTGCTGAGCTGGGGGAAGATCCACCATCCAAATGGACAACAGATCCACCGTGGCACCATCAGCAGAGGGAGTGCCAGGGCCTCCACAGGCCACCGGGACACCTGGGGCCCAGGAGGCAGCTCAGCCGCCAGCCACCAGCCCAGAGGTCGTTCACCCCTGCTTTCCTGGGGCTGTCAAGGGCAAGACCTGTGTCCACATGTCTTGGAATGGAGTCTTTCCCTCTCTGGTGGCAGCAGTTGCAGACACCAAGAAGTTAGAAGGGGAAGGTGCAGGAGGAGCCAAGGCTAAGCCCACTCCACTCCTTCCTTGTTCCCAACAGAAGAGGTCTCTTTACGTTGTCACAGTTATCCATAGGTGTGTTTCACGGTGACCTGCACTCACACAGCCAGGTCTGAAGGTGCCATTCCCTCATCTTTGACAGCACCAGGTCACCAGAGGTGGACGTTTGCCCAGCTGATGACAGAGCACTCCTTCCCACCTGTGTCCACCTCCCCTCAGAGGCTGACATTGGTTCATGTTCAATGCTACCTTTCCTCCCCTTTGAATATCCCTTTACTCTGCTGTAGTGGACAGGGTGGACCCCTGCCTGGCGGTCGAGGCCCTGCCCTCTCCCCTCCAGCCTCCAGGTCCCCAACCTTGTCTGTGAAGACAACCCCACTCAAACGCGGGTCACACCTTCTGATTTTTGCTACTCCATGGTTAACAACCTTCAGAGCTTTGATCCTCCTCAGAGCTGTGCTCACTCATGGTGGTTCCAGGGTGGCCAGCTACTGAACCCGCCTCCCCTCCTCTAGCAGTGCACTGCGGGCCTGTCCTGGAGTGAGCCCTGTCCCCATCTGTGGTCCCTGGAAGGGTTAGTTCTCCACAGTCCTTCCTCAACTGCCTTCTTTTTCAGAGATGAACTGGGGACTCTCAGAACATTTCACTTCTATAGGTCACAGCTTCAAGCCCACCTTGATGATAGCAGCAGCCACTGGTGTCCGCCTGGACTGCAGTGCGTGCACACAGTGACGTGGAATCCAGTTTCACAATGATATGTTTTCCCGTAGGAAACGGGCATGTTTCTTTATATATCAGTGTTTGGGTTATTTCTTCCAAATAGATTTTAGGATTCTAATGTAGGCTGCATTTCTTTCTTACAAATAGATTAATAATGTTCTATTCCTTTTTATTAATTTTTGTAGTATTAATAAGTTGTTGCCAATTTTGTTGGAAATGAGAAATTTTTCGTAGTTTAAAAGAGAAACAGGGTTAGAGGAAGCTACTGATTGTTGCACATTTGCCTTCTTTGTATCTACAAAACAAAAACTCTTTCTCATAATAAGCAGTGAGCAGGTTTCCGAGTTATAAAATCAAAATGACTAGGAAGAAAGGGCCAGCGGCCTTCTGCTCCCTCACTGTGCCCCCCAGAGCTACGTGTGTGGACAGGGCCCAGTGAGCTGGCCTTTGCCCTCCAGGATGGAGTGGCAGGCCACGTGGGCACTCAGCCCGTGTCTTCCCCAAGCTTTGGCAAATGTGCTTCACATGTTTTAACAGTTTCCTTCTATTGCTATTGGACTCAGTGTGTTTTTGTTTGGGATGAATACATATCAGCCTGTGAAGCTCTAAAAAAAAAAAAAAAAAAAAAAACTCAATGGATCATATATCTGTGCATCTACTGATGGACTTTCATTTGTTCCATTGATCTACTCGCCTATCATTATGCTAATATCACACTGATTACTGTTGCTTTCCATTGTCTTAAAATCAGGTCGTATAAGTTCTCCACTTTTTTTGCAAAGTTAGTTTTGGTTATTCTAGATTATTTACACTTCCATATGAATTCTAGTTATTTGTTTGTTTTAATACTGGTAGTGGTAAAGAAGCTCTTTACCGCTGAGCTACAATCCTTTTTACTTTTTTTGAAACAGGGTCTTGCTCAGTTGCTGAGAGTCTTGCTAAATTGCCCAGGCTGCCCTCAAATTTACAATCTTTCTGCCTCAGCCTCTGGAGTCACTGGGATTATAGATGTGCACCACCACAACCAGCTCCATATAACATTTTAGATTCAACTTGTTGATTTCTACAAAAAGCATGCTGAAATTTTTGAGATTACACCCAACCTATAGATCAGTTTGGAGAGAGCTGACATCTTAGCAAAATTGTTTTTCAATTCATTAACATGGCATATTTCTCCATTTAAGTCTTTTTCTCATAGCAATGTTTTTTTCAGTGTATAGGATTTTCACATCTTTCATCGATTACCCCTAAATATTTCAAGTTTTGTGTATTATAAACGGCATTGTCCTGGCTTTAGTTTCCAATAGTATTTTGCTAGTACATAAGAATGAAATTCATTTCTGGATAATGATCTTGTATCTTGCAACCTTACTAAACTAGTTCTAGTATCTTTTTTGTTATGTTCATTAGAATTTTCTATGAAAATGATTGTATCATCTAAAAATAAGGACAATTTTAGTTGTTTTGTTGCAGTCTGGGGATTGAACTCTACCACAGAGTTACATCCTCAGTTCTTTTTATTTTTTATTTTGAGACAGTCTTGCTAGTCGCCAAGGTTGGTCTTCCTGTTTCAGCCTCGAGTCACTGGGATCACAGGCATGCACCACGGAATCATCAGACAAGCTCACTGTAATTGTGATTTCTGTGTCCCTATTGATTAGTGCTGTGGGAAGCCATCCTTATTTAGCAGAATAAGACTAGGTTGGGCCATGGGATGCAGATGCCTGGCTTTAGGAACTGCCAGGAAGCATGTTGTGCTGTGGGGGAGTGGTTCCCTGTCTCCTTCTGGAATATTCTCCCTAAGGGAATGGCTCCCCTAACTCCACCCTATTCTGTCCATCACAGAAGAAGCTCCCCCCAGTCCTGGCCCCCTTTTACCTGTATATTATAAACAAAAGAGAGTTGGGTGAGTTGTTGTAAGAGGCCAGAGCTGGTATGGCCAGACCCGTCATGCCCTCTCATTTAAAAAGAATATTGGGGGAGATCCAAGATGGTGGACTAGAGGGAGGCTGTGTTCCTTGTCGCTCCATAACTCCGGTTACAAGCAGAGGATATCTGTTTCTTGGTGAGGCAGTTTTTGCTGCTTATCGATCCCCTGCTATTTACCCCATTTGCTATAATCACCTGCAGTCTGCCAGCATATTGACGCCTTTTTCGAGTGCAGATTGCTCATTGTCAGGTGCCTATCATCCACCATTTGCCTGCCTCTTGCCTGTCCATCGCCTGCCTTACACCTATCCATCACCCAACAGGTGATTCACCTCCCAATCATCCGACAACAGTCAGCAACTGATCACCAACCGCCAGTGGAGCACCAGCTGCCTGTTTCCTGAAAGTTCACTGTCACAGTACCTGCAGGTTTGATCAAACGTGGCTGCTGCCATTTTGAGACAACAGCCAGGCCCCATAGGACCCCTGGCCAGACTGACTGAGCCCTGTCTCCAGGATCCCTTCAGCCTGACCGATCACTCCCTACCTCTGGGGCCCTCACATCGACTGACTGCTCCCTGCGGCCAGGATCCCCAGACCAACTGACTGTGCCCTATCACCAGGACCCCAGACCGACTGATTGCACCCGGCCTCCAGGATCCCACAACCACACCAAACACACCCAACGTCCGGGACCCCTGCCTGACCAACCACACCCCGCCTCCAGGACCTCCAGCTGACCATGTCCACACCCTGAGCTGCAGTTCCCCATTTGTCAACACATTTGGAAGCCAGAGCGGCCATCTTGGATTATCCTGGAAGCAGAAGCTCCCATCTTTAGGTGGGACAAATCTCATCCTGAGACACCTGCTGGAGACTGGAAGCTCATTGTCAGGTACCTTTCATACATCAGGTTACTGAAGACTGGGAGGTTTGAATAGTATATGACTGTTATAGTGTAGTTTTTCTTTCTTTTTTCTTCTCCTTTTTGAAAATTTTAAAGTTTTTATTTCTTTACTTTTCTTGCTCTCTTTTCCTTTTGTTTACCTGTTCCCTCAGAGTCTCTTTCTCCTTTTTTTTGCATGCTAACATCCAATTTCTTTTGATTACACTCTCACACTTTCTATTATCTAGAACTTCTGTATATTCTTTTCTTATCCCATTAACAGCCACATTCTACATCCCTCTGCATCCTCTTTGTCCTCCATTAGAAACTGCAAACCTTATTGCAAATCTGTTTGTTTTATTGAAGATAATATTTAAACTCATTCTGTTTACTATGACAATATTGTTATTGTCCTCATAGGGGCTATTTGGTTTAGGATTGCATACGTCTGAATTGGGCACTGCTAATATTGATCTCCCCTTAAAGAAAAGGTTTTGGAAACCCATAGGGCCACTATAAGCCTATAGGGGGAAATCTGCAATACCCCAGATCTGCACTGCTAGAGGGGAAGATACATGAACAACATGAAAAAACAAGGGAAGAAAATGATCCAAACATCTAGATTCTACATAAATAGAATCCAATGACAGTATGTTAGAAGAAATGTCAGAAAAGGACTTCAGATTATACATGACTAAGATGATTCGTGAAGCAAAGGATGAGATAAGAGAGCAAATGCAGGCAATGAATGATAATACCAATAACCTGAAAGAGCAACTGCAGGAAGAAAAGATCATTTCAACAAAGAGATAGAGTTTCTCAAAAAAAAAAAAAAAAAAAAAAAAAAAAAAACCCAAATGGAAATCCTTGAAATGAAGGAAACAATAAACCAAATAAAATATTCAATGGAAAGTATCACCAAAAGACTAGACCACTTGGAAGACAGAACCTCAGACAATGAAGACAAAATATTTAGTTTTGAAAATAAAGTTGCCCAAACAGAGAAGATGGTAAGAAATCATGAACAGAATCTCCAAGAACTATGGGACATCATGAAAAGACCAAATTTAAGAATTATTGGGATTGAGGAAGGCACAGAGATACAAACCAAAGGAATGAACAACCTATTCAATGAAATAATATCAGAAAATTTCCCAAACCTGAAGAATGAAATGGAAAATCAAATACAAGAGGCTTACAGAACACCAAACGCACAAAATCACAACAGATCCACACCAAGGCACATTATAATGAAAATGCCTAACATTCAAAATAAAGATAGGATTTTGAAGGCCATGAGAGAAAAGCATCAGATTACATATAGGGGGAAACCAATATGGATAGCAGCAGACTTCTCAACCCAGACTCTAAAAGCTAGAAGGGCCTGGAACAACATATTTCAAGCTCTGAAAAAACATGGTTGCCAACCAAGAATCCTATACCCAGCAAAACTTACCTTCAGATTTGAAGATGAAATAAAATCCTCCCATGATAAACAAAAGTTAAAAGAATTTACAAATAGAAAGCCTGTGCTACAGAATGTTCTCAACAAAATATTCCATGAGGAGGAAATGAAAATCAACAATGTAGGTCAGCAAAGGGAGGAACTACCTTAGAGAAAAACCACTCACAGGGGAAACCAAGCCAAATTAAAAACCAAAAATAAGACCAAATGATGGGGAATACAAATCATATCTCAATAATAACCCTGAACGTTAATGGCCTAAACTCATCAATCAAAAGACACAGACTGGCAGAATGGATTAAAAAGAAAGACCCAACAATATGCTGCCTGCAAGAGACTCATCTCATAGAAAAAGACATCCACAGACTAAAGGTGAAAGGATGGGAAAAAACCTACCATGCAAATGGACTCAGTAAAAAAGCAGGGGTTTCCATCCTTATATCAGATAAAGTGGACTTCAAGCCAAAGTTAGAAGGGATAAAAAGAAGGACATTTCATACTGCTTAAGGGAACCATAAATCAGGAAGACATAACAATATTAAATGCCCCAAACAATGGTGCATCCCTGTACATCAAACAAATCCTTCTCAATTTCAGGAATCACATAGACCACAACACAATAATTCTGGGTGACTTTAACACACCACTGTCACCACTGGATAGATCTTCCAAACAAAAACCAACCAAAGAAACCATAGAACTCAATAACACAATCAATAACCTAGACTTAACAGACATATATAGAATATTCCATCCATCAATGAGCAGATTCACTTTCTTCTCAGCAGCACATGGAACCTTTTCAAAAATAGACCATATGTTATGCCACAAAGCAGCCCTTAGAAAATGCAAAAAAAAAAAAAATAGAGATACTGCCTTGTGTTCTATCAGATCATAATGGAATGAGAGTAGAAATCAATGACAAAATAAAAAACAGAAATTACTCAAACACCTGGAGACTAAATAATATGCTATTGTTTGAAACATGGATAACAGAAAACATCAGGGAGGAGATAAAAATTCTTAGAGGTCAATGAGAATGACGATACAACATATCAAAATCTTTGGGACACTATGAAAGCAGTACTAAGAGGAAAATTCATTGCATGGAGCGCATTCCAGAAAAGAATGAAAAGTCAACAACTAAATGACCTAACATTACAGCTCAAAGCCCTAGAAAAAGAAGAACAGAATAACAGCAAAAGTAGTAGAAGACAGGAAATCATTAAAATCAGAGCTGAAATCAATGAAATTGAAACAAAAGAAACAATTCAAAAAATTGACAAAACAAAAAGTTGGTTCTTTGAAAAAGTAAACAAAATAGACAAACCCTTAGCCACACTAACAAAGAGGAGAGAGAAAAACTCAAATTACTAAAATTCATGATGAAAAAGGAAATATCACGACAGACACCACTGAGATACATAACATAATGAGAAGCTACTTTGAAAATCTGTATTCCAACAAAATAGAAACTACTGAAGACACTGACAAATTTCTAGAGACATATGCTCCTCCCAAACTGAACCAGGAGGACATATACAATTTAAACAGATCAATATCAAGCAATGAAATAGAAGAAGCCATTAAAAACCTACCATCCAAGAAAAGCCCAGGACCAGACAGATTCTCAGCCGAGTTCTACAAGACCTTCAAAGAAGAACTCATTCCAACACTTCTTAAAGTATTCCAGGAAATAGAAAAGGAGGGTACCCTACCAAACTCATTCTATGAAGCTAATATCACCCTCATACCCAAACCAGGAAAAGACACATCAAGGAAAGAAAATTTTAGACCAATATCCTTGATGAATATAGATGCAAAGATCCTTAACAAAATATTGGCAAACCGTATTCAAAAACATATTCAGAAAATCGTGCACCACCATCAAGTGGGGTTCATCCCTGGAATGCAAGGATGGTTTAACATCCGTAAGTCAATAAACATAATCCATCATGTTGATAGACTTAAGGATAAGAATCATATGGTTATTTCAATTGATGCAGAAAAAGTGCTCAACAAAATACAACACCCCTTCATGCTCAAAACACTAGAAAAAATAGGGATAGTAGGAACATACCTGAACATTGTAAAGGCTATGTATGCTAAGCCCATGGCCAACATCATTCTTAATGGAGAAAAACTGAAACCATTCCCTTTAAAAACGGGAACAAGACAAGAATGTCCTCTTTCACCACTTCTATTCAACATTGTCCTCGAAACTCTAGCCAGAGCAATTAGACAGACTAAAGAAATTAAAGGGATATGAATAGGAAAAGAGAAACTTAAGCTGTCACTATTTGCTGATGACATGATTCTATATTTAGAGGATCCAAAAAACTCCTCCAGAAAACTTCTAGACTTCATCAATGAATTCAGCAAAATAGCAGGCTATAAAATCAACACGCATAAATATAAAGCATTTTTATACGCAAACAATGAAACATCTAATGGGAAATGAGGAAAACAACTCCATTTGCAATAGCCTCAAAAAAAATAAAATACTTGGGAATCAATCTAACCAAAGAGGTAATCTCTACAATGAAAACTACAAAACATTGAAGAAAGAAATTGAGGAAGACCTTAGAAGATGGAAAGCTCTCCCATGTTCTTGGATAGGCAGAATTAATATTGTCAAAATGGCCATACTACCAAAAGTGCTATACAGATTCAAAGCAACTCCAATTAAAATCCCAATGATGTACCTTACAGAAATAGAGCAAGCAATCATGAAATTCATCTGGAAAAATAAGAAACCCAGAATAGCTAAAGCAATCCTTAGCAGGAAGAATAAAACAGGGGGTATTGCAATAGCAGAACTTCAACTATACTACAAAGCAATAGTAACAAAAACGGCATGGTATTGGCACCAAAATAGACAGGTACAGAATAGAGGACATGGACACAAACCCAAATAAATACAATTTTCTCATACTAGACAAAGGTGCCAAAAATATGCAATGGAGAAAAGATAGCCTCTTCAACAAATGTTGCTGGGAAAACTGGAAATCCATATGCAACAGAATGAAAATAAACCCCTCTCACCCTGCACAAAAATCAACTCACAATGGATCAAGGACCTTGAAATCAGACCAGAGACCCTGCATCTTATAGAAGAAAAAGTAGGTCCAAATCTTCAACTTGTTGGTTCAGGATCAGACTTCCTTAACAGGACTCCCATAGCACAAGAAATAAAAGCAAGAATCAATAACTGGGATAGATTCAAACTAAACAGCTTTCTCTCAGCAAAGGAAACTATCAGCAATGCGAAGAGAGAGCCTACAGAGTGGGAGAATATCTTTGCCACTCATACTTCAGATAGAGCACTAATTTCCAGAACGTATAAAGAACTCAAAAAACTCTACACAAAGAATTCAAATAACCCAATCAACAAATGGGCTAAGGATATGAACGGACGCTTCACAGAAGATGATCTACAAGCAATCAACAAACATATGAAAAAATGTTCACCATCTTTAGTAATAAGAGAAATGCAAATCAAAACTACACTAAGATTCCATCTCACCCCAATTAGAATGGTGATTATCAAGAATACAAGCAACAATAGGTGTTGGAGAGGATGTGGGGAAAAAGGTACACTCATACATTGCTGGTGGGGCTGCAAATTAGTGCAGCCACTCTGGAAAGCAGTGTGGAGATTCCTTAGAAAACTTGGAATGGAACCACCATTTGACCCAGCTATCCCACTCCTCGGCCTATACCCAAAGGACTTAAAATCAGCATACTACAGAGATACAGCCACATCAATGTTCATAGCTGCTCAATTCACAATAGCCAGAATGTGGAACCAACCTAGATGTCCTTCAATTGATGAATGGATAAAGAAACTGTGATATATATATATATATATATTGTGTGTATATATATATATACACACACAATGGAATATTACTCAGCTATAAAGAATAATAAAATTATGGCATTTGCAGGCAAATGAATGAAACTGGACAATATCATGCTAAGTGAGATAAGTCAATCTCAAAAAACCAAAGGATGAATGATCTCGCTGATAAGCGGATGATGACACATAATGGGGGGTGGGAGGGGGGCAAGAATGGAGGAAGGAGGGACTGTATAGAGGGAAAAGAGGGGTGGGAGGGGTGGGAGGGGTGGGAGGGGTGGGGGGAGGAAAAAATAACAGAATGAATCAAACATCATAACCCTATGTAAATGTATGATTACGCAAATAGTATGCTGTTACTCCATGTACAATCAGAAACAACATGTATCCCATTTGTTTACAATAAAAATAAATTTAAAAAAAAGAATATTGGCTCTTGTGTGTTTATTGAGTAGATAATTTTTTGGTTAATTGAGTGATATACTGCCAACACCATCCTCTGGCAGTTAACCCTTTTCTCATCCTTATGGGACATGGCAGAGAGGCCCCCCACATAGTGCTGACCATCCTTTCATGTGTTTACCAGCCATTGGTTATGTCTTCTCTGGAGGAATGTATATTCAGATCCTTTGCCCAGTTTTTCAAATTAGGTTGTCTCTTTATTATTGAGTTGTAAGAGTCCTTTGTATATTCTAGATACAGGTTCCTTATCAGATATATGATTTGCAAATATCTTTTTCTGTCCTGTAGATTCTTTTTATTTCCCTCATGGTGTCCTTTGAAGCACAAAAGTTTTACATTTTGGTGAAGTCCAGTTTATTTATTTTATTTTTGGTTGCTTGTGTTTTTGGTGTCATAGATAACCTAACCTCACAAAGATTACTCCTATATTTTCTTCTGAAAGTTGTATAGTTTTAGCTCTTATATTTAGGTCTTTGATCTGTTATGAGTTATTTTGGGGGTATGGTGTGAGAAAGCTATTCAACTTCATTCTTTTATATGTGGATATCCAGTTGACCCAGCACCATTTGTGAAAAAAATCATTCTTTGTCCAATTAATTGTTTTGGTACCCTTAGCTGAAAATCAATCAACTGAGAATGCAAGGGTTAATTTTGGATTCTCAATACTATTCCATTAATATACTTGTCTGTCCTGACATTGGATAACTGTAGATTTGTAAGAAGTTTTAAAGTTGGGAAATGTGGATTCTCCAACTTTGTTCTTTTTCAAGATGGTTTTGGTTATTCTTGGTCTCTTGTCAGTTTTTCAAAGAAGACAGCTGGGATTTTGATAGGGACTGTGTTTGCTCCATAGATTCATAAATCCATAAACATGGCTTTTCTTTCCATTTATTCAGATATTCTTCATTTCTTTCTGCAATGTTTTATAGTTTTCAGAGTATATGCTTTGCACTTTTGTTATATTTATTCCTAGGTATTATATTCTTTTTGATGTTCTTAAAAATGAATTGTTTTCTTAATTTCATTTTTAGATTGTTCATTGATAATATATGTAAGTACAATTTATTTTCAAGTCTAGAGTTACAGCTCAGTGGTAAGAGTGTTTACCTAGTGTGCACAAGGCACTGGGTTTGATTCCAGAACTGGAAAAAAGAAAACAGGTACAATTTATTTATTTATTTTTTTTATTTCAATTTTTTAGTACTGGGATTAACCCCAGGGGCACTTGGCCACTGAGTTACATCTTCAGCATTTTTAAATTTTTTATTTGGAGACAGGCTCTCACTAAGTTGCTTAGGGCCTCGCTAAGTTACTGAGGCTGGTCTTGACCCTTTGATCCTCCTGCCTCAGCCTCCCAAATTGCTGGATTATAGGTGTGTGCCTCCATGCCTGGCCCAAAGCTAATTCTTTGAGATCAATTGTAATTGTATTACACAGGGTACTCCAGGGAAATAGAACCAATAGGATAAATGTAGATCTATATGAGAAGATTTATTATAGAAATTGACTCACACAATTAGGAATGCTGAGGAGTTCCATGATATACTATCTGTAAGCTGGGGATTCAGGAAAGCTAGCATGTAAATGAGCCTGGGTTCAAGGGCACAAGAACAAGGACAGCCAATAGTATGATTTCCAGTCTGAAGTCAAAGGTCTGAGAACTGGGGCAGAGGGTAGGGAAAAGGGTGTAAACCCTAGAGTTCAAAGGCCTGAGGATCAGGAGTTCCAGTGTTTGAGGGCAGAAGTTGGATGTCCTCAAAAAGAGAATTCAACCTTCCTATGCCATTGTGCTTTACCATGCCCTCAAAGATTGAATGAGGGTGGGTCTTTATTCAGTTTTCTGAATTAAATCCTAATCTCTTCTAGAAACACCTTCACAGACACATTAAGAAATAATGAATCTAAGTATCCCTTAACCCATGCAAGCTGGCAGTAAAATAACCATCACAGCAACAAACCTTTAAAATGAACAGGGGGGGGGGGGGGGGAAGACACAAATCATCAGTGTCAGAAATGAGAAAGGTGGCAATACTATAGAATCTACACATACTAAAAGGATCATACGTTTATGTCAATAAATACCACAATTTAGATGAAATAGACCAATTTCTTTTCTTTTTCTCTGCCCCCCACTCCCCCACCCAGTACTGGGGATTGAACCCAGGGCCTTGTGCATGCTAGGCAAGTACTCTACCACTCACTGAGATACATCCTCGAACTGAGTGTGTTCGTGGGTGTGTTACTGGAGAGTGAACCTAGGAGCACTCTACCAGAGACTACATCCCCAACCCCTTTTTAAATTTTTATTTTGAGACTAAATTGCCCAGGTTGGCCTCCAACTTTTGATCCTCTTGCCTCAGCCTCTGGAGTAGCTGGGATTACAGGCATTCACCATTGCTCCAGGCTTAAACAAATTTCTTTTTTTTTTTTTTAATGTTTACTTAGTATTTTGTTTTGTTTTGTTTTCAGTTGTCAATGGACATTTATTTATTGATTTATTTATATGTGGTGCTGAGAATCGAACCCAGTGCCTCACACGTGCTAGGCAAGCACTCTACCACTGAGCCACAACCCCAGCCCCAAATTTCTTGAAAGACATAAAGTACCATATTTACTCAAGAGGAAATAATTCTGTACAGCCTTTGTCTACTATATAAACTGAATTTGCAGTTCAATAATTTTCCTTCAAAGAAAGCCTCAGTGTCAATACCCAGTGTACATTATCCTCAAATCTTTCTACACAGGCAAAGGGAAGCAGCAGCAACACCATCCTTCAGTTGACATTAAAAACACTTAAATCCATGAGCTAACTGTAAAATGTATGTTATTAGAAAAAGCTAAAAATAGCATGCTACAAATTAAGAAAATGTGCAAGCTAATTATGTCAGCACTAAACAATTTACTAAAAATGAACTCCAGGAATATTTTCAAAACTAGGCCGTGAGACTGACTGGATTCCTCTAACATGTGGAAACCGGATCTTAAGAGCTGACAAAATATCAGTCTAGGAAAGAAAGCACAGAACTATTGTATTTGTTGGGATAAAATTAAAGAAATGGTGACTCATACAAATAAATGGTTTTCTACTTTATAATGAAATATATCTTCTGCCTAAGAGACACATACTTTTGTGACCCTGTCAAGAACCTTAGCTTTGCCCAGACTCAGCTGCCTTATTTATGAAATATATGATAAAAAGTCTGACTAAAGGCCAAGGTTATACCAAAAGAGTACTCGTACTGGCCTTTCAACTCCAAGAGCTATAATTCTATGAAACCTGCAACACCAATGCTAAATCAGTGTAAGAACATTGCCATCTTTATGCAAAGTCCAATCTCCAAGCATGGTGGCACATGCCTGTATCCCAGTGGCTCAGGAGACTGAGGCAGGAGGATCCCAAGTTCAAAGCCAGCCTCGGCAATTTAGCAGGAATCTAAGCAATTTAGTGAGTCCCTATCTCAAAATAAAACACAAGGGGCTGGGGTTGTGGTTCAGTGGTAGAGCGCTTGCCTACGGTGCGTGAGGCACTGGGTTCAATTCCCAGCACCATATAAAAAACGGTAAACAAAATAAAGGTATTGTTTCCATCTACAACTAAAAAAAATAAAACACAAGACGGGCTGGGGATGAAGCTCAGTGGTAGAGTGCCCCTAAGTTCACTCCCAGTACCACAATAAGTAAATAAATAAAATAAAAAACAAAAAACTGGGGCTGGGGAGATAGCTCAGTCAGTAGAGTGCTTGCCTTGTAAGCACGAGGCCCTGGGTTCGATCCCCAGCACCCAAAAAAAAAAAAAACTAATCACCAATCAGGAGCAATGGACACTGTAGGCTTTGGATGTGCTTCCTGTGGAAAGAATACAACATGACTTATGCCACGTGACATGTTCCAGATCAGAAAGCATAACCTGAATCTAGTTTTAAGAAAACATTGGGGGGAAAAAAACAAATGGATGCTGGGTGTGGTGGAACACTCCTGTAATTCCAGCAACTCGGGAGGCTGAGACAGGAGAATCACAAGTTTGAGGCCAGCCTCAGCAAGGCCCTCAGAAACTTAGCGAGAACCTGCTTCAAAATTAAAAATTAAAAAGGGGCTGGGAGGCTGAGGATATAGTTCAGTTGGTAGAGTGCTTGCCTCACATACACAAGGCAAAAAAAAAAAAAGGGCTGGGGATGTGGCTCAGTAGTTATGTATCCTGTAACAAAAAAAAAAAAAAAAAAAGAACGCACATTCTCTAACATTCTATAACTGTCTGTCCTATATTGTTTTTAATGTCAATGTCATTAAATAAAAAAGTCTGAGGAACTATTTTATATTAAAGGAATAATCTCAAATGCAACAAAATGTACTACATAATTCTGGACTGAATACTGTGTGAGGGTAAAAATACTATAAAGGGAATTACTGGGACAATTGACAATTTTGGAATATGAACTTTAGAGTGCCAATATTAAATTTCCTGAATTTGATAACTGTACCATGGTTATCTTAAGAGAATATTCTTGCTCTTGGGAAGTATGCATTAGAGTATTAAGAGATAAAGAGACCAACTCTCGAATATTTCAGAAAAAATGAATATAGTACATATGTAGAGAGAATAATATGTCAAAATACTAAAAATCAATAAATCTGAGGGCTGGGAATGTGGCTCAGTGGTAGAGCACTTGCATATGTGAAGCCCTGGGTTCAGTCCCCAACACTGAAAAAAAGTTAATAAATCTGGACAAAAAGCACACATATGTTGTGGTCTCTGTAACTATTTTTGCAATTTTTCAATGAGTTTGAAATTATTTCAAAATAAAAAGATTTTTTAAAGGTACATAGACAGAAGAGGAATAGCCAGATGAGGACCTAGGATACATAAAAACAGTTCCAAGAATCCAGTTACATGCTGACTTGACTGTAGCTTGTCCGCTTTCATTCGCTTTCCTAAAAAAAGGGCTGAGACCCAGTTGCCACATCACCACAGGTCCCCTGACCCCTGGCTTTTCAGCTTCCCAGCACTGGCCTGCTACCCTATGAAGGGCACCATCTTCCTTTTGCCTCTGGAAGACTTTCACTTCTTTCTATTTTGTTTTGTTTTTAGCATTGGGGATTGAATTTAGGGGTGCTTTACCACTGAGCTACATCCCCAACCTTTTTCATTTTAAATTTCAAAGACAGGGTCTCCCTACGTTATTGAGGCTAGCCTCTAACTTGTGATCCTACTGCCTCAGCCACCCAAATTGCTGGGATTACAGGAGTGTGCCACCACACTCGGTCCAATGCCTTTGTTTTCCCGTTTGCTAGAAATTTAATTTCCATGCACCAAAGGCAAGATGGGTAATTAAACCTTCAAATCGCCTCATCCTTCCAATAAGCACTAGATACATAGTATATGATTAATAAAACAGTCCTAATACCCACACCTATGAATGATACACACTTGTCAATAGAAGCAGGTTCGATCCATGTTTAAGAGCCAAGTGAGATAGATGGTCCTAGTATTTTTTTTGGGTGGGGGCAGTACTGGGGATTGAACTCAGGGGCACTCAACCACTGAGTCACATCCCCAGCCCTATTTTGTATTTTATTTAGGGTCTCCCTGGGTTGCTTAGCGCCTCACTTTTGCTGAGGATGGCTTTAAACTCTAGATCCTCCCGCCTCAGCCTCTTGAGCTGTTGGGATTACAGGCATGTACCACCACGCCCAGCAAGATGGTCCTAGTTTTTGATTCCACAACTTATAAATTGTATGACTGAAGTTGGGTGTGATGGAGCACACCTATAATCTCAGCAACTCAGGAGGTTGAGGCAGGAGGGTCACAAATTACAGGCCAGCCTTGGTAATTTAGAAAGACCATCTTTTAAAATACAAATAAAAAAGGGATGGAGATGTAGCTCAGTGGTGGAGCAGTACTGGGTTAAATCCCCAGTACTAGGGGAACCAAAACAAAACAAAAAAAAGATATATGACTGAGAGTAAGTTAACTGGTTCCTGAAGGTCACTAACCATTCACTAAGCCTTAGTACCCACCTAGAAAGTACCAGATACCATTGCTGGAGGCAGCAGCACAAAACATCCACTCTGATAGCTTGCATTCTAGTTGGGCGAGACAGAAAATTAAAAATAAATACTTAAGAGTATGCTAAATGCTATTCATGCTTTAGAGAAAAACACAGCACATAAGGGGACAGGATCAGCAAGAACAGGAGATGCAAATGTAATTTTAAACACTCAAGGAAGGCTTCACTGGAGAGATGACATCTGAACAAACACTTAAGGTAATGACGTAGATGGAGGGACACTGAAGCGAAAAGAGACATTGTGTACAGAGGTCCCAGAGCAGAGAAGTGCCTCAGGTGAAGGATAACTGAGAAGGAATCAGTCCTTCTTTTTTCTTTCTTTATTTATTCTTGGTGCCAGGGATTGAACCCAGGGGGTGCTTAACACTGAGCCACATCCCCAGCCTTTTTTATATTTTATCTAGAGGCCACTGTGCCTGGCTGGAATCAGCCCTTCGATGGCAGGAAAGGGAGTTACACCTACCGGGTATTCAAAGAAAAGAGGGAGGGGAGAGGGGAGAGAAAGAGAAAGAGATACTTTGAGGCTGAATTTTGGGAACAAGGAAAAGAAGCACTAGTGTCATAAAGTTGAAGAAAAATAGGCAATTACTTTTTTTTAGGTCCTGTACTTCTGAACTTCTCTTAATAATATTTCTCAAATGGAAAAGATTCAAGGAATTTGAAAATTTTTGGTTTTGTTTTTGCTTTATGGCTTTGCCTTGAATTGAAATTCTCCCTTTTAATTATATTTTGAGACATTTTTCAGATATCCAGAATCACTTAAGATTAGGGTTTGACAAAATTTTTTAAAGATTAGGATTTGAAGTTCATATTAATATTCTCAAAATAATTTTCTCATTTGAAAGTAAAATACCATTTATATAGGGAATGACAAGTTTATAGGGGAATTACTAGTAATTTATTAACAGAAAGACTTTTTTTTTCCCAAATGGACAAGAGAATTGGGTCTGATTTTCATGTCCTTTTGCTGTGGTTTGTACAGTCTGTATTTGCCTCTTCAATAACTTTGGATGACTTCTACATGACCACATTATTGTTTTCATAAATGATATTTTTAGGAATTGGAAATAACAAAAAGTCCTGGTAGACTTGCAACTTGTCCTTAATAACTTGTGTAGCTCAATTCTTTCCCAAAAAGTGACTGAGAAGCAACATCAGCCAAGATTTTAAGTGTTAAATGGGTGTGTGGGGGGGGGAGGATTGTTTTCTTTGTAGTTCTGGGGATGGAACCCAGGCCTCAGACAGGTTAGGCAAGTATTCTACACCCCAGTCCTTAGATGGATGTTTCTATGGAAAACAGTAGCAATCCCAGAAGACAGAACAGTGGTTTAGTTACTGGTTGGTTGTTGCTGCTATTTTTGTTTCTTGTTTTGTTTTTCACAGTACTGGGAATTGAACCCAGGGCCACTTTACCACTGAGCTACATCCCTCGCCCTCTTTATTTTGAGATGGGGTCTTGCTAAGGTGCTGAGGATCTTGCTAAGCTGCCAGGGCTGGCCGGTATCCTTCTCCCTCAGCCTTCCCAGCGGCTGGGATTACAAGTGTGAGCTACCACTCCCAGCTTGTTATTCCTTTAAATCCCCTTTATATATTTATATTTAATTTAAATTACAGAATTTTCTTTAGGGTGAGGATATTTCAAGGGTGGTAAGTGGACAAGGCTCTGGTCTCAAGACACAATCAGTGCCCATTTTGTCTTTAATGTCACCAAAGAACAGTTAGGCTTTTCTCTCCCCTAAAGAGTTTAGGGGAGTGTGGTGTGGTGGTGCATGCCTATAATCCCAGCGGAAGGCTAAGACACAAGGATCACAAAATCAAGGATCACAAAATCAAGGATAGCCTCGGCAATTTAGCAAGAACCTAAGCAAATCA
This sequence comes from Sciurus carolinensis, assembly GCF_902686445.1. Classification (NCBI taxonomy): domain Eukaryota; kingdom Metazoa; phylum Chordata; class Mammalia; order Rodentia; family Sciuridae; genus Sciurus; species Sciurus carolinensis. The sequence goes on from NC_062216.1 coordinate 113,181,514, forward strand.
GTGAGACCCTGTCTCAAAATAAAAAACAAAAAGGCTGGGGATGTAGCTCAGTAGTAAAGTGCCCCTGGATTAAATCTCCAGTGCCAAAAAATTAAAAAATGAAAATAAATAAAAATAAAAAATAAATTAAAAGGTTTGGGGGACTGGGGTTGTAGCTCAGCAGTAGAATGCTACAGGAAAAAAAAGGAGGGGTGGGGCTGGGGATGTGGCACAGCGCGGTTAAGTATCCCTGGGTCCACTCCCCAGTGCCAAAAAAAAAAAGAAAGTTTTTTTTTAGAGAAAAAAAATTGTTCCTTTATTTAGCCTTTCCTACCTGCCTTTTGTTTGGATTTTTTTAATGCTTTTTTTTAGTTATAGATGTACACATATCTTTATTTACTTATTTTTATGTGGTGCAGAGGATCAAACCCAGTGCCTCACATGTGCTAGGCAAGTGCTCTACCACTGAGCCACAACCCCAGTCCACTGCCTTTTGTTTAAAGTTCTCCATTATTTGGTTAGAATAAACTTCAAAACATACCAAGGCAATATACTTGAAATTTTAATTTTATTATGCTCCCATTACATAATTCATATTCATTACATAGTAAAAGGAAAAGGCACAAAAGCAAAAGGGGTCAATTTTAAAAATGCCTATTATCTCAACCTAGGGAAAACTGTTAATATTCTGGCATAGTTCATTTATCAGCCTTTTCCTATGTACTTCTGAACATTGCTCTGATATTACTAAATATAGTCTTATATCCAGCTTTTTCAACATATTATTTTTCTCATATTAATAAAAATCTCTGTAAATATAATTTTAATGAAAGAATAACATTGCATCCTATGGATATAACTTTTTAAGCATTCTCCTAATGCAGATATTTTAGCGAGGAGATTTAGTGGAATAAAACAGAGAGAAAAGGTTAAGGCTACTTTGTTTCCTAGAAAGGCTTTTTTGAGAACACGGGAGGCTCACAGGTCCTGGCCTAGCCGCTCCAGCTCGTTGAGGAGGAAGTCTATATCAGCACAGGTCAGAGTGGGGTTAGCCACCACCATGCGGAAGAAGTTACCGCGGCTCCCATGGGGCTGGTAGCCGATCATCATGGAGCCCTCCTTTACCATGCGCTCCTTGAGTACAGGGGCTACCTGTGGGCGTGGTAAAGAGAGTCTAGTTGCAGCCGGTCCGGTGAGAAGGCCAGCTGCCTGAACTACCCAGCCGGCCGCAGAGCTGTTTTTCCCTCCCACCCTGCCATTTTCTGGAAATACCTTCACTGCTTAGACCCTCACCTTGGCCCCGGTTTACTTTTCCACCACATCCAACTTGATTGGCCTTCTTCACCTTCTGCTTTATTCCTTATTTCTCCTACCTCCAAGACAGCTATAGGCAGGGTATCTTCTGCCAAATCCTGACTTTTCTGATTTCCAACCTTGCTTCAGTTTACCTCTAAATTTTAGACATCCTAAATGCCTTCTTCTCCCCTTTTCTGGTTCTTGTCCTTTTTTTTTCCCTCAGGGATTACCTAAGGTTACTTTACCACCAAGCTACATCCCTAGTCCTTTTGTACTTTTTATTTTTTAATTTGAGACAGGGTCTTGCTAACTTGCTAAGGGTCTTGCTAAGTTGCTGAGGCTGGCCTCAAACTTGTGATCCTCCTGCCTGAGCCTCCAGAGACACCAATTATAGGTGTGTGCCACCACTCCTGGATCCTGTAATATCTGATCTGTGCCATGTGATCTAGTATGAAATTTACATAACTGCCTTGAACATACTGGCTTCAAACAGATAACTCTTGCTTTCCACAATAACAACTCCATGAGGGCAAGAGGACTCTTGTCCTTTCAAATCATCTGCAGCATCTAATACTAGTACCCCCATTCCTAGGGACACAGACAGAACATACTTCCTTACCTCTAGAAGGTGTGTCAGATTGGCCTTTCTGTGTTTCTCTGTCCCCAGCATCATTGAAAAGACTCTTCCTGATATTTCTGCCTTACATCTCTGACCTGGGCCTGAGTTCCCCCCACAGGGGTCTGTGTGCTTCACACTGACTTTTCTGGGTTCTCCTGTGATGCCTCTTTCTGTCATCTTATTTCCCAGAAACATACCTTGCTCCTTATCACCACCCCACAACAAAGGACAAGTTGGTGTTGTCTTCCAGTTGCCTAACCCCCATCAGGAGCAAGAGACTGGTACCAGGACCTGACATATCAGGTATGGGCAGCAGGGGGCAGAAGCGCACCAGCTGCATCAGTTCCCTAACTTGGGTTACCCAGAGCCAGAGAAAGCCTACCTGAGACAGCCTTTCGCTGTAATCTGGACTCGCCTGCTTCCCCCGCAAGCTGGGGGGCACGAACCAAAAACACACGTTGACAAACTCAGGCTGAGGGAAATGAGGAAGGGGAAGTATGAGCTGAGAAAGGGGGACCATATTCCCTTTCAGTGCCCCTCTTCTTCCATCAGAGCTTGCCGTGTGGGATAGGCTGGGATAGGTAGATGCAAAAGAACATGGGATCATACCTCCATGACCAACTCAAACCCTTCCCTCTTCTTTATTTCCTCCACCAGGTACCTGGAAACAAAAGGCGATAAATTGCAGATGGAGGGGGAAAGGCAGACATGGAAACAGAAGAGAACCACAGAGAAACAGGGAGGAAAGTAATCCCTAGGGCAGAAATGGAGAAATGGTAGACCCTGGGAGGGCATCTGGGACCCCCTTGCCTACCGGGCAAGGGCAAAGGCCTGGTCGATACGATGCTCCAGCCCTTGCCCACCCTGTGCTTTCCACATGAGCCACAGCTTCAGGCAGTCTACACGACGGCCACACTGCACCACCTTGTCACCCGTGTCCAGAGCCACATCATAGAACTTGTCTTGCTGGAAGAGGTAGCTGGCTTGGGATCCATGGCAGCGCTTGAGCAGGTTCTACGTAGGGAAGAGGCTGTCAGACCCTAGTCCCTCCACCCAGGCTCTCCCCCAGGGCTGCACCAAGGGTCAACTGCCAGCTGACTGGATCCCTTTCTCTGGGCTTTCTCCAACACCCAGAGCTTGTCCCAAACTTTCCCAGGATCCCTCTGTCTGCAGCCTTAAGCTGGGTATCTTTTCCTTTGCATGAGGGCTCCTGGGGAAGTGAGGGAACCCAATGTAGGGGTAGGGTGGTACCAGGTGGGATGGTAAATGGGACACAGTAAGTCCTGGTCCCCCTCTCAGGTGAGACAGAGAAGACAACAGGACTCCAGAAAGGATATGGGCCAGGGCCAGGCCAAGGACTGGGGCAGACCCACCGAGGTGTCCTGGAGAAGAAGAGCGGAGCACTGCAGGCCTGCAGCAAGAAGCTTGTGGGGGTTCCAGGCCACGGAGTCAGCCCTGGGCGAGGCAGAACAAAGCCAGGTCAGTGGCTCATCCTCAAGTTGCCCAGCCAGAGGTTCTTCTAGACCTCCAGTAGTAGGGTCTAACCCCGACCCTAGCAATCAGGAAGAATTCCCCTGCCTGCCTTCCCAGTCCAAATCAACCATCCCATCTCCAGTCTGTATCCTAGCACCCTCTTCCCCCTACCCCATTCTGAGTTCCCTACTCCACAACTATTCTGAGGATCAAGGATTTGAAGGGTGGGGTTCAGGAAGAAGGGAGCCATATACACCTCTGGATCCCATCCAGAAGATGCCTGTGTGTCTGCGACAGCAGGACGCTCCCTCCCCAGGCAGCCTGTGGAGCAGGAGGAACAATTTGGGCCTTGGCTTCAGTTCAGCTCACCCCACCCACAAAATCCAAATTGCACTCACATCCACATGTAACCACAGTCCATGATGCTGGCACACATCAGCAATTGCATCTAGGGGGTCAAATGCTCCCAACACAGTAGTGCCAGATGTAGCACTGACCAGGAATGGCACAGCACCCTGTGAAAAGAAGATCTGGAGTCACCTTTGGAGCTACCTAGAGCCTAGTGCTGGGACCGAGTACTAAGTTCTTTCCATGCCCTACCTGGCCCATTTGAACTTTACAACACTGCATTCATGACCTCTTTAATTTGTAGGCAGGAATGCCTTTCTCACATCATACCCCAAAATTAACTCATCAAAGATCAAAGACCTAAATGTAAGAACTAAAATTACAGAACTCTTAGAAGAAAATATAAGAGCAATATTTGTGCATTTGAGTTAAGTTAGCTATGACTCCAAAGCACAAGCGGCCAAAGAAAAAACAGATCAACTGGACTTCATCAAAATGTAAAATGTCTGGGCCAAATACAGTGGGGCACACCTGCAATCATAGCTACTCAGGAGGCTAAGGAGGATCTCAAGTTTGAGGCCTGTCTGGGCAATTTAGAGAGATCCTGTCTCAAAATAAAAAAATAAAAAGGTTTGGGGTGTAGCTCAGTGGTAGAGCACCCCTGAGTTTGATTCCCAGGACAAAACAATAAAGTGAAGTGTAAGCACTTCAGTAGGATCCCAATAGGATAGCTGCTAGCAAAATAACACAAAAGGAGCTGGGGCTTAGTTCAGTGGTGGAGCATATACATAGCATGTACAAGGCTCTGGGAAGGAAGGAGGGGAGGAAAGGAAGAAGGAAGAAAGAAAATAACAAGTGTTAGGATGTGGAGAAACTAGAACCCTTGTGAAATGCTGGTGGGAACATAAAATGATATAGCTGCTGTAGAAAACAGCAGGGCTGTTCCACTTCTGGGTATGTACACCCAAAAAATTTAAGTAAGGTGTTACAGTTTGGATATATTATGGTTTGAACGCATACCCCAAGGATTCATGTGTTGACATTTAATACCCATTTGAAGATATTAAAAGGGTAGAAATTAAATCTATGGTGTTTTGAGGAGGGGTCTTTGGAGGTGATCAGGATTAGACAAGGTTATCAGGGTACAGGCCCCATGATTGAATCCTGATGGTTTTATAAGAAGAGAGAGACCAGAAGAAATACAAACAGACTCCTGGCTCTCATCATGTGATGCGCTATACTGCCTTGATATTTTGCCAGCAAGAAAGTCATCACCCATTTTGATCCTTGAACCTTAGACCAGAATTGTGAGCCAAAATAAACCTCTTCATAAAATTACTCAGCTTTAGGTATTTCATTATAGTAAAGAAAAATGGACTAATACAGGGTCTTTTTTGGGGGAGGGGGTGCTGAGGATTGAACCTAGGGGTACGTGGCCACTGATTCACATTCCAACCTGTTTTTATTTTTTATTTAAAGACAGGGCCTCACTAATTTGCTGAGGCTGGCTTTGAACTTGTGATCCTCTCAGTCTCCCAAGCTGCTGGGATTAGAGGTTTGCACCACCATGCCCAGGTGCACAGGGTCTTAAAGAGATATTTTATACACCTGTATTCACTGCATTATTCACGACTGCTAAATCATGGATGCAACCCAAGTTTTCACTGATTGATAAATGGATAAGCAAAATGTGGTAAATACATATAATAGAGATTAAATTTCAGCACACAAACCATCGGGGAACACATTCAAAGCATATCCAAAACATAGTACCTTGGTTTCCTTTCAATAAATGTAATAATGGCCCCTGGGTCACTCACAGAACAAAACAAAATAAAACAGTTCTACACACTTCCAAATGCTCCCTTGATGACAGGGAGAGTAGGGGTGGAGGCAGCACCAGCCCCAAGCAAGTACTCTAGAATAGGGAAGGTTACCAGTAGTGGGTGGAAACATTCAGGCAAACAGAGGAAGCTGTCTTGGCTCCATATTTTCAATTCCAGACACATCCCATGGCTTCTGTATAAGCATAAGGTGTTCTTGTCCATCCACAATACCCACTACGTAGTTAATTCCTCATCTGCCTTCAAGTATCAGCTCAACATCACTTCTTTTTTGGTACCAGGGATTGAACCCAGGGGTACTTAACCACTGAGCCATGTCCCCAACCCCCAATCCCTTTATTTTTTAAATCTTTGAGACAGGGTGTCATTAAGTTGCTTAAGGGCCTTGCTAAGTTGCTCAGGCTGACTTTGAACTTGAGATTCTCCTGCCTCAGCCTCCTGAGTCACTGGGATTACAGGCATGCACCACCATGCCTGGTTCAACCATCACTTCTACGGAAGGCCTTTGCTGACTCCCTCACCTTCTGATTCCATCAACTCTCCTGTATTATAGCTTCAAAGAGCACCATGCACCTCATGTTCAAAGTACATGTGCAGCTGTTTACATATATATATATGAATGTCAGACTTCACTACTGGAATAAAAGCTCTATGAAAATAAAATGGGCAAAAGTTCTGAATAGACCCTTCTCCAAAGATGCGCAAATGCCTAATAAACACATGACAAGATTCTCAACATCATTAATCACCAAGGAAATGCAAATCAAAAGTCTAGTGAGGTACTTCACACCCACTAAATAACTACAATGAAAAAGAATATCAAATGTTGGTGAGTATGTGAAGGAACTGGAGCTCTCATATTATTGCTGGAATTGCAAACTGGTACAGTCACTTTGGAAAACAGTTTAGTGGTTCCTCAAAGGTTAAAGGTTAAAGTTATCATATGATCCATCAATTCCATTCCTAGGTATACAACTAAGAGTAATGAAAACATGTTCACACAAAAGCCCGTATGCAAATGTTCATGACAATGTTATTTGTAATAGGCAAAAAATGGAAACATGTCAACTGTCCATCAACTGATTAATGGATATATAAAATATAGTATATCCATATGATGGAATGTTATTCAGTCACAAAAAGAAATGAAATAATTAGTATATGTGACAACAGGATGAACCTTAAAGACATTATGCTAAGTAAAAGAAGCTCACTGCAAAAGGTCTTGTATACTATGAGTCCAGATCCAGAACAGGCAGACCCATAGAGACACTAAGTAGATTTTTGGTTGCCTTGAAATGAGAAGTTTGGGAGAAATGGTGAGTGATGGCCAATAGGTATAGGATTTCTTTTTTTTTTTTTTTTTTTTTTTTTTTGCGGTACTAGGGATCGAACTCAGGGTCTTGTGCTTGCAAGCACTCTACCAGCTGAGCTATCTCCCCAGCCCTGGGATTTCTTTTTGTGATGATGAAAATGTTCTAACATTAATTGTAGTAATGGTTGCGTAACTCTGTAAATATGCTAAAAATCACTGAATTATACATTGTATGTGTGTGTGTGTGTGTTGTACTGGGGATTGAACCCAGGGGTACTCTACTACTAAGCTACATACCCAGTCCTTTTGTTTTAATTAAAAAAATGGAGTGTCACTAAGTTGCCCAAGTTGACCTCAAAGTTGTGATCCTCCTGCTTCACCTTTGAATTATACATTTGTTTGTTACCTGAAGTATATCAATCATATAATAAATCTATTGCCAAAATAGGTATATTCAATGTAAAGTGGAACTTCATTATTCTAATTGCTGCCCATACTGCCAACTGCCACATATAAATAAATATATACTGCTCTGAATAACAAAAATAGGCTTATACTGTTCACTGTATACTAAACTTGCAATATGTATTTAACATATATAGTGGAGGTATTTTCCTGTTAGTACACATTTTTTCCTACTTTATTCTCTTATTTTTATTGATTGATGATTGATTGATTGATTGACTGCAGTACTGAGCATCAAGCACAATGGTGCTCCTACCACTGAGCTATATTCCTACCCTTTTTAATTTTTTATTTTGAAACAGTGTCTTGCTGAGTTGCCCAGGCTGAACTGGAACTTGCAATCCTCTTGACATAGCCTCCTGAGTAGCTGACATTATAGGTGTGTGCCACTGCACCGGTGTTTTTTTTTTTTTTTTTTCTTTTTGTGGTACCAGAGATTGAACCCAGAGGTGCTTAACCACTGAGTCACATTCCCAGTCCTTTCTCTTTTTTTTTTTTTTTTCATAATTTTGAGACAGGGTCTTGCTAAATTGCTTAGGTCCTTTCTAAACTGCTAAGACTGGCTTTGAACTTGAAATCCTCATGTTGCAGTCTCCTAAACTGCTGGATAATTATTACAGGCGTGTGCCACCATACCCACCCTACCCAGTTTATTTTTATTTTTTGTAATGCTGGTGATCATACCCAAGGTCTCATGCATACTAGGCAAGTGAGCTACACCTCAGGCCCATCCTACCTTATTCTTTATATATATATATATATTTTGTTGTTGTTGTTATTGTTGTTGTTGTTGTAGATGGACAAAATGCCTTTATTTTATTTTTATGTGGTGCTGAAGATCAAACCCAGGGCCTCAAGTGTGCTAGATAGGCACTCTACCACAGAGCCACAACCCCAGCCCCTACCTTATTCTTTAAAACGGCTACATAAGCCAGGCACAATGGTGCACACCTGTAATCCCAGCGGTTCAGGAGGCTAAGGCAGCAGAATCATGACTTCGAAGCCAGTCTCAGTAACTTAGTGAGACCTGTCTCTAAATAAAATATTAAAAAGGGCTGGGGATGTGACTCAATGGTTAAGTGCCCCTGGGTTCAATCTCTGGTACAAAAAAAATACAGTTACATGATACTCCTATAGTAGTAGTAGGAGTAGTAGTAGCAGAAGCAGCAGCAGCAGCAGCAGCAATGACAACAGCCCACAACAACTAATGTTTATATAATGCATCTACATGCTGGTCACTGTTCTAAGTGCTTGACACACTAATTCATTTAACCCTTACAACAACCCTGTGTGGTAAGTTCTGTAGTATTTCCATTTTACAAAAGAAGAATAGATAAACACAGATAATACAATAATTTATCTACTGATATAAACTTTGCTCCAGGAAACATTCTCGTGCACAGAATTCTATACTTGTGATGATGGTTGACAGCACAAATTCTAAGCAGTGGAACTCCGAAAAAGCTTAAAAATTATACAGATCATACCCAAATGCTGTTCCCAATGACTACATCAGCCTAGATACCACCTCCAGTGGACACCCTAGCCTGCATCCATCAGCGCCACTGGAATATCTCCCTCAGCTTCTCCCTATACTGACCCCCAGCCCACAGAAACCTTCCACACTATGCTCTGGGTTACAAACACCCTCCCTGCAGTGCTGCCTGGGTGGTGTCTAGTCAGTCATCTAGTCCCACCTCTCAGAATCCCACCCTGCCTTTGTGTCTTGGCAGAGTCCCCAGCAGCAACATGGTCTCCTTACCCATCAGGCTTCAGCCCATTGCAGTATGGGCACAGAGATAGAGGAGAGGCACAAAGGGTACCTTGAGCAGGGGGAGCCCAAATAACCATCCACAGAAGAGACAGAGTGGTCCCACTCCACTCACCTCAGCTTCAGCCAGACTAATCTGCCTCTCCAAATCCTCAGGGATCATTTTCCCTCTGGAAAAAAAAAAAATGAGTGAATGGAGAAGTTATAGGTCCTCTAGGCCAGGAGGCATTACCCTGTTGAAGAATAGTAAGGTAAAGTTGGCAATGCAAAAGCCATAATGCTCTACAGGTCTCGGGGCACAGGGCAGGAGACTCTGGCAGGCACTGGGAAGCAGGAGCAGCAATTCTACAGGAAGAGTTAGGGAGAGAAATCCACCAGGGATATAGGTCTGAGGCCAGAGTTTTCTGGAGGCAGGAAGGTACACTGTGCCAAGCTGGGTCAGGGCCATGTCGGCAGGACCTTCACCTCTCATCAGCCTTGACCACTCGGACACTGTCAGTGCCAAGTCCCAGAAAAGCAGCTCCCTTGTTGATGGAGTAATGACACTGTGGAAGAATGCAGACGGCAGGTTAGCGTGATCTGGGCTAGGGACCAGAAGGTCGGGAGGATGGGGAGGAGAGTGACTGGAAAAAGTCCAGTGTGAGCTGCAATAGATGGGACCCCAGAGGCCAGGGCTTTTCAAATGTTTATATGTATGAATTGCCTGGGTATCTGGTTAAAATGCAGATAAAGCTTCAGTAGATCTGGGTGGGGCACTTGCTGCTCCTGTCCTCTCCAACCAGAAGGCAAAATGAACATGGCCTCCTTGATTGGAAGGAAGGGTAGGGCAGGAATAGGACCTGAAGGGTCTCTGACTGAGGTGGCTAGAGATGAGAGTTGGGAGCCCAGGACTGCGCCTATACTCTTCCCTACCTCCTCTGATGTGAAGAGGGCCAATGGTGGCAGTGCCCGGAGGCCCCTCTGCTTGCAGTCTGGGTAGCGCTGATAGCGGGCCAGGTTTATGGCATACATGTTGGAGATGGAACCACCTATCACAAGGAGGAAGTGGTAGCAAGAGAGAGGGAAGGTGAGTCAGAATGGAGCTTGCATCCCCTCAACTTTCCACCCAGAAGAACTGACCAAAGCAATAGGTGTTATTGGCTCCCAGGTCACAAATTTTCAGAGCTCTACAAATGGCATGGGAACCCAGAACAAACCGGGATTCAGCAGATCCTCCCAAACACCCCCTCCATATCCAGGACTGGCCCTGGAGACAGCCCCTCACCCCTGCCCCCAGAGCAGGCGCGAAAGCACTGATCCTAGGGACTGTTGGCAAACACCAGGATAAAGGGGACTGGGCAGCCTCCTTGCTGGTCTGGCCCTGGCCCAGCTGGAAAGGAAACAAAGAGGAATCTCCCAGCCAGCAGCTTAAAGCAAGAGAATTGTGTGGAAAGAAGAACCATAAGAAAGTCCCCCTCCTCCTCACATACCAGGGCAGAAGATCCCATCCCCAGAGCTCCAGCCCACCAGGGCCCGGAGTTTCTTCAGCACCTCCTCTTCCATGAGTACAAACACAGGGGCGATCTCATATGTGTACCTGCCAGAAATGCAACGATGAGACAGGAGGGACTGCCAGTTCAGGCTCTTAAATTACAAGAGTCAGAGAGAGGAGATGGTAAGATAACCATGGAAGGGTCCCAAAAACAATGAGCTGGTGACTAAGAACCAGCAAAGCACACATGAGAAAAAACTAGGGTCAGAATGCATGAGAAAGATTGCAGAATCAGAGCCCAAAGGACGGGGGAAACCACTCTGCCAGAGATATGCCCAGAAAATGGTACAGAGGGGCAAAACCCATTCTTCTCCCCTATCTCTAAGGCACCTTCCCGGTAAACCTAAGTTCTCCATGGGCTGGAAGGAGGGGCTTGGGATGGCTCACTGGCTGGTGTTGAGGCTCTCAGTGATAATGCGTCCAGCCAGAGCATGGGGATCCAACCCTGAGAAGAGCTGGTTGAAGAACCGGGGGTGACCTGGAGAAGGGGGAGCAGGGAACGGAACTCAACATGGAGCTGGGTGCAAATGCTGGACACTCCTCCCTTCAGAACCCCAAGCCCACCGGTCTTGACACTGTAGCGAATCACAGCGCGGCAACGCTCCAGGATCTGTTCTTGTGACTCGCCCTGGCTCTGCAGCTCCAGATCCAGCAGCTGCTTGAGCTCCTCAGGCTCCTTCCATTCACAGACCTAGGAGAAGAAGCCAGGGATGCAGGGACCTCAGCCCCTGAGGACTCACTGCCCCAGAAGACACAGGACATTACCAACCTGCACTTCAAACAATTCAAGAACCAATATATTAAATCTATTGTATTTAAATGGAAAAAAAAATTCAAGAATATTTTCAAAATGATACATGAACAAGGGTAAATAAACCTAAGACCCACTATGCAAATTTCTTACTTTTTGGTACTAGGGATTGAACCAGGGGCCCTTTACCACACAGCTATCTCCCCAGCTCTTTCAGTGTTTTACTCTGAGACAAGGTCTTGGTAAGTTGCTCGGGGCCTTGCTAAGTTGCTGACCCACCTTCTCAGAGGCACTGGTCCCTTTCCGAATGGCCTCATCCACAACAATCCCAAACACGTCCTGCAGCAAGGTTTCCACAGCCACAGGGTCCCCATCAAGAGAAGGGAGTAGTTTTGAATCAGCCATCAGGATAAGTTCTGTGAGCAGAGTAGGAGTCATTCTCCATTCAGCCTCTGCACCCCACCCAGACCTAACCAGTAAGACCTTCCATCCTGTAATGAGCATGAGACCCCAAGCACTGGTGCTCAGTCCCGGCCTCCAGTGTACAAGGCAAGTGACAGCATCCAGGGAGAAAGCCAGAGGACACAGGAGGGAGAAAAAAGGCAATTAATGCTGAGTGGGGAGAATCAGTGGCCACTATCCACCAAAAGCAAAGAGGAAAAGCTTACCTTCTGCTCAAGTCTCCGTTCTGGTGAGCTGGCCACAAGATACACAATTAGCTTTTCAGAATAGTAGGACCAAGACAGCAGAGGGAGTGCGATGAAACCAGCAGTCACATGGCCATTGGACAACTCTCATGACCCTTGCCCGAAAGAGAACTTTCACAGATTTGGGACAGGGACAGCAAGTTAAGTTCCCTGAATAATCATTAGCTGACAGAAGGTGGGCGGGGGGGGGGGGGGGGGGAACAGGTGGTATATTAACCTCAGGATTGAGGGGTATGGAGAGCCCTCATGTGTGGAAGCAGGGATTCCCACTGAGAATTCAAGAGGCCAGACTGGTGGTGTGGTGGATGTCTGAAGGGTGAAGAGAGCAGCAGGCAGGTTGGGGGGCAGAGCAGGAAGCCCCAAGGGAAGGAGCCTGAGCCACGGAGGCAAAATGGTTTAGGCAGACCTCAGAGATCAATCAATCTCTTTTGCACCCCAATGCTGTGTTTTCTGAACTGTCCTGATTTCTGAAGCCCTCTCCTAGAGCAGGAAGGAAAGAATGTTCCACTGAGGAAGAATTACATTACCCAGGTGTGATGCTGAGTCTTTGACCCTACAGGACCACATAGACACAACATGCAAAAGTTACAGCTCAGGGAGAAGCTGGGGGCTAACCCTAAGTGTCCTCAGAATCAGGAAAGGAGACCCAGGAGACTGAAGACTGAGGAAGGCTCATAGTGGATGGGAGTTGTGTCTTAAGAGTAGACAGGAGAAATGGACAGGTGAAAGGGAGGACAGAAAGTTGAGTTTGGTTAGTAAGGCCCTTGAGTAGGTCCCAGCTACTCAAGACACTGAAGCCAGAGAATCACTTGAGCCAGGAGTTTGAGGTCAGCCTGGGTAGAAAGGAAAGACCCTGTCTGGAAAATCAAAGAGAGAGAAGGCGGGGGGTGCCAGGGTAGAAGGGAGGGAAAGAGGAGCACTGGGGCAGGGAGAGGAAGGCCAGCAGCTTTCGTGGGTAGTGAGCAGGATAGGTCCTGAGGTCAGGGAAGGCACTGCTGACTGGAATATGGGAGCAAAGGCAGAGTAGGCAGAGCTGGGTGAGATTATGGCAAGTCTTATCTGCCAACCAGGCCTGCAGTTTTGTCCTACAGAAAATGGGAAGTTACTAAAAGACTCTTTGGCAAGGAATGTGAAAAAAACCCTGATGCTCTCAGAAGATTAGTAGACCAGTTTATAGTAGCAGGATGCAGGAGAACTGGCAGGGTGTTGCAGTAAACCAGGCAAGAGGTGACCCACACATGACTAAGGGGTAGGGAGTAGGTGTGGTAAGACAGGGCAGAGAGAAGAACCTGCAGCTTTGGTCATTCCTGGAGTATAGTTAATTCAACACTCAGACAATGTACGTTGGAAAAGTCAAAGATAAGCCTGGATGTTCAAGTCTGCATGACTGAGAAAATGGCATCCCGAAAACAAATACGGATACAGAAAGGAGAAACTGGATGAAAATTAAAATAGTGATTTCTTAGAAATACTCATCCAAGCAGAGACTTCCTGGGACTACAGATTTGTATATGAGGATGGTCAAATCTAGAATTCTGATGAGATGCAAGCATTGAAGGTGATTTAAGAGTTGGGACAGATGAAGCCTTGTGATAGGCTCCATTCCCCAAGGGAGAGAATGTTCAGAGAGAGGGCTAGGGAGAGAAGGACACGCACTGAGGCCTGGAGGACTTCCCAGATGAGAGGGGAAGAACAAGAAGAGAATCTGGAATAGGGCCAACTTCCTGAAAGTGGGTTGCTCTGATGTACTCAGCTGTCAAGAGCCACTAACCTCCACTGGTTAACAGAGGTTCAAGGGAGCCTGGTGGTCTGACCCTCACACACTTCCTGAGTAGAATGGGTTTGGAGACTACCAGAGTGCTGACCCAGGCCTGGAGAATGGAGGACTCGGTCCTTCACCAGCTCTCCTGCCAGCTCCCGACAGTAGCAGCATGGAGTATAGAGGTCAAGAGGCTAATAATAGGCCTGAGGCTAGGGGTGGAGTTCAGTGGTAGAGAGCTTGCCTAGCATATGCAAGGCCCTGGGTTCAATCTCTAGCATCTCAAATACAAACAAAAAATAGGCACCATTTTAATACGTACCAGATGCTACCTTCTGTACTTAAAATGCATTTTGTCCTAACCTTCACAACCATTCAGGGTAAACTCACTACCCACATTTAAAGGAGGAAACAGTTTCAGAGATACTGTGTAACTTGTCCAGGACACAGAGCCAGTACATGGTTAAGCCAGGTTAAGCCCCTAGCTGTCCTCTCTGGCCTGTTTTAGGCTGTGCCCTCCTCTGGCCTTCCAAGAAAGCTGATGTTTTCATTTCTGAGCTTTTCTGGGCTTCTGCCCCCAAAACCAGCTTGTTTCCCACTGGGACTCTGCAGACATACTAGATTTGACTTTCTGCCATTGGTTATATTTCTCTGCCTTTTAGTTTCTACAGTTATTGATAACTCTCACCTCTTGTCCCTTTTCTTGTTTGTCCTATTTTACCAGATTTAAAATTCTACTGATGTCATTTTAGTGAAGTTTCAGGACAGAGTGATGGCAAACATATGTGTTTAATCTGTTGCATTTAATTAGAATGAGTACAGAGGCCACCAATTTACAGCAATGCCAGTTTGCAACATTGTGTGATTTTGACTAGCAGAATCCAGCAGGCCAAATGGATTTGGTTAGGACAGGCCAGCTGGATTGGGGTTTTGGCCAGTGGATTTGGTGGAAAGATAGTAGGGCTGCGGAACTGAGGATACTGGAAAGAGAGGAGTTAAAACAAGGACCACGTCATCTAGGTTGAATAAGCAAAGGCACGAACAAGATAAGAGAGTTGATGGTTAGAGAATTTACGAACTAGAGATCCTAAGAAGTCAGAAAAACACTTGTGCATTTTTTTACCTTTTTTTTTTTTTTTTATGGTTATGTGGTGCTAGGATTGAACCCAGTGACTCACATGTGCTAGGCAAGCACTCTACAACTAAGCCACAAATTTTTAAACAAACCCTGCTTTGTCCTATCAGCATCTTCTCAGCCAGGGGCCAGAGCACTGCTCCTAATTCTATTCTTATTTCTTTGCTTCTCTCTCAGATTAGATGAAAACCTGTATAAGGACTATTAGAACCATATTCCTATTTCCCCTGCCCATTCACCCAGCAACTCTCTTCCAACTTTCTTCTTCCAAAGAAGACGAAAGTTTGTTGTCTGGAGAAACAGGGACAGAGAGCCCAGCACGGAAGGATACCAGAAGTTGGAGGCGATGCACTATACTGAACACAGGAGGATTAAGAGGAAGCTACATGTCAAATCAGCCCCTTTCCCAATCAGCACTCATAATTAGTACCCAGGGGTAAACTCTCCAGGGCCAGAGACTAGAGGAGTCCTCTTTGAAGAAACTGAACAAGACCCAGAGAAAAGACCTATTGGCTCATTTTCCCAATCACCTGTCAGCAATGCCACCAGTCAGTACAGCCTGTGCAGGGACTTGGACCTGCCAATATGTTTTACTGCCTTGGTCTTAAATGTGGGCAGATGACCAACAATGATCAGACACTTGAAGAAAGTTCCTAACAAGAGCCACAGTGAGGGCTGGGCATACAGTGCTTGCCTAGTATGTGTGACACTGGATTTGATCCTCAGCACCACACAAAAATGAATTAATTAATTAAACAAAGTTATAAAAAAGGCATATATGATGGAAGCACAGAAATAAAAAGGGTGAAAGAAAGTTGCACACATCAAGGATTTGCATCCATGAAAGATAGGTTGCTTTCAGGAGGGTGTGATACATGCCTGTAACCCCAGCAACCTAGTTTAGTGAGAAATCTAATTCCTATCTCATTCCATATGTCCCATTCTCACTCCCACCCACACAGAAAACCACTAGAATTTTTAATGCAAATACTTACAAATATAAATATATATTCTTATTTTCTCCCTTTTCATACAAAAGTTAGTACATAATCATTCTTCTGTACCTTTTTTCAGTTAATAAAATATGGGTAATCTTATTATCAATACATATAGAACTTCCTCATTTTTTAATATAATGACTTAAGATATAATTTACCCACCACAAAACATATTCCTTTAAAGTATATAATTCAGTGGTTTTCATATATTCATAAATTTGTACAACTATCACCACTAACTTCAGAATATTTTCCTTTTCCCAGAAAGACACTCAACAACAGTCACTCCTTGTTCCTCCACTCCAACCTCTGGCAACTACTAATCTACTTTTTCTCTCTATAGATTTGCCTAGTCTGGACATTACACATAAAAAAAAAAAAATCATGCACTACGTGGGGTTTTTTGTTTGGGGTTTTTTGTTTTGTTTTGTTTTGTTTTGTTTCGTTACCAGGGATTGAACCCAGGGGTACCTAACCACTGAGTCATATCTCCAGTCCTTTTTTATATTTTAATTAGAGACAGGGTCTTGCTGAGTTGCTTAGGGCCTCTATAAGCTGCTGAGGCTGGTTTTGAAGTCAGGATCCTCCTGCCTCTGCCTCCTGAGTGGTTGGGATTACAGGCATGCACCACCATGTTCGGCATTATGTGGTCTTCTGCAAGTAGCTTTACTTAGCATAACATATTCAAGGTTCATCCGCATGTATCAGTACTTTGTTGTTTTTTTATGACTGAATCATATCCATTATACGAACATACACTTTTTTTTTTTTTGTACTGGGATTGAACCCAGGGGCACTTAACCACTGAGTCACATCCCCTGTCCATTTTTTTATTTTGAGACAGTACTCAGTAAGTTGCTTAGGACTGCACTAAGTTACTGAGGCTGGCTTTGAACTTGTGATCCTCCTGCCTCAGCCTCCTAAACTTCTGGGATTATAGGTATAGCCCCCATGCCCAGCTACAACATGTTATTTACCCATTTACCCATTCTTGTGTATTTCAATTGTTTCCACCTTTGAACTATTATAAATAATGCTGCTAGGAACATCTGTTTACAAGTTTTTGGATATGGGCATATTTTTAATTCTCTTAGGTACATATCTGGTGGCGAAATTGCTGAGTCTTATGGTAACTATATTTAACCTTTTGAGGAATTACCGAACTGTTTTCCAAAGTGGCTACACTACCTCATACATTCCCACCAGTAATGTGTGAGGGTTCCAGTTTCTCCACATCCTTGCCAACACTTGTTATTATCTTCTTTTTTATTACAGTCATCTGCAGGGTTTGATAGGGATTGCCAATATCCACAAAGGTACCATGTATGAAAATGCCTGTGTGCTCAGCCTCAGCAAGAGAGTATGCTGTTGAGCTTTTGAAATGGAGGAGTAAAATATGATGTTTCAGGGCTAAAGATATAGCTCACTGGTATGTGTAAGGCCCTCAGTTCAGTCTCTGGCACAAAAAAAATCTCAGTATAGTTGTAATTTATTTGAATGTCTGTATTAGTCAGTTTTGCTGTAGTAACACAGGCTTCAAAATTCCACCTGCCCATGGGCTGGGGAGATAGCTCAGTTGGTAAAGTGCTTGCCTTGTAAGCACAAGGCCATGGGTTTGATTCCCAGCACCACAAAAAAAAAAAAAAAAAAAAAATTCCACCTGCCCATGACAACAAAAGTTTCTGCTTTTTTTTTTGAGATGAGATCTCACTGTTTCCCAGGCTGATCTTGAATTTCTGGGCTTAATTAAACCTTCCGCTTAGCCTCCTGAGTGCTAGGACTACAGGTGCACTCCCGTGCGCCTGGCTTAACAACAGAGGTTTATTCTTCTCTTGTGGCTTACTCTGACGGTGGTGTCGGCTCTAGTTCTGATTTATGCGACTTCATTCCAAAACCTAGACTGAAAAAACTATCTGGGACATGCTGTTCTTATGGCAGAGGGAAAACAACAAAGGCAGAGAAAACCAAACAGACTCTTAAAACTTCTCAAACCTGGCATGTGGCACATTTCCTCCTATCCCACTGACCCAACTAAGTTGTACTTAGAGTCCTGGGCAGGGGGTGAGAAATGTGTGTTCCTCCCATATGAGGACACTGCAAATCACATGGCAGTGGGTGAGTGAGATAAACCTCCACAAGATGGCGGGACACTGGCCTGTGGCAGTTTCACGTTCTGTTTCACCTCAGTACTCATTGATGACATGACCCACCTGACCCTCAGGATATGTGAGTTTGAGCCAAGGTCTAAAGGTTTCCTCTCCTTCCCCCTCAGAGATACCTCTTGATTGTTCCCTCTCCTTTCTTTAACCCTCATCCTCTAACTATTCCTCACGGCATTTTTTTTGCTAAAATCTCTCATAACATGCCTGTTTCCAGTCACCTCCTCTTCACAGCCTTTTTTCTGCAGTACTGGGAATGGAACCCAAGGTCTCAGGCATGCACTCTATTGCTGAGTTACGTTCCCAGCCCCTGGTCTTTTTAATTTAATCTTCAAAGGCTATTGCATCTTTTTCTCTCTCTCCTTCACACACACTAAAACCTAGATAAAGCTTCACTTTTTTCCTCTGAGTTGGGCTATGCTGTAACTTTTTTCTCCTTAAAAATAGTTCCTTAAGGAGCCAGGTGTGGTGGCACATGCCTGTAATCCCAATGGCTTAGGAGGCTGAAGCAGAAGGATCACAAGTTCAAAACCAGCCTCAGCAAGGCCATACACAACTTAGTGAGACACAGTCTTAAAATAAAAAATAAAAAGAGCTGGGGATGTGGTTCAGTGTTTAAATCCCTCTGGGTTCAATCCTGGTACCAAAAATCTAAAAAGTTCCTTAAAAGGCCTTGAACAGTGGCTCTTGCATGTAATCCCAGCAATTCAGGAGGTTGAGGCAGGAGGATTACAAATTTAAGGTCAGACTCAGCAATTTAACAAGATCCTGTCTCAAAACAAAAAGTAAAAAGGACTGGGGATGTAGCTCAGTGGTACAGTACCCCTGAGTACAATCCCCAGTGCTGATCACTCACACACACACAACTTCAAAGGGAAAACAGTAACTTTACAACAGAGAAACCTAGTGGGCACTTTACCCAAATGATTAAAGTTCACATCACCAATAATGGAACAGATTAATATCATGAACCTTCTGATGTGAGGCACGAGAAACACTCAACATCACTTGTGTAAAATTTCTGCCCCAAATGCATAACCAAATCTAACTATGATGCAATAAATATATCTAAATTAAGGATCATTCTACAAAACAACCAGCCTGTATTCTTCAAAAATATCAGTGTTGGGAGCTGAGGGTATAGCTAAGTGGTAGAGCATTTGCCTTGCATGTGAGGGACCCTGGGTTCAATCTCCAGTACCACAAAACAAAGTCAATGTCATGAAAATCAAAGGAAGGCTGAGGACCTACCAGCTCCAGATAGAAAACGACTACGGTATTACAAACAAAAAGCACAATCTGAGTTTGTTTCCTGGATAAGGAAGGGGGAAAAAAATTGTTATGAAGAACATTATTGGGGGTGTATAGGGTGGCATGTGCCAATAGTACCAGCACTTGGGAGGCTGAAGTAGAAAAACCACATGAGTTCACAAGTTCAAGACCAACCTGAGACTGTCTGACGGGAAAAAAAGATTATTGGCACAACTGGTATAATCTGACTATGAATGTTACCGTAAATATTAGTATTAAATCAATATTAACTTCCTGCATTGATAGTTGCATTAACTTATGTAAGAGAATGTTCTTGTTAGAAAATATGCTAAAATATTCCAAAGTAAAGGGGCATGGTATCCGCAACTTTCAAACAGTTCAGAAAAAGACAATACTATGTGTATATTTCTACAGGCATTTAACAAAATAAGTTATTGAGATATGATTCATTTACCATAAAATTCATTCTTTTTTGCTTTTGTGGTGCTAGGAATTGAATCCAGGGTTTCACACATGCCAGGGAAACACTCTACCACTAAACTACATCCCCGGCCCCATAAAAATCATTCTTCTGAAGTAATTTAGTGTTTTGTTTTTTGTTTTGAATATTCCCAAAGTAGTACATTGGTCACCACTATTTAATTCCAGAACATTTTCATTACCTGCAAAAGAAACCCAGTATGGGTTAGCAGTCACTTCCTGTGGTTGGTTTGTTTGCAGCATTGAGGATAGAGCACAGGTGCACTCTACTATTGAACTATCTCCCCAGCCCTTTTTAACTTTTGAGACAGGGTCTCCTTAAGTTACCCAAGCTGACCTCAAACTTGTGATCCTCCTGCCTCAGCCTCCTGAGTAGCTTTACAGGTGTGTGCTACCCTGCCTGGCAAGTTAATATTTTGAAGTCTTGGGGATATAGTTCAGTTGGTAGAGTGCTTGCCTCGCAAGCACAAGGCGCTGGGTTCAACCCCCAACATCACAAAAAGAAAAAAAAAAATTGCAAATATTTTGAAATCTTTTTGAATCTTTAAAAAAAAAATCCACAGGAGGCTGGGGATGTGGCTCAGTGGTAAAATGTCTACCTGGCATGAGTGAGGCCCTGGGTTGTATCCCCAGTGCCACACATCAAAAACAGCACAGGGAAGCCAGGCATAGTGGCATACACTTGTAATCCCAGCTACTCAGGAGACTAAGACAGAAGGATCACAAGTTTGAGGCCAGTGTCAGCAATTTAGTGAGGCACTAAGCAAATCAGTGAAAACCTGGCCCAAAATTAAAAATAAAAAGGTCCAGGAATATAGTTCAATGGTAGAGCAGTCCTGTGTTCAATTCCCAGTGCCTGGCAAAAAAAAAATATATATATATATATATAAATATATATATATATATAGACATATATACACACACACACACACACACACACACACATACATATATATGTGGTTATTACCAGACATTGGAATTATAAATGATTTAAATTTTATTTATAAACTTCCATATTTTATATAACAATTTCATATTATTTATGTAACTAAAATAAACTTATTTTAAAACAATAAAAAAATTAAGAAGGAATTAAGAGGTCACAAGAACTCCAAAACAGCCAGGTCAATGGCACCCACCTGTAATCTTAGTGGCTCAGCAGGCTGAGACAAGAGGACCACAAGTTCCAGCCCAGACTCAGCAACTTAGCCAGGCCCTAAGCAACTTGGAGAGACCCTGTCTCAAAATTTAAAAGCGGGGGTGGTAACAAGGGGTGTACCTATGTGGTAAAGCACCCCTGGTGAATGTTCAATCCCCAGTACCAAAAAAAAAAAAATTCTAGTGGCTGGGATTGTGACTCAGTGGCAGAGTGCTTGCCTAGCATGTGTAAGGCACTATGTTCAATTCTCAGCACTGTATATAAATAAATAAAATAAAGGTCCATCAATAATTTTTAAATTTTTTTTTTTAAATCTAAAATATACACATTGCCAGAACCAAGGAATGTCCCTTGTTTGGTTTCCCAACTTCTCTATCCACTATCATCAAAGGTCTAACAGGTGGCAAAGGGAGCCAGATGCTGCTCATTTTGATTACACAACCCATGCTGGCTCAGAGGGGAATGGGTTCAGCTTGTTCGGCAAACATTGACTGACTGTCTACTTCTGCTGCCTGGCTGGCACTGCCCCAGATGCTGCATCTGTCCTGTGGACTCCAGCCAGCAAGGGAGCCTGGGATGCAAACTGAAGGCATGATTACCGCAGCAGTATACAGTGCTCACCAAGGAAAGGTAGGACTGCTTCAGTCTGCTCTACTGGCGCAGCCTAGGTTTCCAGGAGCAAGAACAGGAGCCAGAAAAGACTAATCAGGAATCATTGCATCTATATTTGGGAAAAGAATGGGTGGGCCTGAGTCAGGGAAAGTCTCATAGCAGGCTTGCCTGGGGGCAAAAGGATCCAGCAGTTGCAGTTGCCTCAGGCTGATTACAACTAGGATTACAAGTGTGCATGTCCACGCCAGATTGACAGTGCCTCTTTTTGAGGGTACTGGAGACTGAAATCAGGGGCACTCAACCACTGAGCCACACTCCCAGCACTATTTTGTATTTTATTTAGAGACAAGGTCTCGCTGAGTTGCTTAGCGCCTCACTTTTGCTGGGGCTGAATTGAATTCGAGATCCTCCTGCCTCAGCCTCCCAAGTCCCTAGGATTACAGGTGTGCACCACGGCACCTGGCTGACGGTACCGCTTAAAGTACTTTCAACCAGTCTTGCACAAAGACTATCAATAAATATTTGCTGAATTGATCAACTATTTACAGGTACTGAAAATACTGCTGCATTCCACTCACATTTGATTCCCATCAGCCAGGAATCTATACTGATGGTAACTTAGATTAGAAAAGGGTTTTTTTTTTTTTTTCTCCCTACTGAAAGCCTTCTAAATCCATTATCTCATTGATACCATAATGGTCCTAGAAACTGGCCAAAATTGGTATTCATTCATTCTTGTCTTCAAAATGAGGACTCTGGAGCCAGAAGAGTGAATGAATTGTCCAAATTACAAAGGCAATACAGGTGATTTTTGCTGATCTTCTGACTTCTAGGCTAGTCTGTCTACATTAGGTCTGGCATCTCTATTTCTTCCCATACGTACACACAAGAACTGCAGCCAGTATAGAAAGTGAAAATATCCAACAACCAGAATATCAGAAGTACAGCAAAACATTTTAATAATATCAAGGTAGCATAACACAAATATTCAAAAGCCACAGATTTAACAATGTGAAACTAAAAATTTTGTGTAAAGAGACACCATGGAAGTGGTGAAAGCTAACTCATAGCTTTCTATTTCTCACTCACTATTTTACCCATTCAACTGTTTTCAAAATGTTCTTTGTGCCAGGTGCAATGGTGCAGACCTATAAATCTAGACTAGAGAGGCTGAGGCAGCAGAACTGCAAATTCAAGGTCAACATCAGTAACTTAGACCCTGTCTCAAAAATAAAACAAAAAGGGCTGGGGGAGCAGCTCAGCGGTAGCTCAGCGGTAGAGTGTCCATGGGTTCAATCCCCAGTACCAAAACAACAGCAGCAATAAAATGTTCTTTGCTCTCTTTGCAGTTATTCTTTTCCATGTCAATTTTTAAAAATATTTTTAGTTGTAGATGGACACAATATCTTTATTTATTTATATTTTTGTGGTGCTGAGGACCGAACATAGTGCCTCACACATGCTAGGCAAGCGCTCTACCACTGAGCCACAATCCCAGCCCTCTAGGTCAATTTTAAAATCAGCTTAAGTGTTGGGATCTAGTTCAGTAGTAGAGCGCTTGCCTAGCATGCTCAAGGCCCTGTGTTCAATCGCCACTACCAAAAAAAAAAGTCAAAACTTTAAATTCCATGCAAAATCATGTCTTAACTATAATTTAGTTTACCTTAATCTATAGCAAGAATTGATGTCTCTACAATATTAAATCTTCCTATTAAAGGATGCAGTAAAATGTCATTTAATTAGGCCCTTTATGATTGTCATTAAAATAGCCTGTTTTTTTTTCTTTTCAAGACAGGGTTTCACTATGTTGCTCACATTGGCCTAGAGCTCTCAATCCTTCTGCCTCAGCCTCCCAAGTTGCTAGGACTACAGGCACGAACCATAGCATATGACTTAGCCAGGTGTGGTATGAGCCTGAGGCAGGAGGATTCCAAGTTGGAGGTAAGTCTCAGCAATTGAGACTTTGAGCAACTTAGTTAAGACCCTGTATCAAAAAGTAAAAAAGGAGGAGGATATAAGTCCCTGGTAAAGTGCCCCTTCATTCAATTCCCAGTACCAAAAAATAAATCAATCTTTCAGTTCCCTATTAAAATTTTTTCTAGAAATGTAAAATTTTTACCGTAAATGAGATTGTTCTATGACATTTCATGGTTACTGTTCTTATATTTTATTTATATGATTTATTTTCATGCTGGAGACTGAACTCAGGCGTGCTCTACTACTGAGCTACATTTCCAGTCCTTTTTATTCTTGATTTTATATAATTTTTGTTTGTTGATCTTCATCTGGCGATGTTGCTGAACTCATTAATTTTACTATTTTGTCAACTGTTTCTCTTTATAGATGAATATATTAACATTATGAGACTTTCGGGGGGGCCAGGAGCTCTACTAAATTATTAGGATTTTCTTGGTTTCTGCAGGGCTAAGGATTGTACCCAGGGCCTCACACATACTAGGAATGCACTACATTTGCAGCCCTAATTTTTAAATGATACACAATAGAATATTAGTGTTAATGGTAAACATTCCTGACTTGTTTCTCTTGTTGATATGTGTCAAATATTTGTCAATAAGAAAAAAGATAAATGATCTATTTTTTAAATGGACAAAGGATATGACTAGGCAGTTTACAAAAACAAAATGGTCAAAAAGCAATAAGAGATGATTAACTTCATTGGGGGGGAGTTCTGCAGATTGAACCCAGTTGCTAGGCAACTGCTGTACCGCTAAGCTACATCCCCCAATCTTTTTTTCTTTTTTTTTTTTTTGTAATTAAAGATTTATTTCTGGAAACGTTTTGCTCTCTCTCAATCATATTCAATTTTGGAATGACCCTAAAAGCACAAACTTGCTTTCAATGACCCAAAATGTTGAAAGTTTGGGGAAATAAAATTTGTGTACAAAAAGTGGTTGGAATTCCTTGTTTTTTCATCATTTTCATTTAATATCGTCATTAATTTTCCTAAACTCACAACCTGATAGCACCTTGCATCTTTAGCAAGACCCCTCCCTAATGGCTAAAGTTGGGAGATTTGAGGATGGGTTCAACTTTCCATTTTTCTAATTCAGCCTGGTCCAGGGGCCAAACTGCATGCCCAAGTCTTCAACAAGGCTAGTCCTCTACTGAGGTAGGTCCTATGTCCTTTTACAGGGAGAACAGGGCCGGACAGCCTGGAATAAAGAGGGTAAAAGATAACCGTGCTGGCCTCTGACTTCTGAGAGGGCATAAGCAGAGCAGCCTCGGGCTACTCAGGGAACGCTTCTGAGACACTCATTTTCAGATTACGGTTGAGTGTACATGGCAGGACTGTGCAAAAGTTAATTCCTTCTCCCAGCTGACCCTAAAATTTGCAGGTCTAGCCCCTCGGCAAGCTAAGGGAAAGACAAACCTGACCGACTTAAAGGAAAAGATAGTGAGTAGGAAGTATTCTAGCTTCTCCTTAGGACTCCAAGCTTAGCAGCACGGAAAGGAGAGAGGTGGAGCTTTTTCAAGTAGTCTTAGCCAGATCTCCCAACAAGCCCTCTCAACTAGCAACCAGCGCCTGGAGATTTCAGTGCTCCGTTTCCTGCCCTCAGTCAAGATGGCAGCCCGGGCTCGCATGTGCCACGGCGCACGCGCCGGCCCTCCAGCCCACCCTCCTCCCATCTTACCGCGCGCCTCACGGCCGGCTCACCAGCTGCAGCGCTCCGCGCGTCCTCAGCCTCACCCCTTTTCAGGCTGTCCCCGCCTGTCCAGGCTCCCGAGCCCGGAAGTGGATGTTGCCGCTCGGCGGAGAGGGGGAGGGGGAGGGGGAAGTGCTTCCGGGGAAACGGGCCCCGGGTTGGTGTTTGTAAACTTGCCTCGGTCCCGGCGGGGACAGTGGCGGCCGCAGGGTTGGCACGGAGTGCTAGGACCTGGAGAAGGCGCCGCGCGGCGGGGGAGGCAGCGGGAAGTCGTGCCTGGCAGGTAGGCGCAAGCCCTAGGGAGCCCAGCGTCGTCCGGGCGGACGGCAGCGCTTCAGCAGCTCGCAGGCCGTGGGACGCCGCGCGGGAAGGGGGAGGGGAGGGGAGGAGGGGCGCGTGGCGAAAGGAGGGGGGCCCCGGGGGAGGGCCGCGCGCGCACCGCCCCCCGCCCGTGCCTGCCGCCGCGTCCCCGGCCCAGGAGACGAGGGCTTGCTTAGAGGGGACGCGGGCGCGAGCACGCACCTCGCGCTCTGTTCCGCGCTCTCGGTCTTTCGTCTAGGTTGGTGCGGCGGACGCTGCGGCTGCCTGTCTTGATAGCTGGAGGGAGGGAACGCGATATGCCGGGCTTCACCTGCCCGCCCTCCACCTCCGCAACGTGTTTCCGTACCTTCGGGCGGACTTGGAGAATGTACACGTGTGGGCACTGCCAGTCTGGTTTCTGTTCGACGCCTCAGCGCCCAGCGACGGCCCCCGAGGTTTCCTCCAACCCGGGTCTCTCTGCCTCTGTACAGTGCCAGTTTTGCGGGCCGGCCCACTTGGCCCAAAAGCCCTGAAGGGCCTCCGCCCCCTTCTTCCGTTCCTAAAATGGCAAATCCAAGCCGTAACCCTGTTGACAGAGTTCCTCCCTAAGAAGTCCCAGTTACTTTTGGCTGCCCATCCTTGCCTAGGAGACCAATTTCTTCTATTGACCTAGAAAGAAAGCTCTTCTTGACTCATGTCCTCTGAGCTTCAGTGCGTGCCCAGCAAAAAAAAAAAAAAAAAAAAAAAGTTAAGCTCCTCACTCCTCACTCTATGGCCTGAGGATGTTGCACTTAAGGGCCCCATCTCCCTATCTGGTTTCAGGTTTCTGGAAGAGATCAAGAGCTAAATCAAGAGAATTCAACTGGAAAACCAAGACTGGCACTCTCTTTTCTTCAGACAGTAGGCAGAAGCCAGGCAGAAACCAAGGAATCTTGGAACTCCTGTTTTTCCTTTGGAGGACACAAAGTTCTTTTGAAAGAAAAAGGCAGTTCAATATGGCAGCAGGACTGAAAGGACATGAAGGAGCCATTACCCTGATTTGGTGACAGTTCTTCAAAAGGCAGTGTCTTAAGGAAAGCTGGATCAAGAAACTCCTGAACTTTTGGGTTGCATTAAGTGAAGAGTCAGCATGGCTCAGGTAAAAAACTCTAGAGTCCTCCTTCAAGATCACTGGGAAGCCTCTTTGCAGTTTCACTCTTGAATGCTGCCCTAGTCAACAATATTGACCAACCCAGTGAGCCAAGCTCTGTATTAAGCACCAGGGGGAGATCTAGAGGAAGGAAAGGAGACAGGCCACAGCCCCTGCCTTCAGGGAGCTTCCAGTCAAATGAAGGAGGTAGGCTATACTGCATCACAGGCACTCATGGGACATTTGCAAAGCAACATGTACTCAGTGTGCATTTGGTACATTAAGTGCTGAGGGGCATGAGGGAGTACATAGTCTGGTGAATGCTTCGTTTGTTTTTGTTTTTTTCAACAGGAATTTATTGAGCTCCTGTTACATGCAAGGCATTGTGCCGGGAATACAAAGATGAATAAGATTGTTCTTGTCCCCAGTAAGCTTCCAGGCTACTTGGGTTGGGGGGAAGGGATGGAAAGACAGTCTATTATTTTTATATTCACAATGCCTTGCATAGTGACTGACTTGTAATAGAGACTGAAACTGTTGATTGTAGGAATGTGCAAAACATAGAGGTATGTACACTGCAGAGTGATACTTCTGCCTAGATGGAAGAAGATGAAACTTGAATGCATAGGATTTTGCTAGATTAACAAGCAGAAGGACAATCAGACGGGGGGTACTATGTAGACAGAGGCTTAGAGTATGAGAGAATGTGATGAGGTATATGTGTGCAAGTAGTTTGGTAATTACGAAGCAAGGATTTAAATAGGAGATCATTTGAAAGATAGAGTAGATAATGATGGGGAGGGATGTTTTCCTGGAGAAGTAAGCAGAGTGTGGCCCCAGGGCCTTTTATGCCTTGCTAAGGAATTAGACCTTATTTTGTAAGGAATGAGGCCTCCCTAAATAATGTTAAGCAACAGAGTAATATCAAATCACTGTGTTTAGAAGGTAATTGTCATTGTGTAAGTGGAGGATGGATTGGAGGGACAGGATGACCAAATAGACTGTTACAGTCATCTGGATAGAAAAGCTTTGTGCACACATTCTCAGAGCTGCTTCTAGCTTTCTTCCAGGGAACCTCCCCTACCAGTCTCACCAGGATGGCAGCCTGATTATAGTATAATTGGCTTTCTTCCAGCTGCTTCTGCATGCACAGCTTCCTCCTTTCCCTGCAGAGTAGGAACCCTTTGGTTTCTTCTTCCTTTGTCTGTTTGCAGCCCACTCCACAACATTGGGTTCACTCTTATTTTGAAAAGATTGCCTTTCACAGATTGCCTTTCACTAAACTCTGCACTAGGCACTGCTAAGCATTTTACATATTAGTTTGATTCTCATCGACCCTGTGAGAATAGGCACTATTTATTTAAGGGGACTGAGAAACTTAAAAGGTGGAGTAACTTACCCAAGATTACAGTACTAACAGCAGTGCTAAGGTTTTTAACTCTGGGCCTTTAACTACAAATTCCCTGAAAGTGAGAGAAGGGGTCCCACACTGATCATTTATAAAGAAAGGAATTTCCTTATAAATTTGGGAGTTTCCTGACCATTTAAGTTTTTTGTCAATAAGAGAAGCATATATCAAGTGCTGACTAAACTAAGTCAGTTTAAGAATGTAGCAGTGGCTGGGGATATAGCTCAGGTGGTAGAGTGCTTGCCTTATAAGCGCAAGGCCCTGGGTTCAATCCCCAGCATCGGAAAAAAAAAAAAAAAAAGAATGAAAGCAGTGAAAACAGGTTATTTGCTTAAATATACCTTGGTTAAGTAACTCATTAACTTTATGTAGAGCAGAGAATATGAAAAAATGTGGGTAGGCATGCATATAAATGGCCTAAGGGGTCAAAAGAAATTGTATATTCAACTTCAGAATCCTTCCAAGTAGTTTAATTTTTATGTCTGCTATAACTGACAACACTTAAGAAATTTAAAATCTAAAGGAAGAGGGGCTGGGGTTGTGGCTCAGTGGTAGAGCGCTTGCCTAGCACATGTGAGACACTGGTAGGCACCACATAAAAATAAATGAATAAAATAAAGGTCTATCAACATCTAAAAAAATTTTTTT
The DNA here is from genome assembly GCF_902686445.1 of Sciurus carolinensis. Lineage (NCBI taxonomy): Eukaryota > Metazoa > Chordata > Mammalia > Rodentia > Sciuridae > Sciurus > Sciurus carolinensis. The sequence continues at coordinate 113,210,337 of NC_062216.1, forward strand.
TAAATCTAAAGGGAGAAATAACCTCATAGAATATATAGTTGGCACCAGCAAGATCTGCCAGTCAGAAATGGACTCTGAAATTGAGGTCTTTTGAGAAACAGATGAGAAAAGTCCTCTAGGCATTGCCCACTTCCATGGGTAATTTTGACAGACATTATATCCACTCACTGTGAAGGCCTAGAAATACTTTTCAAAGTAACGTGTAGCCACATACACTCTACCTAGCACAGTACTACTGACAAAAGTGTTAATACTACTTGATTATTAATGTGATGTGTGTTTCAGTGCTGAGGGACAATAGAAAAGGAACTAGCATTGGTGAAATTAGTTGGAGGACTCTTGAAGGAAGCAGGGTTTGGCAGTGAGGAGGGCTGCTCCCTGGAGAGAAGCAGTTTGTCTGCAGCTGGGTGTAAAAGGCAGTTCTGTAGAGGATGGCAGCCTGTTTTTGCCCTGCCTTGCCAGGTGACCTGACACCTCCTCTCCTTTCAACTTAGGCAAGTCTCCTGGCTTGTGAAGGCCTAGCAGGTGTGAGTTTGGTTCCCACTGCAGCCAGCAAGAAGATGATGCTGAGCCAGATTGCCAGCAAGCAGGCCGAGAATGGCGAGCGGGCAGGTAGCCCTGATGTGCTGAGGTGCTCGAGTCAGGTACAGCACTTGAGTCCGTTGTGGTGCTTGGGGATCGGGTGGCCCAAGCTCTGTGCCAGGAGACATCAAGCTTTGATTTCTTAGTGCTTCTGTTTAGGGAAGTGGGAAAAGGGAATACAGCTGGGGAATGAATGAATGTGGGTATTTTAGAGAACTGAGGAAGGTCTTTAGGTACGGTAATCCCTTGAGACCAGGGTACATAGAAATAGATGAGTACTTTTTCTAAGCCTTTGGAGCAGGTGGTTAATTGTCATTTATAATTGTCAGAAAGCAGTATCTGGTCTCTTATCTTATGTTCTGAGATGGACTGTGAGTTTAGGTTTAATTTGTCTTCAAAGGGCCACCGAAAAGACAGTGATAAGTCACGGAACCGAAAAGATGATGACAACTTGGCTGAGGCTTCTCACTCAAAAAAGACTGTTAAAAAGGCAGGTAATGGGGTAATCCCCCAAATCATACAGTTTAGTAATGGGTTAATCTTCTTTCTTTCCACTGTGACTCTCCCTGGAACTTTCCCTAAATGTTTTCATCCTTCATAGCCAGTGTGTGTCCCCTGATTTCACCTAGAGTCCACTTTAGTAGTTAAATGTCTACCCTTGCTGGAACATTTTTGTGCAGTTTGGGGAGCATGACCAATACTATTCCCTGTGGCAGGGACAGACCAACTCCAGCTCAAGTCATACTCAAGACTTGGGTGTGACAAGGCAGGCATCTTACCCACTCTACCTCCTTTCCCAGAGGAGCTCTTAACCCTGAGGAATGTGGGAGACAGTGGCATCTTTAGATAGAATCAGAGAGGTTCTTCCTCCAGCAGCTGAAAGTGGACCCAGAGTGGAATGGTCTCTAGGAAGAGGGCAGAGGGATAGCCTCATGACATGCCTGATTGTTGCCCCCAGGTGGTGGTAGTGGAACAAAATGGTTCTTTTCAAGTAAAGATTCCCAAAAATTTTATTTGTGAACACTGCTTTGGAGCCTTTAGGAGCAGTTACCACCTCAAGAGGCACATCCTTATTCACACTGGTAAGTCTCTTGTTTGTATTCACAGGGGGAGAACAGCCTATAACTTTTGTTCTGTGAAGAGATATAGCTGTCTAGTTGGGTTTACTTTCCAGGGGAAGCATTAGAAATGGAGGAAATGAATAAGTGAATGAGGTAGAAAGATTGCATAGCTGTTTCTGGTGTCACTGAGACCAGCAGCTTTGGGGGCTCCTCCACTACATGATAGCTTAGGTGACTTCTTAAGAAGATAGCTGGAATCCTGTTCCTTCCACATACACCTCTTGACATTCACTTCTGTCTCCACCTGGGCTAGGTGAGAAACCATTTGAGTGTGATATATGTGATATGCGATTCATTCAGAAGTACCACCTGGAACGCCACAAGCGTGTACACAGTGGTGAAAAGCCTTACCAGTGTGAACGGTGTCATCAGGTAAGGCTCACATGTCATCCAGCCCCACTGCAGCCCCACACATAAATTTCCTTCCCCAAGAACGAGGGCCAGCCCCACTCCTGCCTGACCTAGGCCACCCGGTGTTCCTTGCCATAAGAGAGTTAGCACCTCAGAATGAGGTTCATTCCTCTGCCCTTATGCAGCTGCTTAGGGGAAGGGGTTGTTAGAATATTAAAGTAATAATAGACTTTCTTGAGCACTTAATCTGTGCCAAGCACTGTGAGAACATACTTTACATAGATTTTTTTTGTTTGTTTTTTAGTAAATCTTCACATTAACTCCATAAAGTAGCTGTGTCGTCCTCATTTCAATTATGGGGAAATTGAGATTCAGAGAAGTTAAGTTTCCCAGGGACACAGCAGATCAAGGGCAGAGCCGGGATTCAATCCAACTTGAGAGCTCCTGCACTTTGGAGGAAGAGATGTAATCTTTGCCCTGAGGTCAGCATCTGATCTGATGAGAATGTCAATGCCAGGACCAAACAAGACAAGAACAAGAGATGAGAATGATAGTAGTAACACTTCCTGGATGCTTTGCTAGGTTTCAAGCTTTGTTTCACACTCTTACATGGAATCTTCCAAACACTAGAATGAAAGTCCCATGAGGGCAATGACTTTGTCCATCTCATTCTCCACCCTGTCCTCAGCCCCAAGAACTGCACCTGCTTTGAGATAGACGCTCAGTAAATATTTGATGAACAAAGCAGCTATGGTGTGAGTAGGTACTTTTAGCCTCATCGTACAGATAGAAGAGTGACAGATTCAGGGCTGTGAAATAACTTGCCAGGGTCACACAGCAACTAAGTGGTAGAGTCAGGATTTGGTGCCAGGCACTCTGGCTCCAGCACCTGCTTTCTTAAACACTGCGCTTGTGCCATCTGTGCATATGCTGAGGGGATGTAGAATGTGACGTGTGCCTTCTGTGTGGTGAAGGAGCGTGTTAATGGGCCGCTGAGTTTCTCCTCCCTTTCTTCTCAGTGTTTTTCTCGGACAGATCGATTACTCAGACACAAACGGATGTGCCAAGGGTGCCAGTCGAAGACTTCCGATGGGCAGTTTTCTCTTTAGGCGCAAGGGGCCCTGGGTGGTGGGAGTGATCAGAAGAATCTACAGAAGAGTGCACACCCTCTGGTCTGATGGTCCCACCACCACCCCATCTGAACCTGTCCCCCTCCTGGAGGAGTGGACCCAGGAGACCAGAAGAATGCGTCGGGACAGTGGCTTCAGAGCCTTAGCTCTGTAAATAATCTGAGACTATGAGTATCTCGGGGAAGTTCCTACAGCATTCCTGGGTAGGGAAGCTAGTCCCTGGACCCTTGACTGAGGTCAAAAGTGGGGACTCAAGGTACAGGACCAAGACTGAAGTGTGGCTCCCACAACCTTGGACTCCAGCTGGCAGCTGAAATGGAAAAGATTGGGGAAGGGGATTTATTTGTTGTGTTCTTGTCTTTGTTTATCCGAAAGCAATTTCAGCAGGTAAACTGTGGACACAGGTAATCTGGAGGCTTAAAGTCCTGGTCCAAAAGTAGGGACTGTTGGCTAGTCCAGCCCTACCCCAAGATTGAGTTTTTAGTCACAGTAGATCCTCAACGTTCCACAGCCCTGCACCTCACCTCCTATTTGAAGGAGAATAGGATCAGGGATGGCAGCTGAGCTTACTTTGGCTTTCTTATACACTGTAGGGACAAAAGTAAAGATGGTGGGAGGAGCAGACAAGGGCTGGGTCCAAGAAGAGTGGAGATTACCACTTACCTCCTCAAAAGCAAGAATGTGCCCTTGGGTGTTGTAATGGCCCATGTTGCACCATACATGATGGGGTCAGCTCAAGTGCCTTCTGGAGGAAACTTGGGTGAGAGTGGCCCATGAAGCCCTTTCCTTCTCTCTGGGCAATTGGTCTTGTATATGGTTTATGGCTACCTCACTGTCATTGACTCCTAAAGCTAGACAGAGGTGTTGAGCAGGGAGTCATGGATGTTAAAGTGGGTTCTCTCCTTGTGTCCTCTAAGGAACAACCCAAGACTAGTCCCAAATTGGCTAACAATAGTTGAAGAAACAAAGGAATTGGGGTCCTGACGTGACTATTAAGCAGTAGGAGCAGTTCTTCCTTCCTGAGTCCTGTGTTCAGGTAGAGAAGATAGGGGTCTGGTCTTATGTCCCAAAGAATAAGAATTTGGCTCCCTTCTTGATGACCATTCCTACCAACAAAGATGGGGAAAGAGGGATGCTGCAGAGGAAGGACTGCAGGAAGAAACCTACTTTAGGTTTCATTCTTAACCGTACTCTTGCTCCTTTATGCTCCACCAGCACTCTCCACCCCCAAGAAAGTGATCAGATGAGTGTGGTATGTGAGTGCTCGTGTTTGTATGCTTGGAGGAGATGGCATATTGTTGAGCCAAACCCTTCTTTGGCCCTCAACTTAGGGGAGGGTGTGCATAAAATAGCCTCCTGCCCAGACCTAAAGGGTGCTTGGGGTCCAGGCAGGAGCTGAGAAACTCTTAGGGAACAAAAAGGCTTTGTTCCAGAGGAGGTTTTTTAGACTGATTCAGTAGGATGGTGGTTAGGATGTTTCTAACCCAAGCCAGGGCTTGTGAACATGAATTTTCGAAGGTGAAATAAAAACAAACAAAACCCTCCTTATGCTAAAGAAAGGATCCTTATGGAAGGTTCTGGAGTTTGGTTGACCCCATGTGGCCTGCATTGACCCTTGGGGACAGGGCACTGTCTTACGTGTAATCATGGAGACCAGGTGAACTTGAGCACCAAGCTGTCAGTGGAGATCTGGAATGAAACTTTCAGGAAGTATGGTTTCATTGCCCAAAAACTGTTAGGGAATGAACAAAGGCATCAATCTCCTGGCTGTTACCTTTTCCAAAGGGGTTGGTGACAGGGGTCCTCCATATCCCTGAGGTAGGGGTATTTCAGGGAAAAAAGGAGACCTGGCACCCTTTAGCTTTTCCAGCACAGCATCTGAGACCTTTGCGGGGACATGTTTCCCACCATGTGTTGTCCTAGCTTTATGCTGACATTCCCATTTGATATGATCCCTGCAAGACAAGGGCCAGCCCCCTACCCATTAGAGGGTTCAGCTGGGACTGGGATTTTTCTGTTACTCAGCTCTGGGAATGAAGATAACTTGAGAAAGCTGTCTTTTTGAAAGTCAGAGCTCTCTCCCTGCCACTTGGACCTAATCTGTTTCAAATGAGAGAATCACATCAGTGACCTGTGCTCCTTTGTGTTCAAATGTGTGCTAGGTCAGAATGTGCCCTGCCCTGCCTCCACATGCACACATACCTCGAACCTGGCCACCTGTCTGGGTGGGTGGGAGTGAGGGAGCTTGTGAGCAGTGCAGGTGGCCATACCAGAGCCATTCCTACTTGGGAGTGATTACTCCAGTTCACATGCTGACGTGGGGCAATGGATGTGTGAAGAGATGAGCAAAGGGATGAGAGGAGTGAGCACTCACAGGCCCAGGAGCCTCACAACCCAGGGAACCCATAGAATTGGGACCACTGCGAAGCCTCCTGGACCCAATACCCCACCCTTCCTTTGCAGGGCTGGGGCCAAGCACTGGAAAGATGCCTCAGGTGTGTTTGGAGTGAGGGGAAATGGAGTTAGGGCAGGCTCTCAGAGACCAGGATATGGAGTTGGAGAACCTAGGAAAGAGTAGTGCCAGTTCCTGGGTGAGCTCCTGCACCAGGCCATACCAGCCCTGCCCTTCTCATCTTCTCTGTCCACCCCCAGCAGCCTCTTTTCATCACTTAGCTACTGATTGTGCCCCACAGCTTGACATTGGAGGGTTAAAGGAGTGGAGTCCCACCACAGCTTTTAGCCCTCTTCCCAGATGCTCTTTGCCTCTACTGTGTCCCTGGGTTTTTTATCTTCAACAGTCCCCCTCCTATCCTTCCTATCCTTCCTCTCCACCTTTTTTTTTTTTTTTTTTTTTTTTTAATATACTTATTTTGCTATGGGGGTGGGGACTATCCAATGAACAAGATCACTTTTAAATGGTAGTTTTTATAAGATGTTATAAACTTGTATCTTTTTACCATTAAAGTGCAGTGTATGTTCCTTCGTGATATATTTAGGATATTTAAATAAAAATAATGGGGCTTTTCTACATTCCATCTCCTCTTTGGGAAGATTGTCTTTTGGGGGAAGCTTTTTTTTTTTTTTTTTTTACTGGGAGCTAGAGTGGTTTAGTAGCTTTCCTTTTCTCTCCCCAATATAACTAACCCACAACTTCCAGTATCCTATAAGCCACTTTTAAAAAACCTGCAGAGGAGCAAAAAGTAGAAGTAAAAGCTGCATCTCTTCTGACAGCAGGACAGAATGTCAGACACTAGAAGAAGCAGTGTCAGTGTGATCGGTTCCTTCTGCTTAGCATCATTGGTCACCTGAGAATCCAGGCCCTTCTGGCTGTTGGAGTTGGAACCAGTTGTTCCCAAGCCACTTCCTGCCCTCAGGTGGCCAGAGGAGGAATGGACTTGAGCTTTGCTGAGGCCTGGGCTGAACAATTATTAAGGCCTTGGTTGTATGAAGCAAAGTGACAGCTAGCTACAGTCTGAGGGAAAACTTTATTGTATACTTGAGTAGGAGACCTGGTTTTTTTTGAGGTGGAAAACGGTCACAGCAGTAGGAGCAGCTGAGTATCACTCTGAAAATGAAGTCAGGTGGCCACAACTTCTCACCAGCAGGTTAGTTCCTTAGATAGCTGCCTGATAATTGTCCCCGTTTCCAATTCCCACTGTCATCCCAGAGAGAAAAGTCCTAGGTAAGATTTGTTCCCCCTCAGAGAATGGGACTATCTGCTCCTTGAAAGCGGGGGTTGATAGTGGTGGTGACGGCGCTTGTGTAGAGAGGATTGCTGTCCTGTAAGAAAAGGTTGCAAATTGTGAGGGGAAACCTTAGGATTCCTCTTCCCATTTACCTAGTCCTAAGAGCCCAACCTAGAACTTGAGCAAGATCCTAGGAGCTGAAGGAAGACAGCAGAGAGATTGGTTAAGTCGGCAGAGGATGCACCTAAATAGGAAGTAAGGGCTGAGTGTGTTATGGAGAAGTAGACAGCAAGAAAGGGATCCAGCCAGTGGGATAGGAGGCTGTCTCTTTACCTGCTTCCAGTTGGATTGTTGCCGCTCCTTCTCAAAGCGACTATATTCCCGACGGTCATAGATTTCTACTGAAAGCCGGTAAGCCAGGACCAGCCCCAGTCCCACGGCCACAATGCCCCCTACACAGCCCAGCACAATGGTCTGGGTGTGGTCTGCTCCCTCTGTGGGGGAAGAAACAATACAGACTTCTAGAGGCACAGGGACAGTTCAGCAGGTGCCCACAATGAGTCCTGTCTCCCAAACTCTCACTGAAAGCAAATGGAATCCAGACAAGTCCAAGGTTATCCTCTGCCTGGGTCAGCCTCATCATTTGGTCCATCACTTCTGCCTTTGCACTAGATTTATTTACAGCTTTGCATAAAATCCAGCCTGGTTTTCTGTTATCACATCCCATCCCCAGCTCTGAGACCCTACATATCAACTCTCCAGGATCCATTTAGCATGTCCATGGCATCCCCACCCACTTACTCTCTTGGGGTTTCACTCTCAGCATCACTCTGCCTCCAGCCTCATCCTCCACCAGGAAGAAGAACAGCTGGTTGTCTAGAGTCTTTTCTTTGCACCAGCCATCATCCAAGATAGGGTTCAAAGCCAGAGTCACATTGGCATGGGCACAAGCCATGCTGCAATTGGCAGCCAAGGGACCTGTCCCAAAGGCCCCACACTCTGCACAGTCCCTGTGAATACCAATAAGTTGGCAGCTAAGCACTTGTTACTGGCTCTCCCACACCCCACTGGAAGAGCAGGCTGGTAGGAGTGCTCAGCAAGCCCCACTGAGTCCCTGCTCTCAGGATGCAAGACCTGAAGCCTCACCTGTGTCTCTCACATGGTGTCTTGCAGCCTGGGCACTGGTCACACAGAGCACCATAGTAGCCATCCAAGCACTGGCAGCGATTGCATTTGCAGTATCCATGCCCACTGCAGAGCTCTCCCTCAGGACTGACACAGCTGTCCATGTCCCCACTGCACTCACATGCTCTGCCCGTGCGGTTGGCATGACAGTGACATACTCCACATTGGCAGTGGCCAAAACCTGGGGTAGAGCCATGCACAGAGTGACAACCATCCTCACACACAACTGGCTGTCACATACCAGCACATGCACCCAGACCCTCTCAAGTGTGCTTGACACAGCCTCCAATTCAAATACCAAAATATTGGAAACTTGCCCTCAGTGCCTTGAGTCTCCCAGAGTGCCCTTGGGAGGCCCTCTCTGACCCCACCCTCTGCCAAAAACTCCAGGTACCTCCACAGAGGATGCCCTCATGTCGCTCGCAGCTGGCATCATCACACTCGCACAGATGCCCAGAGCTCTGTCCACTACAACTGCATCGTCCACAGTGGCACCGTCCCTTCCCACTGCACAAGGGTCCCGTCCCATTAGGAGCGCGGCACCCAGCTTCCAGATCCGGGGAGGACAGCTCAGCTTCAGAACACTCACAGAGTCGACCCAGGCGGCCAGGGGCACAGCTGGAAGGGGGAAGCCAAGTGGGGAGAGTTGGGCCAGAGAGTTGGACAATTTCCTGACTTCTCTTTCCCAGGATCCTCAACCCAAGTCCTTGAAAGAGTTGGAGAGAGATAGCAGGGTACAGTGGAGCACGAAGTGTGGAAGGAGGGGAAAATGGAGAGGTTCTGATGAGGGGAAAGCCTGGGTGTATTCAGGAAGCACAAAAGCATGGCATTCAGTTCTGGAATGTCGAGGAGATCCCAGTGGGAGGGTAGGAAGCAAAGAGGAACACAAGGGGTGGTCACTTGTAGGAAACAGATGGGTAAAGGGACCAAGAGACTCACCTGCATATTCCACACTGAAGGTCTCCCTGGCCATCGCTGCAGTGGGGAGCCTGGGGCTGGGTGTCACTGCAGTTACAGTCACACAGTGTGTGCAGCTCCACAGTCAGCTCCTCAGAGAAGCCAAGTGCTCGAAGTCTCAGGAACTGGGGCTCTGGGAGGCAGTTATTAGCTTGGAGGGTAACCCAGAAATTCACCTGAGGACAGAGTGGGCCAGGAACCAGACTAAGTTATACACACATGCTCGTGTGTATAACACACCCCAAACCCGCCAATCATGCAGATCCTATCCTTTAGTAAATTAAAGGATAGGATCATGCTAACACCATCTCCTAGAAACTCTTGGGGAAGGCACTCACTAAACCCCCTCAGAAAGGACAGGTGGAAGACTACCTTGCTTTTGCAGGATAAGCTTCCTTCCTTCTGCCTGTCCTGGCTGGCTCTTACCGTCTGGTTGATTTGGACGTGGTTGCACTGTCCACGGTCCCCAGTCTCACCTTCACTCTTCTTAGAACCTCCACACTGGGATTCATAAGAGATGTTGACCCCAGGAGGGAGTGAAAAGTGTTCTAGGGTCACAGTGGATGACAGGCTCTATGGTAAGAGAGGAAGTAAGTAACCAGATGGAGGCAGGAATCCCAACCTCTGCCCTCTCTGGCCATGACCAGTTCTGTCAGAACCCTGCCCTCTGTTGCCCTTGGGCTCCTTCCCTTCTGCCCAGGAAGGAGACCTTCCTGGAGGAACGAGAACTGTAAGTAGACTACCCAGGATCCAGAGCCTCTACCACAGTATGGCAACTGCAGGGGCTGGTCAAATGCCATAAACATGCAGTGACCCTGTTTGTCAAACCCCAAACCAGGACACATAACCAGTGTGCATATGAGGTTGAAAGGGTAGATTCATCACTGAGTTTGTCCTGAGAAATCTGACACTGTCTCAAAACTTTTTCTTGCCATTGTTCAGAAAATGGTCCCTGTCATCAAGAGGCCAACAGTCTAGATGTGGAGCTATGACCTGAGCCCAAGAGATACTTAACACTTAAGACTTTCATTGGTTCCTTCCACCTGCAAAAGCCTATGGTTCTTTTTTTTTTTTTTTTTTTTTTTAGTTGTAGATAGACACAATAACTTTATTTGTTTATTTTTTTTATGCAGTGCTGAGAATCAAACCCAGTACCTCACATGTACTAGGCAAGCGCTCTACCACTGAGCCACAACCCCAGCCCAAAAAGTCTATGGTTCTAAATTGTTTACTTTTTATTTTCTATTTGTATTTATTTATTTATTTATTTATTGGTGCTGGGGATTGAACCTAGGAGTACTTATCACTGGGCTACAGCCCCAGTCCTGTTTATTTTTTATTTTGAGAAGGGGTTGCTGGGCAGGGCTCTGGCTTGAGATCCTTCTGCCTCAGTCTCCCATGTAGCTTGGATTACAGATGTGCAGTACCACACCCAGCTGTCTGAATTGTTTATAAACAGTGAACACAGGCTCTAGTCTTACATTTTGTATGTACATCCCTTTCATTGTTATCCATGTAAACTTGGGCAAGGCCTTTAGCCTCCTGTGTCTGTTTCCTCATCTGTAAAACAGTTACGAAGCACATGGGGTTAAACTAGGTAGTGAACAGTATGTGCACTAGGTCAGCACTTGACATGAAATAAAAGTTCAGGGAATGTTACTGTCCTTCCTTGCCCAGAGCAGGGCTCAGCTACTGAGGTAGGAGGATCTCAAGTTAAGGCCATTCCAGACACTTAAGATTTGTGAATGTGAGAGTGGGAATGAGTGAACTACCAATGACGGCCATGTGTAAACTGTAGGAAAGAGCACGGAATGGTAGAACTACAAAGTGATCATGTCTACTTAGTTCTGCCATTGCACCTTGAAGATCCCTTTCCATCTTTCCCTTGTGCCCACCCTTGCCAGTCTCCCTCCCACCCTGGGTGCTCACATCATAAGCATCCATAATGAGCTGCACCACATTGCTGGAGTCCTCACTCAGCTCCCCGACTGCAGACTTGGGAATCAGCTGACTCAGCTCCTGAGTTAGGAGGATTTGAAGAAAATGTTTGGACACAGATCTGAGAAAATGGGCTCCTAGGGGTCTGAAAGGAGGCATATGGGGAGCAGAGAATGGGTCTTTGGGGGAATTGAAAAAGGATAGGGTGGACTTTGGTGGTCTGCATTCAGACAACTCTCACCTGATAGATGGGCAGTGTAGTACTGGTGACAGCAAAGATGGGCTGTATGTTTGCGGCAGAGAGGGCCTGGGCTACCTGACCCACAGAGGGGTAGTCCTGGGACAGGAAGTGGGGACAAGGTGAGCACCACAGGTCTCCCATAAAACATACTACGTACCCTCATCCCAAGGAATCTGGGATCTAGGGTACCACCAGCTAAAGGAGCCTGGAGGCTTGGCAAAGCAGGAAGGAAGTAAGGAGTGGAGGCACAAGATTCCTGTCTGAGCAGTTGGGGTCATGGAGAGAAGGGACTGCTAGGGAAGACAGCAGGGTATCTACAGGATGGTCACCAGCAAAGAACGCGAGGTAGGGTGGCAATGGGGGTGCCTGGAAGGAGAGGAGTTGTGGCTCAGGTAGGGAGGTCAGAGGGTACTCACAAACTCTGGGCTGCGACTGTAGAGGCCATTGCTGTCCAAGTGGCAGTGTCCATCACTGGGCATGAAAATTCCACCCAACTTTCCATCCCCAGCTGTGTGAAATGTGTCATCTGAAGTGAACACCAGCAGCCGGGACACATTTCTCCAGCCAATCTGCTCCTAGGATGTGGGAAGGAGGGGGCTATGCACCTAGGTATGGCCCCTGAGCCACCCTAGCTAGTCCTGTAAGCTGAGGATGTGGCTTGCCTCCCTCTGCATCTGATGTCCAACTCCCTGCCTCCAGCTCCCTGCTTGTCCCCCCATTCCTGCAGTCCCCAAAACAGGGTTAGTGGAGGGCTCCCCGTGAATTAGAAAAATGTATCTCTTCCTCAAGATATTTTACTCCAATCCACCAGACAATTATAAAATAAACGTACAGCCAGACACAGGTGGCACACACCTGTAATCTCAGCTACTTGGGAGGCCGAGGCAGGAGGATCACAAGTTCAAGGCCAACTTCAGCAACTTAGCAAGATCCTCTCTCAAAATAAAAAATATAAATAAATAAAAAAGACTTGAGATGTGGTTCAGTGGCAGAGCACCCCGGGGTTCCATCCCCAGTTCTACAAAAATAAATAAATAAAGCAAACTACAATGACAATATGAATGGCACCCCCTGAAGTTGGAAGATGTTGGGAGTGTAGCTCAGTGATAGAGTGCTTGCCTGGAACTGGGAAGACTTTGAGTTCCATCCTCAGCACCATGAAAACAAACAACAATGAAAACCAACCATAGAGACTGTGGCTGTGGCTCAGGTGGCTCAGTGGTAGAGCACTTGCCTAGCATGTGTGAGGCACCGGGCTTGATCCTCAGCACCGCATATAAATAAATAAAATAAAGGTTCATTGACAACTAAAAAATATTTTTAAAAAATAAATAAGAGGACAGTCCTAGCTCCAAGCAATCCTTCAAGACTGAGACCCGGTCCCACCCTCTCACCTGGCAGAGGGCTGCCTGCAGAATGGCATCAAAGCCACCTTCAGGTGAGTCCAGGTTGCCAGACACATTCTGGCGCCCCACCTCCCGCTCAAAGGCTTGAGCATCCCCTGTCAGGGACAGCACATGGTGAAAACTGAAAGGTGGCTGACAGGGCTCCAGTCGGCTGGGGCAGGGGTGGCGCAGCTTGGAGGGCACTGTGCTCACAAAGGGAAGCACTGTTTTGTCCACAAAGGAGCCGAAACCTGGGAGGGGATAAACAAGAAGGCTTGGCAAGTGTCACTGGGAATGGCTGGGAGGAGTCATTGGTGAGGACCCAGAAGGGAAGGAAAGGAAGTGATGGTCTTAGAGGAGCTGATGGGACAGTGGGCATAGGAGGGAGGACCCAGTACCTGGCAAAGGTGAAGGGGTGGAACCATTGTCTCAGGGAAGTAAGGGGTGCAGGAAACTAAGAGGAGGACAAAACAGAGGAAGATTAGGTCTTCCTGAAGGCTGAGGAAGACCAGAGTGGAGGGTGTAGAGCAGCAGGAGACAGAGGGTTCTTGAGCAGAGAAGGATGAGCATGGAATGTGGAACAGAAACAGTGGCATCTAGGCCTTGTCTAAGAGTCACTGGGTTGAGATGGTGACATCAGGACAGTGACTGGGTTGTTAGGTCCAGGGCAGCTGTCTGAACAATCTCTCCAGACTCTGGGCTTCTGTTAGCCCGCCTGTAAAGTGAGGGGTTCCAGTGAACAGTCAACCCTAAGTCCCCTCCAGCTCTGACCTTGATGATAGGTGTCTTAGTAGAGAAGTCAGGATCTTGTGGCCTGGCTAGGTCTGTTAAACACTTGGAGAGGGCAGGTTGTGGTGGCCCTTCTGAGTCCAGGATGTTGGTGGAGGCTAACGCGGTTGTTGAAGCTGGAGGCAAAGGCAAGGGTTGGCAGGGTGGGGGCCGGCCACCAGCTCACCTATGCGCACCGAATGAGTGACCTCCTGTAGCCGGACCAGCAGGGCGTGTCCGAGTTGGCGCACGCGTTCCAGGTCGTCCTTCATTGAGTAGCTCAAGTCCATGAGGTAGTACAGGTCTACCGGGTAACCCGCGGCCCGGAGGAAGCGGACCCGAAGTCGCTGGGGCTCCCCTGGGCAGGAGAAGAAGGGGCGCGGGTCAGTCGAGCGCACTCGAACCCCAGCCCAGACAGATGCCCCGGCCGCGCCGCCCGGACTCACTCGGCCGTAGAATGACCCGGACCCGCTGCGGTGCCAGTTGGGTGGCCCCCTCGCCGCGGATGCCCTGGCTGAGAGGCCTGTCCTGCAGCACCTCCTGCCGGCCGCGGGGCTCCTCCAGCTCCTCCGGCGGGCAGCCCCGAGCCAGCAGCTCCTCTCGCCTAGCGCAGCGTCGCGCCTCCGCCTCGCCCGAGGCGGTGAAGTTCTGTGCCACAAGGAAGGTTTTCGGGACCCCGAACCACACAGCCCTTCAGCCCCACTCCCAGAACCACCCTGCAAACCTGGTGGCCTCTAGTCACTCCTCAGCTCCGCTCTATTAACCCCATGAGCCCCTCCTCTTCCCTCCCCTCCTCTTACCCTCCAAGGCTACCCTTGAACTGCGGCCCTTTCTTCCTTGTCAGACCCACTTCCTATAGCAGTTCTCCCTCTTATCTCGACTCTCCCCTCCCCCAGCAACCCACCCTTCCCCTCCCCTAGAGCCACAGACTTCCTGTTGAGATCTCAGGGACCTTGCTACCACACTAAAAAGGACCTCCTAGTCTAAAGTCCCAGCATGCTTAGATCAAAATGGGAAGGCGGTCAGGCTAAGACCCACAGTTTGGGAAGGAGGATAGGGACAGAAGAAGAGACACCCTTCCCCCGTGTATCTGGTACCCCTGCACCAGCTGGGCAGCCGCAGGGGAAGGAAATGGTTAGAGCGGCTTCTCAGCTGGCAGGGGTGCCAGGTCTGGGGGTTGGAGGAGGCAGACACAGAACCTATTGTCCCAAGAGCCCCATCTCCACAGCCATAGCCTCGCACCTCTGCCTCTACTTCCCACAGATCTGACTCTATGTCTACTCTTCCTGTCCTCCGATATTCATTGTGTGCCTTTCTCCTAGGCCTTCAGCATCTGTAGCTGACTCCCATGATTTTCCCTCATCTCTTACCCAGGGCCTGCACTGATCTAACTCTCCATCTTCCTCTGAGACAGTTATGCTCCCACCCCCATCTGGGGTAGCCCTCAGTGCTCTCCTGTGAGCCGCCCACCTCTTTAAGTTCTAAAGAATAGCCTTGTCCTCTGGGCCCAGTGGACACATGCCTGTAATCCCAGTGACTCAGGAGGCTGAGGCAGGAAGATCACAAGTTTAAGGCCAGCCTCAGCAACTTAGTAAGACCCTATTTCAAAATAAAAAATAAAAAGGACTGGTGATGTGGCTAGCAATAAAGTGATCCTGGGTTCAAATCCCCAGGACTGGGAGCAAAGAACAGCCTTGTTTGACCTGCGAGGGAGACCACATACTCCCCAGCATCCTCCTTGGTCACTTAGGTAGGTAGCTCAAGCCTTCCTGCCCACTCCTTCCCCCTCTCCCACCGCAAACCCCTTTGAAAGCTTTCTCATCCTCTTGCTCAGTCATGCATCCCAGAACATAATAAACCCCATCCAGACTCAGATTCAGAAACCCAGTCAGACACGAATTTTCTGTGTTGAAGCCCTAACCCTCAATGTGATTGTGTTTGCAGACCAGGCCTTTGGGAGGTAGTTAGGTTTAGGTGAGGTCATAAGGGTGGGATCCTCATAGTGGAATTAGTGGCTTTATAAGAAGAGACACCAGCCAGGCATGGTAGCACACGCCTGTAATCCCAGCAGAGGCAGGAGGATCCCAAGTTCAAAGCCAGCCTCAGCAAAGTGCTAAGCTACTCAACGAGAATCTATCTCTAAATAAAATACAAAAAGGGGCTGGTGATGTGGTTTAGTGGTCAACTGCCCCTGAGTTCAATACCTAGTACCCCCCCCAAAAAAAAAAAAAAGAAAAGAGAGAGATAGAGAGAACTCATTTCTTTATCTCTCCACCACATGAGGTGCTAACATGAAGGCAGTCAGTCTGCAAGCCAGGAAGAGAGCCCTCGAATGAGAACCAAATCAGCCAGCACTTTGGTTTGAACTTCCCAGCCTCCCAAATTATAAGAAATAAATTCCTATTGCTTAAGTCACAGAGCCTATGGTATTCTGTCAGTCCAAATTGGCAATATGCTTTCTCACATGTGTGCATGCATAGCAGGCCCTTCTACATACACAAGCGTGAAGTCCCACAAGCACATCCTCTTTTGAATTCATGATCACAAGTCCTCTCCGTGTATACAAAAAAATAAACAGATATTCAGACATAATTATATGTGCACAGGAAATGTGTATGCACATAGATGCACACCCACATCGTCACATGCAGGAGTTCTATGTGCAAAAACTCAGTCACACATGAGACTGTAGAATATACCCAATAAAATCACACATGTGCCCACACAGTCACACACATTTATCCAAGCTGTACATACAATACACATGGTTCAATGGCCACAGGTCTATCTTTACCAGTTGCTTGCACCATGCACAGCTGGGATGTGAGAAGATGCACTTCTTGCAGGAGGGGGCTGGCTGGCAAGACCCTGGCAGAAACAGGTCAGGATCTCCCAACTTTGTGGCCTCCCCTGAGGACGAGCTCTTGATATCCACCTGGCTTTCACCTCTGCCCAGGGCCAGCAGGAAAATAAGAGCCATCGACAAAACCACCATTGCCTGTAATAGGATGTAAAGTAGGAGACATGGGTCCTCAAGGAAGACTCCCAAGTTCTCAGTCTTCTAAACTTAGCTTGTGGGGTGCCACTCTCAAAACTATCCCAAGTCTTCCTCTCTCCTCATTGTTTCATATTTCCCTGTGAATTCAGCAGTTTCTTAAAAAATGGTAAGAAGGGGTGTATACAAGATTGGGATAGGGGCTTCAGAGAAGACCTGTCCTTCTTGTGTGCAGATTTCATGTGGTAAGGTGGACAAAGGGGCCTGAGAAAGAGTCTGGGGACTGTGTCTAGGGTCACTGAGGACTACATGCAGGTATCTTCACCAAGATTTCAAGCTATAGTGGAGATAAAACTAAATAGTAAGCACACCAGATTCTGTCCTGTCTTGGTCATTCACTGGCTGTGTGGCATGTCAGGCTTTCTCTCTAGACCTCAGACTCCACATCTGTAAAATGAGGGAGTTCAATAAATTATCTGACAGCACTTGCAGAGTTCATAGTCTTGTATTCAAAAAGGGAAGAGGGTCAGTAAGTGGGAGTGAAAAGAAAGAAGGCTGGAGCAGTTGAGGTAGGGTGAGAGCCAGGGGAGAGCAATCTCACTTGTTTGACATGGTAGCAAGAGGAATGGGTAGACCACAAGAACTTTCTGAAGGTCTGTAATAAAAGAGGAAGGATAGGTAAAGGGTTGATAAAAATTTTCTCTTTTTAGCCAGGCACAGTAGTGCATACCTATGATCCCAGCATCTTAGATAGATGAAGCAGGAGGATCCCAAGTCCAAGGCCAGCCTCAGCAACTTAGTGAGGCCCCAAGCAACCTAACCAGACCCTATCTCAAAACAGTAGTTCAGTAGTAAAGTGTGCCTGGGTTCAATCCCCAGTACTAAAAATAAATAGATAAAAGACAAAAAGGGCTGGGGTGTGGCTTGGTGGTAAAATGTGTCCAGTACCAAAAAAAAAAAAAGTTGGGGGAAAGCAGGGTAGGTATAGCCCACCTGATGGCAGTACACCTACCTGGTAGTAGAACTCTTGTGTGAGACTCTGGGTTTGATCCCTAGTACCACACACACAAAAAAAAATTTGTTCTCTCTTTTCTGTGCTTTGTACAAAGGGAATCTGGTTCGGTGGCAAAGTCTAGGTGTAAGGTGATTCCTGGAAATTCCTGGAATGACCTCTAGATAAAATAGGCAAATTTCTGCCTTTAAACAACTTATTTAAAAAATAAGGGGGCTGGGGAGATAGCTCAGTTGGTAGAGTGCTTGCCTTGTAAGCACAAGGCCCTGAGTTCGATCCCCAGCACCCAAAAAAAATAAAATAAAATAAAATAAGGGTTGGGGGTGTAGCTCAGAGGTACAGCATGTAATTACATGATTAGCATGCAGGAGGCCCTGGGTTCCATCTCAAATTATATATATGTATATATATAATATATATATATAAAATTATATATATATATATAATTTTATATATATATATACAGTTCATTACATGTTCAAAAATCAAAAAGTTAAATCCATGGATGGTGAGGGAGGAGAAGAGGAAAAGATGGGAAGTGAGGATTTAAATCAAAGTCCTTACATGTATGATTTTGTCAAAATGAACTCAACTACTGTGTATAACTATAATGTTCTAATTTTTAAAAAGGTTAAATCCCATGATGCCTTTCCCCACAAGAAATGGAAAAGCTGATCATAAAATTCATATGGAATTTCATGGGACCCCATATAACCAAAACAATCTTGAAAAACAAGAACAAAGTGGAGGATTCACACTTCCTAACTTCAAAACTTATTTTAAAGCTACATTAATCAAGATAACGTGGTTCTGGCATAAAGACAGATATATAAACCAATGGAATAGAATTCAGAGTCCAGAAATAAGCCCACCCATCTATGGCCAATTGATATTTGACAAGGGTGACAAACTTTTCAATGGGAAAAGAATAGCCTTCAACAATTGGTGCTGGGATGACTGAATATTCATATGAAGAAGAATGAGGGGCTGGGGAGGTACTCAGTCCGTAGAGTGCTTGCCTTGCAAGCACAAGGCCCTGGGTTCGATTCCCAGCACCCAAAAAAAAAAAAAAAGTTAGACCCCTACCTCATACAAAAATTAAGAATAAAATTTAAAAAATAAAAATAACATCATTTATAACCAATTATAACAAATAAAAAAAATTTTAAATAACATGTTGATAGGGATTTAGGTCTTTATACATTACTGGTAAGTTGTAAACTGGTACAACCACAGTGGAAAACAGTTTCATTCCTCAATAAGTTAAACACAGAATTACCCTATGACCTGTCAGTTCCTCTCTTAAGTATATACCTGAAAGAAATGAAAACAGATGTGCAAACAAAAACTTGTGTATTGACCGATGTTCACATTATTCACAATAGGTGGGAAAAAAACAATTGTACATTTGTGCATAAAATGAATAGATAACCAAAAAGTGGTATATCCACATAATGGAATATTATTTGGCTATAAAAAGCAAAAAGGGATGCTACATGTACAACATGAATAAATCTGGAAAATATTATGCTAGGTGAACCACCTATTGTTTGAGTTCATTTATATGAAAGATGTAAACTAGGAAAATCTATAGAGACAGAAAGTAGATTAGTGGTTACCAGAGTCAGAGGAGAAGCGGGATGGGGAGTGTCTGCTTAACTGAGGACAGTTATTTCTGAGAGTGGTGAAATAGTTTTGAAATTAATAATGATGGTTACACCAATTATAGATTTAAAATAGTTAAATGATAAATTTGTTTACTTTTACAGATATATTTATTTCCATTGCATGGGTACACCATATCATAGTTAATTAGTCCCTAGCTATAGGCATTGAGATTGTTTGGAGGCTACGGATGTGGCTCAGTGGTAGAGTGCTTGCCTAGCATACGTGAGGCCCTGGGTTCCATCCCCAATACCACAAACATACATACACGTAAATTAATTAATTTTTTTTTTTTTTTGGTAACAGGAATGAAACCCAGGGTCTCACACATGCTAAGCAAGTTCTCTACGACTGAGTCACATCCCCAGCCCTACATATTTTCTAATTGTTCACTATGACAAACAATGCTGCAAGGAAAAGTCATGTAGTTATCGTTTCACATTTGTGCAAGTTCATCTGTAGGATAAATCCCTGGAAGAGGATGTGCAGGGTCAATAGATAAGTATCCTTTGCAGTATTGGTGAGTGCTTGTCAATATCAGTGAGTATACATAATTTCCCTGGGGGTTGGACCAGTTCACATTGCCATCAGCAGCAAAGAGAAAGGTCAACTAATGCCTTGCCATGAAGCATGTGCGTCCTCCTCAGCCTGGGCCAACTCAGGTCCAGATGTTCTGCAGGGATTGTGGGGAGGGGTGGGGTGCTAGGGCTTTGAACATCCCCATCCTGCTCCCCACCCCGTGACTTCAGGGGGATGCAAGATATGAGAGAGCCTCCACCCCTCTGGGAGCAGCCAGCCCAGGGCTCAGCGTCAGTGTAACCTCAGTCCTGCTCACCGTGTGCTGTGCTCAGAGAGGCTGGAGATGCTGCCCCACAAAACCCAGCTTTGACTCATCTCACAGGTGGGTCCCCACTGCCACACTGGTTCCCAGGATAGGACAAACCCAGAGGAGACCTCAAGCCCACTCATTTTCCCCAAAGGGGAACCTGGACTCTGGACGCCCTCCTCTCCTTCCTCTCAATTGTTCCCCCTTCTCTCCTCCTTGGGGACCCAAGCTCCCTGTCCTTCCTATTCAACAATTTGATTCCATCTCTCTCTATGGCTCTTCTTTACTTCTTTATAATTGTTTTACTTCCTTTTACTCTCTAATGGAAGACTCTTCTACATCAACCCCCTCGTTTTGGAAAATGAAACCTATATCCCCAAACGGTAAGCTAAGGTCACACAATGAACAGGAAGCACAGCACGGATAGAGACAGGCCACTTGGCACTTGGTCTTGCTGTTTCCTCCCCTCCAACTCTGGCAGCAGTGCCATCACAAATTGTCTTCTCCCCACTGCCCTGGCAAGTTTGACCTAATCCCATTTCTCTTTTGCTGTGGGTCTCCTTTGGTCTTTGCTTCTCTCCCTGGGAGCAAATGCTTGTCCCATTTTCCTAGACTTGATTCTGACTCCAATATACACCCCATTGCTCTGTTTTGATGAGCGTTTTACTGTGTTATGATTCTGAATGTAAATAAATTTTTCCCCAATGTTGGGGATCAAACCGAGGACCTTATGCAGCCTAGATCGGCACTCTACCACCAAGCTACCTCCCCAGCCTGTAAATTGGTCTTTTGACTATGCTTTGACAGCACTAACTCCATTTTGAGCTTTCTCTTGTAACACAAGTTGCAAATGCACAAAGTGACTGCTGACTGACAATCATGTGCCAATATGCAAAGGAGAGAGTTTGTGTCCAGGAACTTTTCCTCCAAAAATTAACCTCTGGAAGCCAAGTTAATATACCTTCTTGAACTATAAATAACAGTGCTTTCAGACTGCCATTTAAGACACATCTCTCTGTGACTTCACCCTTTGTAGGTATTCACTCTGAAAAAGCATGGGCTACTGAAGGCTGTGCCCAAGTGAACAGTGAACAGGCCCTGCCCTTTCTTTGATTTCCCTGTTAGTAGCTTGACAGCATCTCAGGCCTGCATGAGTGCCACCTCAAGGGGACCAGTCCCCCAGACCATTTGGACAGTTTCTCTCATGCGTGCACAGTGTTCAGTTCATTACTAGTACTCTATGTTGGAGTCATTTTCTTATATCTACTTTTCCCTTCATTTTCACACGTTCCTTTTCTTATTTCTGCTTTACCTTGCTTTGTACACCTTACAATAAACTGAGTCAGAAACTGTCTTTGCCTCATGTGTTTGATACTGATTAAAGGATAAAAGAACCTGCTCCTCTTGGAGAAGACATAATACTTAAGATGAAATTGTCACTAGGTATTAGAGAACCAGGCCACACTGAATGTTCCAGTGTTAGTGCCCTTTAGTAGCTGAGAAACAGAGCCTCTTCCCAACCCATCCACACCTCCCAAGTCAAGCAGAACCTTCTCTGTTCCCAGCGGGAAGCTGAGCTGCTGGGCCACAGTCTCCGAGGAGTATAAAATTGGTGGCCAAGGAGCCAAATAGGTAGAAGCCAGAGCTGGGGACAAAGCATGAGACAGCAGGGATGGCAGCTGTGGGTAACGTGGGGAGAAGCGTACCCTGGTGTAGCCCTCAGCTCATGGCAGGCATCACAGTAATAGCACTCAAACATCATCCCCATCCAACCCCACTCTGGGGAACCTGATGAAAGAGATGGGGTGATGGTGCTAGAGGAGGGAACAGGGACAGGGGACTTCTAGGGAATGCAGAAAAGAATTCACAAACTTTCTCAAGATGAGACAGAACCCTGTGTCCAGGTCAGAACTTTCTTAAGCAATTGGAACCAGGTGGGCCTAGGCTTGTTGGGAGATGAGATGAGTGGGAGAGTGGGGGGAGGTGCCCGAGTACTCACAGGTGCGTGCAGAGCAGCCTTCCTCTGGTGGCAGCAGCAGCCTTTGTGTACTGGTCTGGAGGCTGCAGAGGAGGAAGTGACACGCCCTGGGGTGGGGGAGTCTTAGGGGTGGCTGGGGTGGCTGTTCTAGGAGAAGGTGGAGCAGATAGGGGTGGGGCTGGGCCAAGAGCATGAATGATGCAGAGATCTGGAAAGAGAAAGCTCATCTATTGAGCACCTGTCAGGTGCTGGACCATCAAGTTAGAGTTGATGGTCACAGCAATTTCATTAACTAGGGGTTAGTACCCCTGCCCCACTCCCCACTCCCGACACCAATATTACAGATGCAGAGATTGAGGTCTGGAGGCAAGAAGTAAAGAACTTTGCCTGAGATTATGCAGCTAGTAAGTAGCTGGTCTCAGATTTAAATCTAGGTCTGCTTCCCTCCAAAATTGATGATTTCTTCACTTCCTCATATAGGAAGGAATATGGGGCCAGAAAGTACTGTAGAGAAGAGGAAGTCAGAGACTTGATCATTTTGGAAACCCAGGGACCACGGTATCTTAGTGTGCTTAACTCCATGGGCTCTGGAACCAAAGTGCCTGAGTTCAAGTCCTGGCTCTCCCTTACTAGCAGGAATTCTCATCTGTCAAGTGGAACTCTAGGATCACGGTGAGAATTAAATAATTCGTACCAATTGCTTACAAGAGTACTTGGTACATACTAAGGGTATGATACAAGAATCGCCAGGAGTGAAAAGGAATGGAGGCAGGTGGAACGGCTTCGAAAAACGCAAGGATCAGACAGCTGGAAAGCTGGAGAGAGAGGCACGGAGCCAGGCTTGGAGAATATGATGGAGGGCGGAGGAGCCAAGACAGTAGTGGAGACTGGGAAAGGGTTGAAGGCAGGACAGCAAAGAAGCAGAGTGCAGGAACGGCAGCTGGAGGCCAGACAGGGCGAAGCCTGTAAGAATGGGTTGTGGAAATATAAATGGGATTGGTTTCTGGCCCACACCTGAACACAGGGAGCTTTGAGAGGGACCTGGACATTAGGTCTATGTTCATAGGAGCTGTACCCGCTACCAGAAGAGGCCCCCCTTGGCACTGGTTCTTAGGCTCACTGCTATAGCCACACCACATAGCCAAGTGCCCATCTTCTAGCATGTGCTCAATAACGTCAGATGGATCCTAGGAGCATCGCTGCCAGCAGGAGACAACTGGAGAAGAGGGGTTCCTTCCCTGGGTGGGCTCTTGCTGGCCCCAAGTTATGGGACAGCTAGGACTTTTTACCCTTCCCCCACAACCAGGGGTTACCATGGCAATGACCCTCTTTACCCACAGGCCCTGTGGTTTCCTCTAAATCTTCTTTCACTTTCCTCTTCTGCTTTCCCCCCACTCCTCTCTCCTCCCCTTTTCCCATATCCTCAACTTCTTTCCCACAGGCACAAGTCACCAGTGGAGAAAGCCAGGAACAAGGTAGGCAAAGCACTGTCCAGGGAAGAGTGGGCAGGGTGGGGGAGATACAGGAGAGTCACAGAGGCAAGGGGATGACAAGAAGGACATAATGCGGAGGCCAAAGGCCTTTGAAAAAGAGGTGTTACAGAGGTAGGCCTATAGGGGGAAGGAAGGGCTGTCGGGAGAGAAGGTAACTGGGTTCACGGGGTAAGTGGAGGTCATGGAGGAAAAGTGGGCTCAGGAGGAGTGGAGGGAGTTAGGGTGTCCGCCTGCCACAGAGGGTGGGAGACCTCACAGAGGGGCTGGTGTCAAACAGAAACACTGGACTGGGGAGATAGCTCAGTCAGTAGAGTGCTTGCCTTGCAAGCACAAGGCCCTGGGTTCGATCCCCAGCACCACAAAAAAAAAAAAAAAAAAAAGAAACACTGCAACACGAAGTAGGCTATGGTTTTTCTCTTCTGGGGCCAGAGACAACCATGCAAATGAACCAGAAAAGAGCAAATAGGCACTTTTAAATATATAAAGCGAGGCCCGGTGGGATAAGAGCTCAACTGGTGGCCGTGCAAGGCCTGGGCACTCAGGGGGACCCTGCAAGGCCCTACCCCGCTTGGCAGGCCTATCCAGTGTACTTCATCCTATTTCCCTTGCACCTCTACGAAAGTTGCAAAGTCCAACAGCTTAGGAGCTCTCCCTCCCCATCCTGCTACGCCTAGAGGGAGCCACATCCCATGAGTTTCCATCACTTTATTTTGCAAAAATAGAAAACTCAGCAATATGCGATACAGCGGGGTAGAGGGGAGATGTAAACAGAGGGGAAGGGACAGCACTCTGACCCCCCCAGAGAAAAAGGAGAGCCAGTGGGAATCTTATTTGGCAGCTAAATACAAACTGGGGATTGGAGGAAGAAGGGAGGGTTCACAGAGGCCCTGGGCTCCCCCTCCCAAGACCCCTGGAGGAAGGGGTCATACCAGGGTGTAAACAAAAGCTAATAAATAAATAGAGGCTTCCTCTGGGTCAGGGTGGGATCAGCTAAGCAGCATCTCCTCTCCCTGGGCCAAGCTGCTCTGGGGATCAAGGGTGGAAGGCACTAGGAGAGGGATCCCTGGCTCCTCTGTAGTGTAGGAGGGCCCCTGCCCAATGGCTGAGATGGGGGGCAGGAGGAGCCCAAGGCACATGATGGGGCTGGAAAGGGGTTTGTAACGGAGGACATGGGGTAAACACTGCACCCCAGCAATGAGGTGCAGAATGGACCTGCATCTGTCCCTTTCACCCTTGGGTCCTGTCCCAGAAATGCAGGGCCCAGCCTGCCCCCACCCTGACCTGGCACAAGGATGGGGCACCAGAAGGCACCAGCAGGTGCATCACACAACGTTAGGCACCAAGGGAAGGGGCAAGAAGGATGGGCTCAGCCCCTGCCTCTCTTTTGGTCTCTAGTGTTCCTGTTTGCTCCCAGAGCCCAAGCACCTGGCAGAGGAAGGGGCTATGGTATGGCAGGGTCTTCCTCCTGCCCTGGGGAGCTGAGGACACTGACATCTGAGGGGCAGTGCTGAGATTTTAGAGTCCAGACCCAGGCTCACCTCTCCGCCCTCTCTCCTGGTGGGAGCAGGACAGGCCCCTGGGACTGGAGAGGGAGCCAGTTAGAGTAGAAAAGGGATGAACACAGAGGCACCCCTGGAAACTTTGGCAAAACAAGGAGCTCATTGGAAGGGTGGGGAGAGGGCAGAGCAGGTCCTCCCCCAGTCACTGGTGGCGTCTGGGAGATGGTCAGTCTGCTGCATGGAGCCCAACCCCACGGCGGGGGAGGTCAGGGGCCCTGGTCAGGCTGGGGACTTTGGTCTCCTTTTCCCTGGCCCCTGGGAGTCTCATCCTCGCTGGAGGCCTTGGGCTGGGGACCAGGCTGCGAAGAATCGTCCTCAAACATTTCGGGGTTCTCCAGCATCTCTCGGATCAGTGGGGGCATCGGGCCTGGAATCTCCATCTTCAGGGTAATGGCCCTTTCTGCTCCTACAATGGAGAAGCAAAGAGGCTCAGAGGGTTGAAGGACATGGTTCTTGGGACTGCCTCCGTAAGCTTCCTATGGCTCCCCTTTGGGCATGCCCAGCACAGTCTGGGACCACCTACCTGGTATTCTCTGCCCGCCTGCTGCCCATTCATCTCATTCTTTCAGGATGTCTTCTTTCTTTTATTTATTTATTTTTATTTTCTTTCTTTCTTTCTTTCTTTCTTTTTTTTTCTTGACAGTACTGGAGATTGAACCCAGGGGCACTCTACCACAGCTACATCCCCACTTCTTTTTATTTTGGGACAGGGTCTCAGTCAGTTTCTGAGGTGGGCTTGGAATCTGTGATCCTCCTGCCTTAGCCTTTTGTTGCTGAGGTTACAGAGTGTGCCACCACGCCCCACTATAAAACTGTAGTTTTCTTTCTTTCTTTTTTTTTTTTTTTCAGTTGTAGATGGACACAATACCTTTATTTTGTTTATTTATTTTTATGTGGTGCTGAGGATTGAACCCAGTCTCACATGTGCTAGACAAGTGCTCTACCACTGAGCTACAACCCCAGCCCCTGTATTTTTCTTTCCATTATTTCTTTGTTTTTGTACTAGAAGCTATTGAACTGCATTTTTCTTTTCTTTCTTTCTTGCTTTTTTTTTTTTTTTTTTTTTTGGTACTGGGGATTAACGCAGGGGTGCTTTACCACTGAGCTACGTCCCCAGATTTTCTTTATTTTTAATTTTGAGACAGGGTCTTGCTAACTTCCTGAGGCTGGCCTCAAACTTGTGATCCTTCTGCCTTGACATCTAAAGTTAATGGAATTACAGGCATGTGCCATCACACCCAGTACTGAATTTTTAGTTCACATTTTTAAACACATTGCAAACCAAATCGTCTAGTCCTCACAGTTTATATGGTAGGCATAAGTATAACCCAGTTAACAAACATTAAAATGAGGTACAAAAAGTAAAGGAGGTACTAGGGGTATAGTTCAGTGGTAAAGCACTTGCCTAACATGCAGGAGACTCTGGGTTTGATCCCCAGGACTGCCAAAAAAAAGTTAAAAAAAAAAAAAAAATTGCCCAAAGTCTTCTCACTAGGATGTGGCCAAACTAGAACTCCAATGTAGGTCACCTGATTCTCAATCACTCTGTTCCTGTCTCTGCCTGTCTGGCTGTGTAACCTAGAAGACCTGCAGCTCTGGGAACACAGAGAGTGAAGGCTCACTGGTGACTAACCCTTGGTGCTGATGCCCCGGAGGTCGGTGATTTTCATGAGCATCCTTGGGAACATGTAGGGCTGGCTGGGCCTCCGGCGCCGGGCATATAGCCTCAGGGCTTCCAGCAATGGCTCTTGCAGCTTGTCTACTTTTTCAGGTTCCTCCAGGTCCATGCGGTCTGTGAGGACAAGCACAATGGAGTGAGAGGGAAAGAAAGAGAGGATGAAGACACAGTAACAGGTTTCTAATCCCCAATTGGTCCTGCCCTATGAACTTCTAGGTCCCAGACTGTCCCATCGGCCCTCCTCCTGTTGTTCCTGAGCCCTACCAGGGTACCTCCCCTGCCCTAAGCCCTATGTCTTCTCCCGTTCAGCAAGGGGCTTTCTCTGGTAAATCAATACAGTCAGATCCCTATCTCAACACCAGTATTTAGGGTCCCCTCAGCTCCCCTGGCTCTTCTCCCTTTTTATGTCCTATGTTTGAGGTTGCTAGGAAGTTTTACAGGATCTAAGTCTGTGTCTGGAGCCAAGGGCTACAACTTCAAAGGAAGAGACCACCAAGGTCTCCCACCTGGCCAGAGATCAGGTGTGGAATGTGGTGGGAAAGGAGCCCAAGCAGACACCAGGGGGCGCCTCCGCACCTCCACAGATGAGGCAGATTGCACTAAGCAGTCCTGTCTCAGTGTCATCCATCTCCAGCGGCAGGAGCTGCCCAGCAAAGGCAAAGACGAGGTCTGTGAGGGGCCCAAATCCAGCGTTGTGCATCTGGGTCCGGTTCAGGGTCAGCCCGTCAGAAAAGGTCATGGTGTCCTGCTCTGGGGTGTACCTTGTGCAGATCCGTAGCATCTGCAGATGGGCACAGGGGGGAGTTAGTGCTGTGGCAAAGTTGGATGGTGGGGGGGGGACGGGGGCTTCATACAGGATGGGGAAAGAGGGAATAAATGGAAAGTGAGGAAGTTAAATCCCCAAGAAATGCAACCTGAAACAGGCATGGGAAGGAAAGTAGAAAGGAGGAGGACCTGAGGTTAGAGGAAGGGAGGCCCTAAAAAGTCAGGAAGAGGCAGGGCATCCAGAAAGCCATGAACAGGTCCTAGGGGCAGGGCCTAAGACAAAAAAGAGCTTGGATTACCAGGTGTGGTGGCACAGGCCTGTAATCCCAGGGAATTAGGATCCTGAGGCAGGAGGATCACAAGTTAAAGGCCAATCAAGCCAACTTGGCAAGATCATATCTCAAAAATCTACTATTGTCATCTAGTAGTAGACTGCTTGCCTAGCATGTGCAAGGCCCTGAGTCAATCCCCAGTAAGTAAAGGAGAAGAAAAAGTAAGCTTGGGTAGAGAAGATGTGGGGAGTCCCAAATGACTGGGGGGGATAAATAATTTTTTTTTTTTTTTTTTTTGGTACCAGGAATTGAACTCAGGAGCTCTTGACCACTGAGCTACACCCCAGCCCTCACTGAGTTGCTTAGCACCTTGCTTTTGCTGAGGCTGACTTTGAACTCGTGATCCTCTTGCCTCAGTCTCCTGAACCACTGGGATTACAAGCATGTGCCACTGCGTCCGGCAAAGAAATCTTTTTGAAGCAAGGAACTGTTGAAATTCTCATATGAGGGTCAGGCTGAGGCAAGACCCACAGGGCCTAACATACCAGGATGTCCAGGCAGGCAGCCTTGAGCAGAGTGATCTGGTCAGCAATGCTGAGCCCTGTGAAGCCAGGCAACCGCTTGGCAAACTCCACAATCTTAATGATGCACTTGGTGGCCAGTTCACTGAACTTGTCCCACAGCCCCAGATCTAGCTGCACCCGGTGGTCTGCACTGGAGTTCTGCAGAGGAGGAGAAGGAGGTTAGGATGCAAACAAAGGCCACCTAGGAGTTGTCTTCTCTCTGCCAATACCCCAAACTCTTTCCTCTGCATACTGTTGCCCTCTTCGTCCTCAGTCCCAGACCATGGCCTCCTACACAGCCTTTACCCATTCCCGAAAGGCACAGTCCCTGCCCTCACTGGGGCTCCGCTCATTCCTCACCGTGGTATACTTGCCCAGCTGGCAGAGCGAGGGGAAGGTCTCCTGATGGGCTTTGCTGACCTTGGTGATGAGCTCTTCTAACTGGGGGCTCAGCTCATAGCTGTCAGGAGACCCTTCTTCCTTAACCTCTTTCTTCTTCTTGTTCCGGTCATTCCGCACAGCTTGGGGGGGAAGCACAAGAGGAGGGTCAGGACACTCAGAGACTCCTTTTAGATGTCCTCCCTCACCCAAACAATGAACTCAGGCCTTACCATGAATAGCTATTCCCTGGCACCCTAATTAGTGCCTCAGTTGCCCTATCTCCTATGTTAGTTCCTATTCCCAGGCTGGCTCTCCCCAGCCCCACCCAGGGCCTTCAGCCCCTGCTCTCTCTCCAGGCCATTCGGCTCCATCCTGCCCTTCCTGTCACCCTGCAGGAGCTGGGGGGGGGGGGCAGGATATGCAGGCGGCAGGATATCCACTTATAGCCTTGGCAGCACAATGGGGGGGGGATGGAAAGGAGGGGCCACCCCAGATCCATCTCAGGTTCAGTCCTGGGAACAGCAGAGAAGAGTGAACCATCATTGGGAAGCCCACTCCCCTGCATAATGCAGAGGGAATGTGAAGTCCCATACCCATTCACTCATTCAGAGGAAGGGTTAAGAAGAGAGGAGAATGGGAAAGGGTGGGGCCTCTCGGTGAATGGAGCTAATCAAATAGGACTGGTCTGAGAGGAGACAACAGAGGTCAGGGAAGTGGGGGTGGCCAGAGGGAAGACAAGCAACCACAGGGTAGGACAGGACTGCTTCTGCCCAGGCTAGGGATAGGAGCCTACCTTCCTTGGACATGCCCACTTCAAAGCACTTTTGTAGCCTACAGTACTGGCAGCGATTTCTGGTCACCTTGTTGATGATACAGTTTTTGTCACGGTGACAGGTATACACCATGTTCTTCTGGATGCTGCGTCGGAAGAAGCCCTGGAGTTAAGGAGATAGATAAGTGTCAATGAAGCAGGATGCTGGGAATACCCAAGGCCTGCCCTAATCTATTAACCAACTATGTATGTACAAAGCAGCCCCTCTCCCCACACATGCTCACTCACATACAGCACCTGTGTCCCAGGTAACTAGGGATCCCCAATCAGCTCACCCCATATGTACACACCTTGCAGCCTTCACATGAGCTGACCCCATAGTGGTAGCCAGAGGACTTGTCATTGCACACGAAGCAAGGTTTGTAGACCCGAGGAGGTGGCGGGGGTGAGGGCGAGCTGGGTACCATCTCCTCTGAGCTAGTGCTCTGCGTCTCCACCGCTGTGGGGGCAGTGATGTGAGGGTCAGGGGAGGGCCCCCAAACCACAAGCCTCCCCATCAACCTATGCCCATTCCTCCTCTGGCCCACTGCTGACAGCCATCTCCTGCACAGTGTACTACCCCACCCTGCACACACTCCCAGAAAGTCCCAGGCAGCCACTATCACTGTGTCTTGTTGGGGTCCAAGTCCACCCCGCAGTCTGGCCAACTCCTCCACAATAATGCCAGTCCTAGCCCTACATGACGCTGTTCAATTCTCCAAATTCCAGATCAAGGTCATCCTGGAAGTTAACTTTTCAGGGCCTCAGTTAACCCAATTATAATATGGGTAGGGTGGCAGGGTTAGGGCCCTGCAATTCTGAATTCTCATCTCTTTCTGTCACTCTGGAAGATCCTTTTAGGTAGTTGGCCTCCCACCACCCTCCCTGGGGGCATCGATTGATGTGGGGGCAGGTAAGGCAATATAGGCCACCTGCAGCTGGAACCTGGCTGAATGACCTGCTGGGACACTTAGAAATGAAAACAGGACCTCATTTCTCTCAAGTAGTACAGGTAATCCTTGATCTTTTCCCCTCAACCTGCCCTCCAAATAACTATCAAAGTCCTTTTCTCCAGAAGTCACTGAGACAATGGCCCTCATGGGGGCACAAGTGTCAGAAAACAAATCAGGCAACAGACTGATTTCACACCTAAAGGAAATGAAGCAGTGAGAGGGGACAGGATGGGCTCAGTGCCACCTTGCCAGCTAATGGTGGAGCCAAGGCTCTGGGTGCTCTGACTAGACTTAAGTAGCCATGAGTTGCAGAAGCTGAGGCAGGAGACTGAGGTATTTGCTCAAATTCTCAGGTCTAGAAGCTGTTGGGGATATAGCAAATGGGAGAGTCTGGTGACAGTGGGTAAACAGAGCTGATGGGGGAGGGAACCTATCTCTGGACCCTCTCTCAGGCTGTCTTCACTCCAGAACTGCCTCTGAAAATACCCAATTGCAGTTCACAAGGCGGAGGATGTGCTCTGTGCAGGAGGCTGCTGAGTAAATCCTTTGAGTATACGCTGATCTGCAGAGGTTCAGGCATCTGTAAATTTTTCAGTCTATAGGACCTGTTACCTAAACCTGAAGAGTCCAAGTTATTTCAAGACTCTCCCTAAGGAGTGTCCCAGGAACCCACCTCATGAACACCTCCTTCCTCCTAACAATCTATGCCCAAATGGTCAGAAGTTTGCCCCAATGCAGCTGAAAGAGCAGAAGGATTGTCCTAAGCAGGGGCTCCAGGTCACCTCCCCCGCCCCACAGGAGGAAAGCCCTCCCCAGCCCCCCAAACACACACACACACACACACACACACACACTCTCTCTCTCTCTCTCTCTCTCTCTCTCTCTCTCTCTCTCTCTCTCTCTTAGCATAAGAATCCTGCCGGAGTGAGATTCCCCAATGAAAGAGGGGAGGGGGAGAAGGTGTCAAAAGACTATTCAAAATTGGGGGGGGGTGGGGGGTGACTCTAGGAAGGGCTAGTGCTGAGAGTTGTGGGGAGGGATGGAATGCCTTTCAGGACCTCCCCTCGCCCCTCAGGCCCACCCTAGTGTCCCCTAGGGGCAAGTGTCCTGCCCACAAGCCTGTGCGTGGGGTGGTGCTTTCTCCAGCGCTGCCGCCCTCCCTG
Organism: Sciurus carolinensis; assembly: GCF_902686445.1. Taxonomy (NCBI): domain Eukaryota; kingdom Metazoa; phylum Chordata; class Mammalia; order Rodentia; family Sciuridae; genus Sciurus; species Sciurus carolinensis. The sequence continues at coordinate 113,241,795 of NC_062216.1, forward strand.
CCCGCAGAGCGCTGCCTCATTTCCTCTTACGCAAGGGCCTGGGTGCGGTCGGACTGGCATGGGGCAGCGCCAGCCAATTATATACTGGGGGCCCCAGGGAGACCAGCCCGGGGGTGGGGCGGTCAGCTTTTCCCATCTAAGTGGTACTGTCACTCATTCTCTCGACACCCCTCTAGCATATCCCCCCAACCCTAAATTCAGTCCAGTGGCTCTGAGGTCAGTCTGCGAGTGAAGGGCTGGGAAGTTAATGAGGTCTATCCCTCCTCTGCCCAGGGCTGAGACCCCACTAGGGATGCTGGTGCAAGGCTGGGTAGGGACCCCTGCTGGGGAGGCGGGGGTGGGCTCTGGGTTTTTCTCCTTTTAAAGCCCAAATTGCTGAAATTGAGGAAATTCCTGGCCAGGCTAAGCGGAGCTTCAAACAAACTCTTTATAACCGGCTGTAAACGCTCCCAGCTGCGAGGCCCAGAGTTGAGTAGCCTGGACTCCCAATCTAGCACACACCTCCTTGGAGACATACATATGCTCACAGGCCAACACCACACAGGGCACAGAGGCAGACATATTCACAAGGGCTCCTTTAACCCCGACCCAATCCTGGCACAGAGGAACTCACAACCCAGCATTCAGGCACTAACTCCAGTCACACCTCGGAGGAGGATGGCAAGTCACAAGGCTGACACACAACACCCAGCACTTGGCTACACATTTACAAGCAAACAGCTCAACCACCAGACAAACACCTCAGCTTGCCAGCACAGCACCTCGACACCAAACCCTGGGAGCATGCACAAACATACAGTGCTCCCCTCTCTAAACCCTCTGAAAGTTGTATGCAGATAGGCCTAAGGCTGGCTTTGTGAGCCCACCAGGACCCCAGAGGTCAAAATTATTAGTCCAAATTGAAATGTAAAAACACTCTGCCAGCCGAGTCCAAGGGGCTTCCAGGGACCTAAATAAGGATAGGGTCTCTGCCCAGCACCCACCCCTGCAAATCCCTCCTGGAAGATTCTCTCCACCTCAGATACCCCCCTCAACATATCCCAATTCCCCATCCCATTGGACAATGAGAAGCTTAAGAATTCACAAGGTTTTGGTGCAAAGCAATAGTTCCATGCTTTCTCCACCCTTTAAATGGCACTCTTTAATTCTTGCCCCGCCCCACCCAAAGTACGGTCTCCTGTTTGCCACCTCCCTCTTCCAGTTTCCCAGTTGCTAAATCTGAGCAGCTCTGCCCTGGAACCAAAAGACGAAAAAAAAAAAAAAAAAAAAAAAAAAAAAAAAAAAAAATCTGAACTTGTAAACAGCGCAGCCGAGTGCCAAGGAGCGAGGCGCGTTGGCGGGGGCTCGGTGACCCGGCGTGCGCACTCCCCCAGCGCCCGCCGCCCCGCCCCGTCCGCTGCCCGCCCCTTCCTAGCGTGCCCACAAGCCCCGGGTCCCCCAGTCATCCGCACCCGGGCTGTGAGCGCAGTCCCAGCCCCGGGTAAATTTGGGGGGTGCTCCAGGCTCCCCTCCCGGCCCCTCCCCACACCCCACCCCCGCCAGGCACTGCGGCCCAGGCTTCAAAGCCGCCTCTCATCTGGACTTCATTTTTACTGCCTCTCAGTCCCCAGCTTTTTATTACCGCTCTGGAAAGGGGTTCCAGGGCCCCAGGTCTGGCATCTTCCATTTCACAGTGGGGGAAGATGGATATTTGGGGACTCCAGTAGTGCCACTCTCCTGCACTGTCATCTCCAGGTCACCCCCCACCACACACCCAGACTTTGCTTTAAACTTTTCGCTTCCTGCTTAAGTTGTGTGTTGGAGTCACTGAAAAAAAGAGTCATTTCTCTCATACAACCCAATACACGTTTCCAAACATTTGTTTTTAAAAGCGGGGTGTGTGTGTGTATGTACGCGCGCGCATAGAGCCCACCTTCTACTCTCTTATGTGTATAACCCCTTGCACTCCACACGCAGAGCACACAGGATGCACTCTGGGACACAGCACTTTCCAAAGCCGCCCCCGCAGCCACACAGGGGCACACACCCTCCCAGCCGCACGCCACAAACATCCCCACACAGGGGCCATGCAGATCTGCCAACGCAGTCTGAAAGCGACAGTGCAGAGACCCCCTACTCCCCCACCCACACTACCAATTCAAGGCGCTGCGCACGCCAGGGAGTCACACGCTCTGCAAATAATATTTTTCACACTCCCAACTTCGCACATGGACTTTACGAATGCCATCCACCGTCCTAGGTGCCATATCCAACTGGGGCCAGGAACCTGAAGGCACAAACTCCCAACACACTTCGGTCTCTCCCTATCTCCAGGAACTTTGGAGTGCATCAACCACAGGTCCTAGCTAAACACCCACCATATAAACCACACACACTCCAAACACTACTGCATACACGCAAAGGAGACGCCGAAGCCCCCGCATTTAAAGGGACAGTACTTCACATAGAAAGGACCAGAATCTCCGCTTGCACCCCAGTTCCAACCTTTACACACGGAAAGGGTAAGCCTCAGACTTTCTTGCACCCCGCACCCGACCCCCGGGCTCGAGTACCTACATTGCAGACTGGCGGGTTGCGGCCAGGAAAAAGACTCAAGTCCGGCGAAACAGGAGCTGCCGGTGGCTCTGCGCAGCAAGCCGGCCCCGGGCCCGGCCGCCCCATACAGTCGTCGCGGACCCGGGGCAAACGATTCCATGCAGTCGTACATCGCGACCCGGCTTGGAGGGAAGCTGGGTGCTAAAACACCAAGGACCCGCAGCCGATTCCCCCTCCTCCCCCGGCGGCGCCCCGCTCCTGGAGGGGGGGAGGGGGAGGGCTAGCATAGAGCGCTGGGCTGCATGGGGGGTAAGGGAGGGCGGAGAAGAGGGGGATCCCCAGCAAGGGAAAGGGACTGGGCGGGGCGCGAAGCCCGGGCTGCCGCTCCAGCCTGGGTCCCGCTCACTCTGGGCGCCTCGGCAGCTAGCACTGGGGAGACCTTTTGTAAAAGCAAAGCCTGGAGGGGTGGGGGGTGGGGCTTGGAGAGTGAAGGGGGCCGGGCACCAAGATGAGCAGAACTGGGAGTGGAGCGCTCACACACACACACACACACACACACACACACATACACTCGCTGCGCGGCGCGCACCCTTACTCACACATCCATCCACGCATGCATTTATCTTGGCAAAGCACTACGCATTTGCAAAAATGCAATAGTGCACATGCATGTCTGCACGCACATAAATTCATAGGTGCACATATGTTTGTGCAAACCCATGTGACTCGGAAAAAAGCTTGTAAGCATTCTCTCTCCACAGCCCGGAGGCTTTTGCACGCATTTGCCCTTAGGCGCGTGCCCAGGTCGGGATAGGGGGAAGGAGTAGAGGAACCAAGTACACGCGTTTCCTTTCATAGGATTCTCCCCTTTCCTCAATCCTTCCTTTTTCACAGAAGTTAAAACAGGCAAGGGTGTTAAGGATGACTGGGAGAAGAGAACGTGGAGGTTCTCCGCGCGCAGCAGCTCTCCAGAGGACCTGCACTACCTCCACCCCCCTCATTCCCAGGCCTGGCTCCTCCCTCTCCCTCCGCGCGCGCACTTCAGGGCCGAACAGTACATTCCTGCGGCTCCGCGCGCGCTGCCTTCCCCTTCCTTCCCGTTCACCCCACCCCCGGTCCAAGGGCCGGAGCGCGCTCCCGCCGTGAACTCTCCGGGAACCCCCCTCGGGGCGGGTGGCCGGGCGCGCTCACCTCCTCCTGACCCGGCCCCGCCCCGCCCCGCCCAGGCCGTCGCCAGCGCTGCTGCGGAGTCCCCCCCGCCCCCTCCAGCTCAGCGGAGAGTCCGCCCCTCCTAGCCCGAGCTGTCCTCCCTCCGCAGCGTCCTAGGCCGCCTCCCTTCAAGTCCCCGAAGCCCCATCCCGCGACTGACACTCCCTAAGCGCCTCCACTGCCTCTCTCAATGCCCTCTCTTCCAATCTAACTTAACTTTCAGAACACAAAACTACCCCCAAATTGTCCATACAGTGCCAACTGCACCTTAGACTAAACTGCCCCCTAAATGCCAATTCCCCCAAGTTTCTAACGTGCCAGTTGCCCAAAGGGCCAATGCCCCCCACGTCAATAATCGCTGTTGCTCTTTATTTCCACGGTCATTTATACCCCCACCATAGACAAGAACTGCCCCCTCCTTCCTTCAGCGCCACATTGAGTGCCCCTCTGAGAGTTTCAAGGGCCGCCTCACTGTTCCTTTAGTTGCCCCTTCCGGCACTGGGAGCTCACGCCGGACAGAGAAGGGGACGAGGGGGCGGGGGGTTGGCCACGTCAGAAGTTTGCCCTTGCCGGGCCGGGCTGAATCGGGGACCCTGGCCCCGGGACAGCGCCAGCGGCGGCGACTCCCGGAAACCACCCCCTCCCCCGCGCCCCGCCCGCCGGCCGCCCGGCCGCCCGGCCGCCCGGCGGGCCGGCCCAGCCGGCTCTGTCAGCGCAGCTCACACGGGGAGCGCCGGGGGAGCGGGAGCAGCACCCGGCCCGATCCCTTCCCCCGCCTGGCGGCTGTGGCTGGGCAAGGGCGGGGCACGCTTTTCTAAGAATCTGTTGTACCGGGTGGGGGGCGCGCTGGGGTGCTGCAGGAGTGGGGCGCCTTTGGAAGAATAAAGAGCAGGAAGGGGTGCCAGAGTAGGCAGGGAAGGCGGGAGCGGGGGAGGGGCCCGGGTGGCTGCCAGGGACTGAGGGGGGCAGGGCTGGGAAGTAGGGCCTGAATTGTGGATGGGGGGGTTGAGGTGGCACGGCTGACGGGGGGGGGGAGGGGCTTGAATCTGGGATGGAGAGGGAATGCGGGGCTCTTCCAACCCAGGGTGAGCTCCCCCTTCATGCTCCAACCCAGACACCCCATTTGAGTCCACCCCAACAATGAAAAAGAAAAAAGGGGGGATGGTGGGCTTCTGAATCAGAATATTGCCAGTGCAAAAAAAGTGCAAAATGGAGAGTGCCCCCAAAACAAGGGGAAAGAGTCCTGCTTAGTCAACTTCAGGCTGTCAGCTGTCCCCCCCACCCCCCGCCCCCTTTTCCCCTCCGAAATCTGAAAGGTCCCAATTAAGTCAGGCCTGCCTGGTTGGTAATTAGAACCAGAAGTGGCCAGGCCACAAGGAGGGAGGTAGGGAGGAGGGCACAAGAGGAGGGGGAGGAGGGCTCCAAGAAGACATGAGTCCTCTATAGCCCCCCCTTTCTCTTTACCAAATGCACCCCACTCCTCACCACCCCATCTGTGTGTTCTTCCCAGGCACTGCAGGGAGAGGGGGCCTTAGATCCAGGCCATTCAGGGTGTCAGGCCCATCCTTCCCATCAACCCCAACCCCCCATTCTGGATAGACAGTAGAGCCTTGGGTAGAAGGCAAGATGGGGGGATCTAGTGCCCCCTCTTTTCCCCATAGTTCCCCCAGCCCTTATTGCAGCAATTAGACCCATTAGCCTTCTAGCATTTCATGGGAACCAGATGTTCTCCGCCAGCCTGGTGGAAGTATGAGGGGGGGCTGCTGCCTGACTCACCCCTTTCCTATGATCCCCACCACCAGGGCACCCCCGCTCCCAGCTAGATCCCCACAAAGAAATGGCCCCAGAGGCAAAGAAAGTATAGCCCTCGCACGCTAACAAGGCCCTTAACACCCAGACTCTAGCATTGTCTCCCCACCAGCCCTACCACCCTGGCAAGGACAAGTTTGGCCAGGTCTGGGGAAGAACCCAGGACAACTAACTCCATATACATCCCTACCCCCGCCAGCTCTGCCACCTTCTGGATGAGGCTTGAGGATAACTGGCTCTGAATTCCTCATGCTAAATTTTCCTTTTCTTCCAAAACCCTCCCTCAAAAAACTGAAAAAGGGGTATTTCAAAGCGAAGCAGGCCCCGCCCAGAAGGGTAAGTCCTAACTTAGGAGTCCCACCTGAAGGGCAATGGGAGGGGTCTTTGGAGGAGGAGGGGGCAGCAGAAAAAGGAGGGGATAGGGAGGTGTGAATAAGGGACGAGGCCCAAAGCAAGGATGTGAGGATCGCTGGGCAGGATGGGGGCTGGGACCGGGTAGGGGGCCAGGAGAGGGGGGTGCAGCCTAGGCCCCATCCGCGGCGGCTTGCCCGGCTCCCCCCGCCAGAGAGGTTTCCTGTTGCAATCAAAGCCCCGTTTGTGTCGGCCTGAGGCTGGAGCCTGAGCCGGAGGAGGAGAGACCAGTAGGGGAGGGGAAGGAGGCAGTCACTGGGGTTTTTTTCCTGGAGGAGGCCTTGCTGCCGCCTTGCCTCTCGCCACCCTTACCCACCGGCTTGCTCTCCTTGCTCTTTCTCCCAGTGCCTGGCTCTCTCTAAGTCTCAACTTTTCAGCCTATGTAGCTGCCCTTCATGTCCTTGTTTTGGTCTGGGGGGCTCTTCTTCAGTTCCTTTTCAGTAGAACTCCTTTTCTCCCTGTTCCAGTCTGTCCTCAGTTTCCCCACATGTGGTGAAGTCTGGGTTTCCTACTCCAGAGATAGTGACCCCATGGCCAGGGCAGTCGTCACCCAGTTCAAGGGAAAAATAGCCAGGTCCCCAGGACCACAGTTATCTCCTCAAGACAGGAAGGAGAGCAATGCTTCCCTTCCCTCCTTTCCCTCCCAGTACACTCTGTTCCCTGTAGTCTTGATAAAGCAAATACACAACACACAATGTCTACAAACAGAGAGATACACAGGGACATGGACAGGGGTTTCATGCACATGCATGTATGATGCGCACGCGCACACACACCCCTCTGTTTTCCATGCACACAGGCCCATGCTTGCCTCCACCTCAGCAGCACATACTCCCCTCACCTTTCCCCTCCTCCACTGTGCAGTTCTAAGATTTGTCGCACCCACTGAGGCCAGAGGAGAGCCCCAAGAAGGGAAACAAGACTCAACAAGGATGTCCCCAAGGGGCAGGGAGACTCTACAATAAGATCTGAAAGTCAGCCCTAGGGAAAAGTTCCAGGCTCCTTCCTTATTCTGTGTAAGAGGGTGTCCACAGAGTAAGAGAAAGAGTGATGAGAGAGGCAGACTCAAGGTGAGGATGGCTTTGGCATCAGATTTAGGACTCTAATCCTTGTCCATTAAGATGGCCCCAGCCAAAAGGGACTGCGTGTCAGAGAAATGAGAGATGGCACTCTCATCCTTTGGTTATTCTCCCATGGGAGGTCTCTGAGACGCCAGATCCCATCCTCTCCCTTGCACTACCACTAGAATCTGTGTGTTTCACCCCCACACAAGCTGTCTGGACCCAAGCCTTCCTTTCCTTCCTACCCCACCTGCCACTTCCCTGCCCAGACCTGTCCCTCCATGCAGGCCGCACCCTCCCCAGCTACCTGCCCTGGTTCTAGCTCCTCCCTCAGATTTCTCCTTTCAGCCCAACTCCTTCAGAGAAGTCTTTGGGGCTGATGCCTAGCCTGGCCCCTTCCCCTACCTTGACTTCACTTTGAACCCTGACCTTGACCTCCATGTGTCCAGGAAACAGAGACATAAGAAGAACTTCACTGAGCACTGGCCCCTGACTCTCAGCATTCTTCCCACTCTCATTCTCTTTCTCCTTTCCCCCTTTACCTCAGCTCCTTTAGTTGCCTCTCCCAGAATCTGGAAAAGTCAAGTCCCAGGAGATTGAGTTGTATGGTTTTCTACAACAAGTACATTCACAGGGAGAGAGGGTGGTTTCTTTCCACTTCCCCCAACCCCTAGAACAGATTCATGGGGTGAAAATAAGGTAGGGGAAAGCCCAGTTGAAGTTTCCAAAAAAGAGGCTTTGTGCTCTCTCATTCACCTGCATGCTACTCAATAAGCCCTACTGGACTACAGACATGCCACTGGCAGACCTCACCAAACACCAGACACACCGCCAGCGGCCCTATTAAATACCTCCTCTCTCCTCACACTGACTCTTTGTTGCACACACTGGAATTCTGTACATGAACAGAGTCTTAAGGAGATGCTGCACACACACAACTACATATGGTTGGGGATACACACACCTTCTCCAGATGCACATACTCCAGAGGAACTGACAGTTCAGTCTAGTGCATACACAGCTCTCTCAGTGCCCCCTCCTGAAGGCAGGCCTTTTTTCTTCCACCTCAGTCTCTGAGCTTGTTGAGCCTGTACAGCTGTAAAGGCTGTGTCTCTTCTCACCCAGCTCCCTTTCTCTTTCTCTCTCCTCCAGTCACCTTCCCCTCTCTCCATCTGAGGTCTTCTCTTCACTCATTTACCCACTGACACTTTATCCCTCAGAGCCCTGTAGCCCAGCCTCCAGCTCATGGGCACCCCCACCTATAATGGTCTGGCCAGGAGGAACAATGACCAAGTGGGTTAAGAGGGGTCCCCAAGGAAGCAAGGGAGGCCCAAGCCTTGCCTGCTGTCAGCACTCAAAGGCTTAACCCAAAGAAGGCAAGCCTGGGGGACAAGTAGGGATCTGCACAGCACGCAGGCACTATGCCAGACCTGGAGGGAAGGGAGGAGTCCAGAACCTTGTGGCTAGAGGAGAGGATGCTTCTGGAACACCCCCTCCACCTCTCTGGATAGCTTTAATGGCTGTTTCCAACCTCCCCAAAACCTAGCAGAAGAGTCTCCTGACACCACACATCTTTGGGCACCTGGTACTAGGTTTCTTTCCTGGCTTTGCAGCCTCAGAAAAATCTTACCTCTTGATCACAGAGCCAGCTGACTGGCCTCCCAGATCCCTTGACTTCCCAGTCTGCACCCCCCACCCCCCACCTTCCAACTGCATGCAGGCAACAGTCTCAGACTAGGCTAGACTGCACCCATGGCTGTCCACACACAGGTGCTCCCTCTGCTAGAGGACAGACAGGGGGCACATTTAGACCTCCTGATTTTAGGCCTGAGACTTCCCCATCCCGTTTGAGCAGGAGAACTCTCATTGTAAACATTCCTTTTAGTCCACATACACCCCTCCTCGCCACCACTACTGCTCTTCACTGCTTTCCACTACTCCATTAGACCACACCTCCACCTTCTCACCAGTCTCCCTTTCCCTCTTTAGGTCCCACCCACCTTCCTAACTGGGATGCCAATGTCCTACATCTTCCACCCGCCAAATGCCCTCTTTCCATTTTCCCTCATCCCCCCAAATCCCTGAGACTCACACAGTGAGGCCATCTCCTTGGGGAGGTCAGGCTGGCCCAGGCCCCGGAAGGTAGGGCTCAGCATCTCGAATGGTGGAGACCCCCTGAGTGCCCCTGGGAAGGCAAAGGGGAAGCCTGCCCCTGGGTAGCCAGAACCAGGCCCCAGGGCACCAGCCACAAAGAGTCGCTCCTTATTGGTAGCCATGGCAGTTGCGATGTGGGAGTCCCCCAGGGTCTGCAGTGGGCGGGGGTGGTCTTCAGCCACAGCCCCCGCCCATGCCCACTGCCCTGGCCTGGGAGGCTCCGTGCCCACCCTGCCTGGCCTGCCCACTGGGTCTCCAAGGATCCTAGGGAGAAAGAGAGATGAGAGAGTGATCACTCTGAGTTCCCAAGCCCCATGGCCCTCCCTCAGTGCAGTGTCTATACTGCCCTGACCCGAGGCACTTTCTATGTGGTAGAGAGGGAAGGGAGGGAATTGTACAGGCTCTGAGAAACTCTCCAGATTAGTTCCAGGGAGGGGTAAACAGGTTGTAAGGTGAATGACAGTCTGAGGACTTCTGGTGGAGAGGGCTTCTTGACTGAGTAGTGATCAAGAAGCACACAACTGGGCTAGACATCAGACTTAACCCTCACACCACACTAATCCCATGAAGTAGGAATTATGATTCCCATTCTGCAGATGAGGAAACAGGTTAAGTGAGTGGCTTAAGGTCACATGGCTATAAATGGTGGTGTGGAAATTTAAACTCTCAGGCTAGAGGTTATAACTCAGAGGCCTCCTAGCATCTTGCCTACTTGCCTAGCATCTGTGAGACCTTAGGTTCCATCCCCAGCACCACAAAACAAACAAACAACACACACACACACACACACACACACACACACACACAAACATATCTCTGTTGTAACTTTGGGGCCCTACACTTCACCTCTCTGAAGAAGAGTATGGTGATCCTCCTGCCTTAGCTTCCCGAATTGCTGGAATTACAGGCTATTGCCACCTTGCTGAAATAGCATTTTTAAAAATGGCTGGGCTTAGCTGGGCACAGTGGTGCATGCCTATAATCCCAGGGACTCTGGCAGCCTGAGGCAGGAAGATTGCAAGTTCACGGTTAGCTTCAGCAATTGAGAGAGACCCTGTCTCAAAATTAAAAAATAAAAAAAGGGCTGGGGTTATGGTTTAGTGGTTAAGTACCCCTCGGTTCAATAAAACACAGACTCTGTTTCTTAATTATTATTATTTTTATTTTTTGGTACCGGGAATGGAACCCAAGGATCTTCTAGCACTGAGCTACGTCCCCAGACCTTTTATTTTGGGGTTTTTTTTTGGGGGGGGTGAGAACGAAATTTTTTAAAAAATATTTTTAGTTGTAGATGGACACACTAACCTTTATTTTATTTATTTATTTTTATGTGGTGCTGAGGATCAAACCCAGTGCCTCACATGTGCCAGTCAAGCACTCTACCACTGAGCCACAACCCCAGTCCTAGTTTTTATTTTGAGGCAGGGTCTCTCTAAATTGTTGAGTCTGGCCTTGAACTTGTAATTCTGTCTCAGTCTCCAGAGTCATTGGGATTACAGGTGTGTGCCACTGTGCCTGGCTAGGAGCCCAGATTCTGGAGCTAGATCACTGAACTGATATCCCCACTATCTGCTAGCTGTGGGGTTTTGGATGGGTTAATCTCTCTGTGCCTCAAATTCCTCCTATGCCATTTAGGAATAACAACAGAGACCTCATAAGTTTTTTGGGAGGATTCAACAATTTAACATGTGTAGAGTGCTTAGGATAATGCAAGGCACATTCTAAATACTATGTAGATATCTCATTTCTCATTGTGCCTTCTCTTCCTCTATGCTTTTTTTAAATTATCATTTCCTTCTCTATCTTCCTCAATATTCCTTCTTCCTTTCCCCTCCTAAATCTTTCTGTCTCCAATCAGTCCTCAATCCTTAAGCTCTCTCTTGTACCTCTCCTTCAAATCAGGGATGTTAATGGACACCTAGTATGTGACAACTATGATGCCAGAAAACTCTTTGTCCTCAGTTTACTTGACTTCTCCATCTCCTTTTCATTGTTTTTTGTTTGTTTGTTTGTTTGTTTGTTTTGGTACCACCTGAACACTGGGACACTCAACCACTGAGCCACATCTGTAGCCCTTTTTTGTATTTTATTTAGAGACAGGGTCTCACTGAGCTGCTTAGCACCTCACTTTTGCTGAGGCTGGCTTTGAGATGCTTCTGCCTCAGCCTCCAGAGTCACTGGGATTACAGGCATGAGCCAACACGCTGGGCTCCATCTCCTTTTCATTCTCATCTTTGGGCTGCCTACTTCTGAAAGCTCTCCCTGTATCCTCTCCCTTGAACATAGCTTTTCCCCCTGAATTTTTTTGTTTTTATTTGTTTTGCAGTATTGGGGATTGAATCCAGGGCTCTGCTAATGCTAAGCAAGTTGTTTGCCACTAAGTTACGTCCCCAACACACTTTTTTTTTTCTTCCAGTACTGGGGATTGAACTCAGGGGCACTTAACCACTAAGCCACATCCCCAGCCCCTTTTTGTATTTTATTTAGAGACAAGGTCTCACTGAGTTGCTTAAGGCCTTGATAAATTGCTGAGGCTGGCTTTGAACTCATGATCCTTCTGCTTCGACCTCCCAAGCCACTGGGATTATAGGCACTTGCCAGTGCGCTGTGCTCATTCCAAACTTTTATTTTGAGATGGGGTCTCAAACTTGTAATCTTCCTGTCTGCTCAGCCTTCCCAGTAGCTGGGATTACAGGTGTTTTAGCCACTTTGGCCCGGGTCCAGAAGATTTTTAACCTGAACCCAGGGAAGAGGAAGAAAAGCAGGGAGAGGGAAGAAATGGGAATCCCAGGATTGGCAGGTGGTTCCTCTCCTGATGCTCTGAAAAGAGAAAGGCTGGCTTTCCCAGGAATCCCAGAACCACCTACCTCTCAAGGGAGTTGATGGGCTGAGGAGGGAGAGTCACCCCGGCCTAGGTAATTCCACCAGCCAGAACCATAACAGAATAACACGAAGAAGGGCAGAGAAAGACCAAGAGAAAGTGAAACACACTGAGCCCACAGGGTGGGCAGGCACAGAGGTAGGCAAGAGGCATTTCTGATTCTATTTCCATCAGTATTTGCTTCTAGTACAAATATCGCTCAGTCTTTGTACCTCTGCTCTTTTTCTTTCTTTCCTTCTCTACCTTGGCCTTCAAGACCCTGAAAGTAAATTGTCATGAGGTTACAAGAACTCACCCTCCAACACCACTATCCTTCACTCAGCATGAAGCGGCCCCTGCACCTCACCAAGCACTACCCATATCCCTAGGACCCTCCAACTCTTTAGCCAGTGTTTTACCAGGCCCTAAAAATCTGAGCCCTGAGCTCCTAGGCTCTCTGTCCTTTTCCTTCCCCAGTTCCATGAGGTCCTCATCCCTGGTTAAACCCAGGTAGAGCCAGGAGTCCTGGGCCCCCGAGGCCCCTGGGCCATAGCTCAACAGGCTGGGCCGCATTCCAAGTGGATTAACCCCTCCAATGCCAAGGGTAAGAAGCTAGTAGAGCACCCCCTGACACACACACACACACACACACACTCTGCCATCTGTCCCAGACTCTGCTTATAGACTAGGAATGGAGTTATCCGCTCCAACTTCCATTATCTTTTTGTCTCACCTACATATTGGAAACAGACCTTAAAAGCAGGGCAGAGGACTTCAGCAGGGGGTCCCAGAGATGCTCAGACTCCAGGTTCTCACCAAGGAAGGAGGCTATAAATGAGCAAAGGACAAACCTACTCTCGCTGGACTTCCTCCTATACTGCCTCAGAGAAGGGCCTTGGGAATCCACTGAAGAGAAGAAGGTGACAGAGATTCCTCCCCTCTGTGAGCCTCAGTCTATCTACCTAGGCTGGGAAGGGAAGGGAGTATCTTTAATTAGGGTAGAGGAAGATGGCAAGGAATTAAAGATAGTACAAAGTAAAAGGAAATCCTAAACAAGGTCCTAGATGCTTGGTTCTTTGGGGGACCTGTGGAAAGGAGACAGCACTTCTCTTCTCCAGATGCCACCTCAGATGGAGGGAGGGGCAACTGACTAGGGGAAAGGGGCTCTTACAATGCTGCTTCTCTTAGACCTGAGGTGGAGTTGAGGGGAGGGCATGGATGAAGGGGGCTGCCGGATGGAAGGGGGCGTCTCCTTGTTGCCCTGCCGCTCCAGAGCCTAGAACAAAGCTGCTCTTGTAGGCTGCTCTCCACCCGCCACCCCCCTCCCCTCTGTATAAACACGACCACCTTTTTCCATGACCCCATCTGCAGGCTGGGCAAAGAACCCAGGCATCCTTTGCTTTAGCTGGGGCCTTCTGTCTACTCACCAGGAGGCAGCAGTGGGCCTAGTTTCCCTGGCCCTATGCCACTCTTGGGGGAGTCTAGACCCTTGAGTCTCCACCTCTCATCCCCAGGTGCCCTCCCTCCACCCCACTGGCCCCAGGGAGGGGCAGTGCCCAGGAGGTAGGCAGGCAATGCAAGTGGAATGTGTGTGGGCATCGGAGGGCACGGGCAGGGTGGGGCAGAGGGGGGAACTGGAGGTGCCAGTTAGGTGGCTTTCTGAGCCAGGGGTGGGGGTGTGCCGGGTTTGGGGGGAGTGCCCTGTACTGCCTACCAGGCTCTAAGCCACAGTGTGTGTGTGTCTATGTGTGTCTGTCTATTTGGGATAACCAAGCTCCAGGCACCCTGCACACACTTCCAACCCCACCTCTCCCCTGTCTTCTATCTACTTCCCTCAAGGATATGAGACACTGGCTGTGGTCCTCAACCCCAACTTAGCATTTGAGGTGTGACCTTAAGGGCTGCAACCTCAGATTTGAGGACCGGATCCCAGCTGCCCAGGACATGAGCCCTGAAAGGGGACAATTATCTCAGCTTCTTGACATATAGACCCCTTCTCAGGCTTCCCTGCCCACTCCCAACCACCATCATCAACCATGTATATTCTTACCCTCTTGGCCACCTGCAGAGATTCCCTCCTACATATTGGGTCAGGTTGAGGGGACTGGGCTGTAAGTGCTGAAGACAGAGAGGCAGCGTCAATGGGACTCCAAGACTAGGACTCCTGGCTCCCTGTTCCAATCTTCCTGCTCTTCTTTTGTTCCATTTGGGCTCCTCTAACTGCAGAGGATCTCCCACCTTGTGACAGGGAATCCTGAACTGGCAGTTCAAGGAAATTTCACAGGCCCCTCTCCTCCCTCCAACTTCTAGACCCAGACAGCCAAGACCACTTGCTAAGCCACCTTTCTTCGCCCTTCTGGTGTCCAAGCTGTGCCATTCTACTGGGGAAGGAGGAACTCACCAGCTTGAACCATCAAATCCACGCTTCGGAGCCCCCAGGGCCTGTGTCTCTTCCCACCAGAGGGAATCCCAATCTCCTCTCACATTCCAAGCACAGGAGAAGGACAGATGTCCCTCTGCCTGCAGACTCTTCCCAAATGCTCTCCCCACACTATTCAATACCCAATTCAAGGGCAGACAACCCACCCCATCCCCAGCCTCTCTAAAATCTTCCCATTCCCTTCTCACATCACAGCTGACCCCAGTCGGGGCAGGAAGGCCCCTCAAGTCCTACGGACAGCTTGGCCAGTCCCGGAAAGGAAAGGACCGGCGTTGCTGTGCAGCGCGGCCGCCCCCAGCCCACCTCAGCGGAGGACCCAGGAGTCCGCGGGCGGGCGAGCGGGCGAGCCGGCTTCCCCGCCTGACTCACCTGAAGGGGGAGGGCGGGGGAAGGGAGGCCGCGGAGCCCCGAGGTCCCGGCGTCGGGCGGTCTCCGGGATGGAGCGTCGCGGTGTCAGGGGCTCGCGGTAATGGGGGGCGCCAGGGGGGGGCACGGCTCTAGGCTGGGACTGTCCCGGGGCCTCTCGGAGCCCGCCCGCCCACGTGACCGCCCCAAAATATCCGACACATTTTCTCCCAAACCGCACACTGACTCTGCAGGCGGGGACACGGAAAATATTTTCTTTCTTTTTCTCCCTCCCTGCCCCCCCACCTCCCTCCCTGCCCAGCTCCCTCCTCCCCCTCCCGCCTTCGCTCCTCCCTCCCCTGCCGCCTGCCCCTGCCCGGCTCCCTCCTCGGTGCCCTGAGGCTGGGGGGCGGGGGTTGGGTGAGGGGGCTGGGCGGGGCGGCCCAGGACGCCTGGGTCTGTGCCCCTCCCATTTGCTGGGCTTCCCTGGCTCCATCCCCACGGAGGCCGGGCAAGGCTGGCAGAGAAGGTCAGTGTCCTCAACCCCGTGATGCCAGCCCTTTCTCTCTGGCGCTTTTCCCCTTTCTGCCATTTGGGGGGACTAGATGAGTTGTCTAATCAGGCTGTGTTCTGGAAGGCCAGTGTCTGGTACCTCCCAGGATAAGCAATGGGGACTGTGTCCACGTCCTCCCAAGTGTGGAGTGAGTGATGGGGCAGCAGTATGCTAAAGCTGATGCTGATGTCCTTACCCTTTGCTTATCCTCCACCTGCAGGTCTTCTCCTAGCCTCCGAAGTCCTTTGCCCCAGGAAAGAACTGGTTTAACTAGTGAGGGTCGCAGGGGTACTGAGACCTGGGTTCACAGACCTCCTTCCTCTTACCCTCCCTGAAGGAGCTCCAGAAGTGTGGGCACTTAGGTCCCTTGCTGCCAACATTGTCCCCACCTTTAGGCTTGGATTTGGAGAGGAGAAAGGCTGGGAGGAGGGCAGGATGAACTGTAGCTCCGAGTGGGAGGAGCCCGGGGTTGGGTGTGAGAGAGAAAGCCCAGGCTGAGGGTGTGTGTCTGCCTCAGCCCTCTGGGCCTGCCCGGCTGCTTGGTAGATGCGCCACGAATGTTGTTGACTCTGGGTCTCTGGAAGCTCAGAATCAGTGTCTGTGTCTGATGGGACACATGTGAGACATTAACTGACCAACACAGACAGACTCTTCACCTAAAGTGGGAATCCAGCAGTTTCACTCTATTCTGCTGAGCACAAAGACAGAGAAAAGAAGGGATCTGAAGTCCAAGGTCTGTGCACAGACCCTAAATGCTCCCACAGGGACTGAGGTTGGGAGGGAGGAAGAGGAGAAAGGAAACATTATAGGGGCTGGGCTAGGCTCTAGCCCAAAGGACCTTCCCCAGCAACACTCCCAGGGTGGCCAGCACCTGGAGCATGGACTCCTGGGTTACGTCACATTTTCCATACTGGAATTACTCTGCTCTGTCCTCACTGCTACCCTGGGGACCAGGTATCCTCCCTCCTGGGAAAGGCCACTTTTGGTAGCCAGAGTTAGGTGAAGGAGAGAGGAAAAGAAGAAGCATGCTGTGTCTATCTCAGGAGACCAGAGATGTCAGTGGGGGTGAAGACAAGCCCTCCCTTTCACTCCAGAGCTGAGGAAAGCTGGGAATAGGTACTCCAGGGTCCCGTCCCCAGGTGGCCTGCCTGCTGTTGACTTTGCTGGTTACCCTGGGAGCAGCTCTTAGCAATGTGGGAGCGGCGGCTGTCAGGGAGTTAGACCCTGGCGTCCAGGCTGGGGTGGGATGGCGCCCTGCCTGTATGGCAGGGATCCTGCCAGGAGGCTGTAAAGTTAACCCCTCCTGCCTAGTCCTGGTGGTGGCTGGGGCAGGGAGGGCGGGCCCAGTTGTGGTTTGGGAATGTGGCCCTAATCCCCCCACCCCCACATCCCCACCCCTGCCCAGCACATCTGAACTTGGTTTACAGTGAATGAGTCTCCTGTCCTCATGAACCAGGCAAGGGCACCACTCCCTCCATGGACAGGCATTCTGACACAGATCCAGGCACCAGCCCCATGACACTGTCCCTGCTGGGTGTCACCTCTCTCCACTCTTCTTTTCCTCTTCTTTAGAGGGAGTAAGAGACTGGTCCTAGATACTAAGAACTAGAACTGAGACTATGTGGCTGGGGTAAAAGATGGGGACAGAGAATCTAAAACAGGGCAAAAAAAAAAAAAAAAAACACTTGGTGTAGATTCCAAGGGGAGGGTGAGCTGGAGAATTCCATTTGTCTCTTGCTTCCCCTTTGTCTTAGTTTGTCCGTTCGTCTGCCTCTGTCTTTGTCTCTGATGGGCGTTTGTCCATCCATCCGTCTTGGTAGCTGTAGCTCCTCCCTTCTGGCGTCCTCCTTGTCCCCAGCCAACGACAGCAGCCAGGGGGCGATGCCCAGGAAGACCCGCCCTATACCGGCCCCATCCCTCAGGATTGCAATGCCTCTGCCCTGACAGCCCTGCTCTCCCTCCCCAGGACCCCACCACTTGGGTCCATTCGTACTGGCAGTTTGACAGTCAAACAGCCACAAATTGGGAAGCAGGGAAGAAGGGTTCAAATTTTTTCCCTTCCAATTTTTTCACCCCTGTCTTGCAGTAGAGCCAGCTCTCTGTCCAGGGATTCGGGGAGGAGGTTTGGGAAGAGGGCTTCTCACTCTGGAAACTGGTGAAGGGGTCTCCCCGCATTTCTCTTTCCCCAGGGTTATGCCTACTTCTAGGCTTTGCTCTGTTGGTGGCTGCTCCACTCTGTCACTCTGGTAACTTGGAGAAATGATATCTTGGGCATCCTAGGACCAGGCTTCCTTTGCTTCCCTCATCACAGAATAAAGAGCAAAAGGAGAGACTGTAGGAGAGGGACAGGACGCAGTGTCTGTCCCACTGCCCTGCCTCTGCCCTATTGCCCCACCCCTGGTTTTCACCCTTGCCCCTTTCCCATCAGGACGCTGACTAGGTCATTTTCCCATGCCCAATCTGGTCCTACAAGATGTCCCATGCCATGCTTAGAGGTGGCTGGCAGATGTCTGGGGGGTGGGGGGAGCTATGTTACAACCTCCAAGGACATCATTAAGGCACAGAAGTGCTACAGGGGCTTGGAGACTAAGGCACTCAGGGAGAGTGTGATGAAAACATGTTTTGTACAGCACGTGGCCTCTCCATGTCCCTACTCCCTCCCCTCCTCTCCCAGTCTCCCAGTCTGTGCCAAGACCAGTGCCAGCCCTGCCCCCAGTGCTTGCTCAATTTCACTCCTCGTACTGAGCCTATCCTGCTGCTTGCCAGCTTATTGACTCCTACTGAGCAAGTTTGTGTGTGGAAGGTCCTTACCAGCCCCGGGGTTTCCCAGATCCCCATAAAGAATAAGGCCTTAGTTTTAAAACATGTGCTTTTAGGACTACCCTATACAATTATAGGAATTTTTTCCCTGAACATGCACCATTCATTAATTTGGCAAATTTGTATTAAACATCCTCTATGTGCCAAGCACCCTTGCTAGGCTCTGGGAATATCTAGTCCTTGCAGACTCAGTCTGATGGAGGAGTAAGATGTTAATCAAACAGTCCATAGGATAATAGGTATGGAGAGGCATGAGGTACTAGGAAAATTAAGCAAAGGAGCATCTGTCCCCGGCCCTCTGGACAGCCTTCTGATAAACAGTGAGAGGAGAGTGGAGAGAAAGCTATGACAAGAGTATGTGCCAAGGCCCTGGAATTGAGGTCCTGGCTGTCAATCAGCCTACTATCCCAGAAAGAAGGGACCTCCGTTCCTGTAGCCTACCTGGATCCAATATTCCACAAGGGAGGGATGGTAAGCAATTCCTCATGGCTAAAGCAGGATATGCAACACCTGATAATTCTGTTCTGAAATGATTCCACTCACAGTTTCATCTCTTGCTCCAAAGAGGGAAATCGAGACAGAGTGAAGAGGAATTATAGACTTAGGTTTGAGAGTATAGTACAGAGCTCAAGGCCTCATGCTGGCAAATCCTCCAGGATGAAGATTCCTGCATTTGGCCAGCTAGAGCCTCCTCTAGCAGAAAGCCTTCTCTCTCCTTGCCTGCTCTACCCTGCACCCTCCTGCCACCGGTCCAGCCCCAACCTGTCCCACGCCCTGGAGCTAGCTTGTCTGCCTCCACAGTTGCCTGGAGTGTGTGAAGCAAGTGCTCCAGGTGTCTGCCAGCGAGCGTGTGGGTGGATGGAGCTGTCTGTTTGCACATAACCTCTGTGCAGGGTTCTAGGGGGCAGGGGGTCTTTCTCCTCTCTTTATTGGGAGCTTCCAGTTCCTCCTGCCTAGGCACCTTCCTTTCTTCTCATCTCTTTCTTTTCCTTTTTTTTTTTTTTTTTCTTTTGGTAACTAAGATAGAACCCAGTGGTGCCTAATCCATGAGTCACATCCATGCCCCTTTTTAAAATTTTATTTAGAGATAGGGTCTCTCTGAGTTGCTTTAGGATCTTGCTAAATTGCTGAGACTGGATTTGAACTCACAATCCTCCTGCCTCAGCCTCTCCAGCTGCTAGGATTAGAGGCATGTGCTACTACTCCTGACTCCTCTCTCATTTTGCATGGCGCTGGGGATCTACCCCAGGGCCTCATGTATGCTGGCAAGCACTTTGTCACTGAGCTATATCCCCAGCTCCCAGCCCCAGCCCTAGCCCCTTCAATAGGGTTTTTCTTTCTTTTCTTCTTTTGGTACTTGGGATTGAACTCAGGGGCACATCACCTTTTACCCCTGAGCTACACCCCCAGTCCTTTTTATTTTTTATTTTGAGACAATGCCGTGCTAAGTTGCTGAGGCTGGCCTAGCAATTTTGATCCTCCTGCCTCAGCCTCCCAACTGGCTGAGATTATAGGTGTGCGCCACCACACCTGGCTTAAGTTTTTCCTGAAGAAAAGGAATTGAAGGCCCTTTAGAGGAAGGAACAGGCCTCTTTGTGGTTCTGCCTCCTTTGGAGCTGGCAAAGAGGTCATGGGACCAACGGGGTTAAGTTGCAGCCCTGCTCTGACCCACTTTCCTCCCTGTGCCCACATCCCCTGGGGCCAGGGTGTTGGGTGGGGCCAACTTGGCACCCCCGCATACACACACCTGGGACTTCCCCTGGATGGAAACTCCCAGGACCCAGGCGTCCTGCTTGCCCTGCCAACTCCCACCAACTACTTAGGTTCAGTTCACCTTCAGTCAGATCTCTCTGCTGCCAAACTATATTTCTGTGCCAACACTAAGGGGTGCCAAGGAAGTCTAGCCCCTTTGGGGCTGCCTTTGATATCTGGCTGTCCCCCATATGATGTGCTCATTTAAAGAAATGATATGGGGCTGAGAGGAGAGGTTTTGGGAAAGCTATCCTTTGTTGAGTACCATACATTGTGCTAGGCATGTACAGTATCTCATTTAATCTGCAGGGCAAGGCAGCCCAGAAAGCTCCAGTTACCATCCTCATTTCACAAAGGAGGGAACTGAGAACTGGAGAGGTCAAGGGACTGGTTAATTATCACACAGCTAGGAAGTGGAAGAGTTAAGATGGGAACCCAGGTCTTGGTGGTCCTGTGCTCTCTTCACCATACAGCTTCTGACCCTTTTCCTGTTGCTGCCTATCTCTTCATGGAATGACAGACTTGGGAAATTCAATTCAGTACAATTCTGCAAATACTTATTGAGCATCCAGTATATTCCAGGCACAGATAGATGATAGAAATAAAGAGAAGGTCACTGTTCTCAAGGTCTGGTGGAAAAGATGGGTATAATGGATTAAGAAGTAGCTTGGGCTGGGGTTGTGGCTCAGTGGTAGAGTACTCGCCTAGCACACATGAGGCCCTGGGTTTGATCCTCAACACCACAAAAAAAAAAAAAATGAAATAAAGGTACTATGTCCACCTACAACTAAAAAAACATATTTTAAAAAGAGTGTCTTAACTTCAGCATAATTTGAGAAAATTATCATGGCACACAAAAATGAGAGGTACTTTTCTTTTTTCTGTACCAAGTATACTAGTATATTGTGAACACTGTATAGAATAAGCTGGAATAAATTGAACACCTATTTAACTGCTATCCTTGTCAAGAAATGGAGAATTTCCTGCACTCTGGAAGTTCCCCACTTTGTCTCTTCCACAATTCCCTCCCTCCCCTCAAAAAGTAGCCATCATCCAAACTTTTGTAATTATAAACAAG
This sequence comes from Sciurus carolinensis, assembly GCF_902686445.1. Lineage (NCBI taxonomy): Eukaryota > Metazoa > Chordata > Mammalia > Rodentia > Sciuridae > Sciurus > Sciurus carolinensis. The sequence continues at coordinate 113,262,822 of NC_062216.1, forward strand.
GAGCTTATTTTACCTGATTATTTGTGTGTGTGTGCGCACACACACACTAGGGATAGAACCCAGTGTCTCATGCATGCCAGGCAGGGCTCTACCACTAAGTCACACCCCAAGCCCTCAACTTCTTGTTTGTGAGATATATCCAAGTTGTTGCACAGAGCTGTCTTTTGTTGTTGCATGATATTCACTGCATGAATATACCCAATTCATTTTTTTGTTCTACTATTGGTAAACTTGTGTTTCAGTTTGAGCTATCATAAATGACACGGCTATAAATATTCCTATTCTTGAACAAATTTCCCATACATACATACATACAAGTTTTTTTTAGGATATAGAACTAAGAGTCAAACTATACACAGGTCAATTTTATCAGATACCAACTGTTTTCCAAAATTATTGTACCAATTACATAGGTAACAGAACATTCTAATCCAGGGCAGGTGTAGGACTAAAAAGACCCACCCACTCAGTTGCCTAAAACTGTCAGTGATTTTCCCTTTTCACTTGGAATAAGATCTAAGTCCCTACCTTGGCTCACAAAGCCCTGTATGATGAGAACTCTGCCTTACACTCTGAGCTGTGCCATTATGAATCTTCCCTTTGCTTGTGGCACTCTCTGGAATATTCTTCCACTAGACATTTCCATGGCTTGCTCCCTTACTCCCTTTAGTCTTTCCCTGACCACTGAATTTGAGACTGTAACCTCTAGCATTCTTCATCCTTGTCCTTGTGTTTTTTGTTTGTTTGTTTGTTTGTTTGTTTTTCTTTTTTCTTTTGGTGCTGGGGATCAAACCCAGAGCCTTTCTTATCCTTTTCTCAGTTTTTTGTTTTGTTTTGTTTTTCCATAACCCAATCATCTTGATTCCCTTGGTTCCATCAACCTCAGGCAGCTTTCTGTCCTCTGCCAGGGCTCGTCAGAGTGTAGCTCCCCTCATTCCTCACGGGTCATCATACCTGACTATTTCTGTGGTATTGGAAATTGAAGCCAGGGGTGCTCTACCACTAAACCACATGCCCAATCCTTTTCATTTTTTATTTTGAGACAGTGTCTCTCTAAGTTGCCAGGTTGGCCTTGAATTTGCAATCCTCCTGTCTTATCCTTCCAAGTCACTGGGATTACAAGAGCCATGGGCCTTACCTTACCTGTTGGGGGTTGTCTAGCTGCCCCTCTGATTGGTTCACCTCTGAGGCACTTTTTATCACATCACCCAGTGATAGTGAGAATAGTCATTCTCATGCTCTAAAATAAGCTAATTTGTTTACCTGTTTGTTTTTTGTCCTCACAAGCCTCCACCCCTCCCTTCTTTTGGGAGCTCCATAAGAGACGAAACTCGGTTATCTTTTTCGCTACCAAGGCTAGTGATTGACCCATAATAACTATTATAGCAAATAATAGTTTTCCAGATCAGCTGTCAGTTTCCCAGAGACAGTCAGGCACCCCCACGCCCACACCTAGGACTTGCTCTCTCTGGAAACTCCCAGAACACAGGCATCCTAATACCCCAACATCATCCCTGACTCAAGTCTCTCAGAGTGCTTCTACTGATGTTACTGCCTCCCTGAGCCCCCTCTGGGAGCTGTTTGGGGCTCTGAAGCAGTAGCTCTGGCCACCAGGGTTGGAGAAACTCAGGCAGGTGTCAGGGCCTAGAGTATAAGAAATTCTTTATGATTAAATAGAGGGGAAGGCTTCAGAGATATAGGACCTGGCCAGGTGAAGAAGAGAGGAAGGACATTCCAAGCTGAAGGAACAGTGTGAACAAAGGACTGGGGGCATGAAAGTGCACGTCCTGTTTGAAGAACATGTTCTGGTCTGGTGCAGTTAGAGGATTGTCAATGGCAGGGAGGGTGGCAGGGGAGCTTTGCTGGGCAGATCTGGAAGGGGAGGGTTGAACTCCCTGCAGGATCTGCAAGGCTCAACGTGTCTTAGATTTAATCCTGCCCCCCCCCCAGTCCATCCCTCCTACTCCCCACTGCCCTCCCTTCAACCCAGGTCCCAGCCTGCCTGTTCCTACAGCTGGATGGACTTCTCTGTGGGCCTACGCTTGGGGCCTAGGAAAAAGAAGGTTTCCTACCAAGAGCCCCCTACCCACTCTGGTCACGGTGCACCAGCTGCCTCTCCCTGCCTGCCCTGTCCCCCCTCTTCCTGTACCTGCTCCTGCCCTGGCTGTCCCCTTCCCTCCTACTCCTGCACTGCCTGTCCCTCTTACGCAGCTACCTGCCCATCCTGTCCCAGCCTCCCTGGGCCACCCTGCACCTGCCCTTGCCCTCCTTGCCCTGCCTGTCCTCCCTTGACTTGTCCCCATACCTCCTGTGTCCCCTGCTCCGGTCCACCCCTGACCTGCTGCCACCCCTCCTCTTGCCCCATTTACCCTTGTTCCAAGGGCCAAGCTGCCTGTCGAAGTTCCCGGAGTTCCCACCTGGGCTGTAGTGATAGCTGTGGATGTAGCCAAGGGACCACATGGGGGCTTCCAGGCTCCATTGGTTGCTGTAACTTCTGCCTAAGGAGACAGCGCCCATCTCAGGGGCGATGTCTGATTGTCTAGGTGAACTGCTGCCCTCTGAGAGACGGTGGAGCACTTCTGAAGTTGCTTTCTCAGATAGGAGCTCTAAGAAGAGTCGGGAGAGGGATCAGCTGGACCCCTACCCAGGCAAGGAAAGGCAGCAGGCTACACAGAACCCCTCTCCCCCAGGCCTGGGGGACAGGGAGAGTCTGCTTTGAAGATAGTTTCTGGGCGTGCTCATGCTGGTTCCAGAACCTCCTCCTCTGCAACTTCTGGAATGGAAAGTGAAGCGCCCTGACAGCCCCTGAAGGTAAGCAAATTGGCTATTTCTTCCCTCCACCCTCCAGTGGAAGCCTTCAGTGGAAACTGTCTCCTCTGTAATTCATACGGTTAAGATTGAGCCTTTGGGGCTGGGGATATGGCTCAGTTGGTAGAGTGCTTGCCTTGCAAGCACAAGGCCCTGGGTTCAATCCCCAGCACCGCAAAAAAAAAAAAAAAAAAAAAAAAAAAGATTGAGCCTTTGTTTGGAGGCCACTCTGGTCCTTTGGACCTTATCCATACCCCTACTTGCCCCAACAGTTTCTGAACCTTTGACCATTTTGAATCAGGTAAAGAGGTCAGCAGCCCTTGGCCCAGAAGTGGTACCTGAGCAGATAGGGCCCCTGGATCCTCCCTCCTTGAATAGCTTTGCCATCCTTCCCTGGTCCTTCACTTTTCGCCAGGAACCCTCTGCCTGGATATCTTGTTTTTTAAATCTCTCAGAGCTCTCAGCCTTATGACCTCAATCTTGTAGCAGTAATCCCATCTATGATAACCATCTCATCTAGCATGGGGATGAAGGAAACTGGGGACCCTTGACTCAGGGTCAAGTAAGTCCCCTGTCCCTGGGGTAGGGGCTGGGAGACAGGAGAAGTCACCAAGAGACATCTGGTAGTCAGAAACTCAGGTATCTATTGGGCCTGCTTCTAGGCCAAAAACCCTAAGCCCTCTCCATGTTTCTCATATTCTCTGGTTCCTATTTCAGTCTTCTTTTTTCTTCACTCCTATTCTAGGACTCTCCCCCACCACTTTTTTTTATCTTGTTCTTTTTTTCACTTTTTTTTTTTTATTGGTGCAGAATTGTACCTAATGATGGAATTTGTTGTTTAACATTCACACATGCACACAATATAGCAATATAATTTAGCCAATATGTTCTTTTCTTTCTGTCTCTGTTTATTTTTTCCCTACATTTATACTGCACTCTCTCCATACCTGTTTCCACTGGGACATTTTAACGTCATCAAACTTGTGTCTATCTACATCTGTCTTCCCCATTCTCTATTTCTCCTGATTTAAAAACATATATGTCTTTTTCTTTCCCCCTTCCCTGTCTCAATCCCTGCCTTCATGACTATTTTCTTCCTTGGTCTTCTCTTCACTTCACATCTCTCTGCTCTTCTGTTTATTCTGCTTCTGGGTGCCATTTCATTCTTGATCTCTTCTGTTTCTATTTCCCTTTCTGAATTTGTCTCTCTTCCGGTTTTCTGTGCTTGCTATTTTATCATTTCCTATCTCTCTTTCTTTTCTTTATTTTTTTTTTTTAAGTTGTAGATGGACACGATACTTTCTTTTATTTTTACGTGGTGCTAAGGTTTGAACCCAGTACCTCACACATGCTAGGCAAGCACTCTACCACTGAGCTACAGTCCCAGCCCCTCCTATCTCTCTTTCTCCTCTCCTCTCTCCCTCTCACCTACTCTCCCTCTCTCTGCCCTTGTGTCTCCTTCCTGGGTCCTTCAGCTGTCTGCACAACAAAGCAAACCAGATCTGTGCCCTGTCTATATCATCGCTGTCCAAGGGCCAGGACACTGACTCTCCAGTGTCTGTATTACATACCATGCACTGGAGTGAGCGAGGGGCGGGCCCAACCATCAAAGTTGCCCCCCACCGCCTTCCCCAGGTTCTACCCAGGCCACCCATTCCTGTTCAGCTCTAAGCCCAAACATCATCATCATCATCATCATCATCATTATTTTTATTTTTTATTTTGTACCAGGAAATTGAACCCACTTAACCATATCCTCAGACTTTTTTTTTTTTTTTTTAATTTTGAGGGTCTCACCACTTTGCTGAGACTGGCCTTGAACTTGCAATCCTCCTACCTCAGGTTGCCCAAGTCACTGGGATTATAGGCATGCACCACCGTGCCCAGCTAAGCCCAACCATTTTTTGAAATAATATTTCAGCAAGGTGGCACAAGCCTGTAATCCCAGCAATTCAGGAGGCTAAGGCAGGAGGATCATAAGCTGCAGACCAGCCTTGGCAACTTAGGAAGACCTTGTCTCAAAATAAAAATAAAATGCCTCAGGATGTAGCTCAGTGGTAGAGCACCCCCAGGTACAATTCCTAGTACTGAAAGAAAAAAAAAAGATATTTCAGGAAAGGAGATATAACTTAGTGGAAGAACACTTGCCTAGTAATGATCAAGGTCCTGGGTTCTATCTCAGCACCACAAAAAAAAAAAAAAAAAAAAATAGAAATGATGCCTCTTTGAACTTCTTTTTTTTTTTTTTTTTTTTTTTTTTTGGGTGCTGGGGATCGAACCCAGGGCCTTGTGCTTATATGGCAAGCACTCTACCGACTGAGCTATCTCCCCAGCCCCTGAACTTCTTATTCTGAAAGTTGGCAATTAAAAAGAAAAAGTGGCCCATGGGTGTAGCTTAGCATGCTCAAAATCCTAAGCTCGAGGGACTGGGGAGATAGCTCAGTCAGTAGAGTACTTGCCTTGCAAGCACAAAGTATATATATATATATATACTATAGGAAAAAAATTGAATTAAGCATTTATGATTTATGCTGCCTGTTCTATATAAACTATGTTTCAGGATAGCCAAATAGCTCTAATTGGTGGAGAAAGCCTCTTATTTAAAGAAGAAATCCAGCTAATGTAGAAGGATTATGAGGAAAAAGTCACCATTTTGCAATTCCCAGTGAATTAAAGCAAGAATCATGTATGGATGAATCAAAGATGATGACGGGTGGAGAACTCTGCAATGGAAGAACCAAGGTGCCACCATCTGAGTCCGCTGATGAGTCTTAGCATCGCTAAAAAGCGACACAACCCGATGCTGGGGACCTCCTGATGTGATAGTCTGAAGCACTCGGCACTGAGGAAGGGTTCTTCCCAAACAAGGAGAAAACCAAGACAAGAATGAAGATGAATCTGATTAAACTTCCAGAGCTAACTTCCATTTAATGGGAAATTCAGGAGATGGAAGTCCATGAGAAATGACACATGAGGAAGTAAGCAGACACACCCAAAATGTGGGACATTCTAAAGGAAATCTGACCCAGTTTCCTTAAGTAGTCAATGGCTTATGCCGGGAGAGTGAGAAGGGACTTAAAAAGACAACTATAGGGCTGAAGTGTAGCTTGTAGTGGTAGAGGCCTTGCTTAGTATGTGTGTGAGGCCCTGGGTTAATCCCTAGCACCACACACACACACACACACACAAAAGACTCGCTACTTACACAGAACACACAGAACATATGAATTTCTTTCAGTTCATGATTTGTAAAGCCAACTATAAAAATACATTTTCAGGGCTGGGGATATTGCTCAGTAGTAGAGCACCTGCCTAGCCTACCATGTGTGAGGCACTGGGTTTGATTCTCAGTACCACATATAAATAAATGAATAAAATAAAGGTCCATCAACAACTAAAAATTTTTTTAAAAAAATACATTTTCAGACAGTTGGAAACATTTACTTGTGGACTGGGTATTTATGATGCCAAGGAGTCAGTGCTAATTTTGCTAGTTGTAAAAACGGTCCTGAAAAAAAATGGCCCTGAAGTTATATAAGAAAAGGTCCTTATTTCCTAGAGACAGATGCTGATGTATGGAGTAAAGCAACTTCTTTAATTTTAAATATTTCAGAAGAGAATTAAGGACAGAAAGAAAAGAGTGGAAGGAATAAAAAGTGACAAAATTCGTAACTGTTGAATTAAGTATATGTGGGTTCACAGAACAATGCTATCTTTGTATGTGTTTCAAACATTTTCATAATAAAAGTTTTAAATGAAGTTCCTCTGTAAGCCTGGTTTCCAATAACTCCCAGAGTGTCCTTCCCAAATATCCTGAGATCCAGGACTCCCCCCATGGTTCCTTACATACAGGTCCTAGCCCTCCCTTCCCACCATCAGAAGTATGTCCTAGAGATGGACTGTAGGGCTGGGGATATAGCTCAGTTGGTAGAGTTCTTGCTTTGCAAGTAGAAGGCCCTGGGTTCAATCCCCAGCACCATACCCTTTCAGTCCTCCACACACAATTTCCCATTAGGATTTTTCCCAACTATGCCTCACAGCTCTGAGGGGCCAGGACAACCTTAAATATTCCACAAATATTTTGATTATGTATTACAGTAAACTAAGATAATCCAGAATAATATAATCTTGCTTTTGGTCTCTGTTAAATGCTTCTAAGCAAAATGCAATATGATAATGGTAGAAAATTGGTCTCTGCCCTGTGAAACAGAAAGCAAAAAATGAAAAGTCATCCTATTATATTCATTATCTTTATCCGGGACAATCTCCATATCCAAAGAAAAGACCATCTAGAAATTAGAAACATGTCATGAGTTCAAAAGGCTGATTCTCAGCAATAGGATGGAGGGCACTCAGTTCCCAATTCCCCCAGTAACTGAGTGACCTTGGAGAAGTCATGAGTTTATATTAATATTTCTGGATGAGAGCCTGGGAATAATAACCCCTTTCTACGCTTTCTGTCAGTAGTTTGACAGCTAGTAGTGAAGATACTTTGGGATTTGTAAGATATTAATCAGATGTTTATCCTAAGAAAGTTTTTCTCAGGATGTCATCCCTGACCCTTGCATACTACAATCTCCAAGCATTAGTATTAACAAAACCAACATTTACTGATCACTATGCAGGTAGCTAGGCTCGTTTAATTTTCTCAGAAACCAAGTGAGCACAGAATTAGAAAGATCTGGGTTCCAGTTCCTACTTTACCTCTTACCATGGGACTCTGGAGATGTGAACTAACCTGTCCAACTCTGGGAGATAATGTAGTATCCATCTTATAGGTTATTGGGAAAATTAAATGAGATATTTCATCTATAGCAGTTGGCCCAGTATTTTTTTTTTCTTTCAGTGCTGGGATGGAACCCAGGGTTTTAATTTATTTTTAAATTTTAGTTGTAGACAGACACAATACCTTTATTTTATTTATTTATGTGGTGCTGAGGATCAAACCCAGTGCCCCACACATTCCAGGCAAGTGCTCTACCACTGACCCACATCACTCAGTCCAGACTTTTTTTTTTGGGGTACTGGGATTGAACCCAGGGGTACTTAATCACTGAGTCACATCCCCAGCCCTTTTTAAAATACATTTTTTAAAAATCTAGAGACAAGGTCTCACTGAGTTGCTCAGTGCCTCACTAAGTTGCTGAAGCTGGCACTGAACTCACAATCCTTCTGCCTCAGGCTCCCAAGCCGGTGGGATTACAAGTGTGCACGATGGTGCACAGCAACCAGGACTTCTTAAAAAGAGCTTAGGTAGGGGCTGGGGAGATAGCTCAGTTGGTAGAGTTCTTGCCTTGTAAGCACAAGGCCCTGGGTTCGATCCCCAGCACCCAAAAAAAAAAAAAAAAAAAAAAAAGAGCTTAGGTACATAATAACTAGTAAATGTTAACAGTTAGGATGGGTCAATAATTTCATGGATTAATTTATGCATTCATTTATTCATAGAATATTTATGGAATATTTATTACATAATGCTTTAAGCATTAGAAACACAGGTAAACAAAACAGATAAAAATCTGTAGGGAGGTTGATGACATGATTGTATATTTAGAGGATCCAAAAACCTCCTCCAGAAAACTTCTAGACCTCAGCAATGAATTCAGCAAAATAGCAGGCTATAAAATCAACACGCATAAATATAAAGCATTTTTATACACAAGTGACGAAACAGCTGAAAGGGAAATGAGGAAAACAACTCCATTTGCAATAGCCTCAAAAAAAATAAAATACTTGGGAATCAATCTAACCAAAGAGGTAAAAGATCTCTACAATGAAAACTACAAAACATTGAAGAAAGAAATTGAGGAAGACCTTAGAAGATGGAAAGCTCTCCCATGTTCTTGGATAGGCAGAATTAATATTGTCAAAATGGCCATACTACCAAAAGTGCTATACAGATTCAAAGCAACTCCAATTAAAATCCCAATGATGTACCTTACAGAAATAGAGCAAGCAATCATGAAATTCATCTGGAAAAATAAGAAACCCAGAATAGCTAAAGCAATCCTTAGCAGGAAGAATGAAACAGGGCGTATTACAATACCAGAACTTCAACTATACTACAAAGCAATAATAACAAAAACGGCATGGTATTGGCACCAAAATAGACAGGTAGATCAGTGGTACAGAAGAGAGGACATAGACACAAACCCAAATAAATACAATTTTCTCATACTAGACAAAGGTGCCAAAAATATGCACTGGAGAAAAGATAGCCTCTTCAACAAATGGTGCTGGGAAAACTGGGAATCCATATGCAACAGAATGAAAATAAACCCCTATCTCTCACCCTGCACAAAAATCAACTCACAATGGATCAAGGACCTTGAAATCAGACCAGAGACCCTGCATCTTATAGAAGAAAAAGTAGGTCCAAATCTTCAACTTGTTGGCTCAGGATCAGACTTCCTTAACAGGACTCCCATAGCACAAGAAATAAAAGCAAGAATCAATAACTGGGATAGATTCAAACTAAACAGCTTTCTCTCAGCAAAGGAAACTATCAGCAATGCGAAGAGAGAGCCTACAGAGTGGGAGAATATCTTTGCCACTCATACTTCAGATAGAGCACTAATTTCCAGAACGTATAAAGAACTCAAAAAACTCTACACGAAGAATTCAAATAACCCAATCAACAAATGGACTAAGGATATGAACGGACGCTTCACAGAAGATGATCTACAAGCAATCAACAAACATATGAAAAAATGTTCACCATCTTTAGTAATAAGAGAAATGCAAATCAAAACTACACTAAGATTCCATCTCACCCCAATTAGAATGGTGATTATCAAGAATACAAGCAACAATAGGTGTTGGAGAGGATGTGGGGAAAAAGGTACACTCATACATTGCTGGTGGGGCTGCAAATTAGTGCAGCCACTCTGGAAAGCAGTGTGGAGATTCCTTAGAAAACTTGGAATGGAACCACCATTTGACCCAGCTATCCCACTCCTCGGCCTATACCCAAAGGACTTAAAATCAGCATACTACAGAGATACAGCCACATCAATGTTCATAGCTGCTCAATTCACAATAGCCAGAATGTGGAACCAACCTAGATGTCCTTCAATTGATGAATGGATAAAGAAACTGTGAGATTGAGATATATATATATATATATATATATATATATATATATATACACACACACATACACACACACACAATGGAATATTACTCAGCTATAAAGAATAATAAAATTATGGCATTTGCAGGCAAATGGATGAAATTGGACAATATCATGCTAAGTGAGATAAGCCAATCTCAAAAATCCAAAGGGCAAATGATCTCACTGATAAGCAGATGATAACACATAATGGGGGGTGGGAGGGGGGCAAGAGTGGAGGAAGGAGAGAAAGGAGGGACTGTATAGAGGGAAAAGATGGGTGGGAGGGGTGGGGGGAAGGAAAAAATAACAGATGAATCAAACATCATTACCCTATGTAAATGTATGATTACGCAAATGGTATGCTGTTACTCCATGTACAAACAGAAACAACATGTATCCCATTTGTTTACAATAAAAATAGATTTTAAAAAAATCTGTAGGAGAAGAAATAGTAAATAAACAAGTAAAACATATAGTATTCCAGATGGTGTTAAGTGCTATGGAGAAAAAGCAGCAAAGGAGAATAGAGAGTTGGAAGGAGAGCAGATAGATTACTGGGGTAGAGATGGTCATGCTGCTGTTTTAAACGGCATGGTCAAGGATGGCTCTGCTAAGTTGACATTTGAACAGAGAACTACAAGAGGTGAAGGAGGGAACAAGGTGTATTTTGGAGAAAAACCCTTGCAGTTAACAGTATGGAAAGGCCAGGGTGGAGTTGGGTGCAGTGGGGCACACCTGTAATCCCAGAGGCTCCAGAGGCTGAAGCAGGAGAGTCAAGAGTTCAAAGTCAGCCTCAGCAAAAGCGATGTGCTATGCAACTCAGTGAGACCCTGTCTCTAAATGAAAACAAAAAACAAAATAAAACAAAAACCAACAAAATTGGGCTGGGTATGTGGCTCAGTGGTTGAGTGCCCCTGAGTTCAAACCCTAGTACTGCCCCCACCTGCAAAAAAAAAAAAAAAAAAAAAAAAAAAGGCCAGGGTGGTAGCCAGTGTAGATGGGAAAGGAAAGAGGGTAATAGAGGATGAGGTGAGAGAAGCAGCAGAAGGCCAGAGGACAGGGGGTTTTATATTTTTGTTGAAGGGAAAGGGGAAATATTAGGGGGAAAAGATTTTGGTTTTACCCTTAGTGAGAAGGGGAGCCATTAGAGCGTCTTGAGGATGTATTTCAGCCTAGAGGGAAGTTAAATAACTTTTTCAAGGCAGAACAGCTCCTAAGTGGAAAAAGGTGGAACTTCAGCTTCAGGGCTGCACCTGCCTTTCCCTCACTGGGGTTAGAACCCAAGAGTGCTTTACCACTGAGCTACATCCTCAGCCCTTTTTATTATTTATTTATTATGGGGGGGGCAGACTGTACCAGGGATTGAACCCAGGGGCACTTAACCACTGAGCCACATCCCCAACCCATAAAAATGAGAGACAGCGTTTCACTGAGTTGCATAGGTCCTCGCTAAGTTGCTGAGGCTGGGTTTGAACTCACAATCTTCTTGCCTCAGCCTCCTGAGTCATTGGGATTATAGGTGTGCACCACCATGCCCGGTTTTTATTATTTATTTTTAAATTTTTATTTTATTTTATTTTATTTTATTAGTAGTACTGGGGATTGAATCCCAGGGCACTTTACCAGTGAGCTACATCCCCAGAACTTCTTATTTTTTTGAGACAGTGCCTCCCTAAATTGCTGAGGTTGGCCTTGAATTTGTGATCCTAATGCCCCAGTCTCTCTCTCTCTCTCTCTCTCTCTCTCTCTCTCTCTCTCTCTCTCTCTCTCTCTCTCTCTTTCTTTTCTTTTTTTTTCACAAGGGATTGAACCCGGGGCACTCAACTACTGAGCCACATCCTCAGTTCTATTTATTTTTTTATTTTAAGACAGGGTCTCGCTGAGTTGCTTAGGGCCTTGCAAAATTGCTGAGGCTGGTTTTGAAGTCTCAATTCTCCTGCCTCAGCCTCCCAAACTGTTGGGATTACAGGCATAGGCCATTGCACCTGGCCTGCCTCAGTCTCTTGAGTAGCTGGGATGACAGGTGTGTACCACCGTATCCAGCTTGAAAATATTTTTTAAGTTCATTGTGAAAATGGCATAAACTTTACTGCACAAGTTCTTATTAAAGCTCAACTGAACAAAATATTAAGTACCTGATATGTAACATAAGATATGCATTCTATTTTCTAGATATAGGTTAGTGTTGTTTCGAGGAATGCACCGTATTTCAAATGATTAATGGTTGAACCAAGCATATACACCTATAATTCCAGTGACTAAGGAACTGAGACAAGGAGGATCTCAAGTTTGAGCCTGAGCAACTTAATAAAATTCTATCTCAAAATAAAAGATAGGGGCTGGGGAGATAGCTCAGTTGGCAGAGTGCTTGCCGTGCAAGCACAAGGCCCTGGGTTCAATCCCCAGCACCCAAAAAAATAATAATAATAAAATAAATAAAAGATAAAAAGTGCTGGGGATGTGGCTCAGTGGTAAAGCACCCTTAGGTTCAATCCCCAGTACAAAAAAAGAAAGATAAATTGTTTTCTAGAAACTGAAAAGTATGGTCCATAATGAATGGCAAGAGAATAGTGAAGATAAACACTTTAAAATTTATCCTCTAATAAATATGATTCAAAAGTCATGCATGAAATTTGGTATCTTTGAAGAATCTTTAATAGTGGATGAAATGATTATCACCTATTACAGATACAATTTGCCAAATTATAAGATGTAAAACCAAAAGATTTGGTTATAAATTCTGGGCACTGTATGGAGTATCAGGATATTGCTGCAACTTTGACTTATATTGTGGAAGAAGTGCTGGAGAAGGATCTGACAAAGATCTTTTGGGTAGGAGTAAGGTAGTTCTACAAATGCTTGAAGTGGTAGAGAATCCACAATCATACTCCCTCAACATCTATTTGCTGGTTATGACTTATTGGTATATCTTTAATACTGGATTCCAATCTATAGGTACCTTAAGGGAAAACAGACTTAACAAGTGTCTTCTGAAACCTACATCAGTGGATGAAAAAAACAAGCAAGAGGGTCCTATAATTATAGAGTCAAATAATGAAATTCTCATTGTAAAATGGTTAGATAATAAATGTGCCATTGTTGAACTGAACCTATCATACAGTGTAATCACTTGGCAAAGTTCAGCTATGGAAGAAAGAAAGAGTAAAGCCAATGTACCTCTACCAAAGGTAGTAGATACCTTAAACAATTTTCAAAAACAATATAGATAAACACTATTAGTTGGTTTCCAAATATTCCACTTCTATTAGAGGTAAAAAATGATACTGGCCTTCAGGCACTCAATAATTGAAGTGCATTGTAAATGCATGAATTATTCACAAATTTGGGAACAAAGACAAGAAAGATATCATAAATCTGCTGGATTTCAAGAGACATCTGAGCAAGGTGCAATGATCCTGTCTATAATCCCAGCAGCTTTGGAGGTTAGGGTAGGAAAATTGCAAGAGGCCAGCCTGAGCAATTTAGCAAGACCCTGTCTCAAAACAAGAAAATGTAAAGGGTTGGGACTTTAGCTCAATGGTAGAGTATCCCTGGTTTAATATCCCTACTAGGGTGCAAGAAGGACATCTGCTTAGCATATCTAAAACAATGCAATGAGAAACCATCAGGAGGAAGATCCAGACCTACTACTGTCCAAGATATCAGATTGGAAATGGAGGTTAAATTACTCTCAAACAAGAAGAATGTCAAGAGGTTAAATTACTCTCAAACAAGAAGAATGTCAAAACAAGTCGTGTCTTGGGAAACAGAAAACATATTGTCAAAAAAGTAACTCTTTGAAGAGTTTGGCTCCTCTCCACCAAAACAAATATTTTTGGTAGTGGGTACCAGGGATTGAACCCAGAGGCATGCTTAACTACTGAGCCACAGCTTTAGCCCTTTGTATTTTTTGAGACAAGGTCTTGCTAAATTGCTTAGGCACTAAGTTGCTGAGGTTGGCTTTGAACTCACCATCCTCCTGCCTCAGCCTCCAGAGTGGGCTGGGATTATAGGAATGCACTACTGAACCAGGCCGTCCCACCAAAATTGAATAGGTCATGAAAGTAACTTCTTTGTATATTGTGTAACCTATGAAAGGATATCGTATTTGCCCAATGTCCTATTTATAGATTGACTTATATATGTAAAAGATACTATACAGGGCAATGACCTCTAAACGGTGCAAAATAGTATTTCTTTTTTTTTTTTTTTTTGTTACTGGGAATTGAACTCAAGGGTATTCTACTACCAAGCTACCCCTCTACCCGCTTTATTATTTTTTGAGACAGGGTCTTGCTAAATTGCCTTGAACTTGCAATCCTCCTGCCTCAATTGTCCCAGTAGCTGGGATATAAGGCAGGCGCCAGCTGTATTTTCCTTCTTAATAAGTTATGTAAGCTCTAGATTATGATTTCCAGCCTATTTTAATGCACCTTTGTCGATTTCGTTGAAATATTCGCAGAATTGAAAATCTGGGATTTAATGGGTTAACCCTATGCTGTCACTTAACTTTAGCCTTCTCTATTTGGGCACTGTTCTCCTATGACTTCATACAGAGAAACGCTGAGAAGTTATGTGGCTTGCCTAAGGCCACACAGCTGGTAAGTGACAGTTTACCAGCTGGATTGGAACCTTGGTCTGTCTGCGGATTGAGTCCAAGTTCCCTACCCCATACCGCCTCCCTCAGGTGTCTGGACAACAACTACTTTCTTTTCTCGAGGTTACTACGTGTAAGAAGAGGCAAAACCAGAAGCCGTCTTGGCTTGGGAAGCTAAGTTCCTTCGGAGGCGGCAGCTCCTGGATCTGAGACACTGCAGGCTTCTTTCCCAGGCACTCTGCGCAGAGGAAAAGAGAGAAAACGGGGTCGAGGTGGCCCCGCAGGTATCTACAACTCGGAACGAGTGTCACGGGAAGACAGCGGGTGAGACCGAATCAGGAGTAGGAACAGCTACCTCCTTGGATCACCCGCCTCCCTATTCCTACCTCACACCCTACCTCCGGAGTGCGGTGACCGGGAGTCAGCAGGGAGGCGTGACGGGGCGGGGCTTCCGCGGCGCGCCCCCGTCACGTGACGAAGCCATCATGGCGGCGGCCGGAGGCTTGCCCGGCTCCCGGAAGCAGGCTGTGAGGGGCGGGCACGCTGCTGGAACCCGAGTGGAGCCGGAGCCAGAGCTGGGAGGGCGGCCCGGCGGCCTGGAGCCGGACGTGTCCGGAGTGTCCCCGCAGACCGGGACAGCAGGTGAGACCCGGGCCGGGCAAGGCGCGAGCAGGTGTGGCGGCGCTGGGCGGGGGCTAGGGGGCGCAGGGAGGTGCCCATGACCTGGAGGAGGGGGAATCTAAGATGCACGCGCGTGACCGTGAAGCAATTCGAGAGGCTCGCGCGGGCGGGAGGGATGCATGAGACTGATGTCGAGCTACTGTGGGCAAAAACGGGCTTCTCAGAGGGGATGGGAGGTAACAGAAGGAACTGTGATGAAGCTGTTGTGGAAGAGAGCAGTAGCCCCTCTAGAACTTGCGGGACCGGGATTACCGTAGGGACTCCCTCTTTGCTATGCCAGGCAAGGGTGGGGCAAATGCTCAGGCCTCTCCCTCCCCTCCTACCTCTCCCTGCCCCACAGTGTCCTAGGAGACAGCTTTTGCGGGCCACTCCTCCCACCCACCCAACTGGTCCCTCCAGTCTGAGCTCTGGGGGTAGGGTGGAGTTGTCAGGGGGGTTGGGTGTCGCTACCCTTTGCTTAGACACCCAGCCCCCTGACTGTGCTACCCGGATGTGATTCTGAGCCCCCCTTTTTCTCCTCAGGTCGTCCGGGGGCCCACCATGCTGGTGACTGCCTACCTGGCTTTTGTAGGCCTCCTGGCCTCTTGCCTGGGGTTGGAGCTGTCAAGATGCCGGGCCAAACCCCCTGGAAGGGCCTGCAGCAATCCCTCCTTCCTTCAGTTTCAACTAGACTTCTATCAGGTCTACTTCCTGGCCCTGGCAGCTGACTGGCTCCAGGCCCCCTACCTCTATAAACTCTACCAGCATTACCACTTCCTGGAGGGTCAAATTGCCATCCTTTACGTCTGTGGCCTTGCCTCCACAGTCCTCTTTGGTTTAGTGGCCTCCTCCCTTGTGGATTGGCTGGGTCGCAAGAAGTCTTGTGTCCTCTTCTCCCTCATTTACTCTCTGTGCTGCTTAACCAAACTTTCTCAGGACTACTTTGTGCTGCTGGTGGGCCGAGCACTTGGTGGGTTGTCCACTGCCCTCCTCTTCTCAGCCTTCGAGGCCTGGTACATCCATGAGCATGTGGAGCGGCATGATTTCCCCGCTGAGTGGATCCCAGCTACTTTTGCCCGAGCTGCCTTCTGGAACCATGCACTGGCTGTAGTGGCAGGTGTGGCGGCTGAGGCTGTGGCTAGCTGGATGGGGTTGGGGCCTGTAGCACCCTTTGTGGCCGCCATCCCTCTCCTGGCTCTGGCTGGGGTCTTGGCCCTTCGCAACTGGGGAGAGAACTATGACCGACAGCGTGCCTTCTCAAGGACTTGTGCTGGAGGCCTGCGCTGCCTCCTGTCGGATCGTCGTGTGCTGCTTTTGGGCACCATACAAGCCCTGTTTGAGAGTGTCATCTTTATCTTTGTCTTCCTCTGGACTCCTGTTCTGGACCCACATGGGGCCCCACTGGGCATTGTCTTCTCCAGCTTCATGGCAGCTAGCCTGCTGGGCTCTTCCCTGTACCGTATTGCTACCTCCAAGAGGTACCACCTTCAGCCCATGCACCTACTCTCCCTTGCTGTCCTCATCGTCGTCTTCTCTCTCTTCATGTTGACTTTCTCCACCAGCCCAAGCCAGGAGAGTCCAGTGGAGTCCTTCATCGCCTTCCTACTTATTGAGTTGGCCTGTGGGCTGTACTTTCCCAGCATGAGCTTCCTGCGGAGAAAGGTGATCCCTGAAACAGAGCAGGCTGGGGTACTCAACTGGTTCCGGGTGCCCCTGCACTTACTGGCCTGTCTAGGGCTCCTTGTCCTCCATGACAGTGATCGAAAGACAGGTACTCGGAACATGTTCAGCATCTGCTCTGCTGTCATGGTGATGGCTCTGCTAGCAGTGGTGGGACTCTTCACCGTGGTAAGGCATGATGCTGAACTTCGGGTACCCTCACCTACGGGGGAGCCCTATGCTCCTGAGCTCTAACCCTGTTCTAGGACAAAGCGTCTGGGATGGACTCTGAATCCCACCTCTCCAGGGTTGTACAGATCTCACTGTGACTCTGTCCTGCAACCCCTCCTGACATCTTTGTGTTGGAAAGGACACGGGGCTGATGGACTGGAAAGGTGCCAAAAGTTGATTTGTTATTCCCTTTCCCCTTGCCATTAAAAATAAACACTTTTAATGGATTATTGATTTGATTTACTCATCCTCACTTGTACCCACCTCATTTGTTTCTGGTGCGTGGGCAGCTGGAGGTTTTGAGGTAAAGGTGGAATTACCAGCAAAAGGTTGTATTTCTAAATTCTTCAAGCCTGCACCTTAAACTGAGAGCTATTAAGATTACTTTTTGTACAATCAGAGAAACGAAAGTTGTACCCCATTTGTGTACAATGAATCAAAATTAAAAAAAAAAAAAAAAAAAAGAAGAAGAAGATTGCTTTTTAATGGAACTGGGTAGAAAGGACCTGAGGCTCCTGTGTCTTCCACATCTCTCTGGGACAGGCACCCTCCCCAGTTGTCAAAACCCTGCCCTGAATCTTGCATCAGACAATCTCTGGAGCACATGGGGTAAATGCCCAGTATGCCAGGCCACTGACAAAGAGTCCAGGGGCTTGGTCTGCTGCTGCAACCACCCTTAAGTGCAAACCCAAAGTCATTCCTGCAGGAGTAAGCTTGCAGCTCAGCGAGTGCATGCTGCCAACCTCTGCCTCTGGCTATAAATGTACCATTTGTTTAGCATCATCTGAACCCATCAGGTTCTGTGTCCCCACATGAAAACTAAATGAAGGACTAAAGGACTAAGACATCTTGTCTGTACCTGACTTTTCCCCACCCAGCTTGACTGAGGGTGAGGAAGCACCAGGGCAGGAAATAGTACCAGTGGGAACACCAGTTCAGTGGGTCCCTCCCTGCCTCACCTTTGATTGTATCTGCCCTTCCTTCTCACACCAATACCTGGGCTTCTCAGGAGAAGCAGTGCCACCTTTTAAAAGGGTGGAGATGGAGGGAGAGTGGCTCAAGGGTGTGTCCTGGAATGTGTTTGAGATGGGCATGGGGGACCCACCTGTTCTGGAAAGGGGTTGAGGGCCTTTCTTAGGTCTCAGACTACTTCCTAGAAGGAAGATTTGAGATGTTCCAAACCCTGCAGGTCCCAACCTGTGTGGAGAGATAACATCGGCTGGTGCTGGAGGAATGCAGGGTGAGGCTGGGGAAGGAATGGATGGTGGTCTCAGGTCCAGAAAAATCACACATTCCCCTGTTCAAGCTACAGAGCTGGGGTTAAGAACAAAAAAACAGGTATCTTTTCCTGCCCCCATCATCTTGAGACTACTTGCGATAACTCCACTTCCTCTTTCTGCCCTGTTGAGCTAGACCTAGATATATTTTATAGTTAGTTATTTGTAGACTTTCCATCTCTGATATCATACTGTGATCTCAAAGGTAGATGGAAACTCTTATTCACCTTCAACTAACATATATATGTGTGTGTGTGTGTATGTATCATATATGTATGCTTTGCCCATGCCTGTGCTTAGTACATGTCTAAAGAGGAGAGATGCTAGCTCATGCCTGACTTCATAGCTACCCATGTGGGAAGTCTATTTGACTAGAATCTAGGGCCTAGTTAATGATTTGTTGTTTTGGATGATAATAATTATTTACTGTTGGAAATATGAGGGGGCCTCACATTCCTAAGTGATAAAGAAATAGGGGGAATAGGTGAGACAGACTAATGAGATTAGTTTAGTTTTGTCCCTGCTAAGCTTGCTTCATAGGGGCTGGTGGCAGAGCGTGGAGGGGTCTTTCCTGTCAGACTCCTGTGAGCTGAGAGCTCGAAGACAGTGTAGGGATTGTCCATTCAGGCTTAAGCATATTTTTAAAAAATATTTTTAGTTGTTCATAGACCTTTATTTTATTTATTTATTTATATGCAGTGCTGAGAATCAAACCCAGTGCCTCACATATGCTAGGCAAGTTCTCTACCACTGAGCTACAACCCTGGCCCTTAAGCATATTTTTTATTAAGCAATTACTATATGTCCTACATTGTGTTGTTAGGTGCTGGTGCTTCCCTGCAGCCCCAAGAGGAAAATCCACTTTAGTAAAGGAAGCGACTTGCCTAAGGGTATATAGTAAATGAGTAGCAAAAACAGACTGAACCTTGCTTCTTGCTGCCAGCCTAGTGCCCCATCTATGACATGTGTTGCCTTTGTTCTATGGGCCTTTACCTACCTGCCTTTAGCTTCTAGCCCTGCTCTCTCATCCCAAGCTCTGTCCCTGGAGATGAGTAAAGGAATGGGAACATTGAACTTTGGCCAACTAATTCACTTATGGATATCTGTCCATATGGTACACATGAGGGATTGGTTCACTAGGTGCTCACCACTCACAAATGTTGCTTGTGATGCTCCACCTGAGGCAACATAGGAAAGTGGTTAACAGCATGGACTCAGGGTTGGGGGTACTGCTCAGTGATGGAACACTTGCCTAATGTGCTTGAGGCCCTGGGTTCTATCTCCAGCACCAATGGCATTGGGGGGTGAGGGGAGTGTGGATCCAGATCTAACTGTCTGGTTCGAATCCAGCTCTACCTACTCTGTGTCTCAGTTTCCTTATCTGCAAAGTGGGGAGGACAGCATAGTTTCTATTCTATAGGATTCTTGTGAGGTTTAAATATATTACTCTATTTAAGTGTTCAGAACAGACTTGACCAGGTGCAATAACATGTACCTGTAGTCCGAGGTGCTCTGGAAGCAGAGGTGGGAGGGTAACTTGATCCCAGGAGTTCAAGTGCAGCCTGGGCAATTTAGTGAGACCCTATCTCAACAAACAAACAGTACTTGACCCACAGTATCAAGCACTACACAAGTAGTTTTACGTTTTTGTTTTTGTTTTTGTTTTAGTTTTTCCTGAAGGTTGAACCCAGGACCTCATGCATACTAAGCATGTGCCCTAACCCAGCTACACTCCTAGCCCCAGTATTTGCCATTACATTTTCTTTCTTTCCTTATTCATTCATTTTTTGGTCCTAGGAATTGAACCCAGGGGTGTTTAACCACTGAGCCACATCCCAGTCCTTATTTTTTATTTTGAGACAGGGTCTCACTAAGTTGCTGAGCCTGGCCTCAAACTTGAGATCCTCCTGCCTTAGCCTCCTAAATCACTGGGATTACAGGCATGTTCCACTATACCCTGCTATATTGTATTTTCTAACTTTTTCAATTCAGCTGAGTCTATCTGGATTGGGTGTGAGGGTGAGTGGATGGGGCTTTAATGGGGTATAGGGCTTTCCAACTCATACCAGTGGTTGGGGGATTCCCAACAGTGTTTTTCTTTGGTCCTGACCCACGTGGAAGTATCAGGCTATCTAAGAGGCCTTCTATTTTGGATGTATGTGAGTAGCTGAGTTGGGTGTCAGTATGTTCCACTTGAACTCATTTCCTCTTCAAGTGGGAAGGTCAGTTTGGGGTCAGACTTGATACATATCACCGTCTTTCATTTTGAGGCTCATGATTTTCTGAATTCCCATCCAGCTAGACTCATTATTTGATCTGTAGCTTTTAATTAGTCCTGAGGAAGGAAGAGAAACATCCCAAGAAACTAGGAGCCAATGAATGGGAAGCAGGGGTCAGTCTCTTCCTGGAAATTCAGTCCCTGGTCTGGGAGGGGAGGAGTAATTTCCAGCTAGTAATAAGCTGAATCTAGGATCCATCCATTCCCAGATTTTCTCCCTGTAACCTCAGTCCTGTTGTCCTCCCTGTCCCTTTTGTCCTTCCTCCCTCCCTCCCTCCCTTCCTCCCTCCCTCTCTCCCTTCCTTCCTTCCTTCCTTCCTTCCTTCCTTCCTTCCTTCCTTCCTTTTTCTTCTAGTACTCAAGATTGAACCCGGGGGCAATTTAACCACTGAAATATATCCCCAGATCCTTTTATTCTTTTTTTTTAAACTTTGCTTTAAGTTTTGTGATGTTCACACACACAATGATGAGATCGGCTACCAACACATCTGCACTGATACTGAAGAACATTTTCCACTGTTAAGTAACATATTACTGTCATTTAGATATGTTTATATTTATACTATATTCATATATCAATATAGATATATACATTTTAATATATTAACTTAATAAGTATTTCTGTGTTGCCTTTTTTTTTTTATATTAGGGTATTGGATTGAACCCAGGAATGCTTTACTACTGAGCTACATCCCCAGTCCTTTTTATTTCATTTTTTAAAATTTTGAGACAGAGTCTTGCTAAGTTGCCCAAGCTGGCTTTGAACTTATGATCTTTCTTGCTTCATCCTCCCACATAGTTGGGATTATAGGCATACACCACCACACACAACTCTGTGCTGTCTATAAATTTTGGATTCAGATGAAGGATTGAATTATGCGACTCCAGTTCATACCAGACAATGTTATCTCTCTCTCTCTCTCTCTCTCTCTCTCTCTCTCTCTCTCTCTCTCTCTCTCTGTACTGGGGATGGAACCCAAGGCCTCACACATACTGGACAAGCACTCCCACTGAGCTACCACTTCCAGCCTGTTCTCTTGATAACTTTCTATTTCTCATAAGTGGAAGAGGAATAAAAAAAGCATAGGTTCTCTGCCCTTGAGATTATTTTTCTTTTTGAGATAAGGTCTTGTTATGGTGCCCAGGCTGTTTTTGAATTTTTGGGTTCTAGCAATCCTCTTGCCTCTACCTACAGAGTAAAGCAGGGACTAATCAGCATGGTGGCCCACATCTGTAATCCCAGGGCTCTAGAGGCTAAGGTAGAAGGATTGCAAGTTCAAAGCCAGCCTCAGCAACTTAATGAGACCCTAGGTAACTTAGCAAGATCCTGTCTCAAGAAAAAAAAAAGGTGGGGGGCTGAGGATGTGGCTCAGGGGTTGAGCACCCCTAGGTTCAATCCCTGGTACCAAAAAATAAAGAAAGAAAAAGAAAAACAGCAGCCAAGACTAAAGTTGCACACTATCCTGCCCAGAACTTCAATTTAGAATCAAATAGGTATAATAAATACATCAGAAAGGGACCTAGAACACTCAATAAAGAATATGTAAACAAGAATGATGTACTGACAAAAATGATGTATTCATTGATCAAAAATTTATGAACAACATGGGACTGTGGTTATGGTTCAGGGCGCTTGCCTAGCATGTGTGAGGCACTGGATTCAATTCTCAGCTTGCATATAAATAAATAAAGGTCCATTGACAACTAAAAAAACTTTTTAAAAATTTTATGTACAACAAAAACAAACTTTATGAATACGTCCTCTCTGCTGGGTCCCTTGTACTACAGGATATATACCTGAAATGTTTGTAATACACATTTAGCACCTGCATAATAGTACCAGCCCAATACTAACATGGAGATATTATTGTTCGTTCGTTGTTTTTTTTTTTTTTTTTTCTCTCTCTTGTTAAAAATAGTCTTCCTTGCCAGATTCTCAGCTCCTAAAAGAGTTTCATGATGATAGAGAAGGATGATTTATCCAACAATGTACATCAAGGAAAAGCTAACTGAAAGACTTGGAGGAGAAAGGAAAGAGAAGCAGCTCCTGCTGAATCTGTATACTTAGGGAATGATTAGTACTATTAAAGACTGTGAAAGAGCTGACAGCAGTGGTGCACGCCTGTAATCCCAGATTGAGGCAAGAGGGTGGCAATTCCAGCCCACTCTGCAAAATTTAGTGAGACCCTGTCTCGAAAATAAAAGGGGCAGCGCCGGGCTGGGTGGAGGAAGTGGTGATGTAGGTTAGTGGTAGAGTATCACTGGGTTCAATTCCAAGTACAGGGAAAAACAAAACAACTGGGTTGAAAGATTGCGGTAAATGAACTGTCCTAGTTCTTCATCTCAGTCACAACTTCTTCCCAGCCCTACCCTTTATCCTATATCAAAGAGCACTAGATCCTGTATTCCTCATACAGGCCAACAGAAGGAGTAAGGCTGGAAGGCAGCGAGAAGGAGCACCAGCGCTGGAGGTCTTCACAATACTCATTTCTTTGATCTCCTGAAACTATTTATAAAGAATTCCATAGATTACATTCTTTTTTTTTTTTTCCTAGTAACCTAAACCGCGTGAGTTTCCAAGCAAGTGTTTTGTTGTTGACTAGTCTAATTCCCTTCTCTTAAAATTCAAACTCCTGCTGCAGCTCAGCTTCTGAGGCAAGGGTCCCTCTGGTCTTCCCGATAGTGATGAAGAGAAGGTAACTGAGGAACTCAGCCCTGACTGGGGAAAAAAGGGGGAACCCGCGCCCCCAAGAGGCCTTCCTTCTCACAGCTGAGGTCCTCGCCCCTGGCTGGGGTCACGTGACGGGCAGCGGGGCCGGTAAACTACAACTCCCAGAACGCCGCGCGCGCCGACGTTAGGTCCTCTTGCTGATTGGCCGCTGGAGATATTTGAAAGGAGGGGCTGGCGCGGAAAGCGAAGATTATTTTAGAGGTCCTTGCGGAGTACTAGTCTGGAAGTGAGTCCTGCCCCTGGGAAGGAGAGTCACTTTGGGTGCGGTAAGGTCTGGAGGGGCTTGTGAGCGTGTGTTCGCACCGAGGTGTACGGGCTTCCCTGCACTGACTTAGGGGAGAGGCGGGGGGCAGTTCTTCGAGAGTTTGGGACGGCCTGGTGGGCGCCATAGAATTTGGTGGAGGCCTACCGGGTGGAGTTGTGGGGTAGTAAGAACGCGGATCGGCCTGGAGGAAGGGAGAGAGGGAGCCCGGTGTCTTGGCATTGTTTTTTCCGGGTAGGATTTTTTTTTTTTTTTTTTTTCTTTTCTATTCTGGGGATTGAGCCCAGTGCCTCGCGCATGCTAGGTAAGTACTCCACCACTGAGCTACACCCCCAGCTCTTTATATTTTAGTTTGGGACAGGGTGTCCCTAAGTTGTGCAGCCTGGCTTTGAACTTGCGAATCTCCTGCATCAGCTTCCCGAGTAGCTGGGATTACAGGCGTGCCACCACGCCCGGTTTTCCTGCTAGGATTTCTGATGGGATTCTTTGCCTAACATCTGCTACTGCCCTAAGTCCTCTCATCTGTTAGCTCCATTCCAAATCTTTTCTGCCGTGTCTAATCAGTTTTCTTTTCTGTAGCTTTCCACACCATGAGGAACTTCAAAGGAGTCAACTTTGGGGCTCTGCTAAGCAACCAGAAGGAGGCTGAAGAGTTGCTGCCTGACTTGAAGGTGGGGGTGCTGTCTGACTCAGGACACACCTGACTTCCCAAGCTCAGCTGTTTTGTGTTTTGCCTTATTTTGAGGAGATGAATAAGTAGGGGACCCTCTCCTGAGCAACCACAGTCTTAGTTCTTTTCCCTACTTATTTCTTACCTTTCCTAGCCCCATGCATCTTTCTTTTCTCCTAGGAGTTCCTGTCCAAACCCCGAGCTGATTTTCCTAGTAACCGATATGATGCTGAGAAGAGACAAATTTGTGATGCTATCCTGAGGGCTTGCAACCAGCAGCTGACTGCCAAGCTAGCTTGCTCTGGGCACCTGGACAGCCTGCTGGAGCTGGCAAAGCTGGCCTGTGATGGCTACTTGGTGTCCACCCCCCAGCGTCCTCCCCTCTATCTGGAACGCATTCTCTTCATCTTACTGCGGAATGTTGCTTCTCAGAGAAGCCCAGAGGCCATGCTGCACCTTGCCCAGCCCCTCCATGTTTGCTTGATGCAGTGTTCTCCACAAGCTGCCCCCCAGGATTATGAGGCTGTGACACGGGGCAGCTTTTCTCTGCTTTGGAAGGGAGCAGAAGCACTGGTAGAGCAGCGAGCTGCACTCTCCGTTCGGCTGAGGGCCTTGAGCTTCTTAGTACTCTTGGAGGATGAAAGTACTCCCTGTGAGATTCCTCACTTTGCTTCTCCAACAGCTTGTCGAGTGGTAGCCGCCCATCAGCTATTTGATGCCAGTGGGCGTGGTCTAAATGAAGCAGATGCTGATTTCCTAGATGACATGCTCTCCAGACATGTCATTGGAGCCTTGGTCAATGAAAAAAGTGGCTCTCCTGGCTCTCTTTCTCCCAAGAAGGCCCTCTGCCTTTTGGAGCTCACCTTGGAACACTGCCGTCGCCTCTGCTGGAGCCACCACCATGAAAAGGCCATTGACGCAGTGGAGAAGGCACATGGTTACCTTAGGAACACCAATCTAGCCCCCAGCCTCCAGCTATGCCAGTTGGGGATTGAACTGCTGCAGATTGGGGAGGAAGAATCCCAGGCACTGGCCCCGCTTCTGATAAAGGCATCAACTGTCCTGAACAACAGTATAGGGACATCGCCACCTCCTCTTCGGGCATTGTATGACAGCTGCCAGTTCTTCCTTTCAGGCCTGGAGCGAGGCATCAAGAGGCACTATGAACTGGATGCTGTTCTAAGACTCTTTGATTTTCTTAGAGGTTATTGCTCTCTTATTCGGCAACTGCAACTGCAGGATGATGGCGTGAGTTAAGGTCCTGGGAGGCCGGGTATGATTCTGTGAATTTACTACCAGTCTAGAGTCTGGCAAGATCTGGTTCCTCTTTGTTAAGCTGCTCTCTGGATTACCCCTGGCAAGCAGCCTAATCTATCCTAAGAGGCCAGTGGCCCCTCCCAATGTCCTTCCTCCTCCCTAAGCTATGTCAGCTCTCCAGGACTCTGGGGAGTCTTCAGCTTGGAACTTAACTCCATCTCTGCTCTTTAAACCAACCTTCCCCTTCCTTCCTTAGGTCCACAGGGACTCTACCAAGCAGCAGCAGTCTTTGCTTCAAATGCACTTTCAGGGTATTCACCTCTACACTGTGGTGGTTTATGACTTTGCTCAAGGATGTCAGGTACCATCTGGGAATCAAGGAACCTGAACAGGGGCTTAGGGTCTTGGGTTGCTCTTCGGGAGAGCTCTGGGATGAAGTTCTTGGACCTGGCATGACTCCTCTCACCCTCAAGCCCTTCTTGTCACTTTAGGTAGCTGATTTGGCTGACCTAGCCCATCTAGTGGAGAGTTGCAGATCTACTGTAGTCTGGATGCTGGAGGCCTTAGAAGGCCTGTCAGGCCGAGAGCTGACTGACTACCTGGGGATGACCGGTTAGTGCTCTGGGCCCAGATAGAGGGTTTTGGGGAGGGTCATCACTCCTTAGGCAGGTGAATAGTACTTGATGGATCATTCTGACCACTGAGGGGGCTCTTTATGGCTTAAGTAGGCAATAAAAGAGGTGTTTATAAGGATCATTTGCTCTTTATACTAGTGAGAATGCTAACTTATTACAAGAGTTATATATGTTTCCCCCCGCCCCCATTGACTTTGAAATTTAATTTGGTATTTATTTTGTGAAAACATGCTGAGGCTGAGGCAGGGGGATTGCAAGTTCAATGCCAGCCTCAGCAGCTTAGTGAGACCCTGTCTCAAAATAAAAAATAAAAATGACTGGGAATGTTGCTCAGTGATTTAAGCACCCATGGGTTTAGTCCCTGGTACAAAAAACAAAAACAAAAAAATTGTGTGCCTGATATGCAACTTTATGACCTTTGTATTTAAATTTTTTGGGGGGTGGGTACCAGGGATTAAACTCAGGGCACTTGAGCACTGAGCCACATCCATCCCCAGCCTTATTTTGTATTTTATTTGGAGACAGGGTCTCACTGAATTGCTTAGCACCTTACTTTGCTGAGGCTGGCTTTGAACTCTCAATCCTCCTGCCTCAGCCTCCGGAGCCACTGGAATTATAAGCATGTGCCACCAAGCCCAGCTGTATTTAAATTTTAAAAACATTCATAACTGTTGGTGTAATGACTCACACCTGTAAACCCAGCAACTCCGGAGGCTAATGCAGGAGATTGCAAGTTCAAGACCAGTCTCAGCAACTTGGCAAAACCCCATCTCAGAATTAAAAATAAAAAAATCTGGGGTTGTATCTCAGTGGTAGAGCACCAAACAAAAAAATAAATAAATAAAAAGGATTGAGGATGTATCTCAGTAGTAAAGTGTCCCTAAGTTTAATACCCAGTACCAAAATAATAATTGAACTATCAACATGTTAGAGAGTAGTAAGGGTGGCTGGGTGCAGTGGTGCATGCCTATAATCCCAGCTACTTGGGAGGCTGAGGCAGGAGGATTGTGAGTTCAAGGACAGCTCAGCAACTTAGCAAGGCTCTAAGTAACTTAGCGAGACCCTGTCTCAAAATTTAAAAAATAAAATAAAAAGGGCTGGGGATGTAGTTCAGTAGTAAAGTGCCCCTGGGTTCAAGGTTCAATCCCTAGAACCCGCCCCCACCTTTAAAAAAAATAATAATGTATATATCTCAGCTACCTGGGACACTAAGGCTGGAGGCTCACTAGTTTGAGCCCACCTTGGGCAACTTGGTGAGATTCTGTCTCAAAATATTTTTTTAAAGGGGCTGGTGATGTAGCTTAATGGAAGAGCACTTGTCTAGCATGCATAAGACCCTGGACTCAATCCCTAGTACTTCATTTTTAAAAAGGGGGAGGGGTGGCGTAGGGGAAGTAAAGCAGGATTAGAAGGGGATTTAGGAGTTCAGGGTGGGTGAGGGGGCAAGTTACCATCCGAAGTCAGGTAGTCCTCATACAGAGGGCCATGTGAGCAAAGACTTGGAGGATGGAAGGGAGTTAGCCATGTCAATAGCTGGGAAAGAACATCCCTGGCAGAGGAAGCAGTACCAAGTCCCTGAGGCAGAAGAATATAATATTCTTATATTTGAAGAATATTAAGGAATCTTATGTGGCTTTGGTGGAGTGAGAGAGGGAGGAAGAGGCAAGAGACAGACCAGAATGTTTCCCCTTAAATGCTGACCTTGGAGCATGGAGAGAGACTGGCATGTGAGGAAAGATTGACCTTCTGTGGAAATGAGGACTCAGCCCTTGTAAAATAAGAGTGAAAGGGCTGGTGGTGTGAGTTCACTTCAATGGAGGGCAGAGGCTAACTTGGAGCAGGGCGGGGGGCTGCCCCTCCTGTATTCCCTATTAATAGCAAGACAGGGCAGTGGGACTCATTCCTATGGTCAATTTTCTCCTGCAGCCTCCTACACTAGTAACTTGGCCTACAGCTTCTATAGTCACAAGCTCTATGCCGAGGCCTGTGTCATCTCTGAGCCATTCTGTCAGCAGCTGGGCTTGGCAAAACCAGGCACTTATCCTGAGATACCTCCTGAGAAGGTAAGCGGGAATGAGAAGGGCTGGAAGGGAGGTTATGTGGTAGGGGCTTGAGGCATGTCAAAGGGGTCGGTTGGGACCCTGCCTTAAAGTAGGGGTTTAGGAGCTACATGTTGGTAGCATGGGGCAGTATTTCCCAAACCTCACCTGTTCCATTACTTCATTTTTTTCTTT
The DNA here is from genome assembly GCF_902686445.1 of Sciurus carolinensis. Classification (NCBI taxonomy): domain Eukaryota; kingdom Metazoa; phylum Chordata; class Mammalia; order Rodentia; family Sciuridae; genus Sciurus; species Sciurus carolinensis. The sequence continues at coordinate 113,291,232 of NC_062216.1, forward strand.
AGATTGACTTTTTTTAAAAAAAATATTTTTCATTGTAGATGTACACAATATCTTTATTTATTTTATTTTTATGTGGTGCTGAGGATCAAATCTAATGCCTCACATGTGCTAGGCAAGTGCTCTACCACTGAACCACAATCCAGCCCATAGATTAACTGACTTTTTGTATTTAGTCTTGTCCTAAGCCAGTGGCCAGTGGTTCATAACCTGGCTGTGCATTAAATCATCTTTTTTTGTGTGTGTGTGGTACTGGGGATTGAACCCAGGAGTGTTGTACCACTGAACTACATCCCCAGCCCTTTTTATTTATTTTTTTTTAAGATAGGGTCTTGCTGAGTTGCTGAGGTTGACCTCAAATTTGTGATCCTTTTGCCTCAGTCTCCGGAGTCACTGACTGGGATTACAGGTGTGCACCACTGCACTCAGCTCTGAGTGAACTTAATTTCTCGCTCCTTCTGGGCAAGGTGGTGCATGACTGTAATCCCAGTGACTCAGGAGGCTAAGGCAAGAGGACCACAAGTTTGAGGCCAGAATTGGCAACTTAGTGAGGCCCAGTCTCAAAATAAAAAAACAAAAATGGCTGAAGATGTAGCTCAGTGATAGAGCACACCTGGGTTCAATCTTCAGCATTGGAAAAAAAAAAAAAAAAATCCTGCCCCAAGTTAATTGTATCAGAATTTCTAGCACTGGAGCTCAGGCATCTATATATTTTAAAAGTTTTCCCCAACATGGTTCTTTGCACCACCACAGTGAGAACCAATTTCTTAAACAAGAATACCTGTGGAAATGGTAGGTTGGCTGAATAGGCAAGTGAGATGGGTGATAGAGGACCTTGGGTTTCATGTCAAGTGAGGCAATGAGTGTCTAAAGGATTTAAGTGGAAGCACTGCATTAGACTGTCATTTAATTGCTCTGGCATCACTGTGGCAAATGGACTGCAAGAGACCAAACTGGGTAATCAGGCTGCTAGAGCAGCCTAAGCAGGAAAGGGTGACCTGAGCTGAACCAGCTATGCAAGGGATGAAAAGAAGCAGATGGGTTTAAAAAACCAAGGCTTAACCTGGTAAGTGACTGACAGGGAAGGAGGAAAGAGAAGGAAGAGGTAGGATGGCCTTGCATTCTGACTCAGCACAAGGCAGTGCCAGTTGCTGAGGGAGGATTACAGGAGGAAGAACAGGTCTTCAAGGGTGTGGGTGATGACTATGGGGCAGGTTGGGATGGAAACCTATCAGTTTGAGAACACCCAGGTGTTTAGTTCTCAGGTATCTCCTGTGTCTCAGGTGGGAGTAGAGCAGGAGGACCACCTGCCAATCCCCCACCACGTGGTGCATGTGCTTATAAACACATCCTCCCACTGTACACATTCACTGGTTCCTCCCTTCAGCTTGGTCTGTTCCCTGTCTTTGGTTAGTTGCATAGGTGCTTCCGGCTGCATGTAGAGAGTTTGAAGAAAGTGGGCAAACAAGCCCAGGGCTGCAAGATGGTGACCTTATGGCTGGCAGCTCTGCAGTCCTACAGCCCAGAACACATGACTGAGCCAGTCACTTTCTGGGTTCGAGTCAAGATGGATGCGGCCAGGGCTGGAGACAAGGAACTACAACTGAAGTGAGTTGTTCCATGGATAGGGTGGCTTTTTGTGACTCATGGTCATGTTCCTTAATCCTTATCTCTGAGAAAGGCAGTGATTCCTTCATCAGTTATTCATTGAGTGCCTACTGTGTGCCAGCTACTGCCCTAGGTACTTGGGGGGTATAGTGGTACATTTGTGGAGTTTATATTCTCCTTGGGAAAATATAAAAAGCAAGTACATTTCATATGTTTCATGAAGAAAAACTGATTTGCTAAAAGAGGGAGCAATTTTTTTTTTTTTTTTTTTTTTTTTTTTTTTTTTTTTTGGTACCAGGGATTGAACCCAGATGTTCTTAACCACTGGGACACATCCCCACCCCTTTATTCTTTATTTGAGACAGGGTCTTGCTAAGTCACTGAGGCTGGCCTTGAACTTAACAATCCTACCTCAGCCTCCCAAATCTCTGGGGTTATAGCATACTCTACTATGCCTGGCGAGGGGACAACTGTAGATGAGTTATTTAGACAAGCCCTTTTTGAAGAAGTGATAAATGAGATCTGAGAATGTGGAGGAATCTACCATTTAAAGATCTCGGACCGGGTATAGTAGCGAAGATCTGTAATCCCAGTGACTTGGGAGGCTGAGTCAGGAAGATCACAAGTTTGAGACCAGCCTCAATAACTCAGAAAGGCCCTTAGCAATTTAGCATGACCCTTTGTCAAAATAAAAATAATAAATAAAAAGAGGGGATGTGGCTTAGTGTTTAAGCTCCCTTGGATTCAATCACAGGTACCAAAAAAAAGTCTCAGGGAAGAGAAATCCTTGCCAAGAGATAGTAAATACCAACGCTCCAAGGTGGGCACAAGCTTGGGAACAGCTTGCGAAAGCCAGCATGTTGGAAGATTGTGGGATGGGGTGTAGGGTAGGAGCAGTAGGGAATGAAGTGGTCAAGATGGACAGAGGCAGGAACACATAGGGTTTTATAGGTCATGGGTAAGGATTTGGATGTGATTCTTAGTTGCAGCCTACTGCAGTGTATTAAATAAAGGGGAAATACCATCTGATTTAGAGTTTTAAAGTCACAAATAAGCTTAGAGAAGTCTAAGCCAAGACTGGGTTTCCTTGCTATTGGTGAGAGGTTTCATGCTTTCCAGAATCTTCCCTAACGCTTAACCTGACCTCTCTCAGGACTTTGCGAGACAGCCTGAATGGCTGGGACCCAGAGACCCTGGCCTTCCTACTGAGGGAGGAGCTGCAGGCCTATAAGGCGGTGCGGGCTGACACAGGACAGGAACGCTTCAATGTCATCTGTGACTTGCTGGATTTGAGTCCTGAGGAGACAACCACCGGGGCGTGGGCACGAGCCACCCACCTGATAGAACTGGCTCAGGTGCTGTGTTACCATGACTTTGCCCAGCAGACTGACTGGTGAGGAGGAATAACTGGGGAGACCACTCTTGCTCCTTGTCCTGCTCTTCTTATTCTATTTAGGGTCAGTTTCCCTCTCTGTGTTGCTGAGTGTCCACTCATTTTGTGACCTTGGAAGCTCATTCAAATGAGGCCAGCTATATTGCTATTGCAGAACAGGCCCTTCGCAGGCTGCTGTGGTCAGTACTGTTCTGAGCTTAGCCTAAGTACATCTTCTTACAGCTCTGCCCTGGATGCTATCCAGGAAGCCCTGCAGCTTCTAGAGTCTGTGAGGCCCAAGGTGCTTGCCAAAGATCAGCTTCTGGATGATAAAGCACAGGCCTTGCTGTGGCTCTACATCTGTACCTTGGAGGCCAAAATGCGGGAAGTAAGTGAGGCTGAACAGAACTGTGTGTAGGAATCATTTGCTGTGGGCTCCCCGTAAGCTAGTATCAGCCCTATGTTTTTACCTTGATCTTCTCATCCAGGGTATTGAGCGGGATAGAAGAGCCCAGGCTCCTAGTAATTTGGAAGAATTTGAAGTCAATGACCTGAACTATGAAGATAAACTCCAGGAAGATCGATTCCTGTACAGTAACATTGCCTTCAACCTGGCTGCAGATACAGGTGAATGCAGTCAACACAATGTGGCATGGGCATCTCCTCTGTGGCTTCTTTTTTTTTTTTTTTTGCGGTGCTGGGGATTGAACCCAGGGCTTTATGCTTGCAAGGCAAGCACTCTATCCACTGAGCTATATCCCCAGTCCCTCTGTGGCTTCTTAAAAGCAGAACAAGGACTCCCCAGTATGGGAGAGGCTGTTGGGAGACAGGTGGTGGGGGTAGGGAGGCAGAGGGTAAAGGTAGAGGATAAAGGAAAAGGGCAGGGGATGTTATAGAGAAAGCCAAATTCTTTCTAGATGGCCCATGCAGAGAAGGTGGTCACTTTTCTTCTGAATTACAGCTCAGTCCAAATGCCTGGACCAAGCCCTGTCCTTGTGGAAGGAGGTGCTTATGCAGGGGAAGGCCCCAGCTGTGCGGTGTCTCCAGCAAACAGCAGCCTCACTGCAGATCTTAGTGGCCCTCTATCAGCTAGTGGCAAAGGTAATGGGACAGGACATTGATGGAAGCCCTTATAACAAGTGTAAGTCAGAAACTGAGCCTCTTTGGCCTATGAACCTGCTGAGAAGCTGTATACCCAGTGATTAAGATCCTGGGCTCTATCACCAGAAGCCCTGAGTTTTAAGTCCAGATTCCATCATTTTTTAGTATAAGGGCTCAGGTGAGTAACAACCTTTGAAGTTCAAGTTTTCTTACCTCTAAAAGAGGGCAATAATACTACTACCTCATGGCATTATTAACATTCAGTGGAATAATGCCTAGAAGATGTTTTTTCTAAATGGAAGACTCACATGTTAGCTTTAATTACTAATAACTACTAGATAATTTGAGACCTATATACTTAGGAAAAAACATAGATGCCTGTAGACACATATATTTTTACCTGCAGTTTCAGGGGGTTTCACAGGCTCCTCCCTTAAGCTCTTCCTTGATCCCACATTACAAAACTTTAAATGAAAACCCAAAGCATTGCACATAAAGGAGCTTTGTTACTGTGAACTTTAGTAGGCACTATTTATAGCATAAGGAAGGCTAATTCAGCCCTAGATTTGAGTCTAGGGTCTACTACATATTTCTTACATATGTTAAATTAGACAAGCAACTTAACCTTAGTTTCCTGTGATGTAACATTGGGATTAGAAGTTACTATGAAGATTAAATGAGTTGATGCATGTAAACTTCTTGGCCTGGCACATAGTAAGCACTCAGTAAGTCCTGGCTATTGCTGGTGATTGGCACTGAGGCTTTAAATCAAAAGAAGTAGGGTGGTTTGCAGGCTTCCCAAGGGTGACTGATGGTTCTCTGTGGCCACATTCTATCCAGACTGCTGCCCAAGGTACTAGTGGGTTGGGGGATGGAGAGTAGAAATGGAGGCTTGCATTGCAGCAGGGTCAACTTGCTATTTCTGGCCACCTAGCCCCTGCAAGCTCTGGAGGCCCTCCTGCTTCTTCGGATTGTCTCTGAGAGACTGGAGGACCATGCAAAGGCAGCTGGCTCTTCCTGCCACCTCACCCAGCTTCTTCTGAGCCTCGGCTGTCCCAACTATGCCCAGGTGAGTGCCAGCCATTCCAAGTCTAGAGGCTGTGTGGGCAAATGGCTTTACAAGCCCATCTTTTCCCTAAGAAGATAGGATACTGAAGGAGCAGCTTCTTCCCCTTCTACCACATTGTTGGACTGCTGCAGACTATGGAGTGATGGGAAGTGACTGGGGAGAAGCAATTGTTTATTTCTTAGTGCAAGGACTAATTGTTCATAGGTCTAACAGATTTGACTCCAGGAATCAGCTGCCCATCCTGCATTTCCCAACTGTTAACATTGCCCTAGTTGGTGCTTCATCCATCCTGTTCAGCTGTCACAATGTCTCCTATTTGGTCTTCCTTGCCTTCAGTTTCTTCCTTTCTCTCTCTCTCTCTCTCTCTCTCTCTCCTCTCTCTCTCTGTGTGTGTGTGTGTGTGTGTGTGTGTGTGTGTGTGGTGCTAGGGATGGAACCCAGGGCTTTACACATGTTAGGCAAGAGCTCTCCCACTGAGTTACATCCCCAGCCTGTTCCTCCCTTTGCAACTTCATCTTCTATGACTAATAGGAATGGATTTGATCTTGTCTCTTTCTTGCTGAAAAGATTTTCATGGCTTTTCTGTTACCTAAAGAATACTATCCGGACTCTATTGCTAATCTTTTTTGGGGAACAGGTACTAGGGATTGAACCCAGTGCTCCACCATCAAGCTATACCCCCAGCCCTTTTTATTTTATTTTATTTTACTTATTTATTTATTTACCTATTTATTAAAGACTTTTTTGGTACTGGGGATTGAACTCAGGGGCACGTGACCACTGAGCCATATCCCCAGCCCTGTTTTATATTTTATTTAGAGACAGGGTCTCACTGAGTTGCTTAGTACCTTGCTCTTTCTGAGGCTGGCTTTGAACTCACAATCCTGTCTCAACCTCCCAAGCTGCTGGGATTATAGGGGTATGCCACTGCACCCAGCCCTTTTTATTTTTTTGAGACGGTCTCACTAGATTGTTGAGGCTGACCTCAAACTTGTGATCCTCCAGTCTCAGCCTTCTCAATAACTGGGATTACAGTTGTAATCCGCCTCTATTACAGTCTTTCCTATTCTAGTTCATGCTTTTTCTGCCACCCCCTCCCATGAACCTTTTGCCAATACTTACTGGTTACTTTATTTATTTATTTTTAATTTTTTACTGGTTACTTTGTTTCTTGTTTGTCCCCCTGTCTTCAGTTATATTAGTTCCTCTACCTGAAGTGCACCTTTTTCCTCAGTCTCCCTCAACTTTTTTAAGTTCTAGGTCAGTTGTCACCTTCTTCATAAAACTTTTTTTTCTTTTCTTTTTTTGGTACTGGGAATTGAACCCAGGGGTGTTTTATCACTGAGCTATATCTCCAACCCTTCTTGTATTTTATTTTGAGGCAGCATTTCCCAAAGTTGCTGAGACTGGTCACAAACTTATGATCCTCCCGCCTCAGCCCCCAACTAGTAGTTCAGATCACAGATAAAGCATTTTATACATCTACTTCTTCAAGGGCAGAATCAACTATTTTTCTTGGTCCTCCTGCCAGTGAATAGCACTCATGGCATTATTTCAAGAATACTTACATATGCCTCTTTCCCCACTCCTTTCAAGCTAATAGATGGGGAGAAAAGCTATCAGAAGTTTCTGTACACTCTTTCCATCTAATAGGAGAAAGCAAAACCTTGCTTTATTTGCTCCTTTAGAAAGAATTTTCTAGCATGGTAATTATTAGATGAACATTTCAATGAGCAAACAATTTTTAAGAAGACTAACATTTGAAATAATGTTATCTTTAGTTGGCTTTGTTTAGCATTTTGCTTGTGAACGCTTTACTCCACTTTAATTTGAAGAATCTAGTTGCCTTCCTCATTAGCATGTTCACATACTCTGGCTGCTTCCTTAGTTACACCTGGAAGAGGCAGAATCGAGCCTGAAGCATCTCGATCAGACCACTGACACATATGTGCTCCTTTCTCTCACCTGTGATCTACTTCAAAGTCACCTCTACTGGACTCACCAGAAGGTATATTCTCTTTTTTCTGGTTGTGGAGATCAGAACCAGGGCTTTGTACATGCTAAGCAAGCAATCTGCCAGTAGCCCTATTTCTCACTTTCTTAATCCCCAAAGGTCCTGAGTATTAGAAAGAATTTAGGATTTTTAGGATATTTGGGTTCTGAGATTTCCCTGGAGCTAGGCAATATGCTGCTGATGCTGAGAAGCAGTAGAAGTTTCTTAGCCTTGCCCTTGTCAGTCTCCTCTAGTAGAAATATCTTTTTCATTGATTTGCAGTTCTGCAGTGATGAGGAAGACTAGAAACTAGAAATCAGTGATCCTGGGAAGACACCAGAGCCCTAGACTAGAAATCCAGTAGAATCCAAAACACCTGAATTTTCTCTCAAACTAGCTATGTGTTTGCCAAGTCTTGTATCCTCTTGGGCTCTAGTCTTTATAGTTTTTTTAAAAAGTGGATTGGCTGGGCATGGTCATAATAATCTCAGCAACTTGGGAGTCCAAGGCAGAAGGACTGCAATATCAAGGCCAGCCTCAGCTACTTAGCAAGACCCTCTCTAAGAGTAAAAAATGAAAAGGATTAGGGATGTAACTTAGTGGTAGAGTGTCCCTGGGCAATCCCTAGTTCCAAAGAGGTGGGGGGAAAAAAAGCAGGGGATTGGGCCACATGACCTGCAGAGGCATCCCAAGCTCTGAAATCCATATCTGACTGCTCTCCTTTGGCTTTTTGTCTCACTCAGGTGGATGAGGGTGTCTCTCTATTGCTTTCTGTCCTTCGGAATCCTGCCCTCCAGAAGTCATCCAAGGCCTGGTACTTGCTGCGCGTCCATGCCCTGCAACTGGTAGCTGTCTACCTTAGCCTCTCATCGAACAGCCTCTCAGATGCCCTGCGGGAGCAGCTCTGGGCGCAAGGTAAAAGAGTAGAGCAGATGGCCTTTCTTGGATGGGCATGGTTTGTCTGCTGCTAGCTTTTCTCTGCCCTTGTTTCCTCTGCTATCCAACCATATGCAGCAGCCTACCTTGGATCTGCAGAGAATAGACCTGGAATAGCAAATGGGTTTCACTTCACCTGGTGACTCTTACTTATTAAGTAGGGATTACTTAGAATACTAAACTAAAGAGAATTCTGTGATCCCATGTGATCTCAGAGGGAAAGCGTTGTATGATTGACTAGCTCTGTCTTCCTCAGGTGAAGAAGGAAAAGAGCAGTAGCATGTTTTGCATTTGCTATTTTAGTAGTTGAAGGTGGTGGAAGTACTGGCCACAATACCTTCCTCCTTTCTCCACCCCACCTACCACAGGCTGGCAGACACCTGAGACAGCACTCATAGACTCACATAAGCTCCTTCGAAGCATCATCCTCCTGCTCATGGGCAGTGACATACTCTCCATTCAGAAAACATCTGTGGAGACATCATTTCTGGACTATGGTGAGGAGGAGAGCAGGGCCCTGTGGAAATGGATGGGCCAGATAGTGGGGCTGGCAGTTTTGTCTCCTTCAGATCCAGATTGTGGCTGAGAAATGAGGTCTTGTCTCTTCCCTTTACTACAGGTGAAAATCTGGTACAAAAATGGCAGGTTCTTACAGAGGTGCTGAGCTGCTCAGAGAAGCTGGTCTGTCGCCTGGGCCACCTAGAGAGTGTGAGCGAAGCCAAGGCCTTTTGTTTGGAGGCCCTGAAACTTACAACGAAGCTGCAGCTACCTCGCCAGTGAGTGGGGGTCGGGAGAGAATGCTGATTCTGCCCCTCTACCTCAGTGCCATGCATTCTTGACCATGAATTCCCAGACTACAAAAATTACATGACATTTTTAGAGGGGTTGGTGGAAGAAGGCGTTTCGTGGCTAAGTGGGAAATGCTGAATTAATCAAGGCTAGATGTTTTATTTCCTTCAAGACTCTGCATGTCCTTCAGGATGCTAATATGCCTTGTAAATCTCCAAAGGAGATCTAATATGTTGTGTTTCCTTAAGTTTATTTGCCCATGGGATTTTTTTTTTTTTTTTTTTTTTAGGAATGCAGTTGGGAAATTCTGTCCTAATGCACAAGGATGGATGAGTTGGGATAAGATAGAAGTATAGAGTTTTCCCCAGGGAACCTATAAGTCAGCTATAGGGAATGAAGAAGGCCTCATAGAGGGAGGGAAGGACTGATGGCTCTACTTTGCAAAGGAGCAAGACTCCAGGAAACTAAGACTTCCAATTGTGGGTTCTATCTCCTCTCCCAACAAGGTGTGCCCTGTTTCTGGTGCTGAAGGGTGAGCTAGAGCTGGCCCGCAATGACATTGACCTCTGTCAGTCTGACCTGCAGCAGGTTCTGTTCCTGCTTGAGTCTTGCACAGGTGAGCAGCTGTATGGCCTGCCTATGGGTGATGGGTAGCACACAAGCAGTAACATGTCCTCATGCATAAAGGTTTGGTTCCCCCCAACACCTTTTTTTTTTTTTTTTGTACTAGGAATTAAACCCAGGGGTGCTTTACCACTGAGTTACATCCTCAGCCCTTTTTTTATTTTGAAACAGGGTCTTGCTAAGTTGCTGAGGACCTGAGGGTCTTGTTAAGGTACTGAGGCTGGCTTTGAACCTATGATCCTCCTGCCACAGCTGCCTGGTCACTGGGATTACAGGCATGTGCTACTGCACCTGGCTTTTTCCCCCAGTTTTGTAATTCTTGTTCGGTTCTCTCCCTAGAGTTTGGTGGGGTGGCCCAGCACCCGGACTCCATGAAGAAGGTACACCTGCAGAAGGGAAAACAACAGACCCAGGTCCCATGTCCCCCACAGCTCCCAGAGGAGGAGCCCTTCCTCAGAGGCCCTGCTTTGGAGCTTGTGGCCACTGTGACTAAGGAGCCTGGCCCCATTGTGCCTTCTACAAATTCGTCTCCAGTCCTGAAAATCAAGCCCCAGCCCAACCCTGGCTTCCTGTCCCACTCACCCACCTGTGACTGCTCACTGTGTGCCAACCCTGTCCTCTCTGTGGTCTGTCTACGCTGGGTGTTGGTCACAGCAGGACTGAAGCTGGCCATGGGCCATGAGGCCCAGGGTCTAGATCTGCTGCAGGTTGTGCTGAAGGGTTGCCCTGCGGCTGCCAAGCGTCTTACTCAAGCTCTCCAAGCTTTCCTGAGTCAAAAAGAACCCCCCACTTCTGTCCCAAGCCTCTTGGATGAGATCTTGGCTCAGGCATACACACAACTGGCACTGGAGGGCTTGAGCCAGCCATCAAACAAGAGCCTGGGGAAGGTCCTAGAGTCAGGGCTGAAGTTCGTGGCAGCGCGGATACACCACCTAGAGCCCTGGAAAGCGAACCTGCTCTTGATTCAGGCCCTTGCAAAGCTGGCTGGCCTCAGCTGCTGCACTACCCAACTTTTTGCAAGCTCTTGGGGCTGGCAGCCACCATTAATAAAAAGCCCTCCAGGTCCACAGCCCTCAAAGACTCGGAGCCAGAAATGTTCAGGACGAGGGCGCCAGAAGATATCTTGTGCTCTCCTTTCCCTGTCCCTCCATAATACCTCTCAGAAAGGTTTGGAAGGTGGAGGACCACCCTGTACACCTAAGCCTGCAGGCCGGGTCAGGCCAGCGGGCCCTCGTGTCCCCTTCACTGTGTTTGAAGAAGTCTACCCTACAAAGAAAAAACCTGAGGTTCCCCAGGCTCCCAGGGTACATCACAGGGTCCAGACGCGCCTCAAGGTGAAGTAAAACTGTAATCAGGTGGTGTTGGTTTTTTTGTGGGGAGCAGTGGTGGAAGAGGGTTCTGCAGAGCAATGTCCCTATAGCATAGGTCCCCAGGGCCTAGTAGGACCCTTCCAACTTTATGCTTCCCTCTCCCTCTCATCCTTCCTCCTTGTCTTCTGTTCCTTCCACTTCCACCTTGGACCCTGGAAGTCATTGCTCAGATTGAGAGGCAAGTGTAATATGGAAAGTCTTCCAAAGTCCTGGGTGATGGTGCCTGTTGGCACTCAACAGTGCCACCTGCTGTTAAAAGATGTCACTGAACGTCCCTTGGCCTGTCTCCCTTTCCCTGATCCAGGTAAACTTCAGTGATGACAGTGACTTGGAAGACCCTGTTTCAACTGAAGCAAGGCTTGTGGAGGAACCTAAAAGACGGGGCACCGCTTCTCGGGGCCGGGGCCGGGCTAGGAAGGGCCCAAGCTTGAAGACAGATGCAGTGGTTGCCCCAGATAGTGCTCCTGGACACCCTGGTCTGAACAGTAGGAGTCTGAGGGCCAAGAAGGTGGCATCAAGACGTGAAGAACAGGATCTCCACATGGCCTGTTATGGCCAGGCTAGGCAGGGTCCTGAGGTTATGAGGACCATCCCTGAGGAGGAGCTGGATGACAACAGGATGGAAATGAGCTTTGAGATTCTTAGGGGCTCAGATGGGGAAGATGCAGCCTCAGGTAGGATGACAAGGCATGAAAGGTAGAATGTGTGTGGGTTTGGGTTTTTTTTGGGGGGAGGTGGGGGGGCAGTGGTAGGGGAGATGTACCTGGGATGTCCCATGGAATCCAGGAAGAAAATTATTTTGTTGGCTCTCAGGGGTGCAAAGAGGATGGCAGGAGGAGGATTCCATAAAAAAGTCATGCTTTCTTTCCAGGTGGGAAGGCACCAGCTCCTGGCCCTGATGCAGCCATAGGAGAATGTGAGGTGTTAAGAAGGGATTCTAACAAGGAGGAGTTGCCCATCCCAGGCCCAGATAAGGGGACCAACAGGGACTTCGGTCCTTGGCTCCAGCACACTTCAGCACCTGTAGCCATTGGTGAGTATATTGACCACTCAAGTTTGGTTACTTGGAGAGAGCTGAGCTTCTTGGTCCCTTGTTCCCTATGTCTTTCTATTCTGTCTGTGGTTCTGGCTTTGGATCCCCACCTGAATCCAGTGGTTTATGAACCTGGTTGAATCTTAGTATTCTGTGTGGTAACTTAATCTCTCTGAGTATTTATTTCCTTTATTGTCAAATGGGTCTCAGGGAGGACTGAATGAGTTGATGCCTGCTCATTGCACAGTGCCCCACTTGGTATATCACCCTTCGTAAATGATAGCTGCTCTTTTCCATGTGGGAGATGAGATAAGGACCCCTTCTTGGAAGTTTCTCTTTCTGAAATAGGGAATTCATCTTTAACAAGGGTCTCAACCTTCCTCTAGGTCTTTCAACCTTGGATTCCATCTGTGACTCACTGAGTGTTGCTTTCCGTGGGGTCAGTCACTGCCCTCCTAGTGGCCTCTATGCTCACCTCTGCCGCTTCCTAGCCTTGTGCCTGGGCCACCGGGATCCCTATGCTACTGCTTTCCTCGTTGCCGAGTCTGTATCCATCACCTGCCGCCACCAGCTGCTCACCCACCTCCACAGACAGCTCAGGTGAGTGCTCACCATCACTGAGGTTCATGCTGGGCAAACTGCAGGGAGGGCCCAGACTTTGAAGGAGAGGGGCTTATCCTACTTGTGTTGTCTACAGCAAGGCCCAGAAACACCATGGATCACTAGAACTGGCAGACCAGCTGCAGGGGCTGAGCCTCCAGGAAAGACCTGGAGATGTGCCCCTGGCCTACATCCAGCGCCTCTTTTCCTTCAGGACTTCAGAATCTCATCACTTCCCCAAGCCTGAGAAGGAGAGTTTCCAGGAGCTCCTGACTCTGATCCCCAGTGGTATGGTGGCAGGAGAACTGTTCTGTTCTCTTCCACATCTTACTGAGTTGGGTGGAGGAGCTTAAAGAATTAGTTTCTGTAGATTTGTACTCTTTATGTCATAGCTTTTATCTGTTAGCCATTTGTTGCTCTCATCAAACAGACATCCCCTAAATCAGGAAGTCTGTTGTTTTGCTTTATTTTTAACCTTAACTTTAATTTACCAGAAAATTCAGTGTCTTTATTCAGATATGAGTTCAGTTGTCTGGGGTCTTCCTACACTTACATAAAACACGTGGACAGGTGATTTGAGTGCCTCACTCTTTGCAGGGACTTTGCTGTGGGGGACACAAAGAAGTACAAGTTCCCTGTCTCTGTCTGTTAGGGAACTGTTAGTTAGGGCAGGAAAGAGCACCTGAACATCCAGTGATCAGGGAAGACTTCTTCAAAATTGTCTTGAGAGGGCTGGGGAGATAGCTCAGCTGGTAGAGTGCTTGCCTCACAAGCACTAAGGCCCTGAGTTCGATCCCCAGTACCGCAAAAAAAGAAAAAAAGAAAAAAAAAATTGTCTTGAGAGATGGGATCAGAGCAAGAAGGGACACTGCATACAGAAGATAGGGACAGGAATTTTCATAACCACTGACATGATTCTGGGTGTGTCCTGTGTGTCAGGGGTGACTGTCTGTGTGTTGGCCCTGGCTACTCTCCAGCCTGGAAATGTAGGTAACACCCTCCTGCTGACCCGACTGGAAAAGGACAATCCCCCAGTCACTGTGCAGATCCCTACTGCTCAGAACAAGGTAGGGTTCCCAGTGACCTCTGTTCAAGCTGTGCACATCCTGTGGTGGGGGGATAGAGAAGTGGTGATCCCTGGGTAAGCCAAGATCTTTCAACCCCATCACCTACAGTTCCCGCTGAGTTTGGCCCTGAGAGAGTTTGATGCCATTCAAAAGGACCAGAAAGAGAATAGCAGCTGTACTGACAAGCGAGCGTGGTGGACAGGGCGGCTGGCACTGGACCGCAGGATGGAGGTGTGTGCTGGCAGGGGGTGGCACTCAGGCCTGCCTCAGAAACCACCCAGGGGGTGCCAGTGCCTTCCCTGGCAGAGGTTCTAGGTCAATGCTGAACTTCTTCAAGTTCTTTCTGAAAGTGTAGGCTTCAATAAAAATTATGTCACTTGGAGAGGGCTTTAAATAAGAGCTCCAGACTTGAAGGGCATATGACAGTGAAGTTTAAGGATGAGACAAACACATTAGAAAAACCCTTTCCTCACCTCCAGGATGTTGATGCATATGGGAAAAAAAATCTGACTTCCTCTCTGAAGTCTCTGTCCCTCTCCTAGGATCTCATCACTTCCTTGGAGAAGCACGTGTTGGGTTGCTGGAGGGGGCTGCTGCTGCCATCTAGTGAGGAGCCTGGCCCTGCCCAGGAGGCCTCCCGCCTACAAGAGTTACTGAAGGAATGTGGCTGGAAATATCCTGACCCCACTCTGCTGAAAGTGAGTTCAGGCAGCAGGGAGAGGGAAGCCAGGGTATTTGGTTCTTTCACACCAGTCACAGTGAGTGAAGGCGGTTGGAAGATAAGGTACCTGCTAACTGCTCTTCCCATACAGGTCATTCTCAGTGGTGCCAGTATCCTCACTGCCCAGGATGTTCAAGCCCTTGCCTTTGGGCTGTGCCCCACCAAGCCAGAACGAGCCCAGGAGCTCCTAAGTGAGGCAGTAGGGCGTTTACAGGGCCAGATGGCACCAAGAAATAGGCACCTTGTCTTGGTGCTAGACAAGGTAAGGAGCAGGACAGAGGGGTAGTGTCTAGTGGGTAATGGTTACCAGCTAACCCCAGGCTCCTGCTTATATCTGGCTCAAGGGAGTAACCTCAGAGTGCTTTTTGTCCAGGACCTACAGAAGCTGCCGTGGGAAAGCATGCCCAGCCTCCGTGTACTGCCTGTAACCCGGCTGCCCTCCTTCCGTTTTCTGCTCAGCTACTCCATCATCAAAGAGGTAGGGTTTGGTGGGTGGGGGTCTGGGGATGATTGGAAGGGACCTGGGAAGATAGAAGAGGGTCTTAGAAATGGGTCAGACAGGAAGAGGGACTTGAAGTATGCTGGAGGTTGGGCCTTCTGGGGAAACCAGAGTCCTAATCACCAGTATCTTCTCCAGGCTGGGGCTTCATCAGTGCTGAGCCATGGGGTGGATCCTCAAAGCACCTTTTACATCCTGAACCCTCACAATAACCTGTCAAGCACAGAGGAGCAATTCCGAGCCAACTTTAGCAGGTCAGGGGTGAAGGCATAAGGGGGTATGGGGAATGGTAGAGATAAAATACAGGGACAATGTGCCTTTTCCGTGGTTGCAGCCCACCTTCTCTCTACTGTTTCCTCTCCCTCTTTGCCACATGACCCCTGCTGTGTAGTTCTCTATTCTTACTCCTATTTATTCCTTGCAGCGAAGCTGGCTGGAGAGGGGTGGTTGGGGAAGTGCCAAGCCCCGAACAAGTGCAGGCAGCCCTGACAGAGCATGACTTATATATGTGAGTGCTTAGAGCATGGAGGGGGGAGTCCATGGATGGTATCATCACGGGTTGCTCTGGCACTTTACAGCCTCTGGAACCATAGACAGAGGCCTGTAGATCAGTACTTACCTCACTTCCTTTCTGCCTTAGCTATGCAGGGCATGGGGCTGGTGCCCGTTTCCTTGATGGGCAGGCCGTCCTGCGGCTGAACTGCCGGGCAGTGGCTCTGCTGTTTGGCTGCAGCAGTGCAGCCCTGGCTGTGCATGGAAACCTGGAAGGAGCTGGCATTGTGCTCAAGTACATCATGGCTGGCTGGTGAGGCTCCAGGGGTGAAACCTGTCCCAGGGCATTAAGACTCCTGCCCCCACCCAGGTTCTTACCCACATCTGAATCACTCTTGTTTTGTGCCCTACTTGCCCACCATCCTAGTTGCCTGGCATGTTTTAACCCTCTTCTATCCTTCTAGAATGATGGACCAAGGAAGTTCTTCATTGGCTCAATCCTCTCCATCCACCACCATCAATCATACTTCCCAGTGCACTCTGTTATAGAACCCTTACTTTGTATTATTCTCTTTTCCCAGCCCCTTATTTCTGGGTAATCTCTGGGATGTGACTGACCGTGACATTGACCGCTACACGGAGGCTCTGCTACAGGGCTGGCTTGGAGCAGGCCCAGGAGCTCCCCTTCTCTACTATGTCAACCAGGCCCGCCAGGCTCCGCGACTCAAGTATCTCATTGGAGCTGCACCTGTAACCTACGGCTTGCCTGTCTTCCTGCGGTAACACCTTGGTAGAAGCCATGTGATTGTTCTACCTCCAAACTTAAATGTAACCCTTAGTGATTTTCCCCAGTGTTTTATGTAAAATATCTCCTTTTAATTTAATAAAGATATTTCATTTAAACCCCATTTCGTATAGTGTGTCTGAGAACATCTAAAGACTAGGTTCCCTTCCACTGTGTGGTAGGTACCATAACTAGACAGAAATAACATATAGGAGTTCAGGGGTTTTGTTTTTTGTGGTACTGAGCATTAAACCCAGTGCCTCCCTGCATGCTAGGCAAGCACTCTACCACTGAGCTACATTCCCAAATGAGGTTTTGCTAAATTGCCCAAGTGTGGCTTGAATTTGTGATCCCCAGCCTCAGCTTCCTAAGCAGCAGGAATAATGGGTATGCAATGCAGCACTGACTTGAGTTCAAATTTGAGAGCCTTGGGAAGAAAATCAAAGCCACAGAACAAAGCTGGGCCTGTCTGCACCTCAGCTGGAAAATGCTGGAAGTGAATTTTGGAAAGACAGTGATACAGGCCTGTTGAGAGTCTCTTCAATGCTTCAGTTGCTCTGCCTTCCTCATATGTGATGTTAGGGGGGGCTCCTCTCTGTAGCTGCTACACTTGTCGTACCAGTACTTTAGCAACAGACTCTGGGGGTGTTCTATGACTTATGTGGCTTTTGTCTCCCATTTAAATTGTTAAATTTCTGGAAAACACATTTTACACATTCATGTATCCCTCACAGCATATAGTAACATGTTTTATTAATAAATCTAATGCTCTACCTGTCGATTGACTATGGTGCCTCCTCAGTATTCCCTCCACCTCAAACTTTCTTCTGCTTCATTTGCCCAAGTACTGTTTTCACAATGATGATGCTACTCAAAATCCAAAGAACTTCAAACTTCACAGGCTTCTTCCTGGCCCAGCAGTCACTAGGCTTGTACCAACCATGTTGGAGTAGCACACACTACTTTGCAATATTGTGGTTTTGTGTTCTACTAGGAATTGAGAACCCAGCTCTACACAGAGCTAGATCTCCATCCCTGTTTAAATTTTTGAGACAGGGTCTTGATAAATTGCTGAGACTGGCCTCTAACTTGTGATCCTCCTGCCTCAGCTTCTGGGGTAGCTGGGATTATGGGCCTACAGCATCACATTCAGCTGTGTCCTGAGTTCTTTCAAGATTTTTAAGTTCCATGCCAGGCACAGTGGCACATACCTGTAATCTTTCCATGCAACTTACTGCGATACTGTCTCTAAATATAATATTTAATTTTTTTTTTAACTTCCTTAATGGCAGTACTGTCTGCTACAACTTTACTGCGCTAGGCTTTGGATATTTTGTGGAAAGAATAGGCCTACACCCAACCTCATTGAGGTTCCAGCACTCACTCCCTCCCTTACCAGACCGAGGGTCATAGAGATGTCTGGCGCAGAGAGGCCTCTGGCGCAGCCATAGAGAGGCTCAGAGGACGGCTAGAAGGTTGTTCGCCCAGCCGGCTTCCTCGTTGGTAGTCCTCCTTTTCAACATGGCGCAGTCAATTAACATCACGGAGCTGAATCTGCCACAGCTAGAAATGCTCAAGAACCAGCTGGACCAGGTGGGGACGGGCCCCAAAGTCACCTTTCTCCTGCTTCACATGCCCGCTGCCCGCGTACTCGCTGGCCCCCCACTCCTTCCCAGTTTAGGAGGCTTCCTTTCCCAGGCGAAAGCCCTATCAGGTCCCAGGACCCGCCCCCTCACTGGCTGCCCCTCTTCCCCCACCCGCCACACTGACCCTCTTTCCCGTCCTTTATAGGAAGTGGAGTTCTTGTCCACGTCCATTGCCCAGCTCAAGGTGGTACAGACTAAATATGTGGAAGCCAAGGACTGTCTGAACGTGCTGAACAAGAGCAACGAGGGTATGGGGTAGGCGGGTGAGGGCAACCGGGGAACGTGGTGAGTCCGCTCCTCTAGACCCACTTTCTAATCCAGTTTTTCTTAGAGAAAAAAATCCATTACCCTTCCACAAGCCCATTGCATGTTGTCTGCGGAGAATTGAAATGTACAGGGCATTTTTCTCTTGTGGCCCCTTTTCCGTTCTTTCACACGAACTGTGGGCGCTGTGCCCTGTTGGAGCTGCCAACTTTCTCCCAGGTGTTTATCTTCATTGCTTTCACAGGGAAAGAATTACTCGTTCCACTGACGAGTTCTGTATCCTTTGCATAGGAAATCTGTCTTCCCTCTCTCATGGGGGTGGGGGTAGTTTAGATTATAATTACCCCATGATTTTGAAAATAACTTACTATACACACTTCATAGCTCTTATCTAAACTTAGATGAACATCAGGCTAATGTGAGTACCAAAGAGTATGAAGAGTTGAAGTGATATTTCCCTTTGTTGTATAAGGATATATTTTGTTGTATGAGGATAATCTAATATGCGCATTAATATTTCTGCTAATAACTTAGAGCAATAGAAGAATGGAAAGATGTAGAAACAGAAGTTGGCCCTGTTTACTAATTGTCAGTTTCAACTTTATTGTCCTGCATTCCTAAAATACTTTCAGAAACCTGGATTGTGGCCATGTGTTTTGAGTGAGCAAGTTATGGCAGTAGGTCACCTACAATCTGTGTTCGGAGTACTGACAGGTTAAAAGGAAGTACAGGCCCAGACCAGTGGCACATAATTGTAATTCCAGCTATTCTAGAAGCTACAGCAGGAGGATCATAAGCTCATGGGCCATCCTGGGCAATTTAGGGAGACCCTGTCTCAAAAAATTTTAAAGTACTGGAGTTGTAGCTTAGTAATAGAGCATTTGCTTCACATGGAAAAGGTCCTGGGTTAGATCTCCAGTACTGAAAAATAAAACAAAAAAACCACACGGGAATAGCAGTATAGTGGGGAATGGTTAAGTAATAGAGGTTAAATCCATCAGGAGTTAGCTACTTCATGGTTGAGGGTATTGAGAGAAGTGAAGCTGGTCTTTCACTTGTACTACTCTAGAGCAGTAGGAAAACATTGTACTTGGTCTTTGTGGAGAGGTTAATGGGAAGAATTGTAAGAACTGCTTGCAGAGTGCAACATGGGCTCAACACAAGAGAGTGTCCCAGCATATATAATTTTCTGCATAAGAACCAATCTGTCTCTCCCTCTTTGAAGTTACAAGTATAACTCTTAAGACTTTCAGCAATCTTCATGCTTTATAGTTTTTTAGAAAAGGAGGGTCTTAGGGCTATCATACTGGTTAACAGGGAATAATGGCTCATGCTGGGCTAGTTTTACCCTTAATCCTGGCTTCTCAGATGTATGTCCCTGGGAAGCTACATGATGTGGAACATGTGCTCATTGATGTGGGAACTGGCTACTATGTGGAGAAGGTGAGTTGTGGGAAGCATGTGGATATCCCTCTGAACAGAGAAGGGGAGTTTAAGGGAAAATCTACAGTGTAGGATGGGGTCTCCTTTTACCCCTTCACCTCTGATCTTATAGACAGCTGAGGATGCCAAGGATTTCTTCAAGAGGAAGATAGACTTCCTCACAAAGCAGATGGAGAAGATCCAGCCAGCTCTGCAGGAGAAGCATGCCATGAAACAAGGTGAGTGCTGCCTAGAGCACCTCTTGACCTTTTCTTCCTGCATAGTAAAAGTACTTGGAGAGCTGGGCATGGTGGCACATGCCTGTAATCCCAGCTTCTCAGGAGGCTGAGGCAGGAGGATCGCAAGTTTGAGGCCAACCTGGGCAACTTAGTAAGATCCTGTCTCAAAAAATAAAAATAGGGATGGGGATGTGACGCAGTGGTTAAGCACCCCTGGGTTCAATCACTAGTACCAAAAAAAAAAAAAAAAAAACAGCCTGGGCCCACTCCAGATCAACTACTAAATCAACCTGAAGGTAGAGGCAGGCATAGTTGTCCCAGGGGGTCAGTGTTTTGTTTTGTTTTTGGGGGGTGCTGGGGATTGAACCCAGGGCCTTGTGCTTGCAAGCACACTACCGACTGAGCTATCTCCCCAGCCCCGGGTCAATGTTTTTTTAAAAGCTCACTAGGTGATTATGTTAGGCAGAATTGAGGACCACTGTTCTAAAGGCAAAAACAATTTTATTTTATTTATTTATTTATTTTTTTTGCAGTGGTGGGGTCAAACCCAGGGCCCTACCCATCTAGGCCTGTGCTCTACCACTGAGCTATGCTCCCAGTCCTTTAAAGTCTTTTCCATATTACAGTTTTCTGGCTATGTCTGACTAATTTAATACTATACTGTGTTCATTTATATGTCTCAACTTTTAGCATATTGACTGACATATGGTAGACTCTAAATTCATGTTAGTGTGTGTCCCTAACAGTAGATTGCTTATTAAAAGTTTAATCAACAAACTGAGCCAGGCACAGTGGCATGTGCCTGTAATCCTCATGATTTGGGAGACTGAGGCAGGAAGATGGCAAGTGTGAGGCCAGCCTCAGCAATTTAGTGAGGTCCTAAGCAAGTTTATGAGACCCTGTCTCAAAAATAAATAAATAAAAAGGGCTGGGGATGTAGCTTAATGATAAGCCCCTCTGGGTCAGTCCCCAGCACGAAACAACTGTAGTTGGTTGTTCACCTGTTTCTTTTCTTTAGCACCTGATAAGGATGTGACTCTTCCTTTTTTCCTCATAGCTGTCATGGAAATGATGAGCCAGAAGATTCAGCAGCTCACAGCCCTAGGGGCAGCTCAGGCTACAGCCAAGGCCTGAGAGTATGTTGCAGAAATGGAGCAGAGGGACCCTGCTTCAGGGGATTGGGACTTTGTGGGAGTGACCTCCGGTGTCCCGGGAGGGAAAGAATCTTGTGTTTAATGCTAATAAATGTGCCAGCTGGGTAGAGTGTTGGTCTGTTCTTGCATTAAGCAAGGGCCTGGTGATGAGATGGGAGAGGGTGATCAAGAGTGTGAGCCATTGCCCAGAGCCTGATAACGAAGGGTGATGAAGTGCCGCAAGAAACTGCTGAATAGCATGCTCCTTGCTGGCCGGTTGCCGTAGGAACAGCACGCAAGCGGAAGTGGTGCTACGTGGGCCCTTCCCCTTCCGGGTCAGCACTTCTGACTCCCACCAGGGGCTGGGGAGCTGCATGAGAAGCCGCTTCCTACGGTGTTTTTTAACTCTCTTACTGCCGCGATCGACCCTCCAAAACCGGCAGTACATGCTAAGCCCAGAGTCCGTCCCGCCCCCCAAAAGATCCCGCGGCGACATGGCACCACCCCGAATCGGGACACACAACGGCACCTTCCACTGCGACGAAGCGCTGGCTTGCGCGTTACTTCGCTTGCTGCCAGAGTACCGGGTATGGTCCGAGAAAACTGATCCTAGAACTGCCTGCGGATTGACGGGTTCCCCCTAGTGGCTCAAACAGCCAGAGCTTTGCCCTAAGCCTGATTCCCTGGAAACTCAGCATTCATCTCCTACCGGCACAACCGCGTCCTGATAGCCTCTGTGTCCCTTGCAGGATGCAGAGATTGTGCGGACCCGGGACCCCGAGAAATTGGCTTCGTGTGACATCGTGGTGGATGTGGGTGGCGAGTACGACCCTCAGAGACACCGATATGACCATCACCAGAGGTGAGTCCCCAGATAGCATTACTTTAACTCTTTTTATTTTATCTTTTGGCGGTGATAGGAGTGGAACACCGGACATTGCTCATGCAAGGTGAGCGCTTTACTGCTGATCTACATCCTCAGTCCTAATTTACTTCAACTTTCCCCTGTGCTCCAGTTCAGCCTTCCACTGCTAACCACCCTAACTTCCACTGTTACAGAAGAGAACACCTTCACCACTGGAATCAAACTTCTAAGGCCCACTGGAACTGCAACCTTCTATCCCTCCTGTTTTCTGCCTGCCTTTTACCCATCTCTCTGGCCTTGGACCTCCCTTGGCTCCTCATAACTCCCTCCAGCCCTCCTAACTCGCCTTACTTGGCTTAATCGGGCTTTTCTCCACCGTCACTGGCCCTGTCATCAACCTAGCTGATACCCTATCTGGGATTAATCTGTCATGTGCCCTCGCTGCCCCACCTCAGACTGCTGGGCCTATTTGATTTGGGCAGTTGACAACAGTTCAAATATGTGTAGTCTTTATTTCACTTATACTCTTCCACTGGAAAATCCTCTTGCTCAAGGGTAACCCATTATCCACAGTACCATTCCAGTCCTTTCCCCTCACCTCAAACCCCTATCACATCTCAGTGAGTGTCTGCACTTCCTCTCGAAGGAGGTGTATGCATGCTCTTCCTGCATGCATTTCCTCAGTTTCTGACCTCCAGACATCCTCAACTTCTCCTCTCAGTTGAGGAAACATCGTTCCCTTCTTTTGGGAAGTTAATTCTCTGCCCCTTTTCCAATCTGTAACTTTCTCATTTGGGACTTCACATCACAGTTCTGCCACCAGCATTTCTATTTTTCCTTCACCAAAGTAAAAACTCTGCTCAAGCATCTTCCATCTTGAAAACAAACAAATGAAGAAAAACAAAACACTCTCCCAATGACATTAAATTATAAAAGTAGTTATTGCTGAGGGATTATAAAGATGTTTGGGTGCTGGGGATGGAACCTAGTCCTTGAGCATGCTAGGCAAGCGCTCCACCTCTAAGATGTTTTAAGACTTGTTTTTCTCTCGTTTATGTGTTTGTGTGCATATTGTTTTTATAAAAGATGTCAGAAAGAAATCCCTCATCCTCACTTCTTAGCTACTCTTCAAAGAATAGTTGACCCTGGGGCTGAATTATGACTCAGTGGTAGAGTGCTCGCCTCGCATGTGTGAGGCACTGGGTTTGATTCTCAGTACCGCATACAAATAAATAAATGTTCCTCAACAATTAATAAAAATATTAAAAAAAAAAAAAAAAAAAAAAGAATAGCTGACCCTGGCTCCACCAATTTTTTTTTTTTTTTTTTTTGGTATCAGAATTGAACCTAGGGGCACTTAACCATTGAGCCACATCCCCAGCCCTTTTTTTAATCTGTTTTTTAAACTATTTATATATTTGTATTTTGTTGGTTTTTTAGTTGTTGATGGACCTTTATTTTATTCACTTATTTATATGTGGTGCTGAGAATCGAACTCTTTGAGAACTTCACGCATGCTAGGCAAGAGCTCTACCACTGAGCCACAAACCCAGCCCCACCCTTTTTATTTTGAGACAGGGAATCACTAAGTTGTAGGGGCTGACTTTGAATTTGTGATCCTCCTGCCTCAGCCTCCTGAGCCAGCAATTAGAGGCATGTGCCACAGGCTGGCTCTACCTTTTCCCCTCCAGCCAAGTTTTATCTACCCACTGAAACTTCTTAGTGAAAGGGCACCAATGACCTCAGTACCAAACTCAGGTGCTGGCACAGGATCTTACATTTTCTGATACTTGGCATTATTGAACACTTTGTTTTAAAAAGTTTTGCTTACAGACATTTTTTAAATGATATATTTCTGGCTGGGTGCAGTGGTACACACCTGTAATCCTAGCAAGTTTGAGGCCAGCCTGAACAATTTAGTGAGACCCTGTCTCACAATAAAAAATAAACGATCTGGGGATGTAGTTCAGCACCTTTGGGTTCAATCCTTAGTAATATAAAAACAAAGACAAAAGAAAACTTAGCAACATAGATATTGTGAAAGTTATATCCTTTTATATATCAAATAGTTTTTTGTGGGTATGTGTGTATATGGTACTGAGGATTAAATCCAGGGTGCTCTACCACTGCATACCCAGCCCTTTTTAATTTTTTTAATTTTGAGATGGGGTCTCACTAAGTTTCACAGACTGGCCTCTAACTTGTGATCCTTCTGCCTCAGCCTCCTGAATATCTGAAATTATAAGCATATGCCACTGCACCTGGCTGCTTTTCACAGTATCCAACATAGAATGAACACCCATGAACCAGTCTCCCAACCTAAGAACTAGAGCATTAACATTACCTCCACATCTGTATTTATATGCTTCTACCCTATCCTCTTTTCCCCTTTCTGCCAGAAGTAATATCATAAATTTTGTGTGTTCATCATACCTTTGTTCTTAATAGTTTAGCACATGCCTATTTCATTTTTGTATTTCGTTTTGTTTCCTTTTGAACTTTATCTGGAGGTTATTGTATTGTTTACTTTTATATCTTGTGAATATTTTATATTCTTTTGTATTTACTCAGTTTTTGATAATAAAAGTCATTAAACAAAAGTGAGCTCCCAGCTGGGTACGATAGCACATGCCTATAATCCCAGCAGCTCGGGAGGCTGAGGCAGGAGGACTGCAAGTTCAGAGTCAGCAACTTAGTGAGGCCCTTAGCAACTTAACAATACCGTGTCTCTAAGTAAAATATTAAAAAAGGGTGTGGGATGTGGCTCAGTGGTTGAATACTGGTTCAGTCCCCAATACCAAAAAAAAGAATTCCCTAGGTGATTGTGAGATGGACTAGTCTTTATAAATCATACAGATTTAGGGATATAGCTCAGTGGTAGAGCATGAAATTAGCATGCACAGAGCCCTGGGTTAAATCCCTAAGTACATATATTCCTGTTGTAGAAATCATGGCTGTAGC
The DNA here is from genome assembly GCF_902686445.1 of Sciurus carolinensis. NCBI lineage: Eukaryota > Metazoa > Chordata > Mammalia > Rodentia > Sciuridae > Sciurus > Sciurus carolinensis. The sequence continues at coordinate 113,315,817 of NC_062216.1, forward strand.
CAGGTGCAGTGGCACACACCTGTAATCCCAGTGATTTGGCAGGCTGAGTCAGGAGGATCACCTAGTTCAAGATCAGCTTCAGCAGTAAGGGCCTTCAGTGAGGCCCTAAGCAACTTAGTAAGACCTTGTCTCAAAATAAATTAAAAATAAAAAAGGACTGGGGCTGTGACTCAGTGGTAAAAAGTTCTTGGATTTAATCCCCAGTACAAAAAGAAATATATTTTTTTAAGAGCTAGGGATGTAGTTTAGTGGTGAAGCACCCCTGAGTCCATTACCCAGTAGTACCCAAAAAAAAAAAGAAAAGAGAAAGAAAAGAAATGAAATCATGACTATAGTTTCTACTTTCCTATATCTCTTCCCTACTGTCTGTTCCAATGATGTTTATATTTCTGCCTTTCTTATTCACTTGGTTCACTTCAGATAATCTATCTCTACGTCTGGTCTCCATGCCATCTGGTACAATGATTTTTTTTCTTCTTCCTGTACCTGAGATGAACCCAGGGCACTCTACAACTGAGCCAAATCCCTAGACCCTCTTCCTTTTTTTTATTTATTTTGTTTTGCTTTGATACCAGGGATTGAACCTAGGGGGTGCTTAACCACTGAGCCACTATTTTTTATTTTGAGACAAGGCCTCACTCAGTTGCTGAGGCTGGCTTTGAACTCAGAATCCTCCTGCCTTAGCCAGGATTATAGTCATGAGCCACCATGCCTGGTCCTAGACTTTTTAAAAAATTTTTGAAACAGTCTTGTTAAGTTGTCCAGGCAGTCCTCCTGCCTTGGCCTTCTGAGTCATTGGGATTATAGGCATGCAGCACTCTGCTTGGCGGGCAGTGCTCTTTCTAACATGCACCTGCCTGCTTAAAATGCCTCTGAGGGCTCCCCTGTACCTACAGATAAGTCCAAACTCTGAAGCATGACTTACAAGGCTTACCATAGTTGGACCCTTTATGGACATCTTTATCTTTTGTCCCTTACTCCTCACATTTGAGGCTGCCTTTCTTGCAGTTTCATTAAGAGACATGTCTCTTAGCTACTGTTATATGTTCTGTTTTCCTGAATGCCTTTTCTTCTTCATCCCTTATCTGTCTGTGAATACCCACTAATTCATCTTTCAGGACTGACGTAAAGTCTTTTTGCTGAACCCTTTACTCATCCCCTTCCTCCTTTTCCTTGTTATAAAGTAGCTAAAAGTACAGTTGGCCCTTCATTCTCTGGCTTCCACATCCAGGAGTCAACCAGCCATGGGTCAAAAAAAAACTTTTTTGATTACCTCTGTAGCTGGGCATGGTGTGGTGCATGCCTTTAATCCCAGATACTCAGAAGACTGAGGCAAGAGGATTGCAGGTTTGAGGACAGCCTAAGTAATTCAGCAAGACCCTGTCTCAAAAAAATAAGGGCTGAGGATGTAGCTCAGTAGTAAAGAGCCCCTGGGTTAAATCCCCAGTACCAAGACAAAAAAAAAAAAACTATCAAACAAGTATAGAATCTTTTGTCCTTATTCCCTAAACAATACAGAACAGCTATTTACATGGCATTTACATTGTGTTGGGTATTATAGGTAGCTAGAGGTGATTTAAGGTATACAGGACAATATGTTTAGTTACATAAGGTACTTGAGCATCAGTGGAATTTGATATCCATAGGGTGTCCTGGAGCCAGTCTTGCATAAATACTGAGGGACAATTGTACTTGTTTGGTTGCTTGTGTTTGTCCACTTGCAGCAGATAAATTTGAAATGCAAAGATATTTTTTCTTGAATGTCTAAAACACAAAACCGGGATATAGTAAGCATTGAGTTTTAGTCATTGATCTGTGAGTGCATGAATGGAGACTAAGCTGAGGTTCATGTTAATCCCTGAGGAAAAGCCAAACCCTTCCCAACTGGGCTTTCTCCTCCCAGCTCCTGCAGTATCCTCCACCTTCCCACATCTGCACAGGTGCAACACTTGTGCACATGCACACTCACATACAGGGTTAACTGGGGCTGGCTTCTTCACCTCAGCCCTACCTCTCTATACTCTTCAGGTCTTTCACAGATACCATGAGCTCACTGTGCCCTGGGAAGCCATGGCAGACCAAGCTGAGCAGTGCTGGGCTCATCTATCTGCACTTCGGGCACAAGCTGCTGGCCCAGTTGCTGGGCACTAGTGAAGAAGACAGCGTGGTGGGCACCCTCTATGACAAGGTGGGGAATCTGAGGACAGAGATGCCCCACATATGCATCTCTAGCAGGTCTGCTGGGAATGGCACTATGTATACTGAGGGCTGGGCCTCACTCAGATCAGGGTCCCTGGACTATCTACCACCCACCCCACCCCACCCTCATCCGTCTCATCTCACAAAGGGATAATCTCTCTCCATCTGCATTCTGGGGTGTCTGTGGGAAGTAGGTGACATATTACATGGAAAAGGCTTTGGTGTTTGTTTTTCAGTCTTACTTCACTATGTTGCCCAGGCCAGCCTTGAATTTCTGGGCTCAAAACCCTTCCCAAGTAGCTAGGACTAAAGGTGTATGCCATCATACCTAGTACCACAAAGCTGCATTTCCCAGTCCTGATACACAAAAAAAAATTATTCAGAATCTGAGTACACAGAGGAGGTTGCTTGTATTTGGAAGCATCAGGCTGTTTTCCCTGCCCCAATGTTTGAGGAGGACATGTCTTGGGATTACCTGGACCACTCTAACTCAACTGTGACATGGGAGTCAGGAAGCGACTAATTATGAAAATATCTTCAGGTTCCACCAGTGTCCCCTGAAGGCAGCTTTCTGCTCTTGGGGAAGGAATAGAGTTTATGACGCTGGTACATCAGGTCAAACCATATTGACACCTACTTGACTCTGTTCCTGTGAATTTCGCAAGTCAAATCTCAGATTCATTCAGCCCTGTTTGCAGGCAGGCTGTTCATTTTTTAGGTTTAGCTTGCCAGTTTACCCCCTGACATTGTTAATATGCCCCAAAGGTGAAGAAATATGAACAGATTGAGTTTGGGGGGATACCAACTTTTTATTTTATCCCTCTCTCCCTACATCCCTCCATCTCTCCCTCCATCCCTCCCTCCATCCCTCCCTACCTCCCTACCTCCCTCCCTCCGGTACCAGAGATTGAACCCAGTGGTACTTAATCACTGAATCACATCCTTATGCCTTTTTATTTTTTGAGACGGGGTTTTGCAGAGTTGCAGAGGCTGGCTTTAAACTTGACAGTCCTCCCGTCTCAGCCTCCTGAATTGCTGGGATTTCAGGCATGCGCTATATCCAGCAGGTACCAACTTTTTAGACTGACAGGGACTTTTTTTTTTTTTTTTTCCCCTTTGCAGTGCTGGGAATTGAACCCAGGGCCTTGTGCTTGCAAGGCAAGCACTCTACTAACTGAGCTATATCCCCATCCCTGCCAGGGTCAATTTTAATTACCAATGCTGCTGAGCAGTTTCTAAGCAGTTTACTAATTTAAATGTTTTGTTTTGCATTTTTGGTTTGGTGATTTACTTATTTATCTATCTGTTTATTTTTGTAATGGTATTTGAACCCAAGAGGTGTAGCTTTACCACTGAAATATATCCCCAGCCCCTTTTATTTTTTATTTTCAGACAGGGTCTTGCTACATTGCTTAAGGCCTCAGTAAGTTGTGGGGGCTGGCCTCAAACTTGTGATCCTGCTGCCTCAGCTCCCAAGTGGCTTGGATTACAGTCATGCACTGTGCTGGGCCAAACCTGTGTTTAAACCAAGCATTAAGTTGGGGTCCATGCCAAGAGGTGCTGAGCCTAGGGGAGTTAACTATTCTAGCACTTTTTTGTACTTGCCACAGGTATGATGAGGCCTATTTTGTATGAAAATCACATGGATCCTGCGCCCAAACTTTGTCTCACACTATCTCTTCATACTCAGGAAATGGTTGCAACTGCTGCTGTCACGTGGCACATTGTGGGATTACCTGGCACCCAACCTCACATCCTGGCTCTTGGTGTCTAGTCTAGGTGTCATTCTTCCCTACTCAGCTTGTGCTTACAGACCCTCTTGTAACTCATTAACTGTGCCACTGAGTAGACTGCTCAGCCCACCTGGAGCTCTACCCTCCATCAGCCATAGGAATATACTTCCACAGTCCCCTTTAGAAACTGGATCCTTCTCATTCAAAAGCCAGCAGTGCCCTCCCCACACATGCTGGCCATGGCTTGGGCTTGGTACAGTGAGCAGGCCCTGGATTAGACATCAAGTGATCTGAACCCCAGTCCCAGCATTATTAGCTCTCTGACCTTTGGGCAAGCCTCTAAGCCTTGTTCCCCCTTCATCCTCACAGGGGTATTGTGAGGACTAAGTGAAATAGTGTATATGGACATACTTTAAAACCTACATGACTTTGCACAAATGGTAGGTATCCTGAAGAGCATTTCCCATGCTGCTGCCATAGATGTATGAGAACTTCGTGGAGGAGGTGGACGCAGTGGACAATGGGATCTCCCAGTGGGAGGAGGGGGAGCCTCGATATGCACTGACCACTACTCTGAGTGCCCGGGTTTCTCGACTTAATCCCACCTGGAACCAGCCTAACCAAGACACCGAGGTAAAGAGGGACCCTGGGAAAGACTCTGAGATGTATAAAAACCTCAGAGGAAATTAGAACATTTGCTTCTCTTAAGCCCAAGCAAAGTAAAGTTTGGGCCAGCACCATGGTTCCAGTTCCCACCATTCCCCAGGCAGGGTTCAAGCGTGCAATGGATCTGGTTCGAGAGGAGTTTTTACAGAGACTTGACTTCTACCAACACAGCTGGCTGCCAGCCCGGGCCTTGGTGGAAGAAGCCCTGGCCCAGCGATTCCAGGTACAGGCCTAGGAGAAGCCATTTTGCCCTGGGGATCAGTGATGGCTAGCAGGCTGCTACTCATCTGGGACTCCTGCTTTTATCTAAATCTTCTAGCCTTACTTCCCTTTCAGGTGGACCCAAGTGGGGAGATAGTGGAACTGGCAAAAGGTGGATGCCCCTGGAAGGAACATCTCTACCACCTGGAATCTGGGCTGTCTCCCCCTGTGGCCATAATGTTTGTTATCTACACTGACCAGGCTGGACAGTGGCGAGTCCAGTGTGTGCCGAAGGAGCCCCACTCATTCCAAAGCCGGTGAGGGAACCACCCTGCATGCCTTCAGGCCTATTTTAGCCCTCTTAGAGAAGGTTGCCAGCCTTGGCTTCTGATCTTCTCCCCTCCCAGTTCCTCAGGCTTCTGTTTGCTCCCACAGACTTCCTCTTTTCTCCTCATTTGTAGGTTGCCCCTGCCAGAGCCATGGCGAGGTCTTCGGGATGACACCCTAGACCAGGTCAGTGGGATTCCTGGCTGCATCTTCGTCCATGCCAGTGGCTTCATTGGTGGGCACCGCACTCGAGAGGGTGCCTTGAGCATGGCCCGTGCCACTCTGGCCCAGCACCTAAAACCTATGCTTGCCTCAAATCCCCTAGTCCAATAAAACGGCTTCTCTTATTGACTCAGTCCTTGATTCATTATTACCCTACACTATCCTGGGAACTTGCTCAGACCTAGCAAAAGCAAAACATCTAATATGTGCAAGTCCTTATACTAGATGTTTTCCTCAATGCTGACTTCTCAGTTTTGCTTTTTCAAATCATTTGAAAAACCATCCAGTTCCTAGGGTTAAGTAGTGACAATTCATAAGTAGTAGCTAAAAAGCAACAAAGCAGGACTTTATTCCTAAATCCATGCCTCCTGCCCCAAGTATGTGCCACTGCAATTCCCCAGAAAAAAAGTCTGATAATTGAGTGGAAAACAAACTATTTTAATTAGAGGTGGGGATGAGGAGAGTGGGGCTGAAGAGGTGGTGGCCCTGGGAGAGGGTCCCAAGGGGCAGAGGTTGGGGATGTCTCTGTAAATAGTGGCAGATCATGAATAGAGCCTCCACCAACTGGGGGCTCTTGGGTCCGGCCAAGCACCGGACTAAAACGTGGAAACTGGGCATTGACAAAGTACAGAGGGATATGGGCAATCCGGCCTGTGGACCAGCACTGCAAGAGTAAGGAAAAAAATATTAGGGCCTAGGTCCCAAGGCAGCCTCAGGGCAGAGCCACATAGCTCTCTATCCCAATCCCCAAAATCCCAGCAGCCTGACCCACTCACCACACTTAGCAGGGCCCCTTTGTTGAAGGAAGGATGGAAAGTGATGAGCTGGGCCTGGGCTCCTGGCTCACCCTGGATAATGCCACTAGGGGAAGTAGAGGAACAGGTGAGAGGCAACCGGGGGAAGTGTCTATAGTGGAATGTGGGTTTAGTGTGGGAAAGTGGCCAGGAACCCAGACCTAAAGCACTTACCAGGGAAGCAGCTCAAACACAGGGCTATTTCGAGTACGAAAAAGGAGGATGACTGGTTTCCCATCCTGTACCCGTGGGTTTCCTAGAAGAAATGGGTCCATTGTTGGAGTATAGTTCAGTAGCAGAGCTTGCCTAGCATGTGTGAGGTGCTGGGTTTGTTTCCCAGGACCACAAAAAAAGAAGTGGGTCCATGGATAGGGGGAACTCTTAAGTAGACAGTGGAGTTCAGTTCCAGGGCAGGGGCAGAGAACTCCAGGCTTGGAGACACTTGATTTGTGGGGAAAACTTTGTGACCTGAGCAAAGCCCTACCTCCTGGCCTCTCACCTTTCATAAGCACAGCCAGACGCTCCCCGCTGGGGTCCCAGACCATGGAGTGAGCCTCTCCCCCAAGCCTACAGGCCAGGACAGGAAGTTAGGAGTGTTCAGTGTGGCCCCTGCCACCTTCCTCCCACACTCAGCTCACCTCTCCTCACCATCTGGTGTCTGTATGGTTGTTTCAGACAAATCTGCCACAATTGTTGCTGACTTTGCACCTCCAACACACCCCTTTCCCTCACCTGTGGACAATGGGAAAGGTTCTGAGAAGTACAAAAAACACCCCTCCCATTGGTCCCCAGTCAGCTCATTAATACTTCTGAAGTCTAAGCTTCTATACTTCCCTTTATCCCTCACACTACCATTCTACAGGTTACTTCCTCCCTCTGATTGTCCCAGATAGTCTGTATTCTGAAGTGTTACCCTGACTCACCACAGCGTTCTGGGAATAACAAGGAGTAAATCAGTGGTTCCCCCAGTACAGTGAACAGCAGTCGTTTTCCATCTGGGCTCCAGCAGCCAGTCTAGGATCAGGAGGCAAAAGGCAGGGGAAGGGAGATCTATAGAGTGATGCAGGAAGGAAAGAAGTAGTGGAAGTAGGGAGCCAGGCTTGGGGAATCTGGGGCCTACTGGACATCCCACCTCCCTAGCTTCTGTGAATCACAGTCCCCTTACCTGACAGCGCCCTGACAGAGTGGGCCATCTCTCACAAGTCCACATCTGGGCCTCCCAGACTCTGAACCAGAGAGAGATAAATTATAGCTTAGGGCCTCCAGGTTCCAACACCTGGACCAACTTCCCTCTGGCAGTCCCAGGGTCAGATTCCAAGTACCAAGTGTCTTTCTCTAGGTCCTTGCCCTTCCCCTTCCCTTCCGCCTCATACCGAAAGACAGCTGAAGGAGTGGTAGCCAGGACTTTGCTGCCATCTGGGGACCACAACAAGTTGGTAACTCCACCTCCTCGAAACCATGGAAGTGGAACACAGATCTCTGTTGAAACATCCCATACCTAGGTCAGGGAGCAGGAGAGTGAGACAAAAGAAACTCAAGTACCCCATCAGCTTACAGTGGACTGCCTCTTAAATGTACAAAAAAACAGAAAGGGGAAGAAGCAGGAAAGGGACTGTTAAACATGAGAACATGGAAAGCAGTTTTAGATCTGAGGGGTGCCAGTGGTAAAGCTGCTTCCATGGCTAAGTTGAAGACTGGACTAGGACCCTACTCCTTCCCACATGATATTTTCCAACACCAGGAAAAGAACCCTTTTGCCTCAAGTCAGAAGGGAGGCTGAGATGGCATGAGCGGTAAAAGGCTGGGGATTTGGCTCAGTGGTACAGCATTTGCCTAGCATATGTAAGGCCCTAGGTTCCATCCTCAGTCTGATAAAAAAAAAAAAAGCAGGGGTTGGGTGGAGAATAGGAGCCAACTCACCAGGATTGCAGCATCCACAGGAGAGGCTGAGAGCAGACGCCCCCCACTGGGGGCCCAGGCCAAGCTGGTGACAGGTGTGTGTCCAGGATGAGACAATACCTGGGCACATCCAGAAGAAGGCCTGCCAAAACAGAAGGTATGGAGTCAGAAGATAGGAAGAAAGTCCCATGATTCCATTTCCTTGATTTTTCTAACACCTACCAATTTCAATAGAACCTCTGAGCTCAAATCTAGGCTGGGAAAAGGACAAAGCATCATGAAAGTTAAAGGGAAAAAAAGGCAAAGGAAGGAAGGAAATCATCACCAGTACAGGTGATGCACAATGTCAAGGCCAGGGTGAAAAGAAGTAAGCTTTCACTCCCAACCTCCAGGAGACAACTTCTGACCTTAAAGTCAGATAGAGCTACCCTAGGGAGTGGCATGCTCCCCACTAAAAGACAGCCCTATCCCCACAGGCCATCCAGCCCAGGGTTAGGATCATTGATGACATTATCTCAAGGTCCCAACACTTCTCTTAGAATTACCTCCCAATCTCCAAAGATCCCAAACTGCCTTTCTGCCTATCCTTGCCAGGATGTCTCCCACCTCTGTGCACCATGATTATTTCTGCTGGAAAATAACTGAGGGCACCTGCTGTCCTTTTTTTTTTTTTTTTTTTTTTTGGTACTATGAATTAAACCCAAGGACTCTCTATCACTCAACCACATACCCAGCTCTTTTTTATTTTTCATTTGAGATAGTGTCACGAAGTTGCTGAGGATAGCTTCAAACTTGCAATTCTCTTGCCTTAGTCTCCCTAGCTGCTGGGATTACAGGCGTGATTTCCATCATTCATCTTTGTATTTCCAGAGCCATGTACTCAACCTGACAGGTACAGGCTACTACCTGAATACCACCCTTTCCACCTTTAATCCCAATGAGGTCATAGTCCACTGATGTACAATTATTTTCTTTTTTTTTTTTTTTTTTGGGTGCTGGGGATCAAACCCAGGGCCTTGTGCTTGCGAGACAAGCACTCTACCGACTGAGCTATCTCCCCAGCCCCTGTACAATTATTTTCAACTTTAAAATAAGTCATAGCTGGGTGTGATAGTGCACACTTATAATCCCAGCAGCTTGGGAGGCTGCTATAGGAGGACTGCAAATTCGAGGCCAGCCTAAGCAATTTAGTCTGGCCCTAAGTCACTTTGCAGGAACATATCTCAAAAGTAAAAAGGGCTGGGGATATGGCTCAGTAGTAAAGCCCCTGTAGGTTCAATTCCTTGTACCAAAGACGTAAAATAAGGCACAACAGCCAGGCACAGTGGCACATGCCTATTATCCCAGCGATTCAGGAGGCTGGGATTTTACCACTGAAGGATTGCAAGTTCAAGGCCAGCCTCAGCAAATTAACAACACCCTGTCTTGAAATTGGAAAAAAAAAAAGGGGTGGGGGGGCTGCTGGGGACTTAGCTCAGTGGTGAAAGAACCCAAGTTCAATCCCCAATACAAAAAAATAAATATTTCAGAGTTATCTTTTCTAATCAGTTTATAGAGCTTTATCTCATTATTTGCAGTGGTTCTGCTTTATACATCAACTATAATTTGTTTAGATGTGTTTCTACAAATGGACATTTCATTGTTTGGAACTTTTTATTATTATAAACAATGCTATAAAATATTTTCTCAGTCCAGCCTACAGCAGTGGTGCAAACCTGTAATCTCAGCTACTTGGGAGACTGAGACAAGGAGGATTGCAAATTCAAGGCCAGCCTCAGCAACTTAGTGAGACCCTGTCTCAAAATAAAAAATAAAAAGGGAAGGGGTAGTAACTCAGTGATAGAGCATGCCTGGGTTCCATCACCAGTACCACAAAAAAATTTTTTTCTACATCCACATCTCTTGTATTCATGTCATTTGTGTAGAATTGAGTATTAAACTGGAATTCAGGGGATTAAAAAAAGGTTACAACTTTTAAAAAATAATTATGCCAACAATTATTTTCTGAAAAGTTTGTAATACAACATATGCTATCACCAATTGTACACAAGAGTATCTATTTTCCTAGTCTTGCTAGAACTGGATATGATCAAAAATTCTTATTTTTTCTTTTCTTTTCTTTCTTGAGATTGAGTCTTGCTAAACTGTCCAGGTTAGGGCTGGGGATGTAGCTCAATGGTGGCACATTTGCCTAGCATGCATGAGGCCCTGGGTTCAATCCCCAGCATTATTAGGAAAAAAAAAAAAAAATTTTTTTTGCCCAGATTAGACTTGAACTCAAGATCCTCTTGCCTCAATCTCCTGAGTGCAATCACATGCCATGCAAGCATTTGTGACAGGGTTAAACTTCCTTTTTTTTTTTTTTTTGGTACCAGGATCACTGAGCCACATCCCCAGTCCTATTTTGTACTTTATTTAGAGGCAGGGTCTCACTGAGTTGCTTAGCGCCTTGCTAAATTGCTGAGGCTGGCTTTGAACTCATGATCCTCCTGCCTCAGCCTCCTGAGCCACTGGGATTACAGGCGGGTGCCACCATACCCGGATAAACGTCTTAATTATATGTTTTAAAAACATTTTTTAGTTGTCCATGGATCTTTATTTATTTTTATGTGGTGCTGAGGATCAAGCCCAGTGCTTCATACGTGGTAGGCAAGTGCTCTACCACTGAGCTATAACTTCAACCCTTAATTGTATTTTAATTAACTGATTGATTGGTACTGGGGATTGAACCCAGGGGCAATCTAACACTCAGTCATATCCCAGCCCTTTTTTTAAAATATTGAGACAGGGTCTCACTAAGTAGCCTACCCTGGGCAAAGCCTCCTGCCTCAGCCTTCCAAGTCACTGGGATTACGGGCATGCGCCACCGTGGCCAGTTCAGGTCATTTTTTAAAATCTTAAAATTTTATTGCAATGAAAAGCCAACTTTATCATGCATTAAATTTCCATATATCCTAAAATTTGTTCCTGAATGTTATATGTTATTCTGTTACATCAATCTATTCTTCTTCTTGAGCACTGGGGATTGAATCCAGAGTTTCATGCATGCTAGGCAAGTGCTCTACCACTGAGCTATACTCCCAGTCCTTGTTTTTCTATATGCCAATAACTTTCTCTTTAATACCTGGTATGGCGAGTCGCCCTCACTATTTTAACTTTTTGAAAATTTCATGGTAATCCTTTCACATTTATTCTTTAAGAACTCTAATTATCATTTTGTCCAGTTCACAAAAACAAAGATCCAGCAGAATTCTAATTGGAAGTATACTAAATATGCCAGGCACAGGGGCATACACCAGTAATCCCAATAATTATGGAAGGAGGTTGAGGCAGAAGGATCTCAACTTTGAAGCCAACCTCAGCAACTTAGTAAGACCCTTTCTCAAAATAAAAAATAAGGACTAGGGATGTAGCTCAATGGTATAGCACTTACCTGGAATGTGCAAGTGCTGGATTCAATCACCAGCACTGCAAAAAATAAAAGTAAATAAATAAATAGTAAAAATAAAATTTTCAAAAATAAAAAGGACTGGGGATGTAGCTCAGTGGTAAAGCACCTCTGGGTTCAATTCCCAGTACAAAAACAAAAAACAAACAAACAAAAAATTATGTTAAAACATTTTCTCTCGGGGCTGGGGATATAGCTCAGTTGGTAGAGTGCTTGCCAAGGCCCTGGGTTCAATCCCCAGCACTGCAAAAAAAAAAAAAAAAAAAAAATTTCTCTCTTGATCACGAATTCAAAGCCAACCTCAGAAACTTAGCAAGACACTAAGCAACTCAGAGAGACCCTGTCTCTAAAAATAAAACCCTTTTAAAAAAGGGTTGGGGGCTGGGGATATAGCTCAGTTGATAGAGTGCCTGCCTCGTATGCACAAGGCCCTGGGTTCAATCCCCAGAACCACCACCAAAAAAAAAAAAAAAAGGGTTGGGATGTAGCTCAATGGTTAAGTATCCCTGGGTTCAATTCCCAGTACCAAAAAAAAAAGTGTCAACCTCTCTTGTATTACCAATTGTCAGGTTGTGGGCTGGGGATGTAGCTCAGAGGTAGAACATTTGCCTAGTATGTGCAAGGCTCTGGGTTCAAAACCCAGCATTGAAAGAAAAAAAAAAAAAAATCCAACCTGTTGTCAGGTAGGTAATAGAATCACATTAGTTTCAAAAAAATTAGTCAGGGGGCTGGAGTTGTGACTCAATGGTAGACTGTTTGCCTAGCACGTGTGAGGCACTGGGTTTGATCCTTAGCACCACATAAAAAGGAAAAAAAAAAACCAGCAAACTGGATGTGCTTGAGATATGATGAACTTTAAAAAAAAAATAGGCTGGATCCTGCAACTTTATTAGAAAGATGGCATTAACAGAAAAACTGGTGAATCAAATAATGTCTGGACTTTGGTTAATAACAATGTACAGGGGCTGGGGAGATAGCTCAGTCAGTAGCGTGCTTGCCTTGTAAGCACAAGGCCGTGGGTTTGATCCCCAGCACCACAAAAAAAAAAAAAAAAAAAAAAAAAATGTACATATATCAGTTGCCTGGGATTTTTTTTCCTTCCCACATTTTTTATTGGTGCATTATAGCTGTATACACTGATGGGATTTGTTACATATTCATAAATACACACAAGTTTCTTAGGGTTTTTTTGTTTTATTTTTTTTTCTAGTTGTAGATGGACACAATACCTTTATTTATTTATGTGGTGCTGAGGATTGAACCCAGTGCCCCATGCATGCAAGGCAAATGTTCTACCACTGAGCCACAACCCCAGTCCCAATTTCTTAGTTTTGACAAATGTAACATAATAACATAAGATGTTATCAATGAAACTGGAACCAGTGGTACACTGGTGGTACACTGTTGGTACATGCCTGTAATCCCAGTGTTTCTAGAGGCTCAGGCAGGAGGATTCCAAGTTCCAGGCCAGCCTCAGCAATTTAGTGAGACCCTCAGCAAATTAGCGAGATGCTGTCTCAAAATAAAAAAGACTTTTTAAATGGCCAAGTGCATAGCTCAATGGTAAAGTACCCTGAGTTCAATCCCCAGTACCACATGCACATATACAATCAAATTTTCCAAAATTTTCTTTGATGTAGAATAGTTCAAATAACAGAGATTATCTATTCTTGGGACAATTCGATATAACTTTCATAAAACCATCTCAGTATAGCATCTTTTTTAGTGGTAAATTTCATCCTTTTCTTCTACAATTAACTTTGGTAACATATTTTATTAGAAATAAAACACTTATATTTTTCCAATGTTGGTCTTAATAGGTACAAGACATTTTCATAAATTTTTTCTTCCATATCTGTTTTTTCTCCCTCTTTGTTTGTCTATTTATTTGTTTATTTGGTATTGGGAAATGAACCCAGGGGTGCTTAACCACTGAATTACATCCCCAGTCAGACCATTCTATTTTGAGACAGGGCCTCACTGAATTGCTAAGGCTGACTTTAAACTTGCAATCCTCCTGCCTCAGACTCCCAAGTTGCTGGGATTACAGGAATGCACCATATTGCTCAGTTCGCTCTTTTTTTTTTTTTTTTTTTTTTTTTTTTTTTGACAGGGTCTTGTCTTGTTATATTGCCCAAGCTAATTTCAAACTTCTGGACTCCCACCTCAGCCTATTCAATAGCCGAGACTACAGGTATACACCAATTTTGAAAATAGCGTACTTTGATTTTCTTTTATTAATTAACCTGGTCAAAGGTTTTTTTCTTTAATCATAATTTAAAAAAAAAAAAGCTTTTGGGAGCTGGAGTTGTGGTCAGTGGTACTGCTTGCCTGGCATGTGTGAGGCCCTGGGTTTGATACTTAGTGCCACATATAAGTAAAAGAAATAAAAGATGCATTGACAATTAAAAACTATTTAAAAAAATTTTTTTGGTTTTATTTTTAGTTAGTTTTCATGAGGATTCTAGTTCCAAATGTGACTGGTTTCTATACTTATCAGTACTCATTCTCTTCCACTTTCCTTTAAACATGTATCTGAACAGTACTTTGGAAGAGATGGTCTTTCCATTCCATGACCCATATATATATTCTTCTCATATAATCTCAGAACCCCTAGTTCTGTCCCTTACTCTAGATTACAGAATCCTAGCATACCCTGACCTTAAATCTGCTTCTTCTATCAAACCCCAGAGAAGTACTTTGAGGACAAAGAACTTCTAAAACTCACCACCCACCAGCCCTGGGATGGCCAAATTAAGACAGATTGCCAAAGCAGGCTGCCAGGACTCACCGGGTAGACAAGGAAGTGGGGTCCAGAGTCCATATGAGAATACAGCTCTGACAGGCCACAGCCAAGACAGAGGCACTGAGGGGCTTCCAGGCCAGAGCTGCCACATTTCGTTGTAGTCGATGCTTCAGGGAGGGAATTATAGTGCTGAAGTGAAGAAGTAGGGGATTGAATCAAAGCAGGGACATTAATACTCAGGAGACCTGAGTGCAGTTTAGGAGGGAAAATCACAGAGGAAAGCTAATCCATCCAGGACCCAGAAGTATTAGGGATATTGTGGGACAGAGGGATAAGATAAAAGTTAGGTCTAGAAAAAGGGCACATCTAGTTATGAAACATCCTGGAACCCAGTTCTGGAAGGAACCCTGTGGACCAGGCTCAAAAACTGCAGGACTCCCCTGGGACCAAGGCTGGAAAGAAGGGGAGAGTGACAAGTCAGAGCTAGTCTCATACACCTACATATACCTGTTGGCATTATACACACGAATGGTGTCATCCTGCAGGGCCACTGCAAACTTGTTGGTGTGAGGGTGCCATGCAAAGACCCTCAAGCAGCAGTTGGACCTGGGTAGAAGTGAGAACAGTTGAAATCTGTTCTTCCCACACCCCAGCCCAGCAGCTCAGATTCCCTTCCATGTGAAGAGATGGTTGTTCTTTACTTTTTTTTTATTCCCTCTTTTGGAGGAAGAAAGAGTAAAAATGTGGTGAAGTCACAAGAAGAATGGAAGGAGTCTCCACCTTGACTTCCCTATCTCCAAAAGAAGTTCCAAGGTTCAGCACCTCCTCTCACAAGGGCCCAGAGCTTGTGTACTCACCAATTTGTGACCTGGGCAAATTCAGCAATCAAATCTTCACTCCTGAGCTGTAAGAACAAAGCAGAGAGACGAAAGGAGACTGGGACAAAAGGAGTCATCCCACAGGGTAAATGAACCGCTTCTTCCCTCTGAAGTGATCCCACCCAAAGAATAGGAAAGGGGTGGTGAAGGAATGGTGCCCAGGGAGGGCCAGAAGGAAGTCAAACTTACAGACAGGTGAGGGAACAGGGACCCATGGAGGGAGGAGGCCCATCGACAGAGTGCCAGGGCACAGCTGGATGCAGTCTTCACCCATTCAAAAACTGTGGGGTTGAGAAACAACTCTGATAACACATTCACAGGGCACTTACTAGGCTGTACTCTCTTAGGTGAGAACAAGCAAGGACAAGCACACCCCAGGTCCATCTACCCAGTACTCCAGACACCTCCCTCTGAACACCTATTCTGGGTTATGTGGGTAGTAGTAAGGAGAAAAGATGACAGGAAAAATGGGGCTAACAGGAAAAAGGCTGGGCAAATGGGTACTGGGGTGAGTTCAAGAAGAATATGAGGGCTGGGGAGATAGCTCAGTCGGTAGAGTGCTTGCCTTGCAAGCACAAGGCCCTGGGTTCGATCCCCAGCACCCCCCCCCCCAAAAAAAAAAAGGCATGATTCACATCATGTTCAACCACAAGAATGGGACCTAATTAGAATAAGTTATACTCCATGTATGTATAATATGTCAAAATATACTCTACAGTCAACTATATCTAAAATGGACAAAATTAAAAAAGAAAAAAACATGATTCATAAAAGGAAAATTAATAAAATTAATAACTTGACTTTATCAAAAAAATTTAAAAAAAAAAAACTTTAAAAAAAAGAAGAATATGAGGAGATAGGCTGATTGGAGATACCAACCACAAAACTAGAGGAAGCTGGAGGGACACTTACCTTCTTCCTCTGAGTTTGCAATTTCATTCAGCACCCCAAAAAGGCCCACATCACGCCTGATGAGAAAGGAAACCATGAATCAGATTACTCTGATCCCAAGACCCCTCCATGAGTTTCGTTCATTCACTAAACATGTATTAAAAGGAAGGGCCGGGGCTGGTTTGTGGCTCAGTGGTAGAGAATTTGCCTGGCATGTGTGAGGCCCTGGGTTCAATCCTCAGTACCACATAAAAATAAATAAAATAAAGGTATTGTGTCCATCTACAAGTACAAAAATAATATTAAAAAAAAAAGGAAGGGCACTCATATTGAGTGCCAACTACGTACCAGGTGCTTTGTTTTGTCCTTTCATTTACCTATCACACTAATCTTCTAAATAGTATTTTTCCCATATACAGATGAGGCAGCTAAAGTTCAGGGATCTTTGGGGCTTTCTAAGCAAGTCAAGAAGTCTGGATTTGCTCTCATACAGTGAAAGAGAACCCCTGGAGGGGTCTGAAGCTAAGGAATAAACTGATCCATTAGCAATTTCAGAAAGATTAGTGTGGAAAGATATTAGAAGGAACCAGAATGGAGAAAAAGGAATCTCTTATGAAGCTACTTCAGGACTTTTCCAAAACAAAGATGAAGTGGCCTGAACCAGTAGGGATGCAGAAAAGGGGACAGATTTGACAGACTTAGAAAATAGAATACAGAAAATCTGAGAAATCATTAGGCATAGTAAGGGAAAGATAACTCAACAGCAATACCAAGCAGTAATTACAACAGTTAATATATTTATAATGTGCTTCATGTGATCTCCTTTGGCCATTATCAGAACCCTACAAAATAGGTATTGTAAATACTGAACTTTTAGACAAGCAAAAAAATTAGTAAAAGAGACTAATATGATCAAGGTGGCAGACAACAACACATGCCTATAATCCCAGCCATTCGAGAGGCTGAGGCTAGAAGATCGTAAGTTCAAGGCCATCCTCAACAATTTAGGAGACCTTGACTCAAAACAAAAAGGGCTGGGGATCTAGCTCAGTGGTAGAGAGACCCTGGGTTCAATCCCACTATAAGGGATGGGGGAGACAAATGATCAAGGTGACATAAGTGGGAATTGGAAGAATAAGGATTCAACTGTCTATTTACCCCAGAAACTATCTTCAAATCTTCTGCTCCTAAATAAGTAATATGGTCATTCCTTGAAATAAAAACCCCAGGGAAGAAGCATGATTGAAGAGCAAAATGGAGACCCTGAATTTAAACATGCAACATCTATGGAGTATCTAAATGGGACTATTTGGCAAACAAGTGAACACCCAGCTGTGCTCATCAATTTGAAGTCCAGTCCCAGGAACATCAACATTTTTTGTGTTTTTTGTTTGTTTGTTTGGTTTTTTTGGCGGTGCTGGGGATTGAACCCAGGGCCTTGTGCTTGCAAGGCAAGCACTCTACCAACTGAGCTATATCCCCAGTCCAACATCAACATTTAAGGGACATCAGGAAGTGAAGAAAACAAAAAAGAATGAGAAGCAAAACCAGAGAGGCAGAAGCCAAAAAAGAGCCTGGGAGCAAATGGCTCAGTGAATTGATGTTCAACTTCACTTACACAAAGAGACATGCAAATTAAACTGCAATACCAAATATCACAGTTTAATAACACATAGGTAGGGAATCAGGCACTCATATGCTGTTCCCAGAACCACACATGTATACATTTTTTTTTTTTTTTTTTTTTTTTTTTTTGCGGTACTGGGGATCGAACTCAAGGCCTTGTGCTTGTGAGGCAAGCACTCTACCAGCTGCGTTATTTCCCCAGCCCTGTATACAATTTTGATAGAGGACTATTCAGTAGATAATAGCTTACAAAATAAATAAATGACTATAACTCTGGAACCCAGCAACTTAATTTCTAGGATTTTTCCCTGCAGATGATAATAGTAACGATGATGATGATGATGACAGCTAATCCTTAAAGGGATTAATATGTATTAGGCCTTGTTCTGTAAGTACTTTACATCTGTTAACTTATTTAATCACCACTACAACCTTGGTAAGACAAGTTCCATTTCATAAATTAGGAAAATGAAGAACAGAGTAATGAAGTAACTTGCCCAAGGCCACACAGCTAAACAACAGCACAGTCAGAAACTGAACCCAGGTTGTGTGGCTCCACTCCTACATATGCAAAATGAATGACCTATGTATAAAATGAATCAATACAACCTTATATCTAACCTTGCTGAGCTTCAGATAAAAGCTCAAAAGTGACAATAACATGAGGGGGAAGAAGAGAGCAGGTTCACATAAACCATAAAGCAAAGCAAGTCAACAGAGGTGAAATGGAACCACTGTCACACAACCTTGTGTTTCACAATTAATGACCAATAATTTGATATGATTTGATATACAAACCAGGCACAGTGGCACATGCCTGTAGTCCAAGTGACTCCAGAAGCTGAGGCAGGAGGCTGAACCAGGAGCATCACAAGTGTGAGATCAGCCTCAGCAACTTACCAAGACACTGTCTCGAAATTGAGAATAAAGGGGCTGCGGTTGTGGCTCAATGGTAGAGGGCTTGCCTAGCATGTGTGAGGCCCTGGGTTTGATTCTCAGCACTACATATAAATAAATGAATAAAATAAAGGTCTATCAACATCTTAAAAAATTGAAAATAAAAAGGGCTAAGGGTGTAGCTCAGTGGTAAAGCACTCCTGGGTTCATTCCCCAGTACCCCCCTCAAAAAAAATTTTTTTTTGATAGACAGCTCTCATGGAGAGTCTAAATAAAACTGCCTTTTGAAGAGGAGCTCAAGGAAAAGGAGTAGTAACCTCAGTTTCTCCAGGATCTTTAGACCATGGTCCAAGTAACCCATTGCCATGCCTCACCAAATGTTGATACACCTCTTCCACACTTGTTCCCGGTGATGGATGAAGGCAGCTCTTGTGCCTTGGTCCAGCCTCCCAGGGGTCTTTAGTAGCTCCTTGTTCGGTTGTAGGATAGGAAGATCGATCCACTATAGCCCGGAAGTGAGGGGTTTGACAGTGAGTCAGACTCTTCCCCAGATCTTTGCTGAACTCCCTGTCATCTCCAACCCATGGCTGAGCTAAGCACGAGAGCCTCCAGAGATCTGCTTCCCATTTGCACAAAGTAAATATTTGTGAGAGAGAAGCAAATCTTAGCTCCCTTATCTGTAAAACTATAAGACTTTTTCACAGGGTTCATTTTAGAAAATACCTGACTCAAAACCTCCGTCTTACTTAACAAACACTCGATAAACATCAGTTTCCCTTTCTTTTCCTTCCAAGGAACTCCGCTTAAAAAAAAAAAAAAAAAAAGTTCCGGAGTAAGCTTTCCCAGTTCTCCCAGACACTATCCTCTATTTTTTTTAAAATAGTTCTGCACCCTCACACGTCCTAGATCCATCCTCTTTTTCCCCAACCCCTCTAACGCCACCCACAACTCCTTGGCATCTCTTATAAGCCAATATGAGCTCTAAAATACACTGCCGTCCTACAACTCTCCGGTGCGACCAGGCTGTTTCCTGACCCGATCCCCCGCCACAAGCCCTCGGGTCCCCAACTTCTCCCTGCTCCGCCCCCAAGCCTGTGGGTCAGGTCCCTCTACGCCTAGGCTACCTGGC
Source organism: Sciurus carolinensis (assembly GCF_902686445.1). Taxonomy (NCBI): domain Eukaryota; kingdom Metazoa; phylum Chordata; class Mammalia; order Rodentia; family Sciuridae; genus Sciurus; species Sciurus carolinensis. The sequence goes on from NC_062216.1 coordinate 113,335,473, forward strand.
CCCGGAAGTCGGAAGGCGGGCTCTCATAGTCATTGCCTGTCACCAGCTCGTTATTGTGCTCATATTGGGTGACTTGACCCCGAGGCGGCGGCGGGGGAAACAATCCCAGGGAGCACATCTTGCCAGTCTGGAGGACGTCAAGAGTAGGGAAGCTCTGGACAAGTAACTGCACAGACCGCGGTCCTCCGAGTCAGTTCCCGGGTTAGATTCGTATGTGGACGGATAGTCGCACAGGACAAACCACGACGCGAAGCTCAACGGAAGTGTAGTGAAGAGTAACATAGAGAAGGCCCAGTTAGCGGTCTCAGCCAGACTTCCGGAGCTTTCTCGCGCGCCTCCTGGCGGCCGGAGGGGTGGCAGCGCGCACATAGTTCGTAGGGCGAACCTTCAAGGACCCAAGTGGTTTTGTTATTTTTTTGTTTCCCGTTAGTCTACTGTTTTTTTCCATCTCCGAATTCCCCAAGTCTCCCACCCACTCACTCAGCGCTGAGAAAGCCCAAAATAAGCCATGTACAGGGAAGTACCTAATTAAACCCTCCCAGGCCTGTGGATCGTCCAGACACAAATACAGACCATGTCACAGGCAACTGGCTAGAGAGATCAGGGAAAGTCTCCAGATGGAAGAAAAGTCAGGGAAGACCTCAGGAGATAGGCACAGTGCTGTGCCCCCCAGTGCTGTGCTCACTGGAACCCAGGATCCAGAGGGTTAAGTAGGTGGGGACACCTGGATAACAAAAATTACCATAAGCACTTTTACAATCCTTACAGCCTCAAGAGGTGCGCTTTTATACCACCAAGAGAAAAGTGAACCACAGAGAGATTGAACCTAGATGTACACAAACCAGGCACTCGGATTTAAGAATGAAAGTGAAGCCAGGCACGGTAGTGCATGCCTGTAATCCCCGCGACTCGGGAGGCTGAGGCAGGAGGATTGCAAATTCAAAGCCGGCCTTAGCAATTTAGCAAAGCCCTAAGAAATTTAGTGAGACCCTGTCTCAAAATGAAAATAAATGGCGCTGGGGATGTGGCTTAGTGGTTAAGCACCCCTGGGTTCAATCCCTGGTACCAAAAATAAAAGGGCCGGTGATATAGCCCAGTGGCAAAGCACCCTGAGTTCAACCAAGAGTACCAAAAAAAAAAAAAAAAAAAAAAAGGTGAGCCAGTTGGTTGTGGTGGTGCAGGACTGTAATCCCAGCAACTTGGGAGACTGAGGCAGGGGCAGGAGAGCAAATTCAAGGGCAAACTCTGCAATTTAGGGAGACCATGTCTCAAAACAGAAAACAAAACGCTGAAGCTGAATCTCAGTGGTAGAGCACCCCTGGGTTCACTCCCAAGTACCCCCCCCCAAAAAAAAAGATGAAAAATAAAATGAAATTGAGGGACTAGAGGTGTAGATCAGTAGTAAAGTACTTGCCTAACATGTGCCAAAAGCAGGGTTCCAACCACAGCACTAAAAAAAATTAAAATGAGATTGAGTTTATTCTAATTCAAAAAACTGGAACTAGAACTGGACTCTAAAGTAGAATGGGAGCTCCTCACCTTGCAGCTGAGTGACAGAAAAAGTCATTGCATATTTTATATGTTCTACTTTGTTGTGCATGACAGTAGAATGCATTTGTAGATTTTGATAGAATCATTGAATTTTTTGAGCCTCAGTTTCTACATGTCCTAATTATTTCACAATGGAAATAAAGCTATTTAGTAAGTTGTAAAGTGGTAGACAAATGTCAGGTTATTAGCCATAACTCTGCCATCAGCTAGTGACCCTGGGCATTTATTCATTCATTTAACACCCTCCCCAAACCCCCCACCCCTGTGCTGGGAATGGAACTCAGGGTCTAACACTGGCTAAGTGCAAACTCTATCACTTAGCTACACCCCCATCCTCTAAAATAAATATTAAGAAATGCAGAGATGTAGCCATATATGGTGGCATTTGCCTTTAATTCCAGCTATTCAGGAGGCCGAGGCAGAAGGATTTCAAGTTTGAGGCCAGCCTGGGCAAACTTTTAGTGAGATCTTGTCTCAAAATAGGAAATTAAAAGAGTCAGGGATGTATCAAAATCCATAATAATATTTTTTAAAATAAAATTAAAGGGTCAGGGATTTAGCTCAGTGGTAAAATATCCCTGGGCTCAATCCCCAATATTGGAGTGGGGGGATAAAAAGAAATTCAAATTGCTTTGAAGCCTAGTCCCCACACTCAAGAGCTGTCAGTCTCATTAAAGAACCAAGGAGACATTCTAGTTCTTTCGTTCTTGGATTCTGTGTCTTCTCTTCTTTCTACCTGAAAAATTCTCTCCAAAAGAGTTCTTTCCAATTAAAAAAAAAAAAAAAGGCTTCAGAAGGTTCCTGAAAAGGCACCTCACCTGAGAAAAGGCAGGTGACTCACCTCTAATCTAGTACTTCTCAAATGTTTTGTTTTATTTTCCTTTTTGTGGTACTGGGGATTAAACCCAGGGGCAATCTACCACTGACCTATATCCTATATTCCCAGCCCATTTATTTTATTTATTTATTTATTTATTTTTAAGGCAGGGTCTTGCTTAATTGCGCAGGCTGGACTTGAATTTTCGATCTTGCTTCAGCTTCCTGAGTAGCTGGGATTACAGACACGCACTATATATGAAGCATGACTGGTACTTCTCAAATGTTAAGGAACATAGAAATCACCTGGGAATTCTTTAAAATCATGGGTTCTGGGGTGGCACTCAGAGGTTGTAGTTCACAAAACCCCCAAGTGATACTTTACAGACCACATTTTAAGTGGCCAGATTCTAAACCTTTCCCAGAACCTACAGGCACTCTACCAGTGAACTACATTCTCAACCCTTTTTGAAATTTTATTCTGAGATGCATGTAATCCCAGGGACTGGGAGGCTAAAGTAGGAGTATCACAAATCTGAGACCATCATAGGTAATTTGGGAAGATCCTGTTTTAAAATTAAGGGGAAAGGGATGGGGATGTAGCTTAGTTGGTAGAGTGCTTACCTTGTAAGCACAAGGCCCTGGGTTCAATCCCTAGCACTGAAAAAAAAAAAAAAAAAAAAAAAAAAAAAAAAAATTAAGGGGAAAAAAATGGAGAGGGTACTGGGAATTACCACAGAGCTACACCCCCACCCCATCTTTTCTTAGTTAATGAATTTATTTATTTATTTATTTATTTGTTTATTTATTTATTTATGTGTTTATTGATTTGATTTTGAGACAAGGGTTTTCTAAATTGTCCAGGCTGGCCTTGACTTGGGATCCTCTTGTCTGAGCCTCCAAGTAGTTGAGATAACAGGCATGTACCGCCAGGCACATCTAGGTTTGTTCACTATCACCTGAGGAGTCACATAAAGCTTAAAGCGTGCTGGTGCCGTGGTCGCAGGCCTGTAATCCCAGTCGCTTGGGAGGCGGAGGCAGGAGGATCACAAGTTTGAAGCCAGCCTCAGAAATTTAGCGAGGCCTTAAGCAACTTAGGACACCCTGTCTCAAAATAGAAAACAAAACAAAAGGGCTAGCCGGGCAAGGTGGCGCATGCCTGCAATTCCAGCGGTCCCAGCAGCAGTTGGGTAGGCTGACCTGAGGCCGGAGGATCATGAGTTCAAAGCCAGCCTTAGCAACTCAGTGAGACCCTGTCTCTAGATAAAATATAAAAATCGGGCAGGGGATGTGCCTCGGTGTTTAAGCATCCCTGGGTTCAATCCCTGAATTTAAAGCACATCAGGAACAAAATGGGGATATGTACCCTTGGAGAGCCTGGTTGGAAAATCTCTCTTCAAGTCAGCTAGAAGGAAAAGAGGGAGTCAATGACGCTGACAGACTAGTGGAGAGCGCTGAGGACCTGCCGGCAAAGTTTCTTTTGAATCTGGATCATAACACCATTTATCCCCAGACACCCCCAAGAAATTACTCCCGCTTGCAATTTCCACCACCCTTCGATGAAGACCAACGGGTTATGTCATAATTACCGGTTAGATGTCTGCCTCTTATCCTGCAATGTGAAGTGGGGTAAGGAGCAGTGATATTTTGCCCCCCGACACTGCCCGGGTCTGGTCCAAGTACCGTCCCCTCCAGTATAATGCTTATTTTACATTTGTTGAATTTTTTTCACAATTTGTGCGTTCTAGGGAGGTCAAAGTCCGGGTCTAGCGTCCTCCCTTACTATCTTCACCAGGGGGCGCGACGGCCCGGCGACACAGCGACTGTGACCCGCCGCCCCAGTTCTCTAAGGGCTTAGCGGGCGGTCTCCGCCGCTCCTCCCAACGATCTGGGCGGGAAACCGAGGCAGCGCGGAAGCTGCTGCCCGAGACTTCTAAATGGGGCCCCCCACTTTGGGAGGCATCGCCGGAGCCTGGGTTGCCTGGAGCTTGGCTCGCCGGAGCCGGGCGCCCGGAGCCGGGGCCGGTAACCAGGCGCACATGGCCCGCCCGGCCCTGTTTGTCCTGGCAGTGCGCCGCCGCTATTTGAGGCGGTTTTTATCTCCCAGAAACCAGCAAAACCCCAAGCGGAGTCTAGGGAAGATGAAAGGAGCCGAGGGGCCGGGGAGGGGAGGACCGCGAGGCTGCGGCGGGCAGGAGCTGGCACCGGACAGGCGGAGACCGGGAGGCGAGAGGGCCAGACCCTGGGGGGTCCTGAGGAGCCTGCCTTCCCGAGGTGGGGGTGGGGACTTGGGGGTCCGCTCCGGACCGCTCGCTCAGACCAGCTCCGAGGCGCCCCCCGCCCCTCATCCTCTCCAGCCTCCTCTCCCGGATCTCGCTTCCGCCACAGCCCCCAGCCCACTAAAGAAATCCTCGGAACTCGGATTTCTTCAAAGCGACTTTGAAGCTGCGCGCCCCGCCAGAGGGCAGGAGATTTCGCACCTGGGCGGGGGCAGGAACGGCGGCAGGCTGGGGAGGGGGCTCGTAACCCGAGCCCGCCCTGCTCGCCGCCTAGGACAGCCGACTCCCTCCCACCGGTTCCTGCGCGGCTCGGGACCCGGCAGGGTGGTCAGTCCGTTGGAGGGCGCAGGCGGGAGGCAGGCCCCGGCCTGGGGGAGCGCCCAGTGGGGACGCTCTGGGGGGCGGGGGCCGCACAAAGCCCTATTGTGGCTTGGGGATGGCCGCCACAGAGTGGCTTTTGTTTCTCCGCTAACTCCGTGGCGGGCACGACTGATTGCAGGCTCAGGGCAGGGGGCGGGTTACGTGCCAGCGGGGTCCGCCCGCCGGGAGCCTCAGCTTGGCGAGGCTGGGGCGGCGTGCTAGTCCGCTTTGCGACTGGGGTCCCCGGGCCGGGTCACCGCTCTGTCCAAGGTCGGTGGCATAGTGTGAGAATAGGGCCCTGGAAGAAACCACCTCCGCCTTCCCCACTCTGCGGACAGTTACCGGGCGGTTGAAAACAACTCCGCTTGGAGTGCATGGCAGACAAAGTGTGTTACTGCGAACATAAAATGCAAATGTGCATGATTGAATATCGCGCATACAGTCCCTGACTTTGCTAAGGAAAAACTGTGTCCTACCCTTCGCCCTTCTCTTCCCCTTTTTTCACCAGGACACAATTCCAAATCGAAATTTTATTAAATTAAAAAAAAAAAAAAAAAAAAGACTCCACAAGGGGATGATTCTTTGCCTTCCACAATGTTACCCTCTCCCCAAGTTCCAGCAGCTTTACCCTTTAACCTGGGGACTTAAGGGAACAGGGTACAGAAAAGGAGGATCCAAAGTCTCAGGAAAAGTATTCAAAGGCACTAAGCGGCTTTAAAAGTCATTGGAGGTGGAGTTGGAAGTCCCAGGTTGGGGGCCTGTGAATGCACCCCAAAATCAGTTTGGGGACCTCTTTCCTCCTAAGCTCTATGAATTCTTTCTCATGGCTTCTAGGCACCAGGCCTAGCACAGTGCCTTGCAGAGGATAGGCACTCAATAAATACTTGATTTATTTAAGTCTGATCCCAGAGAAAGACTCCCCCACCCATTGTTCAGGAGAAACACCTCCAAATCAATGTCCTCCTGTTAGGTGGGCTTCCCCAAAGAGCATGTTTAAGATGGCAGCTGTAAGCTCTCTATAACCATGACTACAGGGAATTAGCCTGATGAGATCATGGTGTCTAAGAGGAGGGGCAGTGGAAGAACCTGCTCTGGGGGAGCTGGGATACATTCCAGTCCTTCTCCCCTCCATAGGACTTGAGGTTTCACAGCTTCTGACTGGGGCTGGGAATACTAGGGATCTCCTAATTGAGAGATACATCAACTCTTTAACAGAGATCTAGCTAACCAACCCAATTTGTTTAAGATTCCATTTGAAAGAGAAACCCCACTGAGACCCTGATGATAGAAATTCTATTAACAAGACCTCCACTACCACTTTGTCTATACAGAGATACATTTGGCTAGAATTTCCTTAGCAGAAGTGGATCCCCTTCCCTCCCCAGCTCATTCTACCGGACCCGTCATCATAACTTACATAAATAGAATTATTATTACTACTATTCATTACTCCTGGTGCATGGGGTTAAATATACAGGCCTGGGGGCAGCCTCCCTGACCCAGGGGTTACCCTGTCTTTGGGATCAGATCCCCACTGGTCTGCCCCCCTCTTGGCACCCTGCTCCCGGCCACATCACTAACCCCAAGCCCCCTATAAACTGGGGTCCCTAAGGAAGAGGCCACCAGGGGGCAATAAATTATCATCATCATCAACATCATCATCGCATTTGTGAAAAGGAAAAAAGCTCTGCAGAATGGAAAGCCGTGGAGTAAGTTGGGAATACAAGCCTGGAAGCTGAGTGATAGCAGTAAATAAGCTTGGGAAGTAGAAAGGGGTTAGTAAGAGGGAAAATAGTGTTGGGAGCCAAATGGAAAGAAAGTGAGTTAGTGTGGCAAAAGCCCAAGGAGAGAGAAGCTGTGAGCAAGGGCTGGAGGAGAACTTAGGAACCAAGAGCACAGGAATCGGGCACAAGGTGAGGGCCTGAGATGAGAGTTTGGCCGAAAGCCAGGCTCATGGCAAAGGAAGGAGGTGAGCTGAACAGGTGTGCAAGGAGATAGCCAGACCCAGAATGGCCAAGGTAAAGCCTCAAATGACAACATGCAAGGAAAAGAAAGACAAACAGTGGTCCACAGAGCCAACAGAGGCTGGCAAGGTGGCCCCGGCACTGGAGACCCTCCACCCAGCTCAGATCTCCAGCAGGTTGCTCTGCTCGGGGCTGCCTCCAGGGGCTTTCTCTGGGGGTGCTGGCGAGGCTGAAGGTCGGGAGGTCTGACTGGTCTCTTCTTCTCCCACGCTGCGGCCCTCCCCCAGCTCCTTGGGGCCACTGGCAGGGGGGCCCGGGCCTGGCTCTCCGTGGGTGCGCTGGTGTTTGCTCAGGTGGTCACTTCTGGTAAAGCGCTTAGAGCAGAGCAGGCAGGTGAACTTCTTCTCCCTTGTGTGAGTGCGCACATGGCGCTCCAGCTCATCGGAACGGGTGAACCTCTTGCCACAGAAGAGCCAGTTGCAGACAAAAGGCCTCTCTCCTGTGTGCCAGCGCAGGTGCGCCTTCAGGTGTGAGGCCTTGCCATACACTTTGCCACAGCCAGGAATGTGGCAGCTGTGGATGGGCTTCTTCCGCAGCCCAGCTGCTGCTGCCCCTAGCCGCTCTAGCTCCTGACAGTTGGGGCAGTCACAGGAGGAGCGCCCTGCCCCACTACCCCCATATCCTCCACTGCCCCCGGTGCCTGCACCCCGGGTTGGTTTGGCTCCACCACTCCCCTCCAGCTGCCCACTATTGCCAACAGCCTTGGGCTTATAGACATCTTGGGGCAGGACGTGCTGGGGCCCTGGTTGCAGGAGGTGGGGTGCTGGGTAGGGGGCTGGATTAAGGGGGGCAAAGTCAGATGGGTAGGTAGGTAGCTGGGGGTTCAGTGGAGGCTGAGCAGGGCCTGTGGGCAGTGTCCCTTGCAGCCCATCACCCTGGCCCTGCCCACCACCTAGCCAGTTGCCCCCGGGGTGCATGTCCCACCAAGGAGCAGGAGTGTTGCCTGGGCCTGGAGAAATGCCTGCGTGGATGCCCGCCTTGTACCAAGAGCCGTAGGGGTGTGCCATATCCAGAGAGGTGTAGACACTGGGCAGGCAGTCAGAAGAACTGTGCCCCTTGGGCATTAGTAGCCCAGGGTCCTGGGTGCCTGTGGGCCCAGGGAATGAATGGGAAAAAGGTGGGTAGTCATTGGCATAGCCAGAGGTGGGCGCTGGAGGACTGCCTGCAGGTGAGAGGAGCCCATTGGTACTTGAAAAGGGGGCTGGGTAGGCATCCCCCATGGTTTTGGGGGCTGAAAGGTCAGAGTATGGCTTCTTCGTGCCTGCTTTGCCCAATGTTGTTGAGTCTCGCAGAGGGCTGGAACCACCAAATTTGCTGCATGCAGCTGTCAACATGGCCAAGGGACTGGAGCCATAGTGAGCTTCCTCCTGTGGAAAGAAGGAAGCACTGCTTAGGGAGAGAGGAGAAGGCAGAACAAAGGGCAAAATTCTGGGACTGAGATCTAGAGACATGAAGAACAGAGCAGAGGGGTCAGGGAAGAGTTGAAGAGGATAGGGGATTGATTAGAGGGAAGAGAGGTGTGCCATTGAGGCCTGGCATCCAGGCAGAAGTAAATGGAGTCATGGAAGAAAAATGGAGGCCCAAGACTTCAGCCTGACACCCCAGCCTAACAGGCAGGAAGCAGAGCCCCTGTGGAGTTGTTAAGGGTGTGCAAAGGCCTGTGAGGAACAGGAGACTAACTGAGAAGAGTTGGGATAGAAGCAGCAACTAATGCTGGGCATGGTGGCACATTCCTGTAATTCCAGTGACTTAGGAGGCTGAGGCAGAAGGATAAAAAGTCCAAGGCCAGCCTCAGCAACTTATGAGACCCTGTCTCAAAATAAAAAAAAAATAAAAAGAGCTGAGAATGTAGCTCAGTGGCAAAGTATCCTTGGATTCAATCCCTAGTACCAAAAAGAAGAAGAGGAGGAGGAAGTGGAGGCAGCGGCTGAGTAAGGTGAGAATTAGGGTCCCAACCCTGGAAAGTAGGTTTAGAACAGAAAGAAATCACAGTCAGGGACTCAGAAAAAGATACAACTCAAAGAGCACTATGGAGCAAACCACAATGTCCAACACCTATATGTGCCAGCTACTTGAAAGGCTGAGACAGGAGAACCCTTGAGTCCCTGAGTTCAAGACCGCCTTGACTTAGGACAACATAACAAGACCTTGTTTTAAAAAAATAAAAAGGTAAAAAAGAAGTCTTAGGAAATCATATCTGCGCCCATTCTAGATTTTCCTGGCTTCACCCCTTATTCCACTTCCTGCCTCTGCTTCAGCTCTTCACTTAGCCAGTGACCTGATCTCCCTGAGGTCTCCAGTCCGAATGTCCCTGGTAAGGAATCTCTTGGCAGGCACTCTGGAACTGGGGAACAAGAGGAAGCAACAGCAGAGACACTGGGACATTGAGAGGCAATAGGGCTGCCGCCAAGCCAGGACTGTGGCTGAGGCAAGAATGTCTTTCAAGAAGGCAGTGGGCACCTCCTGCTTCGTGGTACCAGCTGGTACCTTTGGGTGGGTGGAAGAGCCCAGAGTCCTCAGGGAGGGAATTGGAGTGGCTAAGATACTGGCTCACAGCCACACCCCTCCATGCCTCAGTGTCCCCCAACATGTAGCCTATGTCACTGGTTTCTCTTCACCTTTCCAGCCTAGTGAGTGAAGGAAGACATGCATGTAGAACATGGGGGTCTTCGGAAATGCAGAGATATATCCTTAATGCCCACCAGGTTGCTGCTACCAAGTCACACCACCCTCAAGACCACCCCAGGAACTCATGGTAACCCTCCCTAGGTCAGACTTAGGACCTCCCAGAAGGAGATGCCCTCCAACATCGCTGGCTAAAATACACTTGTTTCTGTTACTAAGACTCTGACAAAAAAGCTGCATTCAAAAGCTAACCCTGGGGGCTGGGGTTGTGACTCAATGGTACAGCACGCTCATCTAGCACACATGAAGAACTGGGTTCAATCCTCAGCACCACGTGAAAATAAAATAAGGGTATTGTGTCCATCTACAACTATATATATAAAGCCAGGCACAGTGGCACACAGTGGTACATGTCTGTAATCCCAGTGGTTCCAGAGGCTGAGTCACGAGGATCTGGAGTTCAAAGCCAATCTCAGCAACGGTGAGGCACTAAGCAACTCAGTGAGACCCTGTCTCTAAATAAAATACAAAATAGGCCTGGGAATGTGGCTCAGTGGTTGAGTGACCTTGAGTTCAATCCCCAGTGCCCCCCCCTCAAAAAAAAAGTTGGCCCTGTAGAGTTCCCTGATTGAGATTTTCAAAAGCTAATTACCTGGTATCTTTCTAGTAAAGCTAAGAAAAGAACCCCAAAGGGGCTGCAGATATACTTCAGTGGTAGAATGCTTGCCTAGCATGCATAAGTTCAATTCCCAGTACTGTTAAAAGAAAGAAAGAAAGAAAAAGAATTCAGGATTTTCAGATCTACCTAGCAGCTCCAAGCATGTGGTAAGTGTGTGTGATACTGATACTAGAGAGGTCTGGTGTCTCAAGGTTGCAGTGAGTGGAGTGGACACTTATGATTCCTGCATTACTCCCCAAGTACAAACCAGCTGTTCCCCCTGCCAACCAACTGACTCTGTGGGATCCCAAATTTGAGCCACCAACAGGTTTGTTTTCCAGTCAGGGGCTTCCCTGGAGTCTCTGATACCCCAGAGGGGTGAGTTAAGGCAGGATCTGACTCTTGCACCATTGGCAGGAGAGGTGGGAACTTGAAGTTAGGAGAGACCAGAGACCTAGACACAGGGTTCAAAGGACCACTACAAATGATAAGGAAGTACGATAAAAGCACCAGAGGACAGGGGACAAGAGGTGGAACCAGAATTAAGAGGCAGAAATGGGCAGGGACCTGAAAAAGCAGAAAGGTGAAAAGACAAAAAGGAGGGAGAGAGAGGAAAGCAGAATAAACAAAGAAAGAGAGGTGGTGGAAATGAGCCTGGACTAGAAAAGTTAAGGAAAACAGAGGAAAAGACACATGGGGAAGAAGAAAGGCGGGAGGTTGGAGGGTGAGGCAGGGGACTTCCTACCTAAGAGAAAACTACCATGGTGCTGGGCCCCAGAAAACCCCCAGACCAGGCCACTCCTCCCTCCTTCTCCCCCCTGACCGCCCCCTCCCCCTCTGCCCAGCCCGGCCCAGCTCCGGCTCCGATGGTTTCCCTGCGGTCGGTTTATTTTTAAAAACGCCGACGCCGTCCCCCGCCCGGCCCTCACACTGTGGCCACAGGGGCCTCAGCCAAACCCAGGGACCCCACCCAACTGTGGGGAGGGAAGGAGGGGTGAAAGGAGGCAGCCGGCCCCAGGCCAACAGGAGACCCCAGTCCTGGGGAGCAGAGGCCCTGGGGCCCCTGAGAGCAGGGAAAGAAAGGCAAGGCACCAGAGCCGCCAGACTCTCCTGGGGGGCCAAAAGCTGTGCACGTGGCTGAGTTTCACCATAACCTCAGTTTCCTTCTCTGGATGATTGGCCTGTCCTGAAAACTAGGGGAGAAGGTTCCCCTGAAGAGCTCCAGCGTATGCCTCATACCTGATCAAATGTCTTGCCTTCCAGAACCCAGGATTCTCAACCTACTGATGTCTTCCACCCACCACCCGGAACCCAGCATCCTAAAAAAAAAAGAAACAGCGATGCCCCCGCCCCCCAAAAATCCACACTTTTAAAGTACTGAAGCAGGGAGTCTTTGGAGAAAGAACAAGATAGAAGCTGTCCCAGCTCTCTCACTCAGACATGGAGTGGGCAAGAGGACCCCCTCCTTCCAAGGAGCTTTCAGCGAAGTGCCCAGCCCCACCACCCAGTGGAAAAGTCTACTACGCATCTAACAGCTGGCTGGCCTCAGGTTCTGAGCACCCAATGTCCCCATTCCTAGTTTTTAACTTTCTCAGCCTTTTTCCAAGTTTCTTAGTTCTCCTGGCTTCCCAATTCTTTTTCTTTTCCTTTCTTCTTCTTCTTTTTTTTTTCTTTTCTTTCTTTCTTTCTTTCTTTCTTTTTTTTTTTTTTTTTTTTTTTTTTTTTTGGCAGAAGGTGATGGTGTGTAGGGTGCTGATGATCAATATTAGGGCCTGTTAAGCAAGTACTATACCACTGAGCTCTATCCCCAGCCCATGGCCCAATTCTGCATTCCCACCTCCCCGCCCCATGTTTCTCCCTCCCCGAGAGATTCCCCTGCATTTCACTTGATCCAGGTGAACCTCCAATCACACAGCAGCTGCTTCCCTTTCTGAACCCCAGGTTCTTCCCACTACCAGGCAAAAAGATTCCCAGAGAGATGGGGAAGAGATCGAAGGTCCAGGTACCCAAAAACTAGGTGAAAGAGATGGAGAGACTGGAGTGCCTTTGTGTTGAGGGCATTTTCAGCTTACAGGGAATGAGGGGACTTGAAAGCCTAACTTCCACAACAGACTCCTCCTCTTTCCACATGCACCCCCAATCCTGTGTCTATCCAGCAAGCTTCTGGGCTGCCCTTCCCCCACGCACCAGTGCCACGCTGGCAACACTGGCATGATGCCTATGCCCACTGACACTACCCCTGCCCTGACTGGACTCAGGATTTCATGTACCTTATTCTTCCTAATGTTGTAATGGTGGCTTGATATAGAGTCTACTGGTGAGGTGGCAGGAAGATAATATGCCCCCATTGCCTAAGGGTAGAGAACAGCACCTTCGGACCCCACAGTGGATACAGAATAGTAAGAAGCATGGTAACTGCCTCATTGGCATGCATGACATTCCCTCAAACTCTGCCACAAACTCACTGTTTCCTGCCTTACACAGATACCAATCCTCACTTGAACTGACAGCACCCAGATGCCCAGGAGGCTTGCCCATGCACACACACCCACCCACACACACACCTGTACTCTCACAAATCCAGCTGTGTGAAGTCACACTTGACTGCACTCTAACACTTCCATGCAGCCAATAGACACAAGTGTCAAAGGACAGCTGTTCCATCTCACACACACCTCTCCTTCAGGTTGAATGAGTTGACTTCCTGTTTGGCTCCTCACCCTGGGATCTGAGTTAGGGCACCAGAAACAGAGATTAGAGTTTTTGTAGGCCCCAAGAATAGGGAAGTTTCAAGGCTATTGAAAGGAATTGACTTTCAAGTGGGCTCTTTAGCCCCAAATTCCTGCAGAGAGACCCAGAAAGCAGGAAAGAGATGGTGACAGAGAAACAGAGTCAGAGAGCCAGAAGCCAGAGAACTCAGGTTCTGAGCAGTTGAGAGTCCTCCGATTCTGTGCTTTGGGTCCCCCAGAAACCCTGGAAAAGTCAGTGATTTCTCAAGACCCAAACCTCCACAGTACCCTAGTTCCATCCATCCCCAACACCACAGGCAAGGGATACCGGGGTCCCAGCCTGGAGGGGAAGTGGCCCAGTCCGCCCTGGAGCCTCCCACTCCCAAAATAGAGCTGAGTTTGTCTTTGGCTGAAAGCTAAATATTTGTGAGCCGGGCAGGCGGCCTCAGACCCTGTCCCTCCTCCTTGGTTCCTTCTCAGGCCTGGGCTCAGTTCCCCTGGTCAGTCCCCCCCCCATACACCCCCCTCGCAGGGCTGCCCTCCTCCTCTCCTTTCAGCCTACCTCCTCTCCTTCACACACTGCTCACAGGCCCAGCCCCTCCCCCACACAGACCAGACAAGATCCTGCATAGGCCAGGAGTCCTAGGGCACCAGAGCCCCCAAAGAACTATTGCTACTCCATGCCCACTCAACCAGTCCTCTCTGCCTTCCCTCTCTCCCATCTGCTGGTATCCATTTGTATCTGTTTCCACCCCTCTCTTCTCCCTCCTATTATCATTGCTTTTCCACTCCTCAGTTAGTGGCTTATTGACCTTAGGGGTCCATGCCTTCTGACCTAATCCTCTCTTACCCTTCTCTGACTGTCCTTTGACCCCTGGCCCTATCCTCCCCGCCTTTTCTCCTGCCCCCTGCTGGCCCCTCCATGGAGCCCACTCCTCTCTTCTCATCAGAAGGACCCTGGAAGTGACAAGCACCACAGCTACTGTCTATGTGAGTTGAGGGTGTGGGGTGGGCAGGGATTAGGACTTTAGGGTTGTGGTTGGTTTCCTAGCGGGGAGGAGGGGACAGTTACCTCAAGCAGGGAGGACGCCATCCTGAGGCTGGGGAACGGGTCCCAAGGAGCCAGGCAGATGGAGAGAGCCGAGCCGGAGAGAGGGAGAGGGGAGAGGGAGGGAGAATGGGAGAATGGGAGAGAAGAGATCTAAAGTTAGAAGGGACTGGGGGGTGGGGGGTGGGGGGGCTGCTCTCTGTCTGTAGGGATCCACCCTCTAATTACAGCTTTCCCAGCGGAGAAGGCTCCGGATCCAATGAGGAGGGCGAGAGAGGGAGGCAGAGGGTCCAAATTTCCTGCTCCATTTGCTGAGCTCCCCAAAGAAGGGATCTGGGAGGGAGAAGAGAAAAGGGGCACCCAGGGAAGGGGTGGGAAGCAGGAAGGGGGAATAGGAACATGGACAAGTTGTCAGGGCCTCCTTGGGGGTGCCCTGGGGAAAGGGTGAAAGGATGGTGGACCCACGACCTATACACCCCGGCAACCCCATAAGCATCCGTGGGCAGCCCTCCCAGAGCTTTTAGCATCATGTACCTGGGGGAACCTGGGGCTGGCTGTCCCAAGTCTCTCCTCGAAGTAGGTCTGGCAGGGAGAGTGCAGGCAGCGGGTGGCCTGAGGGTGCTGGGAGGGATCCACTCCTCTCCCAGGCCAGCTCCACTCCTTTTCCCACTGGGCTCTGATCTTACAATCCTACTCTGACTCCAGAGTCCTTGCTGTTGCTCAGCGGCGACGGCGGCTTCTGCTGCTGCTGCTACTGCTGCTGCCGAGGCTGCTGCCGCCCGCCGCTGCTGAGGGAAGGAACAGGAGGGAAAAGGAACAAACCCCAAACCACTAATTAGAGATCCAAGGGGGGGGATGGGGGACTGGGGACGACACTCACAGAGACTGGAACACACTGACATACACACTCATGGACAAACACGCGATGATGCATGCACACCACATGTACACATGCAGCACTCCCCACACAAGTACAGTCACTGTCATGAATGAACACAGACAAACTCACATACAAATGAAAATGGGGACATGTTGGGGGCACATACGCCACACACACTTGAGCTCACCACAGAGATGCTTACCTCCCCATTCACCCACCACTAGCTCAGGAGAGCTGTGTGTGTGTGTGTGTGTGTGTGTGTATGTGTGTGTGTGTGTGTGTGTGTGTGTGTGTGTGTGTGTGTTTTGTGTGGGCCAGGAGGGAAGATGTGCCGGGGGTGGAGGCTTCTGCTGCCCAAACGTTTAGGGTCACTGAGGAAGGTTGCAGAGTCAAATGAAGAAGTGTGGAGTAGGGAAGGGCTGAGCACATGCTTAAGGATTCCATTGTCTTCCTCCTTCCAGTGCCTCAGTTTCACTCCTAGGAAGTGATACTTAGGCTCACCTTGGTTTATATGGCAGAACCTGGAATCTGACTGTGAGAAAGTTTAAGGCAGGTAGGAATGAGGATCAGGGCAGAGGTCACTGGGTCAACTCATATCATACATGCCTACGCTTAGCTCCTTTGGGTTAACCCACCCCTAAAAAAGTGCCCTAGCCTCTATCATTCCTTGCCAGTTACCCAGTTACCATTCTTGAGCCCTTCTTCACCAGGAGTCTAATTTCCATCCTTTGATAGATAGTTCTTGTCATAAGCGATCATACTTCCCTGGGAGGGAGCACCTGGTTCTGCTACTCATTGCCTTGCACCAATTCCCTCAGCAACAAAAAGTATTGAAGTTAAAGCTTAATCAGGACTTTCTAACTCTGACTTCCCATTGAAATGGGGTAGAAGAAAACTGGGCATAGTGTACACACCTATAATCCCAGCAACTCTGGAAACTGAGGCAGAGGATCCCAAGTTCAAGGCCAACCTCAGCAATTTAGTGAGACCCAGTCTCAAAATGAAAAGATAAAAAGGCCTGGGGATATAGCTCAGTGGTAAAGCATCCCTGAGTTCAAGCCCCAGTACCAACACACACACATACACTCTCACACACACATGGAAAGTAGAGAGGGAAGGTGAACCAAATTGGGAAAGGGGAACCTGAGAGACCTATTAACTGACAGTTGGGTTCTGGGATAAGTTTATGGGAGAGAGAAGACTAGGCCACCAAGTGGTATAACCAGCATCTGTCCCACAGAGGGACCCTGCTGGGATTGTTTCATAAATTTTTTCTCCAACTCACCTCTGGGTCCACTCCCAGCCCTGTCTTTCCCCCACTTTCCTTCCTCCCCAATAGCCCTGACATCCTCTTTCTGAGCACCAACTTCCTTACTTCCTTTGCATTCCCAGCTTTCCAAGGAAAAAGCTGGGAAGTGAAAGGAGCAGATGGAGGTTCAGGGAGGGTACTCAGCAGCTTAAGTGGCAAACAGAAACCAAGTTCAGAGTAGGACCCAGGAGTTCTGGATTCCAGCCACAAGATGTTATTTCCCCCAAGAAAGGGTTCCCCAGAAAAGGGTGAGCCCAACTTTATGGGAAAGGGTTAGGAACCAGGTGGCTATCAGACAAAGGTAATGAAGCAAAAGGAGAAACAGAGAAGGACCAAGAGACATATGAGCAAGTGAAATAGCCCAAGAATCAGAAGAGACATCAAAAGGCATAAGAGGGGCTGGGGTTGTGGTTCAGTGGTGGCACGCTCACCTAACTCGTGTGAGGCCCTGGGTTTGATCCTCAGCACCACATAAAAATAAAATAAAAGTTTTGTGTCCACCTACAACTAAAAATATATATATATATATATATATATATATATATATATATACACACACACACACATATATATGGACAGAGGAAATAGCCAGAGGCATGGCCAGGTCCAGAGGAGGTGGAGGGTTAAGTAGCCAGCAGGTGGGGGGGCGGGGAGGGAGTATAAATAGAACATAATTGTGTCCGATGATTACATGGGCCACCCCACCCGTCTGCCCTAGAGGAAGTGCCCGTGGTGGGGTGTCCCTGTGACCTTGCTGTCTCCCCTTGGTTGCAGGGTGGGGACCGTGGGGGAAGCCTGAGCTTGAGGTGCCAGTTGTATTTGTGGGGTTGTGGGGTCCCTAATTCAGAAGTGGGGAGAAGAAAGGCAGTCATTAGAGCAATTTCCATATTGCCAACAGAAGAGCTCCAGACCAGTTAGATCAGGCAGGAAACTGAGGCAGGGGAGAAAAGTTGATATTCTAAAGAAGAGACAGCAGGTGTGAGGCGGATGTTGGTGCTCAAAGTAGATTGGAGAAGAAGAAGACTGAAAGGGAAAAAAGAAGAAGGATGAAAAGATGAAATGAAGGACAGGACTGGGGAGGAGATGGGGAGAAGAATAACCTTCTTTACCCCCCTTGTGGGCTTTAACAACCCCTAATCCTACCTGGAAATGGCAGAAGTGTTCAAGTCCAAAGAGTGCTAGGGAAGGAAAAAGAAGGAGCAGGGTCCTGGGGAATGTGAAGCAGAGCCCCCTAATGTTTCAGCCTCAATAGGATAGCCCCTGAACTCAGAGCCATGGCCCCCATCAAAGCTCTGCACCAGACTGGCAGAGAGACTGCTTAAGACCCCATAGCCCTCAGTCCCGCTTCCCTTAGGCCCTGGCTTCTGACTTCTTCCACACCCGTTTTTAAACATAGTCCTACAGCCCCGCTGAGGTCCTGGTATTCCTGGGTCCTGTTCCCCACCCCTCTCCCCAGTGCATAGGGGCTAGGGGCAGCAACTGGAATCCCTTACCAAGGACCCACTTCCACCCTCTCAGGCCTCCCTCAGCCCAGCCTCCCGGGGGTGGGGCAGCCCAGGCAGAGGCGCCATGTGGCAGGGGCGGGTAGAGGCTGCGGCTCTGGTCCTTCCAGTATAAACCCCCCAGGCATCTGGTTTCTATCCACCACCCCCCACCACCCTGGGGGCCCCTCAGCCTCCGCCCATGGCCACCCAGACACTGAGCTCCCAGCGATGGACGCCCCTGAAGGAAGGGGTGGGATAGTACCTTTCTGATCTCCCAATGCCAGGACTGGGTTGAACCGCAGGGACTACTCCCTTCTCTCCCTCCCCTGGGAGAATCAGGGTGGGCTTTCTAGACTACAGGGGTTGAATCTGGAACCTACTTTAGCTCTCGCTAATGATTTTGGATCTTTTTGGAAAGGTCAGTGGGGGTAGAGAGAGAGCAAAACCTTGGGAGAGTGGGAGACCTCTACCCACTACCCTGGAGGGAAGCTCCCTCCTTCCTCATCCACTGCTGTCTGAATGTGTCACTCATCGGGTATGTATTAGAGTATGTGTCAATCTCTTTTTCAAGGGTTCTGCTCACTATTCACTGGTGAGTCTCTCTAGGGTAGACAAACTTATAAAGCATCAAGGGAAAGGATGGGTCTCCTTGGATTAGGGACCTCAAAAGGAGCTCAATCAAGAAGAGTGGACAGAGGACAGTGAGTGAAGAAGGAGGGAGCTTCCCTCCAGAGTGGTGACATGCATTCAGATGCTCACACTTGCACACATACTGGGTAACATATAACTCATTCACGTATATGAACTATGCAGACACCCACATTGACACACTCTAGAACATATATATGCTATACACATAATATCTACCCCAAGCACTTTAACCCTTAGTTATAAAAATGTACACACCATTGTATGTACAAGCACATACAAACTCATGGTTACATAATATGCTTCATGAACCCACACAGACTCTTATCAATACACACAGCTCTACCCACAGAAAAAAATGTCACTTGCATACACACAGGCCTATCCCATAACTTTATAGTTTGAGAAATCCCTGAGGACTGTTTTTTGAGATGTTTTGTTTTGTTTCATTTGTGGTTCTGGGGAATCAGATG
Source organism: Sciurus carolinensis (assembly GCF_902686445.1). Classification (NCBI taxonomy): domain Eukaryota; kingdom Metazoa; phylum Chordata; class Mammalia; order Rodentia; family Sciuridae; genus Sciurus; species Sciurus carolinensis. The sequence continues at coordinate 113,354,357 of NC_062216.1, forward strand.
TGCTTCATTCCAAGCCCTTTTTATTTTGAGACAGGGTCTTGCTAAGTTACTGAGGTTAGACTCCATCTTGTGATCCTCCTGCCTCAGCCTCCTGAGTAGCTGGGATTAGAGGCATGTGCCATCATACCCAGTCCTATGAACTCCTAATTTAGGAACCCCTCTCCCTACAAGAACCTGGGGATGAGGGTGATGGGGGAACCACTGCCAGTCCTATGAATCGCTGCCTCTGTCTCCTACTAGTATAGGAATCTTCTGTGTTCCTTTGGGTACCTTTACTCCCCACATCTACCAGAGTTCAGAGACCCAGATGGCCCCAGCGAACTCCTTGGCCCTGGGGAACCCCAGCATGCCACCCCCACCCAGGCTGGTTCTGCAGCCCTGCTGACTCATCTCTCCCTCTGTGGAGCTCCCCAACCACAGGGGCCTGGAAGAGAAGCTTGGAAAGTTGCACTCATGTCCCGGGCCCTGGGTCTGGCCACTACCCCCCCATGCACCCAGGCCCAGCCCTCATCTCCAGTGATGACTCCAGTGACAGAGAACATAGAGGGATGAGAAAGAAGTCTGAGTGCAGGGAAACAGAAACATAAGGGGAGACACAAGAGAAAACAGAGGTGATGGGGATACAGACAAGGTACCTGAGAGCAGTTGCTGATCTGGTAAGGTTCTCCAAGAGCAATGGGCCTAGTGACCAGGGAAACTTGTTTGGTCCAGGGAAGATCCACTCATGGACTCAAAGATATGGAGACTGTGTGGTGACACAGACCTGTAATGCCAGCAACTTGAAAGCCTGAGGCAGGAGAATCACAAATTCAAGGCCATTCTGGGCAACTTAGAACCTCAGCAACCTAGTGAGACCCTGTCTCAAAAAATAAAAAGAACTAGGAGTACAGCTCAGTGGTAAAGCACCCCTAAGTTATATCCCCAAGGTGGGGGGAAAATGGAGACTACTCAGTGCTCCTGACCCAGTATTCTCAGCTTAAGCTCAGGCAAATTTGTAAAAGGCACAACTGAGGACTCAGAGAAGAGGAGGCTGACAATTGCCAGACATGACAGCTTAGAAAGGGAGTTCCCCACCCTCACAAATATGGATACACATTTGAATGAATAGGCATATCTCAACCTCCCTCCCTCACTCCCTCTAAATCTTGCCATCCCCTCTTCCAGCACCAGGGTTGCAAGGCAAGACTCCTGATGGCTCCTCTCTTACCTGAACCTCAGTGTCCTTGGTTGACTTTTTTTTTTTTTTTTTTGGTACCAGGGATTGAACTCAAGGGCACTCAACCACTGAGCCACATCCCCAGCCCTATTTTGTATTTTATTTAGAGACAGGATCTCACTGAGTTGCTTAGCACCTCGCTTTTGCTGAGACTGGCTTTGAACTGGCGACCCTCCTGCCTCAGCCTCCAGAGCTGCTGGGATTACAGGCCTGCAACACTGTACTCAGCCTTGGTTGACATTTGAGCCCTGAGATGATACAATAGTCTCAGGGGAGGCAGATCAGAATCAGAAAGAGAAGTGCTATGAAAGGAAGCAAAAGAAACAAGGACAGCTGGGGACAGAAAGGACCCTGGAAGGAAGAGGAAGATTGTGGTCTAATCCATGAACAAGGGAATCTGCCCTGACTGAGTGGCTCACATGGGTCAGCACTGAATTAAGACTGGTTAGCTGAGCACAGTGGTGCATACCTGTAATCCCAGTTACTTGGAAGGGTGAGACAGGAAAAACATAAGACCCTGTATCAAAAAAAAAAAAAAAAAAGACTAGCTCAGTGTTAGAGCATTTGCCTAGCATGTGCAAAGCCCTGGGTTCAATCCTCACCATAAAAAATAAAATAAAACAAGATCCTGGTCATCTCTAGGAAATGTCCCTTTGTTAAAAAGATACCCTGGAATCTGATATTGAAATACATTAGGCTCTTTAAACAGACAGAACATGGGGTGTTGGAGTCCTCATCACACCTTCTAGCCCTAGGAATGGGAATGAACAACCCAAGGGAATGGTCTTTCAAAATCCTAAATACAGCTAGGTGTAATGGTGCACGCCTGTAATCCCAGCACCTCAGGAGGATCACAAATTCAAAGCCAGCCTCAGCAATTTAGCAAGGCCCTAAGCAACTTAGCAAGATCCTGCCTCAAAATAAAAAAATAAGGGGCTTGGTTGTAGCTCAGTGTAGAGTGCTTGCCTAGTACATGTGAGATACTGTATTGGATCCTCAGCACAATATTAAAAATAAATAAATACAATAAAGGTATTGTGTCCATCTACAACTAAAAAAATTTTTTAAATAAATTAAAAAATAAAAAGGGCTGGGGGTGTGGCTCAGTGGTTAAGTGCCCATGGAGGTTCAATTTCTCAAAAAAAAAAAAAAAAAAAAAAAAAATCCTAAATACAGTCAGGTATAGTTGTACATGTCTGTCATCTCAGTGACTCAGGAGGCAGAGGCAGAGACAAGAGGGTGGCAAGTTGGAGGCCAGCCTGGGCAATTTTGCAAGATCATGTCTCAAAATAAAAATAAAAGAGTTGGGGATGTAGGTCAGTAGTAGAGCTTCCCTAGGTTCAGTACCCAGTATCCTTCCCCCTCCAAAAAAACCTTAAATACATATCTCTCCTAGCTCTCTCTGATCTGCTCCAATTCTTAGAAGCAAAGAATTTTGAGATGTGAAATGATCTATAGAACATCCTTCATTCAAAAAATGATCAGAAAGCACTCACTTTGTGTCAAGTACCTGGGGCTAGGCTGCAGCATGCAACCATGACCAAGCTAAATCCAGCCCTTTGCCTCACTAACTAGCAACTAACATAAAAGAGGGAGAAGTGTCTAGATAGAGTAAGTACTTGGTGTTAATGAGAGTCAGTGTGAATCTAAGATAGTGTTGGGAGATTCAAGGAAGATCTCCTGGAAAAAGGGGTAGTCAACTACATAAAGAAACTGAAAGACAAATAAGAATTAGCAAGGTAAAGACTGTTATAGACTGAGGGAAGAGTATATGCAATGTCCCAGAGGTATGAGGGATTAACAATACTTTTGAGGTGCTAATAAGTGAGTGTGATTACAGCACAGAATGGAGGGTGATGGAGGTCTAATTAGCTATGTAAGTGGTCTGAACTTGATCCTAAGGGCAACATATGGGAACGCTTTATATTAGAAAGATGAGCTAGGCACTGGGTACAGTGGTGTATGCTTGTAATCCCAGCGGCTAGGGAGGCTGAGGCAGGAGGATTGAGAGTTCAAAGCCAGCCTCAGCAATTTAGCAAGGCCCTAAGCAACTTAGCAAGTCCCTGTGTTAAAATTAAAAAAAAAAAAAAAAAAAAAAAAAAGGTTTGGGGATGTGACTCAGTAGTTAAGTGACCTTGGTTTGGTTTCATTTTTTTCTTTTACCAAAGGGGCGGGGGGGGGGGGGAGAAAAAAAGAAAAAGAAAGATCACCGGGCTGCAGAAAGGAGAATGAAAGAATGAAATAGGGGCTTACATTCAGGCAGTTCTGGATAAATTGGCATTTAGTAAACTTGCAAGGCTGGTTAACCTTTGATGCCTAAAATGATTCCTCCACTGTAGTACTATAGAAAGGGGAAATGTAACACAGTAACCTCCCAGTATTGTTACAAAGATTAGAAATAATGTGTAGTTTTTTGTTTGTTTTTGGTACTAGGGACTGAACCCAGGGGGTTTCTACCACTGAGCTACATTCCCAGGCCTATTTATTTATTTATCTATTTATTTATTTAATCTTAAGACAGGGCCTCACAAAGTTGCCCTGGCTGTCCTCAAACTTACAATCCTCCTGCCTCAGCCTCCCCAGTAGCTGGGATTAAAGGTGTGTGCAACTGTGGGCAGCTGGTGTGTGTGGAACTCTTAACACAAGATCTGCCATTTAGTAATTGTTTCATAAATGGTGAAACATTAGTATTGTCATGGTTTGGAGGAGGACAAAATTGGAGGCAAGGAGACCAATCTGTTGAAGCAATGCAAGCAAGAGGTGAGATGTGCCTTGCAGCAACAGAGAATGAGGAGAAGTAAATGGAGGGGTAAAATTTAGGGAGAAATGTAGACAGGATTTGTTGCCTGACTAGATGTGAGAGGTGAGTCTGCATGTAGACATTTTAGAGGTAACTATTTGATTCTGAGAATGGCGCTTGACAGTCACTGATCTGGTCAACAAGGTGGAGGGCAAGTGTATTATCTGAGGATCTGGCCCCCAGTCTCCCAGGAGGACCCCCCTGCACTCTGCTCTAATCCCTCCCCAAATATTTCCCTTTCCCTTTGTTACCCATTCGGGCCTTTCCCACTGCCTTCTCTTCTCCTCCCCCACGTGGAACTCTCCGGAAAGTTCCTAAGGAACCTTCCTGGGCTACCCATCCCCACCCTTCCTTTTTCCACTGCCTAGGTTAATAAGTAAGTCCCTGGGACTTGAACACCACCGCTACCATCTACTCCCCACACATCCTCAGTCGGATGCCCCTCTGGATCTCAAAGCACTATTTGACTTTTTCAGCGTGGAGATTTGAGGCAAAGAGCATAAAGCAAAAACGGGACCCTAGCAACAGTGTTTCCGAGATAGGTGCCCTCAGATGGACCGGTCCCGAGGTGGAGGGATGCCGGAGGCCTCTTGCTGCAGATGTTGTGCTGACCAGTACCGGGGACTCCACCTCTCCTAAGTGCCTCAGTGTCCCAGCGAAGCTGGCAAGCGCAGGGGCCGGCCGGCCGGGGGCGGGGCGTGGGCGGGGCCGGCCGGGCCAGGCGCCCGGGCAGGAGGCAGCTGCATATCTGCGGTCCCGACCACAATTGCTGGGAGTCGCGTCCCGGAGACTGGCGGCGCTGACTCTGCCCGCTGCGGCCGCCGCGCCGATTAGAGCCCGAGAGGGAGCGCCAACCCGGGGGGAGGGGGAAGCGGCGGCGGGGGAGCTCCGGTGCCCCTTTCCCTCCGCCCAGCCAGCGCCCCCAGCTGCCTAGCTCGATCCTTTCTTAACGAACCTGAACCCAGGATAGGATCCTGCCTCCCCAGCCCTGGCTTTCTGAAGACTGGATCTAAGGCTTCTGCCTTTGGGCTCTGCAGTTCCCGAGGTTCCGAAGGTGCTGACATTCTTTTGACCTCAGGTTGCCAGCCTCTTGTGTTCCTATTCTGCCCCATCACCCCACACAGAGTCTGAATCTCAGGGCTCCTCGGTTCTTTTATCCCACGTTATCCAAAAGCGCTCTCTAGTCAAAAGCACCTCCAAGCGGAGAAGAGGTCAGAGACGTAGAGGACGGCATTCCCGGGCCAGAGCACCCCCTGCTGGCTGGCCCCAAGCCCCTGCCCCTCCCCCTCCAGCTGTGACCTCCAGCTGTGGTGGTTGGGAAGAGCTGGCCTCTTTGATCTAGGAGCATGGCCACCCCCTCCAGGCGCCCCATTAACCTCCATTATCCCAATTAGGCAGCCCTCCCAGTCCTGGATCCAAGCTTCAAAGCCCCCTCAGTGGGGAGAAGGGTCTGAATCCAATGTCGTTCTCCCCCAAGCCACACCACTTTCAGACAAGACCCAGGTGTCCTGGTCCCTAGCTTGAGTACATAATAGAGCTAGAAAAGGAATACTCAAGGACCACCCAGATCACAATCTTTAAACTTCACCAAAAAAAGAACAAGATAGAATGTGATATGGTGGCATGCCTGTAGCCCCCAGCATTGGGGAGGCTGAGGCAGGAGGATCCCTTGAGCTCACGAAAGGAGTTCAAGGCCAGTCTGGAAAAGAGACAGAGACAGAGAGAAGAGGATAAGGGAGGGAACCCTCTTTTTCTGGCTCTCAGTTCTCCTGCATTAAATGATTTAGTTAGCAGCATCCAGGCTCCTGGCTGACCTGAGCTTCCCATCAATTTATGCATCTTTATTCCGCGATGAGGGGGAGCCAAGAGCCACCCCACCTCCTCCCCTAATCCTATCTCAACACTCCCTTCCCCCCTCCCTCCTGGAACAATTTCCGCTGGGGGAGCCGGAGCAAGGCTCAGCACAGTGGCCGCTTCCTGGAACATTTTCCTGTATCCGAAACCGCGGCTCCCTCCCCAGGGACAGACTGATCAAGGCCAGATGGGAGCAAGGATGGGGGAGGAGGAGAGGGAGCCAGGCCCTCATCATCACCCCCTCCCAACACTTATGCACACCACAGGGAGCCCCTGCCCTGTCACACAAAGGCTGACACAGGCACACACCACGTGCCAGTCACACAACCATGGGCATTCTTGGGGACACAGGAAGCACAAGGACCAGGACTTTGTCTCTTAAGAGAGACAGAGTCATCATATTCATAGATATGATCACACTCTGACCACTCAACACCTTACCCCCTTCAAAGTCTCCTTGGGCTCTGGCCTTTCCTTCCTAGATAAGGAACCTTAGGAATTCAAGAATACTGGGGTAGGACAGAAAGGAGACCTTAGAGAGGACAGGCTTTCCTCTGTTAAGGAGGCCTTAACTGAAGGGACAGACTTCATCTAATGTGCCCTACCACACAACACCAACTGCCCTGTTCCTTTTCTGATTGACTGTCAGGTCTGACTCCTCTCTCCAGGATCCTAGGCAACAGGGTAAAGGAAGTATAGGATGCTTCTCTTTGGGTGCTACACTCAAAGCACTTTCTAGTTGCTTCCAAATTCTTGGAGAAGTATGCATAAGGTATCCAGTGGATTCACTCATGGCAACCAAGGGACAAAGACAGAGCAAGAATACGCAGCTGCAGGGAGTTCTGGGACCCTGGAGGAGGAATGAGAATACCAAGCTAACATGGGAGGCAGAGAGCCAGGGAACATGGGGACTTGTGGCCGAACTGATGACAGCTCACCCCTCCCCACTGCTCCCCCTGACCTCTTCTAGCTCAGACATGGTGATTGAGAAGAGGGTTGGGATTGTGTACCCAGCATAGCCCATTCTTAACCCTTATCACCTTTCTAGTACAGGAGCCTCATTTTTATACCCCACGTTTGTCTTTTGCTGGGAAGGGTACAGATTTTTTCATGGATACAGTATGGGGCAAATCTAGGGAAAAATCAATAACGGAGATTCACAGTCTTTTCTGGAACATCTCACTCACTGGCTTAAGGAAAATATTTGAAATTGGAAAGTTCCAAAAATCTGGGCTACCAGGTCACCATACAGGGATGAGGGAATATGGAATATCATAAGAAGAATCAAAGCTAATCAGTTGCTCAAACATCATTGTGTTCTTCCCTCAGTTCTTTCTCAAGCTCACCTGGAGAAGTGATACCTCAAGCCCTCCTTACTAACCTGCTTAATGGTTTACCTTTCTAATTATCCAAAAGTCCTTTATTTGGTATTACCTTCATCTTCCATCTTCCTTTTAGCCAGCAATGTTTTGCTCTAGCTCCACTATAAAAGCCTATTAATTCATTTAGTAGTCAATATCATTTACTGACTAGCTCCTTGGGTGAAATAAAAAAATAAATAAATAAATAATAAAAAATAAAAATAAAAAAGTCATTTTTCTTTTCTTTTTTCTTTTTTCTTTTTTTTTTTTTTTTGGGTACTGGGGATCTAAGTACCAAAGTGCAGGTGGGCACTACCACACTCAGCAAGAATAGTTATCTTGAATTTACTAAATGTCTTCATATTATCTATTGACTAGATGCTGTGAATTTTCTTGTTTAACATATTAATCTGCTTTTTATTAGTGAAGTCCATTATTAAAGACTCATTCTAGCATTCCTGAGGTAAACCTGAGGTAAATCAAAAAGGGATCTTAGAAGTCACCAAGGTCAGTGGTTCTTAAGTAGATGTAGCATAATTCCTTCATTTTCTAATGAAGAAATGAAGGCACTGGGAAGTAAAGGGTCACCTATACTTTTCTTTTCTTTACTTTTTTCTTTCTTTCTTCCTTCCTTCCTTCCTTCCTTCCTTTTTTGTAAATTGTGAGACCAGTTCTCACTAAATTGCCTATGCTGGCCTGGAACGTGCAATCCTCCTGTCTGAGTCTCCAAGGTAGTGGGGATTTCAAGTGTGTACCACCATGTCCAGCAAAGATAGCTACACTTATTAACACCTATTTGAAAAAATGGATTCAACAAATGATAGAGATTACGATTTTGAGATCCTTCTTTGGAGCTGAAATAAGTTTTCTTAGAGTGAGAAGGAGAACTATTCTGATTTGCTAAGAGGAAAACTAAAGATGCAGAGAGGTAGGGGCACAAGCATTAGGCACTCCGGAAAGCTATGATAAGGAAGAGATGGGTTCCCCAGCATCCTGACAACAGCCAGCCAACCCTTCACTTTCAGTAAAAACTAAAACAAACTTTGATTTTTTTTTTCCCCCCAGCACTGGGCATTGAACCAGGGCTTCCACATGCTAGGCAAGTGCTCTACCACTGAGCTACATTCCTAAACTCTTTAATTTTAAGACAGTTTCTCCCTAAATTGCTCAGGTCAACTTTGAATTTGGGATCCTCCTATCTCAGGATCCTGAATGAATCTGGGATTACAGGCATGTGCCATCACAACTGGCTCACAGTATTGTTTCTGCCCCAGAGCCCTTGTGGTAGAGGTGTGTGCCACAACTTTTCTTTTTTTGTGGTGTTGGGGATTGAACCTCGGACCTCCCACATTCAGTGCAAATGCTTTAACCACTGAGCTAGGTACCCCCCTCACCCCTTCAGTTTTTTAAGAATTTAGGATCTTTGATGATCTACACTCAACTCAGCTCACTGTGTTGAAATAGCAGGAATGTCAGGGTCTGCTAAGAAGGAGAAGGAATTCCATAGAAAGAAAACCCTCCAGGGTAAGGACAGTATGCAAAGAGTTTCTAGCTGTTTCCAAAAGAGAGATTCCCTACATCCACCACTTGGAGGAAGAAGAATGAGCAATGCTTCTCAGTACCAGCAGGTGGAAGCAGTGAGCTACTCAAGACCCTGGGGTGCCTGACTTAGTGCCAGAGTGGCACCTTTCTGCATTAGGCAATGGCAGAACTGTCAGGACTGAGGAGAGGGTTGGGGTGAGGTAAAGTCTCTGTGTTATGGTACTGATTCTAGCCTTCCCACAATCTTGGCCTAGAGAAGGTAAAGTATTTATCAGAGGTCCAAAGGTATCCTGACTCTCAGGCCAGAATTCAGCAGTGCCTGTGTATTTCCTGCTCCACCTACCTGCTTGCCTTCCAAAGAATTTCCTGCACATCTACTGGGAGCTAGGGATGTGCTAGAAACATACTATACTTAACAGAAGAGTGCAATTTTGTGGAATAGAGCCTGGTAAACAATTACGCTTGTATGACACTGGGAGACAGTTAAGCACACCACCTGGGAAGTCAGATAGACTAGTGTGCGAATTCATGTTCTGCCACTTGCTAGTTGGGCAATCTTCCTTAGGCTTTATTTATTTATTTATTTATTTATTTATTTATTTATTTATTTATGTATACATGACAGTAGAGTGTATTTTGACATATTATACATACATGGAATACAACATTTTAATTAGGACCCAGGAATTCTTGTGGTTGTACATGATGTGGAGTTTCACTGGTCATGTATTCATATATGAACATAGGAAAGTTATGCCTAATTCATTCTCCTGTCTTTCCTATTCCAATCCCCCCTCCCTAGGTTCACAGAATGCTAACAAGATGACACATAAAAATTCAATATATAAAAATAAATAAGTAAAATTCACCTCCTGCCACATGACAGTTATAAATGTTGAATGCCAAGGGAGCAACACCCAGTTCAGTCTTCAGGAGACTACCCAGAGAAAGTTATCACTGCATAAAAATTTGAAGGATGAAGACAGGTATGGAGGCACACCTAGCAACTAGGGAGTCTGAAGCTGGAAGATCATAAGTTTGAGGACAGCCTCAGGAACTTAGCAAGATCCTGCCTCAAAATACAAAAATAAAAAAGGGCTGGGGAGTCGTGCTTAGTGGTGGGTACCTGTAATCCCAGTGGCTCAGGAGGCTGAAGCAGGAAGATTACCAGTTCAAAGCCAATCTCAGCAAAAGCAAGGTCCTAAGCAACTTAGTGAGACGCTATCTCTCAATAAAATATAAAATAGGGCTGGGGATGTGGCTCAGTGGTCAAATGCCCCTGAGTTCAATCCCTGGCACCAAAAAAAAGGAGGGGCACGCTGGGGATGTATCTCAGTGAAGAGCTGCTGGGCTCAATTGCATGCCAAAAAAGTAAGAAAGGAAGGAAAAAGGAAAGAAATTTGGAAGATGAGGAGGAGATGTACAGGAGATGAGGTGGGGGAAGGAGAAGGTGGGCAGGGAAGAGTAAGGCAGATATACTCTGAAGAACATGGATGCACACCACCTGCTTCACCATCAACAAAAATAAACTTTGCTGGGCATGGTGGCACATGCTTGTAATCCTAGCTACTAGGGAGGCTTAGGTAGCATGATCACAAATTTGAGGCCAGCCTCACCAACATAGGTAGACCCTGTCTCAAAATAAAAAGTAAAAAGGGCTGAGATGTAGCTCTGTGGTATAGCACCTCTGAGTTCAATCTCCAGTTCCAGAAGGGAAAAAAAAAAAAAGAGAGAGAGAATAAACCTAGCTTTCCAGATGGGATGATGGCATAATCTGGATTCTCTCTATAAATTAACACACATTTAGTGAAAACCTGCTATGAGCTTCTTTTAAGAGTTGTGAAAGACATCCAGGTGTGGTGACACACACCACCTGTAATGGCAGCAGCTCAGGAGGTTGGTGAGTTCAAAGCCACCCTCAGCAACTTAGCAAGGCCCTATGCAAGTCAGTAAGACCCTGTCTCTAAATATAATACAAAAAAGGACTGGGGATGTGACTCAGTGATTAAGTAAGCACCCCTGGATTCACTGCCCAGTACCAAAAAAGAAAAAAAGAAAAAAAAAAAAAAGACTTGTGAAAGACTGTATAGCTCAGCAATGGAGTGTGTGCTTAGTGCATGAGAGACCCTGGATTCGATCCCAGCAAACGTACACAGAGGAATTGTAAGTGATAATAAAAATAAGATGGATGCAGTGACCCATCATGTACTTCCAGCTTTTTTTGTTTTTGTAGTGGTAGGGATTAAACTCAGGACCTCACACATATGAGGCAAGCACTCCACAACTGAGCTAACTTCCCAGTCTCTCCAGCTAATTCTGGAGGACAAAGCAGGAGAATTGTGTGAGCTCAGGAGTTCAAGGTTATCCTGGGCAATATAATAAGTCTACCATCTCAAAAAACAAATGAACAAAAACAAAACAAGAGGTAATAAAGATAGATGAAAAAAAAGAAAGACCTGACTTCTTGTTTTCTGGAAATCTATAGAAATTGGAAAGAATAAATGGGGGAGCTGGGGTTGTGACTCAGTGGTAGAGCACTGGCCTAGCATGTGTGAGGCACTGAGTTTGATCCTCAGCACTACATAAAAATATATAAATAAAATAAAGGTATTGTGTCCATCTGCAACTAAAATATACACACATATATATAAGAATAATTGGGATGAACTCAAATTAAAAAGTTTCTTCTCAGCAAAAGAAGCAATCAATAATGTGAAGAGAGAGCCTACAAACTGAGAGAAAATCTTTACCACATGCCCCTCAGATAAAGCATTAATCTCTAGGATATATAAAGAAGTTAAAAAAAAAAAAAAAAAAAAGGGCTGGGGAGATAGCTCAGTTGGTAGCGTGCTTGCCTTGCAAGCACAAGGCCCTGGGTTTGATCCCCAGCACCGCAAAAAAAAAAAAAAAAAAAAAAAAAAAAAAAAAAAAACTTAACACCAAAAAAAAAAAAAAACCCAATTAATAAATGGGCAAGGAACTGAACAGACACTTCACAGAAGATATACAATCAATCAACAAATATATAAAAAAATGTTCAACATCTCTAGAGAAATGAAATGAAAATGAAAACTAAGATTTAGAGAAATGAAAATCAAAATGACTCTACGATTTCATCTCACCCCAATCAGAATGGAAATTATAAAAATACAAGCAACAATAATGTTGGTGAGAACGTGGGGAAAAAGGTACACTCATACATTGTTGGTGGGACTGCAGATTGGTACAACCACTTTGGAAAACAGAATGGAGATTCCTAAGAAAACTTGGAATGGAACCACCATTTGACCCAGCTATCCCACTCCTCAGTTTATACCCAAAAGACTTAAAATCAGCATACTACAGTGATGCAGTCACATCAATGTTTATAGCAGCTCAACTCACAATAGCTAAACTATGGAATCAACCTAGATGCCCTTCAACAGATGAATGGATGAAGAAAATGTGGTACATATACACAATGGAATACTACTCAGTTTTAAAGAAGAATGAAAGTATGGTATTTGCAGGTAAATAGATGAAACTGGAGAATATCATGCTAAGTGAAAGAAGTCAGTCCCAAAAAACCAAATGCCCAATGTTTTCTCTGATAAGTGGATGCTGATCCATAGTAGGGTAGGGAAAAATGAAGGAACTTTGGATTGTACAGAGGGGAATTTTTGGAGGGGTGGGGCAGGTGGGGATGGGAAGGATGGTAGATTGAGACAGACATTACCATATACCCATGTATGAAAAAAAAATTTTTAATAAAAAAAAGAATACAAATAATAAGGGCTGGGTGTGGTGGTGCATGCTTGTAATCCCAGTGGCTTGGGAGGCTGAGACAGGAGGATCGTGAATTCAAAGTCAGCCTCAGCAACTTAGTGAGGCCCTAAGCAACTTAGCAAGACCCTCTCAAAATAAAAAAGGCTAGAAATGTGGCTCCATGGCTAAGCCCCACTGGGTTCAATCCCTGGTACCAAAATAATAATAATAATAATTAATTAAATAATAATAATAATAAATGCTGGAGAGGATGTGAGAAAAGGGAACATTTCTACACTATTGATGGAAATCAACTGAAGGCTCCTCAAAAGACTAGGCATGGGCTGGGTGGCTCCAGAGGCTGAGGCAAGAGGATCAGGAGTTCAAAGCCAGCCTCAGCAACTTAGCAAGGCTCTAAGTAACTCAGCAAGACCCTATTAATAAAATACAAAAAAGGGCTGGGAATGTGACTCAATGGTTAAGTACCCCTGGGTTCAATCCTCAGTACCAAGAAAAAAAAAGAAAGAAAGAAAGAAAGAAAGACAGACTAGGTATGGAAACAATATATAACTCAGTTATGCTATTTTTTTTTATTTCGTTGTTGTTGTTGTAGATGGACAGTATGCCTTTATTTGTTTGTTTTATTTTTATGTGATGCCAAGGATTGAACCCAGTGTCTCACACATGCCAGGCAAGTGTTTTACCACTGAGCTACAACCCCAGCCCAGCTATGCTATTTTTTGATATTTACTCTGAAGAACCTTACTACAGTGATACCTACATACCCATGTTTATAGCAGCAAAATTCACAGTAGCAGCACAATTCACAATTCACAACAGAACCAGCCTAGGTGTCCATCAATGGATGAATGGGACACAGAAAATGTGGAATATATACACAATGGAGTTTTATCCAGCCATAAATAAAAATGAAATTATGGCATTTGCAGGAAAATGGATGGAACTAGAGTCTCTCATGTTAAGTGAAATTAAGTCAAGACCGTAAGGTTAAGGGTCTTATATATTCTCTCATATACAGAAGCTAGAGAAGAAAAAGGAAAAAAAAGGTGGGGGTGGATCTCATGAAAATCAAAGGGAGATCCTTAGAGGAAAGGAATCAAAGGGCTGGAGGTGGGGTGGGAGGGTGCAAGTGCTGGGGAGTAAGTGATATTGGTCAAATTATATTGTTATATTGTGTGCATGTATGAAAATGTGACAGTTAATCCCATCAACATGTACAAGTATAATGCACCAATAAAAAAAAAAATCCAGGTGAAAAAAAAAAAAAGCACTGTGGGGGCAAGGCCTCGGACTTCTACTTCTCTCCTCAAACCACCAAACCTTGAGATGTAGTGAGATACAGGGCAAGAAGTGACATGCCTTTGGCATTGTGCCCAAGCCTGATATGACAAGGGGAAAGAGGAGAGAAGCTGAAAAGGGGCTGAATTTCAGCAGAAAGGAAGGAGGCCATAGGCCTCAGAATGAGGGGTGGAAGAAGAATGGAGCCAGTGGGAATTTCAATTATTAGTAGTCATTAAAAATTGTTAGCGGGGTGCAATGGTACACACCTGTGGAGGCTGAGGCAGGATTGCAAGTTCAAAGCCAGTCTCGGCAATTTAGCAAGGCCCTCGACAACTTAGTGAGGCCCTATCTCAAAATGAAATATAAAAAAAGGGCTGGGGATGTGGCTTTGTGGTTAAGTGCCCCTGGGTTCAACCCCTGGTACCAAAAAAAAGCAAAAATTGTTAACCAGAGTCCTTGGTTAAATGTTCCCCGGCCCCGCCCATATATTACAATAAGAAAATGAACCTGAAATGTCTATCACCTAGACTTAACAATTATTACTATGTTCCATATTTAGGTTGGTTATTCTTTTCTAAAGTATTTAAAGATAATTTACAGACATTATGACATTAAAACTTAAATATTTCAATATGTATTAATAAGAAAAACATTTTCTTATATAATGTCAATACTATTATGCTCTCTGTATTAACAATAATTTCTTTCTTTTCTTTGTTCTTTGTTTTTGGTAACAGGGATTGAACCCAGGGCCGCTTAACTCCTGAGCCACATCCCCAGACCTTTTATTTTTTTATTTGGAGACAGGGTCTCACCAAGTTGCTTAGGACCTTGCTAAATTTCTGAGGCTGGCTTTGAATTTGAGATTCTCCTGCCTCAGCTTCCTGAGCTGCTGGGATTACAGGTGTGAGCCACAGCACCCAGCCAACAGTAATTTATCAATATCATCTAATACCCATTTCAATGTTCACATTTTCCCACTGTGTCTCAAAAGTCTTTTTACAGTCAATTTGTTCAAAATAGGATTACAATTCATGTAGTTGTTTTATCTCTTAAGTTTTATTTATTTAATTTTGCAGTGCTACAGATCAAACCTAGGGCCTCACAAATGACAGGCGAGTGTTCTACCACTGAACTATAGCAAGGAGCTGGTCTGGTAGTGGTACACACCTGTAATCCCAGCTATTCTGGAGGCTGAGGCAGGAGATCTCAAATTCATGGGTCAGTTTGGGCAATTTAGGGAGAGTTTGTCTCAAAACAAAATAAAAAGAGCTGGGATGTAGCTCAATGCTTGCTTAGTATGTGTGAGATTCCCAGTACTGAAATAACAGAAAAGTGAGCAGCGGTGCTTGCCTATAATCCCAGTGACTTAGGAGGCAGAGGCAAGAGGATCCAAGTTTGAGGCCAATTGGGCAACTTAATGTGATCCTGTCTCAAAATAAAAAGTAAAAATGTCTGGGGATATAGCTCAGTGGTAGAACTCCCTGGGTTCCATCTGCAGTACTGCCCCCCTCCGCCCCCTCTCCAAAAAATAAGGACAGTATTCCTTTTTCCATGCCATTGACTTGTTGAAGAAACAGGTAGTTTCCCTGTAGAATCTTCCACCTTTCAGATTTTTCTGATTTGCCTCTGTGTTTTCACTCATCTTGTTCCTCTGCAAACTGGCTATTAGATCTAAAGACTTGACTAGATTCAGGTTCAATATTTTTGGAAAGAATATTTGTCAAGTGAGGCAGTTTTCTTCTTACTGAACTACAT
The DNA here is from genome assembly GCF_902686445.1 of Sciurus carolinensis. Lineage (NCBI taxonomy): Eukaryota > Metazoa > Chordata > Mammalia > Rodentia > Sciuridae > Sciurus > Sciurus carolinensis. Next base: position 113,369,934 of record NC_062216.1, read on the forward strand.
CAGGGTCATGTAATATATATAATGTCTGGGGGCTGGGGAGATAGCTCAGTTGGTAGAGTGCTTGCCTGAAAAGCATGAGGCCCTGAGTTCGATCCTCTGCACCGCAAAAAAAAAAAAAAAAAAACAGAACCAATATAAAGTCTGGTTGTCTGACTCAGTTTCTGAAGTTGTGGAGGAGGTTAAGCCTGAGGGACCTACACAGTCAACCACCTATGAGCCTGGAAGTGGAGCTCTGACTTCATCTGACCTCTGATACTACTGGTCTTTGTAGGAAAGAGTGGACTGAGGTCAGGGTGGAGGTCAGCATTCAGAGAAGCACTGATTGAAAGAACTTGATGTCCACAGTGTAAACTGGTTCAGATCTTGGGCAGGATTGAACAGAGTCCTAGGGTTAGAGATAACAACTATCTCTATCCCACAGGGCGGTGAAGGGTGGTAAAATATGAGTCCCCCTTCAACCACTGAGTGCCTAGATTGGGGTGGGGAGTGTGTGTGTGTGTGTGGGGGGGGGACCATTCCTAGACCTGTTCACCCTGTCCTGAACTTTCCACTGAAGAAAGCAAGAAGCCTTCCTCTTCAGCTCTGGACCCTGTGGATCTGGTTATGGTATGGGGATGGGAAAATTCCCTACTCCAGGACTCCAGGAATTGTGTTTTTTTTGTTCTCTGGCTTTGGGTTCCTGCCTTCAAAACCTTTTTTTTTTTTTTTTTTTTTTTTTTTTTGCTTTGCTGGGGATAGAACCTATGGTCACTCAAAAGCTAGACAAGCACTCTACAACTGAGCTACACACTCAGCCCTTCAAAATACTTTTTTAATTTTTATTTTTACAGACTGCATTTTGATTCACTTTACACAAATGGGGTACAACTTTTCATTTCTATGGTTGTATGCAATGTACAAAATACTTATTGATTGCTCTTAAACTTCCAAGTGTTAGTGCTGAAAGGAACTTTGAGGATCATTAAGATTAGGCCCCTCCGGGAGGAATTCTCCTTCCCTCTCATCCTTTCTGAGCCATAGTTACATTTTAGATGTACAGTGTGGTAGTTCCTTAAACTCTAATCATTCACATTCTGCCTTCATAATTTTTTTTTTACCATAATCAGTTTGTTCCACAGTATACTATTACTTTTCTTCATCCTAACAATAATCTCTGTAAAATGATAGGTTTAATATGTAGTTCAATTTCTTTCTAAAAGCCTTTTAAAGAACATGAACAAGCTGGGTACAGTGGCCAGCACCTGAAGTTCCACCTACTCTGGAGTCTGAGGCATGAGGATCCCTTGAGCACTGGTTGAAGAGAACTTGATGGTCACAGAGTAGACATCAAGGAGTTGAAAGCCAGCCTGGGCGACTAACAAGAGCCTGGCTCTTAAAACAATACAAACAAGGGCTAGGGGTGTAGGTCAGTAACTGAGCAACTTGCCTAACATGTGTGAGGCCCTAGTTTGGAGATCCTCAGGGCCAGGGAAAACAAGTCATACAACATACACACACACAAATATACACAAACACTGCACATACAAAATATTCCAATTCTACCAGTCGTGCGTGCCCCCCACCTTGGGAAATACTACGGAAAAGGAACTGGAACCAGGGAGTCTTGAGATCTTGTTTGGGCACACTTCTTAAATTCCGAATATATTTCCTAATCATAAAAAGGGGATGATATAATGTCTACAGGCATTGGTTATTGGTCTTGTGAGTGACCGAAGAGTCAGTCTTCCTGGAAGAATCCCAAGGACCTTTGTCCAGCACCTCCGATCGCCAGCAGCGGAGGGGGAAGGGAGCTTAGCGCCCAGCAACCTGGCAGCAAGAGTAACCTTTCTCAGCAGGGCATCTGGGCACAGGCAGCGCCGGGGAAACCCGGTTTCTCCGGGAGGCAGACGTCAGTGAAACTACTACCCTCTCCCACCTTTCTCTCTCCGGCAGATTCCTAGCCGAAGCTGAGGTGGTGTTTCAGGGCCTTTCCCTCAGAGGAACCACCCACCCGCCCAGCTTTTCTCCCTGGGGGCAGTGAGAACTTCCGCAAGAAGAGATGAAAAGTCAGGTGTCAGGCCAGTACGACGTTCAGCTGGGCTCCAGCGAGGGCGGACAAGGCAGGAAGGAGGGGTTTGCGGTTGGGGAGAGCCAGATGGCCCACCCCGGCCGGAAACTGGGGGTGGAGAGGCCCGGCCCAGCCCACACCAGTCATCCAGCTCCGGCTGGGCCTCAGAGGCGGGCAAACCCCACCCCATTCCTCTGGGCACCTCGTGGCCCGGGCGGGTTTGTTTACGAATCCGGCTGTCTCCTGGCGCAGCCCGGCCCTCCGCCCGCCCCCAAGGTGGCCCGGGAGGAGGGGGAAAGAAGGCCGCCCCGGGCTGCGCCCGCCCTTCTGCCTTCGGCCTGTGCTGTGGGTGTCCAGACCTGTGGGGGCCTTTCTCTAGTGGGAATAGGGAGCTGGAGTGCTGTCGCTAGTTCTCTCAACTCTGGGATCTAAAGAGGACTCGGGGCTACTTGTCTCAGGAGGGGAAGGAGAAAGAAACTGCTTCAGCTTTGGTTAAAAGAGGATTTTTTTTTTTTTTTTTTTTTTTTTTTTAAACTAGGCTTCCAAGTCAGGGCCCCATCACACTTGGGGTGTGAAGGTCTGGGTGCATGTGCGGTGAGGGTTAAATTGACATTAAGCATCCCTTTCCTCCCAGGCGTGGTGATCCCTGAGGAGTCTGAGGGGGTTGGGTGTTTGGGGAAGGGAAATGTTTTGTTTATGTGTTTGTTACAAACTGGAATCCCTAGGAATCTGATTTAAATGTTTAGAATAGGCCAGGAGCGGTGGCACGCCTGTAATCCCAGCGGCTCCGGAGGTGACTGAGGCAGGAGAATTGCGAGTTCTAAGCCAGCCTGGGGAATTTAGGTCCTAAGCAACTCAGCGAGACCCTGTCTCTAAAATATTAAAAAGTGCTGAAGATGTAGCTCAGCACCCCTGGGTTCAATTCCCGATACCACCACCCCAAACACACACACACACACACACACACAAATCAGAAGAGTTCTCAGTTTTCTATGTTGGGGGTCTAGGCCTGTTTCTGCCCCGCCCAGATTCCTTGAGTTTGTCTTCCCTAGAACTTCCCTAGTTCTCAAGAAAGCGGATGGACTATGGAACCCAACAATTTCTCTTATGTCTTACTTGCCACAGACCAGGTGGTGGCAAAGGATCGTCAAGCCTTAGGGACTTGGTTGGGTATATAGTGGGGGCAGACTTGTTGCATCCCTCTTCAGAACAGAGAACATTCGAGAATGTTGGGTCAAGTTAATCTCCAACAATAACTAAATTGTGCTTTTTTAAAAAATTGATTTAAAACAAAATTTTAAATTGTGTTCTTTTTTTTTTTTTTTTTTTGGTGCTGGGGATCGAACCCAGGGCCTTGTGCTTGCAAGGCAAGCACTCTACCAACTGAGTCATCTCCCCAGCCCCTAAATTGTGTTCTTGACTATGCCTCCCAGTCTTCACACAAGACCTCTTATTCCCCTCCTTCCACTTTTTTCCTCCTCCAGGAACTTCAAAATCATCAGAGCCACCTCCTGGTTACAGAATCCAATCTCTTTCTAGTGCTAGGTATAGTCAGGCAGGCATGAATCACAATGCTTCTCAGATAAGGAAACAAAGACACAGCAAAAGTACCCTGGGTCACTTAAAATAATGATAATAATTATAAAGACTAAGTCAGCCACTGCAGCCCAGTTGGTCCACACCTGTTATCCCAGTGACTTGGGAGGTTGATACAGGAGGAACTCAAGTTCCAGCCCAGCTTCCGCAAGTCATACACTGTTTCCAAATAAAAAGGACTGGGGGCTAGCTCAAATCCCTAGCCATGGACACACACATGAACACGTGTATGCGCGAGTGCACAGACACACACACATACACACACATAAGTTATAGCCAGGCCTGTGTGAGGCACCCCTGTAATCCCAGTGACTCCCAAGGCTGAGGCAGGAGGATTGCAAGTTCAAAGCCAGCCTCAGCTACTTAGTGAGACCCTGTCTCAAAAAAAAAAAAAATTAAAAGTGGGCTAGGGATATGGCTCAAGGGTTAAGTGCCCCGGGGTTCAATCCCTGGGCAGCCCCAAGTCCTGGATTCTGGATTTCTCACAAGTTCTGAGTTTCTCAAATAGAAAGAAGCCCAGGTTGCTTCAGTTTTGTGTTTTGTCATACTGGGGATTAAGCCCAGGGTGCTCTACCAGCTGAACTATATCCCCAGCCTTTCTATTTTGAGACAGGGTCTGAATTGCCCAGGCAATTGAATCCTATCTCAGCCTTCTGATTACCTGGGATTGCAGGTAGTGTACCATTGCTCCCAGCAAGTTCTTTTTTTTTTTTAAAGAATTTTCTTTTCTAACCTCCTTTATCCTACAGTAGGACAGTTAAAAGAAATTTCAGCCTGTTTTGTACTTAACAGTTGTAGTTGAGAGCTTATGAAGAGGAAAGATTGCAATGATAGTGTGAAAGGATGATTTGGGATCATCTATATATATATATATATATATTTTTTTTTTTTTTTTTTTTTGAGGTACTGGGGATCGAACTCAGGACCTCTACCAACTGAGCTATCTCCCCGGCCCTGTTTTTTTTTTTTTTTAACTCTTTATTTTTGTGGTGCTGGGGATGGAACCCAGGAACCCAGGAACCCAGGTTCTTTTTTTTTTTTTTTTTGGTATCAGGGATTGAATCCAGGAGTACTTAAACACTGAGCAACACCCACAGTCCTTTTTTTTATATATTATTTAGAGTCTCACTGAGTTGCTCAGAGCCTTGCTGAAGTGCTGAGGCTGACTTTGAATTTGCAATCCTCCTGCCTCAGCTTTGGAAGCCTCTGGGATTATAGGTGCCACTGTGCCCAGCTGGAACCTAGGTTCTTGTGCATGCTAGGCAAATACTCTACTACTGATCTATATCCCCTGCCCTTACTTTTTTGATGTAGAGTCTTGTTGTTATACAGACTGGTATTGAACTCCTGGCTCAAGCAGTGATCCTGCCTCAGCCTTCCCAGTGTATGTTAATTTATCAGATTGCTAACTGGGAAAGTGATGACAGCTGAAGAGTGGCTTCAACGTTAAGAAGACTTAATTTATATAGTCAATCAAAGGAATGCTGAGAATCAATTGTTAGTACTGTAATACCTGCAGATCTATTCAGGATGGTTAGGACTAGGCTTCCCTTTGACTCCACCAGTGTTTACTTGGGGTGGGGAGGGCTGGGGTAATGGCTCAGCAGTATAGTGTTTGCCTAGCTTGTGTGAGGCCCTGGGTTCAATCTCCAGCACCACAAAACAAAAACAAGAAAGGGTTTAGTGGGTGTCAACTATATGCTCAGCTTTGAGAAATGAAAATGTTATTGGCAGGGCTGGGGCTATAGCTCAGTGGCACAGTGCTTGCCTAGCATGTGTGAGGCACTGAGTTTGATCCTTAGGACTACATAAAAATAAACAAATGAAGGCATGCTGTCCATCTACAACTACAAAAAATTTTTAAAAATTATATATTATTGGCGGCCTAGCCCAGGGACCCTGGCTGGATCCTGGCTGGGGGATTTGGTCTAAGAACTAGGCAAACATTGTGAAAAAGGGAAAATTAATTTTATGCAGTTTGATCAAATTGGGGAAAACTGGCTTTGAATAAACCTATTTTTCTCTCCAACCTGTCTCCTGAATTTTTGTGGATCACTTCTAGTGGTAAAGCCTTTCTCTCATGGTTTCAAAAAAGCATAATCCCTTCCTTTTAACTGTTTAGCTGGTGGGGGTGGGCAGATACTTAAGATACTTCAATGGAGATATGGAAAAGGAACATGGTGGTTATATTATTCAATATCTGGGAGAGGTAGGAAAGATAAGAGTACATATGAGGCTTACTACATTATAGTCAGGCATCAGGCATAATTCATGTTCCTAGGTGTAGTTTTTTTTTTTTTTTTTTTTTTTTTTTTTTGGTTACTATGGTTGGACCTAGAGGCACTTAACCACTTAGCTACACCCCCCAGGCCCTTCTTTAAATTTTGAGACAGGGTCTCACTAAATTGCTGAGGCCAGCCTCGAACTTGCAGTCCTTGTGCCTCAGCCTCCCAAGCCCTTGAGATTACAGGTTTGCAGTTTTGCACCACCTTGCCCTGCCTAGGAGTAGTTTTGCAGTGAATCAACTGTCATTTTTTTTTTTTTTTTGAGATGGGGCCTTGGGTCATTATGGTCTTGAACTTTTGGGCTCAATGGGCTCAAGTGGTTTTCTGCCTATCACTAGTACTGGGATTATACGTATTCACCATTGTGCTAGCATTGATTTTCTTTATTGTGTACTGGGGTTTAAACCCAGAGCACTTTACCCCAATCCATTTTGTTCTGAGATAGTGTCTTGTCAAATTGTTGAGGTTGGCCTTAGATTTGAGATCCTCATGCTTCAGCCTCCTGAGTTGCTGAGATTACACGCATGTACAATCATGCAAGGCTACTACATTGTTTTTAAAAATACAGTCCTGCCAGGTGTGGTGGTGCACACCTATAATCCCAGCAATTCCGGAGGCTGAGATAAGATGATCACAAGTTCAAAGCCAGTCTCAGCGAAAGTGAGGCAAAAGTGAGAAGCTAAGCAACTCAGTAAAACCCTGATTCTAAATAAAATCCAAACTAGGGCTAGGGATGTGGCTCAGTGGTCAAGTGCCCTGAATTCAATCCTTGGTACCCCACCCCTCAAAAAAAATTGTCATAAGGAGTTAATGAAATGATCTCACAAATGTTGTATAGACAGACACAGACATGTGAAGAATTTGAAAAACTCCTGAGTAAATTTATTATGACTTTTTTTGTTTCTTTTTTGTACTGATGATTGAACCCAGGGGCACTTACACTGAGCCATATCCCCGACCCTTTTTATTAGCTTTTTAATTTTGAGACAGGGTCTTGATAAGTTGCTGAGTCTCACTAGGTTCCTGACACTGGCTTTGAACTTGCAATTCTCCTGCTTCAACCTTCTGAGTCCCTGGGATTACAGGTGTGCACCACTGTGCCTTGTTAATTTACTTTTTTTATAGGTACTGGGATGCACCCCTAACCCTGTTCTTTCTTTCTTTTTTTTTTTTTTTTTTGGGTGCTGGGGATCGAACCCAGGGCCTTGTGCTTACAAGGCAAGCACTCTACCGACTGAGCTATCTCCCAGCCCCAAAAGTCTTTCTCTCTTTTTTTTTTTTTGGTACTGGGGATCGAACTCAGGGCCTTGCGCTTGCGAGACAAGCACTCTACTAGCTGAGCTATCTCCCCAGCCCTCTTTCTTTCTTTTTAAAAAAAATTTTTTTTGGTAGTTGTAGATGGACAGAATGCCTTTATTTTATTTACTTATTTTTATTATTTGTTCTGTTTAGTTATACATGACAGCAGAATGCATTTTGATTCATTGTACACAAATGGAGTACAACTTTTCACTTCTCTGGTTGTATATTACCCTATATACATGTATCATTACATTCAAGTAATCATACATGTACCTAGGGTAATATTTGTTTATTTTTATGTAATGCTAAGGGTTGAACTCAGTGCCTCACATATGCTAGGCAAGTGCTCTGCCACAGAGCTACAGCCCCAGCCCTGTTTTTTCTTTTTTTCTTGATTGTGGTCCTGGGGATTGAGTCCAAGAGAGATATATCCCCAGGCCTTTATTTTTTGAGATAGTTTTGGTAAATTGCTGAGGCTGACCTAGAATTTGTGATTCTCCTGCTTCAGCCTCCTGAGTTGCTGGGATTACAGGTGCTGGGATTACAGGTTGAAAGAAAATTTGTTCAGGTTTTTACAGAGGAATTGGGCAAGATAGATCATGTCATTCATATACTCTCAGGACTATCAATAAGCTAGCCTGGAGTCGGGGGTGCTGTTGGGCTCAGTGGTTGAGTGCTTGCCTAGTATGTGTGAGGCACTAGGTTTGATCCTCAGCACCACATAAAAAATAAGTAAATAAAGTTATCGTGTCCATCTACAACTGAAAAAAAAAAAAAAAATCCTAGCCTATGTCTAGAATATCCCTCAGTGGCCAGGTGCTGGAGGAGTAAAGGGAAAAGATTGTAAAAAGGACGATGGCTATTGAATTTTTTAGTCTAATTCTAGGCCTTTTTCTCAGTACCTGGAATAGAATCAAAACTACAATTCCCATTTCAGTCATAGACTAGCACTGAACCACAGAAAAATACAGGCTTTGGAAATAGATATAGATCAATCATGATTTAAAGTGTCTAATCTATCTTCTCATCTGTACAAGGAGATAACGACCCCCACCCCCCCATTTGTTGCTGTTGTCTGTGATGGGGATTGAACCCAAGGCTTTGTACATGCTAGGCAAGTAAGCACTCTACCATTTAGCTACATTCCCAGTCTCAACAATTTCCTAAATCTGTAGAATTAAGTTAGACAGTATATATAAAATGTATAGAGTACTGTTTCACAGAGTTGCTCCTCTCCCTCCACCCACTAGCAAGTTTAGGTGTGGTCTATTGCTGAATGCGCCAACAGCTGTTAGAATCTTCAAAGCTTGGTTTACAAAGATGAGTAATACAGTTTCTTCTTTCCAGGAAGTTTCTTTTCTCCAGTTTCTTCCCTAGTGTGTCTTAAACTTGTTTAAGGACTAATCTCTTGAGCTACTTAAAAATGTATATTCTCAAGCCCCACCCCAGAGTTTCTGATTTATTAGGTCTGGGGTGGGATTCTAAGAAACTGATTTTCCCCCAGTACTGGGGATTGAACTCAGAGGTGCTTTAACACCAATTTACATTTCCAGCCCCCTCTTTTTAAAAGTATTTTTGTTGTTGTTGTTGTAAATGGACACAATATCTTTATATTATTATTTATTTTTTTATGTGGTGCTGAGGATGAATCCAGGACCTCACACGTGCTAGGCAAGCGCTCTACCATTGAGCCACAACCCCAGCCCCCCAGCCCTTTTTATGTATTTTGTATATTGAGAAAGGGTCTCATTACCCAGGACCTCACACGAGCTAGGCAAGCCTCTACCACTAAGCCACAACCCCAGTCCCCCAGCTCTTTTTACGTATTTTTATGTATTTATATTGAGACAGCGTCTCATTGAGGCTGGAGTCGAACTTGTGATTTTCCTGCCTCCGCCTTCCCAGAGGCTGGGATATCAGGCATGAGCCACCATGCCTGGCTATTTTTATCTTTTAATTTTGAGACAGGGTCTTACTAAACTGCCCAGCTGGCGCTGGGATTTGGGATCCTCCTGCTTTGGCTTTCCAAGTTGCTGGGATTGCTGGGGTATGCCACTGCGCTAGCTTCACTTCATCTTTTCTAGGCCCTGCCCAAAGCAGAAGAGACCTCAGTTCCTACCTTCAAAAGGTCATAAAAAGTTTTGGAAGAATCCAGATTTTAAAACACGAGAACATATAATGAAGTGAACTGTAGGTAATGAAGCGACAGCATAGAAGATACAAGTGATAATGAGAATGACATTGTCATTTGACAAAACATCAAGGCTGCCTCCACTAAAACAAGCATAAAGGAGGCAAGATGGTAGCCAGAGATTCAGGTGCCTCGGGCATAATATCCTTTAACCTCTGTGATTGCAAAAAGCAGGAACTCGGGTTATGTTGCTTCATGCTTAGGCGGTATTTGCAACTGGGGGAGGGGGGAGGAAGTGGTTCAGGAGAGCTTGACTCCAGGAGGTTCTCCAATGCACTGTAGCCTCAAATACGAGCTCTTGAAAAGTTAACTAGCGGTAAGTTTAATGTTTGGCGCATGTGTCTGGAAGAGCGTAATAAAATGGCGCTAGTTGGAGTCTCACAATAACCTTGCATACGAGTCAGCTCAGTATTAACTCAGTTTGTGAGTGCTGTCACCAGATCTGATCCCGCCCGCAATCGCAGGGATTACACCCACATTGAGAGGCATCTGCCAGCCTGTCTGCCTACCCGAGGAGGGGGTAAGACTCCAGAGGCACTTTATGAGAACGGTTAAATGAATACTTAAACGAGCCCGGGCGGTGAGGTAGAACTGCGCGCGCCGAAGGTCTGGGCTCTGACACTTGAATTGCAGAGCTCTGGTGAAGGGTACCACATAATGACTGTAAAGACATCCCTTGAGGAGAGTCAATATGGCGACGGCCTCCTCTTGGCACAGCCCTGTTCCCTCCCTCATGATGGGCGTCTCTAGTAACGCCCATTAGGCCATTTGGAGGCGGTACCAGGCTTACTTTGCTCCTTCATTGGGTTGAATAACTGAGGGAGAAGCCAATTCTCCTCTGCTCTTTCCAAGTTCCTACCCTCAGAGTTGATTCGGCTTTTAATTGGTATTTAGTTTATGTCAATATGCGTCGTATTTCGTCTCTTTTCAGTGTTAATCCAATCATAACGTTCCTGACTGCCCGCCTGATTTCTGATTGGTTTAGTTTAGCTTCATCCTGTGCTATTGGGGCCTACTTCTAATTCCCCTCCCAACCAGGACTTTGCCCAGGCATGTCCAAGATCCTGATTGGTCGCTATTCTGTCATTTCCATCAAAGTTCTCCCTATCCCTATCGCTCAGGGAGCCCGCCTGGTGATTAACTGGTTTCTTTCCAAGTCTATCATCTCTAGCTCCCACCCATCCTCACTTCCTGCCTCTTTCATTGGTTTTTAAAACTGAGGGGGCGGTCCTTTTGGGCGGACACCAGGCACGCAACTTTGCCTTACACGCCTTAGAGAAGGAACGAATATTACCATTGGGTAATCTGCCCGCCTTTCTCCTGCAAGTCCCGCCCTTCCCCCTCCTTCATTGGGCGGGGCAGCACCGAAGGGGCGGGGTCAAGGCCGGGCTTGTGGCGCGCTGCTCCCTCCTCTTTACCCCCCCCCTCCCTGTCCGGTCCGGGTTCGCTTGCCTCGTCAGCGTCCGCGTTTTTTCCAGGCCCCCCCCAACCCCCCCGGACAGGACCCCCTTGAGCTCGCCCCTCAGCTGCCACCATGAGCGGTAAGGATGAGTCCACTCCAAGCTTAGGGGTGGAAGGGTAGTGAGGGGGCGCGCGCGAGGGCCGACCGGGCGGTCCCCGCCGTGAGGGGGGGCGGGCGGGAGGCGGCGGCGGCGGCCTTGGTCCCGCCCGGGGCGGAGGGAAGGGAGGGAGAAGGGGCAGTGGCGGGGCCTCCGAGGAGGAGGGGGATGGGCCGCCCGCCCCGGGGGAGGGGGCAGCGTGGCCTCGCCCGCCCCCTGCCCGCCCCGGCCACGGGGGACGGGCTTTACCCCCCACTACTGGGCCGCCCGCCTGAGGCTCCTCCCGCCAGGGGCTGGCGCCGCGGGGGCGGCCCGAGCAGTGCAGGCCCCGCCCGAGCCAACCGCCTCCCTGGCCCGCCCTCTGGTCGCTGCCTGCCCCAAGGCCCTCCCCCCCCCAACCCGGTAAGTTTCCCTCCCCCCCCCCCCGCGGTCCCGCCCTTTCCACGCCCCTCACCCCGAAACCGCCCTTTTTTTTTTTTTTTTTTTTTTTTTAAGGGCCCGCCTCTAGCTCTGAAACCTCCTGATTTCCAATCCCTAGACCCCCTAAGCCCATTGCTAGTATTCACAAATGTTTCCCCACTCATACTTTTTGCCTCTTTTTTCCCACTTTTCCTTTTTCTCTTACTTTTTATACTTGTATTTTTCTTTCTTCATCTCTTTCTACCCTAATTTTAGCAAGCTTTCCATGTACCCACATGTTGATTTTTGCCTTACCCATTCTCCTTTTCTCCCCAGGATTTTTTATTATTTTGAAACTCTTTCAACGTTGTCTACCACTCCTCACATTTCCTATCCCCAAAGCACTTTATGAGTGTTTTCTGAGTTTAATTTTGTGCATGGGGAAAATTGAGACTTGCTTTTGGCATCACTGAGCCTAGTTCATGTCCTGTAGGCTCTAGGATTCCTCTTGTGCAGATCCATTTTCTTTGCACTGGTGACTTTCATCTTCCTGTTAGTCATTACAGATTTCATCATAGTCTAATAGCCTTTACCCTTCTTCACTTTATCCCCTGCTCCCCAGTTTAAGTTGTTTATCTTTTGTTTTTAGACCAAGATCACTCCATGGATGAAATAACAGCAGTGGTGAAGATTGAAAAAGGAGTTGGTGGCAGTAATGGGGGCAATGGAAATGGTGGTGGTGCCTTTTCTCAGACTCGAAGCAGCAGCACAGGCAGTAGCAGCAGCAGTGGAGGAGGAGGTGGAGGAGGAGGAGGGCAGGTGAGTGATCATCAGAGTGGGGAAGGTGTTGAGAGGATGTAAATATTCTTAGAAATTGCTTTAATCTTCACAGAAAACTTTTTAGAAAAAAAAAACTAAATGTTATAGAAAGAGAAATAAGCATAGGGAGGCAAGTGACTTGGATATTCCCTAAAAATGAGAGTTTTAGCAATACCTGAAGGTCAGGGTTTTTTTGATTTTTCTTTTTTTTTTTCCAATGCTGGGATTGAACCTGGGCATGCACTCTACCACTGACTCCCATTCCCAAACACAGGCAGGTTTTTATTTCTGTTTTTTTTTTTTTTCCCCCCCCTCTTTGTCTACATGGCATTGGTGGTTTTTTTTTTTTTTTGCCCCCTAGGCTAGCAGATAGGTGTCACTAACTCCTTTCCTCTCCTCTATTTTCTGGCCAGGAATCCCAGCCATCCCCTTTGGCTCTGCTGGCAGCAACCTGCAGCAGAATTGAGTCACCCAATGAGAACAGCAACAACTCCCAGGGTCCAAGCCAGTCAGGGGGCACAGGTGAGCTTGACCTCACAGCCGCACAACTTTCACAGGGTGCCAATGGCTGGCAGATCATCTCTTCCTCCTCTGGGGCTACTCCTACCTCAAAGGAACAGAGTGGCAACAGTACCAATGGCAGCAGTGGCAATGAGTCTTCCAAGAATCGCACAGTATCTGGTGGGCAGTATGTTGTGGCCGCCACCTCCAACTTACAGAACCAGCAAGTTCTGACAGGACTGCCTGGAGTGATGCCTAACATTCAATATCAAGTAATCCCACAGTTCCAAACCGTTGATGGTCAGCAGCTGCAGTTTGCTGCCACTGGGGCACAAGTGCAGCAGGATGGTTCTGGTCAAATACAGATCATACCAGGTGCAAACCAGCAGATCATCACAAATCGAGGAAGTGGAGGCAACATCATTGCTGCTATGCCAAACCTACTCCAGCAGGCTGTACCCCTCCAAGGCCTGGCTAATAATGTGCTCTCAGGACAGACTCAATATGTGACCAATGTACCAGTGGCCTTGAATGGGAATATTACCTTGCTACCTGTCAACAGTGTTTCTGCAGCTACCTTGACTCCCAGCTCTCAAGCAGTCACGATTAGCAGCTCTGGGTCCCAGGAGAGTGTCTCACAGCCTGTCACCTCAGGGACTGCCATCAGTTCTGCCAGCTTGGTGTCATCACAAGCCAGTTCCAGCTCCTTTTTCACCAATGCCAATAGCTACTCAACAACTACTACCACCAGCAACATGGGAATTATGAACTTTACCACCAGCGGATCATCAGGGACCAATTCTCAAGGCCAGACACCCCAGAGGGTTAGTGGGCTACAGGGGTCTGATGCCTTGAACATCCAGCAGAACCAGACATCTGGAGGTTCACTGCAAGCAAATCAGCAAAAAGAAGGAGAACAAAACCAGCAGACACAGCAACAACAAATTCTTATTCAGCCTCAGTTAGTTCAAGGGGGACAGGCTCTTCAGGCCCTCCAAGCAGCACCATTGTCAGGGCAGACCTTTACAACTCAAGCTATCTCCCAGGAAACCCTCCAGAACCTCCAGCTTCAGGCTGTTCCAAACTCTGGCCCCATCATCATCCGGACACCAACAGTGGGGCCCAATGGACAGGTCAGTTGGCAAACTCTTCAGCTGCAGAACCTCCAAGTTCAGAACCCACAGGCCCAGACAATCACTTTGGCCCCAATGCAGGGTGTTTCCTTGGGGCAGACCAGCAGCAGCAACACCACCCTTACACCCATTGCCTCAGCTGCCTCCATCCCTGCCGGCACTGTCACTGTGAATGCTGCTCAGCTCTCCTCCATGCCAGGCCTCCAGACCATTAACCTCAGTGCACTGGGTACTTCAGGAATTCAGGTGCACCAACTTCCAGGCCTGCCGTTGGCTATAGCAAATACCCCAGGTAAGACTTTCAGTCTTTTGCATTCATCTGTTTATTTTTGTGTCACTTGGAACTGAACCGGGGGCACTCTACCACTGAGCTGCATCCCCAGCCCTTTTTATTTTTATTTGTTGTTGATACTGGGAATTAAAACCAGAATGCTTTACCAGTGGGCTACATCCTTTTTATTTTGAAACAGGGTAACATTACTGAGGGTCTGATAGACTTAAGGTATGCCCTGATGCACCCAGCTAAAGGTCATTACATGGGCCTTAGGCAGTAGTGGCCTTGAAAAAACACTTTAACTTATTTATTTACTTTTGCATTGCTGGCGGTTGAACCTAGGGCCTTGTGCAGACTAGGCAAGCACTCTACCACTGAGCTACACCCCCAACCCTCCTTTTTATTTTTCAGTTTGAGACAGTCTCACCAAGTTGCCCCTGCTGACCTCTAACTGTGATCTTCCTGCCTCTACCTTCTGAGTAGCTGGGATTATAGGCATGTATCACTATGCCAGGCAATCTTTTGCATTTATTAGGAAGTAACTCTAGACTTAACTGAAACTGTTAAGTCTAAAGAAGGGAGTGGAAGCCGGGTGCAGTGGCGCACACCTGTAATCACAGTGATTTGGGAGGCTGAGTCAGGAGGATTGCCAGTTCATAGCCAGCCTTGGCAACTTAGTGAAGTTCTAAGCAACTTAGCAAGACCATATCTTAAAATGAAAAATAAATTAAAAGACTGGGGATATCCCTCAGTGGTTAAATACCCCTGGTGCCAAAAAAAAGGGGGGGAGATAGAACCTTTTGGGGTGACACTTTCTCAAGGACTAATCGTTTAGGCAAGTGAATTAGAAAAGTAACAATGATGGGCCTTGTGGTGTACATCTATAGTCCTAGCAACTTGGGGAGACTAAGGCAGGAGGATCAGAAGTTAGAGGCCAGCCTTAGGAACTTAGTGAGGCCCTATGCAATTTAGTGAGACCCTATCTTAAAAAACAAAGGACTGGGGATGTGGCTCAGTAGTTGAGCACCTCTGTGTTCAGTTCCTGATACCAAAACAATAATAACTAAAAGAACTGTCTCCCCTCACACTAATACATATTTTTAATAAGCTTCCTAGATGAATCTGATAACTTTCTAGATAGAGAATAACTTCTTAGACTGCTTTGAAAGTACCATGTATGTTTGGAGAGGGAGAAGAAAGACAAGGAGTGAGGTCAGGAATGGAGTACAGATTTGGTGTTGAGAGGGCTTAGAAATAAGAGCTTTGAAGGAAAGAGATATGTATTGGAATCTATATTGAATCAGTTGACCACAATATTCGGTCTTTCTCATTTTATTTTATATTTTGGTACCAGGGATTGAATCCAGGGCTACATTCCCAGCCCTTTTTATTTTGAGACAAGGTCTCACTAAGTTGCTTAGGGCCTTGCTAAATTGCTGAGACTGTCCTTAAATTTCAGTTTTTACTTCAATCACCTTTTTTTTTTTTTTTTTTTTTTGTTACTGATGTTTGAACCCAGAATCACTTAACCACAGAACACATCACCAGCCCTTTTATTTTTATTTTATTTTATTTTGGTATTGGGGGTTGAACCCAGGAGTGCTTAACCACTGGACCACATCCCCAGTCCTTTTTTTTCATATTTTTATTAGAGACAGGGTCTCACTGAGTTGCTTAGGGCCTCCCGAAATTTCTGAGGTTGGCCTTGAACTTGGAATCTTCCTGCCTCGACTTCCTGAATCACTGGGATTACAGACATGCACCACTGCACCCAGCTCCCCACACCCCACCCTACCTGCCCATTTTTTTTTTTTTTTTTTTTTTTTTTTAATGTATTTAGGATTAAACTCCAGCACTGTACCAATGAGCTACCACTGAGCCCTTTTTAGTTGTTATTTTATGACTGGTTCTCTCTAAATTGCCTAGGCTGGCCATTTGTGATCCTGCCTCAGCCTTCCAAGTAGCTGGGATTACAGGCATGTGCACACTGCACTGGGCTTAGCTCATATAAATTTTTATATTCTGCTATGATACATGAAAATTATTTTGGAAAATAGTTTAATATCACCAAAATTCTACTTAGATTGGACCATATGTGTGTGCTCGTGAAGTATTTTGTTATGGAGTTCTTGTTCCATTTAGATTTTTTTTTAAGATTGGTTCTTGTTGAGTGCCTGGGTTCAAATCCTCAGCACGGCAAAAAAAAAAAAGAAAGAAAGATTGGTTCTTATATAAATGGGGATAAAACAAATTAGGCAACCATGTTTCCTGTCTGCTACCATTTTGGAAACTGAGAGGAAAAAGTCTGCTCGAATTCTCTAGAATTCTTAAGTTCATGTGATGTGTTTAAAATGACTACATTTTGAGCTTTAATGAGACAATAAAATTTTTCTTAGTGAATTGGAGATCTTAGAGTAGAAAGTTAGAGCTAGAAGGGACCTAAGAAATCATCTAGTACAACTGTCTTTTTTTCTTTTCTTTTTTTTTTCTGGTACCACAAATTGAACCCAGGGGCAATTAACCACTGATCCACATCCCCAGCCCTTTTATTTATTTATTTTTTTTGAAGCAGGTTCTCACTAAGTTGCTTAGGGCCTCACTAAGTTGCTGAGACTGGCTTTGAACTTGTGATTCTCCTGTCTCAGCCTCCTGAGCCATTGGGATTACAGGTGTGCACCACTGTACCCGGCACAACTGTCTTGTTTTCTGGATGAGGAAATTGAGATATGGAGAGGCGGGTCAGTGATGTGACAATAGCCAAAGCTGGAGTTTGTGGTTAATTCTCCTAGTCCAGGATATTCCTGTTAGTTTGCACTTGGGACTTGAGAAATCCTTTAAATTGTTAAATATGTTTTAGAAAAGGAGTCTTTGCTTGATGAATGTTGTAGAAGTGACAGGTCTATTATAGACTAAAGTTTAATGGGAGAAGAAATGAAAGTTTTATTAAAAATAATCTCAAGAACTTGGAAAATTAGACATTTTCTGGGTAATCTACATCAGCATGTTAGTTTTCTCTTTGCTTTTAGGTTTTATTCAGAAATTTACTCTTCAGAGGAAGGTAAGGCTGTGGAATTGTTCAAGCTATTAATTTGGGTCCTTGTAGTTTCTATAGGGTTTATAACTTAGACTCTAGAGAACAGTTCTGAGGTACTCTCATTGTTAAATCATGCTGTGGGAAATTCTGCTATTTAATATGTCATAGAATAGGGCAATCTAGTTGTTGATGGTCCTTGAACTCAAGAAAATGCATACATTTCTGTAAGTTATTAGCAATTTGACCTTCACTAATGAGAGATTAACACACTGAAAGGCCATTTTTTGACAGTTAAGATTGTTTGCTTCATTAACAGTGGTCCAAGTTTCCTTTTTTTCTGTCTAGTCATAGTTTGTGTAATATACTGCCCCTGCTTTTTTTCTTTGGTAGTGCTGGGGGATTGAACTCAGGACCTTCTGCATGATGCTAGGCAAGTGCTCTAACACTAAGCTGCACCTCCAAGCCCCTTTAATTAATCAGACTTTTTTTTTTTTTTTGGCTACACAGGGGCTAGAACATGACTTTATGCATGCCAAGCAAGTGCTCTACAACTGAGCCATACCTCCAGCTTAATCAGACTGTATTTTTTTTTTTTTTAAGTATATGGAGGGTTGAACCCAGGGACTTAATCACTGAACCACATCCCTAGCCCTTCTTTATATTTTAATTAGAGACAGGTTCTTGCTGTGTTGCTTAGGGCCTCACTGAATTGCTGAGACTGGCTTTGAACTTGTGATCTTCCTGCTTCAGTTTCCTGACAGACTTTATTCTTTTTCTTTTTTTTTTTTTTTTTTTGCAGGGCTGGGGATCGAACCCAGGGCCTTGTGCATGCATGCAAGGCAGGCGCTCTACCAACTGCGCTATATCCCCAGCCCTTTTTTTTTTTTTTTTTAAATATTTTAGTTGTAGTTGGACACAGTATCTTTTTTTATTATTTATTTATTTAATGTGATGCTGAGAATGGAGCCCAGTGCCTCACACATAATGAAAAAATAACAAATCATTTCCTAGAATCACTTTCTCACTCTTGCTGGACTGCTACAAAGTATCTCATTTTATCCCTTTCTCTGATATATTGTTATTTTGCTAGACAAATTAAACCTTTTGACAATAAAAGGCACATGAAATATGAAATAATGTTATTCACTCTTGAAAATGACTTCTTATTATATGATTGTGGAAGACTTCAGCCTCCATGGGGTTCACTTATTTACTTTTTTTTTTAAATTTTGAGACAGGATCTAAATTGCCCAGGCTGGTCTTGAACTTTTGATTCTCTTGCCTCAGCCTCCCAAGTAGCTGGGATCACAGGCATGTGCCACTGCATCAGGATACATTTATTATTTTTAAAAATCATCTTTTACAAATCTTTAAGCCTTCCTATTGACTTTTTATTCTGTTTTCTATTTGTGGAGTACATAAGCAAAGGCACAAAGTTAGAACCCAAATAAATCAGCTACCTCTATGTTCTTGTTTTTTATGACTTTGTCCTTGGTGGGTGGTAGTGAGGATAGGACCAGCTAGTTAATTGAGCTTAGTTTTCAAAGAGTGAAATGATCTGTGGGCTTTAGTTGTTATTTATTTTTATTTTTTATTTTTTTAAAGTCATCAGTAGCTTTCTTTTTATTTTCTTTCTTTCTTTTTTTTTTTAACACCTTTTTCTCTTCATCAGCATCCTTTCCTCTAATTTTGTATTCTCACTCTCATAGACTTTCTCCTGGGTTTAAAGCTTCAGATTTTTTTCCTCAGTTACCACTAAATACTAAAAACTTTTGCCCCAAATTAAGGGGTGGTAGCTTTGAAAGATTAAGTTTGGATGACTTCTTGGGAGTTCTGCTTAATAAAAGAATTCAGGGCTGGGCTTTGGCAGGAGACTAGAACATATTTCCTTGATGGCTATAATTCACTCAAGAAGCAAATTTCAGGCACTAAAAATAAAAATTTCACATCTGCTTGGTTTTATTGGTGTCAAGAAAATGTCTTCTCTTAGAAGGTAAGTTGAATGTGATACCAAGATTGGTTTGCCAACAGTGTCACTAAACTTGGCGTCAGATTGCTGAGACCAAATTTGTTAAAAAGTGTTAAGACTAGCGCTCATGAACGTCAGTAATAAGTAGATTTAGATGATTAAAATGCCTTCAAAATTATTATTTTAATGCAAAAGATCACATGAGACTTTTCTGTTTTTATTTTAAAGTAGTATACTTTATCAAATACAACATCAAATGTTTATGCGTCTTTGTTTTCTAACATTGTTCTTGTTTCTTAGCGTGATGATAATGCTTTCTAAATGGTAGTTTCGATTTAAATAGAAAAATTTTAAAAAAATCTTTTTTAGTTGTTGATGGACCTTTATTTTTATTTATTTATATGTGGTGCTGAGAATTGAACCCAGTGCCTTACACTCACTAGGTGAGTGCTCTGCCACTGAGCCACAACCCCAGCCCCAAAATGTCTTTTTTTAAAAACTTGTTGTCTTTATTGATTTGAAAATCAGTGGAGCACACCTGTAATCCTAGCAAATATGGAGACTGAGGCAGGAGGATCAAAAGTTCCAGGCCAGCCTAAGCAACTTACTTAGACCCTGTCTCAAAATACAAAATAAAAAGGACAAGGGATGTCTCAGTGACTTTAGTGGTTAAGTGCCCCTGAGTTCAATCCCCAATACCAAAAAAAGAAAAAAAAAAATCAGTAGAATATAAGAAGACAGTCTTTAGATATTTTCAGTTGCTCCTATTTATTCATTCCAGTGATTTTTTCTGAATGACGTCATTGTTAAATCACATTGCCTTGTGCACTGTGGCCATTTTAGTTCTTAATTAAATAATGGAGTACAAGGATGCCTCGTGTTTTAGGAGACTTTAGTTGTCTTCTGATCTCATATTTCCTTTTTCTTTTCTTTTTTTATTTTTATTTATTTATTTTGACATGGGATCTCTTCATCTCCCAGGCTGACCTGGAACTCCTGGACTCATTTGGCCCTCATCCTCACATCTCAGCCTTTCCTGCCACCTTGCCCAGCTCCTGTCCCCACTTTTTTTTTTTTTTTTTTTTTTTTAAATAAATACTGGAGATTGAATTGAACCACTCAGGGGCACTCTATCTCTGAGCTGTATTTCCAGCCCTTTTCATTTTTTCTTTGAGACAGGGTCTAAGGTGCTGAACCTGGCCTAGGATTATAGGCATGTGCCACCACATCTTGCTACCATTTTCTTCTTCTTTTTTTTTAAAATATCTTTCCTTTTAATTGTTCTGTTTTATAAAGTAGCATGTAAATGTTCCACTAATTTAGTTCTGTTCATTCCTTGCTTCTGTTTTGCTTTTCCTCCTTGAAATTATTTTGAAATTGTAAGATGAACATATGTAGAAAGGCTGTATAATATTAATGCTTTGTAATTTATATATTGTGTGTCAACATTACTAGATTTTTTTTTTTTCACTTATTTGAAAAATAAGCACATCATTTTTCATATTTCTTACAGAAAGGGTGACAAAATAATGTTATCCTTTTAACATTTAGTAGTTTATAGCAGGGCTTGGTATGCTGAAGGATTATTTTTAAAAAATTTATTTGGCTGGGCACCCTGTCTCATACCTCTCTGGTCCCAGCTACTTAGGAGGCTGGGACAGGATTGTAAGTTCGAGGCCTGCCTGGTCAACTTGAGGAGACTATCTCAAAATGAGTGCTTACCTAGCATGTCCAAATCCAATTGAGACCTTGGGTTCAATCACAAAAAGAAGAAAAATACATCTATTCATACAGGTACTATATTGTTAATTAATACTATGCTTGATTTTAAGAATTGTTTCTCTTAGAAGACATTTCTGTAGAAAGTTTGCTTTTTTTTTTGTACCTGGCATTGAACCCAGGGGCCATTAATCTCTGAACCATATTCCCAGTCCTTTTTTTTTGTATTTTTATTTAGGGACAGAGTCTTGCTAAGTTGCTGAGGCTGGCTTTGAACCTGTGATCCTCCTGCCTCAGCCTTCTAGTTGCTGGAATTACAGACTTGTGTTGCTACACCTGGCTCTGTAGAAAGTTTTTAAGTGAATCTTTCAGAATTGGTTGCAAAGCTGACCTGTAATTTGAATTTGTACTTTTGCTTCAATGTTGTTTACATTGTGAATGGCTTATAGAAACTGAGCAGTACTACTTGTTTGACAAGTTTGGTAGATCTGTATGTCTAGTTTTCTGTGGATCTGCCTCCCACTTATATACAAAATAAGCAATGTTTACTTTGAAGGAGTTAAAATTATAAACTAGCTAGGTCAAGACCCTTCAAGACATGAGCGAGAACAAGTTAAGTCTCTAAGTATCTGAAAATTAAAAAGAACACAACACTGGTTTTCATAGGAAAACACATTTAACGATAATCAAAATTAGGTTAAATGCTATCAAGACGATGTTTCTCGGGCTGGGGTTATAGCTCAGTGGCAGAGTGCTTGCCTGACATGTGTGAGGCACTGGTTTCTGTCCTCAGCACCACATAAAATAAAGGCATGCTGTCCATGTACAACTACAAAAAAAAAAAAGTTAAAAAAAAAAAAGATGGAACTTCCCAAGCTATTCAATACATTCTTCATTGAATGTGGCCCTGGTTTGATGGCTTAAGAAGTTTTGTAAACTTAGTACAATTCAACCAGACCATTCAGAGTAATAGCTCTTAGACTGAAGTTTGCCTGAGCTAGAGTCTTCCTTCTGTTACTCTCATTTGACAGAGCATAAGGTATAGAAAGATTCAGTTACCTTTTTTTTTTTTGGTAGGGTGGTGGGGATTGAATCCAGGGGCATTTTACCACTGAGCTACATTTTAGCCCTTTTAAATTTTGAGATAGTCTCACCTAATTGCTTAGAGTCTTGACAAGTTGCTGAGTCTAGCCTCAAACTTATGATCCTTGGGGTTGTAGCTCAGTGGCAGAGCACTTGCCTAGCATGTGTGAGGCACTGGGTTCAATATTCAGCCCCACATTAAAAATTAATAATAGAGGTATTTTGTCCATCTACAACTAAAAAAATTTAAACAAACAAACAAGACTTAACGATCCTTCTGTCTCAGCCTGCTGCTGAGTCACTGGGATCACAGGCATGTGTCACCGGGCCTGGGAACATTTTTTTTTAATTTTGCAGTACTGGAATTGGAACACAGGGCCCACACATGCTAGGCAAGTGCTCTACCACTGAACTGCATCCCAACCCTTTCAGTTTTATTTTGAGACACTTTCATTTGCCGTGGCTGGCTTCCAATTTGCAGTCCTCCTGCCTCAGCCTCTTCAGTAGCATGGGCTACTAAATTTAGCTGCAAGGTCACTGATGCTTCCAAGAGTGACTGAGATCCTTGCACAATGGGGCACACCTTAATCTTAGCAGTTTGGTAGGCTGAGTCAGAAGAACTGCAAGTTTGAGGCGAGCTTCAGCAGTGATAAAGTGCCCCTGGATTCAGGTCGAGTTTACAAAAAAAAAGTAGTAAGAGGGCTTTTGACTCTTCAGGTCAGTGTCCTCTATTATTATGTTGCTTTATTTTACCATTCCTTTTTCAAGTATTCTTATAGATTTTGTCTATTTCACAATTAACTTATTTTGAAGTGTTACTAATATTTGTAGCCTAAGATAATAAGAAAAGGAAGCAAATGGTGTGGTTAATTAACACCTTCTCTGTACTTTTTTTTTTAAAAGGATTTAAAATTTTTTTAGTTGTATGTGTACACAATACCTTTATTTTATTTATTATTTATATGCAGTGCTGAGAATCGAACCCAGTGCCTCACACATGCTAGTTAAGCACTATACCACTGAGCTATGCCCACAGCCCCTTTATAAACTTTTTTAAGAATCAGAATTTGTAATAGCAAGATTGGTCAATTTGAATTTATTTAATCTGTAATCAATTGAAGTATTAATCAGTGAGTGATAAAAACATAGGAAGAGAGAAGCTAGATGGTAAAAGAGAAATAAAATCATATAATCAACCTTTGAAAACCTGAAGGTCAGCTGTGTCATCTGGTGTGTGTGTGTGAGGGGAGGTTACCCCCCTCCTTTCCCTTTTTTTTTTTTTTGCGGTGCTGGGGATTGAACCCAGGGCCTTGTACTTGCAGCAAGGCAAGCACTCTACCAACTGAGCTATCTCCCCAGCCCTCCCTTTTTTTATACTTAGGAAGATAGGATCTATTTTCCTTACAGTTCCTTTCTTAGTTTTTTCCTTGATAAGCTTGAGATTGTTATAGCAAATTTGATTTCCTTATTGTTCTTATCTGTTTTCCATGTTTTACTGGAAATTCCCTTCAGTGCCTACCTTCCCTACCTGCTACATTTCTTATATTTTAAAAATGTATCTCAGGGCTCAAGGTGAAGCTCAGTGGCAGAGTGCTTGGGTAGCATGCATGAAGCCCTGGGTTCAATCCTCAGCACTGCGAAAGAAAACAAACAAAAAACAAAACCCCTCATATTTTCATATTGTGTTCTTAGTCAAATCTACATTTTTAAGCTTTTTGTATGTGTATGTGGTGCTGAGAATGGAACCCAGGGCCTTACTCAGGCTAAGCCCTTGGCTCCTACCATTGAGCTACATCCTCATCTCCCACATTAAATTTTTCTTTTCTTTTCTTTTTTTTTCTTTTCTCTTTTCTTTTCTTTTTTGTACTGGGGATTAAATTCAGGAGTGCTTTACTTCTGAGGTACATTCACATCCCTGGTCTTTGATTTTTCATTTTGATACACGGTATCAGTTGCTGAGACTGGCCTCAAATTTGCTATCCTCCTGCCTCATTCTCTTGAGTTTGTATGATAACAGGCATGTAGCATCCTGCCCAGCTCCCATCCCCCTTTTTAATTTTTCTCCCTTTTTTTTTTCTTTTTTTCCCCAGTATTGGGGTTAAACCCAGGTCCTTATCTATGGTAGGCACTGTGACTTATACATCCCCAGCCACTACCCCCGACCTCTTTTTTTTTTTTTTTTTTTCTTTTTTAGGGGATCTTGCTAAATCACCCATACTAGGCTTGGAATTTATGATCCTTCTGCCTCAGCCTCCTTAGTAGTTGAGATTGCAGAGTAGCTGGAATTGCAGGCAAGTGCCACCATTCCCGGCCATTTTTTTTTAAAGTATTTTTTGTTGTTGGTGGACATAATAACTTCATTTTATTTATTTATTTATGTGGTGCTGAGGATGGAACCCAGTGCCTCACACATGCTAAGCAAGCACTCTACCACTGAGCCACAACCGCAGCCCCATACCAAGCTTTTTTGTTTTTCTTTTCTTTTTTGATACCAGGGATTGAACCCAGCGGCACTTAACTACTGAGCTGCATCCCCAGGCCTTTTTATTATTATTATTATTTTTGCCAAAGGTTCTCCCTAAATTGCTTAGCCTTGCTAAGTTGCTGGGGCTTG
Source organism: Sciurus carolinensis (assembly GCF_902686445.1). Taxonomy (NCBI): domain Eukaryota; kingdom Metazoa; phylum Chordata; class Mammalia; order Rodentia; family Sciuridae; genus Sciurus; species Sciurus carolinensis. The sequence goes on from NC_062216.1 coordinate 113,394,459, forward strand.
CTTTGAATTTGGGATCCTGCTGCCTTAGCCTCCCAAGCTGTTGGAATTACAGGCATGCACCATCACACCTATTTTAAGTTTTTCTACTTGAAGAGTTTTCCTAACCAAATGGGACAAAATCATTAGTATGTTAGTTATAGCTAATATTCAGGTGATTTTACTTTATTTTAATCTTATCTAATTGTAAAGCATATGCCTAAAATGGAGCTAAAGAGTTGAAATTTAAGACAGGAATTGTTGCTGCTTAGGTTTGCACAAGAAGAACTGTAATGATACACAGTGTGTTTGAACATGTGTTTAAAGATATAAATCATTCTTAGGTTACTGGTAACTGCTTACCTCCCTGCTTTAATTACTGATGCATAATAACTGCAGAAAACAAAGATGATTTGTTTTTAGAAAGTGTTTCCCTTTGTTGGAGTTATTCACTGAACCCCTGAATCTCAGAAAATGATAGTTGTCTCATCCCAGACAATGGGTATTTTCATTTCTACTTCTTGTAGATGCTTTGGAAACTGCAAGATAGCCAACCAGGCAACTTGGTATAGTAGCAATTAATCTACTTTAATCAAATGGCTAGTCAGAGCTAACTTAGTAAAGTACTGACATATTACATTGTGTATTTTTAACAGAAATCTGCAACAAATTCTGATGCATCCAGACTTAAATTACTGAGAATTCTTTTTATTTTTTTTTATTTTTTAACCTTAGTGGGAATTGAACTGTGTTCTACTACAGAGCTGTAGTCCCAGCCCATTCTCTTCTTTCTTTTTTCTTTTTTCTTTTCTTTTCTTTTTCTTTTTTTTTTTTTTTTGGTACCAGGGATTGAACACAGGGGTGATGAAACCACTGAGCCACATTCCTACCCTTTTTTATTTTTTATTTTGAGATTTGTCTCACTAAGTTGCTTAGGGCCTCATGAAGTTGCCGAGGCTGGCTTTGAACTTGCAATCCCCCTTCCTCAGCCTCCCAAGCTGCCAGGATTATAGATGTGTGGCACTGTGCCCAACTGCCCTCTTTTTTTTTTTTACCTCCAATTTTTTGTCCTACTGCCTGAACCTCCCAAGTTGCTGAGATCACTGTGTGCAGCACCCTCTCTGTAGTATTCCTTTTAAATGAAATAATATAGGTAAAACCATAGAGACATTGATTGTCAGCCTGTGATGGGTGACATGAAGAAATTACATGGGTACAGGTATTCTTTTGGGTTGATAGATAACTTCTTTTTTATTTTTCAGTGCTGGGAATTGAAGCCAGGGCTTCGTGTATGCTAAACACATTTTACCACTATACCTCCAGTCTATTAAAAGTTTTAGTATTTTCCCTCATTACTATTTAAATTTTTCCTAGTCTCATAATTTTCCAGAAGAATAATTTGACACATTTTGTCAGATTCCTCATATAATTTTTTTTCCTTTTTTTTTTTTTTTGCAGTACTGGGGATTGAACCTAGGGCTATGTGCTTGTAAGGCAAGCACTCTACCAACTGAGCTATATCCTCAGCCCCTCCTTATATAAATTCTTTGAAATTTTTATTTTGATTGAATCTCCCATACTGTGCTTCATTTCTTTATTAGTTTATGCATTTCTTCCTCAGTTTAAGCTTAATGTTTTATGGGTTTTTTGTTTGTTTGTTTGTTTGCTATTATGAATTTGAATAGAATCTTCTGTTTTCTTTTCTTTTTCCTTTTTCTTTTCTTCTTCATTTTTTTTTAGTACCTGGGAATTAAACCTTGAGGCACATTACCATTGAGGTACATTATTTCTCTTTTGTCAAATATTCAGGTAGTTTCACATTTTTCTACATTTCGAATATTAATACATTAAAGTATACAGTTTTCTCTCTCTCTCTCTCTTTTTTTTTTTTTTGGTGGGATGTACCAGGGAGTTAACCAGGGGCACTTGACCACTGAACCACATCACAGACCTTTTTTTTTTTTAATTAAAATTTTTTCATTTTTATAGACTGCAGTTTGATTCATTGTACACAAATGGGATACAACTTTTCATTTCTGTGGCTGTACACAATGTAGATTCACACCATTCATGTAATCATAAATATACATAGGGTAATACTGTCTGTTTCATTCTACAATCTTTCTGTCCCCTACCCCCTCCCACCCCATTTTCCTCTACACCATCCAAAGTTCCTTCATTCTTTTCTTCTCCCCGCCACCCCACCTTGTTATATATCATCATCCATTTATCAGAGAAAACATTCGGCCTTTGGTTTTTTGGGCTTGGCCTATTTCACTTAGCATGATATTTTACAACTTCATCCATTCACCAGCAAATGTCATAATTTTATTCTTTATGGCCAAGTAATATTCCATTGTGTATATATACCACAGTTTCTTTATCCATTCATCAATTGAAGGGCATCTCGGTTTGTTCCACAATCTAGCTATTGTGAATTGAACTGCTATGAACATTGATGTGGCTGCATCAATGTAGTATGCTGATTTAAGTGCTTTAGGTATAAACTGAGGAGTGGGATAACTGGGTCAAATGGTGGTTCCATTCCAAGTTTTCTGAGGAATATCTCCATATTGCTTTCCAGAGTGGCTGCACTAATTTGTAGTCCCACCAGCAATATATGAGTGTACCTTTTTCCCCACATCCACGCCAACACTTATTGTTGCTTGTGTTCTTGATAATAGCCATTCTAATTGGAGTTAGATGAAATCTTAGGGTGGTTTTAATTTGCATTTTTCTAATTACTAAGGATGCTGAGCACTTTTTCATATATTTGTTGGTCACCTGTATATCTTCTGTGAAGTGTCTGCCCAGTTCCTTAGCCCATTTATCGATTGGGTTCTTTGTATTTTGGATGTAAAGTTTTTTAAGTTCTTTATAAACGTTGGAGATAAGTGCTCTGTCTGAAGTGTGTGTGGAAAAGATTTTCTCCCACTCTGTAGGCTCTCTTTTCACATTATTGATTGTTTCCTTTGTTGAGAAAAAGCTTTTTAGTTTGAATCTATCCCATTTATTGATTCTTGCATTTATTTCTCACAGACCATTTTTAATTTTTATTTTAAGATAGGATCTCCCTAAGTTGCTCAGGGACTCACTAAGTTGCTGAGACTGACTTTGAACTTGTGATCCTCCTGCCATAACTTCTTTTTTTTTTTTTGAGTACCAATAATCTTTATTCATTGTATTTTCCCAGGGAGAAGAAAGGGAAGGGAAGAGTCAGCATGTGTTACAAAATGATTAGAAAATGGGAAAGGAAGAAAGTATCTGGGTACAGGAAAATCAAACCATCATATAAAACACCCCAGTGATATAAAACACCCCAATGACTGCCATAACTTCTTGAGCCGCTGATAACAGTGGCCAGTTTTCTCATTTTGAATCATTTCCTTAAACTAAATCCTCGGGAGTTGAATTACTGATATCATTAATTTCATAATGAATGTTGAAAGAATTGAGAACATGAAACTTAAAATACAGTAAACACATTTGAATTTTTCTTTGTCATATTAAGCAAAGTTGAAGGAAATCATTATAGGAAAAGGACATAAATACAAACCTGCTGCCCCCCACTTCTTTTGTGGTACTGGGAATTGAACCCAGAGGCACTCTACCATTAAGCTGTATCCCCAACACTTTTTATTTTTTATTTTGAGACAGGGTCTCACTAAGTTACCAAGGCCAGCCTCGAATTAGGCTGTCCTGCCTCAGCCTCCCACATCCATGAGATTACAGGAGTGGACCACCGTACCAAGCTACACCTATACATATTTCTATAGTAACATTTACACCATTTATCCTTTTGTCATGTTGTCCTTGGCAGTTTAAAGTCACGATAAGTTTTTGCAGTGCCCAGGTATAAATGAGAGTATCTATTTTTAGTATTTATGTATTAATATGAACAAATTAAGACAGAATATGAAGGTGTAGACCAGTGGTAGAGTGCTGGCTTAGGATGACCAATGCCCTAGATTTGATCCCCAGCAGTACTAGGAAGAAAAAGAAAATAAAGGGGCTGGGGAAATAGCTCAGTCGGTAGAGTGCTTGCCTTGTAAGCACAAGGCTCTGGGTTCGATCCCCAGCACCCCCCCAAAAAAAAAAGAAAGAAAGAAAATAAAGTTCAGCATTCACATTAAGAATGTTACTTTCTAGTTTACATAGCGAGGATTTGAAATATCACTTCTAGTATGTCTGGTTATATAATTGTTCTAGGGGCATTACTCATGTATAGTTTTTTTTTTTAAATAAATTTGGATGTAGCATTGTTTCCTTGGTCTTTCTCTGCTTAGAGATGACCACACACTCTCTCTTTTTTTTTTTTTTTCAAGTTGTTAATGGACCTTTATTTTATTTATATGTGGTGCTGATAATCAATCCCAGTGCCTCACACATACTAGGCAAGTGCTTTACGACTGAGCTACAACTCCAGCCCCTGATGTATAGATTTAAATAGACCTATTATCAAGTGGTATTCAGCATCTAAGTGCCTATTTGAATTGTCATTTCAAGCGGGGGTCTCAGGATGGTACTGATAGAAAAATTGCTTCTTTAATACTCAGATTTTTGTGGAGGATGTAACTATTATGAGTACAAATAGCTAAGGTTTATTGCATATGAATTGTGAACAAAATGAAGATGAAAAGATAATTTATTAGGATGGTAGATTTTGGATGCCCTCTATTTTGATTTATATAAATGTTAAGTATTATAAATATTTTTGAGAACCACCTTCTTAGAACTTAAATCATTGCTGCTGTTATTGATTTTTCTTTAGGCCCTACTTTAGAAACTAATTTACTTAGTAGTGTTAATAAGAGGCAATCTCTAGGATACTTGGGTTTCCAAGTATTTTTCTTTCTTCTTGCTTTTTTTTTTCCCCCCAGTGCTGGGCATTGAACCCAGGGCCTCATGGGCCTCATGCATGCTGGGCAAGCACTCTACCTCTGAGCCACATCCCCAGTCTATATTTTTCTTTCTTATGAACTTCTCTACTTTCCTTCAGTATTTTCTCTCTCTCTCTCTCAGCATCTAATTGCTATATTTTATCCTGAAAAATCTCTGAAAACATAAATTTAATCTACATATTTTTTCTTTTATTTCTTTTCCTCCTCATCCCCCCCCCCTTTTTTTGGGGGGTGGGGGGTACCAGGGATTGAACCCAGGGATGCTTAACCACCTAGTCACACCTACCAGGCCTTTCTAGAGGCACACCCGCCATGCTTTTTTTCAGACAGAGTCTCACTAAATTGCTTAGGACTTCCCTAAATTGGGAAGGCTGGTTTTGAACTTGCAATCCTCCTGCCTCAACCTCTTGGGCCACTGGAATTACAGTCCTGTGCTACCATGCCCAGCTACATTTCATTTTTTCTTTTTTTTTTCCAGGCAACTCAGAGTATGTACTTAGAACATATATTACCACATTTTGTTATTTCTCTTTTGTCAAAATTCAGATAGTGTCAAATTTTCTTTTTTCTTTTTTTTTTTTTTTTTTGCGGTGCTGGGGATTGAACCCAGGGCCTTGTGCTTGCGAGGCAAGCACCCTACCACCTGAGCTATCTCCCCAGCCCTAGTGTCAAATTTTCTGTATTTTTATTTTATTTATTATTTTATTCATTCATTTATTATTTGTGGGACAGTGAGTTGCTTTACCATTGAGCTACATTCCCAGCCCTTTTTATTTTGAGACAGGGTCTAAGTTGCCTAGGCCGGCCTTGAACTTGTGATCCTCCTGCCTCACCTCCATAGTAGCTGGGATTACAGACCTGTGCCACCGCATCTAGCTATTTATTTTTCATTACTGGGGATTGAGTGCAGGAGTACTCTACCACTGGGCCACATATTTAGCCCTTTTTATTTTTTTATTTTTTTAAAATATATTTATTTTTCTGGGGATTGAACCCAGGGACTCATTACTATTGAGGTACATCTCTAGCCCTTGGGATCTTCATGCCTTAGCCTCTGAAGTTGCTGGGATAAGAGGCATGGTCCACGTGTCCAGCCCAGCTATTTTAAAATATGAATATATATAAGCATGTAGTTTCTTATTTTGAATAATTTCCTGAGACTAAGTCCTCAGGGCCATTCAACCCCAAGCTTTTCTGTTTTTTGAGTTACAATGATTGAATCCAGTCAGTCATGCTCTACTGCCAAACTCCATCCCCATACCTTTTTGTTTTTTGTCTTGAGCAGTGTGTAAATTGCCCAGTTCTCAAACTGGTGACCCTCCTGCCTCAGCCTCCCAAGTAACTGGGATTACAGGTGTGTGCCACTGGGCCCAAGTATTTTTAATAGGCACCAAGTATATCTTAAACTCTTTGGTAATGATTATCCTGTTTCAGTGTTGAATCCAATGGTGAGAAACAAAATGGTTAATTACTATTAACTTTATTTTATTTTTTTTGTTTTAGGATATTTTATTGCTCTTTTAAGGATCTTTAGGGTAGAATTTGATATTATAAAGGACCTAGAGTGCTGATGATATAGTCCATCTTGGAGGGTGCTTGCCTAGCATGCAGAAAGACCGGGGTTCGAATCCCAGCATCCCCAGATGGGGAAAAAAAAAACAACAAAGGACTCTAGATATGGTAACATACTGTGGGTATGGTATATGGTTGCAAAAAAAAAAAAAAACCAAAAACTATTAAAAGACACATTAAGGCCTCCTGTTATTTTGTTATATACAATGTATTAAGTGCCTTAAATGTTCCAGAAACAATTTCTAGATATGCTTTAACATTAATTTTATTATGAAATCTAATTATATCCTCTTTGCTAATGAGGAAACTAAGACTCAGAGGTTACTTAGCAAAATAGTAAATCAGAATTCAAACCTAGGTTTGCCCAATATTACTATTTAATTATACTATATGTAATTTTTCATATTATCAGTTTTAAGCATCAGAGGCTCTCAGTAATTTTAAAATGTGACTTGATGGATATGAACAATCCAGAGGTCAGTTAAATGAACCTGATTAAGGCAGGCAAGGTGGTGTAAGCCTATAATCCCAGCAGTGCAGTAGGCTGAGGCCGAAGGATCCCAACTTCAAGGCCAGTCTCAGCAATTTAGCCAGACCCTGTCTCAAAATAAAAGGACTAAGAATGTCGCTCAGTGGTAGAATTTCCCTGAGTTCAATCCCCAGTACCAAAACCAAACAAACCCTAATTGTGTTCATCTCTCTCTCTTCTTCTTTTTTTTTTTTTTTTTTTGGTGTTTAGTTTTGGATTGAACCCAGGGGTGCTTAACCACTGAACCCCACTCCCAGCCCTTTTTTGTACTTTATTTAGAGACAGTGTCTTGGCTGCCTTACTTAGGGCCTCACTGAGACTGACTTTGAACTCACAGTCCTCCTGCAACAGCCTCCTGAGCCGCTGGGATTACAGGTGTATATCACTGCTCCTGACTTTATCTCTTCTTTAATTCAGGGAAATAATGGAAGTGTGAAATAAGTTCAAAATGTTTTATCCCTTTCCTATTTATTTTTTTCACTTTTTTTTTTTTTTTTTTTTTTTTTTTTTTTTTTAGGCATAGATGGACAAAATACCTTTACTTTGTTCATTTAGTGGTGTTTTTTTTTTTTTTGTTGTTGTTTGTTTTTAATGCTGGGGATTGAACCCAGTGCCTCCCATTTGCTAGGCAAGCGCTCTACCACTGAGCCACAACTCCAGCTCCCTTTCCTATTTATTTCATTCTATCTTGGTTTTATTAAAGCAAAATGACTATATTCTTCTAACCATTGTGCCTTTCCCACATTTTTCTCTGTGGTGTGTGTGTATGTATGTGTATGTGTATGTGTGTGTTTATGTATGTATGTGTGTGTGTGTGTGTTCATGATCTGTACCTTTAGTTTCATGATGAATAATAAAACTATATAGTATTTAGTAAGGATACATTACCAAAACTGTAAAAATGCCTAGTTTTTTTTTTTTTTTTTTTTTTTTTTGGTGCTGGGGATCGAACCCAGGGCCTTGTGCTTGCAAGGCAAGCACTCGACCAACTGAGCTATCTCCCCAGCCCAAAATGCCTAGTTTTCATGGAGAGACATCTAAAATATCTTATACTTTAAAATCGTGCCTTTTAAAATTTGTGTGTCCCCCGCCCCATTCTGTTTTTCTCTTTTGTGAGGGTACTAAGGATTGAACCCAGGGGCACCTTACCACTGAGCTACATCCTCAGTCTTTTGTGTTTTGTTACAGGGTCTCACTAAACTGGTCTGAAACTTGGAATTCTCCTGTATCAACCTTTGAAGTAGCTGGGAATTAAAAAAAAATTTTTTATCTTAAACTTCTTGCCTGGGAGGTAGTTTCAAAAGTCACATCTCTCCCTTAGTTACACTGACACCTACTGGTAGTAGTAATTTTCGCCTTTGTGCAGTTTACCCTGTAATTTAGGAAAACTAACCTCTTTTTTCCTGAACCTCTTTTTTTTTTTTTTTTTTTTTTTTTTTTTTTTTTTTTTTAAAAACCAAAACACTGAACTTGAATGGGATCAGAATTACAACTGTCAAGGACCTAATCAGTACCTTCCTTTATGGCACCATGAACCAGTTCTTACATTTATATAAAGTACTGTTAATTTACCAAAGGAAGGGAGGGAGGTGCACAGGATAAATTTTTGCTGTTGTGTGGAATTTTTTTTTTTTTTTTGGTACTGAGTATTGAACCCAGAGGTGTTCTACCACTGAAGTATACCCCAGGCCTTTTAAATTTTTATTTTGAGACAGTGTCTTGCTAAATTGTTGAGACTGACTTTGAACTTTCCATTCTCTGGCCTCAGCCTCCTATGTTGCTAGGATTACAGACATGGATCATCACCCCTGGCCTCATCTAACTCTTCTTTTATCAGAGCAATTATATTGTTGATTTCATTTTGTAGCTTCCTAGTCAGAGAATTTCTAGGACGGCCAGGACTACTATAATTATCCTCTAACTATCCCAGAGCCTAATACACTCTCTGACACTTATTCTTAGAGGTATATTTGTTATGTCAAAGACTAGTCACGTTTTAAAGGCTTGATCTATACTGCCAAAATACCCTACACACATGGCATGCTCTTTCCCTGCTCTTGTCTTTTCTGCACTCAGGATACAAATAGGAGTTATGAAACTGTTTACATCTCCATAATCTTTTTTATTGTTGTTTTTGGTACTGGGGATTGAACTGAGGGACACTCAACCCCTGAGCCACATCCCTAGCCCTTTTTATTTTTTATTTTTTTTATTTTTTTGCGGTACTGGGGATTGTACCCGGGGCCTTGTGCTTGCAAAGGCAAGCACTCTACCGACTGAGCTATCTCCCCAGCCCTATTTTTTATTTTTTATTCAGGGTCTTGCTGAGTTGCTTAAGACCTCGCTATGTTGCTGAGGCTGGTTTTGAACTTGTGATCCTTCTGCCTCAGCCTCCCAAGTCACTGGGATTACAAAAGTGTGCCACCATGCCTGGCCACTTACTTACTTATTTTTGCTTTGAGATGGAGGTCAAAGTTGCTTCCTTAAGTGGTTGTGGGTAGCCTCAAACTTGCTATACTCCTGCCTCAGCCTTCCTAGTTGTTGGAATTACAGGCACGTACAACTGTACCCACCTCTATATTCTTTGTATCATGATTTAAAAAAAAAAAAAAATCACCTATTAGCCAGGCACAGTGGTATGTATCTGTAATCCCAGCAACTCAGGAGGCTATGTCAGGAGGATTACAAATTTGAGGTTAGCCTGGACAATTTAGCAAGACCCTGTCTCAAGGTAAAATTAAAACGAGGCTAGATTACCTCGTAAGCACAAGGCCCTCAAGGGCACTTTACCACTGAGCCACGCCCCATCCCCAGCCCTGTTTTGTTTTTTATTTAGAGACAGGGTCTCACTGAGTTGCTTAGTGCCTCACATTTGCTAAGACTGACTTTGAACTTGTGATCTTTCTACCTCAGCCTTCTGAACTGCTGCACCTAGCCAGTTAATTCTTTACTATCTTCTGGTAATTTTTTCTTTTTGGGGATAGTATTAGAAATTGAACCTAGGGCCTTGCTCCTGCTGGTTGAGCATTCTACCACTGAACTATATCTCTAGCCCTAATTTTAACTCTATGGCATTCATCTCTCTAGCATTGTCTTCTTCCTCTACTTCAAGTTCATCCCTACACATCATGGCCTACTAGACCTAGTCCATTACTCCTCTTAAAGTATTCCCTCTGCCTCGACCACCCTTCCCTTGCCATCATTTTTAATCTGACTAACTCCTGTGTTTGGCCCAAAATGTCAGCTCCTCTAGGAAACCTCTGAAATTCCTCACTGGGGACATTACCCATTTTAGTTCTAGAACATCCTTTGAATGCTTTCTGTGTTAATATTTATCACATTATATTGAAATTATATGTTTCTCTTATGTAGTAAACTATAAGCTCTTCAGTAGTGAAAACTGTGTATTTGAAGCTTCAAATCCTAATATATGTACCCGGAAAAAGTCAGTAAATAACTGATAGGCATTTCTATAGCCTTCATTTATGAAATCCACATTATACAGGATGCTATTGGGTGTAAAACTTAATGGGTTATATATTTTCAAGAGGATAAGGTTGTTGAAATATGTATTCAGTAAGACATCACTCATGTAATGTATAATGCTATGATAATTCTCTATAATTAAGAAAAATGTACAAGAAGCAAATTTAGAAGCCAGTTATATATATTTGTATAGCTTACACATTACTAATGAATGAGCAAGGGCTTGGCTTTGTTTAACAGTGAAAGAAGTATCTGGTGCCATTCTCTTTTCTTATGTGGTCTAATTTTAAATATTATCATCAAACTTCTTTTAGATGCTTACCTACTTACAGTATAGTTCTGGCAGTTGGACAAACAAAATAAAAACTCTATTTGACACACACACACACAACACAAATCATGAACACAAATACCGGTAGGGCATACTGAGATATAAACTGCTGCAAAGTCAAGAATATCTGGTAAAGCTGTATCCCATTTGTGTACAATGAATTAAAAAAAAAAAAAATCTTGTAGGCTCACGCCAGGCTCAGTGTCACACGCCTATAATCCCAGCGATTCGGGAGGCTGAGGCAGGAGGATCATGAGTTCAAAGCCAGCCTCAGCAATTTAGGAAGTCCCTAAGCAATTCAGTGGTACCCTGTCTCTAAATAAAATACAAAAAAGACTGGGGATGTGCCTCAGTGGTTAAGTACCCCTGAGTTCAATCCTTGGTACCAAAAAAAATAAATAAATAAATTTTATATATATATATATATATATATATATATATATATATATATATATATGTAGTCCCAAATAGTGGGACAATAGTTATAGTCATAAGTCACTTTCAATGGTGTATACCTGTCTGTAATCCCATTGACATGGAAGGCTGAGTCAGGAGGTTCCCAAGATAAAGGTCAGCCTGGGCAGAAGGAAGACCTTTCTCAAAATTAAAAATAATTTAATTTTGACTGGGGACATAGCTCAGTAGTGAAGCACCCCTGGGTTCAATCCCAAGACTTGAAATAAAAAGTCATTTTGATTACAAAGATGAAAATTGCTGAATGTGGTGGTACATACCTATAATCCCAATTACCCTGAAGACTGAGGCAAGAGGATTGCAAATTGGAGCCTAGCCTGTGATTTAGCAAGACCCTGTATTACAATACAATATAAAAAGGTCTGGGGATATAGCTCTGCAGTAGAGCATTAGCAGCTTAATGTATGCAAAGCCTTGGATTCAATTTTTAGTATTGCAAAAATTTATGTACAACCAGAGAAATGATAGTTATACTCCATCTGTATACATTGAATAAAATAAAATTTAGAGACATATAGATATATAGAGATAAACATGTAGATATTGATATCTGTATATCTTAAAGTTGAAACTCAAAGAACATAAATACGACAGATAAGGACTCAATAAAATAAAAAAGACAAACATTTACATATAGTAGAAAAGAGGGGAGCTTGTAAAATAAAGGAAGCAGAGGTAGAATTGAAAAATATAGGCAAAGAAAAACAATATTCAAATGAATAGTCTCTCCAAGCAATCAGATCAAAGTCATGGGATAGAAAGAAAATTTTACAGATTGTTCCTGCAGAAATTAACCCAGAACAGCCAACACTGAGAAAGACTGAGATGGGATTATAGAGATCAGCAAGGGCAACATAGGATCCACTCTTGAGAAAAAAATGGGGTGGGGGTTGTGGCTCTGGCACTTGTGAAGCACTGGGTTTGAGCCTCAGCACCCTATAAAAATAAATGTTAAAAAAATTTTTTTTCAAAAGTCTTAAAAAGAAAATGGATTCTATATCTAGAACAGGTAATTAATATCAAACATTAAATTCTTGTCAGAAGAACTCCGGAACCAATTTTATATGTCTGTGACCAAGTGTGGGACAATTTGAGCATCTGATAAGGTTAGTAACTTATGAATGAATACAATGGATGGAAGCATCAAATAGGTTTAAATCTGAGTCATATTGATACAAAAAATAAAACAAGTTTACTACAAGGAGTCATGAGGGAACTATTTAAAGTGATAGATGTATTCTGTATTTTGGACTGGGAATGTGTGGCTCAGTGGTTGAGTTCTTACTTAGTATGCATGAGGCCTTGGATTCAATCCCCAGCATGGCAACAGCAACAACAAAAGTTTCTGTGTATTACTTCACTTTACATGGTGGCACACACCTGTAAGCAACAATTTGAGAGACTGAGGCAGGAAGATTATAAATTCAAGGTCAGCCTGAGCAGTGTAGCAGGAGCCTGTCTTAAAATAAAAAGGTTTGGGAATGTAACTCAGTGATCGAGTGCTCCTGGATTCAATCCCTAGTAATAACAACAAAAATCTATCTTGTTTGTATTAGTGGTTGCCCAACTGTATGTGTTCATCTGCACTATGGTTTCTCACTCAGCACTATAAACTTATTTATTTATTTATTTTTGAGATGCTGGGGATTAGAACCCAGGGCCTTGTGCTTGTGAGGCAAGCACTCTGCCAACTGAGCTATATCCCCAGCCCCCCTATAAACATTTTTAAGCCAGATAATTTTTTGTTGTTTTGGAGGAATGGGTGGTCTTGAGCATTATAATATGTTTAGCAACACTGAATGTCAAACATGAAAATCAGAAAGGACTGTAGATTCTACTAGATGTCTCCCCGACAGTAAAATGGCCCCAGTTGAGAACTCTAAACTTATGTAATGGATAAATTTTATGATATGTAAAGTATATCTCAGCAAACTTGATTTTTCATAAAAAGAAAACTTATTTGTTACCTTTAGAGGAGTCTAAGAAACCAACTTTTTTTTCTCTCTCTTTTTTTTTTTTTTTATGTGGTGCTGGGGATCGAACCCAGGACCTTGTGCTTGCAAGGCTGAGCTATCTCCCCAGCCCAAGAAACCAACTTTTTATTTTTAAAACTGATAATAAAAAACAGAATCGAGTATTTATACTGTCTCTCCTACATTAGCTTTAACTCAGAGTAACCAAGTAGTTGAAATTGGGATGAATTTGGAGGCCATCCATATATTTTTCATGGCATTATATTTTATCATTTTCAGTTGTCAGTTTCTCTGCCATTAACAGTACAATCTCTTCTATTCTCCCTTTTCCTCTCTAATTTGCTATCTCTAATTCACTTTGACTTATCAGATTAATAAAATTACTATTACTTAAATAGATAAAGTGGGCAGGGGTTGTGACTCAGTGATAGAGCACTTGCCTAGCATGTGTGAGGCACTTGGTTCAATCCTCAGCACCACATATAAATAAATGAATAAAATAAAGATATTTTAAAAAGTAGATCAAGTACCATGTATTACAAAACATCTGTTTCTGTTAACAGAGAGGGGACTTTTATTTCCTCATTTGGGGCTGTATCCAGATACCTGATGTTCTTCTGGAATAAGTGATATGTTAACCAGTATTCCCTTTCAGCCTGACTGAACATGCTTTGTGATCTGAGGTAGACTTCATTGGATTAAATCTAATGTGTAAAATTAAACATGTTCAGAAAACCCAGTATGTCTTTGATGAGGTATATTTTTCAAATTCAGCTTTACTCTATTAATATTGAATTAACGTTAATACAATGCTATGACTGGCCCTGGTGGCGCATGCCTATAATCCTAACAATTTCGGAGGCTAAGGAAGAGGGATTGCAAGTTTGAGGTCAGCCTTGGCAACTTAGTGAGACCCTGTCTCAAAAAATAGAGTACTGTGTATGGACTGTGTGGTTCAGTTCCAGTATCAAAAAAAAAAAAAAAATACAGGGGCTGGGGAGATAGCTCAGTCAGTAGAGTGCTTGCCTTGCATGCACAAGGCCCTGGGTTCGATCCCCAGCACCAAAAAAAAAAAAAAAAAAGAATACAGTGTTCCTAAAATCTTTTCAGAGACCAGATGAATAGGGAAGGAAAATCACTACCTTGTCTTTGTAAATATATGAGAACTAGCCTTTTTAAAGTTACCAAGGAGGTCTTATTTCAGTTTATTTTAATATTGCACAAGTTTCTTTTTTTTTTTTTTTTTTTTCTCCTCATAGAAGATTAGGGTTTTGACTTATCATGGTGGTCTTGGAAGATCATGACTTCAGCACACCTCTTCACTTTGAGGAAACCGAAAAAGTGTTTAATAGCCGTAACTGTTTTAGAAATTGATGCTAGAGGCAACTATTGTCCTAGGCAAGACTGTCATTAAACTGTGCCTCTGGTTTTCTAGTTACTTTTTAATCTTGGAAAGGAGAATCTTTAATTTATTTCATAATTTAACCAGTGTCACGTTTTAAGATTAAATTGTTGTTTTTCTAAAACTGTTATTAAAAAGACAGGCAAGGGCTGGAGTTGTGGCTCAGTGGAAGAGTGCTTTACTTGCCTAGCATGTACGAGGCACTGGGTTCGATTCTCAGTACCATAAATAAATAAATAAAGAAATAAATATCCATTGCCAACTAAAAATATTTTTTAAATAAGACAGGCAAGCCAGGTGTGGTGGCCCATGCCTGTAATCCGAGTAATTTGGGAGGTTAAGGCAGAAGGATCAAGCTCAGGCCAGCCCTGGCAATTTTAGGGAGACCCTGTCTCAAAATAAATAAATAAAAGGACTGGAGATATATTAGCTCAGTCATAGAGTGGCCCTGGGTTCAATCCCCAATATCAGAAAAAGGGGTGGGGGTAGGTAATAAATTCTGGTATGATATTGATGCTTTGCTGGCATTTCATCCCTCTTGACTGTTTATGTATTTTTAGATTTTTTTTTTTTTTTTTTCTTTAGAGAATAGGGTCTTGCTATGCTACCCAGGTTGGCCTCCAGCTTCTGGGCTCAAGCAAACCTCTTCAGCCTCCTAGGTAGCTGGAACTATAGGTACATGCAACCATAACCAGTCCCCCACCACACACACACTTTTTTAAAATTAACATTTATTTATTTGTAGTACTAGGGATCGAACCCAGGGTCACTCTACCACTGAACCATATCTTAAGTTCTTTTTATTTTCAGTTTTGAGACAGGATCTTACTGAGTTGCTGAGACTGACCATGAACTTGTCATCCTTCTGCCTCAGCCTCTCCAGACACTGGGATTATATACAGGCACATGATGTTGTGCCAACCCCCACCCTCAATGACATTTGAAATTAATTATTTCTAACCTCATACCCAAGTTTTGTATTTGAGCTGGACACAGTTGTGCATGCCTGTAGTCCCAACAACTTGGAGGCTGAGACAGGAGGATCGCAAGTTTTAGCTCAACCTCAAGAACTTAGTATGACTCTGTCTTAAAATAAAAAACAAAATGGGCTGCGGATGTAGCTGAGTATAAAACACCCCTGGGTTCAATTGCCAGTCCTAAGCGCGCTCGCACACACGCACACCTTTGAAATCAGTTCAATCCCTGTACTCCAGACAAAAAAAAATCTTGAAGAGATTCAGGCTTGGCGGATTATACTTCCAGTTCCAGGTATTCAGGAGGCTGAGGTAGGAGGATAAGTTTGAAGCTAACCTGAGCAATTTAGGGAAACCCTATCTCAAATTAGAAAAATAACAGAGCTCAGGATGTAGCTTAATGATAAAGTGTCCCTGGATTCAATCCCCAGTAACGGGGGTGGGAAGAACAAAAAAGCCTTGAATAAATGGTGCTGTGAATGAATGTCATTGAGATGCCTGTCTGTCATTACCTCCCCAATTCCCTTTTTGACCCTGGTTTCCCTTAATTTCAGGTGATCATGGAGCTCAACTTGGCCTCCATGGGGCTGGTGGTGATGGGATACATGATGACACAGCAGGTGGAGAAGAAGGAGAGAACAGCCCAGATCCCCAACCCCAGGCTGGTCGGAGGACCCGGCGAGAAGCATGCACCTGCCCTTACTGTAAAGACAGTGAAGGAAGGTAAGTTGACCCAGTTGACTCTTTTTGAGTATGAAGAAAAATTAATGGACTAGAAAGGAAGATGAAAAGAGTTAAAAGAGAGTTAATTTTTTTAACATGTAAGACTCAGGCAATTTATTTTATTTTATTTTATTTTATTTTAGTACTAGGGATTGAACCCAGGGGCACTTTTCCACTGAGCTACATCTCCAGCCCTTTATATACTTTGAGACAGGGTCTCACTAAGTTGCTGAGGCTGGCCCTGACTTGGGATTCTCCTGCCTGGCTCTCCTGAGTCTCTGGGATTACAGGTGTATGTTACCACACCCAACTATATTATGGAATTTTGATTCCAGTTCTAATCTTTCATTCACTCTTATAATATAGGGACTTTAGAAGTCCCCACTTTAACCCAGAATTAAGGAAATCAGATGGATTTAACTGGTATAATAATTACCATCAAATGTCTGTTTTAGTATGATTTTAACAAGATTGCTTACAGAAAAGCAAAGAAAAGTCTACTTTCTATGATGATTTCTTACAGTGTCTTTGTGAGTATCATGAGATTCCCAGAGTCTTTTTTTTTTTTTTTTTTGGGTGCTGGGGATTGAACCCAGGACCTTGGGCTTGCAAGGCAAGCACTCTACCAACTGAGCTATCTCCCCAGCCCCACCCAGAGTCTTGCTTTCACTCAAAATAGAAAAAAAAAAAAATGCTTACTTCAGATAGAAAATTCTTATATCAGGGAATCTAAAATGTCCTGCAGAGCAAAGTTCTGACAAATTTTTTCACAAGTAGCACTTGTTATTTACCTCTGGTGAGTTTTAAGTACTATTCTTTTCCTTGAAGTCACTGCTTTTGAAAAAGAACAGAAAGTAAATGCTTTTTAAATGCTTAAAAAAAAAAATCTGTTCCCAGGTGTGATGGCACACACATGTAATCCCAGCAGCTCAGGAGGCTAAGGCAGGAGGATTGCAAGTTCAAAGCCAGCCTCAGCAACTTCGTGAGACCCAGTCTCAAAATAAAAAATAAAAAAGTCTGGGGATGTGACTCAGGGCTTGAGTGCTGCTGGGTTCAATCCCTGGTATCAGAGTAAAAACTAAGTTAAAAAAATAAAAATCTGTTACCCCCTGATGAGGAGAATCACAACCTCTGGGACAGGAGTCCCCTGTGTTTCTCCTTTGCTAGCAAAGCAATATATTTTTTTTTTTCTTTTCCTCAAAAAAAAAAAAAAAAGAAATTTAAGTTTTGTTCCATTAAATAAGCACAAAAATAGAAAAATAAGAAAGTACCAAAACAAAATAATTTGAATTCTTTGTTGTTTATCCTGTGTTGTAGAAAAGCAGACCAGATGCAGTTAAGTCAGAACCACTGAGTACCGTACAGTTATCCTCTAACAAAACTTCAGATGGCTTACTTGTGTTTTTTGAAGGAAACTCTCTGATTTGCTCCTGTGATTTGATTTCTGTTATGGTTTTCTCCTTTGCTAGTAATATTATGTGCTGTTCAAACACAAAGAAAATTCCCTCTTGAAAATCTCCTCAGTGCCCACTGATGGTTCACACGTCATAAATTGGTTTGGGAGGGGCTGGGGTTGTAGCTCAGTGGTACAGCTCTTGCCTAGCATGTGTGAGGCACTGGGTTCGATTCTCAACAACACAGGTTTACAAATAAAGGTTCATTGACAATTTTAAAAATACTTTTAAAAAATTAGTTTTGGAAAAAAATGCTTCAGAACAGTTTCCTGAGAGGAAATTGGAATCTGCTTCATATAGGGGGAACATTAAACATTTAATTTTTTTTTTGACATACATTGTACTAATTAGGGTTCGTAATTGATCCTTTATGCCTCTCCTCTCTCTTTTTTTTTTTTTTAATTTTTAATTTCTTGGTACCAAGGATTGAACCAAGTGGCATTTAACCACTGAGGCACATCCCCAGCCCTTTTTAAAATTTTGTTTAGATACAGGGTCTCTCTAATTTACTTTGGACCTTGTTAAGTTACTAAGGCATGCTTTGAATTCTCCTAAGCCCCTGGGGTTACAGGTGTGTACCACCATGCCTGTCCCCTCTTTTTTAAGATAGGGTCTTGTGATATCATGTTTTCTGGCCTCAAACTCCTGGTTTCAAGCAGTTCTCCTGCCTCAGGCTCCTCATTGGCTGAGACTATAGGCACATGGCACCGCATCTGACTGTTCTCTGTTTTAACTTTTGTCCAGCTTATCCACCTTTTCCCCTGAAGTCTGTGATAATGCCCTACCTTTTTGGTTTTATTCTTTACCATTTGGCTCTTGATTCCTGTTTTAGGAGAAAAGTTCTACAATTGTGAAATACTACCACCCCCCTTTTTTTTTTTTTTTTTTTGGGTACTGGAGTTTGAACCCAAGGGAACTCAACTACTGAGCCACAATTGCAGTTCTATTTTTATATTTTATTTTGAGATAGGGTCTTGCTAAGTTGCTAAGGCTGGCTTTGAACTCATCTCAGCCTCCTGTCTCAGCTGCCACAGCTACTGGGATAACAGACGTGGACCACTGTGCCCAATCATACATTTTTTTTTTAAGTTCCCCACCAGGTGTTTAAATGGGCAGACCCTTTTTTTTTTGTTCATTAGGTAAATCCATAGCCAAATGTACCACTATAATATTTCCCTTGGGAAGTGCTTGGGTTGAGACTTGAAGTTCTAGATGACAACAAAATGCCTCCAGACAGCACAAGTCACTGTAATAGTGATCATCTGTCTCTCATTTTTTGGTGGTACTGGTGGTTTAACCCAGGAGCTACCACTGAACTATACCTCCAACCCTTTTTTATTTTTATTTTAAGGCAGGGTCTTATTAAATTACAGAGGCTGGCCTAGAGGTTGTAATCCTTCTGACTCAGCTGCATCAAGCTAAGCGAGCATCTTTCTCTGTCTCATTTAAAAAAAAAAAAAATTTTTTTTTAGTTGTAGCATTGTAAATGGACACAATACCTTTATTATTTTATTATTTTTATGTGGTGCTGAGGATAGAACCCAGGGACTTCACACATGCTAGGCAAGTGCTCTACCACTGAGATGCGACCCCAGCCCTGAGATTATCTCTTTTTAAACATACAAATAACAAAGTTGATTAAGGAACCAGAAAGCAGCAAAAAACAAATATTCAGTAGAGAAGAAACTTACAACTTGAATTTTGGCAGTGAAGAACCAGAATCATCTGAGTGTGATGGTACACACCTGTAATCCTAGAGACTCATGGGAGACTAAGACAGGAGGTTCACAAGTTCATGGCCATCCTCTACAACTTAGAGAGACCCTAAGAAACTTAGCAAGACACTGCCTTAAAATAAGAAATAAAAAAGAACCGGAGATGTAGCTCAGTGGTAAAGCACCTCTGGTTTCAATCTTCAATATCAAAACATTAATAACAACAACAAAAAGAACCAGGATCTGCTAGATTGAGTGATTATTTTTAAATCAGCAGGGATTGAACATAGGCTTGCTTTATCACTAAACTACATTCCCAACCCCCCCCCCCCCCCTTTTTTTTTTTTCCAGACAGAGTCTCATTAGGATGCTCAGGCTGGTCTTGAACTTGTGATTCCCCCTTCCTAAGCCTACCCAGTAGCTGAAATTACAGGCGTGCACCACCATACTTGTCTAGATTTATCTTCTATAATAGGAGAAACCTTTTTTAAAAATAAAAGTTTAGGGGCTGAGGTTGTGGCTTAGTGCTAGAGCACTTGCCTCACATGTGTGAGGCACTGGGTTGGATTCTCAGCACCAAATATAAATCAATCAATAAAATAAAGGTTCATCAACAACCAAAAAAAATAAAAAAATAAAAATGTTTAGGAGTTGGGGTGAAGTTCAGTACAGTGTACCTGTGGAGCATACAGGAGGCCCTAGGTTCAAACCCCAGCACTGCAAAAGAGAGAGAGAGAAAGGAAGGAAGGAAGAAAAGTTTGGACTAGAACCAGATGCCCTGGTGCATGCCTGTAACCTCAGTGACTTTGGAGGCTGAAGCAGGAGGATCACAAATTTGAGGCCAGCCTGGACAATCTAGTGAGACCCCATCTCAAAATAAAAAGGACCATACCTGGTGGCAAATGCCTGTAATCCCAGTGGCTCCTGAGGCTGAGGCAGGAGTCTTGAGTTCAAAGTCAGCCTCAGCAATTTAGCAAGGCCCTAAGCAACTCGGTGAGACTGTCTCTAAATAAAATACAAAAAAGGTCTGGGGATGTGTTGTAGTGTTAAGCACCCCGAGTTCAATCCCTAGCACCAATAATTAATTAATTAATTAAAAATAAAAAGGACTTGGGGCTGGGTATGGTAGCATATGCCTATAATCCCAGTGCCTCAAGAGGCTGAGGCAGGAGGATCGCAAGTTCAAAACCATCCTCAGCAACTTAGCAAGGCTCTAAGCAACTAATCTCAGATCCTGTCTCTAAATATAAAATATAAAATGGGCTGGGGTTGTGTGTCAGGAGTTAAGTGCCCCTGGGTTCAATCCCTGTACCAATAAAAAAAGAAAAGAAAAAGGGGGTTTGGAATGTAGCTATTGCTGTTGATATTTTATGGTTCTTTAATTTCAGTCTTCAGAATGAGTGATAATAGTTGTTTTCTCAATTTCAGGGGTTCTGGGGATCCTGGCAAAAAGAAACAGCATATTTGCCACATTCAAGGCTGTGGCAAAGTATATGGCAAAACCTCACACCTACGGGCACACTTGCGCTGGCATACAGGCGAAAGGCCATTCATGTGTACTTGGTCATATTGTGGGAAACGCTTTACACGTTCGGATGAGCTGCAGAGACATAAACGCACGCACACAGGTGAGCAAGAGCCTAAGGAAGAAATAGCAATAAGGCAGATGGAAAGACACAAAATATGCCTGTGAAATAGCTAAAACTTCTGAGCAACTTATGTGTGAAAGAGAATATGTAGATCACAAATGGAATTGGAATTAATCTAACAAAATTTGAAGATGGGAGAAACTAGGTTTCAAGTTGACTTTAAAGGAGGAGCCCTGACCCCATTGCTCTTCTTGGTCTTTGTCCTACCTACTTTCTTGCTAAGTTCTGCCTTACTTTATTGAGTATTCCCCAACCTTTATCTATTTTTCTTCCCCCAAGAAAGGAAAAGATACTTTTGCTAGGTTGTTCATGTTCTTATCACCTTCTAAGGCTAACCTTATTCAATCTCATATATTTATTTGTTTGTTTGTTTGTTTGTGGTTCTGGGGATTGACCCCAGGAGCATTTTACCATGCAGTTACATCTCCAGTCTTTTTGTTTTTTATTTTTAGACACGTTGTTGCTAAGTGGCTTAGGGCCTCACTAAGTTGCTGAGGCTGACCTTGAACTTGAAATCCTCCTGCCTCAGCCCCAAGTCACTTGAATTGTAGTTGTGTGCTACCACACATGATGTAGTTTGAAGGTGGTGAATTGAGCAAGGTATTTCTGCTTCCTGACATGTCAGCTTCTATCTTTTTTTTCTTCCTTTATCTAGGTGAGAAGAAATTTGCCTGCCCTGAGTGTCCTAAGCGCTTCATGAGGAGTGATCACCTGTCAAAGCATATCAAAACCCACCAGAATAAGAAGGGAGGCCCAGGTGTAGCCCTGAGTGTGGGCACTTTGCCCCTGGACAGTGGGGCAGGTTCAGAAGGCAGCGGCACTGCCACCCCTTCAGCCCTTATTGCCACCAATATGGTAGCCATGGAGGCCATCTGTCCTGAGGGAATTGCCCGTCTTGCCAACAGTGGCATCAACGTCATGCAGGTGGCGGATCTGCAGTCCATTAATATCAGTGGCAATGGCTTCTGAGATCAGGCACCCGGGGCAAGAGACCTTTGGGCCAATACCCATCAACCCCGGGGTGCAAATTAGCATGGGTCCAAGAGACATGTGGGAGAGAGAGAGAGCCATGAGGCATTAAAATGCATGGTGATGGGAAGAGTTAGGGGTTGGATACAAAGAAGAGTTGGGGTCCTGACACCCACCTGTATCATCAGTGCCTCCTTAAAGGTGGGAAACATCAGTGAAAATTCTGTTGGTGCCACCCTTTGATGAGCATTTGTTTGATCCCAGTCTCTTCTTATACTTCTTACCCCTGTCTCCCATTCCTGCGTATCCCCTTCTCAGCTCTCCCATGATGGATCCCCCCCCTTACCTAAAGCCATCATGCCTTGATAAATATATATGATCATTGAAATACTTTTTAACAAAAAACAGATTCTATATTATATATATATATATATATGCATATATATATAAAGATATATAGAGATGCATTCACAGGGGTTGGCTGGGAGGAGGAAGGAGACCATTCTGTGACCAAAATACCTTGGTCATTTTTTTTTTATATTGCCTTATTTCCTTAGGGCTGAGCCTTGTTGTGACACATCAAGCTTTTCTGTAGATGTTGTCTTGGCTTCCCACCAGAGTAAGCATTTATATGCTCTGCTTTTAGTTTATATATACATACATAATGTTTTTCTTTTCTTAATTTTATCTTTTTATTTGGGATCAGCTTCTTGCACTCCTCTCTTGACTCAACCCTTTCTGTCTCCCCTTCTCTCACCTGATCACTTCATGTTTTGTTTTTGATAATGGTCCCTGGATGAGGCACTTCTGTCAATCTCTTAAAAGCCTTAGTCCCAGCAGCAGAATGGAAAAACTTTGAAGCCTAGTCTGATGCTTGAGGTAGCTGTGGAGATCATGTTCAAAATACTACTGACGCAGGCACCTTCATGGTGCTGGAGAGTCAAAGGCATCTCCCTTTATTAGCTCCTCTAAGCATCAAGAATCAGAAATCTTTCTGTGGAATTGTACAAGAGACCATTTAAAGAGGATATCTGGGATCTGTTTATATAAATTGTCAAAAAGTGGTCAAATAATAGGGACTTTTAATAGGAAAAAGATGTTCTCAGAAGAGGAAGTGACTAATAGTTGGGTTCAGGAGTTAGTGGAGTATTTGGACTTTGGTACCATTGTCTTCCAAGATAGCTCTAAGCCTTAATGTATGGGCTTCTGAGTTCACACTCTGAAAGGAAGTACACTTCCTCTTTTGAACATCTCGGTAGTTTCTTTCCCTATGTTGTTAAAGAACATCAGCCAATAAATCTGTTCTGGGTTTCCATTCTGCAAAACTCCAGAGCATGTGCTAGTGGCAAGACAGTGGTTCTTATGATTTTTTTCCCCTTAATTCTTCCTCATATGTACTTGGGTGGTTCCTAAGGGAAAGGGAAGCACATGATCATGGGGATGATAGCCCAGAACAAAAAGAAATCTTGTCTTACCACTGTGGTTTATAGGAGAGATTGGGAGAAATCATCTGCTTTCTCCGTGGACTGATTCCAGAAGAGACTGATCCAAAAATTATAGCGGCAGGGAACTCTTAGTGCATTTGGCACTGAGATTTAAATGCAACCAGAATTGTCCTCAAAGCCCAGCCATTAAAGCATTGTCTCTCTTGACCTTCTGGTATCTTGTTAGAGAGCTTTTCACTGTGAGGAAGTGTGGAAATGGCTGTGTGTATGTGTGTTATCTGTTAGGTTGGGGATAGGTTTTCTGTTAGCCAATATTAAAAGAGACCTGCAATAAAAAATTACCCTGATCTGATAGAGAAGTGTTTGTGTATGACTGTGTGTATGACTGTGTGTTCGTGCCTGTATATATCTACATACAGATGAGAAATTATATTTGAAATTGTTGGAAAATAAATTCAGATCAAAATGCCTTTCAGGTCCATTACCTAGAAATCTGTCTTAAAACCTGGGTATGTTCCTGAGGTCATTTCTCTGCTTTTTGCTAAATCAGTTATAATTATGACTGGGGGATATTCTGCACTTTCTAAAGAAGAAACTATTTTTGTGTGAAAGTGAAACCCATCATCCAGCTCTATAGCAGAGTCCTTGTTCTTAAGTCTTTTTATCTTGGCTACCAATAGATGAT
This sequence comes from Sciurus carolinensis, assembly GCF_902686445.1. Lineage (NCBI taxonomy): Eukaryota > Metazoa > Chordata > Mammalia > Rodentia > Sciuridae > Sciurus > Sciurus carolinensis. The sequence goes on from NC_062216.1 coordinate 113,418,717, forward strand.
GCTATGATTCTACTATATATTTTATATAAAATCCATTCAAATTAAGTTTTGGGTAACTTTACGTTGTTGTTAAACTGAAATATAATAGCTGTTAATACTCTAAACAATAGTTCACTCCATTTGGTCCTTTATCTACAGACTTAATACTGTTACCAACACTCAGGAACTATTGCAAGGAACTTTACCCAGATCAGATTCAGAATGCTGAAGTAAAAGTCATCCATAACTGTCCACCATCACACCCTTTATTCCCACTGAAAGGCAGAACTTGGAGCCGGTTATTTTATGTCTGTAATCATGTTCTTTGGCATCTTTTGGAGGAAAGGGACAGGATACTGTGCTGGAGTGTATAGTATTTTGCTCCATGGAGCATTTCCAGGAATGGAATCTTCTCCAGTATGAAATTATTAGATGCAAACTAGCTTATTGATGCTGAGAACTACAAACTTTTAGATAAGGTTATTTGATGGTGTTTCTCTCTTGGGTGAAAAGTTGCTGGTTCATTACCATGAGTGAATTTATATCCAATTCTTTTCACTTATCCTGTTTCTTTCCCACAGAGGAAGCTCCAGATCCAGCATCTTGTTTGGCCCCCAAATGGAATCAGCTTCTGCTTCTATCTCCAAGCAGCAGCAAGCCATTCAGTCTTTTCCAGGAGAAGTTAGGTGGCTACATTCCTTGAGTCAGGAGCTCTTTACTCCCCCTTTCCTGAACTTTTGGCCAGCAGAAATTAATGAAATTGACATGCATGTTCTGAACATTTTTTTCATGATTTTTTAAATTATTATTTTTTTGATGACCAAACCTTGCATGACCAGGACTAGTAATAAGAAAGCACTCATTGTCTTGTACTTTCAGGTTGCCCATTCACATTCATCTGCTTATCACTTATGTCTCACTTTTTACCCAGAGAAGTAACAACTCACACCATCTTCCTTCAGAGACCTCCTAGCTGGCACTCTATTTTTGGGTGCTATGCAGAATGCAGTTTAATGGATATTTCTCAGCCTGGTTTCAGAATAAATAGAACCTTTGATCCCAAAAAGTGTAGACTGAAGTATGGGGTAAAGATTATGATTGGGGGAGGGTTGGAGACAAAAGCTGTAAATTACTATGGCTGATTTATTTCTACTATATACATATATATATTTTTTGCTTTTGTATATCCTATATAGGAAACTAAGCATTGTATTTTTTTAACAAATCTGAGAAAGCACTATGAACTGCAGGTGTTTGACTTTCAGAATATATTTTGTATTATTAATCTCTTCACATTGTGTGAATACTGGAAGCTGCAGATCTTTGCTAGGACGCAATAAATTTATATACTTTTTGAGGGGTTTTTCTGGGGTGCTAATCAGACCCCTATTATGCTTTGGGGGAGCCCTGGTGCTACATGCCTAAAGTTTTCATTCAGTTGTAAGTACCCTGATGCCTTTTGGACCTTGGGATCAGATCAAAAGAGTTTTGGAGATCAGGTACCAAGGAAATGAGGACATTTGGCTGCCTCAAGTGATAAGGGGCCCTTTGCATAACTCTCCTTCCCTTTATCCAAAGCTGAGTAGCTTCTTTGGGTTGGGAGGAGAAATGTGAAATCTCAGAGTTCATCTTCCCTTAGAAGAGAACCAGTAACTCATGTGCAATGATGAAAGGTGGCAGCAGTAGCTTTGTGGAAAGGGAGGAGGATATGGCACCTCTCCAGCCCCGGAAAACATTGCTTTTGAGAACTGCTGATAAAATATGGGCATGTTATTACTTTTGTTTGGGAGACTGTGTTCTTTCTGGTGCCTGCCTTGGCTCTACTCCGGGGGTACAGACCTCTTCTAGGAGGATGAGCAGACCAGCTTTGAGGTTGACCTATTTCTTTTCTTTGTCTGCCTTCTGTAAATACCAGCCCCCAGGAAAGACATTAAGCAGCCTTAAGCTTAAATTTCTACTCCCTCTTCCACACTTGGCTCACATGTCTTAGATTGAAGACTAGGAAAGGAAAAGAAGGAAAGATCCTGACTTTATTCCTCCCTTAGGCCTTCTCTGCTTTGACTTCAACAACAACCTCAAAAGGATTTTCTCCACAACATTCATTTGAGAGGAAGGAGTATTATTTTCCCATTTACTCCTTCAAACAGCCCAGTTTTCCTTGTCTAGATGAAGGGATTAACCTTCATCTAGTTAACCATGATCTCTCCTTTAATTCTTCTAAGTCCCAGCTCAGTATAAAAAAGAAAAAAGTAAAATAAAATAAAAGGTGGGGGGAGGTTAGGCTGGGGCTGCAGGTAGTGAGGACTTTGTCGATACCTCCCCTTGGGTGTGTGTTTTCCTATTTCTTGCCTTCCGAATCACACTGTGCCTTCTCCACAGAGGATCGGGTTTCCTCTACCCAGCTTTGCCAGTAACTAACTGCTCTTGAACAACGTCAGCAGGGGCAGCTATTCATATTTCTCATCATCCCTTTCTCCCAGTGGCATCCCACGCATGGCCCTTACCTAGAGTCTAGGGCAAAAAGACTTTGGGAGATCATTCTACATACACACCAGTGGCAGCTGTCCAAGGGCCTGCTCCTCTTCCCAAGTCTGTCATCCTGGGGCAAGGGGTGGTGCTTCAATCTCTGGTGCCTAAAACAAGTTTCTCTCTCTTAACACTGGCAATAACAGTCTCCATACCACTGTTGCCTTTTTAAACTTCTTAATAATCTCATGCTGTGTGGTGTTCGTTGTTGATTCCAAACCAGTTATCACCAGGGCTGTGTGGGTAAATACTTTTAATGCTCTCTCATCTTGCTCTTTTCCAGCTTACTCTTGTGTATGTATGATGCTAATTTCTTGTTTTTCAGTTTCTTCCTGCTCCTTTTGTATCATCTTTCTTGTTTCTCCCCCTACCTTTTGTCTCTGGGTGTTTTGGGGCTCTTTTTTTCCCCCTTTTGTACAAAGATTAGTTTCGATGTAGTCTGTAGCTCCTTTGTAAACCAATTAAAAAAAGTTTTTTTTAATAAAAAAGCCATGTCTCTGGTGTATTGAGAGGGCGGGGAATGGGGAGATTATGGTTATAACTTCATATTCTGAACTCAACAAATGTTTCCAGATACACTATGTTGTGCTTCCGTGTGTGTTAATTAGTGAAGTTTACCCTACTTCAATCCCAGGTAAAGTTTCATGATCAGGTCACTGTTCCACAACTTTCTAGAAAAGTGAAGAACCAAGGGCTGGGAGTGTAGTTCAGCTGTAGAGCACTTGCCTAACACCTGTGCCAGGTCCTGGATTTAATCCCAGTTCGGCAAAAAGCAAACAAGGAGAGCCAAAAGAAACGGGCAGCCCCAACTCCTCCTTTTTTTTTTTTTTTTTTTTTTTTTTTTTTAATTATTATTGTATACAAATGGGATACATGTTGTTTCTCTATTTGTACATGGAGTCAAGGCATACCATTTGTGTAATCATACGTTTACATAGGGCAATGATGTTTGATTATTTTTTTCCCTCCCCCCCCCCTTTTTTTTTTAAATAAGGTTTTTATTTTGGAACAATTTTCTTTTTATGGAGAAAGGGATAATTTTAGGTTCACAGAAAGTGCTGGGTGCTGTGGCACATGCCAATAATCCCCAGCAACTGGGGAGGCTGAGGCAGGAGGATTTCAAGTTCCAGGCCAGCCTCAGCAATAAGCAATCCCCTATCTTGAAATAAAAAATAAAAAGGACTGGGGATGTAGCCCAGTGTAATGTGTCCCTGGGTTAAGTCCTCAGTATTGGGAAGGAAAAAACCTACAGAAAAGTTGCAAAGGGAGTACAGGGTTTTTATATAACCCTTACCCAGTTTTCCTCCTAAGATTTTACCAGGGTATGTTGTCAAAACTAAGAAGCTAACATTGGTACATTATGTGAACTGAACTTCATACTATGGGTTTCACTAATTTTTCACGGATGTCCTCTTTCTGTTCCAGGATCCATTCTAGGGTAACACATTGCATTTACTTGCCATATCTCCTTACTGTCCTCTATGACAGTCTTTCCTTGTTTTTCATAACTTGGTCTGTCTTTGGGAATATTGGCCAGATAGCCTGTATAATAGCCCCCAATCTTGGTTTGTCTGATGTTTTGCTCATTGTCAGCTTTTGTTTTGTTTTGTTTTAGTTGTTGATAGACACAATATTATTTTATTTATTTATTTTTTATGTGGTGCTGAGGATTGAACCCAGGGCCTCACGCAGGCTAGGCAAGGCTCTACCACTGAGCCACAATCAGGCCCAGCTTATGTGCTTTCTGAATGAATACCACAGGTAAAGTACCCTTTTCATAACACAGTGTCTGCGGTACGCAGTAGCACCATCAATGTTAGTGTTTGCCAGATTTCTGCATGATAAAGTTTTCTCTGCCTACTCTGGAAGTGAATCAGTAAGTCTAGCCCAACCTCAATGGATTGACAGGAATTAATCTTCATCTCAGAGGGGGCAGTATCTGTATTTGTTATTTGGAATTCTGTAAGGAATTTTGTTTTGTTTTTGTTTTTTTGTGGTGCTGGGGATTGAACCCAGGGCCTTGTGCTTGCAAGACAAGAACTCTACCAACTGAGCTATCTCCCCAGCCCTCCGTAAGGAATTTTGATCTCCATTTATTTATTTAGACCATGATTCATATCAGTATGTATTTGTGTATATTTATCTTATATTTGGATTATAATCTAATACTACATTGCTTAATTACTCAAGCTTTCCTATCTTTGGCCACTGGGAATTCATTCATGTTAATCATATTTGTACACAATTTTTTTTTTTTAACTTTATTGCCCTTTTTTTTTTTTTTGGCACTGAAAACTGAACCCAAGGTTATTTTACCACTGAGCTACATCCCCATTCCATTTTTTTTTTTTTTTTTTGGTACAAGGAATTGAACCCTGGGGCACTTAACCAGTGAGCCTCATCCCCAGCCCTTTTTTATATTTTATTCAGAGACAGGATCTTGCTGAGTTGTTTAGGGCTTCACTAAGTTGCTAAGACTGCTATGAACTTGGAATTCTCATACCTTACACTCCAGAGTTGCTGAGATTATAGGTATGTGCCACTGTGCCTGACCTCTTTATTGCTTTCAGATACATAAGATGCTTCAGGCTTGTCTTTGTATTTTCCTACCCCTCCCCTGGGATCACCTATTTCTCTAAGGTCCCTTTTATTGGAGAATGTCGTTTAGAAACCAAGCTCTAGACTCAATAGACTTTGCATTTCTTGTACCCTGTATCATTTAAATCTAGACTCTAGCCCCTTCTGGATTGAAGTTATTCTGACAGCTTTCCCAATTTTCTATCAGGCTCTAGTTTTACTTCCTAAGAAATCCGTAGTTATACTACCTAAGAAATCTTTGGTCAATTATTATTCTGTGGTTACCAGCATTCTCAAGTTATTTTACTGTTCTACTACTTGTGTCGTCTTTGTCAGCTCTCAACCATGGGTAAATCCAGCCATTTGCTTTCTTTATATGACATTTTAATATTTTACTTTATTGAGGGTTCACTTGTCTGTTTTGGAGTGTGTATTTGTGGGTTTTGGTTTTGCAGCCTTAGGTGAGAGATCATAATAGTTGTTATCTATTCCTTTAGTAAACTTATCAATCCTTTACTATGTGTGGGGTACTAAGTTAGGTTGAAAGTAAAAACTTAAGGAGGGTCCTGCCAACAAGGACTTTATAGTTTGGCAAGTAAGACAGATACTAGCAATTGCTAGTTTCCTGGTCCTGACCTCATTTTTATTGGATGATTTGCCACTTAGTTCATTGAGAAAATGAAAACATTTCTTAAAATTTTCCTCTTCTCTTCATTATAAATATCTGTTTTCACTAATTTACCCTTTTTCTCTCTTCCAGGGAAGAAATTTGTTCTTCCTTTGCAAGGCCAACCCTGCCACTTGTGCTGTCAACCTCATTGTCAATCTCGTTTCTTTGACTTTTTATTCTTTGTTTTAATGATACCTTCTCTTTTTATCTTTTTTTACTAATTTTTTTGTTGTTGTTGTAGATGGACACAATACCTTTTTCTTTCTTTCTTTTTTTTTTTTTTTTTTTTTTGGTGCTGGGGATCGAACCCAGGGCCTTGTACTTGCAAGGCAAGCACTCTACCGACTGAGCTATCTCCCCAGCCCCTATTTATTTCTTAATGCGGTGCCAAGGATAGAACCCAGTGCCTCACATGAGCTAGGCAAGTGCTCTATCACTGAGCCACAACTCCCAGCCCTCTACTTTTATCTTCAGGCTCTCCTTTGGTTTCCTTTTGTCACCCTCTTAAGCATGTTCCACATCCCCCGTATTGAAAAACTTCTGCTTCCTCTTCAAGCTACTGATTTAGTTCTTTTCAGTTAGCAAATCAGTTTATGCTCATTTTTCTCCTTATTCATCCTCAGTCCACATTGTTCAGCACTAATTACTTAACCAGAATCTTTTTTTCATTAACATCAGTGACCTGATGGCAGCTCCAGTGATCTTTCAATCATTGGCCTCTTAGACTTCTCCATAATAGTGGGCTACTGTTGACTACTGCACCTTAAAGCTTTTGTCACTAGAGTGTGATGCAAATACTCATCTCGGTTCTCTTTCAGCATGTCTGAATATTATTTTTAGTCTCCTTAATAGTCACTTCTGCCTCTGTCCCTTAAATATTGATGTTTTCTGACTTATGTACTTTCTTTACCTCTATCCTCATTAAAAAAGTCTTATCCACTCTTTAGTTTTAACATACATGTTGCTGACTCCCAAATCTTGAGCCCTAACTTTGTTTTGACCTGAGAGCCTACTTGTTGGACAATTTTATCTAAACATCCTGCAGATGAACTTGGCATGTTAGAAGGGGAAATAATCCTTTGTATTCTGCATCTTACTTAATATTACCTGCCCCTTAATTACTTGTGCCTGAAACCTCAGAATCATTTTTTAGTTCTTCCTTTCATCTACCAATATGCATTTAATTGCCAGTCCTGTCAATATTACCTATACAATGTTTTTTTTTGTTTTTGTTTTTGTTTTTGTTTTGTTTTGTTTTGTTTCATTTTGTTTGCAGTACTGGGAACTAAACTGCCATCCCAGGTCTCTTTATTTTTTATTTTGAGACAAGTTCTCACTAAGTTGCCAAGGTTGGCCTGGAATTTAACCCTTATGCCTCAGTCTTCTGAGTAGCTGGGATTACAGGTGTGCACCACTGCACCCAGACAGTGCTCACTTTGGTTACTGGTTAGGTTTTATAACTGATCTCCATAAGCCCCAGTCATTCCACATTGCCACAAGGCCCCTGCTTAAAATCCTTTGCGTGGGCTGGGGAGATAGCTCAGCTGGTAGAGTGCTTGCCTCGCAAGCACAAGGCCCTGAGTTCGATCCCCAGTACCGCAAAAAAAAAAAAGATAAAATCCTTTGCTATTAGGAGAAGTCTAAGGTCTTTGTTATAAAATTGAAAAACTTTCCAGTCTTGTCCCAGTATATCTCTATGTTGATTTACTGCTTCAAATCTCATTGCTTTCTTTTTTTTTTTTTTTTTGGTGCTGGGGATCAAACCCAGGGCCTTGTGCTTACAAGGCAAGCACTCTATCGACTGAGCTATCTCCCCAGCCCCCTCATTGCTTTCTTGTCACTAAATACACATGCTTGTGTTTGTTTGTTTGTTTGGCACTGGGGATATAACATGGGCACTTTACCACTGAGCTACATCCCTAGACCTTTTTTACTTTTTTTTATTTTGAGAGAGGGTTTTGCTAAGTTGTTGAGGCTGGCCTCAAACTTGTGATCTTCCTGTCTGAGAGTCTCTGGGATTACAGGCATGCACCACCACGTCCAGCATGTTTCGTGTTTGTGTATCTGTACCTTTACTCTTGCTCTTTCGTTTGCTTTAAACAACTACCTTCTTAAAATCATGTTGACTTTTGAGATGATTTAAATGTTCCTTTCTCTGAAATCCTTTTGGCATCTTTCTTACTTTATCTTCTATGTCTTAGGCATGCTCAACTTATTTGACCTTTCTTCTTGTATAATTTTTGGCCATATCCCTAGTGTGACATGTAATTTTCTGACAGCTTATTGATATATCTGCCTGACTTTCTAGACTATGAATTCCTGAAGGGCAGGAATCATTTCTGTCTGAAGGCCCAGCACCTAACAAATCTTTTCTAGATTGGAATCTATAGCTACTTACTGAATTGAATAAATGAACAACTTACTTTGGCTTTATAGTCAGTAGGATCAAAGGCAAATCATTGGATCATTGCTGATTTGAATCAGGGAACCCTAATGAAAGTCATTTTGTAGGAGCTGGGGTTGTAGCTCAGTAATGGTACTCTTGCCTTGCAGGTGTGAGGCACTGGATTCAAACCTTAGCACCACATACAAATAAATAAATATATTGTGTCCATCTAAAACTAAAAAAAAAAAATATTTAAAAAAAAAGTCGGCCTTCCTGATTCCTCGGCTTTCAGATCACTACCACCATTACCACCCCCACCTCTTTTTTTCTTTCCCACAGTATTGGTGATTGAACCTAGGACCTCATGAGTGCTGGGCAAGCACTTGACGACTGAATACATCTCCAGCCCTTTTATTTTTCATTTGTGGTACTAGGGATTGAACCAGGGCCTTGCTCATGCTAGGCAAGCATTCAACCACTGAACTACATCCCCATTCTGTAAATTTTTATTTTGAGACAAGGTCTCATTAAGTTATCCAGGCTGGCCTCAAACTTGTGATCCTCCTGCCTCAGCCTCCCGAGTGACTGGGCTTATAGGCATGTGTTACTACACCTAGCAGATTTATTACACTTTTTATCATCATCTCAACTCTTAAAACCTAACTGCCAAGAGCAGATGTAATTCCCATCAACCTGACTGAATTGTTTCTTCCTTAGGAGTAGTTTAAAGCTTTCACTGAGGAGACTGCCTTTTTGCCTCATCCTTACCCTGTTCTCACTCCAGATGAGACAGCCTCCTGAAGCATACCAGATAGAAGTAGTTACTTGATCTTCAACTCCTCACCACCACCACCACCGCCGCCTTAGACTTATCTCATTTTGGAGCTAGTGAAGGAAGATAGCTGGAACTAAGCACAACATTTATGGATCTCACTGGCACAGCCCCACAGACTCTTAGAATGGCCATCTGTAGTCCAAGTCATTCCATTAGCTTTTATTACATAACTATTGGAGCTTTTATTCCCCTCCTGAAGGGCCTCAGCATGCTCAGTCAGTACTCAGACCCTTAAACCTGAGAAGGGTTTCCAGGAAGCCACTAGGGGCAGAAAGCTTGGAAAACAGGAAAACAGTCCCCTCTGACTCTAAATCTGATTGGACCCAGCTGCTTATGTGGAAATAATTGCCTATGACTGGGGATACTTTGGGGAACAGTCTGGTGGAGTTGGGCTTCTGTCTATCGCAACACAAGCCATTGACCTTCCATCTCCATGCTGACATGCTCTTTACATACCCTATGTTCTCCCTTCAGATTTTATATTCCTGCAACGTAATACATTTAGGAGGGGTAGTGTGTATATTAATCATCAGAGAAGTTACTGTCTGCCCTCTTGCCACAGCCTAGACTTTGTCCTATGTCTGCTGTCCTCTGGTGGTGATAATATGAACTGTACCTTCTAGTTAGTGACCTGCTGGCAGATAATGCTGGGTATTTTTTCAGTAATCCAAATTCAAAATTTTGAAATATGCATTCAGTGGAAATTTTTTTTCATAGCTGAATTTTGTAGGCAGCATTGCATAATACAAAGAATAGAGCCTGAGCTTTGGAGTCAGAATTACCTAGGTTCATGTTCCAGCTGTGCTGTTTTCTACTGGAGTGACCTTGGGCAACTTACCTAAACTGAATTTTCTTAGCTATAAAGGAAATAATAATAAACATCTCAGTAGGGGGATTAGATGATTGTAAAATGCATAGCTCCAACTACCCTAGCACATAGAACATGCTCAATAAAAAGTTGTAATCACTTCAATAATGGTAATTTGCTCAGTGTGTGAATCCATGTGATTTTTGTTTCTTTCTTTGTTTTGTAGTGTTGAAGATTAAACCCACAACCTCACATATGCTAGGAAAGTGCTCTACTACTAAGCTATATCCCCAGCTGTTTTATTATTATTATGGTAAAATACACATAACAAAATTAACCATTTTCATTTCTCAGTGTCATTTTCTGTTCTTAAAAAATTTTTAGATGTTGATAGACCTTTATTTTATTCATTTATTTATATGTTGTGCTAAGAATTGAACCCAGTACCTCACACATGCTAAGCAAGTGCTCTGCTACTGAGCCACAACACCAGCCCCAGTGTCATTTTCTTTAACCCACAAATCTTATGTACTTTCTGACCCTTAAATTTGAAAAATGAGGTCAAATCTAGAATGGGCTATGAGGCCTACCTCTGCCCAGGAAGCTGCAGATCTGATCCCTGAATATGTGAGTTACAGGGGATCTGGGCAGAGCTGAATGACTGTAGGTATTTGACCTCACTTTGGTATGCAGCCTGAGAAAGGCTTACAGGGTCCTGCACCTTCTTCCAAGGTCAGCAAGGGGCAGAGATTTGAAGTTAGGTATCACTGGGTTCTCAGCTGGGCCTCCAAGTCCCCCTCCTCCTGCTCTTCAGAGAAAAGAGGAGGTGGCTAAAGAGAGGAGGATATGAGATTGGTTTTCTGCTCCTCCCTGTTTTCCTCATACCCACTCTCTCCCCCACAGCAGCCTTCTCCCCCACAGAGACTGGGATAGGACAGAGGGGGTGGAGTTGGGGACTCAGGGCCTTGAAGCTCCATAGTGCCCTGTATCTGAAGGAAGCTTTGGTCTGGGGCAGCTGTACTGGCTCATGCTGTCCTCCTCCTGCCACCATCCTTTAACAAGATGCTGGGGAGATTGGGGCTTTGGGCATTGCTTCCTGCAACTGTGCAAGGTGAGTGTCTATATAGGGAGGGGCAGGATCTTTCCACCCACTCAGTGAGCAAAAGGGACTCGAAGCAGAAGCCACCCCTTTGGGAGAACGGTGAGTAGGCTGGATGAATGAGGGTGAAGGGTAGTCATGTGTCTCCGTGTGGAGTCAGGTTCGAGGCTTCTGCTGATCCCGTTTTCCCCTGTGGCTTTCCTGACCCTGGGATATGAAAATCACGTTTTGTCTATCCTTTTGGCTACTGTTTTTGCCCCCACATTTACTTCCATCTTGAATCCTTCCCTTTCCCCACCCTGGGTCTCAGCACCACCAAGCAGGAGGACCTGTGTGTTCTTTGAGGCCCCTGGAGTGCGGGGAAGCACAAAGACACTGGGGGAGCTGCTAGATGCAGGACCAGGGCCCCCCAGGGTTATCCGCTGCCTCTACAGTCGCTGCTGCTTTGGGATCTGGAACCTGACCCAAGGCCGGGCACAGGTGGAAATGCAAGGTGAATGGCCAAGTACATGGCAGGTGATAATTAGGGTGGGAGACAGACATGTCATGGGGATGCAACAAAGAAGGAGAAGGGGAGAAATGGAATGTGTGGAGGAAAAGAAAAGCCCATGTGAGATAGAAGGGATGCCTCTTGTAGAGAAGGGAGTTATCCTTTCTGATTCCAGACCACATTGTGCCCTCTCCCTTGCTCCTTCTTTTCTACTCTCCCCCTAATTCTACCCCATCAGGATGCCGAGACAGTGATGAGCCAGGCTGTGAGTCCCTCCACTGTGACCTGAGTCCCCGAGTCCATCCCAGCCCTGGCTCCACTCTCTTCACCTGCTCCTGTGGTACTGACTTTTGCAATGCAAATTACAGTCATCTGCCTTCTCCAGGCAACCTGGGATTTCCTAGCCCCCAGGGTCCCCAGGCTGCCCCAGGTAACTACCGGCTAGTGGGTGGGAGACTAGAGCCCCATCCTGAGGCCCAAGTTAGGATGAGAGGTAGAACCTGGGCTAGTTCTCACCCTCCCCCCTCCCTAATCTTCCCTCATCCTGACCTTGGGAAGTTGGTTGCCCTGGTGACAGAGATAAGGGGGCTTGTGACCAGGATGGGGGTGGGTTGAGAAGCAAGCTCTCCAAGCAGGGGAGAGATGCAGAGAGCAGTTTGGGGCAGTGCTCACCCCCTGTGTTCTTACCTTGACCAGGCGAGTCCATCTGGATGGCAATGGTGCTGCTGGGACTGTTTTTCCTCCTCCTCCTGCTGAGCAGCATCATCTTGGGTACTAATCTGCCCCATCTCTCCCTTGTGATCAAGACACTGCCCTAAAGTTCTGAGTCTCTCCAGTCACCACTGCCCACATTCCTGAGATCTTTATACCGTGTCTCTCATTACCTCCACACAAAACTCCCTTCCCGCAAACACCCCTTCCCTGCCCCCATGCCTGTACACCCTGACCCTCAGACTCTTCTCTGCCCCAGCCCTGCTACAGCGAAAAGCCTACGGAGTACAAGGTGGTCCAGAGCCAGAGCCAGGCTCATGCAGGAACTGGAGTGAGGAGCTGCCAGAGTTGCCAGGACTGTGTTTCTCCCAGGTGCCCCCTGGAGGGAGGAAGGGTTCCTTTGGGCATTCCTGGAGGTTGTGCTGGGGAGGAAGTCTGGCCCTGTGCTAGTTCAGAGGCCTGCACCCAGCACAGTGTTCCCACTAGGTAATCCGGGAAGGAAGTCATGCAGTGGTGTGGTCCGGGAGACTGCAAGGCGAGTTGGTAGCCATCAAGGCCTTCCTCCCAGGGGCTGTGGCCCAGTTCCAAGCTGAAAGAGCAGTGTACGAGCTGCCAGGCCTACAGCATGACCACATTGTCCGTTTTATCACTGCTGGCCAGGGGAGCCCTGAACCCCTACCCTCTGGGCCCCTGCTGGTACTGGAATTGCATCCCAAGGTGAGGACTAAGGAATGTGTGTGTGTGTGTGTGTGTGTGTGTGTGTGTGTGTGTGTGTGTATGGGGGAGGTTGCATGCTAGGGGAATGGCTATCTACATTTATTCTTCTGCTTTACATTTTCTCTAAAGCAACTTTTTTTTTTTTTGCGGTACTGGGGATCGAACTCAGGGCCTTGTGCTTGCGAGGCAAGCACTCTACCAGCTGAGCTATCTCCCCAGCCCCTAAAGCAACTTTTATTGTTTTGTTTTTTGAAACTGGGGATTGAACCCAGGAGTACTTTACCACTGAGCTATATCCCCAGTTCTTTTTTTTTTTTTTTTTTTTTTTTTTCGAGACAGAGTTTCATTAAGTTGCTTAGGGTCTTACTAAATTCATCAGGCTTGCCTCAAACTTGCAATCCTCCTGCCTCAACTACCTGAGTCACTGGGATTACATTCATGCACCACCAGATGCGACTTGTTTTTTCTTTTTATATTACACAAGCAATATATGCTTCTTCTTCTTTTTTTTTTTTTCCTCCCTATGTTCCCCAGGCTGGCCCTGAACTCTTGGGCACAAGTGATTTTCCTGCCTCATTACTCAAGTGACTGGAACTACAGGTGTATACCACCTGGCTCATGTTAATATTTTTAACCCTTAAAATATAGATAAGGGAAGGGAGAAACCAGTCACTATTCCCAACTTTGAAAAAAAAATTGTTAAAGAAATAGCTCACCCAGTACAGTGGCAGATGCTTGTAATTGCAACCACTGGGGAAGCTGAGCCTGGGCAATTTAGGGAGACCCTATACCAAAATAAAAAAAATAAAAAGGGCTGGGGCAATAGCTCAGTGGTAGAGTGCCCCTGGGTTCGATTCCCAGAGGAGAACAAAAAAGATAAAAAGACCAGGACATATAAGTGTCATATATCGACTGGACTAAAAGCTAAAAGAGAAGGCCATAGTAGTGCTATAAGAGAAAACAACCAGATGTGACCTGAGGTGGAAAACAATGAGTTGCAGATGAAAAAAAGAAAGTAGGGCTGGGTTTGTGGCTCAGTGGTAGAGCACTTGCCTAGCATATGTGAGTTACTGGGTTTGATTCTCAGCACCACATAAAAATAAATAAAGGTATTGTTCAACCTCTTCAACCTGTTTCAGTGCCCAAATGCAGTAGTCCTTCTCTGGATTTTATCAGCCCCTATAGCTCCTCCATCTCTGAGATCTTGAATTCTGGAAAGTCCCCTCTTTGACCATGTTCTTCCTGATCCTGCTCAAAAAAATCACTTTTTGTTCCTTTAACTATCTCTGACTTCCCCCAGTTAGTTATTTTTGCTTCATACCCATGGCACTTGGTTTGTTTTCCCATTGTGGTATTTATTGCAGTCTATGCTTATATGTCATCATTATTTCTTACCTGTCCCTGAGCTACCTTGGTGTCTGGATGCAGTTGCTGGTACACCAAATGTGCTCAATAATGTTTGTTGAATGGGAGACTCTATTGCTCCTTTGGTCCCTACCTGCTTTTTCTATCCACCAGCTCTACCCATCCCTGTCTACACAGGCCTGACACCTCAAACCAGGTAGTTCATGAGGGAGGCCCCTGAATAATTTGCCTCTTTTCTTTCTGTCTTTGTATCAAGTTCTCTGAGTTAATGTAAGGTTGTGTTTAAGAGTGAGTGATGTGTGAGTCAGACTGCTTGGGTTTGAGCTCCACTTTTCTCTCACCAACTGACCTTAAGCAAGTACTTAACTTCCTCTAAAGCTCTTGCTCTGTAAAATAAAGGTGATCAGAATACTTCCCTTGTAAGGTCATCATGAGGATTACAGAGACCAGTGCACAGGGTCTGGGCCAGAGTAAGCACTCAGTTATGTTGACCTGGAGTTACCATTTTTCATATTAATCTGACTGATGCTCATTCTCACTCCTCCACTGCCTATTGTCTTGGTCTGGACCTGTCAGGGTGTCTGCAGAGACCTGTCAACTGATCCCTGTTCCCGGGGTTTATGAGTCACCCCTCTTCTCTCTGCTTTTCCTCAGGGCTCTCTGTGCCACTACTTGACCCAGCACACCAGTGACTGGGGAAGTTCCCTGCGGATGGCACTGTCCTTGGCCCAGGGCCTGGCATTTCTGCATGAGGAACGCTGGCAGGATGGTGGGTAAACTGGCTGCCAGGGGAGTCAGGAACCACACTACTGTGTTCAATTCTCCCTTAGCTTGGAAGGGAAGGATTTGGTCAAAAGAGGGAGGAAGAGCTATATCTCTTCAACTTTGGATTTTCTCACAGGTCAATATAAACCAGGTATTGCCCACCGAGATCTGAGCAGCCAGAATGTGCTCATTCGGGAAGATAGGTCTTGTGCAATTGGAGATCTAGGCCTAGCTTTGGTGCTCCCTGGTCTCACTGGGTCTCCTTCCTGGGCTCCTACTCAACCCCAAGGCCCAGCTGCCATCCTGGAGGTGAGTACTCTGGATAAGGGTGAGGGAAAGTATGATGGTGGTAGCAATGTGACTATTACTATGGCAGTAGTGCTAGTGCAGCAGTGCCTATGGTGGTAGGGACATTGCTGAGTCTATAGTAGGGGAGCAGTATTTTTGCATGAACTAGGGATGCAATGAGGGTAGCCACAGATATGATTCTTGGACCTCCACACCTTGCTCTCCAGGCTGGCACTCAAAGGTACATGGCACCAGAACTCTTGGATAAGACTCTGGACCTACAGGACTGGGGCACAGCTCTTCGGCGAGCAGATGTTTACTCTCTGGCTCTGCTCCTATGGGAGATCATGAGCCGCTGCCCAGATTTGAGCCCTGGTAAATTTCCTATCCCTGGTGCCCCACCCACTTGTTCTAGGCTCACTGACCTTGTGACTTGGTTCCAGAAAGCTGTGACCTTCTTTCTTGTCTTCACCACATGGGAGGCACCCCAGGGCAAACTGACACCTAACCCCTATACCTTCCCCCAGATGGCAGACCATCACCTTTCCAACTGGCCTATGAGGCAGAACTGGGCAGTACTCCCACCACCTGTGAGCTATGGGCCTTGGCAGTAGAGGAAAGGAGGCGCCCTTACATCCCATCCACCTGGAGATCCTTTGTCACAGTAAGAGGCCACTTGCTAGCCAGCTGGGGACCTGGAGAGTGGGGACTGGGTATGGGCTTCAAGGACTTTTCTTCTAGGATCAGTCCATCTATTCCTATCTCCTCTCATCTCCCACCACTCACTAGAAAAACTCCACAGGTCCTCAGTTGACCCTCTTTCACCTTAAGTCTCACACCCCATTCTATCTACCTGTGACGCAACCTTTCTGCTCAGCCTTAACAAGTCTCTCTGTACTCTCCACTGTCAATTAGCTCTGTTCCTTAGTTCAGCAAGCCCTCCCTGACTTTGCTTCTCCTCTGGACTCTGCTTCCAAGATGGTGCCTCTCCTGGTATGTTGGAACCCAAAATTTAACCAGTGACTTCTTGTTCTTTTCCATGCGTCTGTGTTTCTGATACAATCCAACAATAGCCAATTCTAGGTAACTCAGTGATAGATCACATGCTTAGCATGTGCGAGACCCTGGGTTCAATCCCCAGTCCTGCAAAAAAAAAAAAAAAGGAAAAGAAGGAAAAGAAAAAGAAAACAGGAATGGCTGGTGCAGTGGTGCACTCCTGTAATCCTAGCAACTGAAGAGACTGAGGCAGAAGGATTAAAAGTTTGAGGCCAACCTTGGCAATTTAGTGAGACCCTGTCTCAAACTAAAAAAATAAATAAAAAGGACTGGAGATGTAGTTTAGTGGTAAAGCTCCCTTAGTGGTAAACAAAAACAAAAACAGAAGTAGTAGACAATGAAGTTGGAAGATGCCTTTTAACCTTGGGGTCCACTCAATATCCCAGAGACAAGCCTGCCTCCCGGTCATTTCTCAGGACCCTGGTGGACTGAGGGAGCTCTTGGAGGACTGTTGGGATGCTGATCCAGAAGCAAGACTGACAGCTGAGTGTGTACAGCAGCGCCTGGCTGTCCTGGCCTATCCTCAGGAGGCCCACCCCTTCCCAGAGAGCTGTACACATGGCTGCCCACCTCTCTGCCCAGAACACTGTACATCAACTCCTGTCCCTGCCATTCTACCCTGTGGCCTAAGTTGAGGGCCTGCCACTTCAGTATTCCTTAAGGCCCTGACTCCAGGAATCCTTAGTCTAATCTTAGCTCTTGTGTGTAAATGAGCAGTTTAGATGGAATCTATGTACGTGTAAACATAAATGTGGTCATGTGCCTGTTTGGGTTGCTTTGTGCCTACCCATCCCACTTGCTGAATTCTGGGATTTTTCTGTGGCATCTGGTTCACAGTGGTTCTGACCAGTCAATAGTGGTAGATGTACACAGGAAAGAGAATAAAGCCAGCTTTCCTGATTCTTGTCGTTGGGCTTTCCACCTTTCCTGTGATCCTGGGCCCTCCCTTCTGTCTTCTTTTCTTCTCCCCCAGCACATTTTTTTTTAAATGGTGGGATCTCACTGGGTACTGTGGTACACCCCTATAATCTAGCAACTCAGGAAACTGAGGCAGGAGGACTATAAGGACTGTGGGTGTGGCTCAGTGGTTAAGACCCCTGGGTTCAATCTCCAGTACCAAAAAAAAAAAAAAAAGAGGCTGTGTATATAGTTCAGTGGTAAAACCCTGGGTTCAATTCCCAGTGCCAGGCACTGGGGTTGTAGCTCAGTGATAGAGTGCTTGCCTAGCATGCGTGAGCCACTGGGTTCAATTCTCAGCACCACATATAAATAAATAAAATAAAAGTCCATTGACAACTAAAAGAAATAAAAAAAAAAATTCCCAGTGCCAAATGAATGAATGAATAGATAAATAAATAAGTGGTGGGATCTCCTCCTGGGCACTGGGGAAAGAAGAGTGAACACAGTGAGGTCACTGTACCTGAAGGTGCTCAGTAACCTGCAGTTCATATTGTGGGCTTCTATACAGGGTCCTGAGGTAACAGGGGAGCCTTAAGCAGGGGGGCTTCATAGATCATGGTATGTTAGAGCTGGGTCTTGCCTGAGCAGGAGTTTCCCAGGAGCATGGGGCAGTAGGGCATTTCTGGCCCCGTAAGGGATGGTAGCATACAGTATACAAAGAGAGGACCAGTAATCTGGATAGCAAAAGTGTAAGATGTGTGGTGGGGAGAGAAGGGAAGGGATGCAAAGAATGACAGGCAATACCTTGTGAGCCTTGCTGGGAAGTTCTTCCTCCATTTATTTTTTTGTACCTACTCTCCTGTCCCAATACCACTTTCTGGATAATCTTTAAACATAACATTCACTACATCTTGCCTCTGCTTAACAGTTCACTTTCATTTTCCATTACAATTCTGCTAGCACCATTTACAGAGGAGAAGATCAAGGGCTCAAGAAGTTCAGAAATGTGTCTAATATCACATGGGTCACACAACTTTTAAATAACAAAACAAGGGAGCCAAGTGTGATAGCCCACTACTGTAATCCCAGTGACTCAGAAGGTTAGGAAGAGGATCATAAGTTTGAGGCCAGCCTCAGCAATTTAGTAAGACCCTGTCTCAAAATTTAAAAAAATAATTAAAACAGAACTGTGGATATGGCTCAGTGGTAGAGTGTCTAAATCCCCAATACTGCAAAATAAATAAATAAATAAAATAAATTTTAAAAAACCCCCCAAACAAAAAAACAAACCAAGTCATTAAAAATGTCTTGCAAGGCATGGTGGCACACACCTATTGTCCCAGTGGCTCAGGAGGCTGAGGCAGGAGGATCCCAAGTTCAAAGCTAGTCTCAGCAGTTAAGAAGGCCCTAAGGAACTCAGCGAGACCCTGTCTCTAAATAAAACATTGAAAAGGGCTGAGGATGTGTCTCAGTGGTTAAGCCCCCTGGGTTCAATCCCCCACCCTGGTAACAAAAAAGAGAAAAAAAAAAGAAAAAAAAATCATCTTTATGAAAACTCTGTAAATTATGAGATAATGGGTAATAACAGTAGAAAGACATTAACATGTTGATGAGCATAGGACTATGTTAAATAAAATCAACCTATGATCACAAGAGAAACAGACATGTTCCAATAGAAAGACATTTTACAAAATACTTGACCAGATGCTGTACCATCAGGGTCATTGAAAACAAAAAAATCTGAGAAACTATCACAAGTAAGAGGAGCATAATCAGCCATGACAACTAAACAAAAGGAAACAAAAAAGACTGTATGATTCAGCTTGACATGACTGCTGCCATTTTGAACTGTAACCACTGCAGCTGCCTCAGAGTAACTAGTTAATTTTTTGTTTCTATTTTTGTTTTTTCATTTGGTACCAGGGATTAAACCCAGGGGTGCTTATCCACTGAGTTATTCCCCAGCCCTTTTAAAGTATTTTATTTACAGACAGGGTCTTGCTAAATTGCTGAGGTTGGCTTTGAACTCATGATCCTCCTGCCTCAGCCTCCAAGCTGCTGAGATTACAGGTGTGTGTCACTGTGCCCACTTCTAGCTGGTTTTTCCTGCATAGTTTTTTTTTTTTTTTTTTTTTTTTTTTTTTTTTTTTTCCGTTTTGGTACTGGGGATTGAACCTGGGGACATTTTACCACTGAGATATATCCCCAGCCATTTTTTAAGACAGGATCTTGCTAAATTGCTTAGGGCCTTGCTAAATTACTGAAGTTGGGCTTGAAATTGTGATCCTCCTGCCTCAGCTTCCGGAGTCTCTGGGATTACAGGCCTGTACCACTGGCCTGGCCTCCTACATAGTTTTCAAGCAAACTATAAATAGATAAAACTATTAATATGGTATGTGAAACTTTACAACCTGATCCTGGCCCTAGGAATGTGCTTGACTCTTCGATATTAGCTTAAGATAAATCAGGTACATTCCAGCTGGAATGAGTCACTTCTGTTATAAACCTCATACATACACCCCGCCATGATCCCAGTTGTGGGGACCCAACTGGTCCCCACACTTTCTTCCATAAATTCCCTAATAAATTGAACTGTGTGCAATCCTAGATCTGATTGTCTGTCTTCATTTTCATAGCACCTTGAGACTGGTCCTGATACACTAGGATTGGGTTGTTCTGGAACACGGAAATGGAGTAAAAACTAAACAAATCTGAATAAAGCATAAATAATGAAATAAACTATTTTTATTAAAAGTCATGTATCAATATTGATTTTTTGAGCTGGATGGGGTAGTGCACACACACCTGTAATCCTAGTGGTTCTGGGGGCTGAGGCAGGAGGATCACAAGTTCAAAGCTAGCCCCAGCAAAATCGAGGTGCTAAGCAACTCAGTGAGACCTTGTTTCTAAATAAAATACAAAATAGAACTGGAGATGTGGCTCAGTGGTCAAGTGCCCCTGAGTTCAATCCCCAGTACCAAATACACACACACACACACACACACACACACACTGATTCATTGGGGTTCAGTATATTTCAGTGGTAGAGCGTGTGCTTAGCATATGTGAAGTCCCGAGTTCAATCCCCAGCACCATACCACATACACGCAGGCATAATACATGCATAAAATTGTTTTACAGGAACTGGGGAGATAATTCAGTTGGTAGAGTGCTTGCCTTGCAAGCATAAGGCCCTGCATTCAATCCCCAGCACTGCAAAAAAAAAAAAAAAAAAAAAAACTGGCTTACAAATTTTATAGCAAACATATCATTACTCCTATTACTCCTTTAAGATGTTTATAATAGGGAAAACTGTATGGCTGGATATAGAAACTCTTTATACTATTGTCATAATTTTTCTAAAAATCTAAAATGATTACAAAAAATAAAATTCATTTAAAAACACATGGGAGTGCTGGGTTAGGTGATGCATGCCTGTAATCTCAATGACTCCAGAGGCTGAGGCAGGAGGATTGCAAGTTCAAGCCCAGCCTCAGCAATTTAACAAAGCTCTAAGCAACTTAGCGAGACTCTGTCTCAAAATAAAAAGGTTTGGGGACTTAAGTTCAATGGTACCCCTGGGTTCAATCCCCAGTACAAAAAAAAAAAAAAAAAAAGAAGTTATTGGGTCAGCCATGGTGATGCATATCTGTAATCCCAGCAATTTTGGAGGAAGAGGCTGAATGACCACAAGTTGAGGCCAGCCTAGGCAGCATAGCAAGACCGTGACTCAAAAGATGCAAAGGGTTGGGGATATAGCTGCTAAGTGATAGAGTTTCCCCTGGGTTCAATCCCCAGTACCGACAAAATAAAACAACAACAACACAAAACACATGGGAGTGCAGGGCCCCACATCTGTAATTCCAGCAGCTTGGAAGGCTGAGGCAGAAGAATAGATAGCAAATTCAAGGCCATTTTGGGCAATTTAGTGAGAATTTGTCTCAAATTAAAACAAGCATAATAAAAAAGGGCATCACCAGTACTGCAAAAGAATGAACAGTCCTTAAATTTGGGGTTCATGGTTCCACATACACACACACACACACACACACACACACATCAGACTAAGTTTGTTGATTGTGTTGTTTAAAAACAAAAAACGATCAACAAAATGTTATTGCAGCAATCCAGGAGATGATGGCTGGTTGGGAAGAAGGAAGACAGAAGTGGAGGGATTCCATATGTATTTGGAAGACAAAAAGGATTATTAGTGGTGTTGCTTTGGGGTCGGTGGGAGAGGGAAAATTGGAGAGGCATCAGGATGATCTCCTTATTCTTTTTTTTTTTTATCTTGGTCAACTGGATAGACAGCGGAGCCATGTAAGTAAGATAAAGAAAGCTGGGAGAGATTAGGAAATCTCTTTTCTTTTTTGTATATTTCTTTGCTTCAATAGTGGAGAAGAGGGAGCTGGCAATATTGAGATTTGGGGCTGAGATTCAACAGCTTCTTGTCCTTTTCTAGAGCTCTCCATATCTCTGTATTACAACACTTAGCAAGGTGTGTTCACATTACAAGGTATTTATTGCACCTACTGATATGAGCTCAGAGAACAAGGGCAGTTTCTGGTCCGCCTTGTAGAGACTTTGACCCGCAACTGGCTTCGCCTGCCCCCTCGCCCAGCCGCCGCCTCAGCACCCGCCTGCCCCAAGGGGCTCCGCCTCGCCACGAGAGCAACCGTTTCCTCCTATCTAATAGGGCCTCAGCGATTGACGAGTCTGCTCTCCAATCATCGTGCCGAGTGACCAATTAGGTGGTAATAGGGGCGGGTGCCGAAGTATGGGATGGGGGCGACCAGGAAGTGAGAGCTGAGACTGCAGGAGGACGGATCAAGCCCAGGCGACTGTGGGAAGGTGACCCGGTATCTGGATTCCCTAATTTTCTCTTTTCCCGGGACAAGTGTCCCTTTGCAGCTGGTAGCTAGGATCTCCATTTGCCTTCTTTGGGGGAAGAGGTGTGTCAATTTATTGAAACCTTGGAGGACCTTGAGCTTCCTTCCTCTTTGCCTCGAAGCAGATCCTTCTCTTCACCTGAGGTTGGGGACCTCTTCGGGGGCATGTAAGGTTGTTGGAGAGCCTTTCTTCTCCTGTGGGCGGTTAAAGCGCTCTGAAATCAGGCCCAGGAAAGGGATGATGGTGATCCGAAATTCGCGGTTTCTGTCTCCTTCCGGGGAGTTAGACATCGCCAGGTGCGGTCGAAGGTAGTAAAGGTGAAGGGACCCTGGAATTAGACCAGGGAAATGGGTGGGAATAGAGTAGGTATTGAGGAGAAGGAACGACTGAAAAGAAACATTTACGCGGAGACCGCGGTGGTTTCCTAAGTGGGTGAATCTAGGTGAGGCGGGGGACGTGGATGCTTGGCCTCGGCTCTAAATTGCTCTCATTCCCGCCTTCGGACCGTCAGCGTTTTGCCTCTTTTCTTTCTCCTCAGGCTGGGGGAAACACCTGAATATGTGGAATCCCAGTACCGGTAGGTGTTTGGGGGATCTCCTCTCCCAGCCCACTCACTTTCCTATGGGCCACACAACAGGAGGTTCCTGTATCACCCCCCACCACCCCCACATTCCCCTACGCCCCTGCTTCTTGTCTCACCTGCAAAAGCAAAGTTCTCAGCCACTGCCACCAAACTTTTGGCTTTCCAGAGTTCATTGTCTCTCTCTCCCCAGCCCTGCCAGGACGTTTTCCTTTTTCTCCCCAACTCGGGTTTCTCTCACTTACCCTCCTTTCTCCTTGCCTTTCATTTTCCTTTAAGTATTGGGTAAAAAGTCAGTCTTTTAAAATTCTTGTTTGTTGTCAGAGGTTTTGGGCTATTCTAATATTTATCTGTTCTCTGATTCTTCCACCAGGGCACCCAGGGCCAAATACATATCCCCCCAACGTGGGGTACCCTGGAGGTTCCAATCCTGTATATCCACCACATCCACCACCTGTCAATCCAGCCTTTCCTCCTGGCCCCTGTCCCACTCCCCCAGGACCTCCCCAGGGGATGCCAGGTTTTCCTCCAGGTGGGTCCCCTTATCCTGTGCCACAGCCAGGATATCCAGGATACCAACCCTCAGGTCCCCACCCTCCTCCATATCCACCACCTGCCCCTGGTATGCCTCCTGTGAACCCCATGGCTCCTGGCATGGTAGGCCCAGGAATGATCGTGGACAAGAAGATGCGGAAGAAAATGAAGAAAGCTCATAAAAAGATGCACAAACACCACAAGCATGGCAAGGTCAGTGCCCTCTGGAACCTTGCTAGGAAAGGGGTGCGCCCAAGAGGGATTAGGTGGGCAGGGGTTGGATGAGGGGGATTCAGAGTCTGTGGACATGGGGGATGTACTCTGGGTTGCTCTGGAAGATGGTGCTTCCTTTTTGTAAAATAATCCTACTGGTAAGAATGAAATAATCTTGAGGTATCCAGCTCCTCCCAGCTGGAGAGTGCTAAGGTGAGCCTTAGAATGGATATCAGAATTAAAAGCCCTCTTGTCTGCCTTAATCTCACCCCGAACTTTTGCTCCCTACCCCTCAGGTGTGTACTTTAGCAAGTTGGACACACCCACTGAGGTTGTACAAATGTCAATTAATCTACTCTTATATAATAATACCAATAATAATCTGGCCCTATTTCCTGGAGTTTCTTTCTATCTGTCAGTATTCTCAGGGTGTTGTGTTAATTACATAGGTGCTTTCTGTGACTCAGCCTCAGACAAAGCCTAGGGCTAAGGGGGTTTCATGCTTAGCTTCAAGGCAAAGAATCTTCATTGGACAGGAGTGCTAATTAGCAAGGGTAGGAGCAGCTCTAGGACTTAGGAAGGAGTAAACCAACCTGGATCCTGAAGAGGACGTAAATTATATTTTTTTAAATATATATTTTTTTAGTTGTAGATGAACACAATGCCTTTATTGTACTTATTTATTTTTATGTGGTGTTGAGGATCGAACCCAGTGCCTCACACATGCTAGGTGAGCGTATTACCACTGAGCCATAATCCCAGCCCCTTAAATTACGATTTACTGTCCAGTATTTGTTTACCTTGTAGATTTGGACTCTAGTTTCTGATTCTGAGTCTTTTGAAATCTGAATAAAAGGAAAGGAGAGATTGAATGAGGAATAAATTATTCTAAAGAGATTAAAAATGTTTTTAGTGGTAGTGTTGATGGGATTATCTCCGTAAGAAACCTTCAGTAGGACTTCCCCAGCCTTCTCTCCCATCTTCCACACTTTCTCCCTTTTGGGGCTTAGGAAAAAAGTAGAGATACATGCACATGCACCTGCAATTTCTACTTTCTTTTTTTGAGAGTCACAGAATCCAATTTCTTAGATTTGTAGGGATTTTGCATGTAGCTAATCAATAGGCATTTTAAGGTAGCAGCTGTTTCCTGGCGTGGTACTATGCTTGTGCCTATTATGTATTCCTTACCTGGACATTGACTCAGGTATGGAAAATTGCAAACTTGCTTCAAAGACATCATGTTAAGTTCTATGCCATGAATTAAGATGACTTAATCCTTTCTGGGATGCTCACTGCTGAAGGAAATTCTTGCTTTTGTTGTTTAAGGGACAGT
This sequence comes from Sciurus carolinensis, assembly GCF_902686445.1. NCBI lineage: Eukaryota > Metazoa > Chordata > Mammalia > Rodentia > Sciuridae > Sciurus > Sciurus carolinensis. The sequence goes on from NC_062216.1 coordinate 113,443,439, forward strand.
CTAATTCAAATTCCTGCCCTTTGAATATGTGGGTGGTGGGGTTGGATACCAAAGAATGACCCATGTATTGATCAAAGATCATTTGGATCTGATGCTATGTCCTTTCCCCTTTCCCCTTGCAGCATTCCTCCTCTTCCTCCTCTTCCAGCAGTGACTCTGACTGAATACAGGGCCTGGACCCTCCCCTCAAGTCTCACCAGTTCTGCTCTCCCATCAAGCTTCAGCTGCCGTGTTGTACTGGGGAATTTAGCCCTTGTGCCCCTCCATCCTGTCCCCACCTGAGCCTTACCCTACTGTTCAGTCCTGACAGGCTAGGGAAAATGGAAAGAGGATTGCGGTGGGCTAGCAAGGGCAGCCTTCTCACTGCTTGATAGATCTTATAGCTAAAGAGCTTAGCGGGAAGCTGTTTTTTGAAGATGGTGAGACCTCTGAACTAAATGCTGAAGATAAGTTTAAGTTCTGTAAAATGTGATCTTTTAAAATTTCCTTTTATAATATGTGTAGATCGAGGGGGGAGTTTGTGGAAATTTCACTATGATGAAAAACCTGTACATTTTTGTAATGTTGGCACACTGGAGTGATTTATCGGAAAATATATTTCCCAGCAGTCCTTTTATTGATTGTGCTAACAGCAAGGCTGATGAGCCTTGGCTGATGAGCTCTGAATGACCTTTTGTAAGCTAATCTCTACTCCTTAGCTCAATATGCTATCATAGGTCCTACTCTCATTCTCCAACTCTGGGTCCAAATAAAACTATTTCTCCTGATCTCTGTTTACCTGCACATTGGACTACTTTTGCTGCCCTCTCATCAGGACTTTTGCTGCAGTCCCTTTCAATTTTATCAGTTCTGTAGTAAGGGACCAGAGCATCAGTGAGGAAGACACTGTACTATTTTTATGTTTCATAAGTGGGAGGAACCTTAAGACTTGGTTCAGTCTTAGCAGAATGAATCTTTATTGTCTTCCCTTGGGTGAATGGAGATAAGACTTTAGCATATTTTTGTATCTGGTTGCAGAGGTTTTCAATCCTGACTGCCAGTTAGCTATGAGAGAGAGATAGAGCCCAAATGGTCTCAATAAGATTCTTCATGGATGTGGCCTTACAAATCAATAATTTAAGAAACTGATGCATGCAAAAATTGAGGACCATTGCTTTACCATAGGCCATGCACGTACTACACACTGCGTTCTTTTTTTAAAAAAAGTAATTTTTAAGTTAATTAATTAATTAATTTTTGGTATTGGGAATTGAGCCCAGGGGCACTTAACCACTGAACCATATCCCTAACCCTTTTTAAAAATATTTTATTTAGAGACAGAGCCTTGCTAAGTTGCTGAGGCTGGCTTTGAACTTGTGATCCTCCTGCCTCAGCCTCTTGAGCCACTGGGATTACAGGTGTGCGCCTCCATGCCCAGCTACACACTGGGTTGTTAAAGATAAGTTGAGTGGAGGAAAAAGGCATTTAAGAGAACTAATTAATGAAGATAAATGCCAGGTATGTGGTACATGCCTATACTCAGGAGGCTAGGGCAGGAGGAGTGCAAGTTTGAGGCCAGCCTTGGCAACTTAGTGGGATTCTGTCTCAAAATAAATTTTTTTTAAAAGGCTGGGGATGTAGCTCAGTGATAGTATGCCCTGGGTTTAGTCCCTACTACCACCTCCCTCCAAAAAAAAAAAAAAAAAAAAATGCTTTAGAGTACCAGAGGGATACAATTTTTAAATATATTTTTCTAGTTTCGATGGACCTTTATTTAATTAACTTATTTACATTCGATGCTAAGAATTGAACCCAGTGCCTCACACATGCTGGGCAAGTACTCTACCACTGAGCCACAACCCCAGCCCTAGAAATAATTCTTATTGGGAGGGAGAGAGGAGTCAAAGGTGACATCACAAAAAAAAGGAACATTTGGACTACCTCTTTCGCCTTGAATGTGAAAAGTATGGGTAAAAAAGATAAAAGGATGAATTTACCATGTGGATGGCAGAGAAGAGCTAGGAACAACCTGTGCTTAGGTGCACAGTCATAAAGCTCCACAGCATGTTGGGAATCATAGGTATCCCAGTGGGATTAGACTGATATCCTGGAAAGTAGTTTATTGAGGAATATACTGTGTTCTGGGTGGTAAAGCTACAAAGAGGAATAAGACAGTTCCCACCTTTCATGACCTTGCAAGATCTAATGGAGCTGATGAATATGTGAATAGGATGAAAATACAGAAGAAGGAAAACAGTGGAGACGGGGATCAAACAGTGAGGGAGCAAAGGGAGGAGTGACAGTCTCACTGGAAAAATGAGCTAGGGCTGGGTTGGGACTCCAGATGATAAGAGCTTCTTAGTTGGTAAATATCCCCTAACCACCTACTCAGTGCTTTTCTTTAAAGCTTGTGTAATCTTCATGGCAACAGCGAGCTAGGTACTGTTACTTCCATTTTGTATATGAGGCAAGCTAAAGTAGTTAATAACTGCCAGGCATAGTGGCACATGCCTTTAATTTCAATGACTTGCAAGACTGAGACAGGAGAATTGCAAGTTCCAGGCCAGCCTCAGCAACTTTGCAAGGCCCTATACAACTTAGATAAAAAAATAAAAAGGGGGCTGGGGTGATAGCTCAATTGGTAGAGTGCTTGCCTCACATGCACAAGGCCCTGGGTTCAATCCCCAGCCCTGCAAATAAAAAAGAAAGAAAGAAAAAAATTTAAAAAAGGGTTGGGGACATAACTCAGTGATAAAGTGTCCCTGGGTTCAATTCCCAGTATAATAAAAATAAAAAGGACTGGGAATGTAGCCCAGAGGTGAAGCACCCCTGGATTTGATCCCCATGTTGTCTTTGCCTCAAAAAAAAATAAGTTAAATAACTTGTCCAAGGTCATGTGATAGTAATGGTTCAGGCAGATTGGAGCTCAAGCAGTGTGGCTCTTGAGTGTGGACTCTTAACCTAGTGAGTTCTAGGCAGAATAAGGAGCTTCACAAAAGCATAGTTTTAAGAAGGGGTAGAATGAAGTTCAGGACCTCCCAAATCCATGTTATTTTGTAGGCACTTGCCAGAAAGAATGGGGCTTCAGCTGAGAACATGGGACTGGAGGAGTGGACTTGAGGAAGGTTTTAGAGGTGGAACCACAGGGCTGGAACTGAGAGCCCATCTTGAAGAAGCAGAGGCTGGGAGTGTTCTGTTGGCTGTACTGTAATCCATAGCTTTTGCCTGCAGGGAGTTATGTAAAAGATTTTTGAGGTCTTCCTGTATTTTATAGGGAGCTTTTAATTTTATTAGAACTTCCAAGACCAAGACTCACTTTTCCATTTTCCTGGATTTGAGGGTCATTCTTTTTTGTTGTTGGTGGTGCTGGGGATTGAACTCAGGGGCACCTGACCACTGAGCCACATCCCTAGCCCTACTTCATATTTTATTTAGAGACGGTCTCACTGAGTTGCTTAGCACCTCACTTTTGCTGAGGCTGGCTTTGAACTCGTAATCCTCCTGCCTCAGCCTCCAGAGCCGTTGGGATTACAGGAGTGTGCCACTGCGCCCAGCTGGATTTGGGGACCATTCTAAATTAAAAACTTTTTTTTCAGGGTTGGGGATATAGCCTAGTAGTAGAGCACTTACCTAGCATGTGTGAGGCCCTGGGTTCTATCCCTAGTAGCACCAAAAAAATATTTTTCTTCTTTGTTTTTTTTTTTTGGGGGGGGTGCTGGGGATCGAACCCAGGGCCTTGTGCTTGCAAGGCAAGCACTCTACCGACTGAGCTATCTCCCCAGCCCCCATATTTTTCTTCTTAATCAATGTTTTAGTAATTCCCTAGTAGCACCAAAAAAATATTTTTCTTCTTAGTCAATGTTTTAGCAATTCTTCCTTTTTTTTTTTTTGGTACCAGATATTGAATTCAGGGGCACTTAACCACTGAACCACATCCCCAACCCCTTTTTATATTGTATTTTGAGACGGTCTCACTAAGATGCTTAGGATCTTGTCAAGTTTCTGAGGCTGCCTTTGAATTTTATGCTCCCGAGCCACTGGGATTATAGGCATGTACCACTGTACCCAGCTTCAACTCTTCTTTTTTTTTTTTTTTTTTTTTTTTTTTTTTGGTAGTGCTGGGGATTGAATCCAGGGCCTTGTGCTTACAAGGCAAGCACTCTACCAACTGAGCTATATCACCAGCCCCTCGCTTTTTTTTAATATATATATATATTTTTTTTTTTGTAGGTGGACACAATACCTTTATTTTATTTTTATGTGGTGCTGAGACTCAAACCCAGTGCCTCATGCATGCTAGGCGAGTGCTGTACCACTGAGCCACAACCCCAGCCCTCGACTCTTACTTTTTAAGGAGGAGAAGGGAGATGTGGGCCTGAGAGGATTGTGAAGTGAAGAGAAAGAGTTGTTGATAAGTAAGCGAGAAATAAAGGAGAGACAGTGAGAGGGAAATAGGGGAAGAAAACAAAAAGAAAGGGGGCTGTTGGGGTGGAGGTCAGTTGTAGTGCATTCACCTATCATGCACAAGGTCTTGGGTTCAATCCCTGGCACTCTGAAAAATAAATAAGATAAATAAGAGAAACAAAGAAAGTGGGAAGAAAATTCACTAGCCCCTATTCCCCTATTTCTAACTGGGGAGATACATCTGTCCTGGCTTTTTTTTTTTTTTTTTTTTTTGCATGGTAGGGGTACTCTATCAATGATCAGCTATATCCCCAGCCTTTTGTATCTTTTGAGACTGGCCTCAATTTGTGATCATCCTGCCTCAACCTCCAGAGTTGCTGGGGTTATAGGTATGTATCACCACACCTGTCCCTACAACTTTTTTTAATATACTAGGGATTAAACCCAGGGGTGCTTTACCATTGAGCTAAGTTCTAGCCCCCCTTTTTTTTTTTTGAAACTGGGTCTCACCAAGTTGCTTAGGGCCTCAATAAGTTGCTTAGGTTAACCTGGAACTTGCAGTCTCCTGCAGCAGTCTTCTGCCACAGCCTCCCCAGTTGCTGGAATTATAGGTGTGCACTACCGTTCCCTTTTTATTTTTGATACAAGGTCTCAGAGTTGCTGAGACTGGCTTTGAACTTGGGATTCTCCTGCCTCAGCCTCTCTAGCCCCTGGGATTATAGGTGTAGGCCACCATTCCAGGCCCTGCAACATTTTTAATAGAATGTTCAGTGAAAAGTAATCCTCTCGTCCCAGATTGCCCCATGACTACCAGATTCTTTTTTAAATCTGTAGAGCTAGCTATTCTTTCTATAGTCAAATCTTCTCTTTTTATTTCTACCTTACATTGTTGTCATTCTTCTCTATATCAAATGAGAGCATACTGTTGGCTCTCATTTGTACCTAACATTTTTTCATTTAACCACCAAATATGAGTTGGTTTGTATATGTGTGTATTATATATGTGTGTGTATATATACATATGATTACAGGTGTGTACCACCACTCCTGGCTATTTTGTCTTAAATAAACTTGACTGCTGTAATGAACAGAGGTTTAACAATTGCACTGGGCACAGTGGTGCATGCTTGTAATCTTAGTGACTTGGAAGACTGAGGCAGGAGGATCTTAAGTTCAAAGCCAGTCTCAGCAACTTCGCGAGACCCTGTCTCAAAACAGAAAATAATAATAATAATAAAAGGGCTGGGGATGGTGCTCAGTGGTTAAGCACAATCCCTGGCGTACACACCCACACACACACACACAAAAAAAAAAAAAAAAAAAAAGAAGAAAGAAAAAAGAAATTGGGAACCATGGCTATATCTGGTTCTGAGACTTTTGGAGGGACTGTTAAATATTATACATTTAATAAAGATTCAGATTTCAAAATGAAACTCTGGCAAGAGTGGGCCTGTATTTCTTAAGGCAGAAGTTCTGACCCTGAGTAGTGGTTCATTTCTGTAGAATCGTCCTGACTCTAGTTTTCCTGTAGTCCTTCGCACGCCCTGTTGACTTCTCCCAGTTAGTTGCTTCCCTGGCTCCTGAGAACATTGGTTTTGCATCTTCTGCTTTGTGAATCAGTACAAGTCTGCAAAGATGGTGGTTCTCAAATGTTTTTATTTCATGTCATCACCACCTTGTATTCATAAAAGACTCTTATTCTTTTCTTAGTTAAAATGATGGCATGATTTCTACTCAAATGAGAACAGGAAATCTATGATATCTAAAGTTGACACTTTAACTTTGGGGACTTTGAGTAATGGAATGAATCTTTAGTTTTCTGCTTTTGAAATCATCTCCCTGTTTCAGGTTGCTTTGTGGCCTTGGCCAAGTTTATTCTCTTGCCTAACTTGTTTCTCCTTGTAAGAGTTTTTGATTCATAAAAGTCAGGTATTGCTATTAGATGTGACCTTTCTTACTTTTGGTGCTGGGGACTGAACCCAGCCTTCTGCATGCTAAGACATGCTTACTTACCGCCAAGCTACCCCCTCATTCTCCCATCTCTCTCTTTCAGAGATGGCTGCAACTCTTGGCCAGTTCAAATACAGCATTTGATCTTTGTTTTACACCCTCCCTTCTATATTATAGATGATTCTATAATAATTCTATAATAATGATTCTACAATAATCACTTTCACTCCATGTCTCAGAGCCCCAGGAGTATGATTGACTCAATTGCAAAATCTTGAGATTATTCTGACTTTCAACTCAGTCCACACAGTAAACCTACTCCTTAGTTTGCTTTTTTTCTGAGTGTCCTGACACTTTCCTACTTCTTTCCTTTCAGTATTTGTTCTGTTTTTCACCTTTGCCAAATGATAAACTTATCTTTCTTTCTATTTCACATTGTTCCTAATATCTAGCAACTCTTTTGGGGATTGGGAGAAAAGACACTTGAGTCCTCAAGAATTATTTTCCACTTTAGGAAGTGATCTCTTTTCAGAAGACCACTAATTTGGGGCTGCTCAATAAAACCTGACTGATAAATAAAACCTGCTCAAAGTACTTGAATAAGGTTCAATTAAAGTCTAGTATTTGCTGTACCTGTCAATTTCCTTATTTTGTCTTAGTTCATGCCAGAGTTCCTGTTGTTTTGTTTTGTTACTGGGGATTGAACCCAGGGCTGCTTTATAACTGAGTCACATCCATCTAGCCCTTTTTATTTTTTATTTTGAGATAGTGTCTCACTAAATTGCTTAGGGTCATACTAAGTTGCTAAGGCTGGCCTCAAACTTGTGCCTTCTGCCACAGCCTTGAGTCAAGAGGATTTACAGGCATGAGCCACTGCGCTTGGCTTTTTTTTTTTTTTTTTTAACTTTTTAATGTGGAAATTTACAGATAGAAAGATGGAGAAAATATTTTAATGAACTCCTACATTCTTTAGGTAAATACTAGCTTTAGTAATGATCAATATTTTGTCAATCTTCTTGTATTTCATATCACCTTTTTCCAGTCTTATTAGAAAACAAGAAAAACTGTCATCCATAGTGGGGCATGGTGGAGCATGCCTAAAATCCCAATTACTTGGGAGGCTGAGGCAGGAGGATCTCAAGTTGAGGCTAGTCTGAGCAATTTGGTGAGATCATGTGTCAAAAATAAAAAATGAAATAAAATAAACCCATCTGGGATTTAGCTCAGTGGTAAGTGTTTCTGGGTTCAGTCCCCAAAACCCAGGGGGGAAAAATCATCCATAAAATACTACCTTCACTCACTAACATGTTGGTAATGTTTTATCAAATACCTATGTGAACCATTTTAAAATATGCTGCATATTTCATGACACTTACCCTTAAATATCTCATCATGTACTTCTTAAAAAGCATTTCCCTCTATAACCACAATTCCATTATCACACAATATTAACAGTATTTCCTAATTTTATCTCTTCAGTTCATCTTTGAATTTTCCTACTTGTCCCCAAAATATCTTATATAGTTCTCTCCATTCCCAAACCAGGATCCAAGCAAGATCCACACATTACATTTGGTTATTAGTGCCTTTAATTTAATTTTTTCTTCCTGCTCCTTCATCTTTTTTTTTTTTTTTTCTTTTGAATATTTGCCATTTTGGAATGATCTGGCCCCCACATTCTGGGGTTACAAATATCTTATTTTATAACGTTGGGGTTTAACTTGTTCCTTTATCCCCTGTAAATTTCCTGTAAATTGCAAATTAGTTGTAATGGCTTGATAAGATTAATACTAAACTTTTGACAAGAATACTTAATACATCTGTTGTGTACTTCTTGTTGCATCTCATTGAGGACCACACAACATCAGAGTTGTCCTATAACTAGTGATGTAAAGTGTGAGCATTTACTTGTGTGTTGTGACTGCCAGATATTTCCTTCAAAATTACTTTTCGTACTGTGCAATTTGCAAATAATCTGTGTGGTGACAGTTGACATGTTCTCTAACAACGTTTCTCTTAAAATTTTGACAGAATTATTCTGGGTTGCGGAATGGTGATTCCTAACTCTTCCATTTCTTGTACATTTATTGGATGGGATTCTTTATAAAATCAGGCTTTCCCATATCAATTACTAGTAAACTATAGTTCTTTCTAAAAACGGATGGTAAATGCTTCTTTTAGTTACCAGTTTCAGAGTAAGGAGTTAGTGTAATAATCGCCTTCAGTGTGGCGAATTAGGCTTTTTACTTTTATTTATTTTTTATTTTACTTTTTTGTATCAGTACAGACTACTGGGTTTTCCTTGTCTCTTCTCATATTCTCTCCACCTATTCCTTCATCCTCTTCACTTGATCCAAGGCGACTGCCACCTCTTTCGGCACTACACCCGAACTTTCCAGTTAGTCCGCTAGGTGACACTAGTTTCCCCTGCACCCCTACACTGCCGATCTATCGCACATCTTGCCGTTCGCTACTGGTCGTCTCGTTGGTGCCGACTCGATTCAAGGAGCCGCTCTAGGCTCTTTGGAGGCCGTTAGCATTGTGTGGGGAAAGTCTGGACGACGCAGTCGCCTCGCCGGCCCCCGGGGCGGTTAGCGCTTCCGGGGTCGAAGGGTGCGCGGGGTTGAAAGCGGGCCGCTCCGCCCCGTCCCCCTCCCAGACCAGCAGAGGCAGCAGCCGGAGCAGCCGCAGCCTGCGCCCTCTCCCGCCCGCCCGCCCTCCGCCCGCCCGCCCGCCCTCCGCCGCCCTCCACCCGCCCCGGGGTCTCTTTCCCCCTTCCTCCTCCTCCTCCTCCACCCCCCCCTTCCTCCTCCGCCCGCCCGCGGGGCCCCCCTCGCCTTCCCGCCCGCCCCTATTGTTCCGCCCCCGGCCTCCCGCCCTTCCCCTTCCCGCCCGCTCCCCTTTTCCCCTCAGTCGTCTCGCGCCTGCAGGTAAGCTTAAAAATTTCCCCTCCGCCCCCGTCTGTAGCTCCTGTTTCCACTCATGCCATCTTTCTTAGAGGGCTCCGGTCCTAGTTACGAGCCCCGGTCTCTCGTAGTCCCGCGTGAGCGCCTACCACCTCAGTCTCTCAGGCCGGCCATTCACGCGAGGCCCTGGTTCTGGCGCGGCCTAGTAGGCCTCGCGCAAGGCCTCCCCCCCTCCCCCCCGCCTTTTCCCGGTGGCGGCTGCGCAGGAGTCAAGGAGGGCGCGCGCGCGGTAGGGGGGGCGGCGGTGGATTTGTTGGTTGAGGGGGGTGGGGGAGGCGATGGCCGGCTTGCTGGCCGTGCGGGTGAGCGCGGCTCCCCGCGGGGGTCAGGCGCTGGCGCAGCCACACGAGGAGGCGCTACTAGTCCGGCCCCTCCCCCTGGATCGCAGCGCCCCCCCCTGACCGAACCGTTTATTTTTTTCCCCTCTCTTTTCTAATTGAGGGAAGGGGGGGTTAAGTGGAAAATGCTTGGATGACCGAGGGGAGGGGGGCTGCGGAGTTAAAGAAAGGGTAGGCGGGCTCCCAGTAACCGAGTTATTCAGGACGTTCTCTCAGGGTAACGAATTTTGAAATTACAAAATGCCTGCCGATATAAACCCAGACCGAGCTATTTATAGAGGGGTAATTGACTGCATGATTAACAGCTGGATTCCTGGGATGGGGTACACTTATACTGACATGAGAGAAGTATGACAGATTTCTTGGATTGCTTTAATGGTTTGGAGTTAAAAATGCATATTTGTGCTTCACCTCAAGAATTAACTTCAAATGTTTCATTTTCTTGTCCTTGCGATTATGGATTATTGTGGTATTTGTAAAGTACTTCCTATTACATCTGAGCTGAAATAAGAAATTAAGATTTTTACCATTTTGTATTTAAAAGAGAATCATTTTGATTGACTCAACTCTACCAAGCCCTGTTTTTCCATGAGTGCAAAGTATTGACTTGGGGGATTTGGGCAGCAATTGGCTATATTCTGAAAATAGGAAAATAATGTGCTTTGGAGATGCACTTATATAATCACTTACATTCTGAAGTAGCCAGGGGACGATTTGCCACATACAGAATGGTGTGGTGATCGCTACAATGCTTTTAAAAGTACTTAGGGTATGGCCTTTGTTACAGCGAAGTTAAAGGGTGTTTGATTGAGTGAAGGGAGCAAACTAACCATAGGAGGAATTTTGAAGGGATGGATTCTTAATTATGTCATTAAAGAAATTTAATAGAACTTGTGAGAGACACTTTTAAAATTAGTCCTAAAGAAGTATTGAAGGCAAACATACCCACAACCAAATTTTTTCTACATATCACTAGTTATTTCCAAGGAGAAATGTTAAGAGCTTTGTTTCAGAGGAGGGGGGGGAGCGCAGGGGAAGGGAACATCCTGGATAGGAAAGGCACATTAGTGTGTAGTTGCTTGAAACAATTACAGAATGAGTTTTTAGGTGTATTACTTTTAAATTGTCTTGGGAAAGAAATTTAAGATTTACTAGACATGAATTAAAAACTGAGTGGTATAAAGGTTTTATACAAACAGAACAAGTTAGATAAGGGAAAAGAAAAAGAAAAGGACTTAATTTTACTAGATGTATGGAGCCATATTCCAAAGGGGAATGTGGAACTCCTGCTTTCATGGCAGCATCTCAGATAAATGCCTCTTTCAGTTTGGTTGTTGGCATAATCTTAAAAATTATTTGATGTCATCAACATTTCAAATTTGTAATGAGGGATACATCTCAATTTCTTTATCTAGAAATTGATACCACGAAGAAAATTTACATGTGTTCTCTAGCCATTAGTTCCAATTGTTACCTACCCCACAGGGAGCGAAATGTCATTTACCCTTACTGTAGGTTGGTTAGTTTGGGGTTTTCCCGGGTGTTTGAGTCCTTTTGAAGCTTACTTTGTTGAAGGACAACTGGGTGCAAGTTCAGCAATTCCCTTAGAACCACTGCCAGTGGAAGGAGCCTTCTTCATCCTGAGAGTCAGCGGAAAACCTATCATTTATGAGAGCAAATTGGAAAGTTGCCTTCTATATTCTGTAACAGAACCAGAGTTGTAAATATTAAGCAGTTTTGCTGGGTGTGTATATAAATTGGATAGGCTATTATTTAAGGAAAAGAATCATTTAGGAAACATTAATAATGGCAGAAGTAACTTAAATATTTTCTCTATTGTTTTCTTCCTCTGATTTTGGTTTGCATTTCAGTTTTTGGCTTTCACCCCAACCAGTGACCAAAGACTTGACCACTCAAAGTCCAGCTCCCCATAACACTGCTCGACATGGACACCGGTGTGATTGAAGGTGGATTAAATGTCACTCTCACCATTCGGCTACTTATGCATGGAAAGGTATGCACCAGCTTGGGAAATTGGGTCATAGTAACTGCTGTGGGAGGGGCCAGGAAGAACAGACATGCATCTTGGAGCTCATCAGATTAGCACTGTGGGGCATCTGGCTTTAGTACTCTTCTCTAATGGAATAGATGTGACTATAGTGGGAAAGTGGACAGATTTGACTAGGAAGCTCCACTGAGCAGGAAATGCTTAACTAGAGGTTAGAGCCAAAGACTATCTCATATTTGAATAGTAAGATTTTTCTAATGGATGTTGCTATAGGTTGTAGTAGATTTCACACATAATTTTAGGGAATTTAAGGAGGTGGGTAACATGTTTAATTTTATAAAAGATAATTTGTATTAAACACAAATGTCTTTAGTCATTGCCATGTGGTTATTCCTTTGAAATTCATTGATAACGTCACTCTTAAATTATGATAGAACAACAAACCTTTGCCTCTCCACCCCTCAATAAATCTTAAAATCTCTCCTTTTTTTGGCGGGATGGGGGTTGTTTAACAGGGGATTGAACCCAGGGGCACTTTGCCACTGAACTACATCCCTAGTCCTGTTTAATACTTATATTTGACAAGTTCTCCATCTGAGGCTGGCCTCAAACTTGTGATCGTTCTTCCTCATCCTCCTGTGTTGCTGGTATTATAGGCGTGTGCTACCATGCCCAGCTCTCTCCATTTCTTTGGAGTAGTAGTAATTACAATAGATACAGTTGACCAGCTGGATATTTAGAATTTATTTTTCATAATAATGAACACTTTTGGATTTCCTCTTATTTATACTAGTTTTTTCCATTGCAGGAAGTTGGCAGTATCATCGGAAAGGTAAGACAATTTCACTTCAACTTTAATTACTGTTTAGTCAGTCTGGGTTGAAATAGCAGTTGGAGCTCATTATTGACTTTTCCTCTTGCAGAAAGGAGAATCAGTTAAGAAGATGCGCGAGGAGGTAAGTTATGAGGGGCTTTTGAGTTGTCAGCCTTTGGAAGTAAAAATCTTTCAGAAAAACTGAAAGTTCTGTTTAAAAGATGAGAGGGGGAAGATCTTTGTAGGGAAAGCTATGGGTGTTTGTTTTTTGGTGTTGAGGATTGAACCCAGGGCTTCACCAGTGTTAAGACAAGTGCTGTACCACTAAGCTCCATCCCTACTTCTGGCTCAGTAATTTGTAATGACAGATATATGCAGGTGTGTATACTTTTCTGAGAAGTCTTACAATTTATTCAAGACTTAAACAGTTGGTATAGGCTTCGTTTGTGGACAAATATGGGACAGTGTTCAATTATTTTTCCCCCAAGTGTAGGCAGCTTCTTACCATGTTTAGAATAGGCTATATATGTCCTGTATGTTCTGTTTTTTTTTTTTTTTTTTTGTCTCTTTAAACTACTTTTGTTTCTCTTATTCAGAGTGGTGCACGTATCAACATCTCAGAAGGGAATTGTCCTGAGAGAATTATCACTTTGGCTGGACCCACTAATGCCATCTTCAAAGCCTTTGCTATGATCATTGACAAACTGGAAGAGGTTCGTTGTTTTTCTTCCCCACCTCATGATTCTTTTGTTTGAGACAGGATCTCGCTATGTTGCCCAGGCTGTTTTTGAAATCCTGGGTTGAAGCTATCCACCTATCTAAGATTCCCCAGTAGCTGGGACTACATGTGTGTACCACTATACCCACCAAAAAAAAAAAAAAAAAAAAAAAAAAGGTGGTGCTGGGACTCAAAACACAGAGCCTCAAGCATGTTAATTAGGTGCTGTACCACTGAACTATATCCCCAACCCGTTTTACGTTTCTTGCTAAGCTTTAAAGGTATATTGTTGCCTTAAGTTGAGTGAACTAGATTAATGTACTTTTGTTAGGAGCTCTAACAAAATATATATCACTGAATGCAGATATCTTCCAATCTGGATGCTGCTATATTAAAAAAGTGTATAGACATGGATAAAAAAGTTAAAAGTTGTACTTGGAGGGTGATCCCTAGGTAATCATAAACAAAATAACCATACCAGAGGTTTTGGTAGAAGGGAGTTGTTGTTTTAACTCTCAATCTTCAGAGGCCGAGCCACCATTGTCCTAGGTCATGTGTTCAGCTCTCCCTGCCCCCCTTTGCCTACTGCAGTAATGCTGCTAATTGTGCAATTGATACCACAGAAAAGTGCTGCTTGGTTGGTGGTTGGTACTTAATGGTGCCTGAAATCCTATCCTTGCCCACATTAGAAATGTTATCTTTGTGTGTGTGTGTGTGTGTGTGTGTGTGTGTGCGCGCGCGCGCCACAGGGAATCAAACCCATAGTCTTCTGCATGCTAGGCAATTGCTATACCACTGAGTTATATCCTCAGCCTTAAAAATGTTACCTTTTGACTATTATGACCCTGTTCAGAACTTGTTTTTTCAAAAAACTTAGGTAACTTTATTTTTTGTATAGGGTTTGAAATGAGGGTGCTTAACCACAGAGCCACATTCCCATCCCCTTTTATTTTTCGTTTGTTTGTTATTTCCACAATCCCACAGTGCTGGGGACTCGAACCTGGGCCTCCAGCATGAGAGGCAGGCACTCTATGAGGCGCGCTATATGCCCTTTTTATTTTTGAGACAGTGTTGCTAAGTTGCTTAAGGCCTCACTAAGTTGCCAAGGTTGGCCTCAAACTTGGGATTCCCCTGCCTCGGTCTCTAGTTGATGGGAGTACAGGCATGTACTCAATGCTTGGCATACTCTTCATTCTTTAACCACATAAGAAACATATCCCTGACTTCAGGGGTTTATGCTTAAGCATTTTCAGGGTCTTACTACTACATAGAGATTAGTCTGAGAAGTGACATTTAAACCACTTAATCTTCAGAAGGCCAAACTTAACTAGGTTAAAACCATGACTTTTGGATGTGGGAATTGTGGAAAAGACCATAGGCTTTGAGCCACTACAGGTTTGTTTTTGGTGCTGAGATTGAACCCAGGGTCGTATGCATGCTAAGCCTATGTTGTATCACTGAGCTGTACTCCAAAGCTCTAGTAATATTCTTTATATTTCAGAGCTTTTTAGATGAGATCAGAGCAAGTACTCTGAGCCTGTTTCATCATCTGTGTAATGGTACTTTGGGGGAGGGGGTTACTAGAGATTGAACTCCTGTGCACTCGACCACTGAGCCACATCTGCAGCCCTATTTTGTATTTTATTTAGAGACAGGGTCTCACTGAGTTGTTTAGTGACCCTCTATTGCTGAGGCTGGCTTTGAACTTACTATCCTCCTGCCTCAGCCTCCTGAGCCACTGGAATTACAGGTGCGTACTGCTGCACCCAGCTGTAATGAAAACTATACTGTAGAATGTGCTATTTAAATCTTTTCTAGTTTTCTGACTTTATATGTAATATTTTTAGTTTTCCAAGGGGACAAATTTGTTTTGGGTTGGGTTACATTGTTTCATCTCTTAATATTTAATTTTGACCCCAACATTCTGTTCCAGTTGCTAAGTTAGCTCCAATTTATAAAACAGTTGCTTTTTTTTCCCTACTGAGAATACTCTCTGAGGGTGAAGGAAAATTATGGCTACTTCTGAGGAAGTTTGTAGAAGTTGTAATCTTCATTTACTTTGGTGTGAGTCATGGAATTTGAACCTTTTTGAGGATGGTTATGGCATGACATGTCCATGTAAGAATAAATGGTTCTTGCCAGGTGTGGTGCCAAATGGTTGTAATCCCAAGGACTCAGGAGGATTGCAAGTTTGAGACCAGCCTGATCAACTTTCTCAAAGAAAAAAAAAAAGAAAAGGCTGGGGATGTTTTCCAGTAGTGCCCATTGGTTCAACACCCAGTGTGTTCTCTCTCTCTCGCTCTCTCTCACACACACACACACACACACACACACACACACATATACACTAAAGTGGTTTTCTTAGAAGTTATGGGTTATTAGGGATCTTCTAAAATGTATATCTTTTAATATTCTGACCAGTTTTCTTCTTTTTGTAGGACATCAGCAGCTCTATGACCAATAGCACAGCTGCCAGTAGACCCCCGGTCACTCTGAGGCTGGTGGTCCCTGCTAGTCAGTGTGGCTCTCTCATTGGAAAAGGTGGTTGCAAGATTAAGGAAATACGAGAGGTTGGTGATTCTATACTGAAATGTTAACTTTCAAATGTAGCTCTGTTAACTCTTTTTTTAACTAGGAAATGTTAGTATTTGATGAATACTGGCTAAAATAATGGTACTAGAGGACTACAATGATTGAACTGGGAATAAAAATAATATGTAATTTTTTTTCATTTTTTACACAATTCATAGATTTTATAACATTATTTTTGTGGTTCTAGAAATTGAACCGAGGAGCTCATGTATGCTCCCCAAGTGCTTGCTTTCACATTGAGCTACATCTCCAGCCCTTTCTCTTTCCGTTTTTCCCTGTGGTACTGGGGATTAAACCCAGAGATACTCTACCACTGAGCTACACCTCCAGGCTGTATATCATTTTTTATTTTATTTATATTTTTGCCACTGGAAATTTAACCCAGGGGCACTGAGTTTCATCCCTAGCCCATATTTTTTGTTTTTTTTGAGACAGATCTTGCTAGGTTCCTTAGGGCTTGTTAAATCCTTAGACTGGCCTCCCACTTGGAATCTTCTCTTATCCTCCTGAGATATTGACATTACAGGTGTGTGCCACTATGCCTGGCATATTTTTATTTTGAGACAGACTTTTGTCAGATTGTTCAGACTGGCCTTTGTAATTTTTTTTAATACTGGGAATTAAACCCAGGGGCACTCTCCCACTGAGCTACATTCCCAGTAACTTTTTTTTTTTTTTTTTTTTGGTACCTGGGATTGAACACAGGTGAACTTCACTACTGAGTCACATTCCCCAGCTTTTTATATTTTATTTGGAGACAGGGTCTCTAAATTGTTGAGACTGACTTTGAACTAACAATTCTCCTGCCTCCACCTCCCAAGCTACAGATTACAGGCATGTGCCACCACACCCAGCTTTCCCACTAACTTTTTTTAAGACAGTTTTACTAAATTTCTGAGGATGGCCTTGATTGATCCTTTTGCTTTAATCTCCTAAGAAGCTGTGATTAGAGGCATGTGTCGCCATGCACTGGGATTCATGTGTTGTTTTAGTAATAAGTCAGAATATGAGAAAGTTAACCAGAATTTTCGATCATTGCATGTAGTTTCCATTTTGTTAGCAAATGTGCACAATTTGACAATTTTCCATGAGGCTGTATATACTTTCTCATCTTTAAAACAGTTATGTTTTGATGTGTAATAGTAGCAGTGTTTTTCTTGGTCAGAGTTCCAAGCCTCAAGGGGAAATGGGGACTATATCTTGATATAGTTGTAATCCTGATCACTTTTTTTTTTTTTTTAAACATTTTTTAGTTGCTTGTTGATGGACCTTTATTTATGTGTGGTGCTGAGAATTGAACCCAGTGCCTCACACATGCTGAGCAAGTGCTCTCCCACTGAACCACAACCCAGCCCCCTGATCACTTTTTAATAATGAAGTTAAATTGGGTTTTGGAAGCTTTTAGTTGTATCTAGGGGTTACTGAATTTGGTGTTGGAAAGAAATTTGAATGGTTCCTAGATAAAACTTAAGTTGGAGAGCTTTTTGTAAATGCTGTGAGAACAAAGACACTGTGCGTGTTTGTGTTAATGTATCATAAGCCCCTGGAATGTAACTGGTGTGTAGAATGTTCAATAAGAGAATGAAAGGTGGATGATAATTGGGGTTTTGTTTGGTCCACAAAAGCTGAGAGGAAACTGTTTAGAAGGACCTTTTTCTTGAGAGCAGGTTAAATTTAGGCTGTTGTTCATGCTTATTCTTATCTCTTACAGGCTATTTTATTTTTAACTCCCATTAAACAGTACTATTTGGAAAAAGGGAGGAGTGGGAAGGGACAAAGAAAAGGGGAGATAGACGGGATAAGTATCCACTGAGCTTTAGATTCTAAAATTAATACTGGGAGTATTTGAAAGAATAAAATTTTTTTTTTCTGATTTTCAATTTCTTTTTAACCCAAAGAGTACAGGGGCTCAAGTCCAGGTGGCAGGGGATATGCTCCCCAATTCAACTGAGCGGGCCATCACTATTGCTGGCATTCCGCAATCCATCATTGAGTGTGTCAAACAGATCTGCGTGGTCATGTTGGAGGTAAGCCCTCAGGCTCATGCTGAGAGTGGGGGAAGGGCGATTCTGGGGACAGAAACTGATCTATATTTAGTAAGACTAGAATTAGGTGAAGCTGTTAGGAGCCTTAATGGGGGTGGGTACAAAGGTTCCCTGAGTTCATATTTTCCTTCCCCCAGCTTTGACTTTTCTTATGGTCTGTGAACAGAAATAGAAACTGCTAAGCAGCAGTGATCTTTTGGTTCAAGACAGTTTTAGCACAGTTATAGGGTAAGATAGGAAGATTTCCTGCTTGAACTGAGTGTGCAAAAGATGCATTTGAGTTCCTGAGAAGCTAAGTTAAATTACCTTTTGGAATGCTGTCCTTTGGTAACATGGAACTTTGGCATATTCTTTAATTTTCTGGCTTTTAAGCAGGATATATTCTAAATGGTAGTGAATATAGAATAGAATGATGAATTTGTGGTGGTAGTTTTTTTGAAAGACTTATGAGTCCTAGTAAACTATTCTGTTAAAGAGCAAAACTATGGGAACATTAAACCTTTTAAAAAGAGTTATATGGAATTGGTCCCATACTTATCAGAAAGTGTTATTTCCAAGTAGAGTTAAAATTTTAATTGGGATTCTGAACAATGTTCTGTCTGTATTATCCTAATCATATCATTTGGGTGCTTTATTTCCAACTTTGGCTTTATTTTTCTTTAGATTAAAATAGGAAGTCCTAAAAATTATCTAAAATGTATACATAGTGATTTTTTTGTACATTAAATTTATTTAAAAACATGGAAAATAGTGCCTAAAATTATTTTTAAGGGCATCTTCCTTGATAATCAGTGTCAGCTAGGAGTAGTCCATGAATGCCCATACTGCTTTAAAGCATATAATTGCATATTTGAGATTAGATCTAACAAGAAATAACTTGATATGTAAGGGGATGGAAATAATAGTTTTTAACTGAACTGTGTGTGCTAAAGCCACACAGCTGAAGCAGCTTTGAAACCTTATCTCTTTTTGTTTTTTTCCCCTCTGACTCTCTCCCAGTCCCCCCCGAAGGGCGTGACCATCCCGTACCGGCCCAAGCCGTCAAGTTCTCCAGTCATCTTTGCAGGTGGTCAGGTAAGACAATTCTTATTGGTTGACTAGAATTAACAGATAATTATTTGAAATGTCAACTACGCCAGCAGCACACCAAGCCACTCTGCATGCTTGCCAATACCTGTACTCTGGCCATAGTTTGACGTGCTTTTAGTTTTATTTTTGTACTGGAAAAAAGCCTTGAATGCCAAGCCCTATTTAATTTTTAGCAGGCAAAGGAAGTTTTGTAGGCACTCGGAAGAGGTAAATTTATTTGGTAATTTAATGTGGGATGGGTTAGGAGAGTTGAATTGCCTCTGTGCTCCACTACTCACTCTCTACCCTTACCCATCCATGCTTTTATATGTGCGGGGTGATCTTTAGAGGTCTGAGTAAAGGTAGAAAAGAGTTGGACCTCTGAAGGAGAGTTCTGGATGCTGGTCTCAATTGGGGACTCCTGAACTTGAGTGCCCTACAAACTTCCCCTTCCCTCCACCTCACCTCCCCTGCTCCTACCCCTTCACCTCCAAACTCCAGTGTATTGTCAATATCCTAGGCTCTTAACCTCGTAAATATTGGTTTGAACCCACGTGGCATAATTGAAATCAGCTGGGGTAAGAGTTCAGTGTGCAAGAATAGGAGGGGGAGAGCATGTTGGGTGGTGGTGCTGTGACCTTTGGTGTTAGAGCAAGAACACCAAAGCACCCCTTGGGCCTCTCTCTACTCCTTCCTTACCGATCTAAACTCTTCATCTTTGACATGTGGTTTATTCCAAAGTTATATGTGTATGACAAGAGCATTGATAAACACCATGGTAGTTTTATGCTTTTGTTAGTGTTTGAGGAATTGCTAGGCCAGAAAATACTGGGATTAAGATTGAAATAATGGTGTTCATTTTGGTAACTGTGTGAGCAAAGTGCCTTTCCCCACTTGGGACTGGCCTGTTAATAAGCATCTTTAAGTAAGTCCATCTTACCTGTATTTGAACTGGAAGTCATTTGGAGGGGAGAGTGTAGACTTGGAGTTTATCTCATGAGTACCTTTAGCACTGCTCTTGTATAAACTGGATTAGTCAAAGGACTGTTAGTCTGGATTGTTGGGCAGAATAAGCAAAGGCTTAGAGTCAGTGTAGACAGGAGGGTTAGCCTTAAGAGTTTTCCCTTCTCCCTAGAGCTCCAGGTTCCTGTTCTTCTGGATTCTCCCACTCCCATTTGGAATTATAAGGAGTCCCATGCTGTGTGGCAGCAGTCCTCTCAAAACTACCCTTTTTTCCCTTCTCTCCTGTCCCTCTTACCCCCTTCATACCTCTTGACTTTCCTATTCTCCCTTCCTCCCTTCTTCCCTCCCTTCCCTTTATTCAATTGACTACCCTCTAAAAAGCTTGCAGCTTCTTTCAATAAGTTGCCCTGTCATGGGTCATTCCCATGGGCCTTTTTAAAATGGACCAGTTCATAACAGTGTCCACAGATGGACCTGTCTTTTGTTCCCTTGTGGCAAAGTGGGCTCTGTAGGGGTTCTATTTAATCCCATATTGACCAGGAGCTGGCATCAGCTCTGTTGTCCCACCCCTTCATTCTTATTGAAAATAGCCCAATTGTGCATTGTGAAATCTGCCACTAGGTAACATTTTTTTTTAATTCACTGATTACAGCTCGTTTCAAATTTGTGTTGTGAGCGCCTTTTTAAAGGAAAAAGGAAAAAAATAAACAACTTTTTTTTGTGTGAATTTCATGCTGGTGACAAGGTGCCGGATTGACAGCCCTGGAGACTGAAATCCTCTATTTATCCACAGGACAGGTACAGCACAGGCAGCGACAGTGCGAGCTTTCCCCACACCACCCCGTCCATGTGCCTCAACCCTGACCTGGAGGGACCACCTCTAGAGGTGAGAGGGGATGTTCAGTCTCCAAGGCTCACTCAATCCTTCCGCCTCAGCCGAGACTGCCAACACACGGGGGGCCAGTGGCGCTGGTGATTTTTGTGCTGTGGACACCACCTGTCCACGGGGACCTGGACTGACCCCCCCACCTCATTTCACACAGGCCGCGTAGCCCACCAGATGGTAACACCAACTCTTCTTTTTTTTTTATTTTTTATTTTTTTATTTTTGGTTCAACCCCTTTTCTCCCTCTCCTATTCCTCCCGCCCCATTTTCACCTTTCTCCCACCCCTTCCTGGGTGCACTTTTGGGGTACTAGCCACGGTGATGTGAGAAGCTTCACATCCTGTTAACCAGCCATTTCTTCCTTCCCCTCCTTCCCTCCCTTTTCCCTTTTCCTCCTTGCCTCCCACCCCCATTGCCCCAAGACCCAGCTCCCTTTTTGGGAGGTTACTGTGTGGTGGGAGGAGGGCGTAGTGGGAGCTGCAAGTGCTTTTTATGGAGGGGAGGTGGGAAAAGGTAGGACTTGGAGCACAGCGGTTTTTGTGTTCTTTCTTCAACTCCATGGTGTTAGCGACCCAACCAACTTCCAGTGTATGTAAGGTTTTTAGGCAGATGTAGAGAAAAATAAGTTAGGGAAATGTTTGAAAACATGTCACGTAGGTTTGTTTAGCTATAAATTATTCACGGCACCACAATCGGTAGAGGGCTGGGTTTGTAATGGAAGAGACCATTTTCCTTCTATGCTATCTTGTATACAGGGAAGAAGCAGGGGCTTGGTCAGTCTAGGCATTGCTTAATTGCACTTCCCACATTTTAATTAAAAAGCAGATATGTATATATATATTGCCTTGATTACAGGGAACTTGGCTGCTTCTATAGGATCCCTGAAATAAAGTAATTCATTTTAGGGTTCAAAGATGGTCAGCTCAGGTCTGACTGCATTTGTGAGATTCCATCTATTGCCTCAGTGCCTGACCTCCCCATTGTCTAGTTCAGTTCTGGCTTCCTGCTAGTTGAAATCTGTACCCTGATCCCCTGCACTGGGTGGCTGTCCGTGATTGGTTTTTAATAGGAACTGTTTTCCTCCTTTTGTAGGCCTATACCATTCAAGGACAGTATGCCATTCCACAGCCAGATGTAAGTTTTGTTTTCACTTCTTTTTCTGAAAAGCTCCTTCTCCCATCCAAAATTGTCTGTGACTCCTTTCTCCCAAGTATCCCGAAGTGAGTTGGGTTTTTAAACATTTGTAGTATTGTTACCCTCACACGGTGAACCACGTTTTGGCTCTTAAATAAAAATAACCAGGAAATAGTAGACTCTTGTTTGCCTTTTGATATTTAACTCCTGGAAATTATTCTCCAATAGATTGTTAGCTTCTTTTCCCCTGTGTTTCCAGTTACTCTAAAAGTGAAATGTTCCATGGTGTACTGTCATTTTTATTTAAATTGACAGTGGACTGTGCTTCCTTGAATAGCATTCTCCTTTCCGTGGGAGGAGTGGGAGGAAGGTTTGCTGTTGGGTACTCCTTCATCTGAGGTGACAACTTAAAAAACATACGTGGGGGCAGGTGGAGGGACTTAACAGGGGAGGATAGGAAGCTGAACATTTGGGAATTCAACTCAGAACCTTCCTTGCCACTAAAAACACCTGTTTTAAAGTACTGATATTAAGACTTTGTTTTAGGGCATTTCCTTTTGCACTCTTCCTTTATCCTTAATAACCTTTTCAGGTGCTGAGCGTTAGACTTGGAAAGTTGAGTTTGGTTTTTAGTTAATGGCACACCTTAGGAGAGGGAGTTAGATTAGATCTGAAGTGGGATTATTTTACAAGAGCTAGGATGGTTTTATGGAGATGAAAACAGCTGTAGAAGTGGGGGGAGGGGTGTTAAACCCAGTTTGGTTTCTTCTCAAAGCCCTCTCCTCCATGCAGTCTCCCTGCTCCCTCATTTCCTTCCCTCTTCCCAGTTCTGGTGGATCCCTGCATGGTGTGTTTTCCCTAGCACCACTGCACAGTTTGTTTATCTAGCCTGTCTCTGCTTGTCCCTGGGGCAACTGTTGCAATGGCTGCAAACACCTTCATTAAGTAGCCCACAAGGGGATGGTTGTTGGGCGGGTACTGTTGCTTTTCTTTTCACGTACCCAAAATGCATTCATTTTCTTATACTGATATCCTTTGTATTCTTCCCCTTCATATTCTGCCTAGTCCCTGGATTGTTTTAGAAGCCCAGTCATTCCCCTGTGTTGTAGTTGAGTACTAGAGTCAACTTGGGGGTTCAGGAGCTCTGCATTTTCACTTGTGAATGTGCTTGAGCCCTGACTGTGTTACTCTTCTAATGCCAGCCTTTCCTGTTTGCTCCCTGCAGTTGACCAAGCTGCACCAGTTGGCAATGCAACAGTCTCATTTTCCTATGACGCATGGCAACACCGGATTCAGTGGTATGGAAACCTCAGTGTTTATTTCTGTAAGGTGTAGTGCAAGACAGAGGCCAGTCCCAAGGTCTCAGCTTGACATCTGTTTAAAACTTCATTTCCCAGCATCCTGCTGGTTTAAACTTGGCCTATCTACTATGGCTAAACCCAAGGAGGTAATGTGTTTGTTAACTTGGTTTTCATTTGGGGTGAGTTATTTGAAAGAAAAATAAAGGTCCTGGAAGGTTTGGGGGTGAGGTTTGGGGATGCTTGTCAGGCAAAGGGTAGGCTGGTATTTCTTAAAACACATTATGACTGTTGCCCCCTTGATCTGATCAGCATCCCCTTTCTCTCCACCAGCTATTCAGACTTGGGTAGAGACAATCCATTTGTGCCAAATTGTGTAGTGTTTTTGTTTTTGTTTTTGTTTTTGTTTTTTGGGCTTTTTTTTTCTGTATAAGGAATAACTTGTCCGATAGGGTTAGGATGAGACCACCAAACTCATTTTCACTTGTATCTTAACAGGCATTGAATCCAGCTCTCCAGAGGTGAAAGGCTATTGGGGTAATGATTAAAAAAAAAAAATCTGTAGTATTCTACTGTTATATTAATAAACTGGTGGGAGTCTTGTTTCACTACCCATGAACCATACCAGCAACATGCACATGGCAGAGAGGAAGCTGAGAGAGCAAAGGGGGTGGGCCTGGTGCCCCCCAGGGTCCCTTGACGGATCTGGCCAACTGCCTTCTAAAAATGCAGTTGAGAGCAGTGCTAGGATTGTGAAGATTAGCCAGTTGACCTGGCCCTGTCCAGGTGTCATCATTGATGGGTATGGGTATTTGCTGATGGGGATTTTTTTTTCCTTTTTTCCTTAGAAAAACCAAACAATAGCCAGAACAAATTGAGCAAAAGACAGGGGTTAATCTGGAGAAATGAACACCTGTCACATGACTGCCATTTTATTGTATCTGACCTTAAAGTTTAGCTTAGGAGGATAGAGGTATAGGGTGTTAAGCTCACACAGGTATATTTAAGGCAACTCTGCATGTGTGCCAAAAGTCCATGGTACCAAATAACAGGCATGATATTGGCATTGGTATTAGTGAGCATTGGGTGAGATAAAAGTGAACACAATATCAGGAAATCCTAAGCAGAAAAGGGGAAGAAATACAGAAGGACTTCATGTATAGATTTCGGTTTAGATTTTGTCCTGTTTGAGGATACCAGGCTCCCTTGCCCCTTGCTTCCATCTCCCTACCCCAATAGGCGGGGCTTTGCAGGAAATGGCATGAAATCAGCTCTTCTGAGTGTACAGAAGAACCTTTCCAGCATTATTTCTACATCCCTCTCCCCCTCTTTCCTCCTTGGAGGCTTCCAAGTTAGTGATGAATCCCAACAGCCAATGCTGGGTTTCCAGTTTAATTTCTTTCTGTTAATTTAATGTGCAGACCAGTGTGGTTCTGAATGCTGTGCATTGAACTTTCTTGCTCTCTTCTGTCTTTTAGCAGGTTTGGATGCATCTGCTCAGACTACTTCTCATGAACTCACCATTCCAAACGACGTAAGTGTACTAGTTGTATTACATGGGATGAAATAAAGGAATTGATTTGGAAGAATACAAGTACCCTGATACTTATAACCTTTAGGAAAAACCAGAGAATTTTTAGAACCAAATTAAATTTTTTGTGGTTGGTACTGGGATCAATTTAAACCTGGGCTTCATACATGCTGGGCAAGCACTCTTAACACTGTGCCATATCCCCAGCCCCCAAATAAGATTTTTTTAAACTAAGTAGAATTCTGGGTACAAACTTCATCATAGAGAAAATTGGTTGACATGGGAAGATTGTGAGACTGAATGAACATTTTTTGTCTCAGTTGAAATTCCATTTGCCTTTGTTTCTTATGGGATCTCAACCTTTGTCTTACAACATTGGGTGAAATGATCCTTGAATGTTGAATCTGCTTTCTAACATGGTAGTTACTAACCATGTGACTCTTGAATAATAAAAATATTTTAAATTCAATTTCTCAATTTTAGCACAGTTCCGATGTTCAGTAACAATATATCATTGTCATATATTACTGCTTATAGAATTGGCTGTCCCAATATAGATTATTTTTTCTTTTCCTAAGGCACAAGCTTTCAAAATTATTTAGAATTCTTGTCATTGTAGTAAGATGGTACTCATGGCAGATGAATTTTAAGCATCATTCCTATTCAGAACCGAAGATGCCTTTATTTATTCCTAGCCATCTCACTAGGTTTTAGTGTCATCTTGGCTCTGATCTGTTGTTTTTGGAGTTAATACTCTAAGGAAAGTAATAATTAATGAATAGATGGTGTTTGGAATACCTATTTGCAGATAACTTTGACCTATAGTGGTCAGACAAAAGGTTGGGTCCGGCATTACAAATGGTATCTACAAAATCAAATTTTTTTTATTTTTTATTTTTTTATTTTTATTTTTTTTTTGATAAAGAAAATATGGGGGGCGGGTTACTGGGGCTGTAGCTCAGTGGTAGAGTGCTTGCACATGTGAAGCACTGAGTTTGATCCTCAGCACCACATAAAAGATGTCGTGTCCATCTACAACTAAAAAATAATTTTAAAAACAACATATGGGAGGTGCTTGGATCGTAGCTGAGGGGTAGAACACTTGCCTAGCATTTGTGAGGCACTGGGTTTGAACCTCAGCACTACATAAAATATATAAATAAAATAAAGGTATTGTGTCCATCTACAATTAAAATATATATATGGGAAAGGGTGTAGGTCCTAGATAATAGTTCCCATTACTGTGTTCTTCTGTTCAAGTTGTAGAAGTTTAGAGATGGTATGGAATTCTTAGACCCTAAGCCATCCAAGTCTTAATTTGGTTGTCTTTTTTTTCCCCCCCCTTAAGTTGATTGGCTGCATAATCGGGCGTCAAGGCGCCAAAATCAATGAGATCCGTCAGATGTCTGGGGCGCAGATCAAAATTGCGAACCCAGTGGAAGGGTCTACTGATAGGCAGGTTACCATCACTGGATCTGCTGCCAGCATTAGCCTGGCTCAGTATCTAATCAACGTCAGGTAAGATTTCCCCATGTTTTACCTTAATACCAACACAGATAATGTGTATGTTGGGGAACGTTGTAGTACTTTATTAATTGTAGGATTCTTTGGGAATGGGTAGAGATGGAAAAAAGAATTTTTAAAAAATCTAGTCCTGCTTTCTTCCATCTTTAGTGTAGTAGAAAAAGTAATCATATTGCAGTAAATTTGCATGGGGTGTTATAAATTGGTTGCATCTGACTTTTGATAACTTTGGGGCTGGAAGAGATAGTATATGACTTCACCAGTATGACAGCGCTCTGGCAATATCAGGCATACTGAACACAAACTCAGGGTTCTCTTTTTATTCACATCACGTAGACCAATATTTCTTGGCATCCAGAGCACCTTTAATTGAATTTTAAAAACACCCTTAATAATGGAGTATTGCACATGAAAGCATTTTCTTGGAGGCAGTCATTACCATTTATTCTTAAAACATCCATTTTTCTCAAATTACAAGTGTTTGATTATTCAGAATTTTTGGGGAAGGGGAAGCATAGGTATGGGAATATTGCAGAAATGCCAGGTGTATTTTCTGTCTCATTCTTCCCATTCTCATCCTTTAATGACCTCCTGAGGTTTTATTTCACTTATTCCATACCTAGGTTATGTTAGTACATACATTTGTAGGGCAGTTGTTAATAGTCCAAAGAACTTTCCCTTAGGAAACAATTTTTAGCTTATGTGCTAAAGTCACATTGTTAATGGCTTGCTAACATTTTAAAACCAGTATTAGTTCATTTCCCAAGGGCTTAGGGATTCCTTTTATGGGGAGTGTTACCCATTTGTTATTTACCTATCTCCTTCTTATTTGGTCTCTTCAGCATGGAAGTTTTATGAGTTCTTGAATGTGATATATGAGAAAGACATTCACAAGTATGAAGTCTGTATTCTTGCCTGACCAGTCTTTATACCATGGTTTTCTATTCCTGGTTGAAGACATTATCTAAATTCCTCAGTAGTGGTCCTGACATTTGCCTTATGTTCTTTTTGAGGCACTACTAATTATTATGTAGAAAAGACTTCTAGACCTTCTAGATCTGTTTGCTTCTTCAGCTGCCAAGCACATCAAGTCTTTAATGTTCAGATTAGAGTGGTAGAAAACTTACACAGAGGCTTTTGGCAAAGATTGATTTTCTTATTTCTAAGTGGGTATTTGAGGGGAGTTTCAAGTGGCAAAAATCATGTTTTTAGAGTCTGGGAAGTTTTTTCTTGTGCTTTGGGTAGTTTTGTCCTGAATATTGTCTTGACAGTAGTCAAGAGAGTTTCATTTATATGACTATTTTTCAGCGTGACCCATTTGCCTGGTGCCTGTAGTAGGTCAGTGGCTACAGTGTATTCTGAAACAGGGTCTTACTATATATATTGCTTAGGGCCTTGCTAAGTTGCTGAAGGCTGGTTTGGAACTCATCATCCTCCTGCCTCAGCCTCCCCAGCTACTGGGATTGATTACAGATGTATGCCACTGCACTTGCTGGGTCAGAACTTTTTAGTTAACACTAATACAAAGACTATACATGCACAATACTTATTATTTTCTCATCTTGGCCCAGTTTGAATGCAGAAGTCAACTGATTTTTATTTTAAATTTGGAAGAATTACTCTGCTATCATTGATGAATTCTGAGCATTTTTGCTTTGCCTGTTTTTAGTTTCATAGTGACAGTCTGAGTCCTTTCAGTAGTTAGTTGATTACTTGGTCATCCTCCTTTATGGATTACAGCTGACACTGAACAAAGGTAAATAAAATAGAATCTTAAGAGGAACCTCCCTGCTCCTGAAGTTATTTTTGTTGGGTAGACTTTTCTGACCAAACTTTAGTTAATAACCTGCAGTTCTAGCTTTTAAACACATACAGGCATTTGGGAGATGTAGATGATTACTGTTACTTGAAGCTATTCTTGAAGTTTGAATAGTCAGTGACCTGTTTTGGATCCTTGTCCCTTTTCATCCTAATACATGGGGTTTCTTTGGGTGGAGATGTAAACATAATGTTAACTACATACACACACAATTTAGAAAATTCTGTGTAACATTCAGAGTTTTGTTAAGTAATGGATGATTTTCCTTTGGAAGGAGAAATTAACATTCGATTGGTATTTGAAACACTACTTCTTATTTGGATGGAGATTGAATACTTTTTCATTTCCTACCTGAAATCATTACTTTCTTACTTGTGAGTTGGATAAAGGATAGTTGGAAGATAATGTGCTTTGTATGATTCTTTTTTCATCCTGTTAGTTTTTTCGTCACCGAAGCAGTTTTAAATAGCATTGTGGAATAGAAGGTAGCAAAGTACACATATTTAGAGGGTGGGACACAGACTAAGATACTTTGTCAGAAGTTGATGTAAAATAAATCTTCCTAAATGGCAACTAAAGACACTTACTGATATAACTGAAGCGGTTTTTGTCCTGTACTTTTTCCCTTTTGTGGTCTTCCCTTCCACCCACCCTTTTTTTTTTGTTCCTTTTTTCCTCTGTTACAGTTTAGAAAACGCTAAACCCTCCTCCCAGGCAGCCTCCGTCACGATCCCTGATCACCTCAGCATCAACCTCTCTCAACCCTCCACCCCTTCTTCTTCTTCTTCCTCCTCCACCACCACCCCCTCGCTCGCCACAGCGGGGACCTCCGACGCACCCTCCAGCCTCCCCAACCCTCTTCCGACCGCCCCTTGTGTCTCCAGTCTGCTTGGCATGAAACCCATCCCTCTCCTGGCTCTAAATGTTGTGTCTGCTGCTAAGGGTACCGGGGCTTCAGCTGCTACCACCACCACCTCTGCGGTGCCGTGTGTAACTAACAAACTGAAAGGGGAGAAACAGAGGTTCTCCCCCTACTGAGTGCATATCTTGAGGCACCTCCTCAAGTGTGTATTGGTTCATTTTGTTTTCTTTTGTTAACATTGGTGAGAACCAAATTATTGTGAGCTTGTGACCATTTTCCTTTTACTACTTTGGGGTGTATCTGGGTGGGGGTGGGGGCAATGGTAACTCTTGTTTAGGTTTAGGCCATTTCAGCCGAGTGCCTGTTTCAGAGTCTGACTTGTTGAATTCCTTATCTAGAGCCACAGTTTTTGCTCTTTCTGTTACCTTTTTTGTAGCTTTATTCTGCCTTGCAATATAATAATGTGTTAGGCTCTGTGTTAATGAATAAAGGCTTCTCCGTTAACCCTTTTTTTTTTTTTTTTTTTTTTTTAAAAGAAAAATTATTTAATGGTTAAACTATCAGTAGGCCTTTGGCCAAATTTGTGTTTCTAGCTGTAATAAAGTTGCCACAGTAAGAACCTTAGTTCACCGTGTGCTGTGACGTGTAAAGGGGTGGGAACTTGTGGCTATTCCACTAGGAAGTCTATCTAACTTCGTTGGACTTTTGTGTCCCAGGTTAATTATGTAAATCTTCAACAATATTGCCACAAAGAGGAAAGGGCCTGTGGCAATTTAGGTGCTGAGGGTCCATCATAATTAGCAAGGAGCTTCATTAGTGAAGGTGGAGTTTCTTATATCCAATACCTTGCCAACAACAGATAACAAGGGTGCCTGTCCAAGGCTATTTCCTCTAGTGAGTGGTAATTGTGAGGCTCTTTTTGAAGGAATATATACAGATCACTTCTTTACCCAGAATGATGGCAAGGTTGAGTAAATCAATTGTAGGCAGCTACTGTCTATGTTCCTGTGAATGAGCATTACCCTTTCTGTGACATGAGAAAGATCTTAACCAGTCTGTGATATTGTCCATACCTTGATAGAATGCTGACTGATACGAAACCAACTTGAATTAGTCGTCTAAGCTCCTGTACCCTTTTATTCTCTGCCTGCCCTTTCCTGTCCCCAACACTATCATAAGTAGGAAAGTATTAGCTTAGATTTGAAGGACCCTTGCGAAACAACTAATTTGTAACTCATTAGTCCTCTGAAGTAACAAAAAAAAAGGTCCCTAAGAATTTAGAGTTGTAGGTCTATGAGTGACTATTCAGCACTTAACAACTTGTGCTTTTCTCTTACTCACTGTACTTCCCTGAAGTTTATTCATTTATTTTTCGGTGCTTGGATTTGAACACAGGGCTTGCACCCTACCACTGAGTAGCATACCTAGTTGCTTCCTCATTTCCTTATTCCAGGATGTGCACAGGTCTGAAATAATCGGCTGGGGGTAGCTCAGTGATAGAATGCTTGCTTGGCATGTGCTGGACCCTAAGTTCAATTCCCAGCACTGCCTTATACAAACAAAAAACATGGAAATACTCTATTAAAGGCAGAAGCCTTCTGATTTTCTTCCATTGAACCAAAGTACATGCCAGGGTTTTGAATGTATAATGTTCTTCCCTGGGGCATCAGAGAAAAGGACTCGATGTAGAAATTTCTCCCAGATGACTATTTACCACATTACCTTTTGTTGACATTGTTTAAAAACAATATCTAGCTGCTCACAAGTATTCCAGTATTTTTCTCTGCTGTTATCCTGGATTAGGAATATGAATTAGTATTATATGCCCCAAGTCATCATGAAGGTTTGGAGGAATAAACTTGTGCTTAATTGTCCAGGGGAAAGTTTTCTTGTTAGTTGCTCTTTTCATCACGTGGTCCATCTCTGCCTTTTAAGTTCCTTCTGTGTAGTTAGGGACATACCATGCTTATACCATTATACCATCTCCCCACAGGGGCTTGGCCCTTTTTTTTTTTTTTTTTTTTTTTAATAGGAAGGCCCTTTTAACCTAATAAATATGAAGGATTTCTGTGTAGCAATACAGATGTTTAAGGGGCCTTCAAAGATGGTGTTAATTTTTTAAAAACTTAGAGCTCCCCCATGTGGTTCTTCCAGATTTCTTAATGTAGTTACAGTGCTGGGGATTGAACCCAGAGCCACAAACTATCTGCATGCTGGGCAACCACCCTACCACTGGGGTATATCCCCAGTCCCCTATGTATTTTTTGTTCATTTTCTCCTGTTCCTGTGTCCTACATCCTATCCCTGCAGAGTCCTGCTAGGGCTTGTTGTAAGTTCTGGACAATTCTCTTTGATTACTGTAGGACCAGAGTGCTGCAACTTTTTTTTTTTTTAATGGTCTGAGATTTAAACTGCCCAGCAGCTCCTTTCTTGGACCTTTGGTTCCCACTAAACCCTTTTATTCAGGGCTTATTGTTTACCTTGCCTTATATCTTTTTAAGAACTAAATATTCTTGCTGAGGTGGAGAGATCATTTCTGACTTTAAAAAAAGTGTAGTTGAAGGACTCCATAATTTCCTGACCTTTAGTTTTCCCTTCTGGCCACCTTTTGGATATGTATGTGGTGTTATAGAAGGGTTATAGATGTGAGTTGGCAAACTTTCTTGAGCAGACACCACCAGTAGGTAATGCTAGTCAATTTAAAATCTTTTATGAAATAATTTTATGAACTGAAACCCCTTACTCTTACATATTTAGTTTTGTTAAGAGTGTAAGCTGTCTCTTAGCAGTAACCTAAAGAGGTTACTTTCAGATAATGGCTGTATTCCACTTGGCAGTTTGGGAGGAGGTAAAATAATATGAGCAATAAAGAAACATGACTTCTATGTGTCCACATCCTACAAAAACAGTCTTTGTTGGGTGGCATATCTTCAGATGAACAGCTTGAGGAACAACACCAGCATTCTCTGTTTCTGTTCTGTTTGCCTGAAGAAGCTTGGATTTGAGTTGTTTAAAAAAGGTCATGGGCTGAGCGTGGTGGTGCACACCTGTAATTCCAGCAACTCAGGAAACTGAGGCAGGAGTATCACAAGATTGAGGCCAGCCTCAGTAATTTAGTGAGACCCAAGCAACTTAGTGAGGCCTTGTCTTAAAATTTAAAATGGGACTCTGATGTAGCTCAGTGTTTAGCGCCTCTGGGTTCAATCCCCAGTATGCACATACTTACCGCCCCCCCCAAGGGGCAAAAAAAAAAAAAAAAATCATGATTCTGGTTAATCCAAGAAACTGAAGTGCGATTATGGGCTTCTTCCTCATTCAATCAGCCAGGCTGAACGTTCTAGAGCTGAGGTGCAACTGGGCACTGGGAAAACTAACTTTGAGTTCTTGTTTGTTTCTATGTTACAGGCTTTCCTCGGAGACGGGTGGCATGGGGAGCAGCTAGAACAATGCAGATTCATCCATAATCCCTTTCTGCTGTTCACCACCACCCATGATCCATCTGTGTAGTTTCTGAACAGTCAGCGATTCCAGGTTTTAAATAGTTTGTAAATTTTCAGTTTCTACACACTTTATCATCCACTCGTGATTTTTTAATTAAAGCGTTTTAATTCCTTTCTCTGTTCAGCTGTTAATGCTGAGATCCATATTTAGTTTTATAAGCTTCTCCCCCCCCCTTTTTTTTTTTGTTTTTTGTTTTTTTTTTTTTTTTTTTTTTTTTTTTTTTTGGCTCATGAATTTTTCTGTTTGTCATGGAAATGTAAGAGTGGACTATTAATACATTTCAGTTTAGTTCTGTAATGTCAGGAATTTTTCAAAAAAATTAAAAGATGGACTGGAGCTTTTTCTTTGTGAATAGAAACTGGATGCCACAGTGATTCATGTGGGTTTTATTCCTGTTGTCTTCCTGTTATTTTTGTACCTTTTATCCCTAACAGGACCCAGATTGGGTTTTGAATAGAAGCCTTTATTGCAATTAAGATATTTTCTCCTGTTCACCACTCCCATGTTTTTTATTTGCCCTCAATCCTTCCTTCCTACAAACCTGTACCTAGTTGCCCCGTTTGAAACCTGTGCTTAGATTGAGGATTAGACTTTCCTAGGACTTAACTGTAGAATAGGTATGCAGTTCCATGGTTGGAGGGTGCACACATGCATATACATGGAAGCAATTCACTTGTATTGGATTGGGATTCACCTTCATGGGAATGTCTGTCCCCTTGTTCAATCTTGCATATTTTAAACTAAAACGTAAGTCTCTCGTTTTTAGTAAGTGTTCATTTATAGACCTTTTTCCTTAATGAGGTTTTTTTTTTTTTTTTTTCTGGTGGGGGAGACTGGACTTTGAACCCAGGGGTTTTTTACCACTGAGCTACATCTTCAGTTACTTTTTTGAGACAGGGTCTTGCTAAATGCCCAGGCTGGCCTTGAATTTACAATGTTCCTGCCTCAGCCTCCTGAGTTGCTGGGATTATGGGTGTGTGCCACCATGCCTGGCCAATAAGAGCTATTTCTGTTCTTGTCCTAAAAATCTTTTAGAAAATTGTACCTGCTACCATTTGTGCCAATAATTATATAAAGAGTTTGGTATGGTCATTTAGTAAGAAAAGATGGAAAATAATTTCTTCACCGGGTATGTTACCCCATTCATTCATCAAGAAAACCCTCAACAGCTGGGCCTGCATGGAGTGGTTATATTTCAAGGTTTTTCACAGGGATACAATATGACAGTCCCCACCCCAATCAGGCACCAGGATAAAAGCAGGGACTTAAACAGCACCCCAGTTCTTCAGCCTGAGCCATCATCACATGCTATCAAGTCTCTCAACCTCCCCCTGGGCCCTAAGCCAGGGGTTGGCAGAGAAATGGAGGGACAAAGAAATGAGTTACATTGCCACCTGAGAAACCTCAGAAGGGAGGACCCAGCCTTAGTCTCCCTCCTCCCAAGTGCAAAACGTGTAAACAGAGTAAACGGAAAACAGAAAAGTGCAGTCTAAGTGGTTCCTTCTGCCTTCCACTGTTCGGGGTAAAGGTCCTAGAGACAAGCGTTGCTTGCTGAACATAAGGAATGGGGTGAAGCAAGAAGGGGCTAGTTTCCCCTTAAACACAGCTCTAGGGTAGTACTTGTCATTCATCTCCACAGCTGCCAGTATCCCTTGGCCTTTATTGGGGGACAGTCCCCCTCAAGCCTGACTTAAGCTTGGGACAGCCCCATCTTCCTCTGATTATGTGGCGCATATATATTATTTATATAAATATTTCTCTATATACAGGGAATTAGAGTGGCTTTCATGGAGGGAGTGAGGATGGGGGCCGCAAGGCATCAACGCTGTTGGAGTTGTCCAATTCAGTGCTGTCACAGTCTGAGTCCTCAGAATTGGGAGGGCCCTGTGAGGAAGAGTAGAAATGCAGTGAGGTGGAGCATCTCTTGGCATTATAAATAAAAATGACCCCAGTAAGGGCACAGTAGCTTACTGATTTTATTGCTTGCAGGTTTTAGTTGCTTAGGTCATTCTGTAAGGCATCAGACTCCTAATTTCAGGATCCTTCCCTGGCTGCAGTTTAGTGGCCACTACAGGCTCTGTACCATAGGCTCACAGTTCTACCATATGGATGTTTGCTCTAGGGAGGAAACTGGCTCAGAAACTGATGGAGGCTAAATACCTATCTTCTGGCCTGTACATGTCTCGCCAAAAGCTGTCAAATGACCAGGCATCTGCTTCTGGTTCTCATCTAATATTTGGTAGTTCTGTTCTTGACTCACCTGCTCACCTCTGAGTAGGTCCTGGTGTGGAATGGGTTGGGAGGAAGGGTCAGGGGCCACCTCTGAGGCAGGTGGGTCCAATGGGATTTCTGAGCCCTGGGAACACATGTCATCAGATCGTTCATCTGGCCGTTCATCAGTGTTGGTACTGCCAACTTCAGGTGTGCCACTGGGGGAAGGCTCACTAGCTGTGCCCTCCTCCCCATCTGATGGATTCTCTGAGCTGAAGGTAGATAGTGACTGGCGCATATTCATGCCCTGTGGCCACCTAAAATGTTAAAATGTGTGGGGTGTTAACAGCTTGTTCTGCCTTTTGCAGCTCAGAAGCATAAGGCCAGTGCCACATATGCTTATTACTCACCTCTGGCTTGATGTCAGCTCTACTTCACTGTCCACTTCTCCTTCCTCCTCTTCTGAAGAGATGCCACGTTTCTGCAGGAGAGATGAAGAGACTATGGTCAAAAATGGGGAAAAGTCAGAATCTAGGATAAGGGCATTTAGTCGCAAAAGGTTAGGTAGTGGTTTAAGATTAAGAGCTCAGTATGGGGAATGAGACTTAGAACCAGGGGAGAACAAGGAAAGGGAAAGAGCATAGCAATCTCCCCATACTTTACCTGACTCCGAGTGACAGCAGCCCTGTACAGCAGTGCAGCTGGGGTCAAGTGCTGGGACCCAGCCCGGCTTCCTCCCCGGCCCGCTGTCCCTTCCCTTCCAGTTCCCAGCAGCCCTACACCTTCGCCAGGCCCTACTGGTGGAGGTGGCTCCCCTTTGGCTCCCCCAGGTGACTCAGGGCTGGTGGAGCCAGGGGCTGAGCCCTCACTTGGGGGAGTATCACCGCGGGCTGGAGGTGGTGAGCCAGGATCCCCAGCTCCTGTGGCCCCCCGACCCCGAGCTCCCAGTGCTGCTGACAGCAGGTCTGGGGATGATGAAGACATCTTGCGGAGCAGAAGGTCATGGTGTAGCCCACGGAGGGCAGGAGGGCAAGCCTCCCAAGCTGAGGGTCCTGCTCCTGGGCCCCCTGGGCTTCCTGGTCCTCCAGGTTCATGGGGTGGCACAGCTGCACGAAGCCCAGGGAGGTCTCCACAGCTGCCCTTGGCACTGGACTTGCGGTGACGAGTCTTGCCACGGCGACTACGTCCTGGTGAGGGGGGGCCCTTAGGACACCCAGGAAGCCCTACACCACTTAGTGCTGCATCTAGTTTAGGTAACAAGGACTCTGTCTTGAGGATATCTGGCCTGGAAGGGAGAATACAAGGTTATGATTAGTGTATTTACATAAAGTACTCCCTAAGCTATAGTTAGACAACACTTTTACCTCTTGAAACTTACGTAGTTTTTCAGCATCACTCCTGCCATATTCGAAACCTCAGTGCTCATGAACTCATGCCCTACCTTTTGCTGTGGGGTGACAGTTTCTGTGGCACATTCCTCTTCTTGATGAGTTTCTCCATTGTGTTCCCGTGTAGTAGGCCCCGGGAAGGGTGTGGCTTTAGCAGGCCTGGGCATCTCCGCTCTAAAGCTTGCTCTCGCCTAAAGATCCAGATACTTTCTCAGTTGGGCATCTGAATAATGATCAGTAGGGTCTCCAAGTAAGACAGCAGTGAAGATTAGGCAGTTGGTGCATAAAGGTGGGCAAGGTTACCTGAGTAGCTCCCGCTCCTTGAGTTCCAGCTGCAACATGAGGGCATTCAGTTCCATGTAGAGGTTGTTGGCTCTCTCCAGCTTCCGTTCATAGTGCTCCCTGATGTCCAGGGCATGTCTGAAATGGGCAGATGGATTCCCCAAGGTGAACTAAGTTCAGTATGGTATCACGGTAGATCTCAGTCTCTGGGAGCTGGTGGTGTCCAGTCCCTGCTGCTTGTAAAATTCCCTCAGTCACATACCTGAGCTCCTCCCTCCTCCGCATTACCAGCTCCTCTTCTAGACGGTGCAGGCAGGTGCCTTCTGACTTGATCTTCTCAAAGTGCAACTTCACCTCTTCCCGCCACTCTGCCTGGGGTTGGAGAGACCATAAACGTTGAGAGCCTTTCCTTCACCCAGTTGACCTATAATCTCTCAAGGTTGCCTGTGCCAGTATTTCATAGCCAAAGAGGGGCACAAGACTGACCAAGATGGGGGTCCCAGTCCTCTTAAGAGGACTGATATATTCTGTCTAGTCAGCCCTTTGCCTAGCTTCCCCATCCCACCTAAAGAGCATCATTATTTTTGCAAAGTGGCAGTTAGATACTCATTTCCCTACCCACAGCACACCTGGGACTTAAAGTAAGTCTCCTGGGGTGTGGAGAGTACGTCAGCTGAAGCAATGTCCAGATGCAGCAGGATCTGTCGGAATGATGGACGATTTCGTGGTTTGCTGTTCCTGAAGGGAATGAAGTTGGAGAAGAAAGGATTTTAAGGGAGGACCAGATAGGAACTAGAACCTCCTTTCCCAAAGTGTGTCCTGGAGAAGCCAATCCTAGACTGCACTGTGATATAAGAACTCTCAGAAATGTCACACACTATCCATTAGCAGTAAGGAAACCTGTTTAACCCCATCTTTTCCAACTTGTCTACCAAAGTAAAAGTTTTTCTGAGAAACTTCAATGAAAGAAACTATTTGGTAAATGCTAGATGGCAGATTAGGAATCTTCAGGTTAGCTGGGCATGGTAGTGCGCACCTGTAATCCTTGGATTTGGGAGGCTGAGACCAGGAGGATCACAAGTTAGAGACCAGCCTGGGAAACTTAGTAAGACCTTGTCTCAGAATATAAAAACTGGGTACTGTGGCGCATGCTTGTAATCCCAGTGGCTTTGAGGCTGAGGCAACATGATTTAAGTTCACATCTAGCCTCAGCAACTTAGTGAGGTCCTGTCTCAAAAATAAGATTAAAGAGTGTGTGAGTGTGTGTGTGTGTGTGAGTGTGTAAAGGGTTGGGAATGTGGCTCAGTGTTTTAACCAGGGATTGAATCTAGAGGTGTTTAACCACTGAGCTATTCTACCCTAGCACCTATTCTATTTTGGTGCCAGGAAATGAACCCAGGGGTACGCTACCATTGAGCCACATCTCAGGCCCTTTTTACTTTTGAGAAAGGGAAAGGGTCTTAATCACATAAGGACACCATGTGCCGAGAAGGTCACTCAGCTCAGAAGGTAGTAGAAGCCAAATTCAGATGCAAATTAGTCTGTCTTTGAATTTAATATACCCCTGCAGATTACTGGTCAGTTCAATCTCCCTCAGTTGTAGGTTGTCTTAACCCACATCCCAGATACTTGATTCTTGGAGAGAGACATTGGGACACTTTGGCCCCCTTTCCCTGTTAGGGATTCTGGACCTGGATTTCTGGATTCTAGGAGCTAGCTATATTCCTCAGCACTGTTCTCTGGTTTCTCAACATTGCAAGGTCAGTTTAGCCCAAACCAGGCCATCCTTACCAGCACTGGCGAAGCAAAATTTTGAAGCCATCTGGGCAGCTGGAGGGCACAGGCAGATGGAGACTGTTGCTTCCTACACCCCAGATGATAGCTGAGGAATCTACATCTTTGTAGGGAATCTCACCAGTCAGGAGTTCCCATAGCACCACACCAAAGGACCTGGGGATAAAAGGTACTCGCTTCAGAGGCCCTGATTGCCAAAGAATGTCCAAGCCCTGGCGGTACTGCCCCAATCTGTTGGCCACCCGCTCTCCTCAGTCCTTATTCTGGCCCTCACCAGATGTCGACCTTCTCAGACACAGGCTCATTGCGGATCACCTCAGGGGCCATCCAGGCTACTGTCCCTGCAAAGGACATCTTGGTGCTCTTGTCACTCAGCTCCTTGGAAGTGCCAAAATCTGAGATCTTCACCACGTCGTCATACGTGATTAGCATGCTGGTAAAAAGTGTAGTCAGCTGGGATCCATGCCCGTCCACGCATCCCAACTATGTAGTAACTTTGCCTTTCTGTTGAACATCATGTGGGACACCCAAAGGTGAGAGGTTCACCACAGTCCTCCCAAGATAGAACTGTCACTTGCAAAGGTTTCTGAGATGGCCACATGCACTTAGGGCAGAATCTATAAAGTGGGGGAGAGCCATATGCCTTGGATGGACCCCTGCATGCACAGCAGTGTTTGCTTGCTTGCAGGCATACTCACTTGGGGGACTTGAGGTCTCTGTGGATGATCTTGTGCAGGTGCAGGTAGTTCATGCCTCCAGCAATGCCCATGGACCAGTCAACCAGCAAGGAGGGCGTAACAGGGCGGCCAGCCCGCAGCACCTCGTATAGCTGGCCCTGGGCGCAGAATTCCATGAGGATGCAGTAGCAGGGCGCCTGGGTACACACACCCCTAGGGGCCAAACACCATGGTATGAAGGCCTCAGGCAGCCCCACATTGACCTCACTTGCACTTGGAACCTTCATTCCCACCCATGCTGTTCGGGGGTCTCCTTTGGGAAGGATGGGTTAGGTCCCACTGCCCAGGAGGGTCCCAGGCCTCAGCATAATATTCCCAGCCCCTTCCCTGGACCTCACTTGAAAGTGATGATGTTGGGGTGCTTCAGCTTTCGCAGGTGCTTGATGTCGGTCTCCTTGAGGTCTCGTACCTTCTTCACAGCCACCTCCTCCCCATGGAAGCGCCCCAGGAAGACAGCACCCTGGGCCCCGGAGCCTACCCACTGCAGGTCCAGGATTTCCTCAAAGGGGACCTCCCAAAGGTCTGCGGGCAGGAGGCACAGTGCCACAAGGCTCAGAAGCTGCACTCAAGGCTTTGTGACATTCAAGGCCAGGGAAAGGGGACATCGTTTAATTGACTAAAATGAGTCAAGGCACAAGGGTAACTAAATCAGACTGAAAAGACATTAGGTTTAGGGAAGAGAGAAGGAAATGATTGGGTGGCTTTGAAAGCAGCTGGAGGCTGGGATGTAGCTCAGTGATAGAGCACTTGCCCAGCATGTGTGAGGCCCTGGGTTCAAAGCCCAGCACCACGTACACACACACACACACAAAGTTAGGCTGACTGATGGGTGAGGCAGTGGGGAGGGAAGGAATCACTGGGTAATGACTGAGGTGGGGCTCTGTCCAATAGACCTCAGGTTCAGGGAGACTCAGAGAGGGCTCAGACAGGGCCCTGGCCTACCTTCCTGCTGCTGCTTGTGTTCTGTGGAGTAGGCTTTGCCAATCATGGTCCAGACTGGGCGTAGGCAGCCAAAGAGGCCTTCAAGGAAGCCACTGCCACTCTGGCACTGTAGTCGCACCTCGTCAGCTCGAACTCTAGATGCCCGACTCTCTGGTGATCCAGTGGCTCCTCCTGAACCCCCTGTTTCCTGCTCATGTAGCTGCAGGACACTATTGGCAAAAGGCTCAGGGGGCGGCTCTCCACCTGGGGAGGGGCTGGGCCCACCTGCACCCTGCCCACCAAGAGGCACTACATCACGAAGTACACACTGGGTAGGCGTCAGGTCCTTCTCAGGGGTGCAGTCTGAAGTGTCTGGGTCCAGCTTGCGCATGGAAGCCTCACTTAGGGTAGACACGAAGCCCCCAAAGGAAGGGGAGGGTGTGCGGGTCTCATGGAGGCAGGCCATAGCCTCTGGGCCCTGATGTGGTGCTGAGCAGCGGGCCCTGTGAGAATGAAGGAGGAAGGGGCTGTCAAAGCCACAGGCACAGCTCCAGATGCTCTCTCTAAAGCTTGGGCTAAGAAGCTGGGCTTGCAAATGCTTACTGAAGGCAACACTTGAGCTTCGCCCTCAGGTACCTATCAGAGGACACCCAACACACTTGGGCTTCCTCTTAGGCATTAGTAGTGCAAGCAATACTGTAATACATGGGTAACACATTTGAGTATCATTCTCAGGTAGATACAAGTAATAGTCCCACCCACGCCTGCACCCGGAAAATTTATTTTTGTGGTGCTGGGGACCAAACCCAGGGCCTTGTACATGCTAGGCAAGCACACAACCTCCAAGCCACATCCCCAGTCCCTTAAAATATGTCTCAAACTTGCTGGGTGGGGTGGTGCATACCAATCCCAGCAGCAGAAGGATCAGGTTCAAAGCCAGCCTCAGCAACTTAGTGAGACCCTGTCTCAAAATAAAAAAATAAAAAGGGATGTGGTTAAATGCCTCCCGGGTTCAATCCCTGGTACTTAAAAAAAAAAAAAAAAAAAAAAAAAAAAATCTCCAACTCAGGTATAAATAAGACTAGGTTGTTGGCTCTGTGCCGGAATGCCTAGCATGCATGAGGCTCTGGGTTCAAACCCAGCACCACAAGAAATGAAAACAAAAATCCTCAAGTATTACAGTAACAGTCTGTTTCCCTTCTCCCTGTACAACTCCTGGAATTCACTCCTGCAGCACCTATTTCCTTCATCTGAGGCTCACTGGTGCCAACAGATATCATATGAGGGTCTCTCAGGTACCTTTACCTTAGTTCTCAATCTCAGGCATGCAGTGGTAACACAACTAGACTCCCTTTACACGACACTGACTTGGGCACTCTCAGAAAATGTTCCTACAATTAAGTACTTACACATAGTACTACTTAAGGCCCCTTCAGAGACATTCAACTCAGATGAAAGCCTTAGCCTAAGACATACTCAGGGCTCACAACTGAGCTTAAGCGTTCACAG
The DNA here is from genome assembly GCF_902686445.1 of Sciurus carolinensis. Classification (NCBI taxonomy): domain Eukaryota; kingdom Metazoa; phylum Chordata; class Mammalia; order Rodentia; family Sciuridae; genus Sciurus; species Sciurus carolinensis. The sequence continues at coordinate 113,484,681 of NC_062216.1, forward strand.
GTACACATCCAAGCTCTCCAGGGTAAGGGAAAACTATAACCACACAGCTCCATTATCACCCAGCACAGCTGGCAAAAAAGAACCACCCAGGGATGATGCACAAACTGTCCTAACAAGCTGTGGCCTGCTGCCGAGTCATCTTAAGCCATCCCATCAGCAGCTGCTCTCCAGGGCTCCGAGGAGGCCCTGTCTTGTCTTCCTTGTTGCCCCATCCCCAGCTCTCTAAACCAAGATCCAACTTTCCAGGCCATGGAGATTGATCCCAATCCATAGCTGGCTGTTATTTAAAAACCAGTCATTGCCAGGTGCAGTGGCACATGTGTGTAATCCCAGCAACTTGGGAGGCTAAGGCAGGAGGGCTGTGAGTTCAAGACCAGGCTTGGCAACTTAGAGAGACCCTGTCTTAAGATTAAAAAAATAATAACTGGGAATGTAGCTCAGGTTGACCTCAGGGAAGCTATAGTTGAGCCTCTGTTTCTCCAACTATACAGAAGAAAGAATGAATTGGCTATCACGCAGGCAGAGCAAACTCTCTAGCCTTTACCAGAATTGTCCTACAACTTGATACCAGGAGTCATCCTGGTCTCCTATCTCCACATCTAGTAACCAAAGCCTGAGACTGCTGAGAACAAGAATTCCTCTGTTCCTCAAGTAGGTTCTCCCATGAGTCCCTGTGAGGGTCTCCTAGAAATGATTGCCTTATATTCTGAATCACAGTGGAGGGGAGTGGCAGGAATCTGCACACGCAAAAGGGCTCAGGGGAGGAAGATGCAGATGTACAAGGTAGCTGGGGGTGGGGGTGGTGGCTGCAGGGACAATGATAATCTTAGCTCTTCCTGCACAATTTTCAGGCCTCTCTTTTTAAAAAAATTTTATATTTCAGGGGGGACTGGGAATTTTACCCAGAGACACTTTACCAGTAGGCTACAGCCCCAGCAACCCCCTCCCCCTGACTTTTGTAGACAAGGTCTCACTAAGTTGCTGAGGTCTTGAACTTGTGATCCTCCTGCCTCAGCCCCCTGTCACTGGGATTTCAGGCCTGCACCACCATGCCCACCCAGATCAGGTGATTCTTTTTCACTGGTACCTTTGAAAAGCTGGTCCAATGTTATTCTATTCTCTAGTCCCACTGTTGCTGCCTTAGTTCAAACTTAATGAAGTTTGAAGTTTGAACTATCATCACCTGGCCCAAGTCTTAAATCAGTTCCCCAACTCCCCGACCATTCTCCAGCAGGATCTAAGACACATCTAGGATATATGCTCTATGCTGTACCCAGGCACCTTTCTCCCACCTCACTCCTACTGATGATGCTGGTAACCAAGCCATGTAGTACTAACCTGACAGCAGGCTACATCAGAATTTTGATTCAGGGCACCCAATGACAATGGCTAACTTTTATGAAACGTTTACTATGTACCTTAGCTGTCATAGAAAAGTGGTGCTTTACCTTCCCAAAACTAAGGTGGGCACGATTAGTCCCCACTCTACAGACTGACAGAGACATTCCTTGACCTGTCAGAGAAGCCATAGCCAGTTAGAAACTCAAGCTGTGCCAGAGGCGTACTCTGCCTATAAGGCGTTTGTCATCACCTCTTTTGACTTCCAAGTCTCACTTCATCCTGGAAGTCTTCATAAGCCCAGACCCTCTAAGTTAATGCCTGTTTTGGGCTGCACAGCCCGTTCTGCTATCTCCGTCATGGCTCCCAAGTGAAAGAGCCTAGTTTGAGAGCCTGGGCTGTTTTAAAGCAACGACTTTGCACGGTATTCCTGGGCCTCGGCCAGCACCTGGGACAGAGTAAAGTGGAACAACTGCTCCACCCACTCCGAGACCCTTAAGGATAGCACACGCTAAAGCCATCAGTACATCAGCTCCCTTAATCTTCAGATCAGCTCAGCAAAGGAGGTACCATTGGGCCTCTTATGTTCTTGAGAAAACTGAGGCCCAGAATGTGGAAATCATCATCAAACACAGCTTCTGAATCGCGATGCGTCCTACGAGGTATCTATCTGCAGTTCGAGAGGGAAGGTGTCGATTGTAATGCAAATTACAGTCAAACGCGGGCCAAGACGTGCCAATACACTGGAGAATTTCGGGCCGTAGAGGACCCGAGTGCTTTCACCTCCCACGTGTCGGCCCCAAGCCTGGGCTTCGCTTCTGGACCACCCAGAACCAGGGCTGGGGATCTCGCGGAGAGGAAGGGGTTACCGCCACGGAGCCCCCTCCCCCTCCCGACCTCTTTCCGGGTCGTCACGTGGCACGTGGCTGGTGGCGGGGTCCGGGTGGGGAGAGGGGGCGAGGGGGACAGCGGGCTGAGCCAAGCGCTGGGCGCTGCGGCGTAACCATGACGACCGGGCTCGGGGCAGCTCGTGAAGTCACCAGGACAAGATTAGCCCAGGGTCACGTGAACGCGACACGGGGCGGAACCCGCGTCTGAGCCCCGCCCCTGACCTGGGCAAGCGCGTGTGGCTGGTTGCCCGGATGGCTGCAGGCACTGCAGGTGCGGACCTGGACCTCGCCGTCTGACACCTGTGACCCCCTCTTCCGACCTCGTCAGTTTTAAGATCGTCGGCTGGGCATTGGGTGGAGGGAAGGAGGTTGGTTGACGGGAAGGGACTTCTACGGTTGACACCAGGGGTGCAGTGGCACAGAGAAGGAAAGCAGCAAATGGAAAGAGGAAGGCAGGACACAGAAAGGGTAGGAGGGAGTAACCGGGAGACATGAAGACCAACACGTGAAGCTCAAGGTGGACAAACTGTAGGACGGGCTGAAAAGCTGTCGCCCCCCACCCCCGCTCCACTGGGGGTCAATCCAGGGCTGCAGGCATGCTAGGCAAATGCTGTTCTACTGAGCTACACTCCCAGCTCTTTTTTAATTTTGGGACAGGGTCTCACTAAGTTGCCTTGGCTGGCCTCGAACTTGGGATCCTCCTGCTTCAGCCGACCGAGTGGCTGGAATTACGGGCGTGAGTGACCACCGCAAAGCTGGTTTTTAAAAGGAGAGGAGGACCCTGACGAAATGGAGATGAAATGGTACTGAAACCCAGAGAGTCGGGTCCCTTCCCAATTAGTATTCTAATTAGAAGCTGAGCTTTGAGTAGCACAAGACCCGGTGTTTTGAAGGAATTTTTCACCCTTCCTCTGGTTCTTTGTTAACTAGGTTTAAGCCTAAAGAGGGTGACATGCTCGGGGACTCTTATAGCTGGGCCTCCCTCCAATTCACCAGGCTTCCCCAGAGGCCCCTGTGGTATCCATGGCCAGCAGCTGGGGAGGAGAGAAGTCATTTCACCTGCTTGTCTTTTAGGGCACTGTAAGAGTAGGAGATCTAGGCAGGTTCAGTTCACCCCAACACCAGTCTCAGGATAATGACAGCTCTTCCAGATGACTTGAAGTAGGGGTAAAGCTGAGGCCCTAAGGAGCCATCATAAACTGGAGATTTCTCCCAATAAACTGCCCCTCCCTTCCTGTTTCCTATATTCCTGATCTGCCAGCTATGTCCCAGTACTCCTGAGCTGCGCCTTGGCACCCGGGCTTTGGAGGATATTATGGCTTGGAGCCCCTGGCCCCAGATATTTGGTCATCATAGAGGAAGGGACCTATCTTCCTGGCCATTAATTATGCATAGCATGGGGAGAAGGGTAGAGAAGTGATGGGAGGGGTGGTATCTCTGTCAGTCATTCTGTCAACCATATTTACCAAATGTTGACTGTGATGCATCTCCTGCAGACTGAGGAGGGGACAGAGTGGTCTCTGAGCCAAACATCTGCCAGAGAAGGCAGCTCTGTGGACACTCCCAGAGTCTTCAGGCCTTCATTCAGGATCGGTGGGAAGTCTCTGCTTTGCTGCTGGTCTCCAGAGTACCCATAAGGAGGCCACAGTGTGGAGTGGGATCACCAGGTCCTCCTGGGTTCTCTGAGACGAAGGAGCACTATGGCAGGTGAACCTTTCAAATTCTCTCTAGCTCCTTTTTCTAACAGCAGAATCAACACAGCTGCTTGTCTGGGAGTCTTGGGGGCTCACTTCAGAGGCCTGGCCATCTGTCTAAATCTTGGGCTGTCACCTGGGCTCTCTCCACTGTCCCAGACCTCATTTCCCACTGAGGAAAAGTAGGAAGATTCTACTTCTGTCAAGTGGGGTTGAGAAGTAGGGGTCTTCAAGAGGAAAGGAAACCCATGGCTTTGGAATCTTGGGTCTTCTCCGCAGGCTTTGAGACCTTGACAGCATAAGGGACTGATGGATCCCAGTCATGCCTCCTATCCACCTGGCTGCAACGTTTTATTTTCCTTTTGACAGGATCCATGTTCCTGGCCCTAGAGTTCCCAGATGGAAAAAAGTCCAGCTTTTCTCAATACCCTCATGAAATGGAAATGCCTTCTTGAGATGCTGGTAAAAATGAGCTCACTGCCAGGTGTGGTGGCACACGCCTGTGATCCCAGCAGCTTGGGAGGCTGAGACAGGAGGATTGCAAGTTCAAAGCCAGCCTCAGCAAAAGCTGAGTTGCTTAGCTAACTCAGTGAGACCCTGTCTCTAAAATAAAATACAAAATAGGGCTGGGGATGTGGTTCCATGGTTGAGTGCCCCTGAGTTCAATCCCTGGTCCCTCCCACCAAAATGAGCTCACCCCTAAATCCATGTCCTCAGCCTTCTACAAGTCAAGCCCTGAGACCCTTGCTGCTACACTTCTCCTGGTAAAGTGACAGTGAGGGTGCTGAGGGAGGACAGTACTTTTTAGGACAAAAGAACCAACTTTGGATTTGGAGAACTCAGAGCTAGAACTCCAGTTCTGCTACCCTAGCTTAAAGAATGTGGTCTCTGGACTCCCAAGCCCACCTTGAGGGATGCTGAGAGTGCAGTGAGCTGGTGCTGCCTCCTGGCCTTGTCTTCCTGGTTGACTGGATACCAGTTCTTTCTCTTTGGATCCTTGAGAAGCCATTTCTTCTGTATGACCAGAAAAAGGGAGACTTGGTCTCTGACCTTTTGCTTCCCAGGACCAATCACAATTTCAGGATCCAGTGGAACCATGTCACAATGGCAGCTGCTGTGCTAGAGCCCCCAGTTATGCCACTAGGTCCTCTTTCCTTCCTGTGCACTGTCGGGGAGGCCTGGTGTTCTGCACCCATCCTTACTCCCTAGCCAGTTCTCTGCACCACTAAGATCTTCCCTTCTTTTGATGGTGTGCCAGGATCACCCCTCAACCTTACCCATGGAGGTCTGAGGGGTAGGGGAGGGCAGGAGCAGGATGGGCTGGGCCACAGGAGTTCCTCCTTCAGGATTTCCAGTAGACCTACAAGAAGCTGAGTATATTTTATTTGTTGGTACGGGTGATTTAACCCAGGGACGCTTTACCACTGAGCTACATTCCCCAGTCCTCTTGTTCTGTTTTTTATTTCGAGCCTGTCTCCCTAAGTTGCTGAGGCTGGCTTTGAACTTGAGCTCCTCCTGCCTCAGCTTCCCAAGAAGGGGGATTACAGGGATGTGCACCCAGCAGAAGCTCAGAACATTTCAACATATTGTTCCTGAGCTAGAAAGTCATTAAAAAAAATCTTGGCTGTGGGTGAAACTCAGTGGTATGGTGCTTTTCTAGTATTTGTGAGGTCCTGGGTTTGACCCCCCAGCAATATAATACCCCAAACAGAAAACAAACTGATTGATATCAAAGTGTAACACAAAGTAGGTAGAATTATGGATGTTTCAATTTTCTTTTGGATTATCTGTGTTTTGTTTTCTATTTTTACTTTTTTTGGGGGAGTGGGGAGGACCAGGGATTGAACTTGGGCACTCAACCACTGAGCCACATCCCCAGCCCTATTTTGTATTTTATTTAGAGACAGGGCCTTACTGAGTTGCTTAGCTCCTCGCTTTTGCTGAGGATGGCCTGCCTCAGCTTCTCCAAGCTGCTGGAATTACAGATATGTGCCACAGTGCCTGATTATCTGTATTTTCTAGTATTTTGGGAATAACTTTTGAATTGTTTTTAAAATAAGACATAATATTTATTTTGAATTGCAAAAGAAAAAATAAAATTGTTGGAGTGCCCATCCACTCCTTTCCCCTTGTTTAGGACCACTGTGCTATGTGGAAGGAGAGTGGATGGTATGGCAGACTTCAGAATGAGAAGCTTGTTGAGGTTTTACCTCTGCTTTTGACCAGCTGGATGACCTGTAGTATGAGACATTATCATTATTATTTTGGTACTGGGGATTGAACACAGGTGTGCTTAACCACTGAGCCATAGCCCCATCCCTTTTTATATTTTATTAGAGACAGGGTCTTGCTATTTTCCTCAGGGTCTTGCTAAGTTGCTGAGGCTGGCTTTGAACTTGGATCCTCCTGCCTAACCCTCCTGAGTGCTGGGATTACAGGATTATGAGACTTCTTATGAGATCTGTTTTTTCATCTCTAGATGGGGACAGTGGTACCTATGTTACTCACTGATGGTGGGTGTGAACACAAGCTCTGGGTCAGATAGATCTGGGTTCAAATTCTAGGCTTTGCCACACACCAGCTTTTTGACTGAATAAAAAAGTTTGTTTCTTCATCCCTAATGTAGAGATGATAATAACACTATCTTAATTTTTTGGTGAGCATTATTGAGGTAATCAAGTTCTTGACCCAGTACCCAGCATAGAGGAAGCTATCTGTAAACAGCAGTTATATGGACAGTATCTAAAACAAAGTAGTAGTTTTTTAAAATCAATGTGCTTCTCTTCTCTTCTTTTCCTTCTAAAAACAAGGGGCAGTAAAGAAGGTACAGGTGGAAAGGATGGTACAGAAACAAGAGGGGAAAAAAAAGAAGTGTTAAAAAAAAGGAACCAGCCGGTCACAGTGGTGCACACTTGTAATCCCAGAGGCTCAGGAGACTGAGGCAGGAGTAATCATGGGTTCAAAGTCAGCCTCAGCAACTCAGTGAGACCCTATCTCTAAATAAAATATAAAAAAGACTGGGATGTTGCTCAGTGGTTAAGCATCCCTGGGTTCAATCCCCAGTACCAAAAAAAAAAAAAAAAAGAACCAAAGGGCAAAGGTTCTCTCCTTGAAGGTCCTTACTATCTTCTGGAATAGTCTCACTGCTTCCTCAACACACACACACACACAGGATCCCAGTCCTACTGGGAGCAAATGATCCAGAAAGATCAGTCAGTGGCCAACACCTCCTGAAGGTCCAGAGTCCTTTGCTGCAATTCAACACTGTTCTCCTCCTGCCCCAAAGACTCACAAAAGGGCTGGTTCACTAATCCTAACCCCTTCTTCCTCTCCAGACACAAGACAGGGGAAAGGCAGGGCTATGGGTACCAGAACTTGGTGTTTTCTTCCTGGCAGTGCCAGACTCCACCACCTCACTACCACCAGAAATACTGGGAAACAGCAATGGGTTTTTAGAAGGGTTCTGCCATCCTCAATTGTAAGAAAGTTTAAGAAATCCCAAGCTACTTCTAGAAACTTCTTGTCTCCTCTCCCCATAACTAGTTTGAAAAGGGATGGTCACTTAGCTGGGTGTTTTCATGTTTGCTGGGGACTAAGGTGTTCTAGCGTCACCCCAGTCCACAATGTAAGTGAACAGATGAGTGGGAGGCTGGAGAGGCAGCCACCTCTTCACCCTTGAGTGTGAGATAATAGGGAGCAGGGTCTTTAAGCTCAGAGAAACTTCAGTGTCCTGACAGGAAGGCTCAGGGGGGCACTTGAGCCCATTCCTTCTTGAATCCCTTCTGGCTTTAGCTTGGTATGACCCTGTGGCTGAAAATCAGAGCTCCCAGGGTGACAGAGGCTGCCCTGAGAATAGGAAGGGACAGATTATTTAGAGGGAGGCAGTAACTGTGGCTTAAGAGGACTTTGGGTGGGGTGAGGAGACCTGGTGTGCACTCCCTCTTTCATTGAAGGCCAAAGAGGTAGCAGAGAAGGAAGCTAAAAGGTGCAACTCTTCCCTTAATTCAAAGGGACAGCTATTTCCTTCCATTGCCTGTGGGGTCTTGATCCCTTCCCTCTTAATCATTCAAGGCCATGGTTGTCAGCAAGTTTTAACTCAGTAGAGAGAATTCTTGGTCATTCTTAAGCCAAGGAGTTTGAGGAGTGTATGAGAGAAAAGGAGGTTCTCCACGGTCTGACCTGGGGAAACGGGTTAAGGGAGCCAGAGAAAGGGGAAGAGAAAGAAGGGAGAAAGCTACATATGAGTGGGGGAGGGGAGGATGCAACAGCTGGATGGAGAGGAATGCTACAGCTGGAGGGGACTAGGGGCATCGCAGATGGAAGGGAAAGGGGTCTATTGCCAGGCCATCAGGAACAGGTGCTGCCTGTAATGTTCAGGTGCAGCCTGCTAGTTATACGTGTGGGGGAGGGGAAATACGGTGGGTACATCAGCCTTGCCCTTCCTTCTCTTCCTTGGAGGGAGCCAAAACTCCCCCTCCCCTTCCTTCTCTCATCTTGAGGGTGAGAGAGAGAAGAGGATGTTCTCTTGCCTGCAGTCCTTTAAGTCTGTCCCTCCACCTCCATACACCCTTCACAGTCCTGGAAGCCCTTCCTCTCCAAGCTGGGCCGCGGCATCCCTCAGCTCCGTTCTCCTCCTTCCCATCCCCACTGGCGTCGGGTCCAGGTTCCCAGTTCCTCCATCCCCACAGCCTCACCATCCCCGCGTCACCTCCTCCCCCATCACGCCACATCTGAATCCCTACCCTCCCTCCACGCCTGGGTCCCAGGACCCGGACCCATCCTTGCACCCCACCCCCCACAACTCGGCCAGGCTCTCACCTCGGGGGCTCCGCGGCCGCAGCACAAAAGGCGGCGCTGCTGCAGCTCCGCTCCGGATGCTGCTCCCGCCTCCTCCTCCTTCTCCACCTCCTTCCCTCCTCCCCCCGCTGCCCTCGACCGGACCGGGGACGCTGTCACAGGCGATGCTCGTGCGGTGTCCAGGTGCACCGGTGTCAGCCTCAGCTTTCTGCCCCCACCCCCCAACCCTTAGCCCGGTCCCCACTCGGCTTGAACTCCCGCTCCTTCAAGGCCCCCGCCCCTGGCCCCCCGGGACGGACACGCCCTGAGCGGGGGATGCTGCGCTGGAGCCGCCGGCCTCTTAAAGGAGCCCGCTGCTGCCATCCGGCGCGCTCCAGGCCCGTCCCTGGACCGCCTGGGCCCCGCGTCTCCTTGCTGACCGTGTCCTACAGCACCTACACTTCGGGCCTTACACTGATTCCGTAGGAACCCCCTATGGATTCCTTACTATACCCCGAGAGAGCAGCCCCTCAGATGGTATCCTCAGCACTCTGACATTGCTCCCCCGTCATACCGATCTTGCCAGTTCTGCTTCCCTTGATTGTCACCACTCGTTTTCCAATTTCACCCAATTGGAATCCACTCAGCTGTTGGCCCCATCCCTCTCAGTGTTCCTGGATGACCCCTCATCAGTCCAAGATTCCTGTGACTTCCTCCAGCCCCTGCCTTCTCCCTCAGAACAAGGCATCTATTCCCTGACCCATTCTCAAAACACTCATTGGAATCAGACATTTTCGTGCTCTCTCTCGCTCCAAGGTCACAAGATTTCCCCTGTAAATTTCAGTCAGTGCTTAGGAGACTTCGGGGGAGGGAATGGGGTTTTGGGACCCAAAAGTGTATTTTCTGCTGTGCACCCAGATTGATCTCTTGTTCTCTTCAGCTGAGAGGCGCAAATCTCACGGCACAGGGAATGATACCTGGTACCACAGTCTTCTGGTCCCACAGCAGTCTGATTCTTGGGTCCCAGATTCCTGGCCAGTTAAGCAAATATTCACTAGGGCGGATCTACTAAGGCAAACAAAACCCGACAGGTTGCATACAGAATTGCGGGGAAAAGACATTAAAGACAACCTAGGAAAAGGAAGCAGGTTCTGTAACACCGAGGCCTGAGGGCCAGGGTTAGGCTGGGGGCTTGAGGGAGAATTTTCTGAGATGAACTTGGACCTACAACAGCCCCAGGGCTCTGGGGACTAGGGGTGGTGGTAGAACAGCCCCCTCTAGCGCCCAGGTAAGGCCTACCCTCCCAGACCGCGAAGAGCCAGGATCTGCCCGCAGCCTCCCCGGCCAATCACAACCTTTTCTGGAGAAGCGGAGGGGGGGGCGTGTTTTCTCTTCCTTTGTCTCCGCCCCTCTGGGCCAAGTAACCAATCTCAAGCCGCCTAAGGGAAGTAAACGCAATCAGAATAGCCAATGATGCCGTTGACACTTTTGCGTGTTTGATCCTGCCCCTACAAGCTGCGACAAAGATGACGCGCAAGTTGCTGGGTTTTGTAGTTTTCAAGGGGTTCAAAAGGCCCCAAAGGCAAGTTAGCCCTTACTGTCCCGCCCCCAGTCGCTTCCACTAGGCTAGTACGCATGCTCACAGCCCGGGGGAGCAGCTGTGAGGTCCACCCGCAGCTTGGGAAGTGTCCGCTCCTCCCAGAAGGCGGTGCAGCCAGCCAGAGCGAGCCTCGCAGAGGGTTGTGGGGCGAGTAGCTCCCCTCTAGATGGAGACTCATGAAGTAGGGTGGGCGGAGGACTCCATATCCCAGCATGCCCCGCGGCGGGCCCTACCGGCCGCGATTCCGGGCTTGGCCCCGGCCCTAGCTCGTCGGCGGAATACTAGGGCGCGTGGAGGCTGTAGTCACGGTGGCGCCCGCAGGGACGGAGGAGGGAATGAGCGAAGAGGAGCAGGGCTCCGGCACTACCACGGGCTGCGGGCTGCCCAGGTGAGCCGCCTCGTCCGGATCTCCGCAGGGCGAAAAGTGTGGGGCGGTGCGGAAGGATAGCGGTGCGGCCCCAGCATGCACCTGGCCTGAGGGTTGTTCCCGGCAAGCACTGGGGTAGTGGGCAGTGGTTCCCGGCATGCACCGGGGCAGTGGCCACCGCCTCCAGCTCTAAATAGTTTGGGGTTGGCTCGGTTCCCAGACTACACTGGAGCACTGGGCTTTATGCCCCCACATTCAGTGCATTTGGTGGGTAGTGGGTTCTTGACCTGCGCGTGTCAGGGTCCCTGCACTTCCAATCAGCACGGGGGTACAGGCTCCCTCGCCTTAAGTGAGACAGGAACAGTGCATTTCCCTCTTGCCTTGGGGTAGTGGACCCTGTTTTCCCAGCCGCACCCCTAATTTGAAACCAGCCAATGGATACTCTGCGTGTGGTCCCCTGGGCCCTGTGTCCCCCATAACGTGCCTAGGTCTGATGTGGCAGTGTTTGGCCAGGTGGGTGCAGAGGAGAGGTGTGATGTGGGTCTGTATCCCTTACCCCAGTATAGAGCAAATGCTGGCCGCCAACCCTGGCAAGACCCCGATCAGCCTTCTTCAAGAGTATGGGACCAGAATAGGGAAGACGCCTGTGTACGACCTTCTCAAAGCCGAGGGCCAAGCCCACCAGCCTAATTTCACCTTCCGAGTCACCGTTGGCGATACCAGCTGCACTGGTGAGGAAGGCTTGGGCAGCCTGGCTGGGGTGTGCATTCAAGGGCCCATTGCTTTGTATCGTGGAGTCTTTCTCTTCACAGTCCTGTTTTCCAAGGCCAGTAAGGGAAGGAGAAATTTCAGGGGAAAAACCACTGACTGGACTGGCAGAATAGGGTTGGGAGAAGGTGGGTGGACTTGGGGGAGTCAGAGGAGTAAGTAGGACTGCCTTGGGGATCTGGCAGGTCCCCATCACCCCCGAGAAAAAGAAGACTCTAGATTTTCAGTGGGTATTTGGGGGAATGAGAGCCCACCATACAGGGCTCTGTATCTGAACATCAGTAAACTGAGTATCAGATTGAATGACTGGTGCACTGTCATATGTTTAGTAAGTGGCTCAGTAGGACTTTGACTGTAGAGCCTATCTCTCTTGTTCCAGCTGTTTGTTGAGGGAAAAGAAAGTGTTTTGCAGAGGAACGGCAGAGAAAGAGTCTACACCTAAAGTGAGCTCAGAATTCCTGCTAATAGAATTCTGGGAGCAAAATAGAAAAAAATAAGGGCCCTTCTTTCCAGCAGTTAGTGAACCCTTTCCAGTCTTGGGCAGGGGGCGAATGGTCAGAGGAGCTTGACTGACTCCCTCTGACTGTGGGGAAAGAGACTGGGATGCTGGTTTCTCTTCTGTTCTTCCAGTGACCTCCAGTATTGCCCACACCCCCTCTCTCAGGTCAGGGCCCCAGCAAGAAGGCAGCCAAGCACAAGGCAGCTGAGGTGGCCCTCAAACACCTCAAAGGGGGGAGCATGCTGGAGCCGGCCCTGGAGGACAGCAGGTGAGGGAGGAACAGCCAAGGCACCCTAGAAGCCTTGCCAGGAATCCAGGCCCCTGTACCACCTTCCACTCCCCCTGGGCCTGGCTTGGTGACCTTTACCACCCTGATCTGGCCCCATCCAAGAGTCTCCTCTGGACCTAAACAGTGTTTCCAGGGCTTCTGCTACTGTGAAGAATTCTCTGGGGAATAGCCAGCCCCTTTGTGGGGTTGTAGCTGTAACTTGGGTCCTGGTTAGGGAGGGCTGGGGAGGAGGCTGAGGTTGACAGGAGTTGATCCACTACATGCTTCCTCTTAGTAGCAAGTATGTCCTTCCCTCTTCCACACTTAGGTTGGAATTTGTTGTTCCCATGGTTCTTGGGTAGGAAGAGACCTCTTTTCTAAGACATTTTCTGTCTTTCTGAGCCAGTGTTGGGCAGCAGAGGATCCCAGGAGGAAGATTGTTGTTGGGTCTGAGTCTGGCTCAGTTGAGAAGTTCTCTTAGGGTATGGGCAGGTCAGGAGACCTGGGTCCCCCCCCTCTTTTCTCCCTGCACCTGGGTGTGAATCCAAGGCCCCCTTCCCCTCGGGAAGTTCTTTTTCTCCCCCAGACTCTTCACTGCCTGAAGAAGTTCCGGTTTTTGCTGCTGTGGCAGTTGCTGCTCCTGTTCCATCCACTGTCTTAATCAGGTATCTTGTGTCCCCTGACTGAAGTGGGGGAGGAGAAGGTCCTGGCTCCTGGCTTCCGTAGCCAGGCTAGTCAGGCAGAGAAACCTGAGAGTGAGCAAAGAATGGAACAGTTTAATAAGAGGTGCTCTACCACTGAGCTACATCCCCTTTTAAATTTTTCATTTTGAGACAGGGTTGCGTTAATTTGCTGAGGCTGGCCTCGAATTTGGCTATCTTCCTGCCTCAGCCTCCTGAGTCACTGGGATTACAGGTTTTCACTACCATGTCTGGCTTAATCTATGATTCTTAAATGACAATATGGATGATATTCGATGATATTTAAGGGTCATGCAGGCTCCATTTTCTTCTGGTCTGACCATTTGATGGTTCTGTTTAACTGCTTCCTGGGACTGGCCATATGACCCTTCTCCCAGTGTCCTAGGGTGATGATACCCAAGTATTGCTTAATCAAATGCACCTGGGACCTAGCGGGAGTTCTTTGGAGAGGGAGGGGGAGGAAGCGGGCCAGAACAGGAGGGAGCAAGGCTGGATGTTTGGATGGACAGCTGCTTGCCTGGCCAGAAATAGAGAGATGGCATAGGAAACCAAGCAGTGGTTAAGACTTGGGCTCATGGGCGCCCCAGAAGGGACCATTCTCTTCAGCTTTGGCCTGGGCCCTTTTTCCTTCAGGAGCCCCCCCATGGAGATGCAACCCCCTGTCTCCCCTCAGCAGTCTGAGTGCAACCCCGTTGGTGCGCTGCAGGTGTGCCCCCATCCTTGTTTTCCATGCATGCCTGTTTTCCCTTGAACCAGGGGCCTCAAGAGTTTGTGGGTGGGGCAGTTACCTTGTACTAAGGCCCTTCCACACCCCTCCTTCCTCTCACCTAGAGTCTGAGGCTTCTGGTAAGGGCCCATGTGGATAAGGAGTCTCTTTTCACTTGGCCTTGTGCTCCCTGTGTCTCCCCTCAAAGGAGCTGGTGGTGCAGAAAGGCTGGCGATTGCCAGAGTACACGGTGACCCAGGAATCCGGGCCAGCCCATCGCAAAGAGTTCACCATGACCTGCCGAGTGGAGCGTTTCATTGAGATTGGTAACTGAGCAGAAGGGGGTTCTCAGCTCCTATCCCGTAGCTCTCCAACCCTGACACAAGGTGGTTCCTGGCCTTGGTTTGCTGCAACCTGGCTTTCTTCACTTTATACTTGCTGACTCAGCTTCTTCCTCCTTCCTTCTTCTTAGTATCCTCTTTGCCCCATCTTCAGCTGACCAGGTTCTTGGGTGTATGGATAGGTCCTGAGCTCCCCTTTCCTGTTGACATTAATGTGGGCAGAAAGCACTGGTCTGTTGGGAATTAGAATCCATCAACCCTCTTCCCATGTGCAGGCAGTGGCACTTCTAAAAAGCTGGCCAAGCGTAACGCAGCAGCTAAAATGCTGCTTCGGGTGCACACAGTACCTCTGGATGCCAGGGACGGCAATGAAGCGGAGCCTGACGATGATCACTTCTCCATTGTGAGTGTCTTGCATGGGCTGGGCACATGGTCAACCTTCACGGCTCCCTAGGGCACCAGTCACTGGTTCTGTGACTTAGGAGTAAAGAGTAAGCCTCTCTCAGTCCTGGGTGCACTTCTGCTCCAATTTTCCTACCAGACCTGGGACTCTCTGGGTCTCTCAGGTTCCCTCAGCTTCAACTTGTGGCTCATTGGTGAGTGCTGCTGGGGAGCTGACTTGGGGTGGGGGACTGCAGGCTCCCATTACTGGGATAAAGAAGACTGCCTGGCCATCAGGTCCAGGGTCTGGCAGTTAGAAGATGCCATGTAGGGACTGACTAGGGGAAGGACAACTGGAAGAGGCATTCTTTGGGTTTTTCTCTTCTTGAACACTCTCTGAATGCCTGGGTTCCACAGCCTCTGGCTACATCTTTTTTTTTTTTTTTTTGGGTGCTGGGGATCGAACCCAGGGCTTTGTGCTTACAAGGCAAGCACTCTACCGACTGAGCTATCCCCCAGCCCCTTCTGGCTACATCTTTTTCACTCTTTCTATATTATCAGGGTGTGGGATCCCGCCTGGATGGACTTCGGAACCGGGGCCCTGGCTGCACGTGGGATTCTCTGCGGAATTCTGTGGGAGAGAAGATCCTGTCCCTTCGCAGTTGCTCTCTGGGCTCCCTAGGTGCTTTGGGCTCTGCCTGCTGCAGCGTCCTCAGTGAGCTCTCTGAGGAGCAGGCCTTCCATGTCAGCTACCTGGATATTGGTATGGCTAGTCGGGGAGCCAGGGGATGGTGGGGACTGAACCAGAGCAAGTATAAGAGGGTCAGGAGGGGATGATGATGATGTGGGTATACCCCAGCCCAGTGCTCCTCCCCATTCAACACTGCCACCCTCCTTTCTTTTGGTCTACAGAGGAACTGAGCCTGAGTGGGCTCTGCCAGTGCCTAGTGGAACTGTCCACCCAGCCAGCCACTGTATGTCATGGCTCTGCAACCACCAGGGAGGCAGCCCGAGGTGAGGCTGCTCGCCGTGCCCTGCAGTACCTCAAGATCATGGCAGGCAGCAAGTAGAGCCTCAGATGGACTTGTGGATGTGTACCCTTTGCTCCTTGCTTTTTCTGCCTTTGGGCCCATGTATCTGCTCAGCTCTGGTACCTTCTGGAGGTGCCATCTCTACCTCTGACACAAGACTGCCTGCCTTGAGCTGAAGAAGGCACAGGGCAAGGAGCCAGGGACCACAGGGCCTTAGGCAGCCCAGAGTACGTCTACCTATGGGTGATGATAAGTGGGAAGGGGGCTCTACTAGAGTCCAGAATAAACATGCTGCTCCTAGGTTTCTTAAACCCTGCTCTTTCTGTGGCCCTGAGTAATGTGGATGGCAGAAGACAGTACCGCATTCCTTCTGCTGCCTGTCCCACGGTCTCATGGTCTTGCTGGAAGTAGGTAGTGGTGTAGTGACCTAGGGAGCCTTGTCAGCTGCATGGCTGGAGTTCGGTGTGGTGGAGGTAGAGGGTTAGTGGTTCTTGCCCCAGGCTCTCTCCCAGCCCTCTAAAGTCTCATCCAGACATACATGGATTCAGAAGCCAGACCACTTTATTTGGGGGGGACACATGGCACTGTGGGCCTTGCATGCAAATACATCAAGGGATGACACTTATTTTTTCCCAAAGCGCTGAGGGGCAGCCAGGCTCCAGAACTCTCCAGCCCGGGGATTCAGTTGCTTGTTGCTCCAGGGTCTCCAGATATTTCTGCCAAACCTTAGGAGAGATTCATCCTCAGATGAAGTTCCTTCTAGTCACCCTTCTTGAGTCCCTTCCCTTTCCTCTTCCTCTGTTTATGAACTTCCCAGACCCTGCCATGCTCCTGTACCTTTCAGACTCACCTCTGGGGCTGAAACAGGAAGGCTGGACTCCGGCCAGTTCTCTCCATGGCCTGGAGCAGGGAGTGCAAGAGGGAACCAGGGGTCTGGGCATGCTGCTGTGAGCTAGGTCCATTGTCTTCTTCCTGTAGCAAGGGGGTGGCAGGGAGGGAAGATGGGCAAATGCCCTGGACACTAAAGGTATAAGGGGAAAGGTATGGCTTTTAAGAGCAAGTTGAAGGACGCTGTTGGGATGGGGTGCTCACTCACCACAAAGACCTGGTCTCCATCCTGGCCTCTTGGTACTTCAGCATGGCCCCAGTCTGTTAACAGGAGCAACACCAGCAACACTATCACTCGCCTGGAATCCATGCTGCCATCAGCCTTCCTACAGCCACACCAGCCTCTTATACCTGCTGTACCCCTATCCCCCACTCCCAAAAGCAGCCCAAGGGGGAATCTAGACAGGCAATGGAAATGCACAGCTCCATTAAGGGCCACCTGGGATCCCCTCTCATGTCTCCCCTGGGGCTCCCTGCTTTCAGCCTCCCACCCCCAGCGCCTAAGCCTGGAGTTATAGACTTTATTAGATGCATAAATCCTGTCTCCAAAGCCCAGGAAACATCATTAATTGCAGATGTTTTGTCAGAGCCAAGCCCTAGGGGGCCTTAAGAACCCCCGATCTCTCAACAGGTTGGAGAGCTTCAATAGATCACTCCTTTCCTAACTTGTAGATTAAAGCATAGACAAACTCCTGTCAGGAGAGCTGAATGTTCTATCCTGAGTGGGAGGGAGAGTAGGAAGGACCCAGATCAGAGGTGGCCAGGGTGATAACAGCCTGGTTGCTCCCCTGCCTAGGTAGGCAGTCAGAATCACACAGCCTATTCACATCCTTGCCTTTTGGAAGGTTAAACCTCGAATCACTACTCTGGGAGTTGACTGTGAACAAGAGAGATACAGGAGAATGAAGGGTTTTGGAGCCTACAGAGCAGAGGCAGCTTCACTAGACAGCACTGTCTCTCCACCCTTCCTGGGAGCTAGCCTTCCCAGCTGTAGCTCTGCTGCCACCCCGTGGCCACTGCACCTCACTACCAGGTGCAGTCATTTCCTTTTTCTAGACTCTTTCAAGGAGGAACTTAGGAGGGTGAGATGTCCTGAGGCCATGACTCTAGGGCAGCAGAAGGATACTGTGGAGTTGGGACTGTCATTTTGTTCTACTTCCCTGTGGCCAGCACAACCTTTACCTGGCTCTGACCTACTGGGATAAGGCGACATGAATCCTGTCTTGGGAAAAATTAGTCACGACTCCTCAGGGAGGCACTTTTCTCATTGGTATAGTTTCCTGCTAATCCTTCCTGAGTACAGGCATCAGGTTGGGGCTCCAGCCTATGGTGAAGAGGAACTATGGCATAAAGAGTCTTTGACTCAGCCTTGGGCCGGCTATCTACCTCTCTAAACTTCAGGTTTCTAAAATGGGAATATTAAAAGGAACTACTTCTTAGGGCAAGCATTATTCAAGATACCTTTAGTAATCCATTCAGCACAGGATCTGGCAAAGAGCAAGAGTCCTCAAAACATTAGCTGTGGTTACCTTCACACCCCAGACCCGGGGAACTTACCATTTCCTGAAAGTCTTTAGACAGATTTATCCTTGTGCTGAGCTGGCTTCAGTCTTCCTGTGGCATCCACTGGGGATCTTAGTTTGCTCCAGTAGGCCTCAGAATATTTCTCGTGTCTAAAGACATTTCATTCTTTCACTCTAGTCTTTTTTGCTCAAGGGGAAGTGCTCCCCTCTTTAAAGCAAGGCATCTCGGAACCAACTTATATATCACATTTGTATATTAGAGGAAGTTTTGATCTGGATGTTCTAGACAGATATTCCTGTTCACGTAGTCTTAAGTTCAGGTAAACATTTTTGTAAGCTTTGTCTCTTGGTTGGTTCTAAATACTGAACCTGGTATCATCATTGCATCTTGTAGCTCATTTCTTAAAAGGGGATATCAAATCCAGGGGTGGCTGGCTGTGTATTCCATCATGGTCCTTGTTTGTTCCTATGTGACAGAGGTCCAGAGGAGCAGGGTGGCAAGGTTGGGGGGGGGGGGCACTGCAAACTTGCAAACTGGCTCTGGGCCAGATAGAACTTTTTTTTTTTTTTTTTTTTTTTAGCACTTCACTGTTTGACTTACCTAAACTTAGTTCAACAACAATAAAGATGAAGCAACTCCTGTTATTAAGAGGCTGTTGTGACAGAAAATGAATGAGTGCAGAGTATGCTACCATTCCACCTAGCACGGAGCAGGAACTTAATATCCACCATGCTGCTGCTTCCCCTCCTAATATTCTGGAGTGCAGATTACAAGTGGGTCTGAGCTGAGACTGCATTCAAAAGGGGCTGGTCTAGCTGCCTTCCTAATCTACGATGGAGGAGGCTGATCTCTGGTTAGAAGTCAGAATGGGTTAATCCTAAACTGGTCACATTCCTATCTCCAAGACATTGCAGTTTGGGTTTTGGTTTTTGACTTTCAGCAACTTCCTTTCTCACCATTCCCTGGGTTCCCACGTGCTTCTGACCACAATACAGTGAAAGCCTTTGCTGCTGTTGCCACTCCCCTAGAGAGGCTCTGACTTCCTGGTTATGTCAGTTGTCTACCAAACAACAGCAATGAACAGCTTCATACATCATTCTTCTCCTGTGGGAATCTCAGCAGCACCTGCTATCTCTTTTGTCAACTTCTCCATCCTGGCACTGTTCTTGCTAGCAATGAAAATTATGAGGAACACACAGATGCATGGAATCACTAGTGATTTCCCCTCTTCCTCCTCAACCCCTGGTGTCTCAGCATTATCTGTCTTCTTGGGAGCTCTTACCTGCTCCTAAGCAAATCTGCCGTCATTTCCAGACCAACCACCTCCATGCTGCCCTCTGCCATAGAAAGGTTCACTTTGTGTGTGTGCACTCCCCAGCCGTGCTGAGGAGCCGGGAGGGGCCAGGTGGGGATGAAACAGAAAGATAAGGTGACTTGCCTTCAGACATTCCCATCCTCAATCCACATGAACACTAACTTCACAGGTGAATGTTCCTGTGATGCCAAGAACCCTTGTCTTTGAGCCATTCCACAGATCTGAGCTGTGTGTTTGGTCATGCTGTGTAATTTATATAAATCACCTACCTTCTGGAGGCTGCACCTCTCATATAAGAAGTAGGGACAAGAATCCCTGCTCCTTCTGTCCTGAGAAGTGGGAGAGTCCAGAAGCTTACAGATATGGAAGCCCAGTGAGTCCCCAGAATAGTGGTCAGTGGGATTTGTGGGTCAGAGTAGTGAAGCATCAGACAAACCAGTGATTCTCTTGATAGTTTAATGTTATATTTGCAGCATAAATAAGGCACAATATATGTCAGGGCAAGGGAGGGAGGGAGAAGGCATGGCTGGGGAATAACTGCTAAGTGGCAGGGAGGGCATGGGGAGGAAGGGACGGTTACAGAGAAGAGAGCGAAGTCCCTGCGCCTCAGCCCCGTCCCAAAGTGTGAGAGCCTGCTCACAGGGTCATGCTGAATTGGATGGGGGAAGGGGGAAAATGGTTTTGTAACAAAATAGCCTGTAGCACTGCATCCTCCCACCTGTCAGGGTCCACCACTGGAGACTGGGGAGACCCAGATCAAGTTGAGTTCCTTGATGGTATAGAGAGGTGTTGCTACATGTCAAAAATATATAGATGAACAGAGATATAATCATAGATACACACTGCTTTCTTCTCCACAGATACTATATCAGGATGCAGCAGCCTCCACTGTTGGGGCTGGAGGCTTAACTCCTCCCTGCCTGCAAGGTGTCTGTGTGGATGGGAGGAATAGGCAGCTAAAGCTCCGTCTGGTCCTTAATGTAACCAAGAATGCAGAGTGACCAGTCTGAAAGGGAACAGGGACAACTCCTGTCTAAACCAATGAAGGGACAGGTTTTAGAGATAAGACTAAAAGGAAGAAAACCTAGAATTTGAGATGAGTGATGTGGTGGTGGTGGTGACTGTTTTAATGGGGGTTGAGGGGAGGGACTGGAAGAAAGGGAAAAATATGTTAGTGCTAAGGCAGAGGATGATATTTAAAATAATCCTCTGTGTCCTGTAAGAAACTCCCAACTTGCTCCTAAGGCGATGATTCTCAAGTATCAGTGCATATTAGAAGCACTTGGAGTGCTTATTAAAACCTACTCCCAGTTTCTGATTCAGTAGGTTTGGGTTGGGCTGAGAATGGACATTTCTAGTAAGCTCCAGGTGATGGTGTTGCTTCTGCTGCTGGTCCTGAATCATATTCTGAGAACCACAAACTGAAGGTAAAGTCATTGTGACTAGTGCTTGTAGCCACTTATAGCTAATACATCACTCACCAGTAGCCGGGATGAGAAATCTCTGTGCCCCTCATTAAAAAAATAAAACCCTTGTAGCTACAATATGAACTTGTATCCAAAAAAATATGTAAATTGCATTAATCTTCCCTACTCTCCCCAGCCTTTTTTCATTCTGGGGTGGGATTTTACCCCAAAGAGAAGTAATTCAACTGGTGCAGAGGGTGAGAATGTTCGCCAGCCACCACCTATGTTCATTCCTGTTGGGTCACCATGCTGGAGTGAGTGAATGGGCATTTATGTCTGCAAGCACATTCATGTGTGCAAACGGAGACAGAAATCAGTTCTATGCTATGAGAGGAATGATTAGGGAAGCTATACTGGGGAGGGGTCCTCTAATCTGCCTTAGGAGCCTCACCTGTTCTGTTCCTCCGCACCTTCCACCCCAAACATAAGTCTAAAGAAAGGAGAAAACACATTAGCAAAGGCATATGTGACATAGCTAGGAGGACTGGACTCTAAACAGACTGGTTATGAAATTAAAAAAGAACATATTTCTTTCCTGTGTATACAATGTACAATATTAATAGGAAAAATAATTTGGGGATGGGAAGGAAATTATGAAAAGGGGACTCTTTTTGGGTGGGGGGAAGAGCTATCTTAGGGGCTAGCACCTTTCAGGAGCCTCTCAGTGTGAAGCAGGGAACCTCAAAAACCACAGAAAGGAATTTCTTGGTGTCTTGCTTGATGGTTCAGGCTGTAGATGGTACACAGATACAGTGAAGTGCTCAATCTCCCAGGATGGTGGTGCTGGAGGGCAGGTCCTTGAGAAGATGGACTGGTGAGTCAAGAAGGGAGCAAGAGCTACAGAACAGGGATAGGGAAGGACGCAGCAAGATGAGGTTCAGTTGGCCCAGCTACTCTAACCATTCCCTATAGTATATGGTTGAGTGCTTAGGGCCAAGGAGAAGAGTACAGGCAGAGGGAAGCCAGATTTGGGGTGTCTACCCAACAGGAAATAATTAAAGGAGCTATACTCATTCTGGTCCTCCCATCACGTGGGAGGCTTTCTCTGAGCAAGCTACTTTGAAGGGAGCAAGGCAGCAAGTGCAGACCAGACAAGCTCTCACCCCTTTCTAGCCTGGAGTGAGGTGGGAGGCCTGAGTCCTGTGTTCACTTGGAAGAGTCCTAAGACATCCACATTCTCAGTTCCTTTCTGAAAGGGTCCTCCCTTAGGTCTTAGAAAGGCTGCAGTCCTTAAGTAGGGCTAAGTGACACCTCCATGATATCTGGTTCTGGTCCAGATAAATCTGGAAGGCAAAGATCAGGGGAGAGTTACCACATGGCTGGCAGCAATAAGGTAAGTATTTCCCCTTGACTCTAAGAGAAAGCTTCAGGATAAGCAGTTGCTGCCTTCTGAGTGAGGCTGAGGACCAACTGAATTGTTGCCTGGGGTTCTGTCCTTCCCCTTCCTCATTTTAGTGCCAATTCACTACTACAGTTCTGGCAATGCCCCTCATTTAGGTCCCCAATGCTAGCCTCCTCACTGATGAAAATGAATTAAAAGACTCAAGAGAATTAGACATGGGGGCTAAGAAACTAATAAAGGCCCTCTACATCAAATAGTCATTCAACACAGGGACAGATTGGCAGGGCATGTGTGCAGTGACAAACTGATTCTTAACTTTAAAAACACTTGACTGAAGGGGGAAAAAATAGTCAAGGGTCTTATGAAAGCTCCTTAGGAGCCATAAACTCAGTCATGCTTTAGGGCAAGGCTGCTAGTGGGAAATCAAGGCAATAAAAAAATGAAACAAGACTCAAAAGCAGGAAAAAAAACTCCCAAGGAGCAGCCATCTAAAGGAGAAGTCCTGAGAACAAGTTATGGCTATGAATCTTTAAAGGCAAGCAAAGTCCCTGCAGGTGGTACCCTGCATCCTGACCATCTGCCATGACATTTGCTAGTCTGATCACCTCAGGAGCAGTTCCTGTTGGGTCCCTGGTGGTAGAGGATGAGAAAATCATGTTTTCTCTCCTTTGTCTTCACCAGGTGTGGCTTGTTCAGCACTGACACTGAAAAGCAGGAGGGGAGATGTAAAATAAATGCAGCAGAACATGTAACCTGACTGGTTCACCAGTATATCACTCTGAGGAGATGGGAATCTTGTAGTTTAAAACATTTTCTCATTCCCCTCTGGCAGCCAGTTTTGGAAGACAAAATAAGAAAGGAGGCTGGCAGTTATTTTGTATATGTACTTAAGATGAAGGCAGAAGAGGTGAATAAAAGGACATTCTTGGCTTTGGCAGATGACAGAAGGTGGCTACGGGACAACTGGAAGGGATTCATACTGAAAGGCTATTAAAACTGACCTATCTATCAGTAGGCTTCTGGCTTTGGATTGCTTCCTATGGCCCTGGTAAAAATTGCATAGTTCAAGAGCCAAGAGAGATGATGAGGCTTAATGGTGAAGAAAGAGGATCAAGAGGGATGAATTTCTTCCCCTGTAACCCAACTCTTTGAAATAAGAATGGATGAGAGTCACAGTTGACAATTTCCCAGGCAGGCCAGACCCTGGGCTCCTCTGCAGTACATTCCCTCTGCCCTTCCTTCTTCTATCCAATCTTATATTCAAGAAAAGTCCCTGAGGACCTTTTCCATGATGCTTCAGAGTCCTGGAGCTTATACTTTGGAGAAGCATTGTACTTGAGGGGTAGAGAATAGAAATGGGTTAAAGAAACTCTGCAGGACCAGGGAGACCTAGTGGTTAAGCTAGGAAACCAGTGAGAAAAGGTAGTCCAGAGGGTGACAGGCTCTGGTGAATATAAAACTGCTCAGAAAAGAGATCTGTGAGGCTGAGAGATGGAGGAAAAGCAACAGCAAGGGAATCTAAGAGTCCCCATACATGATACCTTCTAGGAGGACTGATTTGAACTAGTTATAGCAGAGGGACAGGGGCAGTAACATGTATAGGGGAAACAAGAGGGAGAGCAAGGGCAGAAAGATGACCAAAGATGACAATATACATACTTTGGCCAGTAAACTTGTAAAACATAAAAGTATCAGTTAATCCAGTAACCTGATGGAAAAAGCTTTAAATTACATTGTTCCTGTTTGCCCTGATGATTAGAACTACAGGAGGATGGAGGGTGAGAGGGAATCACCAGTTAGATCCCAGGCTCTTTCCCTTTTCACTGCCAAGCAACATCAAGCAATAAGGCCACAAGATGAAGTTGCCAAAGCTTAGTGAGGAGGTGGGAAAGACCTAGGGAAAGTCAAGAGACCAAAAAGAGGTACCCATATAGCTCTGGAAATCGATGAAAAAGGACTAGAAATCTTGGGGTTCTGCTTGTTTCTTTTTGTTTGTTTTGTTGGCAGGTAGAAAGAGGAATAAAGCTTACAGAAGAGCTGGAAAATACTGCTATTTCCTAAGTCAAAGGTAACCTGACTTTCTGCGTAAGTGAATGCTTTAACTAGAGTTTAGGAAGGGGAAAGGCATACATAAGCAGCTACTGAGAGACAAAGTCCTGAGTCCGTGGTTTGGCTGGGGATAGGATGGCAAGTGATATGCCATCAGATCTAGCCCCTCTATCTAGCAAGAAGTGGCATGCTGGTAAGGAACAAGAAGATAACAGTCACAGCTTAGTGGGAAAAGAGGAAACTGAGAAATCCCAAACCTAGAAGTGCAAGAGTTAGTGTTAAAAGAGACAGGTACATGTGCATGGGGCAAGGGTGATTGCTCGGACCATTTGGAAAAGCCTTTGGCTGTGGGTATATCAGAAACCCCACCCTTGGGGGATGATCTTTGTGGTTCCAGGGTTGGGAGACCCCTAGTACAGGTGTCAGACGTACATGACCATGCTGCTAAAGAGAAAAGCCCCACATCTGTCCATACTCACAACACACAACGTCTCCCCCCACCCCCCGTGTATTTGTCATATCCAAGGCAGATGGGAGAGGATAAGATGATATCTCTCTTGGCTCTTGAGCGGGCGAGCTCTGGCTGGGGACCTCTCCACCAGGGGAGGCATCATCTGCCCGCAGACTGGGACTGTGGGGTCATGATCACATGCGACTGTATTGGCATGCTCAGTTCTGTCCTTTGGCTGGCCATCTGAGTGAGGACTGAGGTGGCCACAGCTTCAGCTGCAGAGCGAACACTGAGGCCATTGCTAGGGGCTGTTGCTGAGCTGTGCTGAATCACAGGGGCTGGAGAACCCGTTGGCTCTGAGCTTTCCTTGGGGCTTTCTGCCAGGAAGGAAGGCAAAGAGCAGAGAGCAAATGGTTAGAAAAAAGAACAGGGAAACAGACAGGACTACCTTTTGCCATAATTCCAAAGGAGTCCAAAGGAAAATGGCACTTATCTTTTTAAGGGAAAATTCCCCAGAATACTTGCTTCTATGTCATCAGTGGGCCAAGGAAATGGGAAGTTGTGAGAAGGGAACAAGAACTAAGCCAAAATTAACCTCTATCCCAATAAAGTGAATCACAACATATTAATTATACTGACTTTTAATTCTCTCTATAGTTAATAATCCTGTTTGGAACATTTTCCTCTTATTCCTCTTTAAAGGTGATTTAAAATAGATCTCTTTTTAGCTATTCTCTTGGATTAATTCCCAAAGGAACTGAACCATTCCATTATTTTCTGTGTTCTTTAGCAGGTAGTTTACCCCAAGTAAACCTGATAAATATAAAGCTAACCAAATGATGTTATGAATGGCCGCCAGTTCTTGGTCAGGTTCAAATGAAAAAACTACAAAGGAATCTGTTGATCCTCCTGACTACCAATTAGCTAGGTAATAGCTGGGCATTAATGATTTAAAACATTTATTATAAAAAAAAAAAAAAAAAAAAACCCCAAAAAACAAAAAAATAAAACATTTATTATAAGCCAGATGCAGTGGGCACATGCTTGTAATCCCATGACTTGGTAGGCTAAGGCAGGAGGATCACAAGTGCAAAGAGAGCCTAGTAACTTAGCAAGGTCCTAAGCCCTAAGCAACTTAGTGAAACCCTGTCTCAAAGAAAAAAAAAAAAAAAAAAAAGGCGGGGAAGGAGAGGGCTGGGGATGTTACTCAGTGTTCAATCCCTCATGCCCAATTAATATTTAAACAAACAAACATTCATTATGAATTATGCCAGTTCAACTAAGGTGATAATAACATTTTACTACTAAATACAAATATCCGAACTGCATACAAAAGTATCTTCCATGATGCTTATTGGTCAAAGAGTTTTTATCAAACATCACAGTCTCAATAGCTGCTTGAACAGATCTGTAGGAATTAGGTCCAACTTCTAAAAGGTGGTTATATTTTTGACCTCTTGATAAATGCCTGAGTCATCTTTCAGGATTCAAATATTGTCTCCTCTGTGAGGCCTTCTTTGTTACCCTTAGGAAGCTTGGGGCTCCTTGCCTGAGATACCTGTTCTTATCTCTTTCACAGGTTTACAATGACTTGAGTCAGAGATAGGGAAAGTATCTTACTTGTGTCAGGTACCTACCATAATGTCAATACCACACAGCAGGAACTAAACATATCTTTGACGTAACAAATAAGTAGTTTAATGGATTGACTACCTGTCAGAGTGTTTGTAGGATGAGTAGAAAACTTTTACCTATAGGCCACATACTGAGAAAAATGCTCATTTCTGGTCTCCTTAGCTCATCAATAGGATTTGAAACAGTTGATGACTAAACTTCTTGAAATGCTTTCTTATCTTGACTTACTACTCAGCTACCTTTGTGGCTGCACCTTCTTGATCTCATGTGGGTTCCTTCTCATCTCTCTGACCTCTGAAGTACCTCAAGGTTGAGTCTTGGAATTACTTCTTTTCCTAGCTATGCTCTCTCCCTTGGGGACTTCATCCAGGTTCCTGGCTTTCAAAACTAACTATATGCTACTGACTCCTAAAGGGTACCTTTAGCTTTTCCTCTGAACTGTAGATCCATATAACCAACTGCTTGCATGACATCTACGAGCTTAATATGCTTCTTAACCTCAGTTTGTTCAAAACATCCCTTGATATACTTCCCAGACTTCCTCTATCTTAATTAATAACAATTTCATTCTTCTTTTTTGGGGTGGGGGGGTAACCAGGGATTGAACCCAAGGGTGCTTAACCAATGAGCTACATCCCCTGTCCTTTTTTTTTTTTTTTAAATTTTGAGAAAGGGTCTTGCTAAATTGCTGAGGCTGGCCTTGAACTTGCAATCCTCCTGCCTCAGCCTCCCGAGTTGCTGGGATTATAGGTAGGCACGTCGTACCCAGTGACAATTTGATTCTTGCAGCCACTCAAGCCACCAACTTTGGTGCAACTTTTGATTCTTCTTTTTTTCATATACCTCTGCATGTAGCCTGTCATCAAAACCCATCACTCTGACTGCAAAAGATATCCTGAATCCAATACCTGCTCTCCACTTTGATTATTACCACCTGGTCAAGACTCTTACTCATATTATTGTAACCTTAGGTGAACTGCCTGCTTCTGTCATTGCACCCCTGATATTTCTTTCTTTCTTTCTTTTTTAACATTTAGTTGTCAATGGGTATTTAATTTAATTTATTTATTTATATTAGGTGCTGAGGATCAAAGCCAGGGCCTCATGCTAGACAAATGCTCTACCACTGAGCCACAACTCTAGCCCCACTCCTGATATTTCTAACAGAATGATCTTGTTCAAATATAAATCATGTCTGTCATATTGCTCCTTTGCTGAAAACCCGAGGTTCCCAATGTAGAATAAGAGCTGAGATTCTTGCTATGACTGACAAGACCCTATGTGAACTTCTCCCAACATATCCTCTACCTCATCCAATAATCCCTGCCCCATTCTCTCCAGCTCCCTGATGTTCCTAGAATATACCAGGCATGGTATGTTCAAGGGTCTTTGCATTTGATGTTCATCCTTTCTGCAGTACTTTTCGTCCACATAAATGCACAGCTAGGTCCCTCACTTCCTTTTAGGTCTTTATTCAAAAGCCACTTCATCTAAAATTTTAATCTTGCTACCAACATTTCCTATCACCCTTCCCTTTTTTACTTGTTCTTCTAGCATTTACTATTATCTAACATACCATATATTTTACCTATTTATCTTATTTATTATTTGTCTCACCTACTAAATATAAGCTCCTCAAGGGCAGGGATTTAATCTAATCTATTTGATTTTCTATTATATTCCCAGCATGTAAAACAGTGCCTGGTACAGATCAGGCACTCAATCTACATCTGCTTAATGAATATACCCTGAAGCATATATTAAAATTTAAATAGAGATGTTTAAAACTGGTGATGTGGTTACTCTTTTTCTATGAGAATACATCTTGAAATGATAAGGATGGTTTTGCAGAAATAATTCAATATATCAAAATGTGAGAGCCAACATATCTATAAATTTCTTTAACTTGTAATGAAAATGAGCATTTATTAGCTTTTACTATCCACAAGCAAATTATTCACAGTAATATTAACTTCAGAATTGTATTTATGCTCATAACAATTCTATAGCCGACTCTTTCCAGCACTATTTTATGTGTGATCATTAGATTATAAATAGAAACCAACATGAACTATAATAAAAAAAAATAAAATATAACCCCAAATCCCAATGTTTTAATCCCAAAGTATCTTCTGCTATTTATCTCTTTTCTGGAAGTCTCTAGTGTCTTTGGAATAAAAAAAAGTCTGGACGTAAATCTTGATTTTACCACTTTACTAGCTGTGTAACTTCAGGTAAGTGATCTACTTTGAGTACAGTCTTCTTACCTATAAATAGAGGTAATATCTATTTAATGAGAGTACTGGGAAGATAGTACCATGCATAAACAAAACAGGCATCCAGCCAGGCATGGTGGCACTGCAATCCCAGCTACTTGGGAAGTTGAGGCAGGATGATCACAAGTTCAAAGCCAGCCCTGAAAACTTAGTGAGACCCTTCTCATAAATTAAGAGAGAGAGAGAGAGAGAGAGAGAGAGAGAGAGAGAGAGAGAGAGAGAGAGAGGAGAGAGAGGAGAGAGAAGAAAAAGAGAAAGAGAAGAGAAAAAAAGGGATGGGAATGTAGTTCAGTGGTAAAGTGCATGTGTGAGGTTCCGGATTCAATTCCTCATACCTTAAAAAAAAAGAATGTTGGGCTGGGGAGATAGCTCAGCTGGTAGAGTGCTTGCCTTGCAAGCACAAGGCCCTGAGTTTGATCCCCAGTACCGCAAAAAAAAAAAAAAAAAAAAAAAAAAAAAGAATGTCTAATAAATATCAACTATTTTAGATTATTAGGATAACTCCAAATTGTTGTCAAAACCTTTTTTTTTTTTTTTTTTGGTCAAACTGGTTGTTCCACAGAGTTCCTCACTCATCAGTATGAGAGTTTCTAACACATTCAGAATGGGGTTATAAACAATAGAGACACTCAATAAATGCAGTTTATAACTGGCTGATTTTGTTTTGTTTTGAGCTACTCACCTAAATAGCCTTGAGTCTTTTTCTGTAGTGCAGTTACTGGGCAGTCTTTATGAGCTAATAGTAGCTGTTTCAACTGAGCCACCTCATTGCGTAGTAATGTGACTTCATTCTGAGGGGGTAGGGAAGAAAAAAGTATCAAGAAAATTCACCCTCCATTCTTGAATTCCCAGTGGTTATCCCCAGAGTGAGAAAAGAATCTGTCTGGATTTTCCTTCCCAAGAAGCAAGATTTCAAATAGTCCAGGGCCATGAATTCAATGACTAAGAGTTGCCTAGAATGAAAAGCAGGGACTCAAAAGTAGAAAAACTACTCCTGTTTGAGATTAATATGATTATACCCAAACTAATAATGCATATATTCTTTGACTAAAAAAGGCTACATCTAGGAGTCTGTTTAAGAGAACTACTTACTAGAGGACTTGCAATATTCATTGCAGCATTATTGTTCTACTAAAAACAGAACAATATCAATATCTGTACCTTATAATAAATCACACTACAAAATGTACTAATATATAGCTAGCTATTTAAAAGAATGAGGCTATCATGACTAGGTTTCTAGGAGACACTGTTAACCTATTTGTTTGAACTAACTCACATTCCCTCCAATTCCCATACTATAAATGAAAAAAAATATTTAGAAATATGAATATCTCTGGAAGGTACATATCAAATTTATTTTCAGGGAACAGAATGGGCTGGGAAAGGTAAATTAAAAAGGGACCTTGTTTTCATTCTATGTGTATGTGTGTGTGTGTGTGTGAGAGAGAGAGAGAGAGTGAGAAAGAGAATATAGAAATGTAATCATATTACCTTTCCAATTAAATGTTTTAATAATCAGAAAAAAGAAAAATAACATTCAAGAGAACGGATTATAATTGTTCTATTTGTGTTTGTGTGGTTTCTTTCTTTCTTTCATTAAGCTGCATTTTCTGAGGCAAAAACATTTCCCATTGGGTGTTCTATGACTGGAGTCAGATTCTACTGATGATTTATTAGAATGTTCTGGGGTGCTTAATTTAATTTCTTCCACCCAAATGGTTCTAGTAGCAGATTTAGGGGTAGATGGTGAGTCTTTCCCAACTATTAAGAGGTTCTTTCTATATTCTTCCTGGCAGAACTTCTGGATCTCTCCTAATTAAAGAATTACCATCATCCGTTACATTGTCCCACTTTTTTCTGATTCAATCCCACTTTCCAGATTTGACAATCCCAATAATGGTTCAGGACCCACTCACACTCAGCTGAATGTTCTGAGAAGTGAGTTCCTCTGCTTTCTTCTCTAGAGAAGATACCCATAGCTTCCGCTTTTGGCGGCAGCGGGAGGCTGCAGCCCGGTTGCGCTCCAAAAAGCGCTGCCTCCGCTCATCTGGATCTTCATCTACTGTGCGCCGCCGTCGTCCCCCAGTACTAGGGGTGGGCTGGGCTGGAGAGACCTGTTGCCCAAGAAGGAAGAGGAGTTACTTGATGGGAACATCAATCCTTTCCAAATCAAACCTGATATTAGGTAGAGTAATAAGGTCCGGTAAAGATATGTACCAATCTGGTAACCACAGCAAGTCCTGTCACTATGTCCCTTAGCTTCTCTTTCTGCCTCCCATTAGTTCCTCATTCTGCCTCCCATTTCCTTCTAGTCTTCTTAGTATTATACTCAGACAAACCACAGTTCAGTTGAAAAACTGATTATTTTTGAGACATACAGAAAATGAAACTAGGATCAAATTTTGCTTCTTTTCTTTTTCTTTCTTTCTTTTTTTTTATTTTTGGTACCAGGGATTGAACCTGGAACACTCAATCATTGAGCCACATCCCCGGCCTTTTCTATTTTTTTTTTTTTTTGCGGTACTGGGGATCGAACTCAGGGCCTTGTGCTTGCGAGACAAGCACTCTACCAGCTGAGCTACCTCCCCAGCCCGCGCCTTTTCTATTTTTTAAGACAGGATCTCGCTAAATTGCTGAGGCTGGCTTTAAACTCTTTCTTTTTTTTTTTTTTTTTTTTTGGGTGCTAGGGATCGAACCCAGGGCCTTGTGCTTGCAAGGCAAGCACTCTACCGAGTGAGCTATCTCCCCAGCCCCTGGCTTTGAACTCATAATCCTCCTGCCTCAGCCTCCTGAGCTGCTAGGATTGTAGGTATGGGTCACTGCACTTGACAACAATAGGGTATCCTTTTTTCTTTTTGGTACTGGGGTTTGAACCCAGGGACACTTTAACACAGAGCTACATCCCCAGTCCTTTTTATTTTTTCTTTTGAGACAAGGTCTCACTAAGTTGCTCAGTGTCTTGCTAAATTGCTGAGACTGGCTTCAAACTTGAGATCCTCCTGCCTCAAGTGGCTGGGATTACGGTGTGTGCCACTGTGCCCAGAAACTTTTAGGGAGACTGAAATAAAATTTTGAGAATCATTGATTTTGACAAACAATATGCACAAAAAATTGCATGCTCTAACTGGTTTCAGGAAACGAGAAAGAAAATGTTTCTCTATTCATCTCACTATGAGCGAGATATGGGCTTTTAGGGGGAGACATGGATTAGTATTTTTTAAAAATTTATAAGCAGTAATCAATCACCCTCAGCAAGCTCCCTCACACCTTTTGTTTGCTTTGTAAAACATGTTTAATTCCTTTATGAAATGATGATATAGGACTGTCTTTTGTTTTTTAAATTTCAGGCTATAGTTTATTATCACTAAAGCACTTATGGATCATCTTCTCTTTCTGTAAGTTGGTATGCACATAGAGAAGCCAGACCAATTTCCTAATAGCAGCTAAAATTAAACAAAATATAAAAAAGGTCAACCATCTGTAGAAAAGAAACTATATACTATAAAACAAGTCCAAGATAAATTCTTCTTGGAGTTATAGCTAGTAGTGAACATTTTTATATTTATCTAATCCCATAAATACTATCAGTTTCATGAAGATAAGCATGAGATTACAAAACACAGAAATCTTATATTCCACTCTGAGACCTTTTGAATTATGGTCTCTATTAGACCATACTTATTCAGACTAATATTCTCTATCTCTCTCTCTCTCTCTCTTTGCGAGGGGACTGAATCCAGGGGCACTTAAAACACTGAACCACATCCCCAGCACTTTTTATTTTTTATTTTGAGACAGAGTCTCACTAAATTGCTTAGGGCCTCATTAAATTGCTGAGGATGTTCTTGAATTTTCGATCCTCCTGCATCAGATTCCTGGGATTACAAGTTTGTGTCACCATACCTGGCTAATATTATCTCTCTTGAAAGAAAAAATGGAGAAGAAATTTCAAAGGCATTTAATGAACTGCAGGCCTTGGTCATTGTGTTAAGGGAAGATCCTTTCTTCAAGAAATTTACAAAAATCCTATTGAGAATTTCAACTTTTTTAACGTCCTGAGCTCATCAGAGCACATATCAGTGCTTTTTAAGGAGGGCGGGGGAAAGGGAAGGCTGAGTTCCTCTTCTCTCATAGGCAGCTAAGAAACTCATGCAGGGGATGGAGATGAAAGGATAGGCCAAGAGAAGGAATGAAAGAGTAATTACAAAGGAAGATATGTCCTTTCCCTGAGAGAGAAAGCAGCATAGCTCCGGCAGGGAGCTCCTGCTTTAGGATCTCCAGGACTGGCTGGCTTTGGGGGATGGAAGGGTACAGGAGGGTGGGCAGGTTTAGCTTCCAACAAAAAAACTCAAATGAAAGCTTGTGTTGGCGGCCAAGCTTCAAGGCAACATATGGCCATGAAATGTTTGGACATGTGGTGATAACCAATGAAGCAGGTGGTGACATCAGGAAAAGACATACAGGCAAAGACTGTAACTCTAGAAACCAGTCTAAGGTCATTGTCACCTGTCCAGTGTACACAATTATGGAAACTGAGGACTAATCAGTTTTTAAAGAATCTTTTTAAAACAGACCTCTGAATCAGGTATCTAAATGGGACCCCTCTGGAATTTTTAAGGATTTTTATTTCTCTGTGATAAAAAAGGTACTGACTTGGTAATAAGGAAGCATTTTTTTAAATGTGTTTTCTTATGTATTTATTTATTTTTTACTGAGTCATCTTACTCCTGAAACATCATACTGTATTAATATATTGTTATTACATGCTTTTTGTTATAAATATCTAATTGAGTATTTTTAAAATTTTTTTATTTTTTGATTCTGAGGATTGAGCCCAGGGGTGCTTTATCACTGAGCTATATCCTAGCCCTTTTTAGTTTTTGTTGAGACAGTCTTTTGCATGCCAGTGACCCAAAGGCTGAGGCAGGAGAATTTCAAGTTCAAGGCCAGCCTGGGCAGCTTAGTGATCAAAATAAAAAAGGTTCAGTGGTAGAACACCCCAGTACCACACACACCAAAAAAAAAAAAAAAGAGAGAGAGAGAGAGAGAAAGAGAGAGAGAGAGAGAGACACACACACACACACACACAGGGACAGGGATTTTGCTAAGTTGCACAGGCTGATCTCAAACTGATCTTCCAGCCTCAGACTCCCAAGTAGCTAAGATTACAGGTGTGTACCACCACCATGCCTGGCTAGTCACTGTGTTTCTTGGTAAGCCTTAATAGAAGGGAAAGATACTAGAGGAGACTCCCTTGGTTTTACTTCTCTATGGGAGCCTTTTTATATATTTAGGTACTAGGGGTTAAACCCAGGGGCACTTAACCACTGAGTCACATCCCCAGGCCTTTTTATTTTTTATTTTGAGACTGAGACAGGGTCTTGCTAAATTGCTTAAGCCTCATTAAGTTGCTCAGACTGGCTTCAAACTTGTGATCCTTCTGCCTCAGCCTTCTGAGTCACTGGAATTACAGGTGTGCACCACCATACCTGGATGTGATTTTTCTTTTTCACTTATTAATTAAAGTATACTATATCAACCATAAAGTGCATTCATCTAAAGTTATAACAAAAAGACTTTTACATATATAAAATCAGAATAGAGACCATTTCCAGCACCCAGAAGGTTCTCTTTTGTCTTTCCCAATCCATGCCTTTCTTTCATGAGAGGTATGCACTATTTTTTTTTTATGTGGCTTGAGGTGAAGGTTCTATCATGTTTCAGATGATTTTGAAATGCAGATACATTAAACCATTCACATGTGAAAAAACAAAGAGTCCTCCTTCATAACAGCTCTGCAGTATTCAATCTGTACATTGGTCCTAACACAAGGGTGGGTAAAGAATGGTATGTTTTTTTGTAGTACTGGGGACTAAACCCAGGTATGCTCTACCAATTAGCTACATTCCCATTCCAGTTCTTCTTTTTTTTTTTGAGATTGGTTCTTGCTAAGTTGCTCAGGCTGGCCTCAAACTTGGTGCACTTCCTTCCTGTTCAGCCTCCCAGATCACTGGAATTATAAGCATGTGCCACCTGCCTAGCAAGAATGGTAAATTTTGCTGTAGTCAAACTGTCAGCAAGAACTAAAGTAGCAGGAAGATGCCCAAAAGCTGAAATCCATTCTTCTCTAGTTTGCCGTTCCTTGTGAAATAGACATGACATTGAATAAGTGTAATATAGGTTCCCCCCAATCCAAGGGCCCAACTGACCTGTGGCTGGGCAGGGGAAGGGGCATCAGGATGCTGGATGAGAATCTGGCTCTGCTCTGGACGGGCTGTTACCATGGTACTGGCAGTACCTACCACCATTCCACAACCACCGTTGATTGAGGAGACTTGGTGGGTTAGGGTGGCTTTTAGTCTCTATGGGTAAAGATAAAAAAAAGATAGCCTGTCAAGGGTGAGATTCCATCAAAGATGAAAAAGATGGCTTAAATTTTATCACTGACTACAGATAGCTAAGAATTCTCCAATTTTCTCTTATCAGAGGAATTAAAAGAAAATGACAGGAAGAGAAAATGTGCACCTGGATCCTTAAAATGCCTACTCTGTTCCCTGGCTATCATCCTGGGCACAGTTGGGAGCTGGAGGTTGCTGAAGCAATAGAGTCCAGATGAAAGCTCTCTCTTGGAACCTGGCCAGAATCTGGTTATGAAGCTATTCACCTCTTGGCCAGATCCCCTGCCCATTCACCCACCCTCCATCTGTCACCCTGGAACTAAAACGGCAAGTGTTCCATTCCAAACAATCTGTCCTGCTTTTTTTCACTGCCATGGTCTATGTACCAGGCTCTAAAGGTGGGGAGAGTAGATGAGAGTCATGAATCAGGCTCTTTTCTTTTCCAAATCCCACAGCAGGGTCTCCTTAGCTTTGCAAGTCCCAGAAGTTCCTTTGCTCAATTCACTTGAAAAACCTAACTGATAACTACTCCTTTTAGAGGGCCAACATTTCCTTAGGCTAGGATGTACTCACCATTTTGGCTTCTGATGGTACAGCATGGCCAGAGGGAGAAATGGAACCACTGCTATTAACTGGTGGGCCAGGGATACCAGGAATGTTGGGCACCATGGACACAGGTCTGGCCAACTGTATCAAGACAAGAACCAAAATAAAACAAAAACCATAGAAGGAGAAAATTGGTTTTCCTAAAATGATGAGATTGGCATGTTAGGTCCTGTTCTAAGTGACCTGTCCATAGGACATGTAGAAATAGCTTGAGGGAATCTAATCCTTCAGTGCTGGAGCAATTTTTGTGGAAAAGGCTGGGGCTATATCATTTTTTTTTTTTTTCCTTTTGTGGTTGTTGGGATCAAACCCAGGACCTCACATGCACTAGAAAGAGCTCTACCACTGAGCAATAACTCTAGCCTGGGGCTGTATCTTCAGGAAAATAGTGGGCAATTTGGGAGATGGTATGTGCCAAGTGAAATCAACAATCAGTGGACTGGCAAGATCAATTCCTGAAACCAGGAGCCAATTGCCCAGATGAGTCTCTGTCTAGTGTTCTACTGTGTTTGACTGGCAGAGGTTAGTGGAGAGTTTGGGCAAGCTGCCATGCTTAACAAATACAGACCAGAGCCCATATTTCCCTGGGCCCCTCTGTGATTAAGACTATTCAGGTGGAAAGGAGGGATTAGTGTGTTGGTAACGTTGGATGCCCCAACTACAGAGCTCACCGATATAACAGAAGGCATCTGTACTGGAGGGCCTGGCATCACAGGCATGGTCTGTCCATTAGCAAGATGCATGACGAGAGGAAGGGAGCCAGTGGGAGACCTATAAGAGACATGAAGTGAAATGCTCACAATATGTATCTTTTGCCTATGGATCTTCCTCCAACAATGAGCAGATCTTCTAGTCTTCTCTAAGTTAGGGAAGGAGCAGAGCAGCACTGCAAAATCTTGACAGCCTCTCAAAATGGGGAAAAGCAGGAATGCCACTAACCTTACAGATGGAGAAAAATGGCCAAGTTTTTTCTTTTCTTTTTTTTTTCTCTTCTCTATTTGGGGGCTGGAAATGGAACCCAGGGGTATGGCACATGCTCTACCACTGAGGTATACCCTCAGCCCAGTGAAATCTTTGTATCTTGTAAATTAAACAAACTCAATGGTAGAAAGCTAATCCCATTAAGGCTTTAGAACAATTTACATCCCCACCACTAGCATAAATAAGTTCTGTCTTGCCTTAGGCAAGAGGGAGTTGGATTAAAGTTGTCAATTTGCAAAGATGAATTAGTCATTTAATGGTCAAATTTGAATAAATTTCCCTTGTTTCCATGTTTTGATCTCCTGCCCCCAAAAGAAGTTCTTTTAATTTTTCCTACAGTGTCCAGAGACAAATAAGCTTTAAAGAAGCTAAATCCACACAATGGCCTCTTAATCCATGGGTCCCTGATGGGTCATCCCTCAGGAAACCTGTATTGACCATGCAAGGAGTAAAGACAATTAGACAGGCAAAATTAGGGGTAGCAAAGACCAAAGACCCTAACTAGGACTGAAGGCAACACTAGATTCAAGAAGATGACCTGATGGGTTTCAACCTTTACTTTATAGGAGTGAGGCTGAGAACTAAATATACTTCCTTGTGTGGTCTCCACCACTACGATGAACTTCCTAAAGTTTTATAGATACTGTTTTTTAGATTAAAGAAGCATTAAATCCCCAAATAAATATTTGCTTATCTATTAAAAAAGGTAAAAGAGATTCTGTTTATGGGGGAAAGATTTAATATTAAAATTTAACTTTATTTCTTGTGGTGTCAGGGATCAAAACCAGGACCCCACACATGACAGACAAGCACTCCACTACTGTGCTACTTCCCCAGTCCTAAAAATTTGAGAAATAATCTTAGTTACTCCTTTTTCTTGGATATTCAAAAGTAGTTCATATTTTATAATTTCACAGAGTGTAAAGTTTCAGGCTTCACTGTTTCTCCTTGCTTTCTACTTACCCCATTTGCCTGTTGGATGGTGGAGCCTGTGTGATGACTGAGGTTGGGGAAGGAAGGGTTGGATGAAGTGGATCATAGCCTAAGTGGAGAGGCAGGGAACCAGGACGGATGATGGTGGGCGTGGGGGTAGAGATCACAACAGGTTTTGGGGCAACTTCCTGGGGAGAACAGACCAACAAATCACAAAAGGCTTTAAGGGCTGCTTATAGGGAAATACATAATTGTTAAAATCTAGTACAAATTTATTGGAAAGAGCATTACAGTCACTTATATAAATCATGACTGATTTCATCATGTTCATACACTCATACCTCACTCACACCCATTCAGTAGGAATGCTGAGTTAATATCCCTTAGCCATCTCCCTTTCAGGGACAATGGTTACATAAATGATAATTGGAAAATCACTTGGAACTTTTGGAGATGCATTATAATACCATATAAATTCAAGGGATTGTTACAATGTTTCATAATCTAGATATTCTCATTCTGAACTTGATTTTCAAGTGCCTTCTGACCTCCAAGAGGGAAATGCAGATTCACTGGTGATAAGGAAACTCATTATCTCCCATAGAACCCTTACAAAAAAGGGCTGTGGAGCTGGGTATGGTGGTCCATGCCTGTAATCCCAGTGACTCAGGAGGCTGAGGCAGGAGTATCACAGGTTTGAGACCAGTCTCAGCAACTTAGTGAGAACCTGTCTCAAAATAAAACTAAAAAGGGCTGGGGACTTAGCTGAGTGGTAAGTACTCCTGGGTTCAATCCTTAGTACCAAAAAACAAACAAACAGAAAATCAACCAACCAAACAAACAAACAAAACCCAAAAAGCTTAAACAATGATCATATTGCAATAAAACATACTGCTTTTCATTAACTTGTTAGGATCTTGGCTGCTAGTGGTCATACTGGCCTTGAAAACATCTCCAGACAGTTTGTTGTACTTGGTTGCTTATGAAAAGGGGAGAGGGTAGGATGCCTGCACTGTT
Source organism: Sciurus carolinensis (assembly GCF_902686445.1). Taxonomy (NCBI): domain Eukaryota; kingdom Metazoa; phylum Chordata; class Mammalia; order Rodentia; family Sciuridae; genus Sciurus; species Sciurus carolinensis. The sequence continues at coordinate 113,522,925 of NC_062216.1, forward strand.
TAGAGAGAAGGTGGCTTTGAGAGGTTGTCAAACTAAATTTGGAGAGAAGTAAGACGAGATACAGATATTTTACCTATAGCAGATACTAAAATTAACCAATGGTAGAGCAGTGTAGACTAGGAGGAGCCATAAAGGGGCTTTTGAGGTTCTAATATGTTTTTGATTTGTGTACTAGTTACAACAGGCTATTTACTTTGTGAAAATTCAGCCAGCTATATACTTATAATTTATGTACTTTTCTGTACATGTACCAAACTTCAAAAATAATAGAAACCTAGTAGATATTCCCTTGGTTTTACTTCTCTGTGGGAGCCTTTTTATATATTTAGGTACTAGGGGTTAAACCCAGGGGCACTTAACCACTGAGTCACATCCCCAGGCCTTTTTATTTTTTATTTTGAGACTGAGACAGGGTCTTGCTAAATTGCTTAAGCCTCATTAAGTTGCTCAGACTGGCTTCAAACTTGTGATCCTTCTGCCTCAGCCTTCTGAGTCACTGGAATTACAGGTGTGCACCACCATACCTGGATGTGATTTTTCTTTTTCACTTATTAATTAAAGTATACTATATCAACCATAAAGTGCATTCATCTAAAGTTATAACAAAAAGACTTTTACATATATAAAATCAGAATAGAGACCATTTCCAGCACCCAGAAGGTTCTCTTTTATCTTTCCCAATCCATGCCTTTCTTTCATGAGAGGTATGCACTATTTTTTGTTGTTTTGTCAAGACAGGGTCTTGCTATGTTTCTCAGGCTGGTCTCGAACTCCTGGGCTCAAGTGATCTTCTCATCTTAGAGGACTAAAGGCGTGCACCACCATACCTGGCTTAGTACACAAGCCAGGGTTCTATCATCAAATATTTTTGTCTCTTCTAGAAACTTATGTAAATGGAATCAAATTACACACTTTTGTGCCTTATTTTTTTGTTGTTGTTCAATATGTTTGTCAGACTTACACATACTGCTGTATGATCATTAGTTTTTTTTTAAATTTTTTTTTAATTTGTCAATGGACTTATTTCATTTATTCATATGTAATGCTGAGGACACAACCCCAGGCCTGATTATTAGTTCTTTATTCTTTTGTAGTACCGGAGAGCACACCAAGAGCCTCGCACATGCTAGGCAAGTGTTCTACCACTGAGCTATAGCCACAGCCTAGGGTTTTTTTTTTTTTTTTTTTTTTTTTTTTTGGTACCTGGAATTGAACCCAAGGGCACTTAACCACCAACCACATCTCCAGCCCTTTTTATATTTTATTTAGAGACAGGGTCTCACCAAGTTGCTGAAGTTAGCTTTGAAATCATGATCCTCCTGCCTCAGCCTCCCAAGTTGCTATGTGTGCCACCACACCTGGTACCACACTGTTCATTTTTTTCTTTGCCATGTAGTATTCCATTTTAGAAATATACTACTATTGATTGACTGATGCTAGGACTCAACCCAAGGTCTTACACATGCTAAGCAGGTATTTTATCATTGAATTACACCTCCCAGACTCCCACAATTTATCCTTTGGTTGATGGATATTCAGAATGTTTCTAGCTTTTTTTTGGCTCTTATGAATAAAATTACTATGAGCATTCTTACATATTTCTTTTGGCAGAACATGCCCTAATTACTCTCCTACTTAGACTCAGAAATGGAATTGCTAGGCAAAAGAATAAGCATAATTTATATAAATTTTCTAAACAATTAAGATTCCTTTAAATATAATCAACACTCCTGTACCTTACATTATTTGTGAATCAACACTTAATCTAGTCGGGCATGGTGGCGCACACCTGTAATCCCAGTAGCTTTGGAGGCTGAGGCAGGAGGATCTCAAGTTCAAAGCCAGTCTCAGCAAAAGTAAGGTGCTAAGCAACTCAGTGAGACCCTGTCTCTAAATAAAATACAAAATAGGTGGCTCAGTGGTTGAGTGCTCCTTGGTACCCCACTTCCAAAAATAACAAAAAACTTAAATCTATCTGGGCTGGGTTGTAGCTCCGATGGTAGCAGAATGCTTGGCTAGCCTGTGTGAGGCACTGGGTTCGATTCCCAGCACTGCATATAAATAAATAAAATAAAGGTCCATTGACAACTAAAAAAAATATCAAAAAAATACCTTAACGTATCAATTAATGTTTGGGATAACTCCTGGTAGAGAATTTTACCTTCTCCTTCAGGGGTGGGGAGCAGGAGCTAGAGGCAGGACTGTCTGGTGGGGATGAGTCTACCTCCACAGGCTCTTCTTCTTTGATTTTGATGTCGGGTGTGGAAGGCAGAGACATGTCAAGGGGTCCGGCAGCACCCTGTTTATGAAAGAGAATGAAGAGAGTTCAATTTCATGATTTCCTTTAGGTTGAATTTATCTTTCCAATTACAAGATGAGAGCATATGCTTCTAAGTTCAGTCCTTGGTCAGAGCACTGAACTGCAAGTTAAAGTGTGGGTCCTATGTTTTATGAACAACTCGTCAAATCATTTTATCTTCTCAGGGATTCTATTTCTCTAACCATAAAATAAGATAAGACCAATGGTAAGCAAATACTTTTAAAGACCTGAAAATAAGTGAAAAGATGTCATTTAAATTCATGCAAATATTATGATTAAAATCTTTTTCAGAAAAGTAAAATGATTCCTGAATCAAGTGCCTGCTTATTCCCAACCAACTCTGCTGGCCGTTAAAGAGCTGTGAATACTCTCTGCCAATCAGAATAACTAGGTTACCTAATTATCAAAAGCAAATGAAGAAGCCTGGCATGGTGGCACATGCTTAAAATCCCAGTGATTTAGGAGGCTGAGACACGAGGATCCTGAATTCAAACCTAGCCTTAGCAACTTAGCAAGGCCCTAAGCAACTCGGCAAGACCCTGTCTCTAATAAAATATAAAAAAGGGCTAGAAATTTGGCTTGGTGGTTAAGTACCCCTGGATTCAATCCCTGGTATCAAAAAAAAAAAAAAAAAAAAAAAAGCAAATGAAGACAAAATGGATATTACCATAGTAAAAACAAGACAGGAAAGGTCTTTTCTGGGGAACTCACCATGCTTGATAGTGATCTCATCCCAAAATCTGGAGCAAAAGTTTCAGGGAGATGTGCTGTTTCTTTTTTTTCTTTTTTCTTTTTTTTTAATTTTTAAATTTGTTTTAATTAGTTATGCATGACAGTAGAATGTACTTTGATACATCATACATAATGGAGTATAATTTCTCATTCTTCTGGTTATATATGATGTAGAATCCCACCAGTCATATAGTTATATATGTACACATGGTAATAATGTAGAAAGGAGACTGATCATCTGATCAGTGAGAGAAATCAGAACTTGGTGGTAGGAACAGGATTGAACAAATGAGAAATTAGAGTACTTCCTGGCAGTGGTGTGATCACCTCACAGAACTGAGCTGTAAGTGGCTTTGCAGGGAACAGTAAACTACTTGAGATAAATGGCTGACACTGTACCACAAAAAGAGGGTTGACTTCAGTTCAATTTCATGATAAAGTAGATTTTTTTGTTCCATTATTCTCATATCCTGCACTTCTTGGTGAAACAGAATTTGTTTCTATCTTACCGTGTACATCAATCCCTAGAAGTCTTTTGGGTAGCTGGTTGAATAAACTAAAGATAATCTACTATTTACTACACTAAATAAGGTAGTTATGGTTCTTTCTTGCTAGTCTAATGAGGATGAGGAATAGCAAAAATGGTTTTTCACTTCTGCCTCATTCTTTCTACATTGCTAAGATATTAGGCCCAGTTTTTTAGCTGATTCTGAGAACACCGAAGTCAAGAGTTTGGTGGGAAGTTGAAGCCTGTAAGTAAATACAACCACTGGTTTAAAATTCCCAGGGGCATCTCCAAGAAAAGCTGTGGTTCAAGAAAGTTTCAGGTTCATTAAACACTCCTGGAGATACTCTTCCACTGTATCTGTGTTTCTCATCAAGGGTAGGTAAAGATCACCCTGGAGAGGCAGGCAGAAATATCAAGGGATGCCCATTGAGGAAAGGCCAGACCAACTATGAACTGGCCTCCTAGAAGTGTCAGTCAAGCTGAAATGACAGTGGGAAAGACTTGAAGTTTTCTTAGGGAAACCACTTTTGTTGAATTTTCTTATAAAGAATTTGGTATAAAAATTCCTTATATCCTGGTAGAAATAATCTGACTACTTATTTTGTTTGGGAGAAGGGGAAAATGGCAGGGGAGATGAGATAGGGATGCTTTAAATAAAATTATATCACATAAGTTGAGGTAGCAGAGATGAGAGACCTCAGTCTCTAAAGTAAAGGTTTCAGAAGACTGCATAGTTCAGACATTTGAAAGAAAAGCTACAGATATATGCCATTAATTTTCCCTGCCCGCCCCCTTTTTCTTTTAGTTAGCAGGAGACAGCATGAAAAGAAGCTCACAGAAAGCTGCAAAATTGAGAGAATTCTGGTGATAACAACACTTTATCTAGTATTTTTATAATGTAAGCTGCCTGGAAAATTCAGACATAACTATCTTCATTTACCTAGTGTCTTCCCCTTGGAAAGAAACAGTTCCCATGAAAATTTTTTCTTACATTCTGGATTTTCTGTATTCTGATAGGATCCCACGCCTCTCTAAACCATGCAATTATGAGGTACATGTGTTAATAAATATGTTTGGGGATGTAGATATTGGAATCTTATCTGAATCATGCAATGCAGACCTGATTTTATTTTATTTTATTTTTTGGTAATGGGAAGTGAACCCAAGTGCTTAACCACACTAAGCCACATCACCAGCCCTTTTTATTTGGAGATAGGGTCTCGCTAAGTGGCTTAAGGTCTCACTATGTTGCTGAGGTTGGTCTCAAACTTGCAATCCTCCTGCCTCAGGCTCCCAAGCCCAAAATTACAGGTATGAGCTGCTGCGCCCAGCCAGACTTGATTTTAAGTAGTAAATTTAATTCTAAAGTAAACTTTGACCTTTCCATTTTTCTTTTCTTCCCAAACTTGTTATTCCATGAGAACTATTTTCCTTTGACTCTGCTTCTTTGACAGTTTCCCCTAGAATTCCAAACTAAGGGATCCTCTAGGGATCTGGAATATATAAAGGTTAAAACTAGAATCACAGCACCTCAGGATTAGAAGGTATTCCAATATTTTAATCCTTACTACAGTATCTTCCTCTAAATGGCTCTATATATTTGTACATATTTTGTGATAGCATCCATCCTGTGGTCATACTTCTACTTTTGGGCCCCAAAGAATAAATTTAATTACTCTTTTACATAAAAGTTCTTCAAGTATTTCTATATAACGTTTTTATTCATACTAAATCTCTTTTCCAAGCAAAACTTCCTTAATTTCTTTAAATGTTTCTGAAGTGGCATAACTTCTGATTCTTTCACTATCCTGGCTGATTTCCTTTGAAAGGCAGTAAGATCATCCTCCTTTAATTTTAATGCTCTGAATCACACTAAAAAGTTATTTGAGGGCAAGAACCACACATACTGAAATAAAGAGTAGAAACTCAATAAATGCTTATTGACTAGTTGACTGAATAAGAATAGACCCGGTGAAAAGTCTAATCTGTTTAGAAAAAAGTGGAATTTACAATGAAAACATTTAATAAAATTTGAGCAATTCATACTACTTTTTTGTGTGTGTGCTGGGAAAAACCCATGGGCATTCACAACCAATCCTTTCTATTTTGAGACAAGGTCTTGCTAAGTTGCTAAGGCTGGTCTCAAACTTGTGATCCTACTGTATCAGCCTCCCAAGTATCTAAAATTACAGGCAAGCACCACTGTGCTTGGCCAATTGGTACTCTTTTAACATCTACATATTCATAACAAATTTTTTAAAAAATACATTACTAAAATTATACTCCACTGAAGGGTCAGAAGATTGGTTTCTGATGAAGACAGAACTGTGCTGATCCATCATCTGGACTCTCAAAGGCCTGGGCGATGACTAGGATTGGTGAGTACTATTTGGTTCTAGAGAATCAACCCCATGATTCTGTCCTTTAATCAGTTAAGCGAATTCTCCCAAGGTACAATAACAGCCTAGATTGGAACATGATCAGTTTGTTTTTTTCACAAGTCCCGCCTCTTGCCTTTTTCTCATCCTCATCTGCAGCTTTCTTGAATTCATGTTCAAAGGAGCTAGCTAGTTCATTGAAGAGTCCCACCTCTTCACAATTCTTCAGGAATCTAGTTGGTGTAGGAGTCTGATCTGTAAACATGAAAGAAAGAAACTTACTTTTGATCTGAAATTAAAACTTGAGAGTACACAGAAAATACGTTTTTATTCTAGTTCTAGACAGAGAGTTTGTTTTAGGGCAAATTTGCTTTTATAGAGCTCTAATAGGTGAAGACTGGTGCCAGAGGGTGTCTGTGTTGTATTGCCTCAAGGCCAGCAGGGGGAACACAGGATAATGTTTTGTAGCTGATTATTCTTATACCCACCTTTCACTCAGTGCTGTTTTTGCATCTTTTACCACAAAACAAAACAACCAACACAGGTGAAGTTTTGTGAAACCCCTAACTTTGAAAAGTAGGTACAGTTAAGTAGTGTTTTCTTTTTAAATTTACCCCCTGCTAGATCTGTTTGTTTGTATTTGAGATGGGGTCCCTTTCACTATGTTGCCCAGGCTGATCTGGAACTCATGAACTCAAATGACCCTCCCACCTTGGCCTCCTGGGTAGCTGGGACTACGAACAGACCTGTGCCCATCATACCCAGCTTCCCAGCTAGTACTGAATTAAGTAGGTAAGCAGATGGATGTAAAAATATGATGAAGAGAAGAAACTGAGGATCATACGGTTGAGTCTGCTTGCTAAAACTACCAAAAAAGAAATGGTGCAAGATGTGGTAGCATACAACTATAATCCCAGGTACCCAGGAGGTTGAGGCAGGAGAATGGCAAGTCCAAAACCAGCCTGGGCCACAAAGAATAAATTTAATTACCTGTTTCAAAATGATAAAAAAAAAAAAAAAAGTTTCACAAAAGGGCTGGGGCCGGGCATGGTGGCACAAGACTGTAATCCTGTAATCCCAGAGATTTAGGAGGCTGAAGAAGGAGAATTGTAAATTCGAGGCCCACCTGGGCAACTTAATGAGACCCTGTCTCAAAATAAAAAATGAAAAGGTTCAGGGTACAGCTCAGTGGAGAGTGCCCCTTGGTTCAATTCCCAGTACCTACCCACCACCACAAATAGAAGTGTTAGGGATGTAGTTCAGAGGTAAAACGTTCCTGGGTTCTATCCCCAGTATCAATAATAATAATAATAATAATAAATAAATAAAAATTTAAAAACAAGAAAAAGAAATGGTGCCTGGTCTTTCAGAGGTCATTGATGTATGGGTCTGTTACCTTTTTGAAGGTGTTCTAGGCAAATCTAGGCGCTGGGAAGCAAGAGAGCAATACCATGACCTAGAAAAGGAAACTGCAAACAATAGGACTCATTTCACAGAGACCAGGGCCCATAGAAAATTCCGGAAACCAGGATATTTGGATTTAGACTTGTTGGCCAAAATATCCCCACAGGGGCAATGCAAATCTTTTCCTTAACAGAAAGCCTCTGCTCTTAGGGAAAGGAAGGCTCTTGGTAATCCATGGGAACTTTTGAAGGAACTTGAATTTCAGATTTGAGCTTCCTTCTCCCTACCCTGCTTCTCTGGAGTTGAATTGTATTCCCTGAACTCAACTCTACAGTGTTTTTCCTTGACATGCTAGTCCCCTCAGTGATTCATCTCCAATCCCCCAAAAGTAGACTAAATGATAGAAATAGAACAAATGTTTAAATTATATTTTAAACAATGAGACCTGGGGTCAAAATTGCCCCTTCTGGCATGATCAATTGGAAATAATCCCATGGGATTTTCCATGGAAACATTTATTTTTAATTTTTTTTTTAAAAAAAGCTCTTCTGAATCAATCTGTTTAGAAAAGTTACCACTACCTCCCAAAATAGTTTAAAAATGTTCTCTGGCAGCTTTGGTTGGTTAACAATAACAGAGTTGAGGTAATATCATCTTTTATGCTTAGAATTCTTCAGAAAGGGCACACACAAAATTACAAAATTACAACTCAAGCGTTCAGGAGCAGGTGATAATAGAAGAGGGACTCTAGACTTGTGATGTGAGGCTCATAAAACTTTTCCCACACCCTGCTGTTCATGCTCATTTCTGGTTTTTATTTTAAAAGTTCCCTTATGCTAAACCTAATTCCCTACCTTCCAGATGGCCTCAACCTTCAGTGGAGGTGGTTTCTGAACAAATGGGCTAAAAATATGTAAGAAAATTCTTAGCCTGCCCTGATGATTCCTAAAATATCAATAAGTATTTACTGAATACTGTCTTTGTGTTTTGGTGCTACATGCATACACTTGGGTTTAAACTTGGGGAGGCATAGGAGTATAGGCCAAATATAAGTCGTGGGTCTTACCCTAGAGAACTAAGAGAATGTTTTCTAGTTGAGGAAATAAAACCAATATTCACAGATAGCATCACACTGTGATAGCATGGCAGTGTACAAAAATCAGTACTATGTGCACTGGGGGATAAAATTATCATAGAAATTAAATGCAGACACATTAATGACATAATAGCACATAAAGTTGTGAAAAATTCAAGTAGGACTTGAGCCAGCCTTAGAGAATAACTGTAGATAGTAGAGAGAAGAGAACATTGGAGGTTCAGTAGCACTGAACAATGATGAGTTATTCCTTTGGCTGAATCTCCCACATATGCTCTTGCCTTCATCTAAGCTGGTCTTCCAGCATTCAAAGCACTATTTACTCACCATATCTGGAGGTGAAGGACAGTAGTGTAGATAAAGGCACAGAGAAGGGTAGAGTATAGTTACCATGGTTATGGATGAGGAGAAGGTGTGTCTAAGTCAGATAATCATTTTGTAATAAATAAGTTGTATATAAAGTTGGGTGAGTAACACAGGGCTAGGTTATGGACAGCTGCAGTTTTAACCCATTAATTAATGTCTCAACTTTCCAATTCTGTAAATATTTCAAATAAGTTGACACCTGTGTATTAAGATAGATTAGAAATCATATTCCAGAGCTTATATATCCTTTATTATTAAGAACAAGAATACAGTTGGGCATGGTGATACATGCCGGTAATCCTAGAAGCACCAGGAAAAGGATTGCAAGTTCAAAGCCAGCCTCAGCAACTGAGTGAGGCACTGAGCAACTTTGTGAGACCCTATCTCAAAATAAAAAGGGCTGGTACCATTTAGAACAAATTAAAAAATTAATAAAAAAAAAATAAAAGAAAGAAAAAAAAGGGGTAGGGATGTGGCTCAGTAGTTAAGTACTTCTGGGTTCAATTCCTAGTACCAATAAAAAAAAAAGAGAGAGAGAGAGAATACGTATTGTTCATATAGGCAAGTAGGACAAAAGGGCAACTACGGTACCTGGGACAATGGGACAAAATGGGTTAACATAACATAATGACAGATTTTGACCACAAGAGTAGAATTTAAGGAAGACTGATTTTTTAATAGTATGATAGACAGATTAGAAGAAGACCAGTCAAGGAGGCCAGCTAGGAGACTTCAGAGAACTCTTAAGTATAATGAGGATAGGGCTGGGGAGATAGCTCAGTTGGTAGAGTGCTTGCTTTGCAAGCACAAGGCCCTGGGTTCGATCCCCAGAACTGAAAAAAAAAAAAAAAAAAAAAGTATAATGAGGATAGTGGCAGGAAGAACAGGAATACTAAGATTTGAATTCCACTTAATGTTACTTCTCTCAGTATTCATGTTGTTTGTATTATTCACTTGTATTTATGTGCAAATATTTAAAGATTTTCATGTATGTATATCCTGACTTGGTTAAGTATGTTTTACCTACATAGATAGTTACATCCTATCCACTCTTCCCTAAGATTCTCCTTCTGGTTTTAAGAATTACTGATGACACTGCTCCTATTCATATCCTTTTCCCAGGGATTACAAATCTACAAACTACTAGAAAAGTGCCTGGTGCATGCAGTAGATATTCAATAAATATTTGCTGCATTAATATGGAATAGGGGACTTATAAGGGCAAATCTCTTTCATCACTTGCATTAATATGGAAAAAGACCTTTTCCAGGTCTAGGATAGCATTTTGGTTCATAATACTTAAGAGAAATTGTGCTTTAATTGATTTATTAACTGATGTGATAACTTCCAACTAAATACATTATTGATTAAATATTAAGTTAACTTGCTTAGCTTGGGTTAAATCAGAACCTTTCTTGGTATCAAAAGTCCACTTTGGTTTGTATGTCTGTCTAGCTACAAATAGTACAAAAAACTACTGTAAGAGTTGAGAGTAGTTACAAAGAATGCTCTCTTGATAATGGTGCATGGAAGCAAGATAATATCTAAAACAACTGATGAGAAGTTCCAGGTCACCCAAATTGACTTGGAAAAGTCCCACTGACTAAATGTCTTGTTTGGGTTCTGGAAATGTGCCCTCAATGGTGTCTGGGTTCACAAGGGAAGCTGAATTTACGAACTGATAATCTGCCTCCTGGAAGAAAACTGACACCCAGTGGAAGAGAAACAGCCAGGCTAAGTGGGCTTTTTTGCCTTTTTTCCCCACCCTTTCACTGTGGGTAGGGGGAAATGTCAAAGTCATCTCTTGCCTGTAAATCTTCTAAAGTCTTAATAAATAGAAAGCAAGGAGGGAATAGACTGAAAAAAGCTAGGACAAAGCCTCAATACACTTATTCTCAAATACCACAGAACACAATCTCATTATTAAAAATAGTGGAGAGCATAATAGAAATTTGGGAGCTTTTAGTGTTCCTTTTTCCTGATTAAATGCAGATCACATAAGGGCTCTTGATGGGAGAAGGGGAGAACAGCTCCTGGTACATCTGGTCCCTGGTATTAATCTTAACTGTCTGGTGATGGCAAGGCACGTGGTTTTGGGGGCAGCAAATACCTGCAATGATGACTGAGTCAGTTCGGGCTGGGCCAAATTTCAATGTCATCTCATGCTTGTGTTTATGAACTGCCAGGTGGTCCTCGTTTGTAAATCTCTGAAATGAAACAGAAATAGAGATGTGAAACAAACAAACAAACAAAAAGCTCCACCAATTCAATGATATTTTAAAATAACCTACCAAACATGGTGCAAACAGGTTTGTCCCTAGAAAGAGGAAATAGAAAAGAGAAACTATTGGAAGTGGTGGAAAAGGAGAAGAGACAGAGAAAAAAGATGCTGGGAGGGAGGAAAGAGAGGAAGGGGGAAGACCATAGCACCAACTGCTCTGTAATATCAGGTCCAAATGATAGAAATGGACAGATTGTTGGTAGAGTGGGGTCCAGGAGGAGGCTCCAAATGAAAAAACCATTAAGGCAAACTTGCAGTGAACAAGGGGAAAACAATTTTTAATAATAATAATAAAGAGAGAAGAAGGGAAAGGCTGGGCACTTGGTCATCACAAAAATAGGACATTTCAGAACAAAGCTCTCCATGGTGGAGCTGAATTGGACTAGTTTATGAGGGGGCTAACAGGGAGATAAATTATGCAGGATTAGGAGAACCATTTAACTTCCTGGCCCCCACAGTGCTGCAGCAGGCGCCTGCGAGGCTATTTGGCTCAGGGTTTTAATGAGCCAGGACGGAGCTGTAGAGGACAGAGGCCCAATGGCCAGCAATAATACCACACACCAGCCCCATCGGCCAAATGCTGTCTCCCCTCATCGGGCAGCATGCCTGGGCTCCATCAGCCATAAAGGGGCTGGTACAATGCTGCTAGCTGTATAATGGCAGAATAAAAATACAAGCCAAAAAAAAAAAAAAATTAAGGGTAGGGAGGAGCCTGTAGGCAGGATGAGGGAAGAGAAAAGAAGATGGCATAGAGATTTTATTTGTTCAGGGGCTTGGGTGAAAGAACAATGAATAGGTGCAGTGAAGTCTACCCCAGTTTATGACTAAGTAAGACAGGGTTACTGGACAATAATTTATACTCCCACTCTTTAAAAGGAGGAGGTGAAAAGAACAGATGAACAGCAGTAATTCAAAGAACAGTACCCTCAAAAGTCCCTTTGTGGCTGCTAGTCCTGTTCCTTCATTAAAACATGCCTACAACATAGTAACAGCCTGGATGCCGCAGCTTTCCACAGTTTCTTCACCAGGGAGACTCTGAAACATGATTCTATTTGTCTTTTTGTTTCTAAAAATAGTGATTGATTGCTTAATCCCCCTTTCTCTTTCTTCTTTAGAGATACACTTCCCATAAAACACCACATCTTTAACCCACAACTCATCTGCAAAACAAATACATAGGAGTTGGTCCCATCTGAGCTCTCACCCAGTCCAGAAAACAAGACTAAACTGTTTTGGCTCCTTTATTTTACCCAAAAGTAGCTTTTTTTCAAATTCACTTCTAAAGCCTGGTTAAGATCCAGATTCCTTCCAGGCAAGGCATACATGGCCTTAAGGGCACAGGGAATTTTCAATTAAAAGTGAAGATCCAAGAAGTCAAAAGAAAACTTACCTTAGTGGCTTCTGATGGATCTAGGACAAAACTGAACAAAATGTGGGAAAATTTAATCAAGAACTATTGTTTTCTCTACTGCTGATAAACCCCATACACCAATTTTTTTTCAGTTACAAATTTTTCCTTAAGGAATGGTGGGGGTGGAAAGATACATAGTCTGTTAACCAGGGATATACCTGACGGTTAAACAAGTTACTGCACAGCGTCTGCAATGGCCTGGTATTTGATAAAAGGAAATGAGTAGGACTTTTGTATACAATGGAGAAAAAAATCAAAACAAAACAAATCATAAAAAAACTCACCAAAACATCCTTTGAAGGAGAAGGGCTAGGGTTGTGGCTTGCCTTGCATGTATAGGGCACTGGGTTCAATCCTCAGCACCACATAAATAAATAAAATAAAGGTACTGTGTCCATCTACAACTAAAATTTTTAAAAAATCCTTTTAAGGGGATATAAAGAGTAGTGGAGGGACTGGGGCTGTAGCTCAGTGGCAGAGCGCTTGCATAGCATGTGTGAGGCACTGGGTTTGATCTTTAGTACCACATAAAAATAAATAAATAAAATAAATAAAACAAAGGTATTTGGTCCATCTACAACAAATAAATAAATAAATAAATAAATAAATAAATGGTAGAGGATTAAACAAACTTGTTGATACTGGTAACCATAGCAATCTTTTCCAAAAATGTTTATAGGCACTTCAAGGAAATTCCATGTTGGTAGTTTGAAAAAATTTGCACAATGTTCTAGAACCTAAAAGAATTGACTTTTAAGCAAGAAGTCCTCCTCTACTATCAGAAATAGTTTGCTTTAAAATAAGCCGATAGTAAGATTTTAAATCTCTACAGGTTTTGATCTAGTTAAGATTGTTCAGTATTTTTTATTTGAAATTCCTGTTTGAGTCCAGGGTCTTCAGCATGGTAGGCAATCACTCTACCACTGAACTACATCCTCAGCCTCTTGCTCAGTATTTTAAAAGGCAATTCCTCCCTTTGGCTACAACTCTCTGTATAGGCTTGACATATTTCATTTGTCTAGTTCTTGTTTCTCTTTGCTGCTTACCCCTGTCTTCCAACCCCTTTCAAGTCACCCTTGAGTTATTTATTTTTTTCCAAATCAAAAACTAAGCCTGAAGAGAAATGTAGGTGGCAGAAAGGATCCACCACTCACCAGCATCTTAGAGGGTTTGATAAATTCAAAACTCTAGCTATACTAAACTCTAGCTGAAATTTAGCATTTCTAATTCATAATAGAAGTTACACATTTTTCACAGCACCTTATAGCTATTTCAAGGTATCTCCAAATATTCTTTTTTTGCCCTGGGCTTGTATCTAGGCTTTTGCATGCTAAGCACACACTCTATACTGAGCCTCATCCCACTATGCCTGAAAACATTGTGGGTTTTTGTATTTTTGTTCTGCAGTCTTGGGGATTAAACCCAGGGAGCACTACCATTGAGCTACATCCCTAGACTTTTTAATCTCAAAATGGGGTCTCACTAAGTTGCCCAAGTGGGCCTTGAACTTGTAATCCTCTGGCTTCAGTCTAGGGAGTCACTGGAATAACAGGTCTACACAATTTACCCAGAGAAAATAATCTGTATACTCATCACAACTTTGAAGTTATAGTAGCTGCCATACCCACCACTAGAGCTCTAATTAATGCAGTAATTAAAAAGTACATATATTATCAGATATTTTTCATATTTGATAACTTTAAAACTCCATATAATTAGCATATAATTTCCTTTAAAATCCTATGTATTTTAAGAATTTAAAAGCATTACTCTGGGAAAGGGTTCACTGGCTTCACCAAATTGCTAAATGAGGCCCATGACAACAACAACAACAACAACAACAATAATAATAACAATGCCTGAATAAACAATGTAGTGTACTTCAGACAAGGAGGAATCAAAAGGGCATACTTTTAAGAAGCAGAGAACTACCCCAGTCTTGGCCCCAGTCATCTGTCCCTGCTATTTATAATGTAATTCTTGTAATCTTGGGTAAGAGGGGAGAATAAAAAGCTCACTGAAGCTTTGGTCAAAATGAAGGCCAACCTGGGCACGTTGGAGCATGCCTGTAATCCCAGCGCCTTGAGAGGCTGAGGCAGGAGGATCACAAGTTTAAAGTCAGCCTCAGCAACTGAGTGAGGCCCTGAGCAACTTAACAAGACTCTGTCTTTAAACAAAATATAAAAAAAGGGTGGGGAATGTGGCTCAGTGGTTGAATACTGGTTCAATCCCCAGTACCAAAAAAAAAAAAAAAAAAAAAAAAAAAGCCAAGATGGCTATTGTTCTGAATATTCCTTATATTTTCTCTCATTTATTAGAAGTTAATGTTTTAAGAATTCTCTAGAGGGGCTGGGGTTGTGGCTCAGTGGTAGAGCGCTCACCTGGCATGCATGAGGCCCTGGGTTCGATTCTCAGCACCACATAAAAATAAAATAAAGTTATTGTGTCCACCTACAACTAAAACAAAATATTAAAAATAAATTCTCTAGAACCCTTTCAACAAAGAAATTTCTTTGGTTCTCTGTCTTTGGACATATAAACACTGGAGGAAAAGAAATGTGGATTTGGAGAAATCTGGGGCCAGCTTGCTCCCTATGGGCTCAGAATCAATCATCTTACATAGAAGAGAGAGAGAGAGAGAAAAAAAAGAGAATTCTCTAGATCAGGGGCTGGGAGTGTAGCTGAGTGGTAAAGCACTTGCCTAGCATATCTGAGGCTCTGGGTTCAATCTTCAGTGCTGGAAAAAAGATAAACAAAATTTTCTCTAGATCAGGATACCCTCCCCCTACTCATGGTGCTAGGGATTGAATGCAGGGCCTTGGGCATGCAAGCAGATCAGTATTGAATTTCATGCTTAGGGGATGATCCCTCTGAAAGCAATTTCTGAATTAAAATAGCCAAAATTATTAATTGGTAAAAATTTTGAACTTAGTAAAATACAGAATATTCTCTTGAATTAAAGGTGTGGAAGGGCCAGGTGTGGTGGTGCATACCTATACTCCCATCTACGCAGGAGGATTGCAAGTTCAAGGCTAGCCTAGGCAATTTAGAGATCTTGTCTCAAAAGAAAAAGTAAAGTAGATCAGTAGTAGGTGTCCCTACTACTGGGCATGAAGATGTATACCTGTATCCCAGCAACTGGGGAGGCTGAGGCAGGGGGATCACAAAGTTGAGGCCAGACTCAGCAACTTACCAAGGCCCTAAGAAACTGAACAAGACCCTGACTCAAAAAAAAAAAAAAAAAAATTACTGCCCATCTAATAATCTAGCTCCCCCATGTTAATATCCTTAATGGTTCTCCCTTTTTTCTCTGATCTTATCTATGACTATGGTTGTTTCAAACAGCTACTCAGGGAATATTGACACTGGTTGTAGGACACATGATCATAATATTCAATAAATGTATAGATACTAACCATCTCCAAGGCAGAAGAGGGCTGATGTTATTCAAAATGGGGGCTGAAGAATTTGAGTCACATTGGAAGCAGAAGACAGTTTATATATCTTGGGAAAGAATTAATATGGTAACATAGACTTAGAGTCTTATTTGCTCAGGTAAATGAAATCAGAACAGTTTCCTGGCATAAAAGAAGGGAGAAAAAGTATCACATGCTATGATCCAGAAACCAAGATCATTTAGATATGCACTATCCAAGAGGGCCGGCACTAGCCACACATGGCTACCGAACACTTACAATGCAGACTAATCTGTACTGAGATGTACTATTATTCAAACCATACACTGGATTTTGAAGACAGTACCAAAAAATAAATAAATAAATAAATAAATAAATAAATAAATAAAATAAAACATCTCAATAATTTTTATGTTGACTACATGTTGAAATGATAATATTTTATAAATATTGGGTTAAATAAAATATTAACATTAATTTCACTTATTTTTAAATGTGGCTATTAGAAAACTGCAAATTATATATGTGGCTCACATTTGTGGTTTGTTTCATATTTCTTCTAGATATCTCTGATATAGATAATATATTCTAAGATACCACCAGAGCTTGGCTTATGTGCTCATAGTCCCAGCTACTGGGGAGAGGCTGAGGCAGGAGGATCACTTGAGTCAAGAAGTTTGAGATCAGCTGGAACTAATAAAGCTCATATGAGAGACAATGCAAGAAAGCTGAGATGATTGTGTTAGGACAGTCTTAACCTAATCAGAATATTAATGCCCTGATAGGGATTAATTGGATAGTAACTGTAGGCAGGAGGGGTGGGGCTAGAGGAGATGGGTCACTGGGGGCATGCGCATGGGGTTTATGTTTTGTCTATGGTGAGGGAGCAGTCTCTCTTTCCCCCTGCTTCTTGATAGCATATTCCTGCTTTCCTCCACTACACTCTTCCACCAAGATGTCCTTCTTTAGGAATGGAATTAGCCATCTGTGAACTGAGACCTTTGCAACTGTGAGTGCCAAACCAATTTTTCCTCCTCTAAAATTGTTCTTATTAGTTCTTTTGGTCACAGCAGTAAAAAAGCTAACTAAAACAGTCTCCAACATAAAGAATTATCTAACTTAAAATATCTGCTGTATTTTTGTTGAGAAACCCTTCTACAGAGCAACAGAGAAAGACATAAAAAAATTTTTTAAAGGCTGTTTTTAGTTTTCTTTGCCAAACTGCCAACACATGTTTTTGGACCTGAAACTTGGAAGGAAAAAAAAAAAAAAAAAAAACCACAGGCAGAAGAAAACTCCCAAACTCATTTACTCATTTTATAAAATGGCGGATGTATTACAGATCTGCAAATATTTAAGGTAGGAAAATTAGGAAGATGGAAAGAGAAGGCACTGTAATTGGGATATAGATTAAATAGAATTCTCCAGTACTGCGTTGTTCATAACACATAATACAGAAGAAGCTAATCAAAGTAATTTTGCCTACTTTTGATTTTCATTCCTTGGTGGAAGAAAAAAAAATAGCAAGAAGGAAGATTTTTTGATAGCTTAAGAAATGTCAACTGGGCAAGATAGCACGTGGCTGTAATCCCAGTGGCTCAGAAGGCTGAGACAGAAGGTTTGCGAGTTCAAGGCCAGCCTCAGCAATTTAGCGAAACTGTCTGAAAAAATAAAAAGAGCTAAGGATGGGACTCAGTGGTTAAGTACCCCTGGGTTCAATCCCTGTTACAAAGGAAAAAAAAGAAAAAAGAAAAAAGAAATGTGAAGAAGCATAAAACAAAGTCAGTACAATGCTGAAATCAATCAGAAAACTGGTATTAGCTGCAGAATGGACAGGGAAAGTATAGTTTCTTATTAACAATTAATTTTCCATGGGGCTTCTTTGGTAAAAACCTTTTCCATTTCACAAACCTTTATGTAATAGGAGAATATGGAATGACACCTCCTAGCAAACTGACTAGATGAACAGAGGTAAGTGAAAAGAGTTAGAAGAATGGCCTGAAGAACTACAAATCAGGAATAAATCTCAATGAAGTCTTATTTTACATTTTTAAAAATGTAAGTATAACATATAGAAAATGCACAAATCTTAAGTCTATGTCTCAATGAATTTGTATATAAGTAACTGCCACCCATATCAAGATATGAAACATTTCAGGCATCCTAGAACTTTGAACTGAGGGCATCATGCATGAGTATTCTACTACTGAGCCACACCCCCAGTCCTTTTAAATTTTATTTTGAGATGAGTTTCACTAAGTTGCCGAGGCTGATCTTACATTTGAGACATTCCTACCTCAGTCTCCAGAGTAGCTGGGATTCCAGGCGTGAGCAACCATGTCCAGATTCTTACAATTTTAAAGAAAATAACTATAAAAAATTATATAGTACCTGGCATGCATGATGTATTCAGCTAGTTTCTTTGTCTTTCCTTTTTGAAATCTCAAAGACAGGTATTTTACTAAAAAAGTAATTATTCTTTGTGAAATGATTCTAAATAAGTCAATGTTTTGAACTAGCTCTTTTCATTTAGCCTACTCTCTTGGAAGTATTTTTAAATAGCAGCACTGAGCAGAATTAAAAAGGCAGTTGAGAGCAAATGAGAGCTCAGGTCAAACTAAAGCTAAATTTTTGCCTTTTTTTTTTTTTGGGTGCTGGGGATCGAACCCAGGGCCCTGTGCTTACAAGGCAAGCACTCTACCGACTGAGCTATCTCCCCAGTCCCAAATTTTTGCCTTTTGACTCTGAGTCAGGCATAAACACATGGGCATTTGGAATGTAACAGTTTTAAGCTAAAACCTTGGTAAAGCATTGTGACCAATGAAATTTTTGTGCAATATGCACTCAACTCCTAGCCAGATTCATTCCTGAAATGTTGTTTTTGGCTACCACAGTTCAAGTTTCTATGTGGATTTGCTTCACATTCAAAACTGTTCTTATATCCTGACCTATGATGAATTCAAGTCCCTTTCCTTGTTTCAGAAGAGTAGCCAGGGGGAAGGAGATATTCAGAACTCTTTAGTTATTAGGAAATGAGGTCTGAAGGCCTAAACTACCCAGGAAAAGTACAAGGAATGGAGTTTACATTTATGATAGTCTGAGAAGTTACTTATACTGAATCCTAACTACCCTTTCTCCAAAATTTCTAGGTTTGGCAGAGCTTCATGGACATCTTTCTTTTATTATAGTATCTATACCTGGGTATATCTTGATGAAAGAAAGTAGTAAGAAAAAGCCATTAGAAAACCTGAGAAACTGTGGGGAGCTAGCTCTAGAATATAGTGATATCAGCATTGAGCAGATAGTGGAAAGCCTAACTAATCTTTTTTTGAACACAAATGATCTTTGAAGTTCAACTGATCACAAATTTTGAAGAAGAAACTGGGACATCTGCAGAGTCTTGACAAGGATTTTTCACCTTTCCTGCACTGATTCTATTTCCAATGTACAATATCTCTCATTTGAGAAAGTAAGGAAAGGAAAAGAAGGACAGGGTGTGAATATACACATGCCCATACCTCAAAGCCAACATGACTTTCACTTCTACCTCAGTCAGACCTAGGTTCCTGCTCTCTCCTTCAAGATGCTGCTGTTTACTAAGTGAGTCACACATCCTGCTTTGAATGTTTCATGGCTCCTGAATGAATCATTTCAAAGTACAGGATTGTTCAACAAATAAACACAACCACAGCAACAGCAGTTCATATGCTGCATGTGTGTGCAAGGTAATTTATAGAAGAAAAATAAGAACAGGAAATTTCTTCCCAAAATACTCTTAAGAGAAAATGTTAGAGGAATGAAGGAGACCAGAGGGAAAAAAAATTTTCCCCCAAAATAAAATAAAATAAATTTACCTAAGGTAAATTTATTTGGCTGTGGACTGAAGGATTTTCTGTTTCAATGTATAAATATCTTAAAGAAAAAATTCTGGCAACTGATAAAATTCTTGCTTTAGTGATGGGGTACAGTTTTATAGAGTGGTATAAGAATAACTGTTGACAAACTTTTTTATTCTTTGGTTCTAAGACCTTAACAGGGCATGCTTTCAGAAACATCCCTTGGCTTTCCATCTCTACTTCCAAAGTAAATTTCATTACACAAATAAATGACAATTCATGTATCCTCCCTACTTTATTTGATAACAGATTTCCTTTATTAAAGAAAGGCACCTAAGATAATTTCAGCATACCACTGTTATACTGCTATTGTATGAAAAGACATTGATGTCATGTCTTTGTAGGTAAATTTACTTTCTTAGGTTAGCTGACTTCATTACTAAATTTTATTTTATTAGCAACTAAAATGCCTATACAAAAAATGTCAACTAAAAACAATGGCAATTTATAAACAGCACCCTAAAGTTCCTTCTTCATTTCTCAAACCTTTAGTGGTAATTCTTTAATTTTTTGCTATTGGGGATTGAACCCAGGGGCACTTTACCACTGAGCTACGTTCCAGCCCTTTTATTTTTTATTTTGAGGCAGGGTCTCACTAAGTTGCTTAGGGCTAATTTGCTGAGGCTGGCCTCGACCTCCTAAATCTTTGGGATTATAGGTGTGCACCACTGCACCCCACTGTGCCTAGCTCTAATGGTAATTTTAGTTAATCATTTTGAGCACTTTCTTTTGGGATCCCAATTACTTGAATTTTATAGGTAGAATATCAGCATCCCACAGGTACCAAGCAGTGTCAAGAACTGAATTTCTCTTTTTATAAAACATATTCTGGTGTATGTGAAAAGGTATATATCAAACCAACAAGTCAATGAGAAGGGAACAGAAAAAGAATATTAAAGTTGTGGTCAACATTGAATTTACTCTTCATCATTATGATCTGGGATTAATATTGATGCATTATTCTACATCATATAAGCCAATGGTATAAACTATTCCTCTAAGTAGCTTAAGTTTTAAGCACTCAGTCACATCTCACTGCTCATTTTTATTTTGATTCTTGTTCCCCCCTTAATGACACATGTGAAAATTCATGAGCCTCCTGGGTGGTGTCTTATGCCAAGTAAGTTGCAGATGCCCAATAAATCACAGGAGAAAGAAAGCTGAACTCCAAAGGTCATGCAGGCCAACTCCTATGGTGACTAGGTAGTATAGGAAAAAGGGAGGTAACATTAGTCCCCCTTTATCCATGGTTTCACTTTCTTCAGTGTCAGTTACTGTGTTCAAGTTCAAGTGTGAAAACAGTAAATATAAAATTCCATAAACAAATAAATTTATAAATTTTCTTTTATTTATGTCTTGCACTACCTGGGATTTTGAACAAAGGGGTACTCTACCACTGAGTTATATCCCCAGCCCTTTTGATTTTTTTGTTCAGGCTGGCCTTGAATTTGTGATCCCCCTGCCTTAGCCTCCAGAGTAGCTAGGATTATAGGCATGAACCATCAGCAAGAATCACCACACCCAGCTTATTTTTATTTATTTATTTAGCAGTGCTGGTGACTGAATCCAGTGCCTTGCTTATGCTAGGCAAGCACTCCGATCACTGAACTTTATGTTTTAAATTGTGTCTGTTCTGTGTAGTGTGATAAAACATAGTGTTGTCCTGCTCTGTCCCACCCTGTGCACAAGTCATCCCTTTGTCCAGCATACCCATCATGTATATATTACCCACTTGTCACTTAGTAGGTATCTCAATTATCAGTTATTAGATCAACTGATAACTGGTATTATAAAGGCAGCCTAGAGTGTATGTTCAAGTAACTGTTATTTTACTTAATAGCCCCAAAGCATAAGGGTTTGATGCTAGCAATTTGGATATGCTGAAGGGAAGCTGTAAAGTGCTTCCTTTAAATGAAAAGGGGAGGGAGTCTCAAGGAAATGAAAAAAAAAAAAAAAAAAAAAAAAAAACCTGAGGTTGATAAGATTCTAGAGCACAATAAGATAGTTTAAGAGAAATCACATTCACATAACTTTTATTAATGTACTGTTATAACTGTTCCATTTTATCGTTAGTTATTATTGTTAATTTCTTACCATGTCTAATTTATAAATTAAACTTTATCATAAGAGATGTGTATACATAGAAAAAAATAAGAGTGTTTCAGGCATCCACTGGGAGTCTTGAAACATACAGATTCTGTAAATATTATTTCTTATCAAAATAGTGGGAAAGGTTAGGTACTTTGCTTTTTATTTTTTTAATTTTTAGTTATTTGTTTTGGTGCTGGGGAATTGAACCCAGGGTCTTACTAGTGAACTATATACCCACAGCCCGGTATTTTATTTTTTAATGTTGTTTACTATTTGAAATAATTGAGAAATATGATCTTACTGTTGGTTTAAATGTACTCAACCAAAGTCCTGGTTATCTCAGCTTCTGTTCTGTGATTCCCAAGTATGGCAGTAAAAAAGCAAACACAATTATTTTTTCTTTCTTTTCAAGAGGTTTTTTTTCCTCTCCCCCCACCCCAGGGGAAGGGCAGTGCCAGAGACAGAACCCTGGGGCCCATGCATACTAGGCAAGTGCTCTACTACTGAGCTACATTTCCAGTTCTTTTTAAAAGAGGGCACAGCCTAAAACTTGGGATCCTTTTGCCTTTGCCTCTTGAGTATGTGGTATTATAGGTATGCACCACTGTGTGCAGTCAACAGTATTCTCTTATTGTTTTTTTTCCAGTAAGAACTTAAAACTAAGTTATGTGTCAAAATGGCTATAAAACTGGAATTCTGTATGGGTTATCTGGTCCTTAGTCATGGAAAGACTGTTGCATAACTGGACTGCTTGTGGGGAGGGGGTGATAGGCAAAGAAAAGGAAGAGACCTTCGGTCTGATGAAGATATTATTGGTTTCTTAACCCCTAATTCCCTGCCCTTCACCCTTATTTACCTCACTATAAAAGCTGAAAAGGCAGAGCACTTTCTCAGTTTCCCAGGCAGTCAAGATCCAATCTGGCACACAGTTCTGGTCAATTAGACAGAGAAGTCCACTAGAGGGGGGATGGAGGATGGTATTTCTGAGAAAGCTTTTGTCTCCTTACAAAAGGAAAAGCTAGAACAGTAGAGTATCTAATGACATCCTCTCCTTTCTTTCCCATCCTGATAGTGAGGCAGCACACATGAGGATTAAAAGTTAAAAGCTAAAAATGGTACAACAGAGAGGAGGAAAGAATGTAGGTACTTGATAAACTTGCTTAGTTGCTGAAACAGTCCTAATTCTAGATTTCTTTTGTTAAAAGTGTACACACCATTTTAAGCTACTGTTGCAGCTGAAACCGTCCCTAATCGATATATGATGATTTTCAAGATGTATGGATTCTTCTTTATTTTCTAAGGAACAGGGAAATGGAATATGCGAGAATATATCTTATTCTACATCTTCATGAATATTTATCAGTTGTACGTAAATGAAGAATTCTATTTTCACTTTCACATAGTGTACCCAACAAATTACTCTATTTTATCATCACCTATTGCCCCAAGCTTCCTTAGAAACAAATGGTAAAAGAGAGACATCTTATGATGTTACTTTTGAAGCTGAGGCAGTTAATTCTTTAATTCTTCATTAAAGACGGAGTTTTAGGTTGGAGCCACATCTTTTCTTTTTCTTGGGGTCCCTCACCCTAATATTTGACTCTTTGTTAAAATCCAGGGCACACCTGGGATCTATGCTTAAGAATTAACAAGGCAGGAGGCTGAGACAGGAGGAGATGGAGTTTGAAGTCAGCCTCAGCAACTTAGCAAGGTGTTAAGCAACTAAATGAGACCCTGTCTCTAAATGAAATACTAAAAAGGACTGGGAATGTCAGTCAGTGGTTAAGCATTCCTGGGTTCTTGGGTTCAATCCCCAGTACCAAAAAGAAAACTAAATAAATAAATAGAATAAAATAAACAGAAAAAAAAAAAGAATTAACAAGGACATAATCTTTTCTTAGGTGATGGCTACTTTTGTGGATGCATGAAATGCTGAACAAACTTTTAAAGGACCAGTGCCTAGAAGCAGAGAAATTCCAGCAGTAAATCAACTGGTCTTGGTCCTGCCTTAGTTACTACACGACTAATAGGTTACTCCACGACTCTTGCCTAATGGTAGACCTTTTAGTATTCTACTTGCCAGATGTAATTACTTAGTTGAGGTACCTTCAGAGTCCCCAGAGGGATAACTTTAGTTCTTAACAAAACAAGGAACATTTCTTTAAAATCAAAATAATTATCACACAGACCTATAAAATTTCTTGTTGATAATATGCATTTTCAATTTCGTCTCTTCCCAAATTACTACTAAGATGTTATGAGGTACAGAGTTTGTGAAAAACACATCCAATAATATGTTTTCTAATTTCCTACACAGTAAGTGTTGCAATTCCCCAATCTCACAAATGGAAGGAAAGGACAAAGATACCCTGCGTGTAAAAAATGTAGACTTCAACCATTTAAGTTAGGAAGACCAACTATACTGTGGTCTGGTTTGAACAGCTGAAAATTTCACTGTGGAAAAACAATACTGTGAACACTTCTTTAAAACACAGGAGTTTGCTGAGGGTGTTGATCAGTCCTTGCCTAACAGTGAAGGAGACCCTGGGTTCAATCCCCAGCTCTGCAAACAAAAACAAAAACAAAAACAAAAACAAAAACAAAACAAAACAAAACAACTAACCAACCAAACAAAAAAACCCTAGCAGTTTTTGAATGCTTACAATAAGCTGAGCTGGATATATACAAAGCCAGTGCATGAACCTATTAGTAACCAAAACTCTGTCTTGATCTTTGAGGATTTATACAACTTAATACTATAACAGTCAAGCAAAAAAGAAAATATAAAGTTGGGGAAAGGGAGAGGGAAATTTCATTCTCTAAAACCAGTGCTTAAGACAGGGTAATGGTGCAATAGTCCTAGCAATAGGGAGGCTGAGGTGGGAGGATCCTTGGGTCCTAGAATGTGAAACAGTAGTTTGGACAACATCACTATACATTGTCTCAAAAAAAAATAAATAAAAATAAAAATAAAAATAAAATGAAACCAGTGCTTAGATGGCTGGCTCAAGCATATAAGGAGATTACATACATTTTAAAATAATTCCAAAATGCAGCAATAAGCTTTTGTTTTAAATAAATTATCAAAGTTTAAAGTGCAGATTCAGTTACCACAGAAGAGGTTATAGTTGGAAAAGAAACAGGCAAAGACAAAGGCTCAAATGGTTTGGCATGTCCGTTGAATAATCAATCCACTGGTCCTGTGCTCTGAGTTCTGCCTTACCACCTTAATTTAAAGCTAAAAAAAATTCTTACCTTGATTTGTTGATATATTCACTTGGTTGATTATATTTATGTTTATTTAACCTGGAAAGTTTTGATGAGGTAGACATTTTTTTTTTTTTTTCTCTTTGCAGTGCTGGGGATCCAACCCAGGGCCTTGCACATGCTAGGCAACTAAGTTTTCTACCACTAAGCAACACCACCAGCCTGAGCTACATTTTTATAAAAGCCAGGCAAATTGGTTTTAGGGGCTTGTGTTTTAGCCATAGGAGATATTTTTTTAGAATGACGGCCATAGACTAGAGGTCTACCTAAAAGAAGGCAGGTAGAAAAAAAATAATGGAATCCATATTCCCCAACAGTAACTTGCAACCTATGCTTCTTGAACAGTCAGAGTAATCCAATACAGCAGAACATGGGAAGCTTGGAAGCCTATTTCCTGCTGTTCTCCATTACTTTACACTTTGTCAATATCAAACTACTTGCATTGTTTCTGAATGTACAATGTTTCATTCTGTCACATCTGCTCTTCTCTTATGTGTGGAATGTTTTTCTCCACTGTCTAGCAAACTTCTATTTATCCTTCAAAAGCATCTCCTCCATGAAGCCTTCCCTGACATCTACCAGATTTCTCAGTACTTGCAAATACTTACATAATCATATTTATCATATTATAATGTAATTTTATTTTTTAAAAATATTTTTTAGTTGGCAATAGACCTTTATTTTATTTATTTATATGCAGTGCTGAGAATTGAACCCAGTGCTTTGCATGTGCTGGCAAGCACTCTGCCACTGAGCCACAACCCCAGTTCTGTAATTTCATCCCCCTGCTTCCCGCAACTAGGGATTTTAACCCAGGGCCTCAGGTACAAGTAGGTGAGTACTCTACTATTTAGCTATATCCTTAGTTCTTATTTATTTTTAGATAGGGTCTCACCAAGTTGCTCAGGCTCCCCTCAATCTTGTACTACTCCTGCCTCAGCCTCCCAAGTAGCTATAATTAGACATGTGCGCCTGCAATGGGCTCTTAATTGCGTCTTTACATGTCCAGTCACCTTATGTGATGTGAATACTTTGATGTCTTTTATATCTTTCTGTCACTAGTAACATGCCTGGCATGTAACAGATTGTTTACATTTTTTTGTTTTGTTTTGGTTGCTGGTGATTGAATCCAGAACCTTGTGCATACTAAGCATATGCTCTACTACTGAACTACACCCCCAGTTCAAATATTTTTATTGAAACGAATTCACAAAAGCTAGTGAGGGTCTGACTAAATTGAGAAAATTATTCATGGACTAGTTTCTGGAAGCCCATTCCAGGCTTCCTCAAGGTTAGAGCTATCTGGCAGAATAGAATGGATGTTTTGTGTACACTAGGTCTCTCACCAGAAAGGTTAGTGGAAAACTCATATTCAATTTTTGATTGTGGACTGAATGGTAACAAATTGTTCCAATTATGTAGAACCTCCCACTGTATTATACTGGAATGTAGACAACCAGGAGATGCTAATGGGATCCTATTAACCTTCATATCACATTACAGCAGCCTCATCCATTAAGGGAAAAGAGAAGAGAGAAGGGATAAATACCAAGGTCATTAAACACACTGATGGGTGTCAGGGAGAACTAAGGCTTTGGAACTCCTAGTCACTGCTTCTGGGTAATAACTCACTGTAGCAAACTGCTACACAGGTGGCTGATAATAGCTCCCTATTTGTTTAGAAGATCTACTCTGACAAAGTACCACAAACTAGATAACTTAAACAACAGAACTTTTATTATCTCGCAGTTCTGGAGGTCAAAAGTCTGAAGTCAGAGCTGGGCACAGTGGTGCATGCCTTAATCCCAGCAGCTGGGGAGGCTGAGGCAGGAGGACCTCGAGTACAAGGCTAGCTTCAGCAAAGCGAGGTGCTAAGCAACTCAGTGAGACCTTGTCTCTAAATAAAATGCAAAATAGGGTTGGGGATGAGGCTGAGTGCTCCTGAGTTCAATCCCTGGTACCCACCCCACAAAAAAAAGTCTGCAGTCAAGATGTTAGCAGGGTTGCTTCCTTCTGAAGGATGTCAAGGAGAATGTATTCTATGCCCCTCTCTTATGTTTCTGGTGGTTTGCTGGTGATTTTTGGTTTGTGGCTGAATAAATCCAGCCTTTTCATGGTGTTCTCCCTGTGTGTGTATATCTTTGTCTAATTTTCTCTTTTTAGGAGGACACCACCCATACTGGATTAGGGGCCCACCATCCTCCATTTCATCTGCAATAACTCTATTTCCAATGTGGTCACATTATAAAGTACTTAAGGATAGGAATTCCCATATAATGTTTTTTTTTGGGGTACTGGGGATTTAACCCAGGGGTGTTTTACCACTGAGCTATATTCTCCAGCCCCTTTTTAATATATATTTTTTTAATTTTGAGAAAGGGTCTCACTAAGTTGCTTAGGGCTTTGTTAAATTGCTAAGGCGAATCCCTGAACTTGCAATCCCTCTTGCCTCAGCCTCCTGAGTCGCTGGGATTACAGGTGTGTGACACATGCCCAGAACCATGTAAATTTTGAGGGACATGATTCGATTCATTATGGCCTCCCAAAGATAAGTCCATGTCCTGATTCCTAGTACCTATGAGTGATACTTTTTATGGTGATTAAAAATCTTGAGATAAGGAGGTTATTTTGGAATATCCAGGTGGGCTCTAAAATCTAGCACAAGTGTCCTTAAAAAAAAAAAAAATATGGTGGTGCACACCTGTAATCTCATTGGCTCAGGGGGCTGGGGCAGGAAGATTGCAAGTTCATGGCTAGCCTCAGCAACTTAGGGAGACCCTGAACAACTTAGTGAGACCTTATCTCAAAAAATAAAAAGGGCTAGGGATGTAGCTCCATGGTTAAGTGCCCCTGGGTTCAGCGATTAGATTCATAGAGAGGAGAAGGCAATGAATATGAAGATATAAGTAGAAATTGAAATGGTATGGCCACAACAAAAAAATGCTGGCAGAAACCAAATGCTCAAAAGGTCAGGAAAGGATTTTACCAGAGCCTCCTCAGAAAGGTATAGCTCTGCCTCACAGTTTGATTTCAGACTTTGACTTCCTGAACTTTAAGAGAATAAAGTCATGTTGCTTAGCCTCTCAGTTTGTGGTAATTTGTTATAGCAACTACAGGAATCTAATATACATATAATCATCTCTTAAGTTAAACATGATTATCCCAATTTTAAAAGCAGCAAAGAGCTGGCAGATCCAAGACAACAGGTAACACTTCAAGTCTAAGCAATTATACTGCAAACCCCTCACCTGTCTCCTCCTGAAAAAAAAAAAATATAATTCAACAGGAAAAGGGGAATAAGATGTAGTTCCACGGTAGAGCATCATAACCTAACATGTATTAAGCCCTGGGTTCAATCCCATTCCCCCCGCAAAAGAAAAAGGAAAAAGGAACCAGGTATCAATCAATATTGTATCTAATTTGTCATTTACAAATGTCCTCCTACCGATCAACTTTCCTTTTTTACTTTTTTTTTTTTTTTTTAGTTGTTGATGGACCTTTATTTTATTCATTTATAAGAGATGATGAAAATTGAAACCAGGGACTCACCCATGCTAGGCAAGCACTCTACCACTGAGCCACAACCTTAGCCCTCAACTTTCCTTTATCTACTATAAATTAGATATTCTGAAATAACTGAAGGTCACTGAGGTTATGTCTTCCTCTAAGTTGGTTCTTTTTAAGGAACACTTTATAAAACAGAATTCTGAAATCCATGGTGTCAGATGTGTTGTTGAATGGTTGTGTGATTCTTTGTATGTTTGTATGTATGTATGTATGTATGTATGTATGTATGTATTTATATTTGCAGTACTGGGGACTGAACCTAGAAGCACTTACCACTGAGCTACATCTCTAGCCACCCCTTTGTTTTGGTAACAGAGATTGCACCCAGGGGCGCTTAACCACTGAGCCACATCCCCAGGCTTTTTTATATTTTATTAGAGACAGGGTCTCACTGAGTTGCTTAGGGTCTCACTAAGTTGCTGAGACTGGGTTTGAACTTGAGATCCTCCTGCCTCAGCCTCCTGAGTAGATTACAGGCATGTACCAATGCGCCCGGCTAGCCCCTTTTTTTATTTTGAGACAGGGTCTCCCTAAATTGCTGAGGCTGGCCTCAAACTTGTGATCCTCCTGCCTCAGCCTCCTGAGCTTCTAGAATTATAGATATGTGCCACTGTGTCTAGCTCTTACCCTATTTCTATGCATCCAATCCTTAACCATCTGAATTTTCTAATTCTGATTTTTTTTTTTCCAGTATTGGGGATTGAATCCCAGGCCTAGCACACTGTAGACAAGTGGTCTACCTCTGAGCTATAATACCCACCCTTTTTGAAGTTTTAAAATTTTGAGATAGTCTTGATAGGTTGCCTAGGCTGGCTTCAAGCTTTTTTTTGGGGGGGGGAGTACTGGGAATTGAACCCAGAGGTACTTTATCACTGAGCTACATCCCCAGCCCTTTTTAATTATGAGATAGGGTCTCACTAAGTTGCTTAGGGTCTTGCTAAATTGCTGAGGTTGGCCTTGAACTTGAGATCCTCCTGCCTCAAATTTTTCAAGTTGCTGGGATTACAGGTGTGCATCACTGCACATGGCTTGGCTTTGAACTTTCAATCGCCCTCTCTTAGCATCCCAAGTAGGAGGGTTTACAGGCTGGCAACACTGTACCTGGCTAATTATAAATTTTTACTTAACGATATTTACTACTACTTTTTTTCTGAAATACTACTTTTTTTAATGGATAAAATAAGTTACAATACTGGAAATGATCTTAGTAGACACTACATAGCCATCGTAACTGAGAATACTCTAACAAAGCTAAGTGATCAAACAGGCCTCTTGGTTCACAACTGAGGTGCACTTTGGGCCTTCAGTCTATCCTTTTCTCCTGACTCCCTACCACTGAACATTTGATTTTTAAGATGTTTTAACACAGTAGAACCTATAAGTGTACGGTGGTGGTGATTAGAGTCTTGTGAGTGTGGGAAAAGGTTGTAATATTTTAGAATGAGATACAAAACAATGTGCATTCTGGTATTGAAGAAAAAAGATGATTATAAAAAGGAGAGTAGACTTAGCAAGACCCTATCTCAAATAAAAGATAAAAAAGGGTTGGGGATGTGGTTCAGGGTTGAGTGCCCCTGGGTTCAATCTCTGGTAACACACACACAAGGAGAGTAGAAAAAGAACCATAAATCACATTCATCTTTTCACTGTTTACAGGATTAAAACATTTCTGTTGGGTTGAAATTAACTGTAGGAGCTGATAAGTTCCTTGAGACAGTGACCATGTGCATTTCACTTAATGTTGCATTCCTAGAGTATAACACAATAACTACTATAAAAGCAACACTCAAAAACACATGTTAAATGAGCGGTAAGATTTTTTTTCTGCCCCACTGGAACATGCTCTGAAGGAAAGTAAAACACTAACCAGAACCCTTATCAAGTCTACACTTCCAGGTATCATGACCAAAAAATGGGTTAAAATGTCAAATAATGAAAACAATGAAATTTTTTAAAAAGAAAAGACAAAACAAAAAGGATATTGATCTAGGGAAGTTCAATGAGATACTGCTAGTTACTTTATTTTTTAAACTAAGAGTTTTTATTTCTTTTTTATTGGTGCATCTCAATTATATAGAATGGTCAGATTTCATATTCACACATATGTAAAAACAATTTGATCAATTACACTTCCAACTCTCCTTCTTCTCTGCTAGTTAACCTTCTACTTTCATGACATCCCTTTTTCCCCGTTTTTTTCCCTCTGGTTTCCATATTTGAGGGAAAACACATGATTATTTTTACTTCTGTGTCTGGCTTATTTCACTCAAAATTATGATTTTCAGTTCCATTTATTTTTCTGCAAATGACATAATTTTGTTCTTCTTTATGGCTGAATAAAATTCCACTGTGCATATATAACCACATTTTCTTTATCCATTCATCTGCGGATAGATAACTAGGCTGGTTCCATACTTGGTTCTTATGAATTGTGCTGCAATAAACATGGGTATGCATGTATCTCTAAAAGTATGCTGACTTTAATTCTTTTGGATAAATACCAAGAAGTGGTATACTTGATCATATGATAGCTCTACTTTTAGTTTTTTGAGGAACTTCCACACTGATTTCCACGGTGATTCTGTTAATTTACATTCCCACTAATAAGATATAAAAGCCACCTTATCCTTACCAGCATTTATTGTTATTTGTAGTGATTGCCATTCCAACTGGTGTGAGATGGAATATCACTGATTTGCATTCCCTGATGGCTAAACATGTTGAACACTTTTTCATACATTTGCTGGTCACTTGTACTTCTTTTGAGAAGTGTCTGTTTAGTTCATTTGTCCATTTATTGATTACCAATTACCGGCTTTAAAAAAAAATTTGAGTTGAGTTCTTCGTATAGAAGGCATATTATTCTTCCATTGGAAGAATAGCTTGTAGCTGGTTGCTTTATTTATTTTTAAATTTTTGTTTATTTTTTGTGGTACTAAGGATTGAACCCCGGGGTGCTCTACCATTGAGTTACATCCCCAGCCCTTTTTATTTTGAGACAGGGTCTGGCTAAGTGCCCCAGGCTGGCCAGAACTTCTGATACTCCGGCCTCAGTCTCCTGAATAACTGACATTATAGGCATGTGCCACCTTCCCAGCTAATTTGTTGTGGTTGTTGTTGTTGCTGTTCTTCTTCTTCTTCTTCTTCTTCTTCTTCTTCTTCTTCTTCTTCTTCTTTTTTTTGGGATTGAACGCAGGAGTGCTTCACCATGAAGTCACATCCCCAGGCCTTTTTATGTTTTACTTTGAGACAGGGTCTTGCTAAACTGCTTAGGCCTTCACTACATTACTGAGGTTGGTCTAGAATTTGTAGTCTTCCTACCTGAGTCTGGGATTACAGACATGTACCACCACACCCAACTATTCTGTTCTTCCTTCTTCTCCTTCTCCTCTTCTTCCTTTTTTGGCATTGGGGATTGAATCCAGGGACACTTCACTACTGAGCTATATTCAGAGTCCTTTTTACTGAGATAGGGTCTCGCTAAATTACTGAGGGGAGGGTCTCAGTAAATTGCTGAGGCTGATCTTGAACTTTCAATTCTCCTGTCTCAGTCTCCTGAGTTGTTATAAAATCTATTTCCTACTTTGGTTCACAAACCAAAAGGATTGAGCCTTCTGGTTTATTGTCCAGCATCAAAGGAGCTTAGAAGTCATCATTCCATCTTAACAACAAGTAAAAAGCTGAACAAACTAAAAAATCAACAATTCTTAGATCCATCAGCAAAGTGAGGGCACACAGGAAACTATTCCCCCCCTAATTGGAGGATACAGAGAATCACAACTACTCTTTTTTTTTTTTTTCTTAACAAAGCCAGTCCTTCATTAGAAACTACTTTATCTGAGCCTATCCTACTGGAAATTTATCAGAGCTGGGAGATGGGTAATACCCATCAGTCTCCTCTAGCCTGTCCCATCTGATAGGGGAAAAGAACAAAACTGAGAAGTAGTGATAAAATTTCATAGTACAAGGTACATGCTCACCAAAAGGCTGAGACCTAATAATAAGACTGTAGAACACTTACCCTTTCCATCACACCTCACTGCTACATTACTAAAGGCTATTTACTGCAGTTCCTTGTACCTAGTACATTTTGTTCACCATTCAATAAAAAATTACAACACATACTAAAGGAAAAAAAACAAAAAAAACAAAAAACCAAACACTTTGAAGAGACTGAATAAGCATCAAACCAGAGTCTGATATGGCAGAAATGTTGGTAACATCACACTAGGGATTCTAAAAACAAACAAACAAACAAAAAAACAATGATTAACATTCTAAGGGCTTTAATGAAAAAAAAAATAGACAACATACAGTAGATGGAAATGTTAAGAGGAGAGATGGAAATTCTAAGAATCAAAAAGAAATGCTAGAAATTAAAAACACTGTGAATAGAAATAAAGGTGGCTTGTGGTGGGCTTATGAATGGTTTAAATACAGCTGAATAAAATAATCACTAAGCTTGAGAATAACAATAAAAATGTCTTTTCTGAAAAGCAAAGAGGAATAAAAAGACTTAAAAAAATCCATAATATCTAAGAACTATGAGACAACTACAAATGCTATGTGAATATATGTATGTATACATGTTTATATATGTCCATATATATACATGCACATATTACATATGTATAGATGTGTGTGTGTATGTGTGTGTGTATATATATTATATATATATATATAATACCAGAAAGAAAGCAACATTTTAAACAATGACTAAGAATTTCCCCCAGATTAATTTCAGACACCAAACCACAGATCCAGAAAGCTCAGAAAACACCAAACGGGA
This sequence comes from Sciurus carolinensis, assembly GCF_902686445.1. Lineage (NCBI taxonomy): Eukaryota > Metazoa > Chordata > Mammalia > Rodentia > Sciuridae > Sciurus > Sciurus carolinensis. The sequence goes on from NC_062216.1 coordinate 113,556,447, forward strand.
TAAATGCAAAAGAAGAAAAAAACAAAACAAAAGCCCTACACCTAGGCATATTATATTCAAACTTAAAAAAAAAAAATCAAAGATAAAGAAAAAATCTTGAAGGACAGAGAAAAAAGACATATTAACCAAAGAGAAGTGAAGAGAAGAAATGCATGTAACTTTTTATCAGAAATGATGTAAATAAAAGTAGAGTGAAATATTTAAAGTGCTGAGAAAAAAAAAAGAAAGAAGAAAACCACAGGGCTCGGGGTGTGGCTGAGGGGTAGAACACTTGCCTAGCATGTGTGAGACCATGGGTTTGATCCTGGGCCTGGGTGTTGGGAGAGAAGATATATCATACTAAGCAAAATCAAACCGAAGTGAGAGTCAGGCATGGTGACAAACACCCTTACTTCCAGTGACTTGGGAGGCTAAGGCAGGATAATTGCAAGTTAGTTCAAGGTTAGCCTAGGCAACTTAGCAGGACCCTGTCACAAAATAAAAACTAAAAAGGGACAGGGATGTAGCTCAGTGGTACAGCACCCCCAGGATTAATCCTTAGTACTCCGGGGAGTGGAGGGGAAGGAAGCTAGATTAGCTACATTCTTTTCAAACAGAGCAGATTTCAAAACAAGAGAAGATATTAAGCATAAAGAGGGGTATAACATAATGATAAAATGGTTAATACTCTAAGAGGACATAACAACCCTTAATGAGTATATGCCAACAACAGAGACTCAAAATATAGCAGGCAAAAACTGATAGAACTACATGGAAGAACAGATGAATCCACTCGTATAGTTGAAGATTTTAACACCCCTCTATCAGAAATGGACATATCCAGCAGGCAGAAAGCACGAACGTGAACTCAATAGCATCATCAATCGACTGGGTATAATTAACACCTATAGACGATTTCATCCAACAGCAGATTATACATTCATCTCTTTCCCTCTTTTTTTTTTTTTTGTGGCACTGAGGATTGAATCCAGGGCCTCATGAATGCAAGCTCTGTACCACTGAGTTACATTCCCCAGCCCAGATTATACATTATTCTTATGCTCACTGGAAACATTTACCAAGATAGAGCACAATCTAAGTCATATAACACACCTTAATAAAAGGTCAAAAATCATGCAGTATCTACACTCAGACCACAGTGGTATTAAACTAGAAATCAGACAGAGAGCTGAAAAATCTGGAAATACCTAGATTTTTTCCCCCCTTTTGGAGGCGCTGGAATTAAACCCAGTGCCTTGTGCTCACCAGGCAAGCATTCTACGGTGGAGTTACATCCCCAACCCAATAACTAGAGATTAAACATGTTGTAAGCAACACATGGATCAAACAAGAAATCTCCAGAGAAATTAAAAAATATTTTGAGCCAGGCATGATGGCATATGCCTGTAATCTCAGCAGTTTGGGAGATTAAGGCAGGAGGATTGCAAGTTCAAAGCCAGCCTCAGCAACTTAGTGAGGCCCTAAGCAACTTGGGGAGACTTGTCTCAAAATGAAAGGGCTGGGAATGTGGTTAAGTGCCCCTGGGTCCAATACCTGGTCCCCACTCCAATTTGTTTTTTTTTTTTTTTTTTGTTTTAAGTATGTGAAAATACAACTTATTGGGGGCTGTAGCTCCGTAGTAGAGCACCTGCCTAGCACATGTGAGGCACTGCGTTCGATCCTCAGTACCACATAAAATAAATAAATAAAGGTATTGTGTCCAACTATAGCTAAAAAAAAAAAAAAAAAGAAAGAAAATACAATTTATCAAAATTTGTAAGACGCAGTGAAAGCAGGAATCAGAGGGAAATTTTTAGTAATGAATGCATACATTAGAAAAGAAGTCCAGGCATAGTGGCACATGCCTGTAAAATTCTAGCAACTCAGGAGCTGAGACAGGAGAATTTCAAGTTTGAGGCTAGTCTTAACAATTTAGCAAGACCCTTAGCATCTTAGAGAGATCCTATCTCAACAATTAAAAAAAAAAAAAAAAAGAAAAGATCATCTAACATCAATAATCTAAGCGTCAACATTGAGAAAACAGGAGGGAAAAGAGCATATTAAGTTCAAAGTAGGTGGCAGGAAAAAAAATAATGAAAATGAGAGCAAGAATCACTGAAAACAAACAAAACCAAAGATGATTCTTTGAGAGGATTAATAAAATCAAGCCTCTATCTAGGCTACTACCTAAAGAAAAAAGAAAAGACACAAATTACTAATAATAAAAAATGAAAAGGGGCCATCAACCACAGATCCTGTGGACATTAAAAAAATAATGAAGACATATCATGAATAATTCTATGCCTACAAATTTGATAATCTATGTGAAATGTGTGAATTCCTTGAAAACAATCTGCCAAAACTCACATAAGAAGAAATAGACAATGTGAAATTGAGTAAGTAATTAATAGCCTTCTAAAAATGAAAAGTACTAAGCCCAGAAGTTTCACTGGTAAACTAACATTAACACACACACACACACATTCCCAGAAGTGTCACTGGTAAACTAATGTTAACACACACACACACTTCCCAGAAGTTTCACTGGTAAAGTGTTAACACATACACACACACACACACACACACAATTTTCTCTCTCTGCTTTTTCCTCTCTCCTCACTCTTTACATATAAATAGAGATATATCCCGAGTAGCTGGGATTATAGATATGTACCACCACACCCAGCAATTCTACTAAATAATGAAAAATAAAATCATACCAAATCTCTAGAGTCTCTTCCAGAAGAAAAAAGCAGAAGGAATATTTCCTGACTCATTCTATGAGGCCAGAATTATCCTTATACAAAAACTAGACAAAGGCATTATAAGAAAACTATAGACCAAAGTCTCTCACAAACAAAGGTGCAAAAGTCAACAAAATATGATCAAGTTGAATCCAATAATGCATAAAAAGAATTACACATCATGATTGAATAGGGTTTGTCCCAAGTATTTAAGGCTGATTTAACATCTGAAAATCAATTAGTACAAATTAGCACAATTTTCTTCTTGTTTTAAGATTTTTTTTTAGTTTTGATGAACCTTCATTTCTTAAAATTTATTTATATGTGGTGCTGAGAATCAAACCCAGTGCTTCACACATGCTAGGCAAGTGCTCCACCACTGAGTCACAACCCCAGCCCCAGCACAATTTTCTTCTTAAAGAAGAAAAATTCACATGATCATATCAACAGATGTAGAAAAATCATTTGACAAAAATCCAATACCTATTCATGATAAAAAAAAAAAGTAAAACAAAAAGCCAGATGCAGTGACCCATGCCTGTAATTCCAGCAACTTGTGAGACTGAGGTCAGAGAATCATAAATTTGAGGCCAGTCTCAGCAATTTAGGGAGACCCTCAGCCACTTACTCAGACCCTGTCTCAAAATAAAAAATAAAAAGAACTGGGAATTGAGCTGAGAGATAGAACATCCCTGGATTCAATTCCTAGGACCAAAACCAAATAAATAACCCCCCCACAAAATCTTAGTACACTAAGGTTAGCTGTAGACAGTTTAGTGGTAGAGTATGTGCTTCGCATGTGCAAGGCCTGTGTTTAATCCCCAGCATGGAAAAACAAACAAATAAACAAACAAACAAAAAAAAAACAAAAACAAAGAAACCTTTTGGTAAACTAGAGAGAAGGGAATTTCCTCAACCTAACAAATTACATTTACAAAGACCCTGAAGTTAACATCATACTTAATGTTGAGAAACTTGAAGCTTTCCTGTAAGATTAAGGTAAGATACCTTCTTTCAGCATTGCCAGAACTCCTAGCTAATTCAAAGAAAAGGAAATAAAAGGTGTATATATATTGAACAGGAAGAAATTAAACTGTTCAGAGTTGACATGATTGTCTATGAAGAAAATCCAAAGAATCAACAACAAAAAAATTCCTGAAACTAATAGGAAATATATCAAGGTTGCAGAATACAAGATTAATGCATACAAGAAATCAATGGTCTTCCTATATACTAGCAACAAACAAATAGAATTTGAAATTAAAACCACATTAGTGCGCTGGTATAGCCCAGTGGTGGAGTGTTTGCCTAGCATGTGTGAGGCACAGGGTTTGATCCTCGGCACCACATAAATAAAATAAAATAAATTAAATAAAGGTATTGTGTCCATCTACAACTAAAAAATTAAACAAATATACATATTTTAAAAAACACTAATTCAACACATGAATGAGACTGTCAGGATGAATCCAACTTCTATGTATAACTAATTATAAAGCTCTAATTTAAAAAAAAAAGGGGGGCTGGGGAGATAGCTCAGTCAGTAGAGTGCTTGCCTTGCAAGCACAAGGCCCTGGATTCGATCCCCAGCACCCAAAAAAAAAAAAAAAAAAAAAAAAAGGTAAGTTAAAGGTAAGTTAAAATGGAGTTAGACAAAATCCATAGTATAACATATTTACAATGTTCTGGTATTTTAGAAATGATATTTTATTTTTTCAAATAAACAAAGGGAATTACTGAAAGAAAAAACACATTACCATTTATTAACACCCTCAAAAGTGAAATACTTAGTTATAAATCTACTAAAATATCTCTAAGATCTATAATGGTATGTACATGTCATTATAGGTTTGTTAAAACCTACTGAATGTACAACACCAAGAATAAACCCTAGGGCTGGGGTGTAGCTACGTGGTAGAGTGCTTGCCTAGCACATGTGAGGTTCAATCCTCAGCACTGCATAAAAATAAATTAATTAATTAAACAAGGGTACTGTGTCCATCTACAAAAATAATAATAATAATAATAATAATAAAAAGAACCCTAAGCTTATCAAGTATAACGAATGTATCACTATAGTTCAGAATAAGTTGATAGTGGGGGAGGTTGTATGTGTGTGGGGATAGGGAGTATACCAGAACTCTGTAATTTTCAATTCATTTTGTTGTAAACCTAAAGTTACTCTAAAAATAAAGTTTATTAATTTTTTTAAAAAGCAAAGGAAGGGGGCTGGGGTTGTGGCTCAGTGGTAGAGCACTCACCTAGCATGTGTGAGGCACTGGGTTTGATTCTCAGCACCATATACAAATAAATGAATAAAATAAAGGTCTATCAATATCTGAAAAAAGTTTAAAAAAAAAAAAAAGCAAAGGAAGGGCTGGGATTTAACTCAGTGGTAGTGTACTTGCCTAGAACATATGAAGCACTGGGTTTGATTCTGAGCACCACATAAAAAATAAATAAGTAAAATAAAGGTATTGAGTCTATCTACAACTAAAAAAAAAAAAAAAGCAAAGGAAGTTCAGAAATGAAAAAAGATTAAAAATCATTAGGTAAAAGTAAATAGCTTGTTGCATATTTATTCTCATAAAGTGCTCAAAAAAGAGCCTGAAAATTTAAGCCTAAATAAAAGTAACTATTATTATTTTAATGCCAAGATAAAACAAAACAAAACAAAACACCAGCATAGCAGAAAGTCCAGCTTTTCAAGCAAGAATTGTCTTCTCAGGGCTGGGGAGATAGCTCAGTTGGTAAAGTGCTTGCCTTGCAAGCACAAGGCCATGGGTTAGATTCCCAGCACCAAAAAAAATTAATTAATTAATTAATTAATTAAATAAAGAATTGTCTTCTTGAAAAAGTTCCAATCCAATTGGTCACTGGTTTTTCTATCACTACTTCCTCTAGGTTCCAGAGATAGCATTCACAATCTTCTGTTCATGCAGTGGAGAAAGAAATTGCTTCCCAGAAAGCCTTAGCCCACCATATTTTACTAGATAAAGGAAAAAAACAAAAAGCCATTTCCACTGTGACAAGCCGATTACTGTCTATGGAGGAGCAAAATGCCTCCCTGAGGACTAAACGAATAGCCAACAAGGTACAATAGTTCAAACCTTTAACCACTGCTTTGCCAAGAGCTGCTATGCATGTGTACACAACTCTCTTTTCAGGGCAGTTAAATGTGCATAACAAGAAAGTGCAAGCCTCCAAAAGGCCTTATCTAGCTGAGTTTCAAATGCAAGTAACAAAATGAAAGAATGCCAAAACAGTCTCCCCTTTCCTCTATTGCAATTGTCTAAGTAAGGAAAGCAAAGGAAAGATTGAAGAGGGAATATTTAAGTGTCAAATCTAATATAGTCTTTTATAAGACATTTTGGACAACTGGACTCCTGAAATTTTTAGTTAACTACTTTCATTGTCCCCTTTCAATATAGCCTAAGGGGACTACAATTTGTCCCTTAATCCTAAGAAATATCTGAAACTGAAGTAAAATATCTAAAGTTATGAATATAATAAAATGAAAAAAATTAATGTGCAGGTTGCCACTATGTAAAAAACAAATTCTCACTGAAGTGACAGATGTAATACTATTTCCCACTCTAATATACATAGCTAACTACATGTATATACCACAATTGAGACTTTTAAAACTATCTCAACACCTCTTTTCATGTGATTGCAATAACTATGCCAATGGGGGGAAATTATGAGTTTAAAAATGAGGAGAGACACAAAAAGGAGTTAAGTCTTCAACCATTCCATTAAACTATCATTGTCTACCCAACAATCTAGGAGCCAAGCTTGTAGCTTTGATGCTGCCCTGAATCACCTTTTCTTCTTTGTACTTAGGAACTTCTGGCATATCTTTCTCTCTGCCCCTACACTTTTACACACGCTCATACACAACTAAATGGTCTGTCAGAAGAACCTAGCAAAATAAACAAATGAGATCTCTGGACACCCAGAGTGATTATTTTGATAGGTTGTGACAGTGACCAATGATGTGCTGTCAATTCTGAGGCCAAGAATTTAACTTTATGGTCTGAGATGGAAAAGATAAGACTATAGTCAGGTATTTCCTATAGTTGAATGCAGTTAGTTTCACATAGTCCATAGTTACACAATGAATCATTAACAGAATCAAGAACGAAAATGTATATTTTAAGTGACTTTTCAGGGACAGATAGACATTCAGACAAAACACACAAACCCTTTTCTACAAACACCAAGACTCCCTTTACTATAAATATCAACTATAATAAGACTCCTTGATCTCTTTTGGTCCTTTACATATACATGGCACTACACAAAAGAAGATAAACAGACACCATCCTTTGCATTTAGGAGTTTTTAAGCTTAAAACTAAGGTGAGAAAGAAGAGAATATGAATAAGAAAGTAACCCAGCCTAGAATTCAGTATGATGATACTACAGTTCTTCTTTGAACCTATCAGCAGAGGATGCTAAACCCACAACTTTTATGCCCCAGTTTTCTAGTTGTTTACATTTCTGGTTGGTCAAGAAATTGTTTTCAGCAGGACATGGTGGCACATGTCTGTAATTCCAGTGATTTCAAGCTGAAGCAGGAGGATCACAAGTTTGAGGTCAGCCTCAGCAATTTAGTGAGGCCCTGAGTAACTCAGTGAGACCCTGTCTCAAAATAAAAAAGGACTGGGGATATAGCTCAGAGGTATATCACCCTTGGATTCAATTCCTAGTATTATGGAAAAAAAATTATGTCCTTGCTTCAAAATGGTGGTGGTTTACCTCAAAGAGAATTGGCACATCTTAGGCACATTCCCAGACAGATTAAAAAACAAAACAAAACAAAACTATAGATTAAGGCTGAGGTTGTAGCATTCTATTAATTTCACTAAGAAATACTATCTTATTTTTGCACAGGTAGAGCTCAGTTATAGCTTTACCTTGCACTGGTATGGGAGCCAGATGCTTGGATAAGTAACAAACTATACACAGGACCTGACTAATTGCATTTGCACCATTTATCTAATCTATTTATTCATTTTTGTCTATGCTAGATGTAAATATTGACATGTGTACAGAAAATAATAAGGAAGTAATTTGGTCTAGTATTTAAGAGTGTTGGACTGGGGCCTGACTTTCTGGGTTTGTGTCATATCTCTGTTACAAAGTACTCTGATCTCGTATCCGTACCTCAACATGTCCAAGTCTTATTTTTATCATCTATAAAATGCGAATGACACTAAACTCTCAGAGGGTTGCTAGGATTCAGTGAAATAATACCTATAAAGTACTTTTGCATAAAACACAATAAGAGCTCAGTTAGCTATGGTTACTGTCGCTTCAGGAGCTGTTTATTATATTCACGAAGTTCAACAATTTTCATTGTATTTTGTTTTCTTTCATTCTCCCTAGTTTTCTAGATAGACAAATTTCCTGTATACTATATAAACATCATGTTTCTCAGCAGGCCGAGGCAGGAGGATCACACGTTTGAGGGCAGCCTTGGCAATTCAGCAAGGTCCTAAGTGACTTAGCAAAACTCTGTCTCAAAAAATAAAAAGGGCTGGCTCAGTGGTAAAGCATCCCTGAAATCAATTTCCAGTACCAACAAAACAAAACAAAACAAAACAAAACAAAAAAAGACAGAAAAATACAACATTTCCTCTAAATGGTATATGTATATATGTATACACAACCTGTTAGTATAAGCTAATTGATGTTAATCCTCAACATCACACTGAGAATCTTCCTTAGGTTAATATTCATTGTACCAGAGTTAGTTAAGCTTACTAAGTAATGAAATTAGTACTGAGGAAAAGACTAAGATTCTCATAAATAATCAAACCTAGAAGGTAAAGAGTATCTGTCAGGGAAAGTAGCAAGGTCTTTGGTCCCAGTTATATGGAACACTGATCAGGAGAATTGCTTGAGCCTAGGATTTGGAGGCCAGCCTGGACAACATAGCAAGGTCCTATCTTAACAAACAAAAGGAGACAATATCTCTATGCAAAGAGATCTTGGGCTGGAGATATAACTCAACAAGACACAGCTTGCCTAGCAACATAAGGTCCTGGGTTTCATCCCCAGCAACACACACACACACACACACACACACACACACACACACCTACCTTTTGCCTAATAACAAGGGGCTAGAATTCTAAGTAGATAAGAAGCTTAAGTTCTAGAATCAGAGAATTGTTTCTCTTTCCTCCATGTTTTATCAATCCACATTTCTCAGAGAGAAAAAGGAAGAAATAACTTTTTTTTTTCTCCCCAAAAGACAAACTGGTTTCAGTGTTTGGTGTCCAGTATTGGTGTCCTTAAGGTTTGGACTTCTCAACTAGCATCTGGGAAAGGAAACTGAGATAGCCCAAAATAAAACTAAGTAGATATGGGGCTGTGGGTGCAGTTTAGCAGTAAAGTACTTGCTTAGCAGGTACAAAGCCTTGGTTTAATCTTCAGCTTCATTTAAAAAAAAAAAAAAAAGTAGATCTGTTTATCTTTGACATTCTCATAAATAGTAGTATCTTCTTTTCTTAGGGAACCATTTAAGCCAGTTCTCATTTACTGTCCCCTAACACCAAATAAAATTTTCCACTGCTTTATGTAAACAAGTTCACAGCTGTCATTAAACTAATTCATACTAAAGTGTAAATGATGGCCTCCATACAGTTCTCCATAATTTCTCCCCAAATTGTTAATTTTATGAATCTTTCATTAATGTAAAAGTATAGGGGTTTATTTCTAGATGACCTTTAAATTGTATTTTTTTGTTTAGTCATATAAGGGTTCCCATGAGAGAGTGGGAAAAGGAGATTTTATTGTCCTTGACCTCACAAAAGGAAAAGCGACCACATGCTTTACATCCTCTTGTATCACCCAGCCCTAATACCTTAGTTTCCCACATATAGCCCACTCAGTGTTCACCTTATTCTTGCTCCTAACACCTAGAACGAGAAAAGCTGACTCTAGGCAAGCCAATTCCTATAACATTGGAGAGGCTCCCAGCAGAGCAAAAAGGCTGATCACCTAAATCTTCCTAGATAAACTCCTGGAAAAAACTTGAAGCTGAGATGCCTTCCACATCTAATTTTCTCTCCTCTTTCCCCCAACTCTTTCTAATCACATGATTCTCTGCTTACAACTTTAAAAATCTAGAGGGGGTGCTGGGGCTGTAGCTCAGTGGCAGAGTGCTTGCCTAGCACATGTGAGGCACTGTGTTCAATCCTTAGCACTGCATAAAAAATAAACAAATAAACCCATGCTGTTAAAAAAATAAAAATAAAAATAAAAATCTAGAGGGCTCGGTGTAGTGGAGCATGCCTGGATTTCCAGCCACTCGGGAAGCGAAGGCAAGATGATCACTTGAGCCTAGGAATTCAATGCTAGGCTGAGCAACACAGCAAGACCCTGTCTCAAAGAAACAAACAAAAAAGTACATGACATTCTTAAAAAGGCAAAACTATGAAGACAGTAAAAGATCACCGGTACGGCCAAGTGCAGTGGCACACACCTATAATCTCAGAAACTCAGGAGGCTGAGGCATGAGGATTTCAAGTTCAAGGCCCACACTCAGTAACTTAGAAAGACCCTGTCTCAAATAAAAATAGGGCTTGGGATATAACTTAGGTGGCAGAGTGTTTGCCTTGCAAGCAAAAGGCCCTGGGTTCAATCCCCAGCACCGCAAAAATAAATAAATAAATAAATAATAAATAAATAAATAATAAATAAATAAATAAAATAAAATAAAAAATAGAAGACTAAGGTTACAGTCAGTGGTATGGCTCCTGTGGGTTCAATCCCCAGTACCACCACCCATATTAAAAAAAATGGGTGGTAAAAAAACCGAAGGTCAAATGTTTTCTCTGATAAGCGGGTGCTGATCCTTAGTGGGAAGTGGGTAGGGAAGAATGAAGGAACTTTGGATTGTACAGAGGGGAGTGAGGGGAGGGGTGGGACAGGTGGGGATGGGAAAGATGGTAGATTGGGACAGATAGTATTACCCTATATAAAAGTATGAAAAAATTTTAATTTAAAAAAAACAAAAAAAAGAGTAGTAGGATTGGAGGTATAGCTCAGTGGTAGAAACATGAGCCCTGGGTCCCCAAGGAGAGAGAGAAAGAAAAAAGAGAGAGAAAGAGAAAGAGAGAGAAAGAGAGAGAGAGAGAGGAGAGAGAGAGAGAGAGAGAGAGACAGACATTACCCGGGGATCAGAAAGAGGGAAGGAAGGAGATATAAATGGGTAGAGCACAAGGCCCATCTATTTTTAGGTCAGTGAAAACTATTCTGGATATTACAAGGTAGATACATGTCATGCATTTGTCAAAATCTACAGAATGCACACACAGAATGAACCATAATAAAAAACATGGACTTTAGTCAATAATAATGTATTGATATTTACTAATCAATTGTAACAAATATAACACACGAAAGTAAGACGTTAAATCATAGAGAAAACTGGTAGGTGCTATGGCACATGCCTGTAATCCCAGCCATTTAAGAGGCCAAGACAAGAGAATCACAAGCTCTAAGCCAGTCTTTGGAACTTGGACCCTGACTCAAAATATAATAAAAAAAAAAAAATAGCTAAGGACCTAGCTCAGAAGTAGAATGCTCCTGAGTTTGATCACCAGTACAACAACAACAACAACAACAACAATTTCAACGTTGATGACTATTTTTAAAAGGGTCAGAGATGTAACTCAGAAACAATGCTCCTGTGTTCAATCTCGAGCACACAATAATAATAAGGGGGAAAAAAGGAAAAATTATATGTGGGAAAGTCTATTAATTACAAGAAAATAGAGAAAATGTTGGTTAATAATCCCCACCAGGTATAAGGCAATGAGCCAAGACAAGCTGTACAAATGAAAGGCAAAGGTAAAAGCTTAAACTGGAGGAGCTGATCTCAATCTGAAGAGGTCAATTAAAGACAAAGAAAGAAGCTTGAGGAAATGAAGGAAGGAGAGAAAGACAACTCTTTCTATGGCATTTATGGTGACTAGTGTGGAAACAAATTTATTTTCCTCAGAGAGAAAAAGAAGCCAAGAGGCTTACAAGGGATACTGATATTCTCGGCAGAAAAATCATCATCATTAAGCTGCTGGCATACTTATGAGTGTCACCCTGATGCCTCTCTCTGTGGTTAAGGAATCAGTTTATCATTGTAACCAAGTCTGCAACCTGTGCTGGTGCCAATCTTCATGACAGATTTTTCAGGAAAATCAAGGGATAATTGCCCAGTATCAAAAGAAGATCTGACCCTTGGGAGGAAGTAGGAGGTGTTCCTTTTGCCGCAGGATTATTCTCTCTAGAATAACATAAGTGGTTCTTCCAGAGACCACATCTTTGATAAGCAGAGCTGCAAATCTAACAGCCAATCAGCTGAGTGTTGAACAGAGCACTCAGCCTTCTACAGTGACTCAAAGGACACACAAGGCTACAGATTTATTCTACTGACTTTCCCCACAGAGTCACTCAAGTTTTTCAAAGGTAAAAAGGAAGAACTCTCTTTCCAACCCAGGGAATTGTAAATTCCATCTGGGATCTACAGACAGAGCTATGTTTGCTCAAAAGCTGGCATAACTGATAGGAACATCAAGATTTAAAAGCTGGAATGACTGCTGGCAATTTTAGCCTTTAGAGCAGAAGTTGGTTCAGCACTTCAATCTGCTGGCAGAATCAGCAGCCACATATAGCACATGGTATGTCAGACTGGGAATGAGCTAATTTCACAAAATTCATTCTCATTCCCTCTGCACTTTAATATGATCATTACAGATACACCAGATTCTTACCCAAGTACAACCCTGGTGCATTTCATTGCATATACAAATTTCAGAGTTAAACATTATTACAAAGAGATAAACCTCAAAGCTTCCATTTTTCTTCTGTGAGGTTTTCCTTCTTAAAATCGAATCCTTAGCCAGGCATGATGGCACATGCCTATAATCCCAGTGACTTGAAAGGCTGAGACAGGAGGACTGCAAGTTCAAAGAAAGCCTCAGCAACTTAGCAAGGTCCTATGTAACTTAGTGAAATCAAAATAAAAAGAATTGGGGATGTGGCTCAGAGATTAAGCACCCCCAAGTTTAATCTCCAGTACAAATATATATATATATATATATATATATATATATATATATATATATATAATTTTGTGAAAGAAAACTTAAAAGGCACTATCTTCCTATAATTAATTATTAATGGCATTTCTTCCTCACAATTTGAACATCATCTCTTCAAGACAATATTACTCAACAGTAACAGTCATCTGTTAAAATTTAAAGGACAATCCCTCTGTAGTTAAACAGATTCAATTCTCAACAGAGAAAAGAAAGCTAGATTTGAGAGATGAAACTCAATTTCTGTTTTAAATATTTGGGTTATCTTATGGGAAATGAAGGAATAAAAAGAAACCACTAACATTTTGTGGTAATGAGTTTCTACTTCAATTTTTAAAAATGTGCATTGTTATACTAAGCAAGTACCCTTCAAAGGGTTTATCATTTGGCTATAAAGATTCAAAAAAAGTCAAAACGTGGATCTGACCAAAATCCAGCTGAAGGAGCTTTTTTTTAAAGTATTAAAGCCTAACTTTAAAGAGGCATTGTATATTATTTAAGTCAGTGGCATATGGTTAAAAAGCTTGTATGCCCAATTCTAATCCTTCAAGCAGAATGTTGAAGTTCTCTTTCTTCTCTTCAGAAAGATCTTCCAGATAGCATCTCTTGCACCTTGCTCATAATGCACAATTTATTGGCATTTCTTTTCCTTTCTAAATGGCCGGGAGGGAAGAAGAGCTCCAAAGCCACAGTGTGTGGTTAGTAATGGCGCTTTTACTTGTCATTGTACAAAGCCTGTTAAATATTTACAACACAGACAGCAATATCTAGTCCTAAACACCCAGTTGTGAGTTTGAGTTTTTTTAGAAATAAATCTATGACAAGTTTTCCCCCAGCAAATGCCAGAAGACTTTACTAACAGCTTCAAGAGACCCAGAGGGTCCAGAGGAGCAGTTATAGGCCATCTGGTGATTACTTATTATTATTTATACAGCACTGTGGATGTACACACAGATGTGTTATGAATCCACATACAGAGCGGCCCTAACAAGGACTTCAGAATGCGACTACTGAGCAAGTCAATCTGCATTAAAGAATACGCTAACCAGAAAGAGGGAGTATACTGGCTGTTTAATCTGCTGCATTAGCTGGAAGACTATCTGACAAAAGAATGAAGAATTCTATATAATGACAATATTTTGTAAGTCAAAAACCTGGCTATAGATGGTTTTGCAAGGGTGGCAAAGAGGGATAAATGAAAGAGAGGCTCTCAGATGGAGAAGGCACTTTATAACCTCAGCAATACGGAAAAGAAGGGACTAGGAAAGATACAGACTCCTCACTTAGAAAGAACTGAAATAAAAAGATACAGAATTTTATTTTTCCTACCAGAAATGCTCTAAGAACAGCTTCTGGACTACCATTTTAAATTTTAAGCTGTATCCAAGGAAATCAAGAGTTTTTCTGGGTACAGCTCCAAATTTGTTTACATAGGATTTTTTTGTTTGTTTGTTTACAGTGGAGGGGACTGGAGAAAGGATGCTTTTAATGCTATGGTTTAATAATATCATAATAAATATATCATAAAAAATTAAACCAACAGGAGAAAAAGGTGTGTGTGGTGGTGGGGGTTGTCTCATGAAAATCAAAGGGAGGGGCTGGGGTTGTGGCATAGTGGTAGAGCGCTTGCCTATTATGTGTGAGGCACTGGGTTTGATCCTCAGCACCCATAAAAATAAATCAACAAAATACAGTTATTGTGTCTATCTACAACTAAAAATATTTTGAAAAATAGGAAAGAAAATCAGAGGGCGATCAGTAGAGGAAAGGGACTAAAGGGTAGGAGGCAGGGAAGAAAGGGGTAGTGCTGAGGAGTGATAATGGCCGAATTATATTGTTATATGGTGTACATGCATAAATATGTAACAACAAATTCTGTCATTTTGTACAACTATAATGCACCAATTAAAAAAAATGTGAAAATAGGGGGGAAAAAGCATAATAAAAGAAAAAAAGTTAAACAACCAATCACATGTTTCTAAGGGCAAGTGTCAGGAGTGCCAGATCTGACATTAAGTATCTCGAGTTTAATTCCTTGTTCTTAGTACCTCCATTTAAAAAACCCCAGTCCCAATCTTGTCTATACAATGAATAACAGTGTCTACTTTCATTACAGGGTTACATAAAACTGCAATACACTCAGAGTGAGCTGCAAGTTATTGCAAAATCAACATATTACAAAAAAATAAGGTTAGCATTTGGCCTAATTGTGTATAATGCAGTGTATTTTCAGCTGCGTGACAGCATGCAAGCACTCTTACCAGATGGGAACTAGATGAATTATGAATAAAATATGAATTATTAAATAAAAATTTGAATTTTTTTAACTCTTGGCAAGGAGTGAGGAAGAAAAGCTTATTTGTTTGCCTGAAATTGCCTTCACCTGTCGTAGCATGTAAACACAGCATATACCACCACAAATGGCATTTACCTACCAAAGCTATTTCTTCCCGTTATTTTCCAATTCAAGATGCTTCCCTAACATAAGAATTAGTAATCAGCACTAACTCATTCTTCCTTGCTTTTCTTTTGTGCTCATGCCAGTAATAGGATAAACTTGCCAAAGGACACAATGAAAGATCCAGGGCCATATAGCACCAGTATGGTCCTTTTAATAGGAACATTGGGATAACAGGAATAACCTCTATAGATTTGTGTTATACAGACAATAAAACATATACCTTTGCAGCACGCCAGCATTTAACCAATCTTAGGAGCTATTGTTGCCTCATATATTATAGAGAAATAGAGATTTAAGGGATAATGTTCATGAAAGCAGAGGATATGAAGCAATAAACAGCTTTGGAGGCTGGTTAAATGCAAGTGAAGTCAGGACTACAGTACCATAAACATTATTTCTACTATGACAAGATAAGGAGGTACAAGAAGCTGCCCTCAACACCACCACAACTAGGGCTCCATTGCTACTCTTGTCTTTGGAGAGAAAAAGAGGCCCTGGAGGTCTATGAGTTAGTTGTATGTTTCATGTCTCAAAGATATGAAAAGAATCTCAACCTCTATTTAGATGTCCTCAGGGATAAAGAAGGAATCTTCAGACCCTCAGAATCATGCTGGACAGACGAATAATCAAAGGATTTCCCCTTTAAAAGGACAGAGATGATACAGATTGGTTATGACAGAACTTTCTCAGGGCTGATAATGGGATGCTACTACCTGTCATGAGTGGTGCTTCCTCAAAGGGAATTTGCTCCTGTTCTTCAGGATATAGACATTCTAAAATAATAAGCTGATATGACCAGCTTCTGCTCAGACTTGTTGATGGTATCCAGAAGGGCCATTTAACTCTATATAATTGTACTGCAAATCAGTGTTATGTGCCTGAGAGGGAGGTATAGGATTATGGATACATATGGTATAGGATTATGGAGGTATAGGAATATGTAGATGCCCAGGAATAAAAACTGGGTAAAAAAACAACCAAAAAGAGGTATATTATCTAACTGCATACACATAATATCTTAAATTCAAGATTATCAACAGAGACATAGTATTCATACCTGCTTCCACATACAACAGAATAATTTTATATTTCATCTTTAAGTAAAAGTGGCCCCAAAAAAGTATTAAAATTACAAATTAAGCCAGGCACAGTGGTTCACACCTGTAGTCCGAGCTACTTAGGAAGCTGAGGCAGGATTACTTGAACCCAGGAGTTTGAAGCCAGCTTTGGCAATACAGCAAGACCCCCATCACAAAAAAAATTAAAAATTAAAAAAATTAAAAAAAAAAAACACCCACAACTTATTTCTATTATTCTGACAAAAAACATAGAGACAAAGTCATTTTATAGTCACAATGTTTTTAAAGAGATGCTATCTAATAAACATTTCAAAACCCACACAACTCGATTCAACAGGGTATTTGGGGCACTATTAACACTAATTGGTTCTCAGGAGACAGGTCTATTAATGACACCTGCTACTACATTCCACAGAGGTTTTAGCAGGAAAATCTTTTCCTGGAATTCCACCTTATGAAGGTGATAAGACCTCAAGAGAAACAAAGTGTCTCAACAGAACAGAAATAAAAGGGCTAAAAAACTATCACCTGCTTTTTTTTTCAGATAAGAATGCAGACAGCACAACCTTTAGCTGCCACCTTTTTTTTTTTTTTTTTTTTTTTTTTTTTTGAGTACAAGCAGCATATTTAGAACTCAGCTGTGTCACATCAGACTTACTGTTGGGAAGTGGATCATGAACAGAATCCAAAAATAACAGCCATTAAAGACCTAGCAACCAAAACATGTTTATGTATCCATTGAAAGCCTGGTGGTTTTGATTATATAGTGGAGAGCACAATCCACCAGTCTATTTTAGGTGAATTTTCCTTTCACCTTTCTTTAATATTAAAGTGTAGGATGACTTATGAATTTAGGTAAACACAGGGTAAAGTCTAAGCAGGGAACAAATATAGAAACAATCCAAGATTCCTATAGTTGTTGTTTTAAATTTTTATTTTGAGACAGGGTCTCACTAATTTCTTGACGGTCTCACTAAGATGCTGAGGCTGGCCTCATACTTGTGATCATCCTGCCTTAGTCTCTTGAGTTGCTGAGATTGCAGGTGTGAGTCACTGTGCGTCGCAAGATTCCTATAGTTTGCTTTGCTTTCATTTTTCTTTTCTCTACCTGTTAGAAGCCATTGCTTTTTGAGACTTCTCTCACAGATTCTGAACTATGCTTTCTAAAATAAATCATGGTCCTTATTATCATGGTACTTATTTTATTTCTTTATTTTTTTGTATTGGGGATTGAATCCAGAGGCACTTTACCACAGAGTTACATCCCCAGGCTTTTCATTTTTTGAGACAGGGTCTCACTAAGTTGCCTAGGACCTTGCTAAGTTGCTTAGGCTAGCCTCAAAATTGCCATCCTCCTGCCTCAGCCTCACTGTCACTGGAATTATAGGCATGCACCACTGTGCCTGGCTATCACGGTCCTTATTACCCTCCTGCAGCTTATATAGCTTTGTTAGTATTCTTTAATTTGTGGAATAAATAATTTGAGTCAATGACAAGTGGATTACAAATAACTTTAAGGCCTCCAGGTAGTTCAAGAATGCAACCATTCCCAAAGGATAAAAGGAATGTGAGAGACAGGCCAAGGGTAGCTAACATTACCAAATTTATCTTCTCTGCCAGATTTTCACTATCTCATATAATATAAAGCAATCACAGTACATCTTGTAGAGATTCACTCTTAGTGTTATTTGTTACTAGAAATTGGAAAAATTTTGAAGGAGACTAAATATAATTTCAGAACTATAATCTCACCTGAAAGTAGTTTGACATGTAAAGAAAATAAAGGAGTTAATCACACTGGCATCAAAGTCTTAAGGTGTTGCCTTCTTTTTTTTCTTTTCTTCCTTTTTTTTTGGACTGGGGATTGAATCCAGGGGTGATTTATCACTGAGCTATAGCCCTAGCCCTTTTAATTTTGAGACAGGGTCTCCCTAAGTTACCAAGGCTGGCCTCGAACTTGTGATCCTCCTATCTCAGCCTCCCAAGTCACTGGGATTACAAGCATGCATCACTACACCTAGTTCTATCCTTTTACCACAGAACAAGTAACAAGAATTCTCAAGAAGGTAGCAACTCCCTCAAGTGCAGCATCCACCTTCTCCGTGTGGTGGGGGAAAGCTTTGAGAATTGTAAGTCGGTGGTTATACTGCATTCTAATAACCAAATACCATCACATAATTCAGAAAAGAGAAAGAAACGTAGGGGCAGAAAGGCTTATGATAAAATAAAACCTAACAACACAGGGAGAAACCACAGCAAAAATTCCTGTTTTCCTATATGTAGACCCCCCACCAAAAATTATTTTTTAAATAAGACATTTTTAAGAAGATAAAATGAAAACAAGGAAACAAACACCAATTTTAGTGAATACTTCTCTTTTTTAAAAGAGAGCCTGAAGAGATGCTATTTACATTGTTTTCCTCAGAAAGCTTAAGAGATGCTTTTCTTGTGTATTTCTTATTTTTATCATCCATTTTATTTCTTTGAGAAATCCTTGTTTGGATGGTTTTAAGTATACTATATATAAATATACTTAAAGTCAGCACAGAAATTGAGTAATTTAAGCAATAAATGAAAAAATAATGGTAAATATAAGAAAAATAAATCCTTTCAACAAAAAGGCAGATTTTTCCAGTAAAGAAGTGAAAAGGGGGGCTGGGGTTGTGGTTCAGTGGTAGAGCACTTGGCCTAGCATGTGTGAGGCCCTGGGTTCAATCCTCAGCACCATGTAAAAATAAATAAATAAAAAAAAAAAAAAAAAAAGAAGTGAAAAGGGTACCTACCAAGTTATTGGTTGTCATGGTCATAGTAAACAGTATTATCAAATTCATACACAAAAAATTGGAGGGATCATTTCTAGGTTTGTTCTTCAATAAAGTTGTTTGAAAAGTGAAAATAAATTTGTCCTATTTTTCCAACTGTCTTCTATTGTTAAAAAAAATTAAAATATACACCACTTGGGGAAACAAACAAGTCAGAAATAAAGTAGAATGCCTTGACAAAGAAACAGAAATGCATCTTAGGATGCTGAATATTGCAGAATACAACAGCTCTGTTGTTGTCTTATCTAAAAATTTCAGCACTTACAGAAATTTGGAATCTTCCCTCTGTCCATTTCTTGTTTACCATCCTCATCTCTTCTACTACTCAAATTCCAATTCTTAGTAATCTCTAGAACTAACTCTTCTTTTTGTCTAAGTATTTACAATGTTTAATAGAACTAGTCTGCAATCTCACATACTACCAGTAAGTGTCACTGGACAGTCACATGACTTACTTCTAAATGAACAGAAAGCACCCTTCAGGGTCTATAAAATGAATTAATGAAAACAGATAAAAACTTCTTTTGAAAAAAAAAAAAACTTCTTTTGTATTCTTTTTTTCATTCTTTGTGGAACATGGTATTAACAGAGTCTAGGAAAAAGTTAAGAAGGTTACAAAAGGCAATTACAATAAAATTGCTTTATTAAAAAGGCATATGATGAAAAATATCTAACATACACACATATATGCAAAAAATTACATTTGAGCTAACAGAACAATGCATTTCATGGCATTGTTTCATCAACAGGAGAGACATTTTTTTCTTATTAAAAAAAAAAAAAACCTGAAACTGGGGTTCGCAATGAAGGCTATCTCTCCAATATGTTAAGCAGACTTTTATATCCATGAGGATATTTCTAAACTTGCTTTATATTTAGATGGATAGCTTTACAAAAGAGGAGAGAGCAACATGTATTCTTCAACACTGTGTTGAAAAACAAACACCAGTGGAATAACAATATGGAAGAGAGCAAGGCAGATTTCATTATGGTAGAGTGCCTACACTTCCTCATAACTTGGATTTACACACTGCAAATCCTCTGATCTGATTACCTCCAGTGATCACGTAAAATACCGGCTTTAAACTCTTTGCCTTAGTGATAAAACAGCCACTTTGATTCACAACAAGACATTCACAATAAAGTATATTGTAAACGTACCTGTCCACAGCCTGGGGCATTGCACACAAACGGTCTGTCGTCTCCCATATTTCATATAGCTGAGCGGAGCTGAGGAGGGGGAGGTAGGGGAAAAGTTATGTTAAATACGCAGGAGCAAAAAAATGTGCTTCAAAATATCAAGCCTAGAAACAGGTGTTCCAAGAATGCCATCTATCAGAGCTGTAAACACAAGCTACTTTGAGGAGACTCATTAGACAGGTGGCATGTGATCTACTACTATGCATCAGTTGGAACTTTTAATTAGAAAAATTTAGACTTAAATAGTCAAGAATTTCAAACCTTTGCTAGATTTTCCCTTTCTGCTACAGAATATAACACACTTCTCTAGTCTGCTGAATTACAACCAGTGCAGTTTCCTATGTCAATAAATCCACTGAATGTTCGATGTGGAAGCCATATTTTTGAACTAGAGAAGACCAAAATTTGTCATTTAATTAATTAAGGGATTATAGGAGGGGTGCTCCATTTTACAGGGCCATAATCTGGCTCCCTGGTGTATAAACTACGAGACTGTTGGCAAGAGTCGTTTATCCCAGATTATTGCCAAAGAAAACAAAGCACCCATCCTATTGGGCTACATGGGAAATGATTTTCATTAATAAAAAAATAAAAATAAAAGCCTTCTTTCCCCACTGGGAGCCTACTCCTCCCCCCACCAATCGACTGTGGCAAATGGAGAAATATCGGTGCCCTTCCCCCCTCTGATTCTATTTATGGCGAGGTTTTTAAAAGCAGCAATAAAACAAATGTCGACTCTTTGGGGGTTTACTGGGTGAATATGTTCCGGCTGTTTGTGCCGCTCTCGGCCAGAGTTCTTAGGCTGCTCTGTTGCAGCCAACAGATGTGTGCTGCTGCAGGGGATAAAAGAAATGGCACTAAAAGGCATCACCATCCATCTCCTCTATTTCTCTGAAGAATTTAATAGGATTTATATATATATTTGAATACTGAAACTAAATTCTCAAAATGTTGATTAAAATTCTTTGTCAAAGAATAATAATTCCAATCTGAATGGGTTGGGGAAATTTCTCATATGCCAACTAGGAATAAAAATAGAGGTATAGATGAATAAATATTAGAAATGCAAATCACATTAAAAATATTTCCAAAGATAAACAGTATTTTGGAAGGGTGGAAGAGAAAAATGGAAAGGAATGAAAATTAGCATTGTAGACTAAATACCTAAAGAACATTTCCAAACATCTTTCCATAAGAGAGAAACCTAATAATTGAATCACATTCAATTATTTGAAGATTGGAAGTAATTTCAGAACTGTAACCAAATTTCAAATTTTATCTTGGAGATAAACAGAAATGTCAATCGCAGTCAGGCCTATATTAAATTAAAATGTTAACAGGCTAGCATCAATCTGGTAACCAGAAAACCATACTTAAAATCAGAGGGTAGCTAGGTAACATCTCTCTATTTTCTTAGGGCTCACTCAGATTAGAAATGAGTATTTCTGGCTGTCTAATCAGTAATTCCACAACTAATGGGTGCTTAAATTGTGGGGTGCGCTATAAAATACAAGGGGTTTCTTGGTCATCTTTCATATGATCGGAACATGGTCTAACCATGAAGGAAACTGATGCTGCAGCATTGCTGTAATGGAAGAGACCCTGTATGTACATACGTGTACACAGATTTATATCACATTTAGCCAGGATAAATTGCTTCAATAAATTCTGTTCCTAGGAGAGGCCAGCTCAAGCTGATGATTGGCTACTAGGAAATGAGAGCTTCATTCTTCTCCACACAGCCCCAGGACAAGGGAGTTCTCGGGTTTGTTTGTTTGTTTAAAATATATGATGATTTTTTTTTTTTTTAAGTACTGTTTGGAACCAGAACATTGTGCAAAAAAAAAAAAAAAAAAAGTAAACAAAAGCCAAAGCAAATAAATATAAAGACCAAGGACATTATGGCTAAAAGTCAGATCATTTCTAGAAAGCAATTCATCTCTGGAAAAAGTCCTAAACGCTGTGCTACAGATAATTTCATTTCTAGTCCCAGAACCTGTTTTCTAAATATAACTAAAAAATGAAATTTTATTTCAAAAAGGGTCCCCAACGTATTTTCCAACCAGG
This sequence comes from Sciurus carolinensis, assembly GCF_902686445.1. Lineage (NCBI taxonomy): Eukaryota > Metazoa > Chordata > Mammalia > Rodentia > Sciuridae > Sciurus > Sciurus carolinensis. The sequence continues at coordinate 113,578,910 of NC_062216.1, forward strand.
AAGTAAACTATAAGGGCTAGAGAAGATACAAGAACTAGGCAAAATTCCTTACTTTTTATCTTAGTTCTGCTATTTGGACCTAAATGTTCTCATTTTTCTACTTAAAGGAGGAAATGGTTCCTGGCTGAGAAGGGGGCCAGCAAGGCATTCAAAGTGATTAAATAAATTCTGGAATGATTTCCATGGGACCACAAAATTCAAACTTAACTTGGCTTTGCACAGTCACACCACAATATATGGCTTCTAGATTTTATTTAATGGATCATTATTAGGAATTAGAGATAAGAAAATTGTGTTCTTCCATCCCCAGTCAAAAAAAATGAAAAAAGAAACAAAAGAAAGAAAAAAGAAAAAAAAATCATGTCTTTTGAAAAGAAAAACAAAGGGTGAAAAAAAAAACCACTTTGAAAAAAAAAGCATTAAAATCTAACATAAGTAAGCATTTTCACTGCTCTTAAATATTAAATTGACATCCACTAACTAGGATTTCCTGCTTCCTTCCCAATTTGCTGGCCTTTGTTTTACAGTTTTCACCAAAGGGAGATCACAATGGGAGGAAGAACTTCGGCTTTTTTTCTTCAATACCCACAAGTTATTCTTAATCATTCCCTTCATCTTTTGCCCTTTGTCATTCCATATTTCTCATTTTAAAGAAAATTTAAATACTTAACACAATAAGAATGATCTGTCCTTTCCATTAAAAAAATCCACAAACATTTCTATTTTTAAAATTCTCTTGCATTCTCTGCTGCATTAATTTATTAGTATAAAGAATCTTGTGGTTATTTCTGACATTGAAAATAAATTTTTAATTGCTAGAGAGGTCAAACTGAGGTTTTTTTCAAAATAAAAAGCAATGCATTTCTGTAGTATAAATAGGAGACAAAAAGTGAAATCTTCAATAATGACACTGACATTCACTAAAATTTAACTCACAGCTCATTTGTAACTACTGTGTGACAAAGTAGATCATGTGTCTGGGTATAGCACTCACAGTGTGTTTGTGTTCTCCTCAATCTATTTCTTTAGGATGAAACACAAGCATTTTATAGAACTAAACAATAAATAACAGGAGAGGGATACATACATTAGGAGGTACTGCCAAGGGTAAGTGAGATGCTTTCAGCAAAGATGGTAGAATAAGAAAAACAAAGATGCATTAAAAGGCTGTCCAAGAGACCAAGGTGTGTAGAGGAAAAGGCTCAGGTACTTGGAGAAGTCAGAATACATATATGATAAAATTTAGGACTTATTCAAAGAGAAAGTTATCAGATTGCTATGAAAGAAGTTAAGAAAACACAAGGTTTAGGGATGATTTTTTACTAACTGAGGTAATTTCAAAAAGCCTGTGTCTAATAGTTTTGTCAGAGCCAGAGGTAGATCCTAAACTCGTCAATGCAAAAGTAAGAAAATAGATTCCCTTTCCCTGTATATGTAGATCTATCTATCTCTTTTTGTTTTTGTTTTTTAATAGAATGAGGCTAGAGTCTGTAGCTGAGGGCTACAAAGTTAATTCTCTGAATCTGGTTATGATGTGATAATTTCTTTAGTAACCAATTGGTTAATAAGATGGTCCAATTCTTAAATATGTAATCCAAAGCCATGTACAAATACAACCAGGAGCCTGGTGTTCCATTCCTAATGACAAAAGCAGACCTTACTAGGTACAATAACAGGGTATTTGCAGCATAAACACCAAAGATTCATAGAAATCTAAAAGGGGATTAGATTCTCCTTCCTTCATTCATTCAAAAAACACTACCCATGGAACTATTAAGTGCCAAGTAAAATGAACAAAAAATAAAAAGACAGGAGGCTGAGGCAGGAGAATTACAAGTTTGAGGCCAGCCTTAGCAACTTAACAAGACTCTGTCTCAAAATAAAAAATAAAAGGGCTGATAATATAGCTCAGTGGTAGAGCATCCCTGGCTTCATCCCTACCACCACCTTACTCACACACAAAGCATAAACGCACACAAAGAAGTTAACCCTTAAATCTTTAACAAAACTTCAGCCAGAGCTGTTAAGACACACATTCCAGGGGCTGACGTTGTGGCTCAGTGGTAGAGCACTTGCCTGGCACATGTGAGGCACTAGATTCGATCCTCAGCACCACATAAAATAAATAAAATAAGGTATTATAAAAAGATATACATTCCAGCACAATAGCATGTCAGTCCAAACATACAGTAGAAAAGCACCTTTAGGAGTACATATTAGGCAATCTTTCTGAAAAGCAGTTTGGCAATATTTATATTGTCTTAAAACGTTTATTATCAGGCTGGGGACATAGCTCAGTTGGTAGAGTGCTTGCCTTGCAAGCACAAGGCCCTGGGTTCAATCCCCAGCACCTCAAAAAAAAAAAAAAAAAAAAAAAAAAAAGTTTATTATCATTTGAAAAAATCATTCTTCTCTTAGGATTCTATTCTAAGACTAAAACCAGAAACACACCCTTTACGTATTAAAATGTTCATCATAGTCATTTTTATGACCAAAAATGAATAGGAATTGAATTTTTAAGAGAATGGATAAATGTAAACAAAGGATTGCCTCATGACAGACTATTTAAAATGTTAAGAAAACATTTTGAAAACTATTTAATGACATGAGAAAAATGCTATAGATTAAATGATAAAAGCAGAATATAAGACTGCATATGTGCCATAATTTCAAGTCTATAAAATAGCAAACAAAATAATAAGCATGCAAAATGATGAATTAACATCAAAATATTAATAAGGGTTATGTCTGGATATCCATGTTCTAGGTGATTCTATTTTCTTCTTTGTACCTTTATTATTGCTCAAAGTCTCTACAACCATCACAGATTGCTTTTAATAAATAAATTATAATGTAAGCGAAGAATAAGAATGCCTATCTGTATGACTGAATAAAACTTGTCTTTAAATTAAGGTGGGGTGGGCTGGGGTTGGGCTCAGTGGTAGAGCACTTGACTAGCATGTGTGAGGCACTGGGTTCAATCCTCAACACCACAAATAAATAAATAAAATAAAAGTAAAAAATATCATTATAAAAAATATATTACTGTTAAGTTCAATAAAAGTTGTCAAAAAAAAGAGCTGCAGTTGTGGTTCAGTGGTAGAGCACTTGCCCTGGCATGTGTGAGGTCCTGGTTTTGATACCCAGTACCACATATAAATAAATAAAATTAAACAAAGATCCATTGACAACTAAAATATATATATATTATATTTAAAAATTGTTTAAAAAAAGTAAAAAAATAAAAATAAATTAAGGGAGAGTATATTTGCCAGACTAGTCTAACCTCTAAATGTAAATTTAAAAATTGTAACAAGTTGCTCATTCTCTCCTACAAAGCAACAGAACCAACTGGCAAATTAAGTTCAAAATGGACCATCAACTGGGCACTGTGGTGCACACCTGTAATCCCAGCAGCTTGGGAGACTGAGGCAAGAAGACTGTGAATTCAGAGAGCCTCAGCAACTCAGCAAGGGCCTAAGAAACTCATCAAGACCCTGTCTCCAAATAAAATATAAACAAGGGCTGGGATTGTTGGTTCAGTGGTAAAGCGTCCCTGGGTTCAATCTCTAGTACCAAAAAACAAAACAAAACAAACAGAAAATGAAAATTGGACCTCAAAAGTCTTCTGAAGTTTATAAACTAAGTTTCATACAGAAAATAAACATAGTAGAAATTAAAACTTATATCCATACACAGAACAAACCAAGCAGTTTAAGATAGTTCCTCCTTTGATACCCCTGATTTTCAGAATCCCATAAATGCTCCCTGACAAGTATTAATTGTAGTAATAAATAATAATATTGATGATAAACAATTAGAAATTGACCCAACCATGTAAAACAAAGGGAATTCAGAGAGCTGAAACCAAGTTTAGCAGGTACTAAATGCTATTTAGCTCAGCTAAAACCACGTTGAAAAATTTAGGCATCCATGAGCTCTGTTCCTTTATAATATTAAAGGTTGGTGGTGCTCACCTGTCAGGAGGACTGCAAGTTCAAGGCCAGCCTCAGTAATTTAGTGAGGCCCTAAGAAAATTAGAATCTCTCTCTCAAGAAAAAAAAGAACTGGGGATGTAACTTAGTGGGAAAGTACCCCTGGGTTAATTCTCCAGTATCAATAAATAAATATATCATTAAAAAGTAGAGAAGCAGCAGCAGCCAAAGCCTGGTGTGGTGGTACATGCTTATAATCCCATCAACCTGGGAAGCTGAGGCAGGAGGATCTCAAGTTCAAGATCTGCCTCAGCAATTTAGCAAGACCCTGTCTCAAAAGAAAAATCAAAAGGCTGGGATGCAGCTAAGTGGTAAAGCACCTCTGGGTTCAATCCCCAATACCAAAAAAGTGAATGAATGAATGAAATAAAAACCAGGCTAGGTATGGTGATACATATCTATAATCCCATAGACTTGAGAAGCTAAGGCAGGAGGATTGCAAGTTATAGACCTGCCTCAGCAATTTAGTAAGACACTGTCTCAAAATAAAAAAAAACAAAAGCTGGGCATGGTGTTGCACACCTGTAATCCCAGTTACTTGGGAGCTGAGAAATCATGAATTTGAGGTCAATCATGGCAATTTAGCAAGATACTGTCTCAAAATAAAAAAGGGCTGGGGATGTAAACTCAGTGGTAGAGAGCCCCTGGTTCAATCCCCAATATTGGAGGTGGGGAAGGAATGATATGCAAACAGTTCTTTTTAAAAAATATAACTCAGGATATCAATTTTCAAACTCTAAGAAAATTTTGCTGCTCCTAAGCCAAGACTACAAATGCTTAAAGCTCTTAGGCACAGCAAGCAGTCTCAACATTTTATTCTCCATAGGACACTCAGTGCTGTTCTGATTTGCATTACATCTAGAAAACTGCCTTTGGGGATATATTTCAGTAAACCTAAGAACATGAGACTATAATGCAGGTTGTGTGAACCCCAGAAAACAAAGTAGACTCAAGTTTTACTAGGCAACAGATTTTTTTCTGGCGCGGGGGGGGGGGGGGGGGGGGGGGGGTGGTGGTACTGGGGATTGAACCCAGAGGTGCTCTAGCACTGAGATACATCCCAAGCCCTTTTTATTCTATTTTGAGGCGGGTCTTGCTGGCCTCAACCTACAATCCTCCTGCTAAAGTAGATTATTTAGGAACTGAAATTCTGATTAATATTCCACTGTATTATTTGGCATCACAATAGTTGGGCATCTATTATCTCATTAGATAAGTCAACTGTCCCAAGAGGACAGTACTATAATCTTAAACTAATTCGCCTATTGTCTTACATCAACTAAAGTTTTGCTGTTGTTGTTGGGTACTGGGGATTGAAACCAAGGCATTTTACCACTGAGCTAAATTCCCCAATCCTTTTTATTTCTTATTTTGAGACAGGGTCTCATTAAGTTGCTAAGGGTCTCTCGCTAAATTGCTGAGACTGGCCTCAAACTTAGGATCCTCCTGCCTCAGCCTCCTAAGACACTGGAATTACAGGCATGTACCACTCCATCAGGCTTCAATCAAGGTTTTGTAAAGCACTTTGCCACAGACTGGAAAACTGAGGCACAGAGTTAAAAAAAAAAGTGGCAAAAAAGGAATCAAAAGAGATTGAGGTTGGTCTGAATCTTATTTTATATACTCCAAACAAGATACAAAAACAAATAATAATGAATTAAACAAACACTTCTGAAAAGAAGAAATACAAGTGGCCAACAAATATATGGAAAAAGGTTCAACATCATTAGCAGTTAGGAAATGCAAATTAGAACTACACTGAGATTTCATCTCACAGCAGTCAGAATGGCAATCATCAAGAATACAAACAATAATAATGCTGGAGAGGATGTGGAGAAAAAGGAACACTTTCATTCACACTGTTGGTGAGATTGGAAATTAGTAGAACCATTATGGAAATCAATATGAAGGTTCCTCAAAAGACTAGGCATGGAACCACTATATGACCCAACTATAAATTCCTTTTTCCTGAAGAATTAAAGTTGGTATGCTACAGTGATACATGCATACCCATGTGTATAGCAGCACAATTTACAATGGCCAAACTATGGAATCAGCCTGGGTATGCATCAATGAATGAATGGATAAAGAAAATGTGGTATATAGTTTTATTCAGTCATAAAAAATGAAATTGTCATTTCCAGGAAAATAGATGGAACTTTAGACTGTTCTGTTAAGTGAAATAAGCCAAACTCAGAAGGTCAAGGGCTGTATTTTTTTCTCTCATGTGGAAGCTAGAAAGGAAAAAGGAAAAGAAAGGCAGGGAGGGTAGGGATCTCATAAAAATTGAAGGGAGATCAGCAGAGGAAAGGGACCAAGGAGTGGGAGGAGGGGAGAGTGGGGGAAGGTCTGGAGAGTGATACTGACCAAATTGTATTGTTATATTGTGTGCATGCACCAACATGTAACATTAAATCCCATCATTACATACAACTAAAATGCACCAATAAAAAATGTGGAAATAGGAAAAAAGATACAAAAATGGACAAAATGGACACATCTGTTTATAACTTAGGAAAAGTTGAATGACAAATTGCATACTGTGTAACTGTTTATAATTGAATCATGCATTTCCAATTTAGGTGTACAATAGGTGTTTCTTATATGTTTACAAATGAATGTCCCAAAACAAAAATTTGAGGGACTACAAGTTCTTGGAGTATATTTTTGTCTAAAAAAAATTAAGTACAATAGTGCCTCCAGATCACAGGATAGATATGTTCTAAGACTTGTGGTGGATGCCTGAAACCACAGATGGTACCAAATTCTGTATGTAGTACATTTTTTTCCTACACATCCTGCAGCATTGCCACACAGTACCAGAGTTAATCTGTCCTTCCATGTTTTATGCCCTAGTGCATCTGTTACATCAATACTTTTGTGGTTTGGGGCCATCATTAAGTAAAATAAGGGTTACTTGAACACAAGCACTGCAATACTGTGACAGTCGATCTGATAATGGAGATGGCTGAGTGACTAAAAGACAGCGTACTATATGGATTCATGGACTGGCCAGACAAAGGGATGATTCATGTCCCAGGGTCCTGGAAGGGATAGAGTGGGATGGCACCAGATTTCATCACATTATTCACACAGCAATGCACAATTTAAAACACAAATTGTTTATTTCTAGAATTTTCCATTTAATATTTTCAGACCACTGTTTATAGCAGTGACTGAAACTGCAAAAAGTAAAACTGCAGATGGGGCAATGGGGAAAATGTAATGCTCAGTTTTCATATTTAACATATTTTACTATGGTTATTTTAAAATTCATAATCTAGTTATAACATATACTAGGGATTGGCAAACTTTGGCTCATGGGCCAAATCCAGCCTGCCATCTATTTTTGTGTAGCCTATAAGCTAAAAATGGTTTTCACATTTTTAAATGATTGAAAAAAAAATCAAAGACTATTTTGTGACACATGAAAATTACATGAAATTCAAATTTTAGTGTCCATAATTAAAGTTATATTAGAACATATTCATGCTCATTCATTATATACCATGCATGGCTATTTTGTGCTACAATGGCAAAGCTGAGTAGGTACAAAGAAACCGCATGCCTACAAGGTCTAACATATTTATTACCCTGCCTTAGTTTGCCCATTCCTCATATATGTAATAACTATCAAAATACATAGTTAATTAGAATATCCTAATTACAATGAATGCCAGAATTTATATGTTAATCTTTAATGTTTATCTAAAATGTAACTATTAATTTTTTATTTAGATTTTCAAATTTTAGAATTAGGTTTTCTTAAAATAAGGTTAAGGTAGCTCAATAGTTCTCAAACTTTGCATATTCACCCAAGCACCTTGTAGAAATACAAACTCCTAGGTATCCTGGATTTTCTTGGTAGTAGGGCCAAAGAATTTACACTTTAAAAAATATCCTTTGTGGGGCTGGGGCTATAGTTCAGTGGTAAAGCACTTGCCTAGCATGTGTGAGGCACTGGGTTCAATTCTCAGCACCACATATAAATAAATAAATAATAAAGGTCCATCAACAACTAAAAAAATTTAAAAAGCAAAAATCCTTTGTAATTCTGATACAATGATCAGTGATCCCTCTGTAAGACACTAAGGTTGGAGTGGTTATAATCGCCACATGGAAAATAGCTGTATTTTTCAAGTTCAGCATTATAAAACAGCAGTTCTCAAAGTGGGCTCCATGGATCTAGACAGATTTCCAAGACCCTTTCAGAGGGTTTATGGGGGTTAAAATCACTTGTGGGCAAAAGATCTATTTAGCTGGGTGCAAAGGCACACACCTGTAATCTCAATGGCTCAGGAGGCTGAGACAGGAGGAGTGAGAGTTCAAAGCCAGTCTCAGCAAGGGTGAGACACTAAGCAACTCAGTGAGACCCTGTCTCAAAATAAAATACAAAAAAGGGATGGGGCTGTGGCTCAGTGGTTGAGTGCCTCTGAGTTCAAACCCTGGTACACCGCCCCGTCCCCACATAAAAGGATCTATTTAAAGAGCAAGACACACCAATGCATTTTATTTATTTTTTTGGTACTGGAGATTGAATTCAGGTGTACTTAACCACTGAGCCACATTCCCAGCCCTTCTTATTTTGAGATAGGGTCTTGTTAAATTGCTTAGGGCCTTTCTAAATTACTGAGGCTGGCCTTGAACTTGCAATTCTTCTGCCTCAGCCTCCTGAGGAGTCACTGGGATTACAGACTTGTGCCACCACACCTGGCAAACCAATGCATTTTAAAGTACAGTATCAAAAGTTCACAGATTGGTTTCAGATTCTACGCTGTAGCTAATCTTTAAAGAACTGTCACTTTTCAGATTTTGGTGCTGTGCTAAAGGAGACTATCTATAATTACCTAAAAATAATATTTCCTTTTTCTATTCCATATCTGTGTGACCCTTGTTTTCCTTAAATACTTAAAACCTAACAGACTACACATCCTAACAGACTACAGAAGCAGAGATGAGAAACTAGCTGTCTTCTGTTAAGTCAGATGTTACAACAAAGATTTAAAGTTCTTCCCTATTTTGAAACTACAGATATATTTATGTTAACATAAATTAGATTTGCTATTACTTTAAAATAAATTACTATTTTTAAACTTCCTTTTAAATTTCTAATATGCTAAATATCAACAGATACAACTCAGATAAACAAAAATCTCTTTGGAGTCCTCAATAATTTTCAAGAGTATAAAGGAGTGAAATACTAAAACCAAAAAGTTGGAGATCTACTACTTTAAGAAATAGAAGAACAGACTTGGGAGGCTGAGGCAGGAGGATCTAAAGTTGAAGACTACCCTCAACAAATCAGTGAAGCTCTAAGCAACTTAGAGAGACCCTGTCTCAAAACAAAAAAATTAAAAGGGCTGAGGATGTAGCTCAGTGGTAAAGCACTCCTGGGTTCAATCCTCAGTAACAACTACAATAAAAATAAAGAAAGGAAGAAAAGAAAATAAAGAAATACAAAAACAGACAGGTGTGGTAGCACATGCCTATTATCCTAGTGACTTGGAAGTGGAGGTGAGGAGGATGGCAAGTTTGAGGCCAGCCTTGGCAATTTGGTGAGACCCTGTCACACACAAAATAAAAAATTAAAATGGCTGGGGGGTGCAGCTCCGTGATAGAGCACGACTTGGTTCAAATTCCAGTACCAAAACAAACATATAATAAGAGCAATGGAGTACCTAGATAGATCAATTAAACAGAAGATTGAAATTATTTCTGGATTTTAGGATCAGACATACAGGGATGGGTTTCAAAGAAAGAAGCCAGTTAAACAGACCAAATAGTTTCACAGCAAATGAATGAAAACAGATGTGGGTGAGAATTACGCTGAATCACAAGTTAGGCAATACTCCGCCAAAGCTTAGAACCTATCTTGAAGCAGTTTTATATAAGCGATTACCTGAGTAGAAGCTAGAAGTTTTCTGCTTGTTGTTTTGTTTTGTTTAAGGCTCTCTAGGGTTTTGGAAGATTCAAAGGGTTATTTTGAGCTAACCCCAGAAAGGTTAATAGAGCAAAAACAAAGAAGTTACAAATTGGTAAAGTGACAGCAGAAAGCAAAGTTAGAAATAACTAGAGAACATTATAACTAACAATGTTTGTCCTCAATGTGCATTTTGTTTTTTATTTAAATTTTTGTAGTACTTGGGATTGAATTTTTAATTGTCTGCAGTGCTGAGGATTGAACCCAGGGCTTTAAGCATACTAAGCAAGTACTCTACACTGATCTACACTTCTCCAGTCCCTCCCTTCAATGTATATTTTAGAAGTAGAAAATTTTCTGGAAACTGGTAGGATGTCAATCAAAAATCAAATAAAAAATTATTTTGTTTTGTTTTCTCTGCTTGTTTTCAGGTAGTTTGATCCCTAAAACAATTAGCCAATCTACTCAAAACATTGATCTTTAAGTATTAGTTTTAAATCCTTATGACTTAGGCTACAAACGAACACAACAGACTTTTATATTAAAACCTAAGTATGGTGGGCTGGAGTTGTGGCTCAGAGGTAAAGCACTTGCCTAGTGTGTGTGAGGCCCTGGGTTCAATTCTCAGCACTGCATTTAAATAAATAAAATAAAGGTCCACTGACACCTAAAAAAATATTAAAAAACCCCCAAAACCTCAGTATGGATTTGGTTCTGGATAAGAAAAAGCTACAATTCTCACAATGATAATTACAGGGAAGCTTAGAAATTCTCAAGAAAAAATTCTATTTTCAAAATCTGTTCTGATATCTGTAACAAAGTGTTCTATTGGGATATTCCAACACTCACTGACTGATGCTCACTAGTCTCAAACATAGGAGTAAAAATATTACCAAACTATTGCTTAAGGATTACTTTAAGAATAAGTTTAAAAATGGTGCTATAGGAATATATTGGTACAAAAATATGTTAAAATAAAACATAGTGTTAAGTTTGATAAAGCTTAAATAAATATTATTGGCAAGAAACTTGGTGCTGACATAAATCATTTACAGTAATCATGTGTTACAGTCAATAAATCACCTTAATTTTATAATAGTTATTAAGCACTCTTCTTTCAAAACAAGTGGCTATGCTATTCGGGCATTGTGGCATATGCCAGTAGTCCTAACTACCCTGGAGGCTGAGCAGGGAAGACGGCAAGTTTGAGGCCAGTCTCAGCAATTTAGCAAGACCCTGTTTCAAAATAAAAAGGGCTGGGGATGTAGCTCAATAGTAGAGCACCTGGGGAGTTTGACCCCCAATACTGAGGGTTAGTGGTGACAATGGGGGAGTGGGGAATAGCTGCGCATTTTGGTGGGGGGGGTGCTGGAGAATGAACCCAGCGCCTTGAACATGCTAAGTACATACTCTACTAATGAGATGCAACCACAAGCAGTACTGTTGTTGTTTGTTAAACTGAAAAGAAAAAAAAAGTTTTTTCTATTGCAATGTGTTAAGTCCCAAATAAAATTTGACCAGGATAGCATATAACCCTTCCTTGCCTACATCAGAAAGCACTTTACCTGGTCAGCTGGGGTAGCATGTGCCTGTAATCCCAGCAGCAGCAGCAGCTTGGGAAGCTGAGGCAGGAGGATCACAAGTTCAAAGCCAGCCTCAGCAATTTAGCAAGACCTTGCCTCAAAATAGAAAACTGAGAAAGAACTGGGGATGTGGCTCAGTGGATAAGCTCTGCTGGGTTCAATCTCTGGTACAAAAAAAAAAAAAAAAGCCAGGTGTGGTGGTCCATGCCAGTAATCCCACTGACTCCAGAGGCTAAGACAGGAAGATCACAAATTTGAGGCCAGTCTCAGCAATTTAATGAGACCATCAACAACTTAGTAAGACCCTGTCTCAAAATAAAAGATAAAACAGAAAAAGGGGCTAGAGAAGAAAGGAAGGAAGGAAGGAAGGAAGGAAGGAAAAGAAAAGGAAGGAAGGAAGGAAGGAAGGAAGGAAGGAAGGAAGGAAGGAAGGAAGGAAGGAAGGAAGGGAGGGAGGGAGGGAAAGAAGAGAAGAAAAAGAGAAAATTGGGTTTTGTGAAAAAGTGGGGCTATGAAAGAACACTGTTACAGCAGAGGCCAAAACCACAAGTTCACAAAGTAACTTTGTAAGCTAAATCTTGGCTCCCATTAGGCTTTCATAAACTGATATTAAGGAGGAATTCAATAATGAATAGAAAGAGAAACTTTTTTGCAAAGTCAGGACTCAAATGTATGAGAACAATTGGGTTTAAAATTAGCAAAAGATTGAGAAAAAGCTAACAAATCTAAATACTTAAGACTTCAATAAAGACTACAGTTCAGGACTGGGGAGATAGCTCAGTTGGTAGAATGCTTGCCTCACAAGCACATGCCCTGAGTTCAATCCCCAGCACCGCAAAAAAAAAAAAAAAAAAAAAAAAAAAAAAAGACTACAGTTCTAACTCCCCTTTGGTTTATTTAGGAATCTTTCCTAAATGCCAACCCTACAAAGTTTTAAGAACCAAATAACAAGTTTATCTTTTCATACAAATGTTCCTGAGTTGTAACACTCCCTCACAACGGAAGACATACAGCAAATGTTGACTTTCAAAACTGAACTGAATTTTGCTTCACTGCATACAGGCAATCACTACATTATTCAGAAGACAAAAATAGAAAAAGAAAAAAATCTAAACAAAAGAACAACTAGAGAAGGAATGGAAACAAAGTATTATGATTCAACAGAAAAATGAAACAACCAACATTCTTTCAAAACAAGTGTCCACCAGGGAAATGCTGAAGAGAAAATGTCATGATAAAATATTTTTAAGATATGAAATGACCCCAATGCAAAATATTTGTTGTCACTGATTTTTGTTTTGTTTTTAGTTCAAAGGAGTTATTACTTCTTACTGTTTATGTTCCTTACTTTCTGTTTACCCATTCCCACTGGGTCAGTACCATTTCATTTTCCTTACAGTCTATTTTTCTTCCTGATTTTTCAATTTTAAGTTCCTTGATCTGAGTTCTCACTTATGAATGTTTGCACTAGAAAGGACCTTGAGGGGTCATTAAGTCTATTCACCTGCTTTCCAGAATTCATAATGAAAAGTATCAGAAGAATGAGAAGGTATATATCTGTACAAACATTTCCATTCACAATTTTCAATTTAAAAAAAAAATGAAAGTAAAAATTAAAACCTCAAAAGAGGAAGGTGCTTTTAAAATGTATTTATCAGCTAAAATTGCTCAAACATAAATTCAACTGTCAGGTCTAAAATTAACATGCAGGAAAGTTGTTGGCTGCCAATAAAAAGTTTTTCGTCCCTAGAGATGTCTTCTGTGTTCTATCTGGTCTGTGGCACCATTTTACCTCTAGCACATAGCCTGACAAATTTAGACCACCATACCAATAAACTACGATTATAAATGGTAATGGTATACACGTGTGTGTGCATGTGTGCGTGTGTGTGTGTTTACAGTTGGTATAGGTTTTTATTCCAAACAGTTTATGGGGAAGTTACAATAAAAACTGTTCTAAGGGCAGCAGTTTAATTATCTTGATTTCTCAATATATTCAAAGAATGACGGTTCTTCCTAAAAATGGGTTTCTAAAACAGAATGTCATCTGATGACAAAAAAATATGCAACTATAAATAAATACTGTTAATTATTTCATGATTATTAAAAAAAAAGAAGAAAAGCAAGTAGGACAGTCTCAGAACCATAAGTCCTAAAAATGGAGAATATAATTTTAATTTTTTTTAATTATGAAAGGTAAAGAATAGAAATTATAGATTGTAAAATAGATGTTATTTCCCAGGAAGACTCTAAAAGGAATTAAATAAATTGTTTATGAACGATTAGCAAGTTATACAGTTATCTGAAAACACTAGTATAAGACAGCTAAACAGCAACTAATATCTAACATCAATTTTTCTTTTCTTTTCTTTTGACAGGACCAGCCTAGGAGCTGAGGGATGTTAGAGAAGACAGAATATATTTTGGATTCCAACAGAACATTTCTTCAATTTTTTTTTGCCAGGGGTACTGGAGATTAAACCCAGAGGCACTTTGTCACTGAGCTACATCCCCAGTCCTTTTCATTTTTTATTTTGAGACAGGGTCTTGCTAAGTTGCTTAGGGCCTTACTAAATTGCTGAGGCCAACCTAGAACTGCAATCCTCCTCAGACTCCTGAGTTGCTAGAATTACAGGTGTGCGCCACCATACCTGGCTCAATAGGATACTTCTGGATACATCATAGAAAATATAGATAATATAAAACAGCAAATGGGATTCATAACTGATTTCACCTAAAAGGTTACCAGACTAATGTTAATGGAATGATAGTCTACTGATGTTTTACAGCATTTCTTTACCCTTACACCAAAGATCTACAATGAAAACACAGGCTTCCTTTTATCAAGTTTGCCAAAAAGACAAAAATATGAGGAATGCTCAAGAGGTTAAAATAGTTATTGAAGCTAAAATAAGCAGCCCAAGTCAACAGAATGATAAAGACAGATAAATATAAAGTTTTCAATTACATTAAAAAAACCCCACCAAACTAATGTGACCGTAGGCTTTACGAACAGAAGTGTAGAGTCAAGTAAAAAGAAGCCATGCTCCCCACAACCAATTCCCATATTTTGTATTGATCAGATTTTATCTGAGATTCAGATGTAGATAAGGAATCCTAAAAACTCAGATAACTAAGTTGATAAAGAGCCTAAATTTGTTAAAAATGTCAGTTAAGGGAAAAACTGAAAGAACTTGGGATGTTTACCCAGAAAAAGATGCCTCATCAGGCACAATTGTCATCAAATATTTGAAGTCTACTGCGTTGACAAGGAATTAGTTTTACTTATTGTGGCGTCAGATGACAGAACTAAAGAGTTTCATCACAATGTAGAGAATGTTCTAAAAGTAGAACTCCAATAATGGAGCAGGGTATCTGTGAAATGGAGATCTCTTCCATACAACATGTGTTTTCACCTATCATGATGTACTTGTTCCCAAAAGAAGCCTAGTGGGGAAGACAACTTGTTTTTGTTTGTTTGTTTCTTTTGGTACTAGGGATTGAAACCAAGGGAAACTTTACCCAAGCTTTTTTTTTTTTTTTTTTTTTTTGTTAAATCTGAGACAGGGTCTTGCTAAATTGCTGAGGCCAGCCTTGAAATTGTGATCCTCTTGCCTCAGTCTCCCAAGTCACTGTGATTATAGGCACAGGTCACTGCGCCTAGGGGAATAAAACATTTAAAAAATGTTTCATTTGACCTTTTTCTTTAAGTTGCCAATGAACTTAATTTATTTATTTACATGTAGTGCTGAGAATCGAATCCAGGGCCTTGCACATGCCAGGCAAGCGCTCTACCACTGAGCCACAAATCCAGCCCCTATTTTGACGTTTTTAAAGTGATAGAAGACTTTTTCATGAACTTCAAAATCAAAGAACCATTTTCAGAGATACCAACAACAAAGGAAATGAACATTTTAAAAAAAATTTTAATGAATGCTGCATTTGTTTGTCTCAAAGAAACAACATCCATACAATAACATGAATATCTTTACCAAGGGATTGGGTGCAATTACTTGCCAGTCTGTTAACTAGTCCCAAGAAGAGAGCTATCTTTATTATATGCTTATATGACAGTGCTGTTTGCCCCACCTAAAACTTCTTTGCAAGGAGAAGGCTCCTCCTTATCATACATGGATAAACAAGGAGGCTGTAGTAACACTGTACCCTCCCACTACAGCTACAGCTTAGGAAATAGTCTTGACATGTACAAAACAGTATCTTTTCAGAACTTTGGAGCACTGTATTCAGACAAGAGTTAAGGACTTTGAGGCAAAGTAGTAGCTTAAAGAGTTGGTTGAAAAAACAATTTTCACTTTGGGTTAGAAGTGAAGAGAGGAAAGAGAATGAGATACAGTAACTAAAGCTATTAACGTTTTAAAGCTATGATAAACAATGGTGTTTAAAAATTATAACACTGAGGGCCTAGGTTGTGGCTCAGTGGTGGAGGGATTGCCTCCCATGTTTTGTGAAACACTGGGTTCAAGCCTCAGCACCACATAAATATAATAAACAAATAAAATAAAGTTATTAAAAAAATTACAACACTATTCATGGTGGTGCAAGCCTGTAACCCCAGCAGTTTGGAAGGCTGAGGCAAGGATTTCAAGTTCGGGGCCAGCCTCAGCAATTTAGCAAGACCCTAAAGAACTCACTGAGACCCCATCTCAAAATAAAAAATAAAAATGGTTGGGGACTTAGCTCAATGGTAAAGTGTCCCTGGATTCACATCCCAGTACACACACACACACACACACACACACACACACACACATATAAAGGGGCTGAGGATATAGCTCAGTTGGTAGAGTGCTTGCCTTGCATGAACAAGGCCCTGGGTTCAATCCCCAGCACCAAAAAAAAAAAAAAAAAAAATTACAACACTGACTCTACACCTTGATCCATAAATTGAAAGATGAATGATGTTATCACTTTAGTTTTCTGCTAGGTGGTTAACACTAATGAGAATAAAACAAACAAACAAAACCCTTACACTTAATAGTGCTCCAGTTAAAGCCATCACAAATTCTAGATGGGGTCAGGTGCTGTGGCCCACGCCTCTAATCTGTTACTGGAGAGGCTGAGGCGGGAGGATCACAAGTTTGAGGCCAGTCTCAGCAGTTTATCAAGACTCCCAGCATATCAGTGAGACCTTGTCTTAAAATAAAGGGCTGGAAATGTAACTCAGTGGTAAAGTGCCCTGGTTCAATCCCAGTACAAAAAAAAAAAAAAAAAAAAAAAAGATTGAAACACCAAAACAATTTACTTTTGCTTTCTCAGTGGGTATTTTTTTGTGCTACAGTCAGGCAAAATGTGAAAATGTTCTGAATGTCCAATGGTAATGCTCTTAACATGAAATACTGGAACCCAACTCAGTAGTTAACAATAACGGATCAGAAATTAATTAGTCTCAATGAGCTACAGGGGCAACTTTCTAGCCAAGAAGAAAACTTTCAACTAGTTGCTGAAAACCAAAGGTTAATACAAAACTACGAACTCTGATCCAGGGGTGGGCGCACATGCCTACAATCCCAGGGACTGGGGAGGCTGAGGCAGGAGGATCACAAATTCAAAACAAGTATCAACAATTTAGTGAGACACTCAGCAACTTAGTGAGACTCAAAATAAGAAAATGGAAAGGACATGGGATGTAGCTCAGTGGTAAAGTGTTCCTGGGTTTAACCCCCTGTACCAAAACAAACAAACAAAACTACATACTCTGGTTTATCTTCATATGTTAGCTTTACTGATATTTCAGACATTAATGCAATATCAAAAGTAAAAAAAGAAGTTGGGTACCAGGGTACATGCCTATAATTACAGCTATCTGAGAGGCTGAGGCAGGAGGATCCATAGTTCAAAGCCAGCCTCAGCAATTTAGCAAGGCCTCCAGAAACTGCAAGACCCTGTCTCAAAATAAAAAATAAAAAGGGTTGGGGATGTGGCTCAGTGGTTAAGCATCCTTGGGTTATATCCCTGGTACCAAAAAAAAAAGGAATGTAAAAGAAAACTCTATGACAAAAAAGTTATTGATTGGCTATATTCATCCAACTCATTATTAAATGATACGTAACTATTAAACAAAGGGCAAAGGCCTGTTCTGTTTCTGTATAGAGTTAAGAACAAACTGGTAATACTACTTATACAGCTGCCAAACTTTTCTTTAGCTTCTTTTCTTACAGACACTATATTTCGCAATACTCTCCACTTTCCTTACTACATCTTCCATGTTTCTATACAAATTGTTTTATTTCCCCAACCCTTGCTCTAAGATATGACACATCTTTAGTTTGAGTTCAGATGCAAAGGAAAAATTTTCACTTTCCTGAAATATGTCTACCACTTTAAAAAATATAGGGCTGGTGCTGTAGTTCAGTGGTAGAATGCTTGCCTAGTGTGCACAAGGACCTGTGTTCAATCCTCAGCACCACAAAAAATTAAAAAATAATACAAGTATAACCTAATTAAAACTAACTACAACCAACCATTTAATAACTTCAAGAATGGGAGGAGGGCATGTGGGTTCCCCTATAATCCCAGCAGCTCAGGAGGCTGAAGCAGGAGGACTGCAAGTTGGAGACCAGCCTCAGCAACTTAGCAAGGACATATGCAACTTTGTGAAACCCTGTCTCAAAATAAAAAATAAAAAGGGCTGGGGATGTGGCTTAGTGGCAAAGTGACTCTGGGTTCAGTACCAAAAAAAAAAAAAAAGTATAGAAGCCACATTTAACAAAATAAACTTCACTTTAGTATATCTGTGCTTAGAACACCTACAGAGACTTATGTTTCTACACAAATTATACTGCCAAATTTTAAATATAGAAATCGAGTGAGCTTGCTGAGGAAAATCTGCATACCTCCACAAACCTAACCTTAATACAACAGGAACCTGATATACTCAAATATCCTCTGTTAAGTAGAAAACAAACTTTTAAAGTTAGGCAAGTTGCAACGAGGGAATCTGGGAAGGAGGTGCCCAGGGTAGTAAACACGGGAGTGAAGAAAACATAACAAACAATTCAAAGCTACATATAAGTCCCTATGGGGCTCCTTAAGCCCCAAGCTCACATCTCTGCTTTGGAAGAGATGAAGTTTGGTAAGGGGGATAGAGGGAGAACAAAAATCTGAGTAATGATGAGTATTCTATTTTCTTTTTCCCCCGACCCCTATCTCAGTATTCTTGCAGGCTGAGTGCCATAACCACCAGAAGGCCTAAGTCAACGTCCCAGCCTTCTTTGCATACCTAGGCTAAAGACCTGTATACATCAGCCGTCTTCTTTCCAAACATCTCCCTTATCCCTTTCGACTCCCATACCATTTCCAAAGCCAAGACTTATGGAGATTCAGCCCATTCCTACTGTCTTCCTAAACTCAATCACTTACATTTTTTCCAAATCTATACTTTCTCTCTGATATTTTTATTAATTCAGTAGAAATGCCATGACCCTCATTTTCAATGATTTACCCCTATTCATCTTTCTAGCCAAATCCAATGCACGTTTTCACCTGATCAAGGGTTTTGTTATCACCTACTTTATTCTACCTCTTGCAGATTACCCCCGCCTTTTCCAATGCCAAGTCCCTAACCCTACTCTGGGAACTCCTGGGTCTTCAATATAGTTTAGCAGTCCTCCTCTTTCTCCCATTCCACCATCCTTGTATTAGGCTCTACTAGACTATACTTCCTTCAAGATTCAACTCCCCTCTCCTTGCCACGCCCTGTGCCCCCCGGGGTTACTTACCCCAAGTTCTCCCCACACTTCGGGCCTCTGGCCCCGCCTTCCTCCAAAAGGAAGGAGGTGGGAGGAGGGAGAGAAGAGGGGCGGCACTCCGCAAGGCAAAAGCGATCTCCCATTAGCGCTCATCGCCGCCAATCGTGGCTTCCTTCTCTCTTATTGGTCTTCTTTAGCCTAAGCCCCACCCTCTTCCTCAGACAGGGCCCGGCCACCGCCTCAGCGCCCCCGTCCAACACAGACTGGGAGGGGAGACCCCAGCCAGGGACGCTGTGACTGGCCAGAGTTGAAGGGGAGACTGCTGTCAGATCATGGACTAGCTAATGTTAACAGGACTCACCCGCTGGTAGCTCCGTCGCCTCCCGCCCGCCCGCGCTCGGTCCCACAATCTGTCTCCAGCTCCTCCTTTTCCCCCCTCAGCGAAGCAGATACTTTCCTCCCGTCCGGCCAGGCGAGCTTACCTCTCGCGAGAAGTTGCTGGGGGGGGGAAGGGCGAGACTCGTGGGGGCTGAGTTGGAGAGGGGCTGAGGGGCGGGGCTTACCGTGGGCAGGCCTGAGGTGGAAGGCTGAGTACTGTATACACAGGTCACACGTGTTCGGCTGTAGAAGCGGGAGGGAAGAAAGGAAAGAGAGGAAATAGAATCTTCATAGGTATCTGTAGTGGTGGAGATCCAAAAAAGGTGAAGCAAATATTCTAGGGAATGAGATGATTTCACGGAGCACACTTTAAAAGCTAGAATATTGGGCTGGGGATAAACTCAGGGGTAGACAG
The DNA here is from genome assembly GCF_902686445.1 of Sciurus carolinensis. Lineage (NCBI taxonomy): Eukaryota > Metazoa > Chordata > Mammalia > Rodentia > Sciuridae > Sciurus > Sciurus carolinensis. The sequence continues at coordinate 113,598,910 of NC_062216.1, forward strand.
CTTGCCTGCTATGCCGTGAGGCCTTGGGGTCAATCCCATAAATAACTAGGAGTGGGGAAGAAACTGCTCTTAGTGTTGAAAGAAAGCCTCTTTGAGAAAGTAACATTTAAATCAGGAGTTGAATTATGAGGCAGCCTTCCGAAGATTTTTGTGAAAGTAGTCTAAGTGAAACCTAATGAGCCAGGTGTGAATGGGGAGGCCAAGGCAGGTGGATTCCAAGTTTGAGGCCAGCCTCAGAAATTCACCGAGACCCTAAGCAGCTTAGTGAGACCCTGTCTCAAAAGTGGAAAAAAAAAATAATCAAAAGGATTGGAGATGTAACTCAGTGGTAAAGCACCCCTGGGTTCAATCCTCGGTACTAAAAAAGAAAAAGAAATAAGAAACCTAATGAAAGAATGATGAACTACTAAACTATATTTAAGACTCTATACTGAAAAAAAAAAAAGACTATACCTCAATAAAGCTGTTAAAAACGGGGCAAGGGAGGAACTAAGCAAGTTAAACATGGGACTTCAGGGTTTCAAACAGGTGAGTAGATGTATTTTCTTCTTTATGAGCACCTTACCATCACTGTGGTCACAGTTTTCTGCTCTGTGTGTGTGAGACTGTATGAGGTGAGGGAATGAGGATGATGGTAGTAAGAGTTCAACTCCAAGAACTATCTACTTGTAAAAAAATGTTAGGATTGTTTCTACTACTCTCCAGAATCAGGTACTTCCTTTATGGCAAAGTAATATAAAATACCCTTAGCCCTAGAACTGGAGTGAATACATTGGAAAAAGCAATCCACCAGTGCAGCAATCCTAGCGCTGTTTTATAAGCCCTATGGCCTGGGGTGAGATGTTTCTCTTAAGACTGTACAGTGAGAATGGAAATCCCATTTTACTCAAAGAATTAAAATGATCCAGTGAGATACATGAAAATGCTTGGCAATTTTTAAAAAGCACTGTAGAGCTAAGGGTATATATAGCTCAGGAGTAAAGAGCTTTTCTAGCATGTGTGATGCCCTGGTTTAGCACCCAGCAACACAAAAAAGTGAAAAACAAAGCCATCCCAGCTACTCAGGAGGCTGAGGCAGGAGGATCACAAAATCAAAGCCAGCCTCAACAATTTAGCAAGAGTCAGACTTGATGAAAAAAACAAAGGACCAGGGATATAGCACAGGGTAGAGTACCCCTGGGGTCAGTCCCCAGTACCTCAAAACCAAAAGCACTATATTATTCACAAGTATGTTTTGAAAAAAATTTGAGTTGTTGATGGACCTTTATTACTTCTTTATTTATTTAAACTTTATATGATGCTGAGAATCGAACCTAATGCCTCACACCTGATAGGCAAGTGCTGTACCATTAAGCTATAACCCCAGCCTCTCACCAAGTATTTTAACAAAACTTAACAGGACATAGTATGTGAAAAAGCACTATTCTAGTCATGTGGAGTAGAGCAAACAGACCCCATTACTATGATGGAATTTTTTTTTTTTTTTTTTTTTTTTTTTTTAGTGTTGATGGGGGATATTTAATAGTTAATAAGCTAAAAGCACAAATATTTCAAAAAGTGAAGAGTGCTTCAGGGTAATGAGACAAAGTAACTAGGAGTGAAGATGAAACTATTCTTAGTGTTGAGAAACAGCCTCTTTGAGAAAGTACTAATTTAAACCAAGGGCTGATTATCAGGAAATACTCTCCAAAAGTTTTCTGAAGGAAACATCAAATGCAAAGACTGTATTCAAAAATTTATCATGAGCTATGCATGGTGGTACATGCCTGTAATTCCAGTCACTCAGAGCACTGAGGCAGAAATATCTCAAGTTTAAAGCCAGTCTTAGCAATTTAGTGAGGCCCTGAGCAATTTAGCAAGATCCTGTCTCAAAATAAAAAATAAAATGGGCTAAAAAAAAAGGGGGGGGGCTAGGAATATGCTTTGATGATTATGCACTCCTGGGGTCGATCCCTGGTACCAAAAAAAAAAAAAAAAAAAAATCATGAGCAGGGCATGGTGGTGCATGCCTGTAATCCCAGTAGCACAGAAGGCTGAGGCAGAAGGATTGATTGCATAGAGGCCTTCCTCAAAAATTTATCAAAGCCCTAAACAGCTTAGCGAGACTTTGTCTCAAAATAAAAAATCAAAGGGGCTGCAGGTGTGACTCAGTGCTCACCAAACTGCTGGGATTACAGGTATGTACCACCATACCTGGCAAGTATTTAGTTTTGACAAAGCCCAATATGTCTTCTTGTTTGTGTTCAGAACCACCACCTAATCCAAGGTCATAAAGATTGACACTATGTCTTCTTTAAAAAGTTTTATACTTTTATCTCCTGCATTTAGGTCTTAGTTCCAGTTGAGATTAATTTTGCATATGGTGTTAGGTAGGGATCCAATTATATTCTTTTGTAGGTGGATAACTAGTTGTCCTAGCATCGTTTGTTAAACTGTTCTTTCTCCCCATTCAGTTCTCTTGGCACCCTTGTCAAAAATCAGTTGACCATAAATATATGGGTTTATTCCTGGACTGTCAGTTCTATTCCATTGTTCTTATATATCTGTACTTATGTCAATATCAAAAAGGATTCATAAAGCCAGGAGTGGTGGTACACACCTGTAATCCCAACAACTCAGGAGGGTAAAGCAAAAGGATTCCAAGTTTGAGGCCACTCTCAGCAACTCATTGAGACCCCTGTCTCAAAATTAAAACATAAAGAGGGCTGGGGATGTAATTCAGTGGTAAAATCCTGTTCAATCCCCAGTTTCAGAAAAAAAAAAAAAAAAGGGCTTTGTGACTTTAGCTCTGTAGTAAGTTTTGAAATCTGAAGTGTGAGTCCTCCCACTTCATTTTCCTTTTTCACGATTGCTTTGAATATAATGGGTTCCTTGTACTTCCATATGAATTTTATACTCATTGTCAATTTCTGGGAGAAAAAAAAACCCAGCCACCTAACAGTTTTTTTTCCTTTTTAATATTTTCATTTTAACATTTTGTATGTGGTGCTGGGGATTGAACCCAGTGCCTCACATGCGCTAGGCAAGGGCTCTACCAGTAAGCCACAACTCCAGCGCACCTAGGTTTTTGATAGGAATTATTTTGAATCTGTAGGATCACTTTAAGGAGTATCACCATCTTAATAATACCAGGTCTTGCCGATTCATGAATATGAAATGTCTTTCCATTTATCTAGGTCTTCTAAAGGTTTTTTGATTGTGTTTTGCAGTTTTGAGTGTACAAATCATGAACTTCTTTTGTTAAATTTATTCATAAGTATTTTTTTCTTTTTGGTGTTATTGTAAATAGAATTGTTTTCTTAATTTCAGCTTCAGATTTTTTTATTTCTTCTCAAGTCAGTTTCTGTCATTTGTATCTTTCTAGGAGTTTTTGCATTTCATCTAAGTTATCTAATTTTTCCAAATTTGGTTGTTCACAATATTCATTATAATCCTTTTTATTTTTGTGAAACTGATAGTAATGTCCTCTTTTATTCCTGACTTTAGTAACTTGTGTTTTATTTTATTTTGGTCAGTCTAACTGAAGCTTTTTTCAATTTGTTGATCTTTTCAAACAATCAGCTTTTGGTTTTATTCACTTTTCTCCAATATTTCTCCATTCCCTCTTCATTTATTTCCTTGCTAATCTCTATTATGTCCTTCCCTGTATTTGCTTTGTATTTAGCTTGCTTTTCTTTTTTGTTGGGTTAGGTTATTGATTTGAGATATTTTTTCTTTTAAATTATATTCATTTATAGCTGTAACCTTCCCTCTAAGCAGTTTTTTTAGCTGCATCCCATAAAGTATAATAGATTTTGTTTTAATTTTTATTAATCTCAAGGTATTTTTCTAATTTCCATTTGAACTATTTTTTCTTTTTATTATTCTAATTTCTTCTTTGAACCATTGTTTATTTAGTTATATGTTGTTTATTTTCCACATACTTATGAATTTCCCATTTCCTCCTTCTGTTACTCGTTTAATTTTTTTCTCCTTGTGGTAGGACATATTTTGCACTTTTATAATACTTTTAAATTTATCAAGACTTATATTTTGACCTAACATATTCTATCCTGACGAAGGTTTCACATTCACATAAACCTTAAAAGAACTTGTGTTCAAAACTGGGCACAGTAGCCTGCACCTGTAGTCCCATCTACTCCAAAGGCTAAAGCAAGGGGTATTGCTTGAGCCAGGAGTTTGGAACTAGCCTGAGCAACATAGTAAGACCCCTTCTCAAAACAATAAAAATAAAAAAGAATTTGTATTCTGTTGTTGGATAGTGCATTATAGATGTTTATTAAATATAGATGGTTTATAGTGTTCAAATTATCTCTTGTTGATATGACCATGATGGTAATAGGATATTGAAGTCTCCAACTATTATCATCCAATTGTCTATTTCTCCATTCCATTCTGTCAACCATTGCTTAATATATTTGGGGGCTCTTTTATTAGGTTAATTTATGTTTACAATTGCTGTATCTTCTTGATGAAGTGATTCTTTTTTCTTTCTTTCTTTCTTTTTTTGGTACCAAAGACTGAACCCAGAGGTACTTAACCACTGAGCCACTTTCACAGCCCTTTTTTTTTTTTTTTTTTTGCAGTGCTGGGGATTTGAACCCAGGGCCTTGGGCTTGCAAGGCAAGCACTCTACCAACTGCTCTACCAACTGAGCTATATCCCCAGCCCCCACAGCCCTTTTAAAATTTATTTTGTGTTTTTCTTTCTTTCTTTTCTTTTTTTTTTTTTTTTGGACAGGGTCTCACTAAGTCCTTAGGGGCTTGCTAAGTTGCTGAGGTTGGTCTGGAACTTTCAATCTTCCTGCTCAGTCTCCTGAGTCTCTAGGAATACAGGTGTGTGCCACTGTGCCTGGCTCAAGTGATGCTTTTATCCTTGTAAAATGTCCTCCTTTGGCCAAGCATGGTGGTACATCCTTGTAATCCCAGGAATTTGGGAGGCCAAGGCAGGAGGATTGCAAGATCAAGGCTAGCCTTAGCAATTTAGTAAGACCCTGTCTCAAAGTAGAAAATAAAAAGGGCTTGGGATAGGCACTGGGGTTGTAGCTCAGTGACTGAGCGCTGGCCTAGCATGCATGAGGCACTGGGTTCGATCCTCAGTCCCACATAAAAATAAATAAATAAAATAAAGGTATTGTGTCCATCTACAACTAAGAAATATTTTTTTAAAAATAGAGGTATTGTATCCATCTACAACTTAAAAACAATTTAAAAACAAGGACTTGGGATGTGGTTCCATGGTAGAGTGCCCCTACTTCCCCCTGCAAAAAAGCGGGCAGGGATATAGTTCAATGGTAGAATACCCCTGCATCCAGTGGAGACTGAACCCTCTTTGGGGGATTAGGGGAAGTCTTGCTTTGTCTCTCTTAACAATTTTCTTTTTTTTTGGTACCAGGAAATGAACCCAGTGAGCCACATCTCCAGCCCTTTTTAAAATATTTTATTTTGAAACAGGGTCTCCCTGAGTTGCTTTAGGACCTCACTAAGTTGCTGAGGCTGGCTTTGAACTTGTGATCCTCCTGCTACAGCTTTCCCAGCCGTTGGGATTACAGGTGTGCGACATAGCACCCAGCTCTAATAACAGTTTCATCTTTAAGTATTTTTGTCTTATGTTAGCATAGACTCTTCAGATCTCTGTTGGTTACTGTTTGCATCATATAACTTTTTTCATTCTTTTACTTTCAGCCCCTACATGTCTTTGAATCTACAGTGTGTAGTATGTCTCTTGTAGACAGCATCATTCTTTTTTTCTTTTTGCAGTACGGGGGATTGAACTCAGAGGCACTCTGCCACTGAGCTATACCCTACCCTTTTCCTTTTTTTTGAGACAGGGTCTTGGTAAGTTGCCCAATGCTGGCCTCAAACTTGCAATCTTCCTACCTCAACCTCCTGAGTAGTTATGATTACATGCTTGTACCACCATGCCTGGTCCTTTTTAACTTTTTGAGACAGGGTCTTGCCCACTTGCCCAGTCATTTCTATTTACTATATATGGTTTTGTGTTTCCTTTTGAAATAGTGTCTCGTTAAGCTGTCCAGGCTACTCTCCAATTTGGAATGTCATGCCTCAGCCTCCTGAGCAGCTGGAATTGCAGGCATGTGCCACCATGCCCAACTATTGACTACTTTTTTACTTTTCACTTAGGTATGATCCATATTTTGGTTTGTATGTCTCAACTATTTTTGTTGAGAACCATTTTATTTTTAAAAAAATTTTTTCCCACAGAAGGGAAATTGAATTTAATGGAAATTATATTGTAACTTTCAATTCTTTTTTAAAAATTTTATTTATTTTTATTTTTTACAGACCACATTTTGATTCATTGTACACAAACGGGGTACAACTTTTCATTCCTATCATTATACATGATGTAGATTCACACCATTCATGTAATCATAAATGTACATAAGATAATGATGTCTGTCTCATTCCACTATCTTTCCTTCCCCCCCTTCCCCCCTCATTTCCCTCTACACAATCCAAAGTTCCTCCATTCTTCTCTTACCTGCCCTCCCCACCCGTTATGTATCATCATCCACTTATCAGAGAAAACATTTGACCTTTGGTTTTTTGGGATTGGCTTATCTCACTTAGGATATTCTCCAACTCCATCCATTTACCTGAAAATGCCATAATTTTATTCATCTTTGTGACTGAATAATATTCCATTGTGTATATATACCACAGTTTCTTTATCTTTTCATCTATTAAAGGGCATCTAGGTTGGTTCCATAATCTAACTATTGTGAATTGAGCTACTATAAACATTGATGTGGCTGCATCACTGTAGTATGCTGATTTTAAGTCCTTTGGGTATAAACTGAGAAGTGGGTCAAATGGTGGGTCCATTCCAAGGTTTCTGAGGAATTTCCATACTGCTTTCCAGAGTGGCTGCTTCAGTTTGCAACTCCACCAGCAATGTATGAGTGTGCCTTTGCCCCCACATCCATACCAACACCTGTTATTGCTTGTATTCTTGATAACAGCCATTCTAATTGGAGTGAGATGAAATCTTAGGGTGGTTTTGATTTGCATGTCTCTAATTATACTAGAGATGTTGAACACTTTTTCATATATTTGTTGATCACCTGTATATCTTCTTCTGTGAAGTGTTTGCCCAGTTCCTTAGCCCATTTATTGATTGGGGTCTTTCTATTTTTGGTGTAAAGTTTTTTAAGTTCTTTATAAATTTTGGAGATTAGTGCTCTATCCGAAGTGAGTGTGGAAAAGACTTTCTCCCACTCTGTAGGCTCTTTTTTCACATTATTGATTGTTTCCTTTGCTGAGAAAAAGCTTTTTAGTTTGAATCCATCTCATTTATTGATTCTTGCTTTTATTTCTTGTACTCTGGGAGTCTTGTTCAGGAAGTCTGGTCCTAAGCCAACATGATAAAGATTCAGACCTATTTTTTCTTCTATTTGGTGCAGGGTCTCTGGTCTAATTCCTATGTCCTTTCTTGATCTACTTTGAGTTGAGTTTTGTGCAGGGTGAGAGATAGGGATTTAATTTCATTTTACTGCGTATGGATTTCCAGTTTTCCCAGCACCATTTGTTGAAGAGGCTATCTTTTCTCTGTTGTATGTTTTTTTGGCAGTTTTGTCTTGTATGAGATAACTGTATTTATGTGGGTTTGTCTCTATGTTTTCTATTCTGTACCATTAGTCTACCTGTCTATTTTGGTGCCAGTACCATGCTGTTTTTGTTACTGTTGCTCTGTAGTATAGTTTAAGGTCTGGTATTATACCTCCTGTATTACTCTTCCTGCTCAGGATTGCTTTGGCTATTCTGGGTCTGTTAATCTTCCAGATGAACTTCATGATTGCTTTCTCTATTTCTATGAGGAATGTCATTGGGATTTTAATTGGAATTGCATTGAATATGTATAGCACCTTTGGTAGTATGGCCATTTTGACAATATTAATTCTGTCTACCCAAGAACATGGGAGATCTTTCCATTGTCTAAGATTTTCTTTAATTTCTTTCTTTAGTGTTGTGTAGTTTTCACTGTAGAGGTCTTTCACCTCTTTTGTTAACTTGATTCCCAAGTATTTTTTTTTAGGCTATTGTGAATGGAGCATTTTTCCTAATTTCTCTTTCAGAGGATTCATCACTTAAGAATAGAAATGCATTAGATTTATGTGTGTCAATTTTATATCCTACTACTTTGCTGAATTCATTTATTAGTTCTAGAAATTTTCTGGTGGAGTTTTTTGGATCCTTTAAATATAGAATCATGTTGTCAGCAAATAGTGATAGCTTGAGTTCTTCTTTTCCTATTCATAACCCTTTAAATTCTTCGTTCTGTCTAATTGCTCTGGCTAGTGTTTTAAGGATGATGTTGAATAGAAGTGGTTAAAGAGGGCATCCCTGTCTTGTTCCAGTTTTTAGAGGGAGTGCTTTTAGTTTTTTCTAGTGTTTTGAGCACGAAGGGGTACTGTATTTTATCAATGCTTTTTCTGCATCTATTGAAATAATCATATGATTCTTAACTTTAAGTCTATTGGTGTGATGAATTACATTTATTGATTTCCAGATGTTGAAACAACCTTGCATTCCTGGGATGAACCCCACTTGATCATCATGCACTATCTTTTTGTATGTTTTTGTATGCGATTTGCCAGTATTTTGTTAAGGATTTTTGCATTTATGTTCATCAGGGATATTGGTCTAAAGTTTTCTTTCCTTGATGCATCTTTGTCTGGTTTTGGTCTCAGGATGATACTAGCTTCATAGAATGAGTTTGGAAGGGTTCTTTCCCTCCTTTTGTATGTCATGGAATACTTTGAGGAATATTGGTATTAGTTCTTCTTTGAAGGTCTTGTAGAACTCGGCTGAGAATCCATCTGGTCCTGGGCTTTTCGTGGTTGGTAGGCTTTTGATAGCTTTTTCTATTTCATTGCTTGAAATTGATCTGTTTAAATTGTGTATGTCCTCATGATTCAGTTTGGGAGGATTGTATGTCTCTAAAAATTTGTCGATGTCTTCAAGATTTTCTATTATGTTGGAGTATAGATTTTCAAAGTAGCTTCTCATTTATGTTATGTATTTCAATGGTGTCTGTCATGCTACTTCCTTTTTCATCACAAATTTTTGTAATTTGAATTTTCTCTCTCTGTTAGTGAGGCTAAAGTTTATCAGTTTTGTTTACTCTTTCAAGGAACCAACTTTTTGCTTTGTCAATTTTTTGAATTGTTTCTTTTGTTTCAGTTTCATTGATTTCAAAGCTCTGATATTATTTCCTGTCTTCTACTACTATTGGTGTTTATCTGTTCTCTTTCTAGGGCTTTGAGATGTGATGTTAGGTCATTTATTTGTTGACTTTTTATTCTTTTCTTGAATGTGCTCCATGCAATTAATTTTCCTCTTAGTACTACTTTCATAGTGTCCCAGAGATTTTGATGTGTTATATCATTGTTTTCATTTACCTCTAGGAATTTTTTTTATCTCCTCCCCGATATCTTCTGTTATCCATGCATCATTCAATAGCATATTATTGAGTCTCCAAGTATTGGAGTAGTTTCTGTTTTTTTTATTTTATCATTGATCTCTAATTTCATTCCATTATGATCTGATAGGATACAAGGTAGTATCTCTATTTTTTTGTATTTACTAAGAGCTGCTTTGTGGCATGACATATGGTCTATGATCCATGTGCTGCTGAGAAGAAGGTGTATTCACTCATTGATGGATGGAATATTCTGTGTATGTCTGTTAAGTCTAAGTTATTGATTGTGTTATTGAGTCCTGTGGTTTCTTTGTTCAGTTTTTGTTTGGAAGATCTATCCAGTGATGAGAGCAGTGCATTAATGTCACCCAGTATTATTGTGTTGTGGTCTATTTGGTTTCTGGAATTGAGAAGGATTTGTTTGATGTACATGGACGCACCATTGTTTGGGGCATAAATATTTATGATTGTTATGTCTTGCTGCTTTATGGTTCCCTTAAGCAGTATGAAATGTCCTTCGTTATCCCTTCTGACTAATTTTGGCTTGAAGTCCACTTTATCAGACATGAGGATGGAAACCTCTGCTTTTTTACTGAATCTGTGTAAATAGTATGTTTTTTATATCCTTTCATGTTTATTCTGTGGATGTCTTTTTCTATGAGTCTCCTGAAGGCAGCTTATTGTTGGGTCTTTCTTTTTAATCCAATCTGCAAGTCTGTGTCTTTTTTTTTTTTGCGGTGCTGGGGATCGAACCCAGGGACTTATGCTTGTAAGGCAAGCACTCTACTGACTGAGCTATCACCCCAGACCCCAAGTCTGTGTCTTTTGATTAATGAGTTTAGGCCATTAACATTTAGGGCTATTATTGAGATATAATTTGTATTCCTGGTCATTTTGGCTTATTTTCGGTTTTTAAGTTAATTTGGTTTCTCCTTTGATTGGCTTTTTCTTTAGGGTAGTTCCTCCCTTTGCTGACTTACATTGTTGTTTTTCATTTCCTCCTCATGGAATATTTTTCTGAGAATGTTCTGTAGTTCAGGCTATTTGCAAATTCTTTTAGCTTTTGTTTATCATGGAAGGATTTTATTTTGTCATCAAATCTGGTTAGTTTGCTGCGTGTGAGATTCTTGGTTGGCGTCCATGTTCTTTCAGAACTTGAAGTATGTTGTTCCAGGCCCTTCTAGCTTTTAGGGTCTGGGCTGAGAAATCTCTATTGGTTGCCCCCAAATGTAATCCAATGCTTTTCTCTCGAAGCCTTTAAAATTCTATCTTTATTTTGTATGATAGGCATTTTCATTGTAATGTGCCTTGGTGTGGATCTGTTGTAATTTTGTACATTTAGTGGTCTGTAAGCCTCTTGTATTTGATTTTCCTTTTCATTCTTCAGGTTTGGGAAATTTTCTGGTATTATTTCATTGAATCGATTGTTCTTTCCTTTGGTTTGTATCTCTGTGCCTTCCTCAATCCCAATAATTCTTAGATTTGGTCTTTTTATGATACTCTGTTGTTCTTGGAGGTTCTGTTCATGATGTCTTACCATCTTCTTGTTTGGTCAGCTTTATTTTTGAGATTAAATATTTTGTCTTCATTTTTTGAGGTTCTGTCTTCCAAGTGTTGGTGATGCTTTCTTTTGAGTTTTTAATTTGGTTTATTGTTTCCTTCATTTCAAGGATTTGTTTTTGTTTTTGTTTTTTAGAATCTCTACCTTCTTATTGTAATGATCTTTTGCTTCCTGCATTTGTGCTTTTAACTGTTTATTGGAGTGATCATTCATCGCCTGCATTTGCTCTCTTATCTCATCCTTTGCTTCACAGATCATTTGAATTATGTATATTCTGAACTCCTTTTCTGACATTTCTTCTACCATGCTGTTATTAGATTCTATTAATATAGCATCTTGGTTTGTTTGGGACACTTTTTCCCTTGTTTTTTTCATTTTGTTTGTGTATCTTCTTCTCTAGCCATGTAGATCTGAGATGTTGCAGTTTCCCCCCTTTAGGCTTATAGTGACCCTGCAGGTTTCCAATACCTCTCCTTTAAGGGGGAGATCAATATTAGCAGCACCCAACATAAACAATATGCAGCTATAAACCAAATAGCCCCTATGAAGATGTTAACAGTATTGTTATAATAAAGAGGATGAGTTTGATTATTATCTACAGTATAATACAGTATTTGCAATGAGGTCTACAATTTCTACTGGTAGACAAAGAGGATGGGGAGGGGTGTAGGATGTAACTATTAATGGGATAAGAAGAGAGTATATAGAGGTACTAGATCATAGAGAGAATGAAAGTGGAATCAACTAGTTGATTGTTAGCATGAGAAAAAGGAGAAAGAGACTCTGAGGAAACAGGTAAACAAAAGGAAAATAGAGTGAGAAAAACAAAAAGTAAAAAAATTAAAAATTAAAAAATTTTTTACACTATAACAGTCATATACTGTTTAAACCTCCCAGTCTTCAGTAGCCTGATACATGAGAGGTACCTGACAATGAACTTCCAGTCTCCAGCAGGCATCTCAGGGTGGGAGTTGCCCCACCTAAAGATGGCAGCTTCTGCTTTGGGTATAATCCAAGCTGGCTGCCCTGGCTTCTGAATGCATTGGAGGATGGGGAGGCACAGTGTGAGCACCAAGTTCATGTGAGGGTGCTGGTTGGTGGGCAGGGGTCCTTGAGAACCATTTTAAATAATATAAAGTGATACCTGTGAAAATCAGATGCTCCTCCCTGTCTAGGGTCTGCTATTTGTATGTCTATTTTTCAAAAAAATATATATATATATTTAGTTTTGGATGAACCTTTATTTTTATTTATTTATATGTGGTGCTGAGAACTGAACCCGGTGCCTCACACTTGCTAGACACGCATTCTACCACTGAGCCACAACTGCAGCCTGTTATTTGTTATTTGTTTGTTTGATTTTGCGGTACTGGGGATTGAACCCAGGGCCTTGTGCTTGCGAGGCAAGCACTCTACCAACTGAGCTATATCCCCAGCGCTGCTATTTGTTGGTTTTTTTTTTAGTTTATTTTTATTATAAACAAATGGGATACACGTTATTTCTGTTTGTACATGGAGTAACAGCATACCATTTGCGTAATCATACATTTACATAGGGTAATGATGTTTGATTCATTCTGTTATTTTTTCCTTCCCCCCCACCCCTCCCATCCTTCTTTTCCCTCTATACAGTCCCTCCTTCCTCCATTCTTGCCCTCCTCCCACCCCCCATTATGTGTCATCATCCACTTTATCAGTGAGATCATTCGTCTTTTGGATTTTTGAGATTGGCTTATCTCACTTAACATGATATTCTCCAATTTCATCCATTTGCCTGCACGTGCCATAATTTTATTATTCTTCATAGCTGAGTAATATTCCATTGTATATATATATATATATATATACCACAGTTTCTTTATCCATTCATCAATTGAAGGACATCTAGGTTGGTTCCACAGTCTGGCTATTGTGAATTGAGCAGCTATGAACATTGATGTGGCTATATCTCTGCAGTATGCTGATTTTAAGTCCTTTGGGTATAGGCCGAGGAGTGGGATAGTTGGGTCAAATGGTAGGTCCATTCCAAGTTTTCTAAGGAATCTCCACACTGCTTTCCAGAGTGGCTGCATTAATTTGCAGCCCCACCAGCAATGGATGAGTGTACCTTTTTCCCCACATCCTCTCCAACACCTATTATTGCTTGTATTCTTGATAATGGCCATTCTAATTGGGGTGAGATGGAATCTTAGTGTAGTTTTGATTTGCATTTCTCTTATTACTAAAGATGGTGAACATTTTTTCATATGTTTGTTGATTGCTTGTAGATCTTCTTCTGTGAAGCATCTGTTCATATCCTTAGCTCATTTGTTGATTGGGTTATTTGTATTCTTGGGATAGAGTTTTTTGAGTTCTTTACATATTCTGGAAATTAGTGCTCTATCTGAAGTATGAGTGGCAAAGATATTCTCCCACTCTGTAGGCTCTCTCTTCGCATTGCTGATAGTTTCCTTTGCTGAGAGAAAGCTATTTAGTTTGAATCTATCCCAGTTATTGATTCTTGCTTTTATTTCTTGTGCTACGGGAGTCCTGTTAAGGAAGTCTGATCCTAAGCCAACAAGTTGAAGATTTGGACCTACTTTTTCTTCTATAAGATGCAGGGTCTCTGGTCTGATTTCAAGGTCTTTGATATTGTGAGTTGATTTTTGTTCAGGGTGAGAGACAGGGGTTTAGTTTCATTCTGTTGCATATGGATTTCCAGTTTTCCCAGCACCATTTGTTGAACAGGCTGTCTTTTCTCCATTGCGTATTTTTGGCACCTTTGTCTAGTATTAGAAAATTTTTTTTTTTTTTTTTTTTTTTTTTTTTGCGGTGCTGGGGATTGAATCCAGGGCCTTGTGCTTGCAAGGCAAGCACTCTACCAACTGAGCTATCTCCCCAGCTCTGCTATTTGTTTTTAATGGTGGTTTTTATTTAGTGGCTTTTCTGAAATCTGTAACTTCTATATTCTTTGACATGTATGTCCATGCAAGTCTTTGCTCAGTTGTTTTCATGCTCAGCTAATTATTGGATAGAGATTTCCTTAAATGTCTAGAACCAATGAGTCTATTGGTCTTTGCTCTGGGACTGTAAGTGCACATTTGGGTATGCTTTCAAGCTCTCAGCCAGGCAATTTACAACTCTTCTTCACTTCTTGCTGGTATAGAGCCTCAAGTTTAATCAACAGTGAGTTTGATACTGAGGCTCCCCAGGTCTTTCCTGACCATGCACACAATCCTGAGCATGCACATAGCCCTGAGCATATGCATAGTATTCTAGATTCCCAGGAATATCTTAAAACTTTCCAAAACTTCATATGGATGTCACATTCTCCAACTTTCCTTTTAGACTTTTTAGTTAGCCTGTTGTTGGCACCAACTATTACCTGCCATCACAGACAACTGCAGTGTTAAAGAGTTGCCTCTCATTGTTTTAGACAAATGCCTGAAGGGAAAAGCCTATTTGTACACAGCAAGCTCCAGTCAGGTCAAATAAAGATTTTTTTTTTTTTTTGATACCAGGGATTTAACCCAGTGCTTTACCACTGAGCTACATCCTCATTCCTTTTTATTTTGAGACAGGGTCTTGCTAAGTTGCTGAAGCTGGCTTTGAACTAGCAATTCTCCTGCCTTAGCCTCCCAGGTTGCTGGGGATATAGGCATGCATCACTGTGCCTGGCCCACCTCTTGACTTTTGACAGCAAAATGACATCAGATTTTCAAGTCCCTACTGCATGACCACTCTAGGTCACTTTGGCCCATACTGACCAGATCTAACTGGAACCTGTTCTTACAGATTTTATGGATATAGGAAATTATCCTTATCTCCCTGAATTCCAGGATCTTGTCTGTGTAAGGGTCACAAAAGTCTTGCCCTGCAGGGTAACTTGTATTCCTCTTAACAGGGATTATTTTTGAGCCTGCATTTCTCCTGCAGATTACAGGTAGTTTGCTAAGGAATGTAACATATTCTGTTCACTGAAGCCAGATATAACTGTGGGTAAATTGCTTCTTGGAAAAGAAAGCACGTGGTGGTTAGCATAGGGGGCCAATTTTGTAGAGTGAATCCCTTAAGCTTATGTTCCCACCACTCATGTCTGTCTGTCCCCTGCCAGTTCCACTGGTTAATATAACATTACCATATTTGCCATGGAAATTCCGTGTATGTTTCTCACAGCTTTGCTTTATCATTGTTTGTTGAATGCTTCAGACTTGGAGGATTTAGTGCATTATTGGTCAAAGGAAATATGGGACTGGTATAGAACTGTGGTAACTAGTTTGGGTGTGCTAGGTACCCCTGCAAAGAGCTGAAAAACCTAAACTATAGCTATAAGTGGGATCTTCCAGGGACCCACCAGACTGGTCAAGTAATGACATTTTTTTATGAATTGGGCTTTAAAGTTGCTTCTACTCCATTCTACTCTCTAGTGGCTACCAAACTGCTAGCTTTCACTGTGAATATAAGAAGTTAGTTTTCAAGGCTACTGTGGAATCAAGGAGGGGAAAGATGAGAAAAGGACATAAAACTCACTGTTCTTATTGAGATATAAATATTTTTCCTGAATAAACACTCTCCTTATTGCTGCAGGCCTTTCTTTAATTTTCATAGCTCTCAAAAAGCAAATCCTTTCTCAAACATCCAACATTACAAATCCTTTAGAGTTAGCAGAACTTCTACCTTTGAAATATACCCAGGATCACACCATTCCTCACCACTTTGTTACCACTCTCATCTAAGCCACTGCTCTCCTGTCTCTCATTATTTTCTAAAAACACTACCTCTTCTTTCCTCAGACTGCCAGTCCTGGCCCTAGCTATGGTCCAATATGGTTTGATTGTGTCTCTTAAAGTTTCAGGTGCTAGAATCTTGATCCTCAGTATAATGGTGCTGAGGTGGAAAAACCTTCAAGAGGGGCAACTTAGTGGGAGATAATTAGGTCATTGGGGGCATCACCTTGGAAGAAATTAATGTAGTTCTTATAGGACCCCAGCAAGTTATTAAAAAAAAAAAAAAAAAAAAAAAAAAAAAAAAAAAAAGCAAGCCTGGCCCCTGAATTTCTCTGGCTTTCTGTCATACCATATGACTTCCTCTGCATGTGCTCCTGCCATTGTGGTGCCATCTGCCAAGAGGCCATAAGTATAGGCTGAACAGATGGAACCTCCTGATCTTGCATTTTTGGTCTCCAAAACTGTAAACTAAATAAATTTCTTTTATAAGCACCCAGATTCAGATATTTTGTTACAGCCTTAGAAAATGGACTAAGACAGTCCCATGTCCAAACTTTTCCTTTTTTTTTTTTTTTAAGTACCAGAGATACACATGGCTCATTCCCTTTCTTCTTTCAAGTCACTGCTCAAATGGTACCTTCTCAGAGATACTCCCCTGCCCTACACCTCACATCCCATCACTCTGTCTTCTTTATCTTGCCTCGTTTCTTTAACCCTTATGGTATCTGACAGGTTCTGTTTGCTAATATGTATTATCTGTCTTTTCACACTAGAATGTAAGCTCATAAAGAAAGGGACCCTGTTCATTGTGTTCATGGTATCCTCAGAGCCTAAAATAGTACTGACTCAAATGTGCACTCTGTACATTCTAGCAGAATGTACACCCAATAATTTTCATTTGCTCTTTCAGATCCACTCTCCCCATTGGTCCCCAGTATCCCATATGGATAAGATCAGGTTATTCCTTTGACCTCTGGCTTCAGCTCATTCAGAGCCCCAGTAAGAGTCGAGGAAGGAAGGACAGTAAGGCCAAGGTATTTATTTCCAGGCTCTTCTCTGCCAAATTGCCTCAGGTTTACACTGTTCCTGGAGGATCATTATCTCTACCAAGGTGATCATGTCTACATGGAGTCTCATCTTTCTAAAAACTCCAACCTACCCTGCTCTTGCATTTTGGCCTCAGGATTGGAACAGCTTATCTGCTGTTACTACCCTCAGGTTATTGTACTATTCCTCTGATTCCCCATTCATATCTTTATAAGTAGATAATTTTCGAATCATCCTAATTTGAGAATGATATCTGTTTACTATAGGATCCCCTGATACAAATGAATAATCCTAAGAATAACTCTGAGTAAACACTATTACCACCTCCATTTTATAGAAGAGAACTCTGAGGACCAGAAAGGTTAAGAAACTTTCTCAACATTTTACAATTAGTTAGTAATAAATCCAGAGTTTATTGTCAGGGGAAAAAAAGTGGAAGAATATTTTTGTAATATCAAGATATGGGAGGATTCCTACATAAGAATAAAAAAGCATGCTCATAAAGGAAAAATTGAAAGATATGAAATCCTCTATGTCAAAAGATAGTATAAACTGGATGTGATGATTCACACCTAAAATCTTGGGACTTGGGAGGTTGAGACAGGAAGATCACAAGTTTGAGGCCAGCCTGGCCAATTTAGCCAATCTATTTCAAAATAAAAAGTAACAAAGAACCAGGGAGGTATCTCCATGGCAAATCACCCCAAGTTCAATCCCTAGTACTGTACCAAAAAAGTAAATAAATAAATACTATAAACATTGGGCACAATGCCTGTCATGCAAGTGACTAAGGAGGTTGAGGCAAGAGGATCACAAGTTCAACGTCAGCCCCAGTAACTTAGCAGGCACTGTCTCAAAAACAGGGCTAGGGATATAGCTCAGTGGTAGGGTGTGGGGATCCATCCTTATCTAGCAGAATCAGACTACGTTGAGCCATGGGACACAGAGGTCTGACTTCTAGGAACTAGCTACCACGGAGGACCATTCCCAGATTGCAGGGAAGTGTGTGGCACTGTGGGAGTGGTTCCCTGTCTGGTTCTGTGATAGTTTCCCTAAGAAAATGGTTCCCCTAATTCCACCCCATCCTGTTAATCACAGAAGAAGCCCCTTCCGGTCTGGGCCCCTTTACCTGTGTGACTATAAATAGAGAGTTGGGCTACTTCATTTTAGAGGCCAGATCTGGTGTGGTCAGACCTGTTACGCCCTCTCTCATTTAAAAAGAGTATTGACTCTTGTGTGTTTATTGATTAGATAAGGTTGTGGGTAATTGATTGACTTATAGCCAACATTGTCCTCTGGCAGTTAACCCTTTTCTCATCCACATGGGACGTGGCAGAAACCTCCACAGTAGGAGACTTGCCTAGCATGTGTAAGGCCCAGGCTTCTATTTCAAGTTTGGGGGTGGGTGGTTGGGGGAAGTGGAGATACCATACCATAAACAAACTGAAGAGATAAGTCAGATTAGAGGTATTTGCAACCCCTTAACAAAGGATTAATATATAGAATATGTAAAGAACTCTCTGAAATCAATATGAAAAGTAGAAATAACAATATAAAAATGGGCTGGGCTGAGGTGTCGCTCAGTGGTAGAGTGCCTATCTAGCAGGTGTGAGGCCCTGGGTTGGCTCTCCAGCATTACAAAAGAAAATAATGGAAAAGACTGGGCAAAAGATAAGAAGGAGAACTCACAGAAGAAGAAAGTCACATGGCTACAGGGCATGGTGGCACACATCTATAATTCCAGCAACTCAGAGGCTGAGGCAGGAGGATTGCAAATTCAAGGCCAGCCTCAGCAATTTAGCAAGGCCCTAAGCAGTTTAGATCCTGTCTCAAAAAACAAAAGAGACTGGGGATGTAGCTCAGTGGTAAAGCACCTCTGGGTTCAATCTCCAGTACCCATTCCCCCCGCAAAAAAAAAGCCTGGTGTAATTTGTTAAATAATTATAGATAATATATGTAGGCATTATAGACAGGTATCATGAGATTGGATTCTAAGTCCAATGGGAAGCCAATTGAAGGTTTTATTCAGAATAGCAACCACAATTTTTTTTTCCCCAGTGCTGGGAATTGAATCCAGGGCCTTGAACTTGTGAGACAAGCACTCTACCAACTGAGCTATATCCCCAGCCCACAATTTTGTTTTCAGTAATTACTTCACAAGGGAATGGGCATGAACAGGAGCAGAAAGAACAGTTAGGAAGCTATTACAGTAGTGAGAGACTATGGTGGCTTGACATTGGGAGGTGACAGAGGAGATAGATAAGTAGAGGAATCAAGGATAAGCCTTGGGTTTGGTTTGAATAGTTGAAATGAGGATAGCTATGAAAGGGACAGATTGGGAGAAATGAGGGAGGAAAGCAAGGCCAGAAGTGTATAAACGTAAAGTATTTAAGAAACTGCAAACAGGTGGGCACAGTAGTTGTGTGCCAGTAATACCAGAACCTCAGGAGGCTGAGGCAGGAGGATCACAAGTTCTAGGCTAGCCTCAGCAATTTGAGTCCCTAAGCAACTTAATGGGACCCTGTCTTAAAATAAATAAAAAGGGCTGAGGATATAGCTCAGGGGTTAAGCACCTCTTGGCTCAATCCCCAGTACAAAAAAAAAAAAAAAAAAAGAAGAAGAAAAAAGAAAGAAACTGCAAACATTTATGTACAGTTGGAGTTTATAGTGATTGAATAGAGGAAGATAGTGGTGTGAGAAAGTAGACTCAAAAGACAAGCATGAAAAAAAGCCCTGTGATACTCCGGTTTCTCTTCAGAAAAGCTTTGTAGCTAGGTGAAGTGGTGCACTCCTGTAATCCCAGTAGCTTGGGAGGTGTGACAGAAGAATTGTACATTTAAAGCCAGCCTCAGCAAAAGCAAGGTGCTAAGCAACTCATTGAAACCCTGTCTCTAAATAAAATGCAAAATATCCTGGGGCTGTGGCTCAGTGGTTGAGTGCCCTGAGTTCGATTCCCGGTACCCAGCCCCACTGCAAAAAGAAAAAAAGACCTTGTTTACCTCCAAAAGGTGCCTGGACTTTATCTGAAGTCTATTCAGCCAGTGGAAGTCACTGAAAGATTTTAAGTTGGAAGGTGAATTATCTTTAGAAAGATAATTAGTTAACAGTAATGTAGAGTTTGGATTGAAGAAGGGAGCTATTGAAAACCAGACAATCACTCTTGATTGAGGCAATCAATCAATGCCTCACCACTCTCAGGCACCAGGGATTGGTGCTCTACCACTGAATTATACCCCAAGACCTTTCTATTTTCTTCTTTTTAAAAATTTAAGATAGGGTCTTATTAAATTGCCAAGGTTGGCCTCGAATTTGTGATCCTCCTGCTTCAGTTTCCTGAGTACCCGGTATGACTGGCATGTACCACCACACCCAGCACCAGCAGATATACTAAACAACTTTCTGATTTTCAGGAGGCAGTATGGTACACTAGAAAGAGCATAAATGCCTTGGAGTCAGATGGACATTAATTAAAAATTTTGGCATAGTAAGTTATCATCTGTCATGGATTGAATTGTGTTCCCCACCCCAGCAAATTCATTTGTTGAAGTACTAACTCTTGTATCTTGACATGTGACCTTGTTTGGAGATAGAATCATGCAGACGTAATTCATCAAAACGAGGTCATACTCAAATGGGGGGCGGTTTGGTATGACCAGTGTCCTTTTTGTTTTTAAGTTATAGATGGACATGATACCTTTATTTTATTTTATTCATTTTACATTGTGCTAAGGATCGAACCCAGTGCCTCACACATGCAAGGCAAACGCTCTACCACTAAGCCACAATCCCAGCCCCCAGAGTCCATATTTAGGGGGAAATTTAGACACAGACATGTGCACAAAGATAATGTCATATGAAGATGTGTTGGCACACATCTACCAACCAAGGGATGCCAAAGACTGTCAGCAAACCACTAGAAGCTGGGGGATAGGCATGGACTAGATTATTTCTCATATCCCTCAGAAGGAACCAACCCTGCTGACATTTTGATCTCAAGCTTCTAGACTCCAGAACTGAGATAATAACTTATGGTACTTTGTTATTGCAGTCCTAGCAAATTAATATACCATCTGTGTGACCTTGGACAGATTATTTAATCTTGATAATCCCCTGGTGTCCTAATTTGTAAAATGGGGGTTATTATATCTACATCGTAAGGAAGTCATATGAACTAAATAAAATGGCATTTGTAAAGCACCTGGCATAGGCAGGCACTATATACATATTATTTTACATTTGTGAAACACTTTTGTTAACCAAGAAAAGTAGGACAGCTCTGGAGATTTGGGGGCAGACTGACTGCAACTGTCAGGGTCAGATAGAATGGCACCTAAAAGTCAAAGGATGGATAGGATGATCTCATAATCCTTTTTTATTGCTGGATTCCTTAGAGAGCAGCCCTGGCATTGCCTTGATCTCTGAAAATGTAGCTTCTTTTAGGATAGAACTCTAATACAAGAACCAAAAACACCCTCAAAGGCAGGAAGATTGAGGTCAACTAACCTGACAGTAGCAAGGCAAAGGTAGGAAAGGAAGGAGGTGAACAAAGCTAAAGAAGAAAGTGCCAGACGCCTCAGGCCTGCAGCTCTCCAGCTTGCTTCTTTAGGAAAAGGGTTTAGACTGGGGGTTGTCCTCTCCCTAGCTCCATAGGGGAACCCAACAGAGGCCTCACTAGTCTCTGGAACTCCTAGTTCTTTTAGGCAGCGAGTCCCTTGCCAAAGCAAACAATCCTAATTCTACGATTGTACTCTGGCTGGGGTAGGGGAGAACAAAGATCCCTTTCTTTGCTTCCCCAACTCTATGGCTCCAGCCAAAGGAGCTGTTTACACAATCTTCCCTGGTGAAAAATTTTTTCCTTTTCTCTCTAGGTTGCAGCTGGAAAAGACTGAGTCCCTTTTTGCCTATTCCTTTTCCCCTTGTGTGCCTGGGCAGGAAAAGTGCTCAATACCTGAACTTCCCACCCTTACAGAAAATGTCAGCACACTTAGGAGTAACTCCAGGCCCTTTGGTGATGTGATAGGGAACCTCAGTTTTAGTGGCTGAAATCTTATCTGGCCAGGAAAGGGAGGTTAGGCTGGAGAAATCAGGAGTCTAG
Organism: Sciurus carolinensis; assembly: GCF_902686445.1. NCBI lineage: Eukaryota > Metazoa > Chordata > Mammalia > Rodentia > Sciuridae > Sciurus > Sciurus carolinensis. Next base: position 113,620,763 of record NC_062216.1, read on the forward strand.
CTTCCCACCATTCCAATTATGTCTATTCTGCCCTCTCCCATTCCCTAGACTTTCTCAGGTCCATTTCCACAAGAGAATCAAATCATCAAAATCCAGGGAAGATCAGGCATAATGGTGCATTCCTGTAATGCTTCCAGTGCAGCAGGCTGAGGCAGGAGGATCATGAGTTCAAGCCCATCCTAGGCAATTTAGCAAGACCCTGTTTCAAAATAAAATGTAAAAGACTGGGGATGTAGCTCACTGGTATAGCACTTGCCTGGCATGTGCTAAATCCTGGGCTCAATCCCCAGTATTGAAAAAAAAAAAAAATTTAGGGCAGATTTGGGTTACTTCTTTGAAAGGATAATGAAGTGGGTGGAATGGAAATAGTATTTTCTAGTGAGATTTTTTTTTTTTTTCTTTTTTCTTTTAGTACTGGGGATTGAACCCAGGGGTGGTTTACCACTAAATTACATCCTCATCCCAATATTTTAGAAATCATTTTGGTTTTGAGACAGGGTCTCACTAAGTTGCTTAGGGTCTCACTAAGTTGCTAAGTTGCTTTGAACTAATGATCCTCTTGCCTCAGGATTACAGGCATGTGTCCCCATGCCCAGCTAGTGGGAAAAAATTTTTAAAGAAAAAACTGACATTTAGTTTATTATTAACTCCAGCTGTGCAGATACCTCTCCTTAAGTCCCCAAAACAAAAGCAAGAGGGAGAAAAAGAAGAGTGGTAGAGTCTAATTTTAGTACTGGCAGAGAATCCTAGTGTTAAGTTACTACTGGTAAACTGGTAACTAAGAAACAGCAGAGACAGAGATAATTTACACAATTTAGCTCTCCAACAAGTAGTTTTAAAACCTAATTTTGGTCTAGGGATGTAGCTCAGTGGTGCCCTGGGTTCAACCCCACAGAACACCTCCCCGCCCCCCCAAGATAAAGAAGAAAGAAAAAAGAAAAAAAAATAATTAAAAACCTAATTTCACTTATTTCTGTGCCATCTCAGGGAGGCAGATAATCTTCCATTTTACACAAGATAAGGAACTGTAGCACAGGAAGTTAACCAAAAGCCATTCAGTGAGTAACTTGAACCCAGGATTCTAGGACATTGAATCTGGTCAACTCCATAAGACCAAGCTGCTTTCTGGAAATCTTGTCTTCTGTACTGCACAAACCTCCCCTGAGCTGAACTTTCTCCTTACTTTAAATCCTTATTGACTATTCTCCTGTTACCAAGAGAGCAATGGGCTATCTCTTTGTTACCCTTTGCAGCTAGTTTTGGCAACTTCAAGTTTTGGTTCTAGCTGCTGGGAGTCATGGATGGAGACACCATAGGGGTACAGAGGAGCTGCAAGTCAGTTTAGGCTCAGAAACCATCCCTACACTTACACACAAACCCAACCTACCTCCCCCAACTCCCTACCAGCAAGATATATAGAGTCCTTTTCTGTAAAAGCAACTACACAGTTCCTGGAAGGCTATAATCCACAATGGTTAAAAATATCCATCTTAGGGGCAGAGCCGAGCCAACTGAGATGAGCCTGCCCAGAAACCCAGAAAATGAACAGTTGGGTAAAATGGAACCAGGAGTAAGCAAAATGCGACCTGTTTGCTAGGTAATTGCAGGGATAGTAATGATAAGAAAAATGGATCAATCACCTTCATTGAAACCTCAGAACATACCCAGATTTCTTTACCTCTCTTCCAATGACACCCTGGCCCCCAGAAGACAGAATGGTATAATGCAAAGAGCTTTGGTCAAGGGTTCCTATTCTACTTTAAAAAAAATATGTTTAGTTGCAGGTGGGCACAATACTTTTATTTTATTTATTTATTTTTATGTGGTGCTGAGGATTGAACCCAGTGCCTCAGACATGCTAGGCAAGTGCTCTACCACTGAGCCACAACTCCAGCCCAAGGGTTCCTATTCTGTTTTATCACTTCTTACCTAGATAATCTAGAGAAACAAATCATAATTCTTGAACGTGAAAGACAAAAGACCCTACTTTACACAAGTGAAATATTATGTAAAAATGCTAGGTGCAGTGGTACACACCTGTAATCACAGCAGCTTGGCAGGAGGATCTCGAGTTCAAAGCCAGCCTCAGCAAAAGCGAGGTGCTAAGCAATTTAGTGAGACCCTGTCTCTAAATAAAACACAAAATAGGGCTGGGGATGTGGCTCAGTGGTCGAGTGCTCCTGAATTCAATCCCCAGTACTGAAAAGAAAGAAACAAACAAAAATATTATGTAAAAGAACATGCCATGCATTTTTGGTTTTAATATCTTTCCTGGTTAGCCTCTCTGAGCTAGGATAGATTCAATGAAGTCAGGAGGCAGGTAACTTTTAGAATTTCCTTTCAAGATCTAGATGAAATTTCACTCCTTCTACTGCAGACTGGAATACTATATTTGTATTAACTTTATTGTTGTATAACATGTTACCACAAACAGCAGTTTAAAACAACATCCATTTACTATCTAGATTATAAATCCAGACAGGCAATGACTGGGTTCTCTATTTAGGGTCTCACCAAACCAAAATCAAGGTGATGTCTGGGCTGGGCTTTTTTCTGGAGGTTCTGAGGAAGAATCATATCAAACCTCCTTCAGGTTGTTAGCAAAATTACGTTCCTTGCGACTATAAGATGAAGCCCCCATTTTCTTTCTGGCTGCTGGCTAGTGGGTCGCTCTCAGCTCTAGGAGGCCATTTTCTGGTCCTTGCATACAGTTTTCTCCATCTTCAAAGCCAGCAACAGTGCATTAAATCCTTTCATCAAATCTCTGATTTCCTCAAATGCCACCAGCTGTAGAAAGCTCTCTGCTTTTAAGGGCTCATATGATTAGATCAGTCCCATACAGATTATCTCTCTAAATTAACAGTGTCATACAACATAACCAGGGTATTGGTATCCAGTTCATAGGTTTTGGCAGGGTATGGTGGTGCACACATGTAATCCCAATGGCTTGGGAAGCTGAGGCAGGAGAATCACAAGTTCAAAGCCAGCCTTAGCAATTTAGCAAGGTCCTGAGCAACTTGGTGAGAGCCTGTCTCAAAATAAAATATTTAAAAAGGCTGGGGATGTGGCTCATAGGTAAGCTCCCCTGTGTTCAATCCCTTGTACCAAAAAAAAAAAGAAAAAAAAATTCATAGGTTTTGGAGATTAGAGCAGGACATTTTTAAGGAGTTATTTATTTTGCAGTGCTGGGGATTGAAAACTTATGGTTCTTACATGCATTCTACCACTGAGCTATACCCCTAGTTCCTATTCAGGGGGTCATTTAAAAAATTCTGCCTATTATAGCACTTACTTAAAACATGAAAGTATTTCTTTGGGGAAAGGAGGCAAGGAAGTGGAAATAGACTATCTTTGACCATTTTACACTAATAAGAGAAGTCAAACATTTGATATGAAAGGCCTGTCCTCATGCCTAGTATTCTGTACACAACATCTTCTGCCCCATCCTTCCTTCTTTTTTTTCTTTCTTGTTTTGAACCCAGGCACTTTACATTCCCAGCTCTTTTTACTATTATTATTTGGCACCGGAGATTAAACCCAGGGGCACTTAACCACTAAGCCTCATCCCTAGCCCTTTTTATTTTTTATATTGAGACATCCTTGCTAAGTTGCTGAGGCTGGTGTTGAACCTGTGATCCTCCTGCCTTAGCCTCCTGAGTTGCTGGAATGACAGGTATCTGCCACCGTACCCACAACTTTTTATTATTTTTGAGACAGGGTCTTACTACATTGCTTAGGGCCTCACAAAATTGTCCAGGCTGGCCTTGAATTTGTGATCCTCCTGCCTCAGCCTTCTGAGTTGCTGGGATTATAGGTATACCACTGTGCCCGGCACACAGTCGATTCTTGAAATAACTGAGGATTAAGAAGAGGGCAGTAGGGGCTCGGGGGAGAGCTCAGTTGGTAGAGTGTTTGCCTCACATGCACAAGTCTCTGGGTTCAATCCCTAGCACCACAAAAAAAATAAAAGAGGGAAGTGGGTCTCGCTGTCTTTAGCATCATTAGGTTCTTTCCTTGGATGTTTCCCAGCTGAATTAAATTTGAATGGTTAGTTCCCTTCTCTATGCCGACCACAAGAGAGAGAAGCTGCCTATAAAATGACTTTACTAGGCTTGCAGTGCCATGAAGAATGAGAAAGCAAATTATGATCAATGTACACTGAAATTTTTTTTATTTATTTATTTTTGGTACTGGGATTAAATCTGGGGTACTTCACCACTGAACTACATCCCCACATCCTCAGTCCTTTTTTCTCTTTCCTTTTTTTTTTTTTTTCTTTTTTTTCTTTTTTTCCGTTTTTGAGACAGGGTCTACTAACTTGCTTAGGGTCTTGCTAAATTGCTGAGGCTGGTTTGAACATGGGATCCTCCTGTCTTAGCCTCCTAAGCAGGCTGAATTTTGATGGTACTATCCTTTCTAAATACTCAAGGCACCTTTGTGGGCACTTCTAATCCCTGGAATGAATATTACTACCCCTATTAATAAATGTACAGAAACAGAGGTCCTAGAAAGTTCCTGGTTAATGATCTGCCCAGTGTCTCAATAGCCAATGCTATAACTGAAAAAAAAAAAAAAAAAAAAAAAAATAGAACGGAAAACTCCTGATTGCAAATCATGTGCTGTTTTTTGTTTTTGTTTTTTTTTTGCTGCTGAGATTGAACTCAGGGCCTTGTGCATGATAGGCACTTTATCACAGAGCTGTGGCTCCAATGCTATTCTTAAAATAGACAAGCAAAAGCTTTCAAAACCATGTTATCAAAGTTGGAGAGATCATCAGAAAATTTGCTTTTGAACCCTGTTTCTCCACTAAACACAGCACTTCTCTACCCCAAGTTGTTGGCAACTTGGGTTGCCAATAGATGTCTCTTGGGGCCTGAAACTGAGTGGATTCAGGTTGCCTTGACTCCTCCTGAATAAATTTGCCTCCAAGCTTCTTGCAGAACCATCTCATCATTCACCTTAGAGAAAACAAAAACACATGGGCCACCCAGCTTTGCTCTATGCACCTAAGTTGTTAAGTGGTTAGGTAAACTAAGTTCTATAGAAAGGACAAAGGAGAGGAAGAAACACAGATACCTGAAGATACCTGTGACTCAGGAAGGGGATGGGGCAGCACAGCCTTCTACCAAAGGTTTAAATTCAAGTGAACAAAACAAAGGAAGGGCTATTGTTTATTTTCAAATATGTACATACCTCCCACCAACTTTGGGCTGGAGGGCACACAAATCAGAATCTGTCCTCATGAGGTCCACAGCCCAGAAAAGTTGATAATGTAGCAATCTGGAAGCAAACTGTGGAAAGATTCCTCTTGGCCCTTAATCAAATATCAAAGGGGCAAGGATAAATGATTTGGAGTGATCTGCCTGTGGACTTTTAGTTACTATTTGATCCAAAAATAAAACCATTATAGTCATATATGTTCATATCTAGTTATTTTGAGCTATGTAAGGTAAAGCTTAGTCAAAATTTAGCCTTTAGAAAATTTAGGAGGTTTGGGGTTGTAGTTCAGTGGTAGAGCACTTACCTAGCATTGTAAGGCACTGGGTTTGAGTTGCAGCACCGCATATAAATAAATGAATAAAATAAAGATCCATCAACAACTAGAAAAAAATTTAAAAAAGAAAATATAGTAAATTTGCTAGGAATGGTGGCACATGCCTGTAATCTCAGTGATTTTGGAGGCTGAGACAGGAGGATATCAAGTTCAAGGTCAGTTTCGGTAATTTATTGAAACTCTCAGCAACTTAATGAGACCCTGTCTCAAAAATAAAATCAAAAGAGTGGGGATATAGCTCAGAGGTAGAGCAACCCTCGGTTCAATCCCCAGTATTTAAAACAAAAACAAAACCAAAAAACTTTGCTCTCCTTGCAATTATTCTTTTCCATATTAATTTTAAAATCAGCTTAAGGGCTGGGGATGTAGCTCAGTGGTAGAGTGCTCCTGGGTTCAATCCCCAGTAGCTCCACTCAAAAAACATGTGTATGTGTGTGAAATTCTAAAACTTTGTCAAGTCTGTGGTCCAGACTACCTCTTGAGCTTTTTGCATGTATGGTGCTAATTGAACCCAGGGTCTCAAGCTTGCTAGGTAAATGTTCTATCATTGACTTATATCCCCAGACCTTTAAAAAACTTTTGACTGTTATGTCCATTTATGAATGTCAAAATAAACCACCCCCCCCTTTTTTTTTTTCAGTGCTGGGGATTTGAACCCAGGACCTTAAACCCAGGGCCTTGTGCATGCGAGGCAAGCACTCTACCAACTGAGTTATATCCCCAACCTGAACCACACTATTATGTATAACTATAATGCACTAGTAAAAACAGAAACCCTCTCTAGCTTGGTATGGATCACAAGCATGTTATTGTCTGGTTGCTGTGCCCAGATCATGAGGCCTTTTTTTTTTTTTTTTTTTTTTTTTTTTTCTTCCCTGTACTAGGGATTGAACTCAAGGGCACTTGACCACTGAGCCACATCCCCAGTCCTATTTTGTATTTTATTTAGAGACAGGGTCTCACCAAGTTGCTTAGCATTTCACTTTTGCTGAGGTTGGCTTTGAACTCACAATCATCTTGTCTCAACTTCCTGAGCCGCTGGGATTACAGGCGTGTGCCACTGCACACTGCTCATGAGACATTTCAGACAGAAAAGGTTTATCTGTTTACTCTGCCCTTTTCTTCTTACATTTTTAATAGTCACCAGCAACAATTTGCTCGGGAAGAGTCCCATTAAGACGGACAATGTGACATTCTTATACTTTGGATTGTATGAGTTCCCCCTGTCAGTGAATGCCTCTGAGAAAACACTTTGACCTGTTTGTTTCCTCACTTGTGAAGGGAGAATGGATTAAGTGAGAAAAAAAAAAAAAAAAAAAAATTGACCAAGTACATTATGAGATAAATCATATAATTTTAGGGATATAAAGATGAACATGAGCATGACACTGTCCCAGCCTCAAGAAATTGACAATCTAATTTGTAAGATTAAGTGTCCACATGCACAAATCCACAAATTTATAGACCATAGTATTATTTTTGAGATACAGTATGCTCTATAGCCCTTTGTAGGGGTTAATGCTCATTTGACTGAGGGTAGATAGAAATTAGATAATAACTTCATGCAAGAAGAGATAGCATTTAAGCCAAGTCTTCAAGGATAACAGACTGAAAAAAGGAAAGCAAGCAAAGATTCAGAGAAGAAAACAAGATGAGCAGAGAAAGTACAAGGCTAAAGATAAGGTAAGGATGGGAAAGCATCTGAAAAATGACAGTCACTTTGGTTAAGTGTAAGAAGAAAAGATAAGCCAGACATGATGGAATGTACCTGTAGTCCCAGCTCAGGAGGCTGAGGCAGTAAGATACCTTGAGCCCAGAAATTTCAGTCCTGGGCAACACAGCAAGACCCCATCTCAAATAAAAAAAATCCAAAAAAGCATAAAGCTAAGAAAAATGTTTTTGAATTGATAAACAAAAACTAGCCCTATAGGAGAATTCACCTGGCAGTGGTAGGTACAAGTAAAAGGAAAAGTGCAAAGACTGGAGGCCAGTGGTCCCCTAAGAGATTCTTAAGAGTAGACCAGGTGACTGACAATAAGGGCCTGAGCCAGGATAGTGACAGTGATGGTTAACAGAAAGTGCATTAATCATCATGTTAAGCCAGTATTTGTTGCTACTAACCCCAGTCCTCCAGGGCAAATAGATCATGTGAGGTGGTAATTATTAAAATGGAGAGCTATTTCAAGTAAAGTCTCCCTAAAACACAATTAAAAGCAAATAAGCCCAGCCAGACCCTGTTGAGTTTTAGAACCATCATCACCTTCCATACCAAGGCACTCAGCCAACTGTGGAAAAGAAATATACACAAGAGACTCATGAAACATCTTATTAATACAGTATTTATTTGTCTTCCCTCTGCCAAACCCTGAGCCAACCACTTTCCCCAGACTGCCCGGGGAGGTATGGGAAAAGGGAAATACAGGGCAGACAAGATACGGGAGAAAGAATTCAAGGTGGAGACTGCTCCTTCACATGGCGAAGAGGATGAGAAAGGCCACCATCAGGCAAAAGAGCCCCATGGCCTCTGAGAGGGCAAAGCCCAGAATGGCGTAGGAGAAGAGCTGTTGCTTCAGAGAGGGGTTCCTGGGAGAAGGGGAAAAGAAAAAACTGAATTTCTAGTACAGACAAAGAAAAGGATAAACATCTAAGGTAGGCTCAGGGAGAATTCTCTTAAATCTTTTTTTTTTTTTTTCCTTTTCTTTTTCTTTTGGTGGTACTGGGCACTCCACCACCAAGGTACATCCCCAACCCTTTTCAACTTTTTGTTTTGAGACAGAATCTTGCTAAGTTGCTGAGGCTGGCCTTGAATTTATAATCCTCCTCCCTCAGCCACCTGAACAACTGGGAGTACAGGCATCTGCTGTGATGCCTGGCCTTGAAACTTATCTTATGTAAGAAGATGACACCATTATGTCCAAATTCTTGCCCCAATGCACCAATGTCTCTGCAGGGGCTAAATGAGGGGGGGAAGTAAGCAATCCAAAATCCTGTAACACAACCCAGGTACAAACATTATCTTCTCCAGTGGATTACCCCTAACATTGTAACTTAAAAACTTAAAATCCATCACCTGAACAGGACAGAGAGTATCCAGAGTGGCAAGGTCTTTCTAGAAAGCAGTATTTCAAAATTTAAGCAGAACCCCAAAATAGGAAAAAAAAAAAAACAAAAACCTGCAATGGTGCAAAGGAAGTGTGGCATTTTAAATGCTTCCCTGATCTCCCCTTCATTTTCTAAGAAAAATCTGGGGTATATCTTCAGGATCCCAGGACTTTAGGGACACAATTAGAAAAACACTGTCCCAGAGCCAAGGGGCTGACTTCCTTATTTCACTCCAAGAAAATTCTGGGCTTTAATGCTAAAAATGGTCTGTGGTGTTTATGGTATGAGTCAAAATAGGACAAAGGACTCCCAACTTTGAGAGTCAATGTGTAATTTCTCTTATTTTTGACACCTAGGGAAGTCTTGATGGGTAAGGTAAAGCAACACCAGCTTTTAACACTATTACAGACACAGTAGCAGTCAGGCTTTCTGTTTAATACAAATTCTAAAAAATAACTCGATATTCCCCCAAAGATATTAAGAGAACTTGCTGGTCTCTAAAGAATTAATTTAGTTGTACCAGTGAGTTGTTCAGAGTTGGTGAAGATCAAATAGTCCCTAGTGTCAGGGACCAGTAGGACCTCCTGCAGAGGCAGTTTTCCCAGGAGTGACAAAGAGAATTCCCAGAGATGGGGGAAAACAGCAATTAAGCCACTATGCTGAATGAGCTATAGACCAGGGATTGAAAACTTTTTCCATAAAGGACCAGATAGCAAATTTTTAAGGTTTGGTGGGCCATATGGCTTTGTTGCCTTTAAAATTTTAAAAAAGTTTTTGATGCAAACATAATACGTATGCATATTTTTGGAGTACAATGTGATGTTTTGATACATATCAAATTAGAATAACTGGTGTTATCTAGTACCTTAAACATTTATCACTTCCTTGTAGTAAGATCAGTGAAAAATCTTTTATCTTCTAGTTTAAAAAAAAACCCTTGGGCTGGGGTTGTGACTCAGTGGTAGAACACTTGCCTAGCATGTGAGGCACTGGGTTAGATTCTCAGCATGACATATAAATAAATAAATTAAAAGTCCATCAACAGCTAAAAAAAAAAGTAAAAATCATTGTTAGGGGCTGGGGATATAGTTCAGTTTATAGAGTGCTTGCCTGTCAAGAACAAAGCTCTGGGCTCAATCCCCAGCACCACCAAAAAAAAAAAAAAAAATCATTCTTAGCTCAACCACAGAAAACCAGACTTGTCAAAATTTAGCCTTCAGGTCTTAATTTGCCAACCCGTTCAATACTGAGGCTATTCAATAGAACTTTCATCAATGATGTAAATGTTCTATATTTGCACTATCAAATATGGTAGTGCCTACCTTCATGTGGCTGGAATACTTGAAATATGGTGTGTGTGTGTGTGTGTGTGTGTGTGTGTGTGTGTGTGTGTATGTTGTAGGTGAACCCAATACCAATACCTTTATTTTATTTATTAATTTTTATTTGGTGCCAAGGATTGAACCCAGTGCCTCACACGTGTTAGGCAAGCATTCTACCGCTGGGTTACATAGCTCCAGACCCTATTTTTTTTTTTAATTAAAATTTAAATTAAAAATAGCCACATGTAGCTAGTGGCTACTATTTAGCATAGTACAGCTATAGACTGCCTAATATTTCTGCCCAGACCTTTGGAAAGCGTATCAGAGACAATGGAGGGCCCAACTTATCTTACCTGGCATAACCAATGATAAGACTTCCAAATACAGTCCCAATCCCAGCCCCAGAGCCAGCCACCCCAACTGTGGCAGCGCCAGCCCCAATGAACTTGGCTGCTGTGTCGATATCCCTTGAAATGGTGCTGGTTTGGACACTGCGGCTAGGGATAAGTGAAGTCAGGGGACATGGGACTGCCAAGCTGCTGAAGCTCTGTGAAGAAGAGATAGGCAGAAGATAAAGATTTTTTTGAAATCCCTTTTTGTGCTTTGCAAACATTTATCTTTTTAGCCCTCTATGCTGCCAAATCCTATAGTCTCCCTAGAAAACTTCCTAAAATGCTGGCAATCAGAGCCTTTTAATTTAAGAGGTAGACTTCAAATGCCTTCAATATTCTAGAAGTGTAAGACAGAGACTCTAGCCTCTTCTTGGTTCCCTGGGACCTAAAGTCAGTTAGACTAGGTTAAGTGACAGCAGTTAGCAGTAGCACATACAGGCATGTACTGGCAGAAAAACTGAAGTACAAAAACATTCACAGTATTACCTGTCCTCCACCTCTACCTAAACCAATGGCCTTGATTTTTCCAGAATTTTATTCTGTGATGACTGTCCTCATGACTCCCTCTACTGGTTCTGGTAGGTAACCTTCCATATCCCTTTACCCCCAAACCACATCTCAACTCCACCTGTTGAGGTACCTCATATGTTAGTGTCTCTGGTCTGTTCAGCACCACTGCACATAGTGGTCGGCTCAGCAGCTGAGAGGTGCTCCTGACCTAGTGGGAATGATACAAGGGCAGGAAGGTCAAGGAAGGTTATGGAAAGAACCTTCAGAGCCATAACAGTTGTTATTTCATAGACAAAATCTTCTTTCTGATGCCCCTTCCATTCTATTTAAAATTAATCAGAATTTTGGATTATTCTTTCTTGGAGCAAATTCTGCTCTTTTGAGAAACAGGTTCTTGTTATATAGCTTGGGCTGACCCTGAACTCCTCAGCTCTCAAGCAGCTAGGACTACAGATGCCCAGCTTTAGAAATTGTACATTTCCACACCACTGTTTGCTGTAGTGGCACTGCCTAAATCCCACTGCCTCCAGAGGGTGAGGCAAGAGAATTCCAAGTCTGAGGCCAGCCCAGGCAACTTAGTGAGTCCTTGTCTCAAAACGAAAAATAAAAAGGGCTGGGAATGTGGCTTAATGGAAGAGCACCCCTGGGCTCAATTCTTAGTACCACCAAACGGCAGGGGTGGGTGTGTCACCATTCCTCTTGTTTCTCAGTCTTTAAGAAAGTCTACTTCCTATTTTTTCTTTTTTTTTTTTTTTGGGGGGGGGTATGTCAGGAGGGTACAGGGGATTGGACTCAGGTGCACTCAACCACTGAGTCACATCCCCAGCCCTATTTTGTATTTTATTTAGAGTCAGGGTCTCACTGAGTTGCTTGGTGCCTCATTTTTTGCTGAGGCTGGCTTTGAACGCAATATCCTCCTGCCTCAGCCTCCCGAGCTGCTGGGATTACAGGCGTGCACCACAGTTCCCGGATGTCTATTTTCTTTTGAGACAAAAAGGTTTTATTATAAACCCTTGCTGTACCTTTTTACAGTCCTTAAGAATAAGAAGGAATCTAAGCCTTGGAAGTATCTGCTTCATTTAACAAGGGAAATATATACTGATAATGGCCAGCCCACAAGAGGGAAGTAAAGGTTTGGGGTAATCTTTCCCTAAACACATCCTTCTGGAAAATCAACTCAAAGATCCATGCTCAACATTTACCTCTTGCTAACTAACCCCAATTATCTTCAAAACAGATGTAGTAGTAAAGTCAGATAAATTTCAATTTTAACTCTTTTTATCAGCTGTGAAATCTTGGGATCAATCACTTAAATCTTTCTAAGTCTGTCTTATCTATCAAGTGGGAACTCAGGGTTGATTTGAGGAATAAATGAGATGAAGTATACAAAATGATAAACTTGGTGCTAGGCACATGGGAAATAAATGGTGCCTACTAATAGCATTATTCCTTTTAACTTATGAAAAATTCCTCACCCATTTTTTTGACCCCAGAGGCACTTTACCACTGAGCTATATCCTCAGTCCTTTTTTTAATTTTGAGACAGGTTCTCACTAAGTTGCTGAGGCTGGCCTTGAACTTGTGGGATTTCAGGTGTGTACCACCACACCTCCCTCCATCTAATTATTATTATTTTTTTGTACCAGGGATTGAACCCAAGGGTTCAACCATTGAGCCACATTCCCAGACCTTTTTTATATTTTATTTAGAGATAGGGTCTCACTGAGTTGCTCAGGGGCACGCTAACTTGTTGAGGCTGGATTTGAACTCATGATCCTCTTGCCTCAGCTTCCCCAGCTGTTGGGATTACAGGTGTGCACCAGAGTACCAGGCCATCTAATTAGTTTTGCTTCTCAGTCAAATGCTTTTCCAATGTGTATTTATGTGTGTTTTAGCTTTTTACCAGATTTAAGTTCCTAGAATGAACTCCTAGATATGGTTCACTCAGATCTTATACCCAATGCATATACAGACCAAACTATGTATCAACTATGCTTACCACTTCTGGCTGGGCTCCAGTTTACAGGAACATATAATTTGATTAGGAATAATGTGATCTTGGTTATCAATGAGTAAGAATTAACTGACCTCCAAAGAATATAGGGTAGGGGAGTATCTTGACAATTTACACTCTCCTGTCAGGCTACCAGAGCAAAGGGCCATCCCTGCTTAAGAATATCATTCACCTCCCCCAAGCCCAGCTGTGAAGAACAAGGTCTGACAACAAGGACAAAAGAAAAACTCTCCCAGAAAAAGCAGGTACTCACCAAAGAGTGGGTGGAGAGGAACTTGGAGCAGGCATACATTTTCAGAGGGTGAGGGGCCGTGGCAAGAGAGCTGGAATTATAAAAGCAGCATTGTAAACACTGTCCTTGCTCACTAAATTTGCTCTGGAAAGCTTAACTGACCCAGACAGCAGAATGATTGATCAGTAGAGATGGAATAAGAATCGTGAAATTATGATTTCCTCCAGAAACTCCAGAGAGCTTCCAAGATTTCCTTATCATCAAATGATGTTCTTGTTCTGAACAAATAAGTCACTTGGTTCCACTTTGAGACCTGTAATCTATTTCCACAGTCTCTTCTCTTTTTTTCTTCCAGTGTTGGGGAATAAAACCAGGGCCTCATATGCCTGCTAGACAAGTGCTCCACCACTGAGCCATACTCCCAGCCCCTAAAGACTAGTCTTTGTACTCTTCAGAGATACCTGTTGAAGGTCAATACCCTGGAAGGTCTCCAACAATCTTTCTACTGAATTACTTGGAAGTACTTCACCCTCAAAACATTTTTCCTGGGGCTGGAGTTGTGGCTCAGCGCTAGAGTGCTTGCCTGGCATGTGTGAGGCCCTGGGTTAGATACTCAGCACTGCATATAAATGAATAAAATAAAGATCCATTGACAACTAAAAAAAATATACATATATTAAAAAAACATTTTTCCTATATTAATTAACAGCATGAGGCAGATCAATGAGGAACTCTCATAATCCTCGATAGCAATGACTATTAAACTATTTATTTTTACCATTACACTAGAGTATTAAATTTTGCATACCCAAGATCTAAATAAGTCCTTACACCCTACAGGTGTCTAAATGGGTATAGCTGAACTTACCTGAGAGAAGAGAGGGAAAGTTAAAGATGTAAAGGCAGGGTTTCTCCAAGTGAAGTGAGAAGACACCAGAACCAGAATTATTTAGGGGAAGAGGTAGTATATGTACTAAAAATACATATTTCTGGAGCTAAGCATGGTGGTACAAGTCTGTAATCCTAGTTATCAGGAGGCTGAGACAGGGTTATTCGATGGATGGCAGCCTGAGCAAATTTAGCCAGACCCTTATTTCTAAATCCCCAGTATCAAAACATCCAACTAACCAACTAGGGTAGTGGTAGAACTAGGACTTGAGATCAGATCATTTTACTTTTATTTATTTTTTGTGGTACTGGGGATTAAACCCAGGGGTACTCTACCAATGAGCGACATCCTCAACCCATTTTTTTTGATATTTGGGATTGAACTCAGGGGCACTTAACCACTGAGCCACATCCCTAGTCCTTCTTATTTTTAAATTTTGAGACAGAGCCTCACTAAATTGCTGAGGTTGGCTTTGGACTTGTGATCCTTCTGCTTCAGCCTCTCAAGTTGCTGGGATTATAGGCCCAGCTCCTTAACTCTTTAAAATTTTTATTTTGAGACAAGGTCTCACCAAGTTGCCAAGTCTGGCCTTGAACTTTGCACTTTTAATTTACAGGGTTTCTAATGTTTGAGAGGCTGAATTACTCAGAAAATGTATAGGCCTGTTAAATACCACTTCCTTTAATGAACTGGGTTCAAACTGCCCCAGGGTATGACTTTGGAATCCAGAATCTTACTTTTAGGTTTATGGGTATCTTCAAGTCTTGTCCAGTCAAGAACTGACATCTGCCTCTATGCAACATGAACCCAGTTTTGCTGAACAACTATCCAGGTTTCCCTGGGCCAAAATCCAATACTTCTTTAAAGCTTTTTTTAAAAAAGGAGAGTTATTTTTCTCAAAGCACTTAAGCCTTAAAGTCATCATTTATAAGTTGGGCAGGGTGGAACAGGCCTGTAATTCCAGAGGGTTGGGAGGCTGAGGCAGGAAGATGATGAGTTCAAAGCCAGCCTCAGCAACTCAGAAAGGTCCATATCTAAATACAATATAAGGGCTAGAGATATGGTTCAGTGGTTAAGCGCCCCTGGGTTAAATACTGTTTTTTAAAAATAATATTTATAAAATGTAGTTCTTAGAAGGATTAAACAAAATATAATGTGGTACTGGCATGTGATAATAACAGGCCTACAACAAAGGTGGCAATTAAAGGAGCCTGCATTTCTTTTCTTTCTTTCTTTTTGTTACTGGGGATTGAATTCAGGAGCACTTAACCACTCAGTCACTTCCCCAGCCCTTGAGACAGAATCTTGATATATTGCTTAGGGCCTTGATTAAGTTTCAAGACTGGGCGAGAATTTGCAGTCCTTCTGCCTTAGCCTACCCAGTTGCTACGATTACAGTTGTGCACCACCATGCCAGCCTGGAGCCTGCATTTCTTGCAGATTCCTCCATTGGTCACCTAACCTTGGCAAGTCTGCAATGGTTACTTCACCTGAGCAGTGGCACACTACAGAACCGTGGTTTTTTTCCTGAGCTGAGTTAGAGATGCTGGCATAACCATTTCCTTCCTTTAAAAAACTCCTTTTTTGGGGGGCGGGGGGTGCTGAATCTAGGGGCACTCAACCACTAAGCCACACCTTCAGCCCTTTTTTACATTTTTATTTAAGGAGAGGGTCTTGCTAAATTGCTGAGGCTGGCTTTGAACTCGTGATGCTGCCTGTGTCCTGAGCTGGAATTAGGCGCCATCACGCCCAGTTCCTTTTACTCTTGATGACAGAATCTGCGGAGCTTAATAAACAACTGACAGAAAAGTTGGAGAGTGGAGACTTATGCTGACGCCATCAGCTGGGTCTTTCCCCCTCCTTTTAGCCCTACTATCTCTAACAGAAACCTTCGTTTCTAGCACACCACTACTTTCCAACTACACCAGAGTGCCAGGAAAGTAAAGGACAGGTATTGGGAGGCAACAGGTAACAGTTCTCTTTTGTGCCCTAGCTCTTCCAAGCCACAGTCTGACGGGACAGGATGTTATGCCTGTTGTTAGTTTCTACCACGTTCGTATTTGTTTCTGTGCCAAGGACTGAACCCAGGGGCGCTTAACCACTGAGCTACATCCCAAGCCCTTTCTCGCTAAGTTGCTGAGGCTGGCTTTGCACTTGAGATCCTCCCGCCTCAACCTCCTGAGCCGCTGGGTTCAAAGGCATGCGCCACTGCGCCAGGTTCAGTTTACTTTTTAAATTGAGGAATGGTGATCAGAGGGAGTGGTAACTTCGGACGATGTACTATCTCTACGTTTGGGAGCGCCTTAAGTCCTGGGGCTGAATCCGAAGATTTGGGGCAAACGTTAAGATGAGAGAAAAGAGAAAAACTGTGACAACTCTGAAAGGGCAAGAATTAAGAGCGTCTGTTAAGGACTGGGTCGCGACAGGTGAAAATCAGCACTACACGATCTGACTTTTGCCGGCTCCAAGGCACCCTCCCGCCACGAGACACCCAAGATGGCGCCAGGCTCGCGCGGTTGGAGGTCACTGGCACGCGGAAAGGATAGCTTTCAGACGTCGAGATACCGGGACCCGAGGGAGTGTAAGGACCAGGGTGGGAACAAGTAAGGAAAGGGCCGCACAGCTTCCGCGCGAGGTGGGTAGGTACCCTGCGCGCCTGCGCGGCGCAGAGAGGGCACGAGGCCCCAAGGCCTTACCTGCTTCCCAGTGCAGAGAAGACAGAGAGGGGCGGGGAGTGGGAATAGCGAAAGGAAGACTTGGCGCATGCGTGCCCCGGGCCAACGAGTTGCTCCGCGGTGGATAGAGTGAGTGCAGCGTCGAGGGTCTGCCCAGGTACCACAGCGCCGCCTGCCAGCTCTGAAGCGGCATCGGGCCAGAGGCTCCACCTGGCGTTTGAGAGGAGAAATTACAGGTGGAGCCGACCCGTGCAGATATAAGGCCAACTCCACAGAGTAAGCGGATTTATAACGTGGCCTGCGGTTTGGCCAGCACAGCTTTGGGATCCTGGACTCAAGTTTACTTTCTGAGCCTGCGCAATCCATGTGGGGGAAGGCTTTAGAAATTCAGTGTTAAGTAGCATACAATAGTGATTGTGATTCTGTTACTGAAATGTAGCAGGAGGAAAATGAAGTCAAGGGATTCCAGCCTTCTGTTGCCCTGGGGCCCTTGGCATCATTAGATGGAAAACAGGTTCAAGGGGGGTATAGTCAGCAAAATGCTACAGCTGGTTCAGCTGGCTTTGCCTTTTCCTCTTTCTTACTCCGTTGGTAAGCCATGAGAAAACCAGTGTAAGGGAGTCAGAAGATTAAGGCCTAAGTATAGTCTAAAGTTATTTTTCCTGATTAGGGTTAACATCACATTTTAGGGATAACATTACCTGTGTCCTGAGCAAAGGTACGAGGTCACCCCAGACATGCCCAGGGCTCTGCCTAAGTTTCACGTAGGCCAGATATGGGAAAAGCAGTACCCTCATGAGGCACTTCCCAAATGCCCAACACTTCTGTCTCGTGCCTCTTCGCTGACCTCCCCCTGGTGGAGGCGGGTGGGGACTTCTACGCCTGTCTACCAGACAGGACCTGACCAGCCCTTTGGAAGAGAAGGGCGCAAGGCCTATCCAGTTCCAAACTCCAGCCGTCCAGGCATCCTGCTCATTGAACGCTACATGAGAAAGACGGGGAAAGCTCACCAACCCCCATAAAAAATAAAAAATAAAAAGAAAGCCGCGGCTGTAAATAAAACCAAATCCGCCACCCTCTGAGGGGCCGTTTGTCCTCCCCTCCTTGGCCCCGTCCTTCCTGCCGCCCCCTCCCGGCTCCGCGGCCCCGCGGCGCCCCGGCCCCGAGCTCCTCCATTTAATCGGATTTGGGAGAAGGGGAGGATAAATCACAGCAGCAGCTTTACGGTCCCGGAGGAGAGGCGAGCCGCAGCCAGGCACACCCCGGCCGGCGATAAAAACCGCCGCTGAAAGCCCACGGAGCAATTTCCCGGGACCCCGAGCGACGCCATTACAGGAATGTAATTTTGCCCGGATGAGGCCCCGAGTTTAATTATCCTCGCGGAGGAATTTCAATGCGGCCAATCCATCTTGCAGGCGGGCGGCAGAGGGATTTATATGGGCCCGTTATTTCACACCGATCCTCCATCTGCATTTTTATGGCCCCGAGCTCCTGAAAGGGAGGGGAAGGAGTGTAGAGAAATAAGGAAAAGAAGAGGGTGGGGGACTTCCCGCCTTCCCTAAATCCACAATTTCAGCTCGATTAGGATTCTCAGAGGCTCTACTGAAATCCCCAAATCTCTCTCCAGTTCCAGTTGTTGACTGGGGTAGAAACGGAACTGAGGTCTTTGGGAATCAATCAACAGGTATTTACCAAGTTGTGCCAGGCACTGTGCAGGATGCTGTAGGATAAAGAGAAGACAGGCGAGCAAGGATTAGGAATTTATGCCTTGAGACCAACGGACACCCCTACCCCCGCCAAAACTGAACTCCATTTAGGTTTCAGTTTTACATCCTATGAGGTAGAAAGTCCACAGCTGTTTGATGGGACAATTTAGACAATCTCAGTTATCGCCAACAATCCCAAAGACCAGGGGGTCTGTGAGTAAACTAAAGATGGCTCTTCTCAAGAGTTGTTACAGCCTGCAATGTTTGATACAGTGGTGGGCTCTGAATTCAGATACACTTGGATTGCCAAATCACTGTGTGACCTTGAGCAAATTACTCAACCCCTCTAAATCAATTTCTTCCTTTGTAAATTGAAAATGATTAACAGTGCTTACTCTAGCCAATATTGGGTTAATAGTATACGTGAAGCTTTTAGCAGGGTGCTTGGATACATAGTAAAAGTTTAATAATTGCTGTCATCTTCATCCTCATCATCACCATTATGGTTAGGAGCAATGCAATTCAATTCTGCACTGCACTCTATTGCAGTCTCTAGAGACGAGGGTCCTCGTGTGGTGTCTGCTGAAAGAGATTCAACTTTATTGCAAAACTTTTACCCATATAAATCATGCAAAAGAAGTTATCTGACATACTGGTGGGTGGAAATCCGTGGGGAAGCAGAGAATACTGGGGACTTTTGCAACAAGTGTTGAAGCAAGGAATTACATCAGTAGCAAAACAGACTACAAAAAAGTGGATAGCAGTATGAGGCAGGAGTGAATTTTAAGAGAGAAAAAAAAAAAAAAAAAAAAAAAAAAACCAGATTAAAGAGAGGGTTTAGGGATCTTTTAAACCATGGGCTTGTATAAGGGTTCTTCCTTCACATCACTGAGGGGTCCAGGAAGGAAAGGGTGTGGAGCCAGAACTATCCTTTCCAATCAGTCCCTTTCTTTTCCTACCAGACCATGTAACAAGGTTGACCTGATTGGCCAGTTTTTCTAATGACTGCCAGTAGCAGACTCTGACTGGTTAGCAGCCTCCCTGCACTGTAGTGACGAAGAAATGAGATTGATCTTTTCTTTCCTTGGATTGGTTAACAACCCTCAGGGGAGCCAGAGACTCATTTTAATTGTCTGGATAGGTTAGGAGAGAGGTTCAGCATCTTTCCTGCCGAAATTCTAAGTGTTCTTTTCCACAAAGGTCACCAAGAAAGAGTCTTGATGGGCTTGCACATGTTTACCTTTGGACAGAAACACAGTATTTTATAGAAGAAAAAATCAAAAGACTCATGCAGGCATGCCACAGTTCAATTTGAAACCCCAGAGAAGGAGATACACAGGGAAAAACATATAAGGAATTGGAAAAAGAGAGAGAGACTAGGATAGAGAAACACAAAGGAAAAAAAGAAAAAAATGTTGGTGGAATGTGGGGGAAGAAAGAAGAATGGGGAAAGGGAAGATGTTAATCACAGGGTACAGTTTAGTTAGACTGGAGGAATAAGTTTTAGTGATCTATTGCACTACTGTGGTGGCCACAGTTAATGTATATTTCAAGATTGCTAAAATAGGTTGGTTCCTTTTTTTTTTTTTGGATACTAGGGATTGGACCCAGAGGTGCTTAACCACTGAGCCACATCCCCAGCACTCCCCCCTTTTATTAGTTTTATTTTTGAAACAGGGTCTCACTAAGTTACTGAGGTGATCCCAAACTTGTGATCCCCTGCCTCAGCCTCCAAAACCTCTGGAACTACAGGTGTGCACCACTGCTCCCAGCTCCTAAAATAGAGTTTTGTTTTTTTTTTTTTTTTTTTTGCAGTGCTGGGGATCAAACCCAGGGCCCTGTGCTTGTAAGGCAAGCACTTTACCAAATGAGCTATCTCCCCAGCCCCCTAAAATAGGTTTTTAATGTTCTTAACACACACACACACACACACACACACACACACACACACACACACGCATTACATTGGTGAGGTGATGGTTATGTTAATTAGCTGGATCAGATCTTTCTGTAATGTACACATACACCAAAACATCACATTAGCTGGGCATGTTTGGTGCATACCTGTAATAATCCTGTAATCCCAGCTACTCATAAGACTGAGGTAGGAGGACCACAAGTTCAAAGCTATCCTGGGCAATTTAGTGAGACTCTCTATCAAAATAAAAAATCAAAAGGACTGGGGATGTAGTTCAGTGGTAGAGCATCTCTGGGTTCAATCACTAGTACTAGTACAAAAAAAAAAAAAGAGAGAGAGAGAGAAATTGCATTGTACTCCACTCCATAAATGCATATAATTATTATTTGTCAATCAAAAATAAAAAAAATATTGCCAGAGAAGGAAGTGTTCAAATAATTTGTTTTCATTTCTGATGGCTTATGATGAGGCCACTTTATGATACATTTTGCTAGATGCACATGTAGCCAGCATGTGGCATGAAATGAATAGCTATCTTAAAGGCAGTGAATCTAGTCCCAACCCTGCTACTGTTTGAGTAACATGCATGTTACTTCATTTTTAATGTTCCAGTTTCCCCAGTTGGAAGAAAGAGATGCAGGTGATCTATGTGGTTCCACTGGTTGTTAAATTTCCAGGATTCTCTTGTACAAGTGGTATCTTTGTACTCCAGTAAGGACTATTTTTAGATCTTGAGCTCCTTTATTTTGGAGGAACTTTTTTCCTTTTGTGCTGGAGATTGAACCCAGGGCCTTGCATATGCTAAGTATGTGCTTCATGGCTGAGCTGCACCTGAAGCCCCTACTTGTGATTGTTAATTTCACTTTGTGGCTCTGATGGGGTGATGGGGACTGAGTGATAGCTCTTCTACTTTCTCTTGCTAAATCAGTTCCCCAGATGCAGGACTGTGGCCATCACTAACCTCTCTACCTCTAGAGAAAGAAAACATTTAAATGGAGAAAGGGGAAAAGATCACTGGTATCCAGGCTTCTGAGGGAGGGATCAGTGGGAGAGTCAGTGGCAGAAGGATGATCAAAAAAGCTTTTGCTATGGAAGAATTCAAGTCCCTTTGAATCTGTATGAGGAATTTGTACGTGTCCTGCATATTTATATTAAAGGTATGATTAAATATCTGTGAACAGATTTGGTCCTTGTCATTGAAAGATCCCTCCCAAGCCAAGGAAGACACAAGACATAATAAAAATAAAAGTGATTGTGATGTGTTGTGAAGTGCTAAGGCCAACTAATTAGATGTTTAAAGTCTGGATTTGGAGATATTACTAATTAATTATGTGACTTTGAGACAACTTTCTGGACGTTAGTTTTATTGTATGTAAAATGTGAAAAAAAAATTAGATAATTATTAAGTTCTTTTTCATCTTTAAATACATGCTAACTAACAGATTTGGCTTTCTTTGTCTGCACTTGTTTCCTGTGACTTCAGGTAATTGGCCAGTATTTATTGAGCATCTACTGTGTAAAGTACTGTGCATGGGTATAAAAAAGGATAAAACATAAACCCTTGTCTTCATAAATTTATAATATGTTCTTATATAACCATGATATGCAACAGGATTTAAAAGTCTATCTGGGTAGTTGAGGAAGCAGTATGACTTACAGCAAGAATAACCAAGGGGGCATTGTGATTAAAGTAGGCTCTTTTCCTCCTCCTTTTATTTTTTTTCCCCTGTAGTGTTAAAGATTAAATCCAAAAGTGCTCTGCCACGGAGCTAAATCCCTAACCCGCTCCTTCTTATTCTTCTTCCTCTTCCTCCTCCTCCGCCTCCTTTTCCTCTTCCTTCTTCTTCTTCACCAGTGACTGAACTCAGTGATGCTTTCTGAGTGAATTACATTTCCAGTTCTTTTTATTTTTTATTTTTTTGAGACAGGGTCTTGCTAAATTGCTGCTGCTGGCCTTGAACTTGTGATCCTCCTACCTCAGCCTCCCCAGTAGCTTGGATTACAGGTGTGTGCCACCATTCCCAACTTTTATTTTCTTCTTAAAAATTTATGAAATATTTGAATCATATAAAATATGTAATATATATCAATTTATTCAGCAGATATATATTTTTTAAATTTACTCTTATTTAAAAATAGTTTTAGTTGTCAATGGACCTTTATTTTTATTTATATGTGGTACTGAGGATCAAACCCACTGCCTCACACGTACTAGGCAAGTGCTGTACCACTGAACTACAACCCCAGCCCTTATTCAGCAGATATTTATTGAACATCTGTTATATACCAAGCATCGTTCTTGGTACTGGGAACACAGGCATCAATAAAGAAAGATAAAAATCCTTATCTTCCTGGAGCTGATGTTTTATGTAAATTATGATAATAAAATGAACACCCATTAATTAATCCCCAAATTTAGAAAAGGAAAAAAAATCACAAATACAATTGAGGGCCTCCATGTGCTTCTCTCCTATAGAAACTCCTGAGTTTTCTTCATATTTTTATTGTATATTATTTATTTTGTCCTTCCTCCTGTTTTTAAACCACAATATAGTATTATTTGTAGAATTCTTCAACTTGCTTTTTTCATTATGTGTTATGTTTTTAAGATTCATCCCTGTTGATATAGGTAGCTATAGTTTATTTTCATTAATGTATAATAGTTTACCAATTTGTTGATTAATTCCCTTGATGAATATTTAGGTTTGTTTCTAATTTTTACTATTACAAACAATGTTGTTTTAACATTTATGTACATGTCTTCTGGTATACATGGACAGGTGTTTCTTCAGGACATATATACATATATATGAGCTAGGGATATAATAGCTCAGTGATAGAAAACTTGTTGGATACAACTGGGGCCCTAAGTTTGAGCCCCAGAAACACACACACACATATATACACAAAAGGAATTGTCTTCAACTTCTCTAGTTATAGTTCAATTTGTTTTCCAGTATTTATGTTCACCAAAGTATGTGAGTTTTGGTTATATTTCCCTAATTATTAGTAAGGATGCACATCTTTTCATATATTTATTGACCATTTATATTCCCTATTCTGTGAAATGCCTAGTCATATATGTCTTTTGTCCATTTTCCTATTGGATTATTAGTCATCTCCCCATTGATTTTTAGGAATTAACAAATCATATGTGTGTGTGTGTACATACATACATAAGTGTGCTAGTTTTATACTATATATAAAGCACATACATATTTGCTATCAGTGGCAGCTATGGACTTCCAGGTTTTAGAGGGGTTGGGATTTTTGTAGAGGCTCTAGGACTGATTTCAATTTCAGCTGAGAGTCCTCATCTAGTTGGATTGATTATTTATTTATTTATACATGCTAGGGATTAAACCCAAGGCACTTTACCACTGAGATACATCCCCAGCCCTTTTTTATTTTTTATTTTGAGACAGGTCCTCTCTAAGTTGCTGAGATTGGTCTAAACTTGGCTATCCTGCCTCAACCTCCTCAGTTGTTGGAATTACAGGCATGTGCCCCCACACCAGGCAACACATTGTTTTAGACACCTTGTTTTTAAACACATTCACCCAACTGTATTCTGATTGGTCTTTGTTGTCAGGAATCAAATGCACCTCGAAGGTAAAGTTTGCCACCAGTGAGAAAATCCAGAGACCGGTAAAGTGGTTTCTGCTTAAAAACCCAGCTTTGACCTAGGGCAGTGGTGCGTGCCTGTAATCCTAGTTGGATTAATTCTTAATTCATTCACCAAATATTTACTGAATGTCTAGCCCAATATAATGCTGAACACTGGGAGTACAATTATTTCCCATATTTGCCTACCTCTTACCACTTCCAAAATCTAATGTGGTCTGAACCACTTTTCTCCCCTCCCCTCCCCTCCCCTCCCCTCCCCTCCCCTCCCCTCCCTTCTTCTTTTCTCTTCTCTTTTCTTCTCTTCTCTTCTTCTAATTCTTCCCTCCCTCCCTCCCTTCCTTCCTTCTTCCATTCTTCCTTCCTTCCCTTCTTTTTTTTGTACTAGGAATTAACCCAGGGATACTTTACCACTGAGCTATCCTCTCTTTTCTTTTCTTTTTTAAAATTTTTGCTTTTCTAAGACTGACCTTGAACTTGCAATCTTCTTGCCTCAGCATCCTGAGTGCCTGGGGTTATTGGCATGTGCCACTGTACCTGGTCAAATCAAACCACTGATATCTCTTGTTGGATCACTGCAATAGCCTCTTACCTGGTATCCTTGATTCCAGTGTGGCCCCTCCACAGTCTGCTCGCCACATAGTAAGTAGTTAATCTAATCTTTTAAAATATAGGTCAGATCATACTACTTAAAACCTCCCAATAAGGGAATAGGGATGTAGCTCAGTGGTAGAGAGCTTGCCTAGCATGTGTGAGGCCCTGGGGTACCATCTCTAGCACTGCAAAAAAACAGAAAAACAAAACCCAAAAAAGTCTCCCAACAGGTTTCCAGTGCTGTACTTGTAGGAAAGAGATAAAAGGAAAAGAAAAAAAGAAAAAAGAAAGAAAAGAAGGAAAATCCCAGGGTGAATCTACAATAGGTTCCTACTGGACAGCATGGTAGTGCACTCTTGTGATCCCAGTACCTGGAGAGGCCAAGGCAGGAGGATTGCAAGTTCAAAGCCAGTTCAGTAATTGAGTGAGGCTCTGAGCAACTTAGTGAGACTGTCTCTCGAAAAGAAAGGGCTGGGGATGTGGCTTAGTGGCTAAGTGCCCCTGGGTTTAATCCCTGGTATCAAAAATAAATAAATGAATGAATGAATAAATAAATAAATAGCTCCTACTCTTCCTGATACACAAGACTGAGTGATTTTTCCCCTCTGCCTGCAACAGATCATCCCCAGATCATGCATTGATCACTCTTATTTCATTTAGGACTCAAGTTTTCTCTTCAGACAGGGCGTTTCTTCCACTGTATCTAAATAACCACCACTCTCCCTTCTTTTTCTTTTTAAATGGGGTCTGGCTATGTTGCCCAGGGTGGTTTCAAATTCCTGGACTCAATTTACTCTCCTGCTTCAGCTTCCTGAAAAACTGGGACTATAGGTGTTCACTCCTGTGCTTGGCCACCCTCCTTTCTTCATCCCTTATCCTCCTTTGTTTTTCTTTATAGCACTTATTATAATTTTATTTTTATTTTTATTGCTTTTTTTTCCTTATTGAAGGATAAGCTTGGGCTGGGCTTGTGGCGCAGTGGTAGAGTGCTTGCCTAGCATATGTGAGGCACTGGGTTCGATCCTTAGCACCACACAAAAATAAATAAATAAATAAAATAAAGGTATTGTGTCAATCTACAACTAAAAGATATTTTTAAAAAAAGAGTGCCTGGGTCTGGCCCAGTAGCATATGCCTGTATGACTGTAATCCCAGCAGCTCAGGAGGCTGAGGCAGGAGGACTTCAAGTTCAAAGCCAGCCTCAGCAAAAATGAGGCACTAAGCAACTCAGTGAGACGCTGTCTCTAAATAAAATACAAAACAGGGCTGGGGATGTGGCTCAGTGGTTGAGTGCCCCTGAGTTCAATCCCTGGTACTCAAGAAAGAAGAGTGCCTGGCACTTACTAGGCTCTCAATAGAAATTTTGTAAATGATTGAACAGCAAATAAGATAGAGTCTTTGTCGTTAAAAAGTTTATGATCTTTCAGGGGATACAGAGATTTAAAAGATAATTTAAACTCAGTACAATAGTATTATAAGAGGACTAAGTACTGGGTGCTATGGGAATACATGCATCCCAGTGCTGAGAAGTGGTAATCAAGTAAGGTCTCATTTGGAGGTCTCAGGGAAGGAGGAACTGATATTTATGAAGCACTTAGAGTATCTATATAGGGAGAGAATAAAAGGATATCCCATGAAGAAGGAGAAATAAGTACAAAGGCTTGGAATTGAGGGATTAAGTGATCTTTTCTGTAAAGGGCAAAATACTTCAGGGTGGCCAGAATAAATATGTATGTGTCTGGGTGCAGAGAGATTAGTTGATGGTGGCTAGATCCTGAAGGATGTTGAACATCAAGCTAAGGCATTTGGATTCTATCCAGAAAGCAGAGAGGAGTCATTTAAACAGAGGAGTGAATGCCTTAGATTTGCTTTTTTTTTTTTTTTAAACAGTTCTGGAATTAAACCCAGAGCCTCATGTATACTGGGCAAACACTCTCCCCCAGCACCTCAAATTTTCACTCTAGAAAGATCATTCTAGCTCTAGTGTGGAGAAATGAGAGGGACAGTTCTTGGGACACAAATAGCATTAAGGAGGCTGTTATTATAATCTAGGTGAGAGATGGTGGTGGCCTGAGCTCTAGAGTGATAGTTGGGATGGAGAGAAGTAGGCTGAGCTCAGAGAGGTTTAGAAGGTAGAGCTGATAGGCCTCTGTGATTGATTGCTGGGGGGAATGAAGAAGGGAGGTTGAAGGTGGTGCATTTTCTGGCCTGGGTCATTGTGTGGTACCATTCTCTAGCTTCCAAGCTTGGTCTTCTTCCATCTCCAAATTCTAGGAACCATAAGCTTCATAAACCATAGGTTCCATAACTTAGGAGCCCTATTGCTTCTGCTGGCCTTCCCCACAACTTGGTCTTGTACTCAGTGACCCTGCATTTATCTAATTTTTTCTGTGGGCTCTACTTCCTCCAGTGTTCCCGTATTAAAAGAATTGGAACTCCCATTAGGATATCCCTGTTTCTGTCCTTATTTTTCAAAACTTGCCTGAGTCTCCAGGTCCTGCTTTGTATATTTGGGATTTTATCTACAAATGAGGATCTTGCCCAATATATCTCCCTAAAGACTAAGATAGGGCTATGGCTCAAGGAAGCCACTCATGTGTATCAAAAGCATCCTGAAGATTCCCAGTCACACAAAACAGAAGAGCCAGGCATGGTGGTACATGACTGTAATCCCAGAAGTTTGGAAGGCTGAGGCAGGAGAACTGAATGTTTGAGACCAGCCTCAGCAACTTAGTGAGATCCTTAGCAGGATGCTGTCTCAAAAAATAAAAAGGACTGGGGATGTGCTCTGTGGTAAAGCACCCCTGGGTTCAACCCCAAGAACAAACAAACAAACAAAAAAAGAAAAAGAAAAAGATAAAAAGAAAGAAAGAAACAAAGAAAGACAGGCAGGCAGGACAGGCAGTAAAATAACTGGAGATATATACTATAACTTAGTTACATCCTCTTAAAGTTTAGGAATAGCAGAGAGAGAGAGAGAGAGAAAGTCATCCCAGCAGGGAAAGGGCAGAGGAGAGAAAATCAGCACCTCTTTTGGCAGTTAGTTGAAGAAGTTTCAGGCAGAAGGTGGCTTTGGGAAACTGTGAGGATAAAGAGAGAATTGCTTGGTAGGCAAGACTAGGGGCTTTCTAGCATAGAGGACAGAAGGGAATGGGTGAAAAGAAAAGATTTAGAGTGTAGTGAAATAAGCAGATCCACCCCTAATATTTGTAGGGTCCAGATAAGATAAAAAATAAAGATCCATATGCCGATTGTCTAAATATGTAAAAGTTATAAGTCAAAGCTAAGAAACTATTAAAGAAAATGTGTTCTAGCTTTTTGACATAAATATTGATATTAACTGGGAAGTTTATATTTGGAGCTCTAGGATACTTCCCACCCCTTGTCTGAGCTTCAGGTTTTTATTCTGTTCCTGGTTCTCTCCTGCTATCCAAGGACCCTCTCACAAAATCTTGTGCTCAAGGCATCACACAGTTGAACACCATCCACTCCCCAGCAGTGCAGTCTGTGCTCTCAGAGGCCCTGGAAGTGAGCTCCCGGCTGCCCTGCTCAGCATGAAGAATGGTTCGGAGAGGGAAGGCATGAGCTCTGGGGAGGTACAACCACTTGGCCTGGGTAGAGTGAGCCTTGGTTTCCTTATTTGTAAAATGGTATAATAATACCTACCTAACTGGGCATGGTGGTACATGCCTCTAATCCCAGCAGTATGGGAGACTGAGGCAGGAAGATCACAAGTTTGAGGTCAGCCTGGGTGACTTAGTGAGACCTTGTCTCAAAATAAAAAATTTAAAAAGGGCTAAGGATATAGCTCAGTGTGGATAAGTCCCTGGGTTCAGTCCATAGTATTGAAACCAAATCAAACAAAAACCAGCTATCTAACAGAGTTATTGTGAGAATTAAATAAACCAATATATGGAATATAATAACCACCACTCAGTTCACATTGGTTTCCTTCCCACTCACTACCATGTTTCCCTCAAAGTAACAATGGAGAAAAATATGAAGTTTGATTTTCTTTCTTTCTTTTTTTTTATTTTTATTTTTATTTTTTTTGGTAAAGGTAAAGCTGTATTGCCCGAGTTTTGGGGAAAAAAAGTTTATGAAGGAGATAGTAGTAATATAGGCATCAATAATCCCAGCTCAGGCTAGGAACAGAGGTGCATCCCTCTAACTCCAGCTATTCAGAAGGCTGAGGCAGGAGGATCTCAAGCCTGAGGCCGGCCTTTGGCAACTTAGCCAGACCCTGCCTCAAAAACAAAACAAAATAAAAAACGGGGGACTTAGTTCAGTGGCAGAGCACTTGCCTACTATATGTAGGCCCTGTCTACAATCCCCATTACTGAAAAGAAAAAGAAATCCCAGTTCAGGATAGAACCATATGGGAGAAAGAGGAAGGTTGTCCTGTATACAGATAAATGGTAAATGGTAATAGCATAATTGCTTTCACAATCTATTTGTTTTGCTGAGAGTAGCAACTAGTTACTATTTGGATTCTTGGTTTTCAGGTTAAGACAGAGGAAGAAAAGTTATAAGTAATCTAAAATATTAGAAAATTCTAACATCATTTCTTGGTGACCAGGAATGTAGCTAGAGAAACACATGGCTGCAAACACACATGGAGCCTATCTTCCAAACAGAGAGCCTGACCATCTTATTAAGTTGGCTTAATCATTGTTCCTGAAAATGTAGTTTCTTACCACATGCTGTCACTCTTGCTACTCTTGCAGTTGGAATGCCCTTCTTCCTCCTCACCATTCCAAATAATACTCTTTATTTTAGGCCCACTTCTTCCATGTTAGTATCCTTGCCCACTGCACACCACTGCTCCCCTTGAACTCTTCCTAGTCTTTATCACCTAGAACTTACTTACTTAATAAGGTGTTTTTTTTTTTTTTTGTTTTTTTTTTTTAAACAGGGGTTGAACCCAGGGGCACTTAACCACTAAGCCACATCCCAACCCTTTTAATTTTTTATTTTGAGATATGGTCTTGTTAAGTTGCTTTGGGCCTTGATAAATTGCTGAGGCTTGGTTTGAACTTGTGATTCTCCTGCCTCAGCCTCCCAAGTCTTTGGGATTATTGGTGTGTGTCACTGTGCTTGACTTTGTATTGTTCTTTTTCTCTTTCATGTATACAAATCTTGTTTCTCCAGTGGGATTTCAATCTTATTAAGGGCAGGAACTGTATTTCTAATTCTCTCCATTTTCCATGGTGTTTATTCATTCAATATATATTTATGAAGTTCCCGTGTGCCTGAACTGTGCTAGGTGCTGGGGATACAAAGGTTTTATACATACATGTTTTTGTGTAAACACACACACACACACATACACACATGTATCACCAGAGGAGCTTATAATATGATGAACTCATGGTTTTATAACTGTCTATAAAAGTGTTGAGCACATAATGGGACTTCAATATAGGTTTGATGGATTAATGAATCATGCTGCTTTTCAAATAAGCATTCAATGAATGAATTAGTGAATGATACATTTAATACAGCTCTTCAGGTATACCCCTTCTATATGAACCTAACTCTGGCAGACTTGAAGGTATAAAATGTGGTCTTCAGAGCCACCAAAATGAAGAACCTATTGTCTTTTCAAGGCAGCATTTACTCCTTTCTGTAGGACCTTGTGTTTCAGTCACAAAGCAGTTTACAGGCATTGGTGAATACCTTTTGCCAATTGTGTGTCACTCAGGTTGGTCTGTTATAAGAACTATGTCCATCATCATAATAAAAACAGCTATTATGGACTACTTCTTATATACTAGATGTTGTAAATATTTTCTTTACATGAATTATATAAATCCTAACCATAACTCTACAAAATTAGGTACTATTACTATCCTTACTTTACAAGAGGAAACTGGGACACAGTAAGTGGAGGCAGGATGCAAACCCAAGTAATTGAATTCTACACTGGGCTGTCTATACAAGAAATTGGAAAAATTGGGGGACTGAGTTCTTTAAACACTTTTTTTCTGAGGTGTAGTGCTGAGAATTGAACCCAAGCACTCTACCTCTGAGCTATGTTCACAGCTAGAGAGCTAAGTTCTTGAACTGGCTGTGTCATTTACTCACTGTGTGACCTATAGAAGTCATTTTAACTGTTTTTTGGTCTCTGATCATGTAGAGCAGTGTGGGACTCAAAGCCAATTCTTCTGAATTGAAGTCCAGTGCTCTTTCCACCAGCCTCAGCTGCCTTAATCTGGTGGTGATCCCCTAAATCTCATCTTCCGTCTCCCTGTGGTATTGGGGGGAAACTTGTGGTATAGTCTTTCATAAGATGGGTGTCCTTTTTTGAGAGATAATGAAAGGCCTGACTTGAGCAGGTATATGGGGAGAGCTG
Source organism: Sciurus carolinensis (assembly GCF_902686445.1). Lineage (NCBI taxonomy): Eukaryota > Metazoa > Chordata > Mammalia > Rodentia > Sciuridae > Sciurus > Sciurus carolinensis. The sequence continues at coordinate 113,651,650 of NC_062216.1, forward strand.
GTCCTGATTTCTTCCTCTGATTCCACTCCTCAATTCTTCAGTTTAAATGAGAATATTTACCAGTATACAAAATACTTATGATCAAAGGTCCATTCAGAGAGCAGAGAACCAAACCAGGCTATGAACTGGAAGACAGGTGGTGGGTCCAGTTCCTTTCTGAGTATGGCGCTCAATGGACTTCTTTAAGAAACAGACCAGATGATAAGAGTAGGCAAAAGCTGACTTCCCTGAGGAGCCTCCACATAGAAACCAAAGCTACCTACATCCCACAGTTGTCCCTTCACAAATGGGACTTTGCCTCCCACTCATGCAAAAGATGATTATCTGGACCAGTGTGTATGTTGGCACCTGTCAGTATTCTAAATTAGCGTTTAATTAAACACTAGCCTGCTGCACTGCTCTGGTTGTTACTTGATTCAGCTCTCCTCTGTAGTCTCCCTTGTCTGTGTTTCAAGGGTAGTTGTGTGTTCCATTCTCACCAGGACAGCCTCTGGCTATGGCCTCCCCTGGGGTACCTGCTGGTGTCCTTCCAGAGGGTTTTTTACTGCCAGGTAGCCTGGCAGGGGAGCCTTTGTGTGCTTGCCCTCACCACCTTCTTTGGCCTCCAACTTCATCTTATTTTTCAGGATCATTTGCCTTGTTTTCTTGTAAGCATCGCCTGCCCAACCTTCTCCATGCCTGCATAAAAAAAATCTGTAGAGACCAGTAGGGGAACTCCTCAAAATCCATCCACACTTTCTCACACACTCCCCTTCTAGGGGTGGGATCCACCCTTTTTTGGAGGATCCACCTGATATTATGGAAGAACGTAATTTCTGAAGCATCTACTATGTCAGGCTGCAGCCCAGGGCTTGGTCACTAGCTGTCTTTGGGTCAGTGTACATGTGTGCATGTATGTGTATATGGTATGTTTGTAAAGGTATTTTCCTTAAGCAGGAGTTGCCCCCATTCCGCAGGCACGGTACTGGAGATAGAACACAGAGGCACTCTACTACTCCACCAGTGAGCTACATTCCCAGTCCTTTTTATTTTGAGACAAGGTTTTGCTCAATAACCCAGGCAGGCCTGGAACTTGTGATCCTGCCTCAGCTTCTGGACTCCCTGATTATAGGTGTGCAACACCGTGACCAGTTAACAGAAGATATCTTTGACTGGAGATTGGAATTCTAAATATGTGAAGTGTGTGTGTGTGTGTGTGTGTGTGTGTGTGTGTGTGTGTAACTTGCGGGATGGGTAAAGAAAAAAGCGTTGTGACCTGGGATGGGGATCAGTGAAACATCATTTACACACCAACACACAAACACTTGCAAATGGATTCTCTCAGCGACCATCAGCTTCAAAAGGAGAGTGGTGGCAGAACAAGGGCAGAATTTATAGGGAGAATTTGGGAATTCTTCTTGGAGAGAGCAGTGTTCGAAGAGATGGGTCGCGAACCGCTGCTGAGGGTAAGGCATAGCATAGGCCTGCCCCCTGTGCCAAGATCTCCTCCAAAACCCCGAGCCCCAGCCCCGGCAGGCAGCGTTGGCATGCCTGTCAAATCCTAGCTACTCTGAAGGCTGAGGCTTGAGGAACGCAAATTTAAGGCTAGCCTCCGCAATTCAGCGAGACCGTCTCAAAATAAAATAAAAAGAACTGGGGATGTAGCTCCGTGGTAAGGCGCCCCTGGGTTCAGTCTCCAGCACTGGGGGGTGGGAGGGGAGAAGGGAAGAGAAAGAAAAAGCAAAAAGAAACCCCTAGCGGAGGCGAGCTGGATGAGGCACTGGCAGGGCTGACTCGGCTCTCGCGTCCCTCCGCAAACCGACCCCGCCGGCTCTCGCCGCCTCTCTCGCTATCCCCAGGTCCCTTCCTCCACGCACACTCCCTCCCGACTCCCCCTCGACAATCTCTTGACATCTCTTCAAATCCAATTATCGAATTAATTGACGTGCGAACCAAGAGGCAAACAGAAAGGGGCGGCAAACACAGCGCGGTTCAGATTTATCCTCCGGCCTCGGCGGGGCCCGGCCGGGCGAGATTTACTGGGCCTCGAACACGGCGACAGTTCAAACCTTTGATTAATCATGTTTTTCTCCCGGCCCTATAATTTAGTTGCTCTTTTTCCCTCCCTGCCTTTTTTTATCAGTAGAAACAGAGACGGAGTCCTCATCAGCTTCAATTACAAATATTAAGCCCCCGGACAGCACTTTGACAGAGAGGCGGCCAGGCCCCTCTCTGTCCCGCCCCCCTAAATCATCGCCGAATTAACATCACAATCCGCGGTTGGCGCGCGTTCAGATTTAAATGGTGGCATATTGTTGGCGGACGGTCTTATTCAGACCAGCGGGTTCGTCGCTCTCGGCGGCAGCCCCTACCTCTCCCCTCACCGTGCCCCTCTGGCCTCTCGGGAGGCTGTGACTCCCGATCCGCGGGAAGCTCTGGGCCCTGTGGCCAGCAGGGGGGGCTGCAGGGGTGGGTGCGCCGGGGTTGGGGCAAGCGGACTGAGAGGAGCGGGGCGTGGAGGGCCGAGAAGAGGCACGGCTGGGGAGACCGTGCCTTCGGTCCCGAGTGGGAGGGGAGGATGAGTTTTATGCAAATTAGATGAAAATGAAGACTCCAGCTGCGGGTTTAGGAATGTCACTTCAGAGACGTTTAGGAGTGGAATTCTAACCCCTCTCACGGTCTACAGGTCATCCTTGGGTCTTGGAAGAGTGACCAGGAAGATAGGGATCTCTTGCTTTTAAGTCATGCGGTACGAAGGGAGAAAGTGGGGCACAATTGCTCCATTTTCTGAGTATTAGAAAAAAAATCTATCAGCTGCAGCCTAAAGGCTTGAACATAGCTTTCAGGAAGACCCAGGGTAAGGCTGAAATACTTCCATCGGGGATTTTTGAACTAGAAGACCCTCGAAATAGCCAGATTTCTCTGAAGGCTTTTTGGGAAAAATATGATAACTATTTGTCTTTTTCTAACTCGAGAAGAGAAAAGGGAGAGGCATTCTCCTGACCCCATCAGTCCTTTAAGAATGAAGGAGCTCTGGAAGAAAAATGTCAACCCAGGAGTCTAGGTTTCCAGATATTTTCGTATTCACCTGGCTCTTCAGGCTTGCCGGCATCAATCTCCAGGACCCGGCTTCTGCCTAGCAACATCACAACCAATCAAGATGCAATTAAACGAGCCAGCTCAGCTCATCCTTAACTGGGATTGGCTGCTCGCTGTAGGCGCATCCCAAGTTTTCATTGGCTGAGGGCCACCTGTATGGAAATGAGAATTACTCAGGGCTCTAAGGCCCTTCTCAGTGGTGCAGACCTGTGGCTTTACTGCGCTGAAGCCTACAAGCTCAGAGTAGGAACTCCTGGGCTTGCTTCCTACCCGTCTTCCTCTTTCCCAAAAAAGCTCTCTCGAACTTTTCCCCTTTCCCTTTGTGTTCCTGTCTAGGGCACAGTCCGAAAGAAATCTAACCAAATAAGGCAGAAATAACGTGGATCTGCATACTTTTTGCATCTTATTTGCATAGTCTTGGGTCAGTGTTAGGATTTTGCCCCTTCCCTTTAACACCACCACTGTTCCTGCCCCTTTCATTCTTCCACGTCCGTCTACCGGGTGGTTTCTCTCGGTGTGGAGACCCTCAGTCCCGGTCCGATTTCTCAAATCCCTCCCTTCGGGCTCTGTCGGTTTCCCCAATTTCCCTCCGACCCTTCCTCCCTCTCTGGATCCAGGCATCTCTCATGACAATCCGCTTTAGGAGGGAGTTAGAGGGGGAGAAGACCTCCCCCCCCCAAAAAAAAAAAAAAAAAAAAAAAAAAGCACCTCCATCCTCTCTCCCCATCCATTTTCTCCGAGGGAGCCGAGTTTGACAGCGAATTCATTCCGAGCGGGGAGGGTGATTTATTCTTCAAATATACCGACAAGTGCGGGCATGATGGAGCCCATTAAAATGTTGGGAGATTGTTTTTATGATTGAAGTCTGTATTACTCCAACCATAAAGAAAGAGAGCAAGGAGTCATTAGCATTTTCATGATGGTGTATTTCTGCTTGTCTCTGCGCCATCACTCATCTTTACTGCCCGTCCCTTTGCTCTCGCTCTGCTACAACGAGGAGAGACTGCAGCCTGAGTTGGGGTTGCGGGGGTGGGGGAGGCGGGGGCCAGAGATCCCCCTGCCTCTCTGCCCTTCACGCCAAATCCTCACACTCCCTGGGACGCCGATCAGGGGGTGAGAAGCCGGACACAGAGGATGTGCCTCGGCTAGCTGCAGCGGCTCTTCCTGACCCTGAGTGGTGGGAGCGGAGGCTCCTGCCCAAATGGTGCTTGGAGATCTGGGAAGGCTGGGGAAGGGGTTCACACCTTTATTTCTTTGACTTGCCCCTTCCCGACCTGTTTACCCCTTAGAGCTCTCCAGGGTTATCCATATGGGAGTAAATTCAGAAATTTTTGGCTAAGTGCCTTAGGCTGGAGACATCCAAGTAGGAAAGGACAAGAGGAAGAAGATCCTCAAGCCCCTGATTTTGGGGACTGTGTTAGCAGGAAGTTGGAGCCTGGGCGTTTGATTTCTGATTTTGCTACTCCCTAAAGGGCCCTTTGACTTTACTCTGGGATGGGTTCAAGCCTGTCTCCACCCCAGACATTTCCCAGCTCCCTCCTAATTCCCTAAATTCTTGATTCCTTCTTCTCATTTACAATGAGATGCTCCAATACCCCCAAGGAAAATAAGAAGGAAATAATCACTGCCAAGGTAGGAGCATAAAGTGCACTGGCTATGGGTGAAACACTGACTCCAGGTGCCCAGGGATTGTTGGAGTCATAGGTCCTCACCACTGTCTTCCAAAAAGACTCTTAGACATAAAAGAAACACTCACTCCTGCTTGAGGATAGCCTGTCTGCATGTCTTGTTGCCCCAAAGTGTATGATGGCACTTGCATGGGATTGGTTGGGAGAGAGGAGCTAGAAGTAGTAGTGGAAGTGTTAGTTTGTAAGGCATGAATAGTGAGAAAACGATTAGTAGACATTTTTTGTTGGTTCAGCGCTTTCTCATTGATGTCTCACAACAAGCTGAGCGGTAGGTTTCTTGAATGCCATTTCACAGATGAGAAAACCAAGACTCAGTTGAGGGGAGGTGTCCTCAAGGTCACTTAGCTAGTTAACAGAAGAATCAAGATCTGAACCTGGTTTGTCTTCATTATATGATGCTGCCTAAGAAGAAGTTCAGGGTCTCTAAAGTAGAAGCCAGGGTGGCTCATTGTTCCATATGCTTTGTCTAGATCCATAAGAAAGTAGAGAAGATTGGTAAGAGCTCTAGACTTTTTAAAAAGAACTTGAAGATTTAAGATAAATTTTAGTAGGAATATTAATCCTTTTGTCATTGGGTCTGGGTATTTGGGTAATGGTTAGCATTCATCTCTCTAATCAGTTAGTGAACATTTATTGAGCACCTACTATATGTCTTCTTTTGATTGACCATGTCCTCCCTTTTGCACCCCTACCCTTGCTGAGATGGGTACCTAAAAGGAACTGGGAAGGGATAGAGGCCAGGAGCAAAGAGGTGTGGAAGTGAGAGCACCCCACCCCATAGACTGCACGGTGCCCAGAGGCGGCTGCAGCAGCAGCTCCAGATTTACAGCTGCCCTGGCGCTGATGCCATAAAGCAAACGATCCTTCTCTGTACTAATTTCTGTGTAATTAGATCTCTCCTGGCATGGAAAGTGGGGAGTGGGGGTAGCTAGGAGGGGAGTGTACCAAGGACTCTTCACAGGGTCCTCCTTGGGAAGAGGGACTGTGGGACATACATGGCTTCATACAGGGCAGGCTGTATACATGGGGCTACACATACACTGGGACAGAGATGGGAAATACAGTCATGCACCCATGGAAGGCAAGGAGGCTGACGAATCTTGATGTGTCAACACACTTGTGTCGGGATGGGAAACCTGGGATCATGTACAATGATCTAGAAGCCAAGTCAGGCACTATGGTGCTAGGACTATAATACCAGTGACTCAGGAGACTGAGGCAGAAGGATCACAAGTTTGAGGACAGTCTCATCAACTTCATGAGATCCTTTCTGAAAATTAAAAATGAGGACTGGGGATTAATTAAGTGGTAAAGCACTCCTGGGTTCAATCCCAGTACTGCCCAAGAAATTAAAAATTAGAGGTCAGAAGAATAACTACTGGTTAGTTTGCACACATGGAAGGTATTGAAATTCTTGAAGGAGTCACACACAGATCTCCCCATACCAAGCTAGATACCAAGATCCCTCAGAGGAGCTTGAACAGCAGAGAATTCCTGCAGGCCCATCCACATTTACAGTTACATGTAAAAAGAGTATACATACACACATGTTTACTTGCATGAAAGCGAATACACCTCTCTTAATTAAGGGCAAAATTTATGGTGTGTAACTTAATAGGAGCTAAACAAATGCCCCTCCCCTTTGCTTGCCTACCTCATGGAAGCAAGAGACTAAAAGTTGAAAAAAGCTTTTCCTTAAGTAGGGTTTGCCTTAAGATACTTGATGATGGCTCCTATGAAGAAAAAAGATGAGGATTGAGAATAAATCAAGAAAAATGTGGGATGGTTAGACAGGGAATGGTCCTGGACTCTTGCCTTTCCTTGAAGAACGAAGTCTCAGGAAAAGAACATCATTGTTATTATTACCACCCCCAACTCCCACCTCATGGTGACAAACGGTGACTATGGGTATGGCAGTAATGCTGCTTGGAACAACACTTCTACTGAGTAAGGTATTCATCATACACTGAGTGTTTGTGGAGGGACCTCAGGGGGCTCTTATCCAATCTCCCTGTGCAGCCGGAATCTCTTCCAGAATCTCTTCCATGGCAAGGCTGCCCAGGAGTCAGCTGGCCTTGGCTTCAAGATTTCTGCTGAAATACAGCTCTTTACTTCATATACAGTCTGTCCCTGTCACTGGACAGCTGGAGGGGTTAGAATATTCTTTGGTGGAATTGATATCTGTCTTCTTTTTAATTTCAGAATATACTAATTCTAACTACCTGTCATATCTCCTTGAGTTATTCTAATGTTTTAAGACCAGTTCAATTTGAGCATTAATCGTCCCCCCACAATAGCAATAACAATTAGATACCCATTGGAAAATCAGGAGATTTTGATCTCTGCAGATGACTGTCATGTACTTATCTTAAGCCCTTGTTCTAATGGGTAATTCCTGATTAACCTGAGTAATGAAAATGTATCACAATAAAGAAAGATTTGTCATGCCTTGTTATCACTTCATAAGGCCATCCTTCTAGATACCTGCCATAACATCGGGATATTTCTATCCCAATAAAACATGATCATGATGCGCTTGGCTAATAAAAAGGAAAAAAGCCATGTATTAAAATATGTTTAAAATGATTTGCATGAGTGGTGTAAATATAAACCACCACCACCATCATTGTCAACATCATCCCCGGTTTATTTTGCCTTTTGAAATTCCTGCCCGACCTTGAGGGTGGGAGGTAAAGAATGAGGGAGGCAGAAAATTAGCATTTATTAAGTGCCTAACATTTCTAGGCACTGTGTTCAACACGTTAACCCCAGGAGATAAGTATTATGATGTCGTTATAGGTGAGGAAATTGGGCTCAAAGAAGTTAAGTAACTTGTCTGATGTCATCCAGGCAGTAACCAGGGGATCAAAATTTTTAACCCAGTAAGTCTGATTCCAAAGTAGATACTCTTTCCCCTTTCCCTGGACTGATCTATTTTACTTTGACTCCAACAGAACCTCCCTGAGTGGATCTATACTACTGACATGACATTGGAGAGGAGCTTAAGGTGTGGGGCTTAAGGAACTCACCCTTCCCAGGTACCCAGAGTTCCCAGAGGGAGCCAGGAATTCAGAACCTGAACTTTGTGACTTGTATGCTCGGGCACATTACCACCTTCACCCAGGAATGCCTATATATAATCATGGGCAGCACTGCATACACCATCATTATTCTACAGTGACAGTCACAAAACAGTGTTACACCCAACATATTTGGATTCATACAGGCTGGTTGTACCTTCCCATCTCCCAGGTGGTGGTGTGTGTAGCCAGCAGGGGTCGCCGGCACACAAGGAATTACTACGTTCCAGGCCCGTTTCCTTCCAGGTCTGCCCCAACAGGATGGAAATGTTCCTCCTCCTATACTCTGCTTCTAAAATCTCTCCCCTTCCCTGTCTTCCTCTCCTAATCCTCCAGACCTTGTAGGTTTCTAAGAATGAGCTGAGTAGTTGCTCCTCAAGTAGCACCCTAAGTTGCTGAACCCTAACCCAGACCAGGGGTCTGGGACTCTGGCTATCAGTTTTGCTTTGGGACTAGCCAGAAGGTTGATAAGTACCCAACCTTTTGTTCAACCTTGGTTGATTAGGACCCTTCCCTCCTCTCAGTACTTCCCCCAAACCAATCTAACTTACTACACCCTGTCTTGACCATCATTTTCTTGTCCAACATCCTTGTAAACATTTGTCCCAGGTATTCTTAGACTACCAGGGTCACTTAGCTCCCTCATCTTGGGAGTGCCTCATAATGAAGCAGAAGGCAGATCTATCACAGAGTGATCTCTGGCCAGTGGTTTTGGATGAGAAATCATGGTTTGTGGAATAGAGGAGAAAGGACTAGGTACCCCTGTTTCACAGCAGAAAGGAGGGGCTGGTGTTATTCTCTGCAGAAAAGAGGTCCAGACAAGTTATGGAAGCAGCCGAGGCTGCCTTCTGGGAGGGGCCCCTCTCTGCTCTTTTCTGCACCTTCCCCCTCCCCTGCTGTAGCAACAGTGCCCCAGCTTTTCCATCCCCCCATATCTCTGCTGCCCCCTCCCTCTCAACTCTTGGAGCCCAGTGATTGGCGGCTGCCTGCTGCAGGGCCGGCTAGGTTTATGGCTTTGCGGCAACCGGAGAGAAAGCAAAGCCAGAGACAGAAAAAATGGAAATCAACCAAGAAATCGAGAAGGATGGAAGAGTAAAAGAGAGACAAGGAGAGATGGAAGCAAAAAAATTCCCAAAATGTTAGAAACCAAATACCAAAATGACAAGAGGGACAGATTGAAGCAGAGATGGACACTAAGAAAATTATAGAGTCGCTGGTAAAAGGTGAATATGTAATAGAGATGGTGAGAAAAATGCACAGACAGAAAAACATTTGGTGAAGTCCTGAGAAGAGGGATGGGCAGGGCTTTTCAAGATGAGGACAGAAATTTTGAATAGAAGGTAGCGGGCTGGATGGGTATTTAGATTCCTAGAAATCATTCTATGACACAGAACAGGCTGGAGGATCTGCAGCAGATCTCAGTTCTCCCCATATCTGTGCTCCCATTCCACTCTTGCTGGCCTCTTCCACGTTCACACTCTACTGGAGGTTTAAGACTATTGCAGAAAGTCCTCCTGAAGGATAATCTGTGGACCATGTTCCAGCAACAAAAGGGAAAACTGAGGTCTGAGATTTGGGAGGGCTTTTGGTATTGGGACCACCCTTTGCTGAACATGTATTAAGGATGTAACCTTACATGTATTGTAAGGATGTTAGCTCTCTGTCATTGAGGTACATGCCAACCTCAATTGGCACATACCACGTTGGTCTTATAGTTATTTCTTTATATGTCTTTTTGCTAATATGAACTCCTTAATGGCAAGATCTGTGCCTGTACTTCTTTGTGTCTCCCACAGTGCTTTGTTCTTTTTATTGAGTGAGCCAATGAAAGGCCCCTGGAGATGTTTGTGCAGAGGTTGGATGACTACCAATGAGAGATGTAGTCCAGGGAATTACTGCCCTGAAGGAGAAGCTGGAAATAACATTCCTAAAAGCCCTTTTGGTTTGAGGTTCTATGAGTTCATATGTATAGACCAGAGTTTACTGTTTCTTTCCTCCTTTTTCAAATCCGTAGGTAGGAGGAGAAGTGGGAAACCCCAAATGGCAAAGTACCCATTGTGAGCCAGGTTCTGTACAGGGCATTCTGCACACAGGATCTCATTTAATCTTCCCAGAAACTTTCCAGGTAGATGTTATCCACATTTTGTAGATGTGGGCTCAAAGAGATAAATGTTTTGCTCTAGGTCACATGGTTAGGAAGTATGACAAACTAGATCTGTAGGACTAAAGCCTGGGCGATTTCCATGACACCATGCTTCTACGAATTGGATTTCCAGTTTCTCAAAGGAGGAAAGACAAAGAAGTTGAGAAAAGGAGGAAACAGGAGAAGACGTGGCTTCTAAATTTAGGGTTGAGAGAGAGATTCTGCACTCTAAAATGGGAAAAGAAAATCCACATTTGTGAGTTAGAACAGAATATCTCTGTTCTCACATTAGTATCAAAAGACAGAGAAAATAAAAAGAGTGAGGGATCAGGACAGAAAAGCCCTGGAGATGGGTCTGAAGTCTCTGGCTCTAGGTTACACAGTTGGGAAATAGGGGTGCAGGGTGGGTACTAAGAATTCAATCTTGGGAATTCCAGATATTATTTATCTTTTGGCTCAGAGACATGTTGGTAGTTTGGGGTAAGAATATGGGGGCACTGAGGCCTCAGGCTGTTGTATTCTGTTCTGTGGTAGGGTTTAAGCAATGCTGTGCAGTAGAAATTTAACATAAATCAAGTATGTAATTTAAAATTTTCTAGTAGCCACATTTAAAAAAATAAAAAGAACTAGGTGAAACTCATTTTAAAAATATATTTTACTTAAGCCCGTATGTCCAAAATGCCATCACTTCAATCTGTAATCAATATAAAATTGAAATTTACTTTCTTTTTTTCTAAGTTTTGAGTCTTTGAAATTGTTATGCATTTTACATTCTGTAGTATCTCATTTGGACTAGCCACATCTCAAGCACTCAGCTGGGTAACTGTTGTGGCTGGTGGTTGCCCTAGTAGACAGTGCAGTCTTAGGTTTTATGTTACTTTAGATGGGTGTGGTGGCATCTGCCTGGTGTCCCAGCTATTCTGGAGGCTGAGGCATGAGGATCACTTGAGACCAGGAGTTTGAGAACATAGCAAAATAGCAAGACCTTGTCTCAAAAAAAAAAAAAAAAAAATTAGAGTGTGTTGTGTCCTCATACCAGGTTAGCTAGAGGCAGCAGGATCTTTGATGTTGGAGTTCAAGACATATGGGCTCCTATCCTTTTCTTTTAGTAATTTTTTTAGATGTTGATGGACCTTTATTTTATTCATTTATTTATATGTGGTGCTGGGAATCAAACCCAGTGCCTCACACATGCTAGGCAAGTGCTGTACCTCTGAGCCATGACTCCAAATACCCTTGATTTTATTATAACTTGGTTCAGGGGCCCTGGAGTTTATGTGAGTTCATAGACATATTCCCAATTCTTGCTGATCAGAATTGTGTCTCTGATTGCTAATCCTGTGATTTCCAGGAGTCATTTTCCTGGCTGCTCTGCTGTGTTGACTACTTCTAGCTCTCTCCTTGACTCAACTCTCCAGAGTTGCTTCTTCCTCCCTGTCTGATCCTTCTCAGTTTTCTCCATACCTCTGCATTCTTTATACTTCCCTTCCTTATTGATGTTCTCCTGAGTTCTGCCCTTGACCCTCTTACCCTCATTCGACCTTTGACACCTGGATAATCTTTTTCCACTTTTTTTTTTTTTTTTTTTTTTTGGGTGGTGCTGGGGATCAAATCCAGGCCTCATGCATGCCAGGTAAGCACTCTATCATGGCTCTACACCCTCAGTTTTTTCTTTCTTCACTCTCATCACCTTTACTTTCAGAGATCTTAAATATCTATTTCTAGCTCCAAACTCTCTTGATCTCTGACTTTAACTATCTATCCAACTACTACTGCCACTACTGGACCACTTCTCTTTTGCTCCCACAAGCCAAATTTTCACCAGTCACCTTTCCTCACATGTATTTCTCCATTTGTATTATTTATTTAGTTAATGGCATTATTGGTTATTTGACCATTGAAACCAAAAACCTGGAATCAACTTTACTCCTATTCATTTTCCACATTTAATTATTACCAGGCCCCATTAATTTTGCATCCTAAATTATTCTGCCTCTTTCCTCCTTGACATTGCCTAAGTTTGGTGCTCACCACTTTTGCTTGGGTTATTACAATAGGTTCCTAACTTATTTCTCTGGACTTCCATTATCTGGCAATAGAGTGTAAGCTGCATGAGGGCAGGCATTCCTGTCTGTATTTCTTTCTTTCTTTTTTTTTTTTTTTTTTTTTTTTTTGTGGTGCTGGGGATTGAACCCAGGGCCTTGTGATTGCAAGGCAAGCACTCTACCAACTGAACTATATCCCCAGCCCCACTGTTTGTATTTTTTATGCTAATTCCTTAGTTCCTAGAATGGTACCTGGCACATAGAGGGCACTCAACTAATATTTGTTGAGTGAGTGTAGGAGCAAATGTCAATAAGCCACATTTCCAGCCTCAGTTCCCACTGTGTCTGATCCTCACTCAGCAGTCTTACCTGAGTGTATAGATTTCTGAACATGTTAGGCCTTTGCACATTTGTTCGATCTATTCATCCTTTGAGACTTGGTCCCACATTGTCACCCACGGGAAACTTTATCTTCCTCAGTCTTGGTAAAGTACCCCTCCAAGTTATAACTCTGTAGTAGTATTTATTTTCTTTCCTTGTGTTTGGTGATTTACATCAAGTATAGGCTTTCTGAGGACAGAGTTTTAAACTATTTTATCTTGATTTCCCAGCATCTGACCCATAAAGAGCACTCTGTAACATTTCTTGTGTTAATAGAAACATCTCTGTCCCAACTGACACCATATTTTGTTAATTGTATTTCAATGATATTGATGATGTTCAGCCCTGAAAGCTGGTTAGTGAGTCCAGTAATGTTCATTTCATTATTCTTTATATATTATGTATGTATGAATAATTAATTGAAAAATTATTTTGGGGGGACTAGATCTATATGTCAATCCCTGTATTAGATTTTAGGTTCATAGAGATATATAAACTCATAACATATCCTCAAGTTGCTTATAATCTAAAGAAAAACTTGTACACATGATGGAGCATATTTTTACAAATGTGTTTTCATGCATTTGCTATTTGTGGTGTCTGAGAGGTTAGCTGAGGGAAGTCAAGGAAGGTTTCATGGAGGAGAGGTCCTTGAACTGAGAGGAAAATAAATGTGAGAGCAGTGCCTATTTCTGTGGAATGGTTCTGTTATCCTGGAGTACAGGGTTCCTCTGGGTAGGAGGGGAGATGGAAAGGCATGCTGGGACCAGATGGTAAAAACCCTGACTGGCACCCTAAGCTATATACATTTCATGTTCCTGTAATAATAGGCAGCTATTGAGGTTCTATAAGGGGAGACTGATGTATTTAAAGTCATCCTTCCACCACCAAATACTGACACATGAGTTCCTATTTGCTGCTACATGGTCTGACTTTTCCTTTCGCTCTAGGGTCTCAAGCCCATTCAGGTCTATCAGCTTTTGCATGTATGCTGGGAAGCAGGGAGAGAATGAGATGATCCATTACAGAAGGGATATAAGTAGAAAGGCTGAGTTGCCAAATACCACACAGTGTGTGGGAGACAACTAGAATTGTAACCCAGCTGTCTTCCTTCCCTGCCCAGGCAGTCCATTACCCTCCCCTGAGCTCCGTGTGTGTCTGGGTCATGCTTTGCACACTGGGTGAAGTATATATTGAGGAAGGAAGAGAAATGACTCCAACTCCTGTGGACCTTCCAGTGTGAAAGTGCAGATCATACACCAGAAAGACACACAGAGGGTAGAGAGAAGCACCTGGACACTCTAGATATCCATGTTGAGGAGCCTGTAAAGGGACTAAGGGAGTGTGGCTTTGGGAAGGTAATGGTGGATGGAACTGGGGAAAAAGGAAGGAGGGAAGAAGGATCCATGTAAAACTTTTGGAGGTGAGAATAAAACCTACACTGCAATTCTTGTGCTTCTGGTCTGACAGCTTCGTGTGGATGGCCTTGTGCAGCTAGTTATGTGGTTCCCAACAGGGGCAGATGTGTGGCTTGGCAGGGGTTGTGGGGTGGGAGCAGACAGCTTGGGCTTCTGTTTGTCTCTCCTCTTCTTTTGCACTAGGGGCTCACCCTCCTGGAATCCAGGATGTGTGGGTCCCAGATTCTTCCCTCCCCACCTCCCCCAGACATAAATCACAGTGATTTCATTAAATGCACCTCCTGCTGGGGATGTTGGCTCATAATTCCTCTCTGATTAACCCCCACTACCCCAGCAAGTTTATAGGCCAGAGAGGGAGGGGGAGAGGGGAAGGGTAAAAAGGAGGGATGGGGGGAATCCCAGGCGGGTGATGGATGCCTCTGTCAGCCCAGCTCGTATTTATTAATAGTCTTAATACGGGAAGCAATAAAGGAAGAGAGGGATTCTATTAATTAAATCATTGTTATAATTAACTTTCATTAAAGGAGGATCAATAAAGAGGGGTTGAGATGGAGAGAGGAGAGATCCATTATCTCTAATTTCCTTGGAAGGGATTCAGGGAATGAGATGGGGTTGCTAGGAGACAGAGACGTGAGGGAAGAAGGAAGGATGTAAGATGTCATCCAGGTGGGGCTGGAAGCGGGGTGGTTGGGAGGGTTTCAGGTAGATGGAAAGAGGGAATGGTGGGGGTGGTCCACCCAGGAGCCCTGAAGGGAATGGAAGGCTGCAGATAAGAGAGTTCTTGGGATGGAGAACAAGGGGGCCATGGACACATGCTCACGCAGGGCACTGCTGAGAGCCTTGGTGAGCACGCAGGTCCTTAATAAATGCTTTACGATGCTGTGGATGTGTCTAGCTCGTGAAGCTGGTTAGAGTGGATGAATGTGTTTTTGTGACTGTGGAGTCAGAGAGTGCATTATGGGTGTTGAGGATGGCAACAGAGGGAGAGGGAGAGGCAGGGATGGGAGGAACAGAAAATTTTCTTCAGAGGTATGGGCTCAGGGTGTTTTTTACTAGGTGAGTACTGAGTGATGTTCCCTCTTGACGGGAGTAATGCCTGTCTTTTGGTACAGGGCACAGGATGGCTGCTACGGTGTGAGCAGTGGAAACCTTGGCCCCGCTCCCCAGGCATGCCCCAACTGAGACTACACCCTGAGCAGAGCTCAGACTCATCAGTTTGCCCCCTCCCCTCTGCACTGTGATCCAAAACAGACCTCCCCTTTTGGGACAAAGTTTCTTTCTCCTCCTCTTTCCTCTGGTGGCCAGTCCCTAGCCCCCAGGCTCCAATGTGTTAGGAGGAACAGTGGGAAGATAATTGCTTAGCAGTTATCTCTGCCCCCTCCCCCCTGGGTCTAGGAGTCAGACTGGACCCTCTTTGCTCTAGTCACACCTCAGATTAAGCACACATTTTATGACAACGGTTACACATATCATATAAATATATTTGTCCAAACTACATATAAGAGGGGAGGGTGTGGAGGGAGGAAGTTTTATTGCTGTGGGGACCTTGAGAAGGGGAGAGGCCGGGAAATGAGGGCACCTGGGATCACTCGTTCCCTCATCCCTCACGGAAGGCACAAATACATTATTTCTTTCCATGTAAAGATATGGGTGTGTGGGGGTGGGGGGTGGCAGGAGAGAAAATCCTTAAAAATACAAAATGAACCTCCAAACTTGATATCTAAGGCTATGGAAAAGGCTGGGATGGGGCGTGGAAGTAAGTGGGGAACAGAAAGAGGAACCACTGAAGCTGAGACCCAAAGAGGTCATGATGTCCATGCTGCTGCCTGTATACAGGCCCCAGAGAAAACTCAGATAAACAAACATAAACCCCAAATAAGAGAAAGTGGGGTGCCCCAGGAATTGGCTTTGGGGCAACAGAGAGGGAGTGTGTATGAGCATGTGTGTGGTGGCTCCAAATACCAGAAGCAACCAGGGCTAGCAGCGGATGATTCCATTCCCAGAGGGGGAGGTCTTCTCCATCTTGGTTCCACTAAAACCGCTTTCAGGGGATAAATGCAGACACTGCTTCCAAGAAGGACCCCTGCCTGGGACAAAAGGGCCAGGTAGGAGAGGATGAAGTTAGAAAGCTTGGGATGAAAACAGGGCATACAGGAGCGGTTCTTTGGGAACAGAGTATCATGGAGCCCAGTGTGATGGAACACAGGCATGAGAACCAAGTGTATAACTGTGCATGAGTGTGTGCATGTGTGTGTGTGAAAGTGTATATCTGTGCATATATTAGCAAGGGGTGAGATCACTCAAAGGTGAAAGGGTCCTGGGTGCTGAAAAAGAAGTGTCCATCCATGTGGTCCTCCAGGGCATCCTTGTCACTCTCGGCAGGGAAGCGCTCCTTACAGATAGGGCACTCCTTCCATGGGGGAGTGGCAGGGCCCCCGGTGCTGGCCTCTGACAGGGGACCCACAGTAAAGCCACTAAAGAGAGATGGAGGGGAAAAGGAGAGGGTCAGTGTACTCTCTTGCCTTTGTGACTTGCAGACCTCAGGAGCAGGACCCCAGATATTTGTGCTCCTAACACAGCATCCTGGTTGTTCTCTGTCCCAGCCTCTCCTAAGGCATCTTTTTCCCCATGATAGTGAATGCCTTAGTTTTCCAGGTCCCCATGGCCTCTTTTCTTGAGGCCCCACTGATCTCTGTAGTGCAGGACCCATCCCCCAACCTCCTGCTCTCCTCCCTCCATCTCCGTCTGCTGCCTAATGAGGCTGAAAATGAGTCTGACATCGTCCTTCATCTTCTTGCTCCAGCAGAGAAGGATGACAGCGTCACCCCCCTCCCTGCCCCAAGCCCATCTCATATCCAGGCAGAGCTGGGGGCTCGATGATAAAATCTCTCTTCCCCACACTCTGCCCTCTTGACCCAGGGAAGAAAAGGGAAGGCAGAAGGGGGCAATTTGACTGCCGAAACCCCAATCCCTGGGGATTCCCCTCCCAAAGAGTTCCCCAGGGAAGTCAGGGAAGAGAGACAACATCTCAGGTATAGTAAATAGATGCTTGATCCACTTTCTTACTGCTCTTATCCCTGGGGAACTTGATCACCCTCCCTTCCTCTCCCAAAGAGCCTAGGTACCTACCTGGTGGTTGGGGAAGGGGTAGGGGCAGGAGAGAGGGAATGCAGGGCAATTTGGGCTCCACGGAAGATGGTGCTAGAACAACACAGAAGCCAGTAAAAGGCAGGGCCCCTGGTTGCACTGCTAAGGCAGGGGGAGAGATTACCTGGAGGTACCCCGGATTCCAGCACTGGGTAATTTTCTATGTCAACCACACCTGTATCTCCTCCTTTTGGCTGAGGCCAAGAAGGGAAGGTTGAAGCAGGGAATGGTGACTAGTCACGTGGTCGCTCTTTCCCACCAACTTCCTCCCGCCTCCCTGTGTCCTCCTCTTCTGAACTCACCTGGCCATGTCATAGAAGGCACTGCCCAGTTCAGGAAGCAGCAGGTTGGCCTCCTCACCCCCACTCTGCACAGCTGCCATCAGGACTGACTTTTCATCCTCAGCCTCCTGGGCACCAAAGAGATAGGAGAGGGTTTGGGGTGGTGTCCCAAGGTGGGGGAGTAGCACACTGGGACAGGTCAGGGAAGAGAAGCCAAGGCTGGGACAGTGGGCAGAGGGGTGTAGGAAGAGAAAGGCAGGAGAGGCGTTTTGATGGGATCTGGTGGTTAGGAGCAACAGGGACTAGAAGTGAGGACTGGGCTGGACTGGATTTTGGGGTGGTATCCATTGGTGGCCTTGAAAAAAGGCTGTGTCTGCCTCCTCTCCCCTGAGAACAAAAGACAGCCCTGGAGGCTGGGGATGTAGCTCAGTGGTAGAGTGCCTGCCTAGCAAGCAACAGGCCCTGGGTTCTTCCTCGGCTCTGCAAAAACAAAAACATAAGAGAGCCCCCTGTGGCACAGACTTCCTGCTGTGCAGGCTGGGACTCCTGGGTGTATGTGGCCCTACCCCTTCTTAGTACTTCAGCTCGGGCTCCCCTCACTGCTCACCGAATCAGAGCTACTGTCCTCGGCTGGCCCTGAGAGGTGGGGAGCAATGGGAGCCGGTTGGCTGATGACAACCAGGGGAGAAGCCTCTCGGGGTCCAGCAGGAGAAGAGCTTGGGTCTCCACGCTCACACAGGCCATAGGGTGGTAGTCTCATGTCTTCTGGGGACTCATCCTCTGAGTCTGTGAGAGGCGCTGGGCAGCCTGTTGGAGAGGAGACAAGAAGGATGCACTGTTAGAGGGCTAGATCCACTCGATCTCCTCTGGATGAGGGGACAGTAAAACTAAATAGGTGCCAGGGTCTGGGAAGGAAGAAGGCAAAACATGTAGAAGGCAGAGGCAGTTCCCAGAGGGTCACATGGCTCTTCCCTTCCTCAACAGGGGGAGGAGGAATGGGGAAGAGAAGTCCCAAGATGGGGAGTATACAGACTCAGCCCAGCAGTGGCCTCCTCGTCCTCTGTGGCAGCATCCTCATTCCACTTCTCATCTGCCACCTTCTCCAGGCGGGCCTCCAGCTTTCTCATGTACTCTAGCAGTTCCTGGAGTTGGGGAGGAAAGAGGCAGGTGCTTGAGGCTGGGAAGATGCTGCTCTTAATGGCCTGTATGGCCTCTGCTGGCCCCAAGATGCACTCCTCCCTCCTCGGGATTAGGTGCCTTCACCACAGGCGGGGTAACATAGGTTAGATTTCCTTACCCGGGACATTCCCTTCACCCTTGACATCCCTCTCTTCTCCTGGCGATCCTCCCCTGCCCTGCCAAGTCATTTAATAAGAGAAGCCTGGGTCTCCTTTTTAGCTTCTGGGCCCTTTTAGAAAAGATTTCAGTTTCGAAGCCAAGAGTTGATAATAAAATACAGAGTTTCAAACCCCCGAGTCTTCAGATCTGGCGTCCAGAAGACTTGATTTATGGTTCTCACCTGCTTCTCCACCTGCAACTGCTCTTTTTCCTTCTGGAGCACGCGCAGGCTGACCGCAGCTCCGTCAACTCCCGCTTACTCTCTGACAACTGCACCTGAGGGTAAAGGGCGAGATAGAATCTGGAGCCTAGAATGTGAATCCAAGAACTTGGCCTCTGGGACCTGGACCAACAGTCTAGAACCAGATCTCTCCACACCTCTGCTCTGACACACACAATGCTCTTCCTCTTTGAGACTCCTGTTTTGGCCAGAGTCTCAGTCTGAGTCCTAATCTCTGCTTCTTGAGTGTGGACTTGGAAGACTGCCCTAGTCTGGGGTGCAGAGGCCTTAGTCATACCAGGGGAGCATTCTATAATTCCCCTAAGTCACCCTTAATAGGCTCAGATGTGTGCCAAGAGCAGACACTGCATATTCAAATCAAGGAGAGCCGGGAGGTTTGCAAGTGAGGTGCCACCCAACAAAGAAGCATGCACCTGGCATGTCTGAGCCACACCCAGGACAGTGAAGGAGAACTAATGCCTCAGGAGGACACATGATGGGGCTCATGGTGGTCAGGTGCCTCACCAGGCTAGAATCCTTTTCCCGGGCCAGTTCAGTCTTGAACACTTGGTTCTGGGTCCTCTCCTCCTGAACTGCCTTCTCCAGTCGAAGGATCTCTGCGCTAAGCTTCAGGATCTTGTCCTTCTCTGCCTGGGAGATGGTCAAAAGGGAATGGGAGGTGAAGTTTGTGAAGGAGAAGGGATGCCATTGGCAACAGCATCATCTCTTACTGTGTCCCTTCTCTTGTTGAATGGAATGGTTGAGCGACTTCCTCATCTTACCTTCTTCTTTTCCTATATCCCACTGAATGCAGGGTAGGATGTGACAGCAAGGTGCTGTGCTGACTGGGAATGGGTATATGGCAGGGCATAGTACCTATGGCAGTAAATGTTCCTGTACTAAGGAAGATACTAAGGTAGGTCCTATGGTGATTGGGTTTGGGATACCCTGGTGCTGGATCATGCCCAGAAAGCAGAGTATACTTCTGTCTCCCTCCAAGCCCCTCCTCATCCCTAGGTACTCTAAGATTCTCCCAGAGGGTCTGACCACATATAGGAATCCCCATAGTGGTGGGGGCAGTAGCCATGAGACTGCCAGGTCCCCCTGCCCCTCTACCTCCACACTCTGCAGCAACCCAGCCCGCTCCTTGCTCCACTGGCATTTTTCCTCCTTCAGGTGCAGACTGAGCTCAGATAGCCTGCCGGTGACTTCAGCCACTTCCAGGCGGCTGCGGTGTAACTCTGCTATGGTGCGGTCCCTGGCTCCGGCTGCACTGGCCAACTCCTCCCCAAGAAGGGCAGCCTTCTGTTGGCTTGAGGCTGCAAGCTCCTGGGCTCCTCGAAGCTGCTCCTTCAGGGGTTCCAGCTCAGCCTCAGGAGAAAGGAGGAGATGGAGGTCAGAGTTCCCTTGGAAACATTTATGAACCAGGTCCCACTCCCCAATCCTGGTATTAGGGCTTAGGACTGTGTTGTTTAGTCTAGCTATGTCTCTTCCCCTTTTCTCTGGAAACCCAGACTTTTCTACAACTAACTTTTGGAAATTAAACTGCTTCCTATCGCCTGGGGGTCTTCACTTACCACTCGCTGCTGGGCCTGGCCTAGGGTGTCCTTCATCTGGGCCTCTTGTCCTTCAGTCTCTGGGCTTGAGCACTCTGCTCTTCCTGCCGGCCCTTGGCCTCTTGCAGCTCCACATTTAAGCGATGGTTCTCCTGCTGTGCCACTTGGAGCTCAGCCTGATGGAAGTGGAAAGGGGTAAGGAAAGGGGTCTAAGTGTTGGGATGGATGGGGAGAGGGTAAGCTCTGTCACTGTGATGAGAGAAGGTTCCATTTCTTAGAGTTTATATACAAACTCAAGTGCTCAGCTCTTGCTAGCCCTGCTTGGTTCTCAACTCATAAGGACTTGAACTTGAACATTCAATCTCCAGTTCCCAAACAAGGTATCCAGCATCACAACCTGGGATCTTACATGTAGGTATCCCTCATCTCACTTCTGCTTTCTCACTTTACCGTGTGTGTGTGTGTGTGTGTGTGGTGTGTGTGTGTGTGTGCGCTTGCATTACTAGTGACTGAACCCAGGTCTCACACATGCTAGGCAAGTGTGCTACCATGAGCTATATCCCCAACCCTTTTTATTTTGAGACAGGGACTCACTGACTTGCTGAGGCTGGCCTTATTCCTCCTGCCTCAGACTTTTGAGTTATTGGGATTACAGGGGTGTGCCACACAACCCAGTCCTGCTTTAACACTTAAAACCCAGTCTGAATGTTCCACGTGCCCCTTAAACTCAGCATATTCTACCTCACCCTAATCTTCTCTACTCTTTTTAAAAACATTTTTTTAGTTGTAGATGGACACAATACCTTTATTTATTCATTTTTTGTTGTTTACTTATTCTTTTTTTTAATGTGGTGTTAAGGATGAAACCCAAGTGCTCTACTACTGAGCCACAACCCCAGCTCTAGTCTTCTCTACTCTTTTTCTAAGTTACTAACTCCCAAGTCACCCAGGCCAGATACCTCAGTGCCATGCATGGTTCTGTTCTCTCTCTAGGTGCCACCATTTCTTGCTCTCTTTTTCTATTATGGTTGCAACCGTGTTAGCTTAGGCTCTAGTCGTTCTTACACTTGGATGACTGAATACCCTCATAACTGGTTTATTTTTCACAAGGCAATCAGATTAATCTTTTTTTTTTGGGGGGGGGTGCTGGGGATCGAACCCAGGGCCTTGTGCTTGCAAGGCAAGCACTCTACCAACTGAGCTATCTCCCCAGCCCCCAGATTAATCTTAAGTATGATTATTTAAGTACATGTCACTCCTGCTTGAAAACCACCAATGCTTCTCACTGCTTAAAGAATTAAGTCTAAGCTCAAGACCCTCTACAATCTGACCTATGCCTTATCTCAAACTCTTCACTCACACAATTACCTGCCCTGAGTATGTATCCTGGTCTCTAAGCCTTTGCTCCTCTCTCTCTCTACTCCTACAGTGGTCTCCTTCTCATCTCTGTCTGCTCAAATTCTACATATTCTTCACTGCTGAGCAAAGAGTTTTCAAGCCATCTACTACAGAAGTTCAAATTCTGAGGAAGCAATTGAGGGGTTCTGCAAATATCTGGTTTGAACTTATTATTATTATTTTCAGTGCTGGGATGAAATGCAAGGCCTGACATGTTATGTAAAAGCGTTCCAACCGAGTTAAGACTCCAGCCCCAAACTGTTCTAACTTTTAAAAAATTATGCTTAAAAACAGAACATACGCTCACAAGTTAACACACTGAAGATCACCAATCTATCAATATGTGTTTCTAGGTTAATTCATTTCTATAAATTTCTATAAAATTCATTTCTATAAAATAAATTTCTATTTTATCTTCTACTGAAGAGTAAACTGAGACTGTAAGGTGAATAATTTAAAAACTGTTACCACTTACACCTACTTGTGTGATGACTCAAGGTGTTCTTAATATTGTACAACCAAAACAAAATACAGAAATACACTAGCTGCTAAGCTGACAGAGCAGTCCATCCATAATCCCTAATTTCAAAGTTTGGTATCCATCAAAACCGCTTAATTGTGGCCTCGGGTTGTGGCTCAGTGCACTTGCCTTGCATGTGTGGGGCCCTGGGTTTGAGACTCAGCACCACATAAATAAATAAATAAATAGACACATTCTGTCCATCTACAACTAAAAAAAATTTAAAAATTACTTAATTGCTTTCACTGTCTTATAAATTAATGTTTATGCTTAAATTGGTAAGAAATAAATTTACAGTAATACAATGTTACTTTTACTTTTTCAGTGAGGTTCTACATAAGATGTAAAACTTCATAGGGGATGGGGAGAGGGATTCCTCAGCTAATAAGGTTTGGAAATACAAGGCTAGCTCATGACTTCTTTTTAACAGCCTTTTCTAATGTTTCTAAGATATGCTCTCATTCACCTCTATGGAGTCTCATAGTACTATAGTAGATTTCTCATGACACTCTTTTTTATTTTTTTTTAAGATGCTGATAGACCTTTATTTTATTCATTTATTTGTATGTGGTGCCGAGAATCAAACCCAGTGCTTCACACATGCTAGGCAAGCCATAACCCCAGCCCTCTTGTGACACTCTTTATATTCCACTTTTCACTAATTTCAATTTGGGTGTGGTAATATGTTCGGGAATAGAGTGCACACAGGGTCTTCTTCACATTTTTATCCCAGCACTCAGACAGGGCTCCATTCATACAAGTTGAACAGCTGAGAAAGCAAACCAGCTCTGAGCCTGGGCTTACCTCGCTTTGCTCCTTGTCTGCTTGGATTTCCTTCAGCTGCCCCAGGAGCTTCTCTTGTTCCCGAGTCAGGGCCTTGACTGTGTCTCTAACCCTGTGAGTGGGGAATGACATGGCAGATCAACTGGTCATCCAGAGAAGGATCCACACTTCTGTCCTGCACTCTTTTACCAGTGCTCCTGGCTCCATTTGGCTCTAGATGCTCAAGTCCCCAAACCAAAGGTCCCAGCTCTAAGTCCAACCCAATATCTTGGATTCTTGAGCAAAATCGAGAAATAAACCATTGTCTTTTCTTTTTAAGTATCACTTTCAGGAACGTTCTGCTGATGGCTCCCTGTTTTCACTCAATTGAGAAACTAGAATCCAGTCTTTTCTAGATCAAGAGCAGTCACTATTGATTATAAACTTTTGTTTTAGATCAGAAGTTGGCAGACTTCTTTGGTAAAGGGCCGGATAGTAAACACTTTAGGCTTTGCAGGCCATGTGGTCTCTTTGGCAACTACTCAACTCTGCCATCATTCTGTGAAAGCAGTCATTATATACAGAAAGTAAATAAGCATGGTGTTAAAAGCTAGATTGGCATGTGGGTCACAGTTTGCTGACCCCTGGTCCAGACGGTCCCTGAGAACATAGACATCTACCTGAAGGCAACACTAGTATATCCTAAGGAAGCCTCTCATATTAATTCATTTATTACTGTGGGCCTTGGGCAGAACACCTCTTTCCTTTAAAGAGTTTAAAAAATCAAATTTAGCAGTACTGAAAGAAAATTAGGATATTTGATCAATGAAAGAACTGGCGTATTTAATCTGGTGAAAAATTTAAAGGACAAACATGAAAATGGGCAGTAACTTATGCTATTTGGTAGAAATAAGTTTTCTGATAGAAGAAGAAACATTTATTCTATGTAGCTCTAGAGATCTAACCCATTGGTAGGTTAGAGGAAGGTAGAGTTTGGTTCTATGCACAAGATTAAAGTAACAGCTGTCCAAAACTGAAAGAGACTGTCTATTCAGGGTGACCTTCTCTTACGTACCTAACATTACTCCCAATGCTAATATTCTAAGATTTATACTTTTCTTTCTCTTTTTTAAATCAGGGGCCAAGAACCAAACTTAGGGCCTTGCATGTGCTCAGCCACTGAGCTAAATTCCCAGCCCCCTAAGATTTTTACCTTTTTTCAAGGGAGAGACCCACATTCCTGGATCACTAGCTCTAGAATTTAAGTGCAAACACTCTAATTATGTTTCCTGTGGTAAAATCTGAAATCCATCATTTCTTATCTTGCATTGACTATTCTACCCATTCTCTTCTTCCAAATCTCCACTCTGAGCTCTTGCTTAGCTTTTGCTGCACAATTAAATGGTAACTATAATTATTTCTGAAAATGGTGAATACAGAATAGCATTAGGAAAGAGGAAAGAGAGCTAGGTAGAATACTCTGAGTGAGGTGAGACAGAGATTTGCCTGCCTGTTACAGGAGGCTAGACGATGGGGGGTCCCAGGAAATGAAGGGCATAAAAAGGGGCAGAGAGGTCCCCTAACCTGTCCAGCTCCACCTCCTTTGTCAGCACTTTCTCACTGATGGTCTGGATGTCATCCTCCAGCTCTAGGATGCGTGCCACATGGTCTCCCTGTTGGCGGCTCAGGATGTCCCTCTCTTCTGTAAGCTTGCCATGGGACCGGGAAAGCCCCTGGAATTAAGGTTCCCACAGAAGGGGGAAGTTGAGACTCATCTCTCAAGAAGAGGATAAAGGATTAGGAGGAATACAAAAAGTGTTAAACTACTCCCACCTCCATTCAAGCACCTTCCCTGAGAAAGAGACTGTATAGGATGTTCCCTTACCTGGGAATACAGTTGCCTCCACCTTACATTCCCATGGTCAAAGGACCAAGTCTTAATACAAATTTGGAACAATATCTCTTGTATTTCAGTTTAAACCCACTTGTTACCCTTAAACCTATTTTCTTAATGTCAGAACCGTCTTAAAAGCCCACCAACATCTCCTTCCCTCTCGTCACTGGGGTTCCAATTTTGGGTGCTTGGTGAGCAGCCAGGCCCAGCCCTTGACCAGGCCCAACTCCCACCTTGTACTGCTCTGTCAGCTCTGCGTGCTCCTGTCTGGCAGTCGCCAAAGCTGTGTCAAGCTCTTGCACTCTGCTCCTCAGCTCTGCCACTTGTCCCTCCAGCTGCAACTTCAGCTGCATTAAGTCATTCCGTTCTTGTTGGCTCTCATCCAGCTGGTTCTACAGGGAGCAGAATGAGAAGAGGGCGTGCCTGCAATGCACCCATTATAAGGCCCCTTCACTCCCCAGAAGCACTTAGGGTTGGGAAGCCATGTCAATATGAGCCATGAAGGGATGAGCAGGGGAGGCTGCAGAGTCGCTGCCCACCACCCACTCAGACACACCAGTCACAGCACTCTTCTGCCATCCCTCTTACCTTCCCCACCCCAGGTCTGGTGCCTTCCTCACCCAGCAGCCATAGGAATCCCTTGTCTAGCCTGAGGCACAGACAAGAGGGGCAGGTCCCTTAAGTTTACCCTATCTGTTCTAGAGTTAGACACAGGTGGGTCAAATCTCCAATACAATTTTTACTAGCTGTGTGACTCCAAACAAGTTATTGAACTCCTCTGAGCCTCTGTGTCCCCATCTGTAAAGTAACCCCTTAATTTGGGTTGTTGTAAGAGTAATTAATGACTGTGAAAACAGAACACCAAGTAGGAGCTCACACACCTCTGACCTAGGTGAGGTGTGAATATCTCCTGCTCTTGGTGTGATTCCATTTACTTATTTGACTTGGGATTCTAGAGGGCAGGAGGGTTTATCTAAATCACAGAAAAGCTACCGCACTCACCTTCTGAGCCTCCTTGGCGCTTTCATCTCATCTGGGAATAGACATGCTCCCCACCTTACCCTGGCCCCTGCCTTCCTTCAGGAAAGTTTTCTGGATAATATCTGCCCTGCTCCCTAATTCTTCTCTATCTGGCCCGTTGGGAATGATACAAGCCATATGTATGTTTACATTTTCTAGCAGTCACTTTAAAAAGTAAGTAAATGCAACTGTAAAGTAAGTAACTGTAAATTAATTTTTACATTATCTAATTAAATCTAAACTATTATTTCAACATGTAATCTGTATAAAATTATTGAGATATTTTACATTCCTTTTTAAATTTATTTTTATTTTTTTAATCCTTTTTTGTTTTCATTCATTTATTTATTTTATTATTATTAT
Source organism: Sciurus carolinensis (assembly GCF_902686445.1). Classification (NCBI taxonomy): domain Eukaryota; kingdom Metazoa; phylum Chordata; class Mammalia; order Rodentia; family Sciuridae; genus Sciurus; species Sciurus carolinensis. Next base: position 113,677,982 of record NC_062216.1, read on the forward strand.
TTTTTACTTTTACATTCCTTTTCTTAAATACTAAAAAAACTGATTATATCTCAACTTGGAGTCATCACATTGATGTACCAAGAACCACACATGGTCAGCAACTCTGGTACTGGATGGGGTTGGTCTGGGCACTCCTACCTGCTCTGGCTGCTCACCTGCCTCATCCTTCCTGCCTCTCAAGGGTCCCTGGAGCAGCCTCCCTCCCCTCCATCCTTTGGATTTTCCTCTAGGGCCTAGGGCAGGATGTAGTGCTCAGAGAAGGAAGACTCAAAAAGTCTTATGAAATCCTGAGTTTCATGGCCTGTGAGTGGCTTGCCTTCCTACTTCACACATTCACATCTATGTCAAGGTTGAGACTGTCCACTGAGTTACACACATCCCTAGTGAGGCCGAAATTTTCTTGACAGTAGACTCTAAAACTCTCAGTGAGATTTTCAGTTGAGACCATAATGAGGGGAGAGGCAAGTGGTAAGGGCCTCTTGCAACACTGTCCTCCCCTCCCTTGCCCATGAACAAGTCTATTGCTCTTTTCCTCACTTGAAGCACAGTGGCCTTGGGGACAACCAGCAGGATGTCAGAGCCTCCATCAGCCTCCTCCAGGGTCACCAGCTCATCCATGGGCCGTGGCTCTCGGAACTGGAAGGGGGGGCTCTGCCCACACACCCGGCCCTGGCGGTTCACATACCGGAACTGGTAGAGCTGTGCTCCTGGTTTGGGCAGGTAGCTGGCTGTGGGAAAAAGAGTGGACCCAGAACCCCAGTATGATCCAGGATCTCAAGTGCTCTGCAGGTCCTTTCCTCACTTAATATACCACATTTTCCATTGTTCTTGGCCTCCAGCCCCTTGCTCTCTAGCCCATATACCATCTCTCTCCTCTCTCTTCCCACAGGTTATTTCTGTTCCTTGGGACACTCTCCTTCCTCTTTCCCAAGCCCACTGCCCGCTATAATCATCACCATAATGCTAACTGCCATTATTGAGTGCCCACCTTGTACTGAACACTGCACTAACAGTTTAAAAAATTTTTTAGTTGTAGATGGACATAATACCTTTATTTTACTTATTTATTTTATGTGGTGCTGAGGACTGAACCCAGTGCCTCACACGTGCCAGGTGAGTGCTCTACCACTGAGCCATAACTCCAGCCCCTGCACTAACAGTTTTACCTATATCATTTTAAATCTTCATATTGTGCCTATAAGGCAGGCATCCCCTTTTACTGTTAAGATAACAGGTACAAAGAGGTAAGTAATCTGTCCAAGGCCGAACAGCTTGTAAGTATTAGAGCTGAGATTTGAACCTAGGACTTTCAGAATCTTATGACTACCCTCCCCTCAATACATGATGCTACCTTACCTTCTTCCCTACCCTCTAGTTCCATAAGAGGAGCTTTTTCTTTGGGTAGGAGATGGCATCAGATGCCCTCTAAAGATCCTTCTGTCTCTAAGTCGTTGGTTCTATTCTGAGAGCTCTGTTACATCTATTATCATTAGAGTAATTTTTTCTTTTCTTTCTGAGATGGGGGGGGGTCTTACTAAGTTGGCTAGGCTGGCCTCAAACTCTTGGGCTCAAGTGATCTTCCTGCCTTTGACTCTCGAGTAGCTGGGACTAGTCACAGGCGTGTGCCATTGCATGTGGGTTGGATTCTTATTATTTGCATTCACTTTTCCTTGCCCTCTGTGCATTTCACATTTCTGAGCCAACACCTTTATCCCAAACTCTGTTCCCTGGGCTCCTCCCTCCCAGTGTTCCATCTTCCCTTATACCTTGGAACTGAACACTTGCGTGGACAGGAGAACCATCAGTGGTACTTTCAGGCACTGAAGACACACAAATGTGTGGTAATCCCGAACACAGGCAGCCTCCACCTGTGAAAGTCCAAGGTGGGAGAGAGGTATGGTAACGGAACTACCATTTAAGGATGGTGGAGGGGCTGAGGGATGGAGCAGGGTGTAGGGTGGTGTTACAGTGGCGAAGATAACAAGAGAGGGTGAGGGTAGGGGGTCACTACTGTGTAAGGAGAGAGGAAGGTTAAGATGGAGAGAAGCTGAGTTCTGCTTAGAAGACGGGCTCTGTCATTGGTGATATCCTTCTCTCTTCTTCCCTATTAAACATAGGGAATCCAAAAACCTCATCATTCTCCTTATTCTAATCAACCCATATCCCATAAACCTTAGATAAGAGGGGTTTCAGATTTACCTTGAAAATACCAATCCAGTCACTGGCACTGGGCATGGTGCCTGGTGGGGAGGGTATAGTGACATTCCACCTTGGTGTTGGGGATGTAGGTCCGGGGCAACATTCAGAAAGTTGACTCCTCCCCGGGATAGTGCCCGCTTAGTGATGATTCGTCCATCCTTCCCTCCAAGATAACCACTCTCCTATGAAAGAAAGAGCTGAAAAAGTCTCTCCACTCTACTCCCCTCACCCCAGCTCCATCCACACCCAGCCACAACCCCCGGCCACTATACCTGGAGGTGAGGGTATACTGGTTTCCAGCCCCTGAGGGCTATGGGACCTTTTGAAGATATCACTCTTAATCTCTAGGACATAGGTCTGGCCTTCCAAGTCAGTCCCCACCCTGCGTCATGCTGTATACCCTCTGTGCTCTCAAGCCCTTCCTAGAATTCAGTTGTCTATAATTTTGTACTCCCCTTTCACTGCCTCATTGACCAAGACTCAGTATCCCAGGTGCTCCCCATCAGTCTCTTCTTTTGACCATTAACTTCCTTCAGCATTCCAGATTACCCAGTCTCCATTTCCTCATCTCACCCCCACACCTTCTGGCTCTTGAATTCAAATCCAACTGAGGTGTGGGGCCCTCTCATTTTGGGCCGGTCTCCTTACTTACTCCTGAACTTGCTGACGCAACTGTACCTGGGAATGAATTATGACCCCTGAAAGAAGCAACTAATCTCTAAGGAAACAGTTGAGTCTTTAGAGCTGGAGTATGGCTGGGGGGTTTTAAGGGACCCAACAGTAGGGACCTGGCCCTGAGTTCTCAGTCTATTCCCCTCTCTGAGTTATCTACCCCAATGAATTATAGGGAAGCAAAAAGCTTCTTCTCTCAGCCAAGAAACACTGGCAAGGAGAGGATAAGGAAAGACAGGTTCTGTCCCTTAACTTCATTATTCCAGGAAGTCAAGAATTCTGGAGGCGGCAGCTTCAAGGGTGGAGTGAAACACTCAGCAGGAACGTGGTGGTGTGGGGAGATGGAATGTGGGGGCTTAGAGCCAGGAAAGCCTCACCCCTGGGCAGGGGACAGACTGAAGAGTGGGAAGTAAGGGACCTTGAGAAGGGGAAATGTATATTTAGTATTAAGTATTAGTATTTAGTGTTAAGTGTTATTATTCTTCTTTCCAGATCTTGCCTGCAACAGGACTGAAAACACACTGATCTGATTTGATGTTAACCCAGTTATATTTCCTTCTCCATTTTCTCTCTGCTCCTCTTAGATGAGATTCTAAGTGCCTGAACCTGTCGTCTGTCTACGTTGGTAGTTGAAGACATGTTATGGATGGGATTTGGAAGAAGGGATGTTCCAAGTTAGCTGGGAAGAGTTAATTGGAAAAATGGGGGTGGGGTGAGGAAAGATACAATAACAATAATCCATGGAACTCCTCAACCAAGGGCTGTGAGCCAGCCCTCTTCTCATCTCTCCTCTCCAGCCCACTAATCTGCCTCGGGTCAGTTGCAGCTGATGGTTCAATTAGCCATCACTAGGAGTCATGTGCATTCCCCAAACACCACAAACCCACATCAGACTGAAAACAGACACTCCAGTGGAGAAGGAAGGTGGGTCAGCAATACAAAAAGGTGAATATTCTCCCCCTAAAATAGAGATTGAATATAGTTTCTTTGGATTTTCCAAAAAAATCCCTGGTTAAAACTAATCCATATTTTCTCCAAATACCTACTTCTAAGGGGGATGGGAGTGTGAATTGTTCCCAAAGATCTATGCCTGAGGAAGCCTTCAATACTCCCCACAAAGAAGATCAATAACAGCTGCAAACATTCTCACTGTCTGAAAGTTCTGGTCATCTAAAGTATATGTGGCTAGATTCAGATGTTCACACGAATACGGGTGTGAGTGTGTGTGTGCGTGCGCGCACCCTATCCCTACATTCTGTAGGGCTCTAGAGTTCCTTGACGTTTTACAACTTGGAAGTTTTCCCCTCGGAGATTCTGCGTAGTAAAGGCCTTTGGATTGGGGTGAGAAAGGGGTTTGTGAGGGTCAAACCTTGCTTGAAAGGGAATAAGTAAAAAAACTTGGCTCCCTCAAGCTTCCCATAAGTGTATCAAGCTTTATAAAGAAGGCCTGAAAAGAGACTGAGGACAAAGAGGAGGCACCCCTTGCTCAGGGGGCCCCTTGAAACCAACAAGACCCAAAACGTGGGGGTGGCTTCTCCAATACGTAAAGTATTAAACCCAAACGCTCCCGTATCCCCTTCTACGGTTCCCTCGGATTATCCTTTCACAGACTGGAAAGTGGGATGACGGCCCCCACAACCGTAAGACCATCCCCCCGAATTAGGCCAAGTTTCTTACCCCACAGACGATCAGCTGTTCCCTCACCTTTCACCAACAACAAAAACAGCACTCCGACTCCAGGAGGGGAGGGGGAAGAGGGAACGCGAGGACTTCTGGGTTGTGTGGTTCTTCCTCAGCTGGTCACAACTAAGCTTGCTGCTTTTAGGACTACACATCCCAGGATGCCACGCTCAAGGGGCGGAGCCGAGGGCGGTGGCGCGGCGGCCTCCGCGCGGCATCCTGGGAGGCGTAGTCTTTATTTCCGTGACCGCCCGCGAGGGTGTGGCCATCAAAGGACTTCACGGCCCAGGATTCCTCAGGAGGAAGCAGGCTGCACTAGTGGTGGCTTCTGGTTCGTAGCGCGCACGGGAGGGTGGTGTTGGGGAAAGGATTTAGGGCTCTGCCGCGTTCTGCCTGTTGCTGTACTATGGGCAGCAAGCTCTCCGGGGCGCCTTCCTTGTTCTGTATTCACAACCACCTGTGAGATAGGTCTAGTGTTTTGCACACTTTACAGAGGCAGAAAATAAAGCTGGTCTGAAATGTCAAAGATGTGAAACCGTAGAACTTCGACTAGAATTGTCCCGATCCTTGTCCTGTGTTGACATTATACCACTGCCACTCACCATTTGGAGCACGAGAAACTCAAAATTGTGGCAGTAGTTTCTTCTTTGCTTCAGCCTCAGGGACACATCTTGCAAAAACTTTATGTTCTACACTGTTGATCATTTTCTTGCAACTCGAGGGTTACTGTGCCAAGGGGCCTGACAGCACTCACACACCTGAATGGGGCTCCCCTAGAGTGGCTTCTGCGTCTAGGAGAGGATGTATTGCCCGAGGTGGTGATGAAAGCTGTGGAATGAGAAACATGACGTTGAATAGGGAGTCTGGTGTAATTCAGGACCTGTCACAACTCACAAACAAGCTACTTACAGGAGCCTGTTTGCTCAAGCCTTTTAACTGGTTTAAATTAATTAGGATAACAATACAGGTCATAGCTCTGGTTTTTATGTATAAGAGGTGAAAGATTTACACTCCTCCCACACCTCAAGTGCATTAAAGAGTTGGGCATCCTTTTCCCCTGTCCACTTCCTAGCAAGCCTTTAGTCAGAAAGCATTCAGAATTGTCTCTCTCCCTCTCTCTGTGTTAAGGGATTACAGTCTAAGGATGATTTTACTCTTCCTAGCTGCCTGCTTTAATTCTCTCCTGCACTAACTTATGGGATTTCTGCCTTTCTCAAGTTTTTTTTTTTTTTTTTTTTTTTTTTTTTTTTTTTTTTTTTGGTAGTGTTTTTTCTTTTATCACTGAATAGGGTGTCTGGTGCCTGCCCTTTGGTGCCTTCCATCTGAAGATCTCCAAGCACTTAAGAGGTTACTGGGTTGTACAAGCCTTAAGGTGACGTGTCCCTGTCATTAGACAGGATTTACGAGTTAGGGAACAAGCTGCTGGATGAGGAGATGCTTGAAGTCCTGGGACTACTAAGAATGAGGCCTGTTCAAGGACCCAGACTCAAGTGGATTCATAGTTTTCCCTTTCCACTTAAAGACATGTAAAAAACAAACTACAGTGACAAACAACAGAAACAAACAAAACCCCCAATCTCAGAGCTAAAATGATAGCAACCTAGTTATTGGATGCCTGCAATTTGTTTAATAGGCCTCATAGTAGACCCTATTGTTATCCTCATTTTCCACATGATGAGATTGAGGTACAATTAAGTGACTTGCCTAGGGTGTAGAATCAGGACTCAAGCACAAGTATTCAGTGTATGGTGTTCGTACCCAAGAAGTTCTGGTATGTGTTATTATTTATTGATTGTTTTGTGGTGCTGGGATTGAACCCAAGGCCTCATGTACTAGGCAAACTCTACCACTGAACTAGTTCTCCAGCTCTTTTACTTTTATTTTGATACAGGGGCTCCCCAAGTTGCTGAGGCTGACCTTGAACTTGTGATCCTGCTGCCTCACCCTCCTGAGTAGCTGGGATTATAGGCACATGCCACCACACCTGGTTGGTATGTGTTTTTAATTCCTATTGCTCTAAGAACAGTTAATCAGGCAACAAGTATTCACTGAGCATTTATGTGCTCAGTGCAAGGCACAAGGTAAAATAAAACAGATTTATCTAACAAATATGTTAGGTACTTTGCTGGATAGTCAATAAATTTATTAAAAGAAGGAATATAAAATGTAGATATTGAAGGACAGATTAGATTTGGATAGTTTGGCAAGATAGAGACCGGGAAGGGCAAAGATTCAGGAATGGGAATGGATAGTGTTAACTGGAGTCTAGAGAGGTGCACAAATTAGCATATTAATTTAAATTCTTTTAAAAACTCAGATTATTGGTAATGGCTGCTTAAGATGTTGTATTGAGATTTCTGAAAAATGAGTGCTGGGTCTGGGGTTGTGGCTCAGGGGAGAGTGCTTGCCTAGCATGTGTGAGGCACTGGGTTCGGTTTGATCCTCAGCACCACATAAAAATAAATATATAAAATAAAGGTATTGTGTCCATCTACAATTAAAAAAAAAAAGAAAGAGTGCTGGGATTAATTAGTCATGTCTGCCATGTACTCTACATGGTAAATGTCAGAGGTAGTAGATTGATATTGTTTGGAATTATGTCCCCTCTCCTCTGCCCTTTGCCGTGTGACTTACAGTATCTCTTGTGAAGGAGTAATATGCCTCATTTTGTTGACTTTGGGCTTGGTCATGTTTCATGTCTTGGCAGATGGAATGGAGCAGATGTGACTCATCTGCAGCACCCGAGTTTCCTCTTTTTTTCTCTGCCACGAGAATGGGTATATCGCACATGAGGTTTTCTCCTTCTGCCTGTGTCCTGGGATGAGACCTATGGAACACAGCTGCAGCCTACCCACAGCCTACCTGTACCTAAATCAGAGATAAATCTCTATTGTAAGTCACTAAGATTTTGGAGTTGGATTTTATTGCAGCAAAGCTGACTAATAGCCAAGGCTGGATAGTGGCAGATGAAGTTTGAAAGGTGGATTTAAACCAGAGTTGTAGAGAATCTTGAATGCCAAGTGAGGTGGAGCCTGCTTTGTTTATCAGAACCATTTCTTTGTTTTTTTTTTAACACAGAGCTGCACCACAGTTTCTAGTTTCTCCTTTAATTGACGTGTTCCACTTCCCAGGTCTGGCCTATGAAACTCCTCAAGGGAAACCCTTCATGTTCTTTCCTTGTGAGATTGATGCATACAATCTTGAGTGCAGTGACCTTGAAAGCTACACGTTAAAGATATTAGAGCGCCAAGCTGGGGCAATGGTGCATGCCAGTTAATCCAGCGACTCAGGAGGCCTAGACAGGAGATTGTAAGTTCGAGGCTGGACTGGACAACTTAGCAAGACCCTGTTCCAAAATAAAATTCAAAGGGCTGGGGATGCAGCTCAGGGGTAGAGCCTTTGCCTAGAATGTGCCAGGGCAAGACCCTATTGGAACCCTTGGGTGCGAGAAACATGGTTCCTTGAATCTCACTAGGCAGAGAACGGCCTGCTAACTCGGGTCATTATTTTGTGCTTCACTTGACCAGTATATCAATTTCTAAATTTGGGGCTTATTTTTATAGCAGGTAGTGTTTTCTTAATCAATTTATCAAGTTTAAAGTTTTGAACTTGATTCTCATCAGAATGGGAAGTTAGTCACTAATGATTTTTGAGCAGAAGAATAATACTGTGAAAGATGGAAGTTACAGGGATCAAAGATACTTTTGAGTGAGGTTGAAAAATTTGGGGACTGTTGAGTTTTTTTTTTTTTTTTCCAGAGTTCAGGTGAAGTCCTGAGGAAAAATTGGCATGATTTTATTTATTTATTTTTGGTATTGGGATTGAACCCAGGGGAACTTTACCACTGAACTTCATCCCCAATCTTTTTGAAAAAAATTTTCAGTTTGAGACAAAGTTTCACCAAGTTACCCAGACTGGCCCCGATCTTACGATCCTTCTGCCTCAGCCTTCTTTGGCCTGGAATACTATCTGAAGGGCTTTCTGGGGCTGTAGAAGAAGTTGCTGAAAAACGAATCCTATTTTTCTGAAAAAACTTTTTTTGAGGTGCTGGGGACCAAGGCTGGGATCTCTCACATGCTAGGCAAGTGCCACAAGTAGCACCACCAATGACGTAAGGACTTTGCCTAGGCCTACCTCTTCAAGTCTCCACACTACCTCTCCACATTGCTACCCTGGGGACCACACTTCCAAGATATGTACCCCGGGGGGACAAACCACATCCCAACCACAGCAATCACTTTAGTCCTTTTTTTCTTTCTATTTTCCTCTTCTTTGGTGGGGGTGGTGGTGCCAGGGATTGAACTCAGGGACACTTGACCACGGAGCCACATTCCCAGCCCTGTTTTGTATTTCATTTAGAGACAGGGTCTCACTGAGTTGCTTAGAGTCTCTCTTTTGCTGGAGCTGGCTTTGAACTTGTGATCCTCCTGCCTCAGCCTCCTGAGCTGCTGAGATTACAGGTGTGCGTCATGGCACCCAGCACTTTAGTCCTTTCTTTATTAGTTGGAAGCAGCATGTGACTCTCTGATAGATCATTCATCCATTCGTTCATTCATCCTTATTAAATAAATTTAAAATAAGCATTATGGGTCAACTGTTGGAATAATCGCCAGTGACATTTGTAACTTTCTAGATTCTTGAACATGTTTAATCTTTATAACCAATACTATGAAGTGGACCATATTATTATATAATTTTTATTAATGAAATCAAAGCTCAGAAATATTAAATAACTTGACTGCAGCTATATAGCTAGTATGAGATTCAAATAAAGAATTTCTGACTCCCAAGTGCTTTTCTGTGCCCTCTACATCCATCACAGTCGGAATTCAGCAGTGCCTCAAGCCTGTGTTTTGCCATTTTGGCCTCAGCGTCTCCACTCATGCATTGGGGCAAATGTAACAGCTGTAAGAGACAACCCCGAGATCGCAGCGTCTTCACACCATAATGAGTTCTGTTTCATGTAAGCCTGTGTGGATATCTGTGATCCATGGACTCAAGAATTTGCAGGTAAATGGATGGAGTTGGAGAATACCATGCTAAGCGAAATAAGCCAGTTCCAAAAAACCAAAGGCCAAATGTTTTCTCGGATATGTGGATGCTGATCCACAATGGGGGGCGAGGCAAAGGAAGAGTAGAGGAAGTTTGGATTGGGCCGAAGGGTGCAAGGGGAGGGGAGGGGTAAGGGGAGAGGAGCGGGGTGGGGATGGAAAAGATGGTGGAATGAGATGAGCATTATTACCCTATGCACATGCATGATCGCATGAATGGTGTGACTCTGCATGGTGTACAACCAGAGAAATGAAGAGCTGTGCTCCATTTGTGTACAATGAGTTAAAATGCACTCTGCTGTCATGTAGAACTATTTGGAACAAATTAAAAAAAAAAATCCAGATCTGTTAGCGCTGTGGCTTCGGGTCGCCTGGGTGTCTTCCCACAAGCATACAAGGAAGAGTCGCCTGTGGAGAGGGCACAGCCACCCTTCTGCATCTTGAAAGTCACACGTCACTTCCACTTACGGTCTATTGGTAAGAAACAGCTCTATGGTCTCTCCTTCCAGAGGGGCCGGAGGTAGAATCCAGCCATGTGCCCATCCCATTCTCTATCCAGTGGGTTGAGCCAACATTCTAGAATTAGAATTTTCTTGAAAAAAGAGCTGTCTCTGGAGAGAAGGCTTTCAAATGGTTCTAATCTGGCCACATGCCCTGACCTCTGTCTGTCCCTCATGCATTCTACTGGAATTTACAGAGCACCAACTCTACGAACCACATGTGGGCAGAGATGCCCTGCTGAAGAACAGACTGGGGTGCAGCCAACCAAAATGTGGGTGAGGCATTGGGTCCCACGGTGATTGGTCACGCGAGTGGTCTTTTCCCTTCAGAATAGTGTTATTCATATAGTTATAGTTTTTCTTTATTTTCATATTTGATCAATTAAAAGTGACTTTTTTACCCTGTCTTGTGGTGACAATGTGCGGGGCTGATTTTCTGTATGAGGCAGTTACTGGCAGTTTCACAATACTGCTCTCTGGGAAACTGTGTGACTGGGCACCTGCCCTCTGCTTCCCTGGCCTGCCCACTGCTTGACCATGGAGGGGGTTGACCTTGGAGTCTGGAAATGTAATAAGAGGCAGCTCAGTCACCTGGATGAGAAAGAACTCATCTGCTGAAGAGAATGGAGCACTGTGTACAGACTTAAGAGGGACTTAGGAGGTAGCACAGGCAGGATGTGGGGGACCAAGGAGAGAGAAGCAGGACATTTTGATTTTGAAGTGCAGGTCATTTTGATGCCTGTAGACATTTGACTAAAAGAAAAGTAACGTTAGCTTTTTAAAAAATTTGTCACTTAAATTATTTAATACATGTGAAAGTCTCCTTTGTCCCATTCCTAGTCCCAACGTAGAGAGAAGGAAAAATCATGACTGATCCCAGGTTCCTGGCTTGGGCATCTGAATGGATGGTAGTCCTACCTGAGTCAGGGCCCCGGGCAGAAGGAGCTGTTTGGAGATGTGTCTGGGGGGGGGGTTGAGATGATGGAAGTCGGAACTTCTACTTCTGCACAAAGAGGGCTTGAAGTTTCTTTAAGTCTTCAGCAAGCCATTCCCCGGACGATGGACTTCAACCTTCCTGGCTGTCTTTCTGTCATTCCAAATTTACTCTTAAAGGAGAAGATGAAGAATGACTTAGAAACCCAAGTGCTGGGGAGAAACAGAGGAGCCAATCATAGATAAAGATTGTGTGTGTGTGTGTATGTATGTGTGTGTACGTGCACATGTGCGTGTTAGTGCCCAGAGGAGCAGGGTTGGAGTTGCCATAGGTGAACCCTAGCTGTTCATCTGCATTGCACATAAAACATTTGCTCATTTTGATTAGATCACATAGAAGTCCATCAAAATCCTGGAGAACCCCCCTCCCTGGGTCTTAGCCCCTCTCCCAGTAGAGGAATCATCTTTATCTTATTTTCTGGTTGCACCCCAACACCCAGGTTAAGATGGTCATAATTGAAAAGAAAATAAGTTGTTGGCCTCCTCCTTCTCAGTTCATGGCGACTTCCTTTTGTGCCTGGGTCAGTGTGGTGGAGGGAGAATGGCTGAGGAGGGGCCGCAGGTTGACTTAGTGTGCTTTCAGAGGATGTCCTTGCCTGTGTTGATCTGGGTCCTTCTTTCTGTCTCTTTACATTCACAGATTGTGTGGCATTTTGGAGGGTGGAGTGCCTGGGCAGCTAGCCCGCCACTTCCCACCCCAGTCTGGCCCTGGGCACAAGCCACATGGTGCTGGCCATCAGGCAAGATGGGCCTCCTGCCCATCTATTACAGCCTCAGCTGCCAGGCTGGCACAGGTACCGAAAGAACTTGCCCTGCCCTCCCCCAGTTCTGCTCCTGGCCGAAGCGGCATAAGCCGTAATCCAGGAAAGACAACCAGGTGCTTAGCGTGTCGGGGGGCAGGGACAGGGCAGGGGCAGGAGGAGACGGGAGTGGTTACTATGGTGTGAAGACTCCCCGCTAGGTTGCAGGTGATGCTTCCTCTTCTTCCTCTGTGTGACCAAAGCAGGGAGTGGCTACATTTCATGTTTGTGGGCAGGCATGTCCCTGTATGGGTGCAGGCAGGGACTCCCACACTGTGACACAGGCCATGGCTTTGCACATAGCACTGAGGTGGACCTGCAGGGAATATTGCCTTTCAGGACACACGGATCCGCGGGTGTGAGTAACACCTGTGAGTCTGCTGCTAGGGCGCAGAAGAGCAGGCTTTCAGTTCCCTGCCTGGACCAACTGCGGCGGCCGTAAGGGGCCTGGTCCCACGGTGGCTGTGGAAGCCAGAAGCCCTCATCCTGGATGCCAGTGGCCTGGCTCTGGGTGTGGACTGGATCTCAGCCCAGGCAGTGAGGGATGGGGGCGGTGCTGGTCTTGGTACGTCTGTGGGGAGCGCTGGTCATGCCTGTCTTTATACCCATGTGATTTGTATGTTCAAATATGTGAATCCCCTGAAGAGACACTGGGTGGTGAGGGGGCGGGAAGCCTGAAAAAGATGGAGAATTTATGAGCTGCTTTTGTCAGGAGACAGTCGTAATGAAGAAAATTCAATTTTCTGCAGCTCGGAGAGTCAATATGTTAAATCTCAGAGAAGCTGTGGAGTGACAGCAGAATGGCAAAGTCAATGGGACGTGTGTGGGAGGGAAGCCGTCTATCTGTGTCTGCAGTGGGACCGCCTCCTCTCTGTACCCTTGAACTGAAGCTGGGGGACAGGATGGTACCAGAGACCTGAGTTCCTGGAACTGCCCCCCTCTGACTTTCTCCTCCATGTCAATAGCCATCTTCTCTTGTTTGCTGTTTATAGAGAGAAAGGCTGCCCTTTCTTGAGTTCAATTCTACCCTAGCACCGCTTTACCAGGAAGTCCTTCTTGTAGTCTAACCAGCACCCCCTCTTGCTGCAGTTACTAATATTATAGTGACAGTTTGTTTATACCACGAAGTGTAGGGATAGCAGAAACATTCTTTTTTCTTTCTAACTTCTCATTGTCACATGCCCTTCAGATTCTCTGTGGCTCTTCTTTTTCCCAGAAAGATTCAACTTTCCCCAACCAGTCTCTACCTCCTTCTTTTCAACCTCCTGTTCCTAAAGGCAGTAGCATAGAAAGAGTTGGGGGGAGGGAAGCTGGGGATTCCTCTGGAAGCCACAGTGTCACCAGGAGCTGTGATTAGCCGAGCTGCTGGCTGTGTAATTGGCGTGTGCCCGCGTCCCAGGGGTCTGGTGTGTTAACAGCAGGTCCCTGTGGTGAGTAACGAGATCGTGCCCATGGCTGGTTGCGCACACTAATTAATTAGTGCTTCTCTGGTGTCAAGGAATGAGAAGGAGCTGGGGGAGATGGTGGTGGGGGTGTCTGGGAGCTGGGGGGTGACCTGCGGTCCTGTTGGAATGGGGCATGTGGGCTGGAGTGCAGGACTAGGGGTCAGAGAGTGGAAATCAGAGATCCTAGCTGAAGAGAGGAGGGTGGGTGCAGCCTCTTGGTGGTAGAGGTCCTGATGGCCGGGGCTGGGCAGAGGGAGGAGCACCCCGGCCCCAGCTAAGTGGGGTCCCCAGGCTCAGGCCCTCCCTGACAGCATCCTTTCTCCAGGTGGCCCAGAGAGGAAGTGAGCGGAGTGGGCAGGAGACACTTTAGGCCCTTCCCGCCTTGTCTTTCCCCTGCACTCTCCCTCCCCACACTAAGCTCAGCTTCCGGCTCTGCGGCTTGACACTACGCTGTGCACAGAGCTCCAAAGTGTCTTTGCAACCTCCTCACTTAATAATCAGTTTCCTCTTTCCTGCCCACACAGCTACAGACTCCTTAGCCTTGGATTGACCTTGAAGTTCAGAAACCACTTCAGAAAACTGGAATCTGGAACCCAGATATTTGGGAGAAATACTATGAAAAACTTGAAGAAACAGGGAGAGGGGAGAAGGTGGCGAGAGAGCTCTCAGATTTCCCACTATGGCCATGATCACTCATAGCAGCAAGAGAGATTAAGGTGAGAGGAGAGGAAGAACTTCCAGCGAGCAGAAGGGCTCGACTTCTTGTTTGCAGAGGCAGAAATCTATGCCTGACACTAGAAGGGATTAGAATGAAAAAGGACCCCCAGAAGGAGATGCCCCACCTTTAAGTGATGGGATTTAGCAAGGTGTAGGGGAGCCGGGAGGGGAAGGGGAGACGAAATACAGAGAAAACACGCAGGAAATAAGATGAGACTGCGGCGGGGACTCTTTGGCTTCCATGTGGAGGCGCGAGTCCCGTTCCCGCACACGGTAATTGCTAAATTACCCGCCATCTGCTCGGCTCTCAGACATAAATTATCTGCGAGGAGAAAAGACGCAGAGGCGGCGCGCTTCTCTTCCTCTTGCCCAAACCCGCGCAAGCTGAGGGGGAGTCAGCCTTCCAGCTTGGGCGGGGGCGGGGGCGACGCAGGTTCAGGGGAACAGTGTTCGCCTGCGCCCTCCCCCAGAGGGCAGTGGTTAGGGGAGGCAGGACTGCCGGCCTCCCGAGGCCCCGGGGCTGCCCAAGCGGGCCTTGGGCCTGGCGCCGGGGTGCATGGTGGGTGGGCGGGGCCGCCGCAGGCTACTAGGGGAGGCGGGGCTCGCCGCGGTGGGCGGGGCTCCCCCAGGTGGGACCGAGTTGCGGAGACAGGTTCTGCCCGGTCACCCTCTTCCTTCTCCTCTCCCGGCGGCCCACCGCGTTGCTTGTGGGGAGGTGTCTCCAGATCTCTGACACCCACGCCAGTGTCCCCGAGGGAAGAAGGGAGGAGGGCGGGCGAAGGGCCTGCGGAGAGAGGAGAGGGCCATGCTTCTTCCTCTCACTTTGCTCTGAGCCTCTCCCCTTTCCCCTAGATTCTGAAGGGTGGGAGAGGCGTGAAAACGGATGAAGGAGAAATGGGGACTTGAAATGGGGCACAAGTGGTAGAATGCAGCAGGTTGGAGAGATGGAGGCAATGGGAAGGTGGAGCCGAGGTTGTCTGGAGAGGCGGAAAAGAAGCGGGAGGGAGCCGGGCGTGGTGGCACACGCCTGTAATTCCTCCCAGTGACTGGGGAGGCCGAGGCAAGAGGATCCCACGTTCAATGCCAGCCTCAGCAACTTAGCGAGGCCCTGCGTAACTTAGCGAGATCCTGTCTAAAAAAAAAAAAAAGAAAGAAAGAAAGAAGAAAAAGGCGAGAGGGGAAGCAGGACGGGTAGGGTGGAAAGCTGGTGGGGAGGTGAAAGGCAGGAGGAGCAGGCTCAGGGGAATGGAGTGGTGGAGAGATGGGCGGCATGGGGAGGTGAGGAGCCAGAAAGTGGGCAATGCTAGATGGAGACTCAGATGCAGGCTGGCGAGTCATCTGGATGCAGAGCTGGAGTCAGAAGGGGAGAGGAGGAGGAAGACAAGATGCTCTGCAGCAATTCAGGCCCTGGAAGGAATCTAGGGAGCAAGGGCAGGGAAAGCAAGGGTGTTTGTGGGTCCTTGGAGGGTCCCAGGAAGGCGAGTCCATAGCCACTTCCGGCTTTGAGACCGAGGTTGACTGTTGAAGGGAGCTGAGGGAGCCGCGAGCTGCAGGAGTCGGGGCGCCAGCCCTCTCAGCTCCAGGCACCTGCAGGGGTGTGCCCATCAGGGTGGGGGCGGGCTGGGCCCATTCCCAGCTCTGAGCGCAGGAGCTGGTGGGGTTTCTTCGGAGCGATTGTTTAGTATTCATGGGGCGACGCAATCTCTCCCACATCTGCTTAGCACAGCAAGTCCTGTCATATAACTGTCTCCCGCACTGTCTGTCCATAAAGAATGTCTCGGAATTGGTGTAATTCAGAGAAATTAATGACGACTTTCCGCGGGACGGCTCCCTGGGGGATGATTAACACTTCATCGTCCATCTGATGCGCGGGGCCCAGCGCTCCATCGCGAACATTTGGGCCGTGGCCAGCCGCATTAAAGGTTATTACGGAAAACGCGACCTGCAAACGGGCGAGAGGCATGATGGACCAGGAGGGGCGGGGGCCGAGGGCGGGGGCGTCAGATGGAGCAGGCCAAGTCCGAGATCAAGTTTCCCGAGGTGTGGCACCTGGGGGGTCTGAGGCCAAGGACATGGGTGTTGGTTTGAGCAATGGCAGGGCTGCTCTACCCCCCACCTCCACCACAGAGGCTAGGGAAGGGAATAGGGTCCTTTTTCATGGGTGGGTACATTGCTGATGGAGGCTTTCCTCACAGCATTATTGGGTAAGGTCATTCACCCTAACTTACAGTTGTGTAACAGGTTCGGCCAGGCATGTAATGTGCCCAAGTTAGAACAGCTTGTTAAGAGACAAAGGCAGGATTTGAACTCAGATCCTTGATTCCTAAGCTCCTGCTTTTTCCACCACACCATCGGGCGGATGGTACTACTCTTTTAAATATCAGCTTCATCTTCCTGCGCAGGGGATGGTAGATGGGCATGCACAAATGTCCATTTTATGAATGAGTGAGTTATCTTTGCAGGTTCCACTTCCATGTTCTGGTCCAGAGGCTCTGGTGGCAGGAAGGGAGATAGAGCAGAGAGGCTCCAGTTTGAACCAGAAAACTGGAAATAAGTTTCCTAGGGGCGTACATCTCCCTGGACATTCTAAGCCTCTAGAACCTAGACGACTGGGCTCTGATCAGTAGTTAGCAGAAAGGGATAGAGGGGTGTGCAAACAAGTGTTTGGTGAGTGTGTGTGTGTGTGTGTGTGTGTGTATACTTGTTTGTAAATGTATGAATTTCTGAGTATGTGCTTGTGTGGCATGCTGTGAGAGTGCATGTGATGTCTGAGTGTGTGCATAGGTGTGCTTTTTGAGCATATGTGTCTGTGTGTATGTATGAATGTGCATCTTGGTGTGTATCTATGTGTGCAGGTGAATATGTGCATGTGTGTGTGTGTGTCCCAAAGGACCCTGAAGATTCAACAGAAGATATCTGTGATTTGTTCCACTGGCTAGCACATTCGTTCCAGGATGTGGCATTAGGGTCTGGGGATGGGGTTGTGGTGGCGGTCAGGAGGGAAAGTCTATTTCTGCTTAGGGTGGAGGAGATCAGGGAGCCTGAGCAGTGGATGCCTTTGCCCTGCCATGTCCCAAGTGGATGGCATGTCCCGGGTCTGAGGCCTTCACTTGGGACTTGGATTGGAAGTGTGCAGAGGCCCTACTCTGAACAGGGAGGGGTGCAGAGGGGTGAGAGTCTGCACATGGACAGTTTAGGTCTACTCTCCCCTCCCCGCTCTCCGCAGGATCTAGGGATTAGCTTCTATTTAGCCTTCTTATATCATATATATATATATATATATATTTTTTTTGTGTGTGTGTGTGTGTGTGTATGTGTGTGTGTGTGTGTGTGTGTGGTACTAGGGATTGAACCCAGGGGCACTTTACCACTGAGCTACACCCCAGTCCTTTTTAAGTTTGAGACAGAGACTAAGTTGTTGAGACTGGTCTTGGACTTGTGTTCCTCCTGCTTCAGGCTCCTGAGTTGCTAGAATTACAGGTGTGTGTCATGGCACCTGGCCTGATCTGTAATTCTTAACTCTAGGCTCACTGTACTCTGTCTTATGGTGGTAGAGTTCCCAGAAGTCTTTGCATGTCACCTTAGGACTCGGGAAGACCGTGCCACAGGGAAAACGTCTATCTTTACTACCAAGAGGCCCCCAAAATTTCTTTGTCTCTTGGAGCCTCTGATAGGGTCATGTCTATATTCTCACTGACTTGCATATGAGGTTTCCAGGTTACTTGTGCTGGGAAGTTCTTCTTTGAGTCTAACTTCAAATCCTCTTGTTATACTTGATGCCAAACAGGCCCAGGCTAGGTTTGTGAAATTGGAAACTTATACTCACCCCTCCTCCTGTCTCCAGCTTCTTCTGACTGAGGAGTGGATCTGAAGTACAGCGACACTGGGAGAATGCAGGAGTAAACACTGGTGGGTCACAGATGGCTCCGACTATTCTTTGGGAGGAGGGCAATTGTGAACAGAACAGTCTCAGAGAATGGAGTTTAGAGACCAACGCTCT
This sequence comes from Sciurus carolinensis, assembly GCF_902686445.1. NCBI lineage: Eukaryota > Metazoa > Chordata > Mammalia > Rodentia > Sciuridae > Sciurus > Sciurus carolinensis. The sequence continues at coordinate 113,696,039 of NC_062216.1, forward strand.
TTATGGACAAGAGCCAGTGCTCAGAGGTGGGAAGGCTTACCGCGTACCTGCTACGTGGTGGCTGTCCGGAGGCCTGGGAGTTTTCCTTGTGCTTATTCTCCTGGCTTTATAGGGGTGGTGAGGAGATGGAGGAATGTGTGGGCCACGCTGGGCCGAGGTGCTGCCCCTTCCTCTGGGTGAGGCCTGCAGGGCTCCTCTCTGGCCTTCCCAGAGGGCCTGTAGCTCTCCCCACACCCGTTCCCTTCCACTCCTGGTCTCCCTCTGCAACCCCTCAGCCTGGCCCCTCAGTTCCATCGGGACGGCCGCCCCAGTATTCAGTCACTTCTCTCCCCAGCCTCAGACTGTCCCGGCCTAGACCATCTTCTCTCCTTTTCCTTCAGACCAAGTCCTCAGCCCTATACAGTACAGTCCCATACTCTCCTCCTCTGGGTGCCCCTCCTTGATTAACCCTCCTATTCAGGACCCCAAAGTCTCCTTTACCCTCCTCCCCCGCTGCTCTTCCCCTCCCCTCCCCCGCCCCCTCCTCTTCTCCTCCTCCTTTGTCCTGTTGGGAATTGAACCCAGGTGCATTCTTCCATGGAACCAGGATCTTGTCAAGTTGCTGAGGCTGGCCTTGAACTTGTGACCTTCCTGCCTCAGCCCCAGAGTGTCTGGGATGAGATCCCAGGCATGCACAGCACCCAGCTCAAAATTTCCTTTTTTAAACGACTGTCAAGGTGCCTGAGGCCTCTTCTGGAGCTTCCTTGTTGGCTGTGTGCCTTGTCCCGCCCCCTGCACCCTGGTCTGGGCCACCTCACGAGCAGGACAGTGTTGACTGCCCCTGGGCTCTGTCTCCTCGCCTCTTCTGCCTCTCCTAGGACCCTCTCTGTGCACCAGGAGGGCCAGGACTGCGGGAACTGAAGAACACGTCCCCTTTTCCTATCTGCTGCGAATGGCAGTGCTAATGGCTGTCGTCCTGCAAAGGGAGGTGGCGGCACAGACAAGAGGTCTTGTCCTCATGTTTGCTTCTGGTTCAGCCTTTACCCCTGGTTGCCGGTGCTCCTGCTCTGCCTGCCTCTGCTGGCCCACATTCTACAGTGGTGCCCTGGGGTCGCTGGGGCCGTGGGCCAGGGTGGGCAGCGGCAGGCAGCCCCACTGTGGCTTCTCGGCTTGGGCTTCTGGCTGCCCCTGCCCCTGCTAGAGCCTGTCTGCCTCATACTCTTTCTGAGGCTTCCCTCCACCCCCCCTTTCCTTCTCCCACTCGGTCTCCAACCAGTCCCTTTAGCCCCCAAGCCTGAGTGCTTCTGGAAACCTCCTCCTTTGCTGAGACCCTCAAGGTTGGCCCCTGCTTGGGGTGGCAGTGGAGATCTGGGTGGAGGCCAGTGGCTCTGGGGAAGCACCAGGCCCCGCTCAGAACCTATCGATGTATTGACTGCCACCTTGTGGTGCATCTTGAGAACTGCAAGGTTGGGGTCCTGGTGCCAAGAAGGGAACCTCCTAGAAAGGGGGAAAGGGCCAGAGGGATGGTGGCAGAGGTGTGCATTATGAGGGTAGCGGGCCTCAGATTTCCTAACCAACACTGGAGGTTTCCTAATTCCTAATTGGCAGGGGAGTAGATGCCTGGGAGGAAAGCCAAGTATCAAGGACACCTCTAGATGGAGAGAGATAATTGAAACTCTGTCCTCCAGTCTCAAACAGATTGTTGTACTCCTCCCTCCTGAAAAGAAACCCTAAAAGGGAGACAGTCTGAAACTGAAGCAGGAAGAGTTGAGGTCTGACCTACAGAAGAACTTCCCAAGTAAGTCCCAAAGTGGATTTGGAGTTTACTGCTTCTGACAGTTGTACAGTCTTTTCAAAGCTGACCCCCACCCCATCAGAGTCCCCACTTTCTCTAGCCTCCTTAATTTCATCACCCCTAGTTATTTGGACCTTTTCAGAAAACTCCAGGTTCCTTCACCTTCTACTCCAATCTGGGTTGTGCCTGTGACCAAAATGTTGATCTGGGAAGTCCCTTCTCTAGTCCAACTTCAGTGCTTCCTGCTGCACTAGAAATAGAACTGCCATATAACTAGCAGAGCTGTGTGTGAGAAGTTGGCACTCCAGAAAGTGAGGAAGGTTCTGAGGGAGGGCAGCGCTGCCTCAGTTTCTTTCCCCCTGCCTGCCTTGGATCCCTTTTTTTTTTGTGGTGCTGGGGATAGAACCCAGGGTCTTGTGCCCCCTTGGATCCTTGGACATGAAGAGGATGGGACAAAGTGATCCAGTGGACAATTGTCTCTGCTTGGGCTTCAGAATTCACAGGTGCTGGGGGAAGGAGAACCTCTGAGTTCCAATCATGGGCCTTGTTACTGCCTTCTGTAGAGTGGGTATCATGGGGAGGGAGGATAGAGGTGTTCGTTCCTTTCAGCCTGAGTCCTTTGATCTTTGGAGTCCCCTTTCTCTCTCTAAATCCCAGGTCCCCAAGATCCTCAGTACTCACTGTCGTTTCTACCTTTCCCTCCCCTTCCACTCTGCCCGCGCCCACCGCAGTCCTTCTGGCCAGAAACCCAGGCCCTTCAGGCCCTGCACCCTCCCTCGGAGGTGGAGGTGCTGTTCCTCCCCTGCCTCATTTGCTGCCGCTGACCTTACTGAGTTAAATTAAAAAGCAATGTTCTGTGTGCGGCTCCAGCCCTGTGGAGCTTGACTCTGGGAAGACGAAGACAATTACTGGCCCCTCCATCTCCCTCTCGTCTGGCTGCCTTATAATTTTTTCCCCCGCTGCCTGGTATGCAACATTTATGTTTTTAATAACACCAGAATGGTTTTGACCTTGGGAATTCATAGCAGAATGGGCACTGTGAGAAGCCCCAACGTGATTGGCGTTTGTCTCAGGCCCTTGCAGGAGGAGCTCTGCCTCCTGGATTCTGGGGAAGATGTGCAGGGTGGGGGGCACTTCTTGTGGGGTCTAGGGGAAGATCTCAAACCCCAGAGTGGACACGGAGACATGTGGGGAGGAGGAGGCAAAGGGCAGGGTTTTGTCCTTTTAGAGGATGGAAGTTAGAGCAAGGTGTTTGAGAGGTTGGGAGGTTTTTCTCCCCCGTTTCATAAGGGAGTGTCCAGGTAGGGGTGGTATGGAGCAGGCACGTGTGGGCGCTATGGGGAAGGGGCAGTGTGTGACACACCTGCGTGCACACACTTAGTCCATCAGCCTGAAATTCACACATGTGCCCACAACCATAATCGGCTCCATTTTCCCTCAGTTTCTCTCAACCCACTGGCTCCAAGGAGAGTGGAAGAAATGAGGACCAGTCAGAAGATTGAGGTTACACACAAAGTAGAACTTTCCGGTGGAGGGCGCAGGGTGCAGGAAGCAGGGATAGAGCGTCTGCATCCAAATCCCTCCTGCTCTTCCTCTTCTCTCTTCTGTGCCCTTTCCTGGCTGGCTTGGCTTTTGAGGTTAGAGGAGGGCCAGAGCAAGAAGGACCTGGAGGAGGAGCAGGTGGAAGCAGGGGGCTGGAGAGGCAGGAGCCGCGAAGGAAATGGGAGAGCATCTCCAGGAAGAGAAGGCCCCTCCCGGGCCCCCTCCTCCCTCCGTGAAGGACTGTGACAGGAGGGACCAAGAACAGAACTAACTGGTAAGGGACTTCTGTCTCTAGCTTCAAGGAGCCTCTGGAAATACAGTGAAAAGCACAAATTCTAAATGGAGAGATGTTCCTCTTGCAGCTGAGGAAGCAGCTGGAGAGGGGTGCAGGTGTGTGTGAGAGATGAACAGCAAGGTGTTTCCAGCGTGCACCTTTGTGCTCTGGGTGAATAGTCCGATATGCAGCAGTTATATATGCAAGCATGGGAAGTGGGGTGGCGGGGTTTCTAAATTGTTGGGGCCTATGGAGGATGGAGTTATTTAGGGAGCAACTGCCACGGGAAGGCCCTTGCTCTGAGAATCAAGATCTGGGTTCTGGTTCCATTTATCAGTTGGGACCCTAGGAACGTCACCTCTTTGAGTCTAGGTGTCATTTTCTGCACCTCGAGGGACAAACTAGGCCTTCTGTGTCAAGAGTTCCATTGCTGGGGGAACAGGAAATGGAAGTGGGAGGGGACAGAGGCAGGTGGTAGCAAGGGCCTAAGGAGTCTGAGAAAGGATGCCGGTGGACAGCAGTTTAAGAAGGATTTCCTGAATTCAGAAATTCATGGGTTCTTACTCGAGTTAAAGACCTCTGACCTGGGCAGCCTTTGCCCCATCCCAGGTAGCATCCAGGGCCTATGGCTGGCTCTGCAGGGAGCTCTGTTCTCTGCCGCCCTCCTGTGGTCGCCCAGCCCTTCGCAGGTCCTGCTGAGGAGACTGCTCATCTACAGAGCTGCGTCCCTCGCCCCCTGGTGGAAAATTTGGTGTATTACAATAAGCGATCTTGGGTTTCCAAACACATTTTTCCCCTAGTTTCTGGAGGCATCCATGACCTCCTTACAGCTGGGAGGATCTTCCTGAGATGTAACCGTCTGTACTTTTTCCTAAAGTTTTAAGTTCTGTGTTTGGAGAGTGCACTGTGGAGACAAGGGGCCGCGTGAGGCTGAGCAGAGAAGGCAAATTCTCTTCTTCCTCCTTGAGTTCATCCATAACCTCAGCTTCTTAGGGTTTCTGGGAATTTTCAAAGACAGAAGTCAGAATCCAGTGACATTCCTGGAGAAAATGGGCCTGGTGCAGACCAGGCATTATGTGTCTGGGCTTCTTCGAAGTCACACCTGAGCTCAGTCCATCAGCGACAGCAGGGAGATGAATTGGCAGGAGCCAGGAGGCAAGAGACAGGGATGATGGAGGGAGATGGCATATTTGACAGATGCTGACAGGGCTCGTTATTTGCTAGCTCTGGAATTTGCTCCCACCCACCAGGCTGCCCTTGGCCCTCCCCTCCTAGCGCTCAATGCTCATTAGTGACTGTCTGTCTTTGGGGAGAAACCCAGTGGGCCAGGCTGCTCTGGGGTGGGCAAGAGGAGGGAGAGGAAGAAGAAACACGAGGCGGATGATGGAGGAGTAGTGACTGGCATCAGCGGGATTTGAAGATGGGTCCCATGACCACTGGGGTGGTTGGAAGGCTTGGAAGAGGAAATTTTCTAGGGGGGCCGATCCTCAATTGCTGGTGGGGAGTGGATATAGGATGGGGAGACATATTTAAAGGGATTGAGTTTCACTGGTTTTGAGAGAATTGATGAAATATGATCCAGCAACTTTGATGAAGGCTTACTATGTACAGGGAAAGTTTATAAGTGCTATGAAGAGATAGAACAGGGGCAAGCACTACATTTCCTGTTCCCCTTCCGGTATTTTAAGGCTTGCCACATCTCCTCCCTGGACTTGTTACTCCGAGGAGCTGTCCGAGGCATTTAAGGATCACACTCTATTCTCAGACGCTCTCTCCTCCCCACCGCGCCAGTGTGGTACCCCGGCGCTGTGCATGCTGGGTAACTGCCCTTCCACTGAGCCACATCCCCAGTTCTTCACACGACCCCCTTCGGCAAAGCGCCTCCAGTCGATGCCCACGTCTCCGGGCTTCTTTTCTCTTAGAATGTACAAGACACGCAGAAAACTGGGGGAGATATGGGACCCTGAGTGCCCCAGAATTTCCGGGGGCTTCCAGTGGACGAACTGGGGTGATGGGGTTAAGTCGTACTACCCTGAGAGGCCAGGGTGGCAGGCAGGGAGGGGACCAGCGTTTGGAGTGGTGGAGGATGCTGGGCGAGGAGAGAATGCTGCAGTCGGAGCCCGCGCTGCATCCTAATCAGCGCTGCGGAGGCTGCGCCGCGCGGCCGTCAATCTTCCACACAAAGGGCCGCCCGCCCCTTCGCCGTCGCAGCCCTCTGCGCCAGCCTCCCCACTCCATCCCCAGAACGGAGGGGCAGTGCACAGAGGCAAAGAAGGGGTGAGACAGACATACGGACAGGGACACATGGACATACCCGGTACATTCAAGCCAGAACCGACAGAGTGGGACCAAAAAGGCCAAGTGGGTCCCAGCACCTGGAGGCTAAAGAGGTGGACTCAGTGAACAGAGACAGACTCTGGCAGAGTGGAAAAGGAGAGACAGACCAGAGACTAGAGAGAGCAAAGGCAGAAAGATCGAAAACTGACACAAAGACAGGGACACACAGAGACCCCAGACAGTAGAGACAGACATGGACTTGGTGACCTGAGAAGAACCCAGATGTGTGGGTGTGAGGGGGGAGGGGTTGTTGAGAGCCATAAACCCAGGACCAAACACACACCAACCCAGGGCCTGGGTTGATAAGTGTACACTCAGACAGACAGATGGAGCAGAGGAGACAGGAAATAAGAAGAGGGAGGCAGTAAGAAGCAGGTAGATGGCAGAGGGGGCTCTGCTGGCTTCCCAGGACCTGGAACTCTTGGGTGAAGACACTCCTGTGTGTGTGTGTGGCGGGGTGGGGGGGCTCTGGGAGCTGACTGGGCGGGAACACAGCAATTCAGGGTTCTGTTCAAAATGCCAGAATCATCTGGTGCTGAAACATACCTCCACACCGGCTCCTTCTGCAGTGAGTGACTGCTCAGAACAATTATAGTTGGGCATGGAGGACAGAACAGAAAAAATGTGGAAGTTAGAGAAAGGCCAAGAAAGGAAAGGGAATGACAGCACCTCCGCACACAGGCAAAGGCTGGGAATGTAGCTCAGTGGTGGAGAACTTGCCTAGTGTGGAGGAAGCCTGGGTTCAGTCCCCAACACACACGCACAGGGAGAGAAAAGGGAGCAGAGAAACTGAGTGGAGAAATAAATACGATAGAGGCAAGGAGTGTACGGGTGAAAGACAGGGAGGGGGGTACTGACGGAAGATGCACCAAGGAGAAATGGGAAATGGGGAGGTGGGCAGGCAAGGTACCTACTCCCCAAAGAGAATGGGCTGGGCTGGGATTAAAGAGCCCTGCAGTGAACTGGGAAGGCAGACGATGAGTGTTGTTGTTGCTGTTTTTTTTTTTTTTTTTCTTTTTAGGGTGACCTTGTCTTTTCTTCTTCTTCTCTTTCTTTCTTTTCTTTCTTTCTTTCTTTTTTTTCTTTTACAAAGAATCTGTTCCAATGCATGCCATCTCTTCAAAGTAGCACTTTTAGCTGCTGCTGCCGCCGCCCGGGTCATTCCTGGCAATTCCTCTTTGGGGAACACTTTTAAAGCCTGCGATACAGCATTGAGCATCCTCACCAGAGGCAAATTTTTGTCCTTAAGGGGTGGATCTAATTTTTGAAAATAGCCAAGTGTTGTTAGGAATCAAGGCTGGAGAATAAGGTGAGGACCTAGCTGGGGAACAATATTTCCAGTTAAGAACAAGGTGAATGTGGGAAGACAAGGTGGAGGGCGTGCCTTCCTCTGGTATGTGTCTGAAAGGCCATGCTGAAGGAGACTCTTGCAGGATGTGACAAAAGGAGACCTTCCAGCCACTGCTAGGGGCCCAGTTCCATTTGTTTGTCTGTTAAAACAGGGCAGGAGTGTCCCCAGGAGCATTCACAGCCTGGCACACTAGGAGTGAGACCTGGCATTTGATTGAGTACTTGGTCACAAGTGGTCCTGCCCTTGGGGAGCTCATAACACCCCCTTGCCAACATAGTGCACAGGAGTGCAAATTAATCTGTGACACCACAGCACAGACTGAAAGTGCAAATTTAGAAGCCTCCTGTTAGTTCATCAGGGAAGGGTGCCTGGAGGAGGGGAGTTGTGTGGGGAGTGGAAGGAGAAACTCGTCAGGGCATGAACTGGAGTGGGAGAGGGGGATGCTTCTCTCTGAGGGTTCTGAGGCAGGATGAGCAAACCATAAGGGAGGCTGGGACAGCGTTTCTGTCCTTGAATAAAGAGTTGGATTCAGCAGTCAATATGAAAGGGAATAGAGGAGGGCAGGTTTGGAAGGCAGGCTGGGTGATCTGGATAAGCTCTGAGAGAAATCAGGCCTACTGGAGGGAACACAGACCCTATGTCAAGAAGACTGCCTGTGTACACAACTGTCTGGATAGGTGTGCACTCAAGTTTGCATGTGCGTGCGCAGGCGAGTGCAGGAGCGAGTACATCCAAGTGGCTTTGTGCCATGAGGATCTGTGTCCCAGGCTCTCTTGTCTTTCCATCTGTGTGTTACTGGTATGTGCCTATATCCGAGCGCGTTTGTTCATTTGTACGTTTCCATGTGGTAAGAAGTGAATGGTATCTCCTTCCATTTTGGGGTGTTTTATCTGTCTAAATCAAGTGAAGGGCAGTGTGTGTGTTGCTTGTGTGTGTGTGTGTGTGTGTGTGTGTGTGTGCGCGTGTGTGTGTGTATGCGCGCGCGCTTGTGCAAGCCTGTAGGAGTGGGGCCGGCGGGGAGCCCTGGCTGCCCAACCATCACCGTCTGTCTCTCTCCCTCCACTGGCTCCATCTGCCCTCGGCGAGGTCGTGACAAGGAGGCAAACAGCAAAACGGCAAACAGTTGCAGCCAGAGAGACCAGAAACATTGTTAAGCCCGGCGCAGACTCCCCTGCGGGGGAGAAGCAGCATAAACAGCCAGAGGGAGCGAGACAGAGTCCTGCGCGCCCAGGCTTCTCTGAGGACGCGTTCCATAGAGCAGGTGCGCTCACGCGCATATACTTCTCTGGCACACAGGCCTATGCATGCACAGGGCACACACACGGTTCCTGACCTCCCTCCCTCGCTCCTCCAGCCCTGCGGTTCTTCCTTCCATCACCTCCAAGCGCCTGCGGGGCTTTGGGGCGCTGGGGCTGAGGACGCTCATTCGGACCTCGGAGCCAGTCGCCGGATGTCTAATAGCTCTTTTGGCCGTGGAAGGCTGTGTGTCGGGGTGTCCCTCCTTCGCTCCTTCCCCTGCCCCGCCAACTCTCACCCCCTTCCGGCCCGCGGCAGTTTCCGAAATCGCCCGGCGGCCCAGAATTCATTAGCGGGGGGCGGATGTAAACGCAGCGCGGTGGAACGTTTTAATTAGGCCTGAACAATAAACAAGCTAAACGAGGCGCGCAGGGCTCCCTGGCGGGCCCTCAGCCTCCTCCGCGCGGCGCGGACTCATTACGGCTGCAGCCAATTTCATGCCAGAGCCCAGCACCGGCCGTGCGGGCCGAAGTGGGGGCGGGGGCGCGCTCGGGGTCCGCAGGGCGCGGAGCGGGGGCGTCGGGGCGAGCGCAGCGCCACCCGGGCGGCGAGGTTGGGCTAGTGCCCGCTCCGCCGGGCCGCTGCTCCCCGACTTCGCCACCATCCATCTGCCTTTCTCAGTGTCCTTGAGATGAAGGTCCCAGCCCACACCGAAGCGGCCAGAATGAGCTACCTTTCTTTTTAGAGTCTCTCTCTCCCTCTTTTACTCTCCTTTCCCTGCTCCCCACCTCCCGCCATTGCGGTATTCCTGCTCCCGCTCTTTCCTTTCCGCCTTTCACCCTCATCTTTATGCTGCAGTCTCCATCTCTCTTCCACAGGGTCTCTCTCTTCCTCCCCTCCCCGTTTTCAGACTTTTCACGTGCACTTTCCGCTCGGCGCCACCAGCCATCGCCCTCAGTATTTGCACACCCTGCCCCGGGCCTTTGGCGTCGCTGCCCCACCGGCTCCTTCACACCCGCGTGGCCTGCCTTCCATGTCTACCCGCGCTCTGCCCGCTGCTGCCGCAACCTGCCAGTCTCCCTCCTGCCATCTGTCTCTTTTCTGCCTGGATTCTTTCTTTGGCCCTAGCCCTTGGTTTCACGTGCGGCCCCTGAGCTTTGCCCTCGCCCCCTACCAGTTGGGGTCATCTGGACCCACCAAACCGACGAATTTGTTTGGCTTGTTTCTTCCTGTCCCTTCTTGTTGAAAAGATGCAGACATTTTTTGCTGGCTCTTAGTCTCTTCTCTGGTAGTGGGTAGCGGTGAGTCTTGGACGAATTTAAAATCTAGCCCCGTTCCTCACTATGTGGCCTCTTAACCTGGACTTGCTCACCTGTGAAATGTGGGAGATAGTTTTAGGTGCTTCATGAGACTGTTTTGAGAATAAGCGCTGCAATGATGAATGTAACATGCTTGGTTGGCACTTATCATGTGCTCAGTTAATATTAGTTCTTATTATTCTCTGCTCCTTCTGCCGTCCTCAGGCTGCTCCACCGTCTACCTAACCTGCAAAAACAACACACACACACACACACACACACACACACACGCCCTCGTGTTCCAAGGAGAGAAGAACCAATGCCATAGACTTTATAGGCCCCCAAATAGCAGGAATTTCACATGGTTCAACCTAACAGATGCTCTAAGCACTGATTATAAGAAATGCTGGTGAGTGCAGGCATGGAAGGATGGGGTTGGATTGAACCACAGAACAAAACAAACTGTGTGGATTGGTACATTGAACTGCACAATGTAAAACAAACCCAGGGACTATGAGGCATGTCCTGAGCCCAACCTGCATTGGTCCTGTTTCAGCATCGCCTGTCCCCACTATAGAGATGCATCATGGGACTGTGTCTTCTTGGAGGCTGAGTAGGTCTGAGAGACCAGCTCCCTAATATTCCCACACCCAACAGGACCAGACTCCTAGAACCTCAGACCGTAAGAGTCCCCTCCATGATGTGAGCGCCCAAGCATGTGCACACCCACAGGCTTTGACATTTCTTAAGGGAAGCAGTACAGCACTGGAGATCAATTTTGACTGCCTGTCTCCCTGACACTTAAACCATACAGGGCAAAGTGTGGGCCTAGAAGTCTGTCCCTGCTTGAGTAACTTTCCTTGGTTCCCTCTGCACTCCTAAAGAGCAGAATTAGTCGCACACCTTACACAGAGAGGTCTGTGTCTACCCATTGTTCTGTCACTGAGGGGAGAACCAGGGGGAGAAGCATGAGCCCTATCCTTCAGCTTTTGGGCTGAAGGAATGGTGAAGCTAGTACCCAAGACAGACTGAGAGACACAGAGCACCCCAGCAAGGGTTTATGAGTTGTGTTAGTCAGAAGCAACTGGACCAAGCTCTGTGACTTTTGTCAGGGAGACTGGGAGGACCAAAAGAGGGAAGATGGAGGAAGTCCAGGGGGCTTCCTAGAAGGTAGGGAGAATGGTAGTCATTTAGTGAGCAGGGAGAAGCAAAATCTAGAAGAGAGGATTGATGAGTTAGAGCTCTCAGCAAAGTGCATTAACATGGGGTAGGGAAATGCCGGTGTAAACCTTGATGCGGATGGGAAGAAACCTGCAGGTGTTCCTGCGTGTGTGTGTGTGTGTGTGTGTGTGTGTGTGTGTGTTGGGAAGGTACAGGGATAAAGGAGGCAGGATTTGGGAGGTTTACTGGGCCACAGAAGAGCTTAGGCTGGGATACTCTGGAGAACTCCTGTGATGGGGTGGGAATAGTGGTGAAGGTACAGGGCAGCAACATAAAATGTCCCACTGTGGAAGCTCTTCAGTGACCCTGGGCTGAATGGGTTAGTGCTGGGAAGCCAGGCTGACTTCCCTGGTCCTGACATGTCCTCGCAGTGGGAGGATGAATGAGCCTGGATTTCATGGGCTAGTGAACCATGGCTGGGTGGAGACAGCTGCTCAGGCTATGAAATGTGGGGAAGAGGCCTCTGGGGGTCAGCAGACAGAGAGTAAAGGAGAGGCAGGGATGGGAATAGACTGAAGGCTTTGAGACTTCTAGCCTGGCATTATTTTTTCATGGAGTTACGTTATGCATTTTAAAGCTAAGAACCTTTAATAAATGATCTGGTTTAGCTTTCCACTTTCAGAAGGCAAGCTACTACTTCTCCATTTCACACATGCCTAGATAAGTTAACCAACTTGACAGAGGTCTCCTGAGCAGAACATGCTGAAAAGTGCACCAGGAGGCAGGTTACTTCCCAGGGAGGGGGATTAATCTCTCTTTTTCTACTTCGAGGTTCCAAGCCTGGCTGCTTCTCAGAGAAGAATTCTCAGCAGATGGAATCAGAAGGCAGCAACTTGATTCCTACTCACCAGCTTTGTGACCTGAGGCAAATTATTTGACTTCTCTGTATCTTAGTGTCATTATCTATTAAATGACAATACTAGTACTTGCTTCTGTGGCTTGCTATTGAGAACAAAATGAGATTTATGCAAAAGAATTGTGTACAGCTATACAGACATAAATTTAAATGCACCAGGTATTTAAAATCATCCTCGTCTTTGATATCTTCCTAGCTTATTCTCTTCATACCTGCTGGGGACACCAACCTTCCTCCTTCCAAGCCCTTCATACCCTCTCCAGCCCCCAATCTATCATTTGCTCCTCTATGATCTTGCTTCTTACTTTCCATCTCTGTTTCCATGACCCTTTCTATATGTACCTTCAGCACTTGAAGGATCTGTTTACATTCAATTAATTTATGTGCTCCTCCCCCTTCTTCAAGTTCTTTTCTTGTATGTCTCCCTTCTCTCATTCCACCTTTGGAGTCTTTCCCTCCCTCCAGGATGGGGTTTAGAGGGTGAGTATGTAGAATGGACACTAAGAAGTACAGAGAGGCTGGGATAAAACACCAGAGGTAGGGTATGGGGGAGAAGACACCAAACTAGGTGTCTGCATGCCGGGCTCTTATCAACATGCCCTGTAGTCCTTCTGCAGGGTTTGCCATGATCTGGGGAGGGAAACAACCATTTACCTCCTGGAGCTAAGGATTAAGGGGAGCAATTCTTGTTGTGTTTAGAGAGACTGTGTTTTGTTCCATCATGTGTGGGTCAGCCCCCTAAGAAAAGAATAGCAGTCAGGAAGGGTGTGTGTGTGTGTGTGTGTATGTGTGTTGATGGAAATTCTCTCACATTTCTCTTTTCATTTGTATTTGCCAGCTCTAACTCTAAGGAAATCCTTTCTAAAGTCGACTCTAAATTCTTTTGCTGAAATTAAGCCCATCTCTTAAGTGGAGGCATTATCTAAAACACCAGGATCTGGTCAGTGTCTTTTGTAAAAGATGTGTGTATGTGGAAGAGGGGGAAGGTAAAGGGTAGAACTTGGAGAAGAAATGTAATGACCCAGCTCCTGGCTTTAATTATGCGTAAGCCCTGAACATTCTGAACTTTATTAACCTCCTAAGTGTCCATGGGGGTGGGATGGACTGGTGGGTTTTGCTCTCTCCTTCTCTCTGTGGGGCTTCTGTGTTGGGGGGGTTCATTCTCCACTCTCCCTCCCCATCCCAGTCTTTGACTGCACACCATTTCTCTCATCTATAGGTGGCACTATAAATCAGCTCGCCCAGAGAAGAGGTGATCACCTAACTATCCAGTTCAGGTGTCTCATTGGCTCTCTTTCTCTTTCCCAAGATCCTCTGATTCCTTCTCTACAAACCCAGTATGCCCTCCCCAGCACCACTTTTTTTTTTTTTTTTTTTATAACATGCCGAGCTGTTTTGGAGGGTGGACCCCCTTTTCCTTAAGCGTCTTACTAATTGCAAACAGAGAAAGACTGTCTGTGAAGTTAGCCTGCCCCCTGCTCCTTGGCTTGGTGGAGGGAGCCAGGAGCTGGGGGATTTAAAGTGCAATTTCCTGTACCTTTTTCATTTCCTGCTGGGGGTTGTGGAGAGCAATAAGCAAGGTGGGTGGCAGGGGCCAGGACTGGGCAGGTGGGGGATGGGCTAGGGAGGCTTCATCCTCTCTTCTGCCACCTCCCCTTCTCCAGGTCTTAAGGTGAGTTCTTTGGGAATGGGACACTTGAAACACAAGACCTGGTACTCCTTCCTGTCTCCCTCTTACCTCCCAGAGGTCAGGAAATAGTAGAGAGGAGTGGGAGATGATCCAGGCACCAATTATTAGAATAATAGATGGAATAGGAAGGAACCTTAGAAATCAGTTGGACTCCCTCAGGTTTCAGATAAGGGAATTGAGACCTTGGAGTGGGCATATAACCTGCCCAAGGTCGTAGATTTAGTGGTGGCTGAGATTTACCTGTCTCGCATGACTCATTGTTTAGTGCTCTTTCCTCAATCAGGGTGGGCTGTGAAGAAGCAATGCTGGCGCTGCGTGCGTGCGTGCGTGCGTGCGTGTGTGTGTTGGGGCTGAGAAGAATGAGGTGGAAAGAGGAGGGATGAGAAGTAGAAGGGGATGATGTGGTATCAGAACAGTTAGGGCTCCAGCTTCTGGCATCTTCACCCTTTGGTGGGCTTTTTGGTAGGGCAGGCAAGTCCTCAGGTAGGGAGGGCTTTTGCAGTTAGTTCAGGATAAAAAGGAGCGGGAAGAGAGGTAGTGTGGTTCTTGGACTCTGCTAGCCCCACATTTCTTCTCAGCCCCTCCACAGTCAGAGGTGGATGAGGTGGGGGAGGGGGGCATGGCAGAGGACAAAGGAGCCAATTATTGAGTGAGTGGATTAATTGATTAATTGTCCAGAAGCTTCCAATGCTCCCCCAACAATGACATCCCCTCCCCCGACCCCAGTCAGGCATGGCCTCGGTTGGCCTGGATTATTAATTAGGGCTTGAAGTCATTTAACGATGATTTCATTATCGACGTGCTGTCTGTCTCAGGCTCAGCCGGGTTGCCAGGGAGACTCTGATCGATTGCTTTCCGGTCTCCTTGGCGTCACCGGCTTCTGCCTCTTTGGAGCCTGGCTGTTGGCGGGCACTCCCTAGCGGTCCCCTCTGGTATTGCAGAACTTCCTGCCTGCAAGCTTTAGAGACCCAGCTAAGCAACACACCTAGAACTGACTGGCCAGAGGGCGGTTCCTTAGTCTGCCTGGAGCCTGGGCTGTTCAACTATGGTTCCTATTCCAGACATCTTGACTTACAGCTGTTGCCAGGGATTCTAGGGATTGGGTCCTCCTTTTCTCTGGTTTGTGAAGTCCCTCTAGTTCTGTCCCCTGGTGGCCTTCTGTGTATACGCCTTTGGGGTGCGTGTAGGAAGAAGTAGGAGACCTTAGTTGTGTCCTGCAGCCTCTGATTAGCTCTGGGGCACCAAACAAAACGTGATAAAGTTCTTCCTGCTGCAGAGGAGACTTTTGGGCTGTAGCTGTAACTCAATATCTGGTCTCTTGAAGCTCCAATATGGCTAGCAGGAAAGTGGGGGAGGCATCTCCTCTTTAGATTGCCTGAGTAAATGTTCTTAGGGTCTTCCCTGATCCTGAGAAGAACTGGGAGCTGGTCTTTGCAGGGCTCAGATACCTCTGCAACCTCAAGAAAGCCTAGAAAAAAAGACAGGGTCCATATTGCCATGCTAAATTGTAGGTCTTCAGAAACTTGACTTCACCACTGATTCCTTCAGATTTAGATTCATGCACGTATTCTGGCCTCAGGATCTCTATTCTATGTGTCACTTTCTCCCTTTGTGGGTTTCATGTGTATATTTGTGGGGTCTTTTAGTGGAGAGTTGCTCAAAGACATTGATCATGACGTCTCAGAAGGTGTCTAAATTGTTGACCCCAAAATAATGGACATTCACTAGTATCTTATTTTGCTTGTACTTATTTAGCTCTTAAATGTAGATCCCTTCCCAGTCATCTCTCCAAACTTTTCTCCCAGAGATCTCTAACCAAAGTCTGTCCCCAACGTACTCCTCCAAACTTGCCTCCTTGCTTGCCTACCTCCGTTTTCTCTTTCCCTTCTGCCCCATGGCCCCTTGCCCTGGTTGTGCCAAGCTGCATCTGCTCTAAAAAAATTTAGGGTTGGGCTTCAGACCTTTCTTGATTGCAGCACTTGGGAAGAGGGAAGCAGGTCGGGTTGTCATATCCACGCAGGGGTCTCCGAGATTCCCCCAGGTTGGTGCTGGGAGTGAGCCTGGGGGGAGCTGTGGCAGCAGCTTCGCTCCATCAGCTTTCTGGGCACATCCACCACCGAGCTGCACCTGAGAGGGGAACCGGCTCAGCAGCGAGCCAGTGAGATTGAAGAGGATCATAAAGAAAATATATATCCCCCTCCCTGGCCTCGCTCCCGCCTCCCGCTCTACACTTGCCTCCTTCTCTCTCTTTGTCTCGATCCCTCCCCCTCTTCACTGCATCCCTGTTTTCTTTGTTCCTTCTTTGCCTCTGTCACCTTCATCTCTGGCAGGCAGGTCTGTCTGTCTGTCTCTTTGATGCCAAATATTTTTTTGGTTTTAGTGTTTCCAGGACTATACCTGCCATCTGCCCTTTTCCCTCCCCCGCTCCTTCCTCCTTCGGTCTCTTAGGGTCTCTCCTGCCATCACATCTTTACGAGTTTCACTGTGTGTGCCTTTTAGTCTCCCCCTCTGCACCCCCTCCCACCTATCTCCTTTTGCTGCCTCCCCCGTCACTGTTCTCATTTCTTACCCTCCCTTCCATCTCTCTTTCCTGCTTCTCTTTTCTCTGTCTCCTTTAGTCTCTTCTCCTGGTTCTGACTTACGCCACCCTTGCCTGCCTCTCAAGTCCCCCTCCTACCCCTCAAGGTTCAGATACTTCATGTGAAATCACCTGGATGAGCTCCAATTGTCAGGTCCCCCCACTTCATACCCCTTTCTCCCCAAGAGATTTACGGCCCAAACTCTGTCTCCTCTGCATTCTCCCAGCCCTGGGCCACTTCTTTTCATTACCTGGTGATTATCTGGGGGCCCTGGCATTTCCCCCAGCCTCCCACCTTCTACCCAGCAGGCAGTGAACAGCACAGGGAGAAAGGGGAAGGGATTGCTCTTGGGCCCAGATGCAAGGACATGGAGACCCTCCCCCTGTGCCCGCCCTCCTTCCCCTCAAGCAGTGCACATCTGGGAAAATCCCAGCTTGAGGCAGGGGAAGACAGCCTAGGACTGTTGGAACAGACATAAATCAAACACCCAGATGCCCTCCCTTACTGTTCTGTCCTTACAGCCATCCTTCTACTGCCTGCCTGTCTCCTTTGCCTCTGGGAGTTCTGACTCTGTAGTCTAAACTGGGACCGCTTGTCCAATGCCTAGCACAATGCCCTGCACCAAGGAGGTGCTCAATTAATGCCCTTAAAGTTCGTATCTAACAAAAAAGTGTTAGGGTAGGGTCAGTGGGATTTTTAGGATTTTCTTAGTTGGAGGGTCTTTCTGAGACCAGGAGCCATTCTTTCTGCTCAATTTAAATACTCTTAGTACAATTAGAATAGACTACATTTCCAGCATCTTGCCTGTACTCTTCTTCTCCCTTCTGTCCTGTCTCTACCCCAGTTTTTCTTGCCCTGAATTTAGGGTTTAAAGCACTATCAAGTAAAGGCAATGGTGCCTCTTTCTCTTGAGACCCATGGTTTCCTGAGTTGATCTCTTGTCTGTTCAGCAGTCAGTCTCTAAGTAGGCCCCACCTTTCCACCTCTGTTTGAAGACCACCATTCATGGAAGGAGGAGATGCCTTCCTATGGTCATGTATCTCAGAGTCTAGGAAGGCTTTGTGAAAAATCTCCATTCTAAAGAGCAGGAAACCCTCTAAAGAGGAACTGTATATTTTTTAACTTTATTTCCTCTACCACAATGCTCAATAACTATTCTGTAAACATATGATGTGAATGTTGAATGACTGTCTTGGAAATTCCTGTGGTGAAGCCTAAATCGGTTCCCTTTTGGTTTTATCTTTGGGGTGCTGGGAAACATGGGTGAGGGAGCAGGAATGGGTGGGGGTGGCAAAGGAACTCAGTAAAAGGAGCATTTTAGGAGAGGTTAGGAGACTGGTGCTTCTATCCTTGTTTGTAAAGGGCCCCCGAGTAGAGTTTTTAAATCTGGATTTGGGACTGACTTGCAAATTGCCACAGGCAGGACTCCATGCCCTCCTGTCTTTCCTCTAGCCAATCAGGCACTCTTCTGGAACACCTGCTTACTTCTAAATCTACTTCCTGCTGCCCAGGCTCCAGCCAAGCTCCATGTAAACCCGAGGTCCATCTCCTTATCCAAACTAGGCCCAAATTTCTCTCCCACTGCCCATTTCCAGCTTTTCTCCTAGATTCTGGGCCATTCTACATCCTTCACACATACCCCCCTCTCCCTAAAGACACTCTTCCAAACTTGTGCCCATCCTTGCATTTTTCTCTTTGGATCTTTTTCCTCTGATATAGAAAAAGACCAGGGACAAGTGAGTGATCTCTTGTGGTTGTGGAGTTGGTAAGATAACTGAGATATCCAGAGAGGAAGAAGGCTGGGCCTGGGGTGGTGCTAATAGTATAACCCCTGTGGATTTGGGCAGAGTCTTCCATGGTGCCTGGGCAGGACTCTGCACTGGGGATGTAGAGGTCTTGGGGTGGGTGGGTTTGCTGGGGCCAGAATGATTGGGAGGCCTATGCTCTGTTTCACTCCAAACTAGAAAAATACTGATCCATGCTCTTTTTCCCCCAAGAAGTCCTGCTGAGCACCCTTGGTTTTGCTTTCTTCCTCAGTAGAGCTAGTCCTAGAAAAGATGAGTTAGGGGAGGTTATTCCTTAGCCCTTTACCTTCTCCTCCCTCTTTTTCATACCCTCATTCCTGGACTTTCCTTTCCAGCCCAGTGAAGAACTTGTTTTATTCATCTTGTCTTTCTTGCAGGGTCCAGGACATAGTTTGTTTAGATATGACTTTGAATGAATGATTTTCCCACCTGGATCTGCTGCCTTCTTCATGTTTTGTCATTCTTTCTCACTTCAGATCCTGACACTATTTGTGTCTCCTATTCTTAGTAAGAACACTGATGTGGACTTTGTAGAATATCAGCTCCAGTTTGATAAGGTGGTCCAAAATAATGAGAGAGGTTCTTTCTTGGGGCTCAAGTAGATATGTATTTTCATAGCTGTGGAAGACAGTCTTCTTGCTTTTCTTATGTAATTTTAAAGAGCAGTGCTGGGGATTATAGGCCAAGTAAGGCAATAGGAGAAAAGATTGCCAAGTTCCCTTGGGGTATGACTACCTTGTGGTCTTTAATGCCTTGTATAAGGGCTTATCTTGGGTCCCAAGAATCTTACAAATGAGCCAGTGCTAAGTAAACCTTGAAACTTGATGCTCCTATTCTCTGTATTTGTAATCTATCAATTTTATGTACATGATTGGCATATTTATTGATTGATAAAGGCTTGGAGTAGATCCCTGAAATAGGACTGAAATCCTGGGTCTCCAAGAGGCTTTTAGCTGCTACTACAAGACATGCTTGAAACTCTTCAATTTCTAAGGACCTTATAGTCATAAATTGTTCTCCACCCCACATAGGTACTCTTTGGACCACACCCCAACACCATAATCTCAGACAACACCTATCCCTGCATAATTGACTATATGTGGTAAATGTTTAATTCTAGGTTGACTTTCTCTCCAGCAGTCCTTGGGACACTTCTTTCTCATTGGTTAACATGTGATGTGAAAACAGATTCTTTTAACCTTAGTTTAAGCAAAATCATGTAGAAATCACAATTTCCTTATATATTGTGTATATTGTATATAAAATGTATATTTCAAGTTAATATGAATGATTTAAAAATTCTATTTTTTTTGTTTATCCTTATTACTTTTTTATTATCAAAGAAATCACAAGGTAGACTGGAGATTAGAAAGAGCCAGGGTATGAGGATAAGGAGTGTCCACTAAAAAGCATGGTGCTAGAGGCCCTTTGTTGTGGATTATGGTGCATGAGCTAGTGATAAAGCAATTGGGTCTTGGTTGGAGAAGTTATGCTGATCCATATTTGGATAAGAACTCAGGACTTTGAGGCATGATACAACCTTCATTTGATCTATAATGATTAGGTGGTTTTCTTATAACAAAACAAGACAAATTAACTTTGCAAAGGAGATGGTGGGGGTGTGGAACAGCTAAGTAGGGCTATGAGAGGAACAAATTGAAGGCTGGTAAAACAGGTAAAGAGAGGGACAGCCAACCACCTACATGGGGGTACAGAATGACAGACACAGAATTTGAAAGAAGACAGACAGAAAGATAGTTAGCATTTCTTTTCTTTAAAAAAATTTTTTTTGTAGTCGTAGATGAACAGAATACCTTTATTTTATTTGTTTATTTTTATATGGTGCTAAGGATTGAACCCAGTGCCTCATGCATGCTAGGAAAGCACTGTGCTACTGAGCTACAGTCCCAGCTCCTGGCATTTCTTAAACTACCTGTATACAGTGCATTACCGTGGATGTTGGGAGGAGGTATGTGGAAGAAGAGACCGTGGGCTCTCACACAGTAGAGACAGGGTATAGTGACAGATGAGGTTACTGGATGGATTTCCATATTCCATACTTAGAAGGAAACAAAAGATTTAGGGGGAGAAGCAGAACCCAGGCTTTTTAACATGGTTTCTTCAAAAAAATGAATGTGGATCAGAGCTCATTGTAGACAAAGGCTCTCCTATGTTATAGTTGTAGATTGGAACGTAAGGCGGACAGGCAGATTGGGCTTTCTTCTACTGTTTTCTCTTGAATTTTCTGAGGAGTTCTGGATTGATAAAATGCTGAGTTGAGAAAGGGGGAGTAGAGAATCATGGAGGAAAAAGAGAGAGAAGAAACCAATATCTTTCATTGACATCTTTCATCTAATCCCTTTATCTTTTACACCTTTTCTGGATTTTCTCATTCTTTTTCTGGTTCTTGTTTGGAAAATCTAATTCTGATTCTTCCTGGTAACTCACCTAGTTTCTGAAGAGCTCTAGAAGCAGAAGCCCAGACTTTTCTGATTAATCAGGTTGATCATTTTGTTTGGATGTGAATGAACTGTTAAGGAGGAGTTCCAAAATTGGATTCTGACTGAAATGAAATCCGTGAATGTGTAAAATCATGAATGAGGATACTCAGATTTCTGTTCTCTCTGAAATGATCTCGGAGGGACTCAGAAAAACTAGTTTAGCTAGGTGTGATTGTGCATGCTTGTAATTCCAGTGGCTTGGGAGGCTGAGGCAGAAGGATCACAAGTTCAAAGCCAGTCTCAGCAGTTTAGTGAGCCCTGAGCAACTTAGAAAGACCCGATTTCAAAAACAAAACAAAAAAAAAAGGACTGAGGCTCAGTGATTAAGTACCCCTGGATTCAATCTCTGGTATCCCCCTCGCCTCCCTCCAAAGCCTAGGTCATTCACAATCATTCCAGAATCACACTAGATGGTATGGAGTACACATAGCTTCTGGCTATCCTATTGTTTACTCAAATAATTGTGCGATAATACCAGTGTAGTATCTGCATGGATCAGGGATTCTATAAACATGGAGGGAAGGAAGCAAAAATGTTCTATTTTAGCTAGCAACTAGCCAGATGGATTTTGATATACATCTATATAGATCTTGTTTCCATCATTTTAGTGTACATTTGGTCTGGAGTTTGTGGCATATGTTGGACTTGGTTTTCACCAACTTGAGTGGGATTTGAGAGGTGTGGTGCAGGGGGTTGTAGGTGAGTACGTGAGTTAGAAGAAATGACTGTGTTTCTTCTTGGCATTTTTAATGAGCAGACAGTTTGGGGGCTGCTATAACTTCCGAGTTGGAGGCTTGATTGCAGCTAATAATATTTATTTGTAGAATTACGATTTCTAGCCTCAGTGAGAGAACATGAAACAGTTATTACCATGAGGAGTTTTTATCTTAGATAGGGAGATAAAGTGTTCTCCCAAGGAGCATTTGAACAGAATGAAGTGCAGAGTGAGTTCATAGGTGGGGGAAACATGCCTGGTAAGCTGTCAGTTTGGGGGTCATTCTCAGAAGACTCCTGGGAGATAAGCTTGGATATTTATTTTCTTTGGCCATGAGCTGAATTTGGTTACTTCGGCTTTCTCTCCAGCTTTTCAGGGAGGCAATGTGAGCTTTACTTCTCTTTTCCCAGGGGAGAGGTAATGCACTTATTACTACTGAAATGGCTTCTTTTGGACTCTTTCCCTTTTCTGCACAAAGCATGACTGAGAATTATTGTAGTTCAGAATCTGAATCTATATTAGTATTATAGCAAATATTTAGCTGGGTCTGTATGTTGGGAAAACTGGATTTACTGGTTCAAAGTGTGTTTGTGGAGTATGTTTTCTTCTGATTTTGGTGGGAGGTATGGAGAAAAGGGCAGCCTAAGTGAAGTCCAGTTGATTGGATCACAGCCCAAGCTTCATATCATTATACTTTCTAGGGAAACAGATAAAATGTCCATTATGGGATAATTTCTGTCTCTTCCATCCAACTTTCTCATGTACCTGACCTCGGGTACATGAAAAATTCTCCCTAATCTGGCCAGTACTGGAAAATGAAGCCATTACTGCTTCTATCAACTGTGATGTCATCTGCAATCTTGAAATGTCCTATCTGGTGATATAATTATTACCTTACCGTTAATTTCTAGGATTTAGGATTACCCTTTCTAGTTGTGGTATATATATATGTGTGTGTGTGTGTGTGTGTGTGTGTGTGTGTGTGTATGTGTATGTATATGTGTGTGTATCTATTATATCTATCTATATCTATATATAATCTCACTTATTTTTGGAAGGTGGGAGGTATCCATGAAATGCCCTTAACTGTAAGGTCCCAGTGAGGGAAATTCTCTAATTGCCACCATTTATCTTGTATCTTATGTAAATAAATGTATGATGATTTGATGGTGTTAATGATTTAGGAGAGAAAAAGATGTTGATTTGATTTAATTCCTTTGCAAAAAGAATCATATTTTGTGTCTAAATTTTATAATTTGGAATTTGCCTTTGTATTTAGTTATACTTACTTGAATTATTATTATTATTATTATTATTATTATTATTATTATTATTATATTAGTGGTGGTGGTGGTACTGGGGACCAAACCCAGTACCTCATGCGTGTGAAATCTGATTTGTAACTGTGTGAATCCAGCCTTTATCACTTAGAAACTTTTAGTGCTATCCATTTGAGGGAAACACTAAACTATATAGGGATCATTTGGGTTCTTTCTTTTGTCTCAACCTAAACTAAACAAAATTCTTTTGCAAACTTACTTGTAGACAGGTCTTTGTGTTTACTTTCATGAAAGATTAATAAATACTAAGAATGCTTCAGTTTTGTGAGCTCAGAGCTGGACAGACATGGGTCACTCTGAGGAATATTAATACTAATAGTAGCAAATATAGAAAATTCTCTTCCTTGGGAGTTAACAATAGAAAGGCAGTTCATGGATACTATGTCTTCCTTCCATAATAAGTAAAATCCTTTTTTTATACACTATTTGGCTGTCTGATTGTAGACCACTCCTCTTTTGTTTTCTTTTGTTTTTAGATTTGGGATTTAACCCAGGGGCGTTTACTGCTGAGCCATATCCCCAGTCTTTTTAAAATTAAAAAAAAAAAAATTTCAAAATAGGGTCTTACTCACTAAGTTGCTTAGGGCCTCACTAAATTGCTGAGGCTGGCTTTGCATTTGCAATCTTCCTGCCTCAGCCTCCCACGCTGCTGGGATACAGGCATCAACACCACTTCTCTTTTTTATAGTAGAGACTTAAATTTAGTTGTTGCAGTTTGAGTATCATATCGTGTTGCCTAATGCCAAAGCATTAAGTGATTTATTTTCCAAATTAAATTAAAAAATGAAGGAAGTAAAACTGTGTTGTTTTGTTAGTTCAGTTGCTGGACATTAAGGAGGGATGACACTAGAAATACAATTTTGTAAGTTTGGGTTTAACAGAGAGTAGGAAGTTGCAGGTCTGGTTGGGAGAAGGTTTTGCGTGTGTGTGTGTGTGTGTGTGTGTGTGTGTGTGTGTGTGTGTTGCTTCTTAAGCCTTTAGGAAAGTGTCATTTTCCAGAAGGAGGGTAGAGGGCACTCACACTTCAGTTATCTGCTGCAATGCAGCAATCAGGGTGAATGTGATTTAGGGCTGAAGTCTGCTTCCAGGAAGGGCAGCGCTCTGATGGCTGCTAGGGTGAATCTGAGTGAGGTCTGAGAGGATCTCATTGTTTAGAGTTATCAATTTTACAGACCAGGAGGGCAGATCAAGGACTACAGTGGGATGCTGATCAAGGACTATAGTGGGATGCTGATACAGTATCTACAAACTGCAGGAACCTACTGGATTGATTCCTAGTGTGAACAAAGTGTTAAGGGTCTGAGTGACTCCATGTTCCTGGACTGGATTCAGGGCTGAGATAGTGATCCCCAAGTATCTGAAACCAATAATCATAGGTGGGATTCCCTAGTTTTAATTCAAAATTTCATGCAATATCTTTGAATAAAATCAGGATCCTTAAAGGATACTGTATTTATTTCCTTATCCTCAGACATATCTGGGACTTTCTTCCTTTTGAAATTTAAATGGAAAGATGATTATGTATTTTCTCTGTGGATCTTTCTATATTGATAGCATGTACAGAGTACCTATTATTCCTTATCTCAAGTCTATATTCGTTAATAACCTTTTTTTAAAAATGAGGAAAACCCAATATAAAAAGACTGAGAGGTCAGTGTTGATGCCTGCTGCCCATTGGTCTTTGTGTTTACTTTCATGAAAGATTAATAAATACTAAGAATGCTTCAGTTTTGTGAGCTCAGAGCTGGACAGACATGGGCTACTCTGAGGAATACTAATACTCATTTTTGATATTTTGATTTTCATATTTTACTGATAGTCAAGAATAACCAAACCAGAATAATCAACCTCATGTAGCTCAAGTCCTCTCCCCAGCATCACTGAATGTTTAGTTTTGAAATGGGGTTAACCTTATTTTAGAATGACTGCCAGTGGGCATTTTTCTGGTTTTGTGTTCTTCTGGGTTAAGGATAAGGAAGAGCTTGCCATTCTCTGGTAAACATTCCCCTAGTCTGCTTCTGATTGGCAGCCAAGTCTGAGGAGCAAATGGCCAAGTGAATTACGAAGCTTAAAAGATGTTTTGTTAAACCATCCTCATTAAACTGGCACCGTCTGCCTTCCTACTCTCCTTTGTCCCAGTTGGGGTTGTTCTTTGTGACAGATGTTTCCTAACGGTGTGTGCCGAGAGCATCTGGAATTCTTGGGTGACTGCTAAGGTTTGGGAAGGCCAAATCTAGAGGTATTTAGGTTGTCAGAGAAATTGCAACCATTTTTTTCTGCCATGGGACTACCAATTTTTAAAACGTCTGTTCTCATCCCTCCATCTTTGTTTGGCCAATGAAAAGCAAGGTTTCATTTTCTCCTCAAACACTTCCTAACTTGCATTGAAGATTTTGTTTTTCTTCTCAATAATGAGATAGTGAGCAGAAAAGATTTGGAATAGATCAATGAATCTTGGGAGGGTTACTTTTATTTGGCTTCTACAGATCTGTTAGCCTATATTTCCACTAAAAAGGAAAAGGAGGTGGGATGAAGTTCTGGGAAAGGAAATTATAATGAGACTTAAAATCATGTCTGAAAACAGTTTGGAATAGCTATGTGGATGCTTTGGAATCTCCTTTATTGTCTTCTGAAATGATGGGAGACTTTCTGGTATTAGATCTGATTAGGATTTTAGTAGGAAATAGTTTAAATGGAACTTTCATATTTAAGGATCTCCCTACTTCTAGCCCTGGACTAATGATATTTATTTGGGAGGTAAGAGAGCGACCTGGGCACAAGGTAAGAACTGTTTCAAATAC
Organism: Sciurus carolinensis; assembly: GCF_902686445.1. Taxonomy (NCBI): domain Eukaryota; kingdom Metazoa; phylum Chordata; class Mammalia; order Rodentia; family Sciuridae; genus Sciurus; species Sciurus carolinensis. Next base: position 113,721,359 of record NC_062216.1, read on the forward strand.
TCCTCTAACAGCTTTACCCTTAGACCTCCTTGTTATTCATGGAGGCAGTAGAATGAACATGGGTCTTATAGTCACAAAGAACCAAGTTCACATTCTGACTCTTCTTATTATTGAGAAAATTATTTAATCTCTTAATCTGCAAAAGGGAATAATGATGCTTATAATAATAACAGCAATAATAATAATACATACATACATACTTATCTGATTGGATTGTTGCTGTGGTTTGGATATGATTTGAGTAGGTCCCTAAAGAGTTCATGTATTGGAATTTAATCTCTTCTGTGAGGTACTAAGAGAGTGAAAAGTTAATCTGACTATGGTGTTCAGAGGTGGAGACTTTGGGAGGTGATTAAGATTAGATAAAATCATCAGGATATAGCTCCCATAGTTGAATACTGGTAGCTTCCTAAGAGGGAGAAGACCAGAAGACACAAACACATGCTCCCTGTCTCTTGCCCATGTGATGCCCTGCATGGCCTTGAGGCTCTGCCAACAAGAAGGCTTTCACCAGAGCTAGCTCGGCTGTTTGAACTTCATCCACCAAACTATGAGTTAGATGAACCTCTTTTGTTTATAAGGTTAGCTGCCTCTGGTATCTCCTTACCAGCAATGAGTGGACCAACAGTTGTTATAGGGGTTAAGTGAAATAACATGCACACTACTTGCAACTCAAAAAATTCTGGTTGCCTTTTCACCCCTCTGTATCGCTAACTCTTGCATATACACTTGGTACCTCTATTTGCCAGACATCAGTTTTCTCTGCCTCTGGCCTCTACACATCTTCCCTAGTGCTTCTTAGTGTTCAGACCTAGGGCCCTGATTTATTAATTTGTGTTAGTCCCACAAAATGACAATAACAGTATGTACTTTTTTATAACCATACTAACATGAGCCAAGGTTGTGGTTGCTTTCCAGGCATTTTTACTTGCTGACAATTTTGGTTGTAAATCAAAGACAAAGGAGTTCTCTTGTCCCACCCACCCCTCTGATCTAAAGTTCCTAATTTGGGGCTAGATTATTCTGGGTGGGATTTCATTTCAATCAAAAAATGATGGCAGGTTTGTTTATAATGATCATCCAGGGAAGAAAATTCCATAACCTTTACTATTAGGACATTCTTGTTTTCCTCCCAACCTTTTAATTTGAAAAATGTCAAACCTACAGAAAAGTTGCAAGAACAGTATACATAACTAAAACCCATTTCTCTTTCATCAGGATGGAGCAAATTGTTAATATTTCAACACATTTGCATGTTCTATGTGGGTATTCTATAATTCATTTTCAAATTATGCTAATTGTCTAATGTTTTTCTTATAGTGGAATGTTTCTCACTAAGCAAGGTCCAATCCATGCATTTTATCATGTTTCTTTAATTTCCTTTGCTCTGAAATAATTTCTCAGCCTATTCATGACATTCATAATTTTGAAGAGTTTAGGTTAATTGTTTTATAGAAAGTCACTCAGTTTGAGTTTGACTGTTTTCATCATTGGATTCAAATTCTTTTTTTGATACTAGGGATTTGTTTATTTATTATTTATTTATTGGTACTGGTAATTGAACCAAGGGCACGTTTTACTACTAATTCACAATCCCAGCCCCTTTCAAAAGTTTTTTCTTTCTTTTTTTTGAGACAGGGTCTCACCAAGTTGCATATGGCCTTGTTAAATTGCTGAGACTGGCCTCAAACTTGTGATCCTTTTGACTCAGCATTCTGAGTCACTGGGATTACAGGTATGCACCACCATGCCTGGCTCAACTTTGTATTTTCGAAGTATTATATAAGAACATTTTTAATGACAGTGAATGCCATGTAGGCAGGGGACATGTCTTCTTCCTCCCTCCTTTGTTCCATGCACAATGACTGCCACAGAGTAGGTGCTTAATTATTTACTGAATGAATGAATGACCTAAATTTTTGTTATTTAAGCCTATTCTTTTTCTACCTAAAGTGAAGGAGAACAGCATTCCCTTTTATCCTAGTCCCATATTTATTATTAATCTTTGGGCTTATTAGGGTAACCCAAGACTTCTTCAGTGAAACTGCAGAGGAGGGAATATGAGGTAGGGACTTTGATGTGAGGGATGCAGTAGAATCTCTACTGAATTCATACCACAGTGAATAAGCTGGTCCTCCAATGGAAAGAAAAACAGAGATCCTGAGAGTACATGGTCTGTTTTCTTGCTGAGAGTAATTAGTTATTTAGGCTTCTAGATTTTACCATACTTCCCTCTCTTAACCCCCATTTGAATCCTAAGAATGCCATGGTGAAAATTGATTTCTGTCCCTCCTCCTTTCCCAGAGGGGACAACCCCATAATTCTCCCCACTCCCCCTTCCATCTCCCTCCCACCACCACACACAAGTGTGTATTTTCTAACATTTATAAACGGTGGTTGGGCGGCCATTCTCTACAGATTATTTATTGTTGAGAAAATCTATAACTCCTTGGACTTCTCATTTTGATGTAGAAGCTTTCATCCCTGTCGCCTGGGGGAAGTGAGGTTATGAGAGGTACTCTCTGCCTCTCAAAAATGTGTTTTCAGGCTTCCCTTTGGGGCCCTTTCTCTCCCTAGCTCTGATCATCTCAGACATTTCTGACAATCCTTCCTGAGGCATCCGGGGCTTGGGACTAAATTCATCTATTTAATTTTGCAAGGTTTGTGAGTGCCTGATTCATACTGTTCCTGCCCCTTTTCTGAGAGTCTGCTCACCTCTCTCTTTGCAGTCTTTAGTTTCTGATGAAATTAAACCACATAACCATATCAGCTCTTGGTTATCCACAATAATGGGGGAAACAATCCAAAATAGGGAATGATACAAAGATTACTTTTTTGATTTTTAAGTGAATGAATCCTGGCTAAAGATCATCCATAAAGTGAATGACTTCAATGAAAGCGATCCATCATATTACTCTCCCATGGGTAGGGATATGGCATCTCTGCTAGGTGTCTAGAGTGGGAGTCAGGTGGAAGAATGCCTCTGCTCATTTCACTCTCATTTTGTGGTTAGAACTGCTGGACATCTGGTGAGAATTCTGCAGAACGAATCTCCATGCTGTGTTCCAAACTGGGGCTAGGGGGTCATTCTTAATTTGACAGATACTTAGCTCAAAGAACATGAAAATCAGTAGCCAACATACAAATTCATCACTTTATCTAGAGTTCCCATTTTATCCAGAGTAGAAATCAAAGTTCTCACAGGGACTCTAAGGCCCTACACAAATGGTCTGGACTCTTAATTTCTCTTTGACTGCATCCCCAATTATTTCTCCCTCTCACTCTGTGCCAGTGACGTAGAACTTCATACCCAGTAGAATAGCTAGTATTAAAACAAAAAAAACACAAAGCCCCCAGAATATAGCAAGTGTTGGTGAGAATATGTAGAAATTGGAACGCTGTGTACTACCAGTGGAAAATGAAGTGGTGTAGCTACTGTGATGTATTACTACTGTATTACTACAGCATGGTGATTCTTCAAAACATTAAACATAGAGTTGTCATATGAATTCCACTTCTGGGTATATAACCCAAAGAAGTGAAAGTGGCAACTTGAGAAGATTTGTAAGCTAATGTTGATAGCAATATTATTCACAATAGTCCAAAGGCAGAAGCAACTCAAGTGTCTATCAATGGATGGATGGACAAAGAAAATGTAGTATATATATATAGAGTGGAATATTATTCAGTCTTAAAAAGGAAGGGAATTCTGACACATGTTGTGATATGGATGAACCTTGAAGACATTATGCTAAGTTAAATAAACCAGTTACAAAAGGACAAATATTATATGATTCCTTTTATTTGAGGTACACAGACTAGTCAAATTCATAGAGGCCGAAAGCAGAATAGGGGTTTTTGAGGGCTGTGGGGAGGAAGGACTGGGGAGTTAGTGTTCAGTGGGTACAGAGTTTTATTGGGGAAGACAAAAAAACTTTGAATATGGGTGGTGGTGATGGTCAAATAACAATGTAAACGTACTTAATGCCACACTTAAAAACATTTGAAATAGATTTTATGTAACATATATTTTACTACAACAAAAATATATTAAAAACTGGCCAGAGTCTTTATACTTGCTCTTCTCAGAGATCTGCATCATTGCTTGTTCCTTGCCTGCTCCTGTACATTGGTGAAATGTCTTCTCTGTGAGGCCTTCTTGGACCACTCATGTGAAAATTGCAGCTTCCACCCTTAGCACATCCTAACCTCTTCTTGCTTTATTTCTCTCTGCAGCATGAATCATAATCTAATACAGCATGTATTCACATTATTCATTTGTTCATTGTCTGCTTCCTCCTGCTGAAATATAAGTGACTTGAGTAAAGGGATTTTTTTTGTGTGTGTGTGTTTTCATTGCTGTATCCCCAGTGCTGAATAGTTGGGGAGCAGTAAATTAATGAATGACTGACAAGACACAGACTTCTAGAGAAGGCATACATGGAGAAAAAAAACCAAAACAAAACAGGAAGTTTTCACCTTTTCATTAAGTTTTGTTAACTAGTTTCTTCTAGACTTTAGATATATAGTTCAGACCCAGTTTTCAAGATGGCTTTTGCGATATTTACTTTTTATGTGTTTTGAATTGAATCTGGTTTGGAAATGTTACTGTAATACATCACAGTTATTTAAAGTTCTCACTCTGAATGCAAAGCCTGTGCTCTTGCATTTCTGACTGCCCCCTTCCATTATTGCAAGCGTACTTGAATCAGGACTTTGGAAACTCCAGAGAAGCTTGAATATCCTTGAAACTTAGTACTTATTTGTTTGGGAGATACTGGTCTGATTTGCTCCAGAGTTTTCATTCTCTAGAAGTTGTAAGAAAGAGACAGCTTATGTAATTTGGATCAGGAAGGAGGTGTACTTGCATACAAAGGGTTGATACAACATCTGGAGATGTTGCACTTAAAGTCTATTCTCTGAAACTTGAAACCTGAAAATAATTATTTAACAGCCTCATTAGCAACCTCCTCCTCCTCCTTTTCTTCCTCCTCCTCCTTCTGGTACTGGGGATCGAACCCAGGAGGTCTTAACCAGTCCTTTTATATATTTTATTTAGAGATGGGGCCTTGCTAAGTTGCTGAGGCTGGCCTTGAATTCGTGATCTTCCTGCCTCAGCCTCCTGGGATCCATTCTTCTCTCCAGTCTTCCATCAAACTTCTAGCAAATTAGCTTGTATTCAGACTATATTTGAAGTGATTCAGCAGGAGCCATGAGGCCAGACCTTCCTGACTGGCAGGATTGTTAACACCTGATTGAGGAAATCAGTGGTACTTACTTCCTGGAAAAAATGTTTTGAAGAGAAAGGTCTGAAAGTGAGGGCAGTACCCTTCTTAAAGACAGAGGAATGAACACAGTGACCTCCAGGATGAAGGAGAGTGGGTGGGGTTGGCTGGGAAAGCAAGACAGCCTGCAATTTAGTGGGTGGATTGTTGGATTTGACATGATTCTTCTTGGCTACTTGGGATGGAACTTTTGTTTTGGAGTTTGGAAAGAGCTCAGAGACTGAGAGGAACACAGGGAGGAGGAGAGAGCAGGGAGCCAGGGGCATTATGAATTCATACAAGCTGGCTTCACATTCTCTGTCCTTTCTATTTCTTTAAGCACCTCCCCTGAGCCAAGCTCCTCCTTTGGGAGAGACTGTTTCCTAATTAAACTGAGATGCACAGACCCAGGGCTCTCATTAGGAAATATCCTCAGGAAATGCTCTTTAAATAGAAGATTGTGCCTGTTTCAGTCTTCTCTTCCCACCTCTGCCTGGCCCTTTCTCTCTTAAAAAAATCCTACTTCTAGGAATCGGTACTCAATCAATAAATCTGTGTTTATCTTCTCTGACCCAAAAGTGTCTTTTAGTTGCTGAGTGTAGTTCTGAACTGTTCCTTATCCTGAGTAGCAAGGGTTGGAGGTGAGAATGTGGAATTCAGAAAGAAAAGGTACAGAGATTCTGGCTCTGCCCTCTGGAAGCTTTTAGACTATAAAGGAATTTAAGGAACACACCCAGGACACACTAGACAGAAAGGGAAGCTAGTTTCAGCTGAGAATCAGGACTAGTTGTAAGTGGTAGGGCATGGGGAGGAAGGTTGAAGGTGGGGGAATTAGTCTGGAAACTTAGGAAGGGCTTCTAGATGTGGGTCTGCGGTGGGGAAGGTTGCAGAATAAGGTTGAGAAGAGTTAGCGATCAAGACTGAATGAAAGGAGTGAAGGGGGCAACCCTGGCAGGAAAAGAAACTCACATAGGCCCAAGACTCCTCCATTGTATGAAGGGTGAGTCAAAATCTGAGGATCAGATTTGCAGGTTGCAGGTCTAGGTGAGGTGATGGGCTTGAGGGTTTGGGGAGGCAGAATTAGGGAGGGATTCTGATAGCAGGATTGGAGAATCCAGACTGAGAATCACTGTAGATTATTGCACATAGAAAAGATATTTCTGAGAATTGCATTTGAGGAATATGTTCCTCTTTATTGTTATATGCTGGTTTGCAGTTAGGCTTTCTCAGGATTCCTAATCATGTGTTTGCCTTTTATTTTTCCTCCCTGTAATTCTGGTTGTTTATTTGTTTGTTCTGTCTATTTCTGAGTCATAAACTATGATTATTTAATTTCCATATGTTTGGTTTTTCAGGTTGCTTCCCTGTAGGTCCAGTGTTGTTTATCTTCAGTAAAAGTGGGAAGTGGGAAGTGCCCAAGAAGCATGTTGCATAATGAAGTTGAAGAAACAGAGATGTGCTCTCCCAACATCATCTCATGCAATCCCTTTGTTGAAACTCGCCTGCACAGAACTGAGTTAACCAACAAGCTCAGTTCATGGCACATTGGCATCACCAGCTCATGTAAGGTGCCTTTTTGATTCATTTTCTTTTTCTAGTCTCATTTTCCCTCCTTACCAGAGGCATCTGTTTTAGTATATTTAGCAGTGTTCTTCCAATCCATACTCTGAAAGGTTTAGACAGACATATTCATCCATTCAACAAATATTAAGTGCCTATCATGTGCCAGGCACCATTGCAAGTGCTGGGGATACCACAGTGAATAAAACAACAGAAGAAGTTCTGCCTTCATGTTGCTTACATTCTATGGGGGTGAGACAAAATCATGAACAAATAAATGAGTAAAGCACATTTAATATGCTAAATGCTATAGAAACAAAAGCAGGGCAGGGGATAAGTCACGTGGTGGGTAGGAAGGAACCGACTGCAGGTTCCTGTGGGGTGATTGAACAGGGGCTGTTGCACCAAATGTAGGTAAGGGAGCAATATAGTGTCTGGGGCAAGAGTGGTCCAGGTATCGGGGGAACAAGAAGGACATAGCCCCTGAGGCAGAATCTTGCCTCCTATTTTAGGAAGCCAATGACTTGGTGGCCAGTAGCTGGAGCAAATGAGTGATAAGAGAGAAACAGAAGGTCAAGGGGGAGCTGACTCAGTGGCAAATAATGTAAGATCTGTGGGCTGTCGTAAACACAGATTTTGGCTTATATTCTGAGTAAGAAGGGAAACCAATAGAAGGTTTTGTTGTCTTTTTTTTTTTTTGGGTGCTGGGGATTGAACCCAGGGCCTTGTGCTTACAAGGCAAGCACTCTACCAACTGAGCTATCTCCCCAGCCCCCAATGGAAGGTTTTGAAAAGAGAAATTGCATGATCTGATTTACATTTTTAATGGATATATGTATGTGTATCCTTGAAAAATACACAGTGCTATTTTGTCTCTGTTCTTTTTAAAATGTGCATAATGCCATTGTGCTATACACTTCACCCTGCTTTTAATTTTTCCACTTAATATTGTTTCTGAAATCTCTTACTAAGTGCACTAAAGCAGGTGCCTCTGGTAAGGAGGGGAAATGATAATAGAAGGGAGGGATGAAAGGGAAAAATGGAATGAATTGAAAAGGGGCCTTATATGTTAATCTATGTCATTATTTCTGATCACTGTGCTCATACATCAGATTTTACTTAGATAATTCACACTTGGATTGTCTCCAACTTCATATGACCACAAGCAGAGCTGTGATGAATATCCTTGTATGGATCTCTTTATGCACCCAAGAGAAAGTTTCCCTGGGGTATTTACATAGGAGTGGGATTGCTGTGTTCCAGGTTATGTGCATACTTAATTCCACTAAGATCCTGCTTCAAGCCGGTGGCCCCATTTACACTCCCCCAGCAGGGGGTGATAGTTTGTATTTTCTCATTTAATTCTAATGTCAATCCAGTAAGGAAAGTGTTATTGTTCCCATTTTATGAGCAAGGAAAATGAGGTTTAGACTAGAGATTAAGCAAGTCATCCAAATCTATGCAGTTAGGTAGAATAAATCAGAAATTTTGAGTCTTTGCTCTTACTATTATGGCACCCAGCGTTGTCTCTTCCAGAAATAATGTGAGGTGCCCATAGCCAAATACATTATTATTGTTGTTGCTGCTGCTGCTGTTGTTGTTATTGCCATTCATGCTGTCTTCTTCTTCTAATCATTTTCTCCCTTCAGATCTGGTTGGACAGAAGACAGAATTCTTGAGATCAAGGAGCTACTAAAGAGAACTGGCTTCTCCCTCAATGTGCCCATTTTAGGAACTGGGATGGTGAAGAAAAGCCACAGTCTCAACATAGCCATAGGGAAGTGGGCAGTGTGGCATAGTAGTTCATCTTGAATTTTGGCAGTAGAGAGACTATTCAAATCTCTATCATTTGCAATCTGTGTTAGCTTTGCACAGGTTCTTGACTGATCTAAGTTTCTGTTTCCTAACATGTAACATGGAGACAAAAATAGTACTTGTCTCAGGGCTGTTGTGAGGAAGTACAGGTAAAATACTTACTGTAGTACACATAGGAAATGTTCAATAAATGTCAGTTATTATTAATGTTACATTTGAGCCTTGCACTTTTCAATGCCTGGTATAACTCAATACCCCCAAGGTATTTTGCACTAGCATGCATGAGGGTGTTTAATTAGAGCTCTTAGAGTTTCAAGGTAAATTATATAGAATAAAATTGCTTTCATTTTCTAATGGAGGATAGCTCATGAAGGCTCAGTTTTCAATGGGAGATTTATACACATGAATCGATTCTCAAAGTTGGAGGACTTTGTATCAGATCTTAATATGAAATAATAGGTGGATTGTATTAAGTGCATTTTGTTTGCCATATACTAAACTAAGTACCTTATAAACATTATTGGCATTTAATCACACAACAGTCCTATGAGGTATTTACTTTTTCTCCCATTTTATGGTTGCAGAAACTAAAGCACACAGAAGTTAAATGATTTTTCCACTTAGCTATGAAGTGGTTGAGATTTGAACCCACATAGTCTATCTGTAGAACTTCTATGCTTAGTGACTAAACTCTGCTACTTTCCTGTGAAAGAAAGTTAGATTCTCTTCCCTTTTCAATTTAGGACAATTCCTTGTCAGTTGGGATGGCTTAGAGCAGCCATGGGAAGTAAGGAGCTAGTTATTACAGAATCTCTAGAGAGCAAGGATATGAAATGTGAAAATGTCCTCCAGGTGCCTTTATCATGCCTTTGGCATATGCCCTCCTGCCCTTCCCCCTAGGTAACAATTTCTGGTTTAGAATATTATAAGGGCTAATTATAAGGGCTGAGCATGATACCTTAAAAAACAGTAGGGATCCTCTACTGAGGGTGGAGGGGGTATGAGATGGTTTCTTGCAACCCTAGGCAGCCTGGTATTTCTAAAACAACTACCCAAGAAGGCAAACAATTCTCTATTGCCTGTGTGTAGCTTATACATGCCATGAATTATCTGCGGTCAAGGTTTTATCACAGTTCATTTTCCCTTCACACTTTTCATTTTGATTGCCTCCTACAAGGAATGTAATACCATTTATATATTTACCTGAGTCAGATTTATAAAGGTTGCTTGACTACAAAGTATGTATCTCAAAGTCAAGTAGATAGGAATTCTGGATTATCTGCTCTTTCAGGGTTTCTCTTCTCTGTTTGTACATTTGTTCAACAAATATTTATTGAGCCCCTAATTCACAGTCTAGTGGAGAAGACAGACAGCTCAACAGGAATCTTGATACTTTATGGCAAATAGGGTAAGCACAGGTGCTATGAGAGTACATAGGAAGGGCACCTATCCAGAGGAAAAGACAGGAGGCTTCTTTATTTTTTATTTTTATTTTTGGTTCTTTTAGTTATGCATGACAGTAAAATCTATTTTGATAAATTTATACAAATATGGAATATATCTTATTTATTTAGAATCCCAGTCTTGTGGATGTACATGATGGTGAGATTAACTGTGTCGTATTCATATATATACGTAGGAAAGTTATGTCAGATTAATTTCGTTGTCTTTTCTATTCCTATCCCCTCTCCTTTCCCTTCATTGCCCTTTGTCTAATCCACTGAACTTCTATTCTTCCCCTCCTTCCCTTATTGTGGGTTTGCATCCACATATCAGAGAAAACATTTGGCTTTTGGTTTTTTTTGGAGTGGCTTATTTCACATAGCATAATAGTCTGCAGATCCATTCATTTGCTGGTGAATGTCATAAAGTCACTCTTCTTTATGGCTTAGTAATATTCCATTATATATATAAAATATATACACATATATAATTTTATACACATATATATATAATATATACCAATTATTTATCCATTCATCTGTTGATGGGCTTCTAGATTTGTTCTATAGCTTAGCTATTATGAATTATGCTGCTATAAACATTGATGTGGATGCTTCACTGTCATATACTGATTTTAACTCCTTTGGATATTTATCAAGGAGTGGGATAACTGGGTCAAATGGTGGTCCCATTCCTAGTTTTTTGAGGAATCTCCATGCTGTTTTCCAGAGTGGTTGCACTAATTTGCAGTCCCACCAATAATGTATGAATGTACCTTACCCCCCACATCCTTGCCAACATTTACTGTTATTTGTATTCTTGATAATTGCCATTTTGACTGGAGATGAAATCTCAGCATAGCTTTAATTTGCATTTCTCTAATCGCAAGAGATGTTGAACATTTTTTTGTGTATATGTCGATACTTCGTATTTCTTTTTTTGAGAAGTGTCGGACCTGATTAGTACTTGGATGAGAGATAGGCTTCTCGAGGAAGCAATTTTTCTTTTTCTTTTTTTTTTAAATTAGAACATTATAGTTATACATAGTAGTTGGGTTCATCCTGGAAAAATCATACATGCATGGAATTTGATTTCAGTTCACCTTCTCCCCACTTTTCCTTCCCTTCTTCCTCCCTACATTTCCTTTCTCTATTCTACTGGTCTCCATTTTGCTTATCTATTTATTTATTTTCAATAGGTTCTTTTTACTTATATTTAAAAAGGTGAAATTCCCTGTGGTATATTTATCTGTGCACATAGAATGATTTTTAAAAATTCATTCTGCATTTCCTCCTCTTTTCTATTCCTTCTATCTCCCTCTTGATCTTCTTCTTCTAATGTACTTATCTTCCCTGTATCTTTATATGATCCTCTCCGTTTTTCCTTTATTTTACTCTAGCTTCCATGTATGAGAAAAAATATTTGACCCTTGATTTTCTGAGTCAGGCTTACTTCTCTTAGCATGATATTCTCATTTTCATTCATTTACCAGCAACTTCATTCATTTTTCCTCCTCCATATATATATATATATATATATATATATATATATGATGGAATATATATATGTGTATATATATGTGTATATATATATATATATATATATGTATATGATGGAATATTACTCAGCCTCCTCCTTCCCCACCTCTTCCTCCTTCTATACCAAGGATTGAACTCAGGAGTACTTACCCACTGAATTACATCCCCAGCCCTTTTTAAATTTTTTTATTTTCAGACAGGGTCTCACTAAGTTGCTTAGAGTCTCATTAAATTGCTGAGGCTGGATTTGAAATTGCAATCCTCCTGCCTCAGCCTCCTAAGCCACTGGGATTATAGGTGTGAGTCACCACACCCAACAATTTCATTATTCTTTATGTATATAGGCCACAATTTCTTGCCATTCATCTGTTGATGGGCATCTGGGTTGATTCCATAATCTAGCTATTGTGAATTGTGCTATAAACATTGAGGTGGCTGTGTCACTATAGTATGCTGATTTTATTACTTTTGGATAAATACCTAGGAGTGGGATAGCTGGTCATATGGTGGCTCCATTGCTAGTTTTTTGAAGAATCTCCATACTGCTTTCTAGAGTGTTTGTACTAGTTTGCAGTCCCAACAATGTACAAGTGTACCTTTCCCCCCACATTTGAGGAAGCAATTTCTAAATTGGAAACTGAAAGGTAAGTAGGAGTTAGCTAAGTGAAGGGAGCCAAGAAGTTATTAGAGGCTAGGGAACAGGGTGAGGCTAGAATTGCGTAGTGGGAGATGAACTGGGATGGGGATGAAGCTAGAGAAATAAGCAGAGGTCAAGTTATGGAGAACCTTGGAAGGTCCACACTAAGGAATTTAGGTTTTATAGGGTTAAAAGAAACCACTGAAGGTTTTAAGTGGGGGAAACAATTCAATCAGATTTATAGATTAGCAGATTCTGTGAGTTAACTGACTCTCTCGTTTGCTTGTGAGTAAATCATAATATTGGGGCTGGTGAATGGCAAATAAAGGAGCCTAGATGGATTTCTAGAAGGAAACCCTGATTCAATAACCCTTAGGTCCCTTCAGACAACATATAGAGAAGACTTTTCAATTTTGTGTGTGTGTGTTAAGCACATGCTGTACTGCTGAACTCTATCACTGAACTATACCTCCAGTCCAGGACTTTTCAATTTTGACTTTGAGTCTTTCTGTTTTCAAAACCCTGTCACCATTTCTTGGAATTCTCTCAAAACCAAAGCCTAAGCAAGGAGGAAAGGGTGGTTTTGGTGACTTGTTTTTCTCTATTCTCCACTACTCATTTCCGGGGCATTGCTGTGAATTGTTCATCCAAAGCTTTGCTCCCCGTGAGGAGGGGACCATTTGAATAGCAGCAGGGGAGTAGGGGGAAAGAGGAACCACATGCGGGGCTCGTTCATTAAGAAAATATATTTGGCATATTCAGACAATGGTTTGAGCAAGTTAAAAATAACTTCTCGTGAAAAATTAATAGGGAGTTATAAGTGAGTGTTTTAATACAAGCTCCCAGAGCAGGGCAGATTCTCCAGGCGGTTGGTGGCTGACATCACAGATGGAGGAGGGTGTGTATGGGGCACTGTGTGGTCAGCAGGAGAGTTGTCTGCAGAAGTGAGCTCACCTTCTCTCCCAGAACCCTGGGGAGAGAGGAGACAAGGAATTAGATTTGGCTGTGAGTTACTGAGCCAGGTGACATTTCTTCTCTCCTGCCCCTATTACACTTTCCTGACCATGGACCTTGATGCTTGGGGTGAGGTTTATTGACTGTTAGAATTTATAAAAATCCTTCTAGCTCTTCCCCTTTCTTAGTAATAAGGCCTTGGTTGGCTGTTGGATCTATTTCTCCAGTTTTTCCTCACCCAAGGGCCAGTTCTCTCTTTCTTGCAGGTGGTTAGGGAGCCTGTCTCCCTCTTCCTGTCTTTTCACAGTGACCCTGTGGCCCTAGGTGAGTCCAGTGAAGGTCTGGGCTGTCCATTCTTTGCCATTAGTACAGTTCAATGAATAAGGATAAAACAGAATGAAAAGCAAAGGGGCTAACTGCATTTTGGGTCTAAAGAGTTTAAGACTGAAGGAACCAATATTTGTATTTTAAATCCAGATGATATTTAAAAAATGGTTCTGTAATTGCAATGAGGCCCTCTAGGCCGTGAATTAATGTGTCATAACTCACGCCCAAGCACTGCGCAAACATCCCGCGTGTGAATTATTGCACAATAAATTCATGCCCTGTTGTGTCTTACAGCTTAATTAGTACATGAAGCTACATGAGTTAGACGAACCCAAATGGGATTATGTCATGTGGTGCGTAAAAAAGCAGAATGTTGGGAGGTATTTGGAGCTTTTTCTGGGGGGAAAGCAGTGTTGATTTTTCTATGACGTCCTTTGGTGTCAGTGTCTGTGGTGTTTGGGCTGCAACAGGTGACATATTTTTTAACATGTGACTTCTGAGCTTTGGTTGGTTGGTTGAATAATAGTTTCAGTAAATATTTATTGTGTACCACATTCTAGGCAGTATGGAGAGATAGCATGTATAAGATGAAATATGGTCCCTCCCCTTAAAGAACTCATGTTCCAATACAAGAAAGTAAGGTGTGGCTACAACACAAAGCAGAAAGTGAAAACTGCTAGAAGTAATATACAAATAAAGTGTCTTGGGAATTCAGAGTGGAGAATGATCATTTTTGGCTGGCACAGTGGTGAGGGTTGATTGGTGGAATTAGAGGAGACTTTGTGGAGGAATGGCATTTAAATTGGCTCTCTTAAAGGATAGATAGGATTTCACCACACATGGGGTGGTGAGGATGGGCACTGGATTCTAGATAGAGTGAGTAACAGTAGAAAAAGCACAGGAAAGTGAAGCAGTGTTCAGAGCAGACTGAGCAGGCAATGTAGCTTGAGCCTCATCAGGATAAAGGGGTAGCATGGACAGTGGATGGGAACCAGAACTTTCCTATGAGGACAAAGCACTTTGGTTTTAAACCCACTAACCATGCTGAAAATCCCTGGGGCTGATTATTCTACTAGGTGAAGACTGTATTATGGACTTTAGAAAGTTTCCCCACTGTCCGCTTTGGTTTACCTGCTCAGAAAGTGCACAACTGAGAGCCAGGTATCCTGGGTTCAAGTCTTGTCTGTTGATAATGAGCAATGTGACTTTGAGCAAGCCACTTTAATCCTTTGATGCTTTGCTTCTCTATCTTTAACATGAGAGGCAAGAATGGATGATTTCTAGGATTCTATTAGTTAAAATATTCTAGGCTTTTCTCTGGTTCTTCTGTCCTCTTATTCTCTCAGTAGGTCTGGGTGGAATATAGGACTTACATTTCTAACAAGTTCTTAAGCGATACTAAGGCTGTTGGTCGAAGGACCACACTTTGAAAACCAAAGTTCCAACTGAAGACCCTCCCCATGTAAAGATGAGGTGAAACAAATACTTGCTTCTAACATTCGTCTTTGTTTGATAAAATCCATAGATTAAAATACCATAGTTTTCTGCATCTATCTTTCTTTATCCCCCTAGATTATTGATCAGAGGTAAAGAGGGTATCTTGTTCACACTGCCACAGCACCGATCCAGGCGGCAGACACATAATGAGTATTTAACACATAACTATTTCATGGAATAGAGCCTTACACATTTCTTTTTTACAAAAGATTCTCCTTCCTTTCAGGCTAGCATTGTCCCATTCCTTTAAAGTTATATTCTAGGAAACTTCTTTGACAGTTTCTCTCTTTGTCTTTCTAGTATCTAGAACTATATCCAGCTGTTGTTTCTAATTTTGCCTTTCTTCAGCTCTGCCTGGGTCCTGAGGACTACTCTGTCTGTTCCATCCTAGTGGAATCCTGTTCAGAGTAAGTGCTAGGCTCTCTCTTTTCTCTAGACCTCCTTTCCAACAGAGAGAACAGTGTTGTTCATTCAAGAGCAACTAGGGATAATATACCCCTGGGTCAGGAGAATGCCTGGAACAACCTTCCTTGGTCCCTCTCTGTGTATTCCCATGGAATTCAGGGAGGGGCAGGAGGCAGTGAAATTGATAGAAGGCCCAACCCACTGGAGCTGCCTCTGTGGAATCCCTGAAGACTAGACTGGCTCCAGCGTGGGCACATCAGGCATCTTTCCTGAAGCAGAGTTTTGTGCTTTGGCACAGAAGAAGGACCAGTGTTTTCCTTTAGCATTTAAATACAGGGCCTGTCCAGGGAAGGAGAGATGGGAAGCTATTCTTCTAGTTGCGGAATTTCTGAAGTATTCCCCGTGAGGAACAGGTGGCAGTAGGGAAACCTGCTGGATTCAGGGTCACTACTTGCCAACACCCTTAGATGTCTTTTTGAGAGACTGGTACTAAAACCTTGTGAGAGTTCCTAAAATTCTTTGGCGTGAGAATCACACCCAAAATGGAGAAAAAGAATACAACTGAGATAAGAAGACATAGTAATGAGACAGGAATTGAGACATTATTACTTTGGAAAGGGAAAGGTATGAGTAGAAACTGAGAAAGATATTTGTCAAGAGGTACTTCCTGGAGGAGGATGCCTGTGGAGCAATTTGGGAAATAAAAGAGGGATAGGCAGATTGGAAAAGATATGGGACAGTAATTCTAGGCTACACAGACCTTTGGAGTCATGAAAGAATGAGACTCTTGTGAGAGATGCACTTTTTCACATTTGAAGTGGAATTTATGAGCCAGGTTTGTATTGTGTATTGTGCCATGGAGGGAGATTTCTGAATCAGGAAGGTATGAGATATGATTCTCATTGCTATCTGGAGGATAGATAGACAGATGGAATTGGATAGATGGACTCTTCCTTGGAGACTGTTATAGAAACTGCTACAATCATTTAGATCCTTGCTCTTCAAAGTATGATCCATGGACCAGTAGCACAGGCATCACCTGGGAGCTTGTTAGAAATGCAGAATCATAGACCCTAACCCAGACTACTCAATTGAAATCTGCATTAATAACAAGTTCCCCAAGTGATTTGTATGCTCTTTAATATTTGAGAGGCACTGGCCTAGATCATCATGATAGGTGCCTGGCCTCAGATAGCACCATGGATGCCATCCAAGGAAATAGGAAGGATCTGAGAACTTCGGGAGCAGAAGAGGAGGGTCCCAGGATGGGAAAGCTGAATTTGGGGAGAAGTGTGGGCACTGGCTCACCTCCTTGTCTCCAGGCCTCCCACACCAGTCACCATGATTTGGCACACTGCCCACTCTGGGAAAATGCCCACTATGCCCACGCTGGAGTCTGCCTGGTCCTCAGGGGCTCCCTTGAGGCAAGCATTACATAGATTGGGACGGCTGCCAATTTTGCTTCCCCTACTTCATATGGGAGAACTGAAAGGGACTAGGGAGGTCATATCAGTCATGCCCCTGCCTCAGGGTTGTACTGTCCCTTAATCAAATGAGTGACAATTTGATGATACTAATGATACTAATTGAGGAGACTATGGGGGTGGAGAAATTGAAGTAGGAGTTCTTAACTATCTGTAATGGAAATTAGAATATTTTCATCTTTCAAAGGCTTTAAGGAGAGACCAGATGACTGGATAAGGGTTTATACACTGGCAAGGGCCAAATTAATGCTATTTAAAGGAGCTTGTGAGGATTTTTAATGGGCTAATGACAAGTAAAGTATACGAGATATAAAATTCCAGAGACCTGGAGGCATAGTCAATGGAAAAAAGATACCAGATGGGCATTTGAGAACTTTTATTAAGTTTTTGAGGGGTCTGTGTACTTTATTTGCAATAAGAATGAATGATGAGAAAAGGTCAATATTAAAGGGAAGTGGGTTAAAATTGAACATGGGGAAGAATTTCCTGGGGTTAGAGGGAGGATTGAGGGAGATGGAAAGATGACTTTCTCTGGCTATGCATATGGGTTTCTCAGGTTGGTTTGGAATGTCTCAGAAGGGCTGTGCTCTGCAACAGGGAAATGTATAAGATGAACTCTTAAAAATCTTCCCTCCCTCAAGGATTCTCCAGTCAACTCCTTAAATGAAAGGTGAGGTGGATATGTGGTATATCTAAGGTGATGGGGAATGGAGACAATGTATAATAGAAGAAATCAACAATCTCATCAAAGCTTGAAACCTTTGTTAAAAATTTTAGAGCATGGACTAGGGTGTAGCTCAGTGGTAGAGCACTTGCCTAGCAGACATGAGGTCCTGGGTTTGATCCCCAGCATCAGAAAACAAATAAATAAATAAACAAAGTAAAATAAAAATGTCAAATCAGGTCCTCTACATAGGAGAGTAAGTTACATTTTGGGGCTCATATAAGAGTTTTTAGGTTTCCAAGTCCTTTTACTCTGCATGTTATCTTTCTAGTTTCATCAAAGAGATCTTTAGAACTCCTAAGAGAAAAGAGCAACTCTTTTATTCATGACTTATTTATATCTCCAATGCCTAATACAAGGATGGTTATAATAGCTATTGTTTGTTGAGTATTATGCCCTATATTTTGTTCTAAATGCCTTACATAATTACCTAATGTAAAACAATGGTTCCATGAGGTAAGTATTGTTAGCCCCACTTTACATAAGTTAAAACTAAGGCTCAAAGAGGTTAAGTAATTTGTGCAAAGTTAGAAGTGAAGCCACATTTTGCAACAAGTTTGAGCAAAGCTTGTGTGGCTAACCCCTGAACTGTATTCTGTACAGGGTAGCAGATCAGCAATGGATAGATGATCATTGAAACTTGATGAGGTATTTAGAGGTAAACAGATGAGGTCTTTAGAGGTAATCAAATGACAGTGGATACTTTAAAATCGTGAATAATGAAAAAACAATTTCTATTTTCTTTTTGGAATGTAGTCAGAGACACACTTAGTGACACATGCAAGCTTATACTCAGACATTCCCTCATTCACCTTCACTGTGCTCCACCCTGTAGTCAGTAGCTTGGGAAGGGGGCGAGGCTAGGTATAAAGCAACTCATTGAAAGTCGTGTGTACATGCATGCTCTGAAGACATATGTGTTTGCATTTGACTGGAAATATGTACCCAGGAGTGGGGCATACTTATCTTGGTAGGTCTATAAACGTCAGTATCTTAGATTTTCTGTGTATGGTGTATGTGTACAAATCCTGAATGTGTTAAACCAGCTAGAGGGAACTGGCTGCCTTCCACCCCTGGTCCTGGCTGATGTGTTTGTACCAAACCCTGATATTTATTTTTCATCACCTCTCAAGGGAACCTCAATGAGTTTTCTTTCTGGGAAGTTTATGGCTGAGATGCTGGGCTGCTTTGGGGCCCCTATAAATCTGCTATAATCAGAGGAGGTTTGCAGAGAAAAAGAAACAGCAGCCACAAGGCAATGCTTTTCTGTCTTTACTTTCTAGCCAACAACACAGTCACCCTTGTATGTATACCAACTGCCTGTGTTTTCCCAGAACACCCTGATGGAAGGTGCTCAGAGAAACCATTTCATTTACTTCTTTGTCGCCAAGTGGGATGCTACACTTTGACCATTCCAGAAAGAGGAGAATTAGAAATGTAGTAATTAAGAAATCTAGAGTTTCAATTGTGAGAGACTCATCATTCTGTTTTATAAAAAACCCAGACTGAACTTTCACTGAACTGAATGCCCATGTTTACTTCTTTAGGAAACTTTACAAAAAGATTGTCTGAAATACTCCTGGAAATAGGATGTTGAATAACTTGAACATTATCAGGAGGCAAACACAAAAGAGGAATCCCCTCCTCCATCTTCCAATGCTGGTAGTTGGGAGATTTTTTTATGAGGGATTTTTATGACAAACTTTACTTTACATTTGACATTTAACAGCATCTCCTGTCCAAGACAGGAGGAAATATAGATATTTATTGACAGATGGTGTCAGAAGATCGAGGAAAATTGAGTCTGGAGAAGGAAAAGGGAGGAGTTTCTCCCTTTTCCCAGGTATGCAAATTAACCAACTTAATTTGTTATAGCATATGCTTTTCTGTGCTTGCTGCTTTTCTCAGTAATGAGATTAAGAAATCATTTCATTGTTAATAAAGAACTCAGTAGGGGGAGAGAGGAAAGGAAAGTCATACAGATAGAGTCATAATGGGCACCCTGTTCTGTTTGAACCTTGTGTATTCCTTACGTATTTGGGATGCAAGGGAAGTGGGGGCAAGTGCAACCTGAGCTGGGCCCTGGGTCTTGGCTCCTGTCTTCCCTATTCTAAGCCTCAAGCTTCTGCAGTTTTACCTTGAATGTTACTGGCTTTTGTATTTCATTTGTGAACAGAAGTTCAATGTCAAATGATGCCCAAAGTCAAGAAATACTTCTCATTAGCTCTGTCTTTTCTCTGAAATTCTCTCCTCCCAATTTCTGACTTACTGGAATCCCACATAATGACCATGGCCTGGTTCAAATGCTACTTACCATCTAAACCTTCCTGAACAACCTCAGCCAGAAAAATCATTTCTTTCCTCAACCAGAAAAACCATGAACTTCTGTACTCCTCTGTTGCCTTCAGTGGTAGTTATTTTGTGTCTTACCTCTCTTTCTTACTTAACTGGAAGCTTCTGGAGTGAAAGGACTGTATTCTGTATATTTGTATATTCTCTATACAGTGCTTTACACAGAGACAAAGAATCGTTAAATAAATTTAGTTAATAGTGTCTAGTTGTAGGAAAAGACATACGTAGAGATATGGAAATAAGAGCATTATGGATCTTGGATATAGGTATTATTGTTGATAAAATCTGGACATGATACTTCCAGGTATATATCACATTATTTGGAAAATTTTATCCCACTGCTAGGTTTATTCCCTTATACTTTATTTATTTATAATTTATTCTTTGTTTTGTTTTTTTATTTATTGTGGAAAATTTCAAACATATATCATTAATTCTTTCTTTCAATTAAATATAGAACTTTTTCTAGTGAGAAATAGAAACAAATGATCAAACAGTTACAAATTGTGACAAATACATGAATAAACCAGTCTCATAATAGAGACTGATAGGAAGGAACTCTTCTTTAGTTAAAGGAGACTAGGAAAAGTCTTTCTGGTTAGTGCAATATATTTATCCCACTGTAATTATTAGTTAATTCAGCTTTTAACTTAAATAACAACAATAATAAAACCAATAACAGAATAAGAATAACAGCCTTCCCACCAGGGGGCGTTTCTGCCAACCCAACCTTAGTATGGGTCCTTCCTTGCTCCAACTTCCCAGCCTCCCCTCTGCCTTGGGAAGAGGGGAAGACAGGGCCCTCCCCTTGCCTCAGGATGGACCCTGCCCCCTCTTCTCCAGCCTAGGAGTTAGCAAGCAAAACAGGTGTTAAGAGCTTTGATCTTTCTTGAGACTTGGAGACAGATCAAGGAAGAAGCCTCTGAAATAATGCCCCAGGATGTGAGAAGCCAGGGAAGAGATGGAGACAGAGGTAGACAAAGAAAGAAGTGAATTGCTGTCACAGAGACTCCCTTTTTACTTCCCATCTCAGTTTCAGTAGGTTATGTGTACTGCACTTCTTGAGGGTGCTGGTCAGGGCCTTTGGCCTTTTGGGGAGATTAAAGATATCCCAAGTGTGACTTTAGTGATCCTGCCTTCATTGTTTCTAGATCCCTGCTACAAGGCTGAAGACAACCAGGGTTTTGAGAAGCATGCAGTCTGCCAATTCCCCTGCAGCCTCAGTAGTTCTTTCATTACCAGGGTCTTCCTTCCACCATGTTCTTGCCCCTGTCCTCCTGACACAAGCATTGGTAGCCTTGATTCATGTCTCTACTAGAGGTTCAGTAACATTCCCAGCCTGTTTCCTGAAGGGATAACTCAAGTTGATTTCTAGCTTAGGCACAATATCCCCCTTCTCACAAAGGACTTGACCTCCTTGATCATCCTGAGGGACACTTCAGACTGTTGAGAAGATTTTACTTCAGTTAATGAAAGATTCTCTAACTGAAGTTGTGGTACTTACTTCTCTTCATCTCCCCTACCCTCATTAGGACCAGCTTCTCTGCAAGTGGGGTCCTGAACAAAGAGAGAGGATATTCCTATGTTTCAAGGTGAACCCTACTTCTTGGCTCCATTGTCCAGACATAATACTTTGCTAGTTTTAAAGAGGTACTTATTGGAAGAGAGAGACCATTAATTCCTTCTAGCTGCTAAGAGCATGTACAAGACAAATATCTGGTCATCAGAGATAGACATTTTAGAGTAGTGTTACCTACATAGCCTTTTAAGTCAAACAGCCAAGTTCTTATCCAGGCTGGGCCACTTGCTCTGCCTAAAGCTGAAAGCAGATAGCACATATCATGTTCTATCTGCCAGAATAAGATTCTTGGACCAAAATCTGGTTTTAGATCTGGTGAGGTACTTTATGCTATGGATGCAAGGTAAATGAGGTGGAACAGAAAATCAAATTCCTTGAAAAAGGAAAGGAAAGAGTGAAACAAGAACATACATAGAGGCAAGGAAATGGTAACTGTCTCCTGAATACTGGGAGCCAGGATCTAGTTAGGGGACAGAATTAGTAATCTCTGAGATATACTAATGTTCTAGCTCCCGGCTGGAAGTCCTTTCTGGGGTCTGTCCCCTTTGTGGGTGGCAGTGTTACTGGTTCCTTTCTTAAGCAGACGGGATAGGGCATGTAGCTCAGGGCAGGCCAGGGCGAGTTCTGGTGCCAGGGATGACATTAGGGTGATGAGTATGGCAGATTTTTCTCAAGGACCTATGTTCAGAAGATGGTATGGGGAGGAGGAGAATGGGAGTGGAGGAAGAAAGAGGGTCCAGTGATCCTCTCTGGGTTGAGGATGAGAGGTGTGAGAAAACTTGGTAGAAATCATGGTTCTTAATTAACTACTTTGCTTTCACATTTAATCCTTTCAACTACTTTCCAAAGAGCCAGGGTGCTAATAACTTCCCCTAATCCTTTATTCTACTTATTATGTGAGTTTATCCTGCCAAGTTACCTATGACCCATCTCAGACAGGAAAACATCACAAAGTCCCAAGTCCCTTCCACAAAGACTGTACAACCCGAATGCAGTATCTGTATTGGGAAGAACTAGATGGATATTGACATGGGTGTCCTAAGAGGCAATTGCCTCCTGATCCATCATCAATAGATGGGACTGGTGTGAAGATGACAGGGTCTTAAGTAAAATGTGGTTAGATTAAGGGGTCAGGGTAAAGGAAACTTCTTGGATCTTTATAGCAGTATTCCCTCACCCATTCTTTCTCCTTAATTTCTGAATTCAGATGTCATTTCATGGACTTATAATATAATTGATGATCCTTAAGGAAGTGATATGGGTCAAAGTTAGATCCTAGACTCTAGTTCTATCCTAGTGTCATTTACCTCCTTGGGTACAGGGTATTCCTTACACATAGCTTAGGCATTCTGACTTCACCTCATTGATAATTAACTCAATTTTGGAAGTTGAGTGACTACAAAAACATGGGATTCTTTGATGAGTGGGTTCCCTTTTTTCATTAGTTTGTTTATCCAATTCTGAGTAGACCAGGAATGATAATGATATTGATAAATAATGGCAGCACCCATTTATTGAACATGTATGTTAAACTACTGTATGTACATCATCTTAATTCTACAAGAATTTTATGGAATTAGAAATGTCATTCTCCTTTTACAAAAGAGGAAGTGAAGCTTAGAGAAGTAAAGTTCCTTGCTCATGACTCTATTGCCTCTAAAGCTGCCCCCTCCACCTTTCACCTCTTTGCCACTATGGTGATCTATGGTACAACTATCTTCTGGAGATCTTTAGGTAAAATGACTTCTTATTCTTAGGGCCCCTATTTGGTCTGAAACACCACAGAAAATTTTAAGATATGTTGGTTCTCAGCAGTGGAAAACTCTGGTAGATTCTGAAGGAGAATGTGGAATTCTGTTTTTCTCAGTGAGGAAGAAGGATGGCTGAAAGACCATTTGATCACAGGTAAAGACTCTTTTTGGCTATACCTAGAATAATATGTGGCATATATTAGGAACTGTGGGTTTAAAGAAGAGAATACCCTCAGCTGATTTAAGAATTGGGATCTTGTGAGAGTTTAGGGTAATCTGAGATCTTTACCTCCTCTAACCTATACTCATAGAGATGGTGTTTCTTGGGTTACTTGAGGTCACTGATAATATACTTTCTGCATTATTTGTGTCAAAGTTTGAATTCTAGCTTGGCTTAATTCAGTGACACTCTCCCCACCCAAACCAATTATTTTGGTTATATACTTGCCCTACCACCCTTAAGGGATGTGAATTTCTAATATTTATTTGAGTTAAGCAGAATTAATAAGTTAAATTTGTTATAAAATATTACATTGTACTTTTTGGAGTCACTGCAGCAATTGAGGGGGCAGTCATGGGAATGTTAATTAATAATTCAAAGTTTAAATAACAAAAATGTCATTTTAGTTTGAATTCATCCTGAAACAGGATATATCTTGTGTTCTTGGAATTCACAATATTTCAAATCAAATAGTGGAGATTTGCTAAGGAGGTTTGAGTCTTATCAGGGAGATGGAACACTATCTAGCTCTCCACTTGATCCCTGTTCCACTTCTGAATAGACTACTACAAATAACATGGGTCTTTTTTTTGTTAATTAATCTTTAGTCATTTATTTTTCACTCTGCCATCTGAAAGATGGATGGGTGCTCTTGATGATTAGCCCAGTTCTAGGAATGGGAGATTCTCAGGCACTGGAATTTGCAACCCTCCACCTGGAGAGCTGAGGAAGAAGCTTTGTAGCTGGTGAAGGTGACAGAATCAAGCAGCTTTATAGACCTGAGAAAACTTAAGTGAGGGGAGGATGTGGAATGGGGGGGGGGTGGTTAGAATAAGCAGGCAGCTTGGGATGCTCCTTGGTACTGGTTCCTTGGCAACGGTTACTTAGCAACCTCCATTCACCTCTCTAGGCTGCCTCCCTCCACTCCCCGTCCCCCCGCCCCACCTCCCTCCCTTAGCTGCTGCAAGGAGCTAGAGAGCTTGGAGTGAATGACAATTTGGAGAAACAGCCGCAGCCTGAAGATCTAAGAGGCTCTAAAGAAGATGGATAAGAAAATCGATGCATAATAAAAACTGCAGGCAAAGCCACCTTGACGGAGGGCGGGTGCTCTCCTCCTGTGCTCCTTAGTCTCAACCAGCTCAAGGCCTCCACCTTAACCCAGTGTCCTCTCTTTCTTTCCATCTACCTTTTACTATTTTTCTTTTGGGGGGTGTTATTTGCCTTTGGAGTGGAAAAGGAAGAAAGGAACCCTGGCAAAAGAAAACAAAGTATATGCACGATGTATGTAGGGGTGCTGGTGTAAGAAAAGAGTAATAAGACAGGGATTGCAAGAGAGATGTTTTGAATTGCACCTTAAAGTAATGTCCTAGTAAAAAAACAAACCTTAATAATGTAAGTAGGAAGGCACCATGTGAAATGTGTGAAGCTACTCTCTCTGTAGGACATTAAAGAAAATAGTACAAGCAATTCTGGAAGGGGTGGGGCATGGGGGTATGCCTCAGACACAGTGTCTTGGTATCCTCATAGTCGGAAAATCCTTTTTGATATCAAACCCTACCCCATTTTGTTGAAATTAAGGCATTTAATCAGTTAACCAACCCTTCATCCTTTAGTGTTTCTGGAGCACCAGCTAGGTACCAGGCAGGCACTGTAAAACAGATATTAGGAGCTGCCCATTTGTGTACAGGGTTTAAGTTTCATGCAGAGAGAAGGATAGAAATTCAATTGAGAGTGGGAGCCTTAAATGACATCAGATATATGAGGAAATTGTAAAGTCTGTAAGGGGCACTAATGGGGGGACTTATTCCAGTGTTTGAAGTTCTGCCCTCCAGTAGCAGATAGAAGGGCTCTTGGTGTGTATGTTGGTGGTGGTGGGGTTCCAATGTTCCAATCTTGTTGGGAAAAGTGCTCTGTTCCAGGAATCTGGCCTAAGATTATGGCACTGAGTGTTGAAGGTTTGGGACTGGAGAAAAACATTGCTGCCACCTGGCTCAGGTTCAACTGCTGAGATCCCTTTCTACCTGTCTACCTTCTACTTTTTCTTAAACAGGCCACATATTCTGTGGTAAGTCACTCTTTCCTATCGTTTAAGGTATCCTATAAGCTCTTTTCAAGGATGCCTTCCTGGGGTACAGGAGAACTGATCTCACTATCCTTGGACTTATCCCCCTGCCACCATCATCCCTTCTCCATTCCATTTCTCAAGCCCATCCTCCCCTCTCATTTTATACTCATCTTGGTCTCTATTCTCAATTATTCTTACTTCTGGCTTCTATGGAACATTATGATTTTATAATGCTATTTCAGTCTGTAATCTTCCAACTTTTTCTTTTCTTTTTGTGTTCCTTTGCCCTTTATTTATATCATTGTGACTACATACAAGACCTGAAAATGCAGGAAGACCATCTGTGTAATTTTTCTGTATAATACCCAGTCCAGAAGTATGTACAGACAGACAAATGAAGATAAGCTCTTATACCTGGTGTCTCTTATATCAAAGCTGCATCCCACATTCCCACCTTCATGATATTCTAACCGTCATTGCCCACCTCCTCCTTCCTGAAGTTACCCATTCGATTTTTCATAATTCTGTAACTTGGACTCCTTTTATGCCTAATTCTGACCATAAAACACTCCAAATATTATTGAGGGGGAGGAGGAGCTCTAAGTTTAAGAAGGAGTCAGGCTACACAAGTCAGAGCTTGAGAAATGCATACAAATGAGAGTGTAAACTGTGTATCAAGTACTAAGAACACATAGTATAAAAGAGGGGTTGGAATTAGGAATTTGGCTAGCATAAGGAAGCCTTCCTGGAGAAGGGAATACCGGGCAGGGCTTGAAAGAAAGGAAGTGATAGAACTTTGGAAGCAAGGGAAGGATAGATTAAAAAAAAAAAAAAAGAAATGTGGGCTTGGAGGAAGAGACTCGAAGCAGGTTTGCTTTGCTTAAAGCAGTGATAATTGTGGAATCACAGAATAAAGCTTGAGCTCTGAAGCTCTGAAACTTCAGCTGAAGAATCATGATTTGAAATTACAAATAATTGTGAGTCATTGCTGGCCCCTGAGAAGAAGAATGGTCAGTATGATGGTGAAGGTTAGTGCTGTTTAGTAGAGAATGACAAGATGGAAACCAGAAGCTCTTAGGAGGCTTCTTCTGTTGTTCTGATTCTGACCAGAGACCTGGTCAATGACCTGGCTCGGGTGTGGGGAGAAGAGGGAGGTGGAAGCCTTCTGGGTGGGGAGGGGGTGAAGATACAGGGAGCACATTGTTTCTTCAGAGCTTGCATCACAGATTCCTTCCCTTTGAACAAAACCCTCTGTTTTCTGCTCCAGCTGACTCATCCCTCCCCTTTCCCTTTCTCCATTATTGGAGGAGCT
This sequence comes from Sciurus carolinensis, assembly GCF_902686445.1. Classification (NCBI taxonomy): domain Eukaryota; kingdom Metazoa; phylum Chordata; class Mammalia; order Rodentia; family Sciuridae; genus Sciurus; species Sciurus carolinensis. Next base: position 113,748,286 of record NC_062216.1, read on the forward strand.
CTTGCAGCCCTTGTAGAGAGCTCTGCTGCTGCTAATGATGTGGTGGTGATAGGAGTGGGTGATGCTACTGGACCAGGACTCCAGGTTTTACTCTTTGGTGTTTCTTTCTTTTTTCTTTTTGATATAGGGCATTGAATCCAGAAGTGCTTCACCACTACATCCTCAATCCTTCCTATTTTTTTGTTTTGAGATGGAGTCTCACTAACTTTCTGAGGTATTTGCTGCATTGCCCAGGCTGGCCTAGAACTTGCAATCCTCCTGCCTCAGTCTCCTGTTTGCTGGAATTACAGGCATGTGCCATAGTGTCCAGATCTTTCAAGTTTCTTTTTATGTCAATTTTTTAGACATGTCCCTGAATCTAAAGAAAAATAAAGCAAACTTTAATCACTTATCTTCTTCCAGGTTGTATGACCCTTGACTTACTTTAGACTGAATGTGGAGGTGTTGAACTTTTTTTGCCCCTCCTAGCCACTTTATTGTTCAGGTCACTGTCTCCAAGTATTTTCACAATACCTATGGAACATGGGGAGAGGTGATGTTTGAGGCTGAGGAGGGGAATGGGCTCCTTGCAGGGATGCTGAGACCCTAAGACCTATACCATAGATAGGTTAAGCATCTTCAGAAAAGGTAAATAAGGCAATGTCAGGACCAGGAATAGAAGGTGGATAAAGTCAGTTCTCTGGACTTGGAATTCTGGGACTAATTTTCTAGCTTGAGGACCCTGGGAGAAAGTAAAATGGCAAGCTTCCTAAAGAAGGGGGATTGGAATGTAATAAACGTAGTAACAAACGCAGGCTAAGTGCTGAGAGTTTCAAGAATAAAGATGGATAGAAAACCAGTAGTGACTGAGTAGTTAGTGCTTCTCTTTCAGTTTAGCTCCCCTGGACTTATATGAGGTGAAGCTGAAGGACCCTAAGCAGGTCATTCCCTCCAACCTGCCTTTTTACTAGACCAAATGAAGTGAAGGAAATGAATATTTATTGAACATTTAGTTGGTGCTAGGCACTGGTTTACTCTTTCCATATGTTTTCTCATTAAGTTAAATCCTCATAAAAACCTGTACACTAGTTTCAGAATTGAAGGACTCAGTTAACAGCTGGTGAAGCTGGGAGGCAAACTCACATCTTTGATTTCAGAATCATTGCATTTTCTGGGACACTACACCATATTCCCATTCCAGAAATTTCTTTCTTCAGTTGGCAAGCATGGTGTGTCTTACCATATTACATGTACAATCAAGTGTTAAGGCACTAGGCTAAATGTTATGGTAAGAAAACAAACAAAAAGAAAGAAAAAGGCAGTCCCTTACCCTCTAAGTGCTCAAACTCACTTGAGGATGGAGATTTTATATATTTACATTCTGAGAAAGAAGGGGGAATTGTGATGAGTCAACCGGTGAAATCTTCATTGAAGTGGTAGGATTTTAAGGAAATCTTTAAGAAGAGATAGAACATTCTACACAAATGGAATGGCTTAAATTATGGAAGCAAGAAAGCAAAAGACATTCTACCAACACTAAAGAGACCTTTCTCTGAACTTTTTAGGACCAAGGATGATAAATATTCACATCTGATTTCTCAGCCTGCCAAATATAGGGTAACTAGATGTTCAATGCATATTTATTGAATAAATGAATAAATGTGTGACCCATTCATCTGGCACAGAGAGTTCATGTAGGGACATTGAAAGAGTTATTAATAGAACTGGAGGCTCTAGTAGAAAGGATAGAGACATTCAAAAATTGCTTAAATGAGATCTTGAGGGAGTGAGTGGAAAACTTGGAAAAGAGATGAGAGGCAGGGTGGTCAGTTGCAATGCAAGTGTGGAAGTTCAGATGAGAGATGCTAAAAGACTAAGTGGGGACAATGGCATGGGAATATAAATGAATGGGTGGGGTACCAATGTTTTGAAAGCACGAAAAGAACTTGGTCACTGGTGGACTTTGATGGAGTAGTGGTGGTGAAGGTGGCTAAGGTGGGAAAGAGAGAAAAAGAAAAAATTCAAGGATGAAGGTGAAGGTTTTCAGCATTGATGAGATGTAGAATAGTGGTACCTGTAGCAGAAAAAGACAAAGTTAGAAGAGGCTGGTTCTGAAGGAAAAATAAATTTTATTTTAGATTAAGTTGGTTTAAGGTGATGGTAGAGCCCTCACTAGGAGAATCCATCATACTTTAGAAGTGGAAGACTAGAGAAAATGTGGTCAGGTCTGTAAGGGCAGATTCAGAACTCACGCACATAGAAGAAATAATTGAGGCTGTGAAAATGGATGATATAATTGGGAAGAAAAGGTGTCAAGGGGGAAAACTAGAAAGTTGAAGATAACCTTTGTAAGGGAGAGAATACATAACAGGGCCCTCTTTAATGTCTTCTGGTGGTGTTACCAGTTCTATTTGTCTTGTTCTTGAGTGGGGAGATAAAAATGGCTCTCTAGAAACATAAAAGGCCTATGCTCAGTCCTCTGTAATTCTTCTCTTCTACACTAAAGTCCAAATCTTGACCAGAAAAGTAATAGACTCTGCTTTCATGGAAAAATTTTAGGTCATCTGTCTGAAACAGATGGAGATTATCTTAGATCCACGTTTGTCTTCTCCCTAGAGAAGAAGTAAATGCTTGGGCAGTTTTGCTCTGGCTAGCTTAAAGTGCTCATGCTTCAATGCAAATCTGCTTTGCATCCATTTGTGAAAGACTAAGAGCCTCAGTCTGGGAAGTAGGTGGGTGGAGTGGACAGTGATTTGCTCCTGAGCCCCAGACGCTTCTCTAGACTTTTTCATAACTCCCCACCCTTTTTACTTTTCATCCAGAGATCTCAAAGCTTAAATAAGCCTTGATCCTCCCTGACCCCCTGAGTCATCCTCTGCTTCCATTTTCCCAGATGGGGGTGCAATGGAATACCATGTTTGGGGATGGGTGCTTGGTGGGTGGATGGGTGGGAGAGGTTGGAGGGGGAATCATAAGGATCCAGGGGCCCCTTCCCAATAATGGGTGGAGTGAGGGGAGGCATCAAGGTGGCTCTAGGTAGCTCAGTTTCAGCTTGTCCTTTTGAGGTTGTTTTATGACCGAAGAGACTCGGATAAAGAGTCAGAGTTGGAGAAATTGAAGAACAAACAAAGCTGTAAAAGACGCCGATAAAATTCCTCCCAGCACAGAATAGTCTTTGGAGCTTCCCTCAAGAATCTCAGAGTGGTCTGGAAATTAAGTCTCACAACCTCCAGTGTGGACCAGGGCAAGACCAGGGTTAGGAGAAGAGAGCACCAAAGAGAGATTTCCCTTTTCTCTCTCTTATGAGGTTGAGGTGTTCAAACATCCAATTTGGAGGTTGAATTAAGGCTGAAGGGGGAAATAGGGTTGTATGATGGGAAATGCTGATATTTTGTAAGACCCCTTTTCATAAAGAACAAATGGGGCAGGAGAGATGATGGAGACCCTGCACTGGAGAAAATTAAGAATGGAAAGTAACTGGGTGAAAATGGGAGGCTTTGGGGCTGAGGACACAGTGGGTCTGCATGCAGGTTGTTTAAAGAGTGGATCTAGATGGCACTGGGGGCAGATGATGGCAGTCTGAGAGTGTGGGGCCTCTGGACTGAGGGCTCTTGAAGCTAAAGGACCTGTATTTGAGTACCAACAGAACCGGAGTTCTGGCAGGGGGAAACTGTGTGAGAGTAAAGAGGAGAGATCAAAGGGATGGTGATATTGGATACTGGGACTTAAGGATATCTGTGTGAAAGAAGAGATATGATGATCTGGGAGGGAACCCCAGATTCGATGAGTGCATAGAAAGCCAAGGGTCAGCCTTTCCTTTGCAAACCAGCTATTTTTATGTTCTTTGTTCCAAATGAATTGGTGGATTGGCCACAAAGAGAAATCTTATGAGCTGATATTATTTAGAGGTGGGAGTTGTTGGGGGAGTGTGTGTGCAGGGGAGCCGTAGAGATTGCAGGTTTCCATGGTGATAGCCGAAATCTTCATTTCTATTCTCCTGATTTCTGCAGCATGTCAGGGAAAGCTGTAAGGGGAAAATCCTCTTTTCCAATGAATCAATATCTGGTGTGGGATGGGGAAATCGATGAGGGTAGGGGTCTTCAATGAAATAGAATCTCTAGGATCCCAGATTAATTCTCTCTCTCTTTAAAAAATATTTTAAGTTGTAGATGGACACAATACTTTTATTTTATTTATTTTTTATGTGGTGCAGAGCATTGAACCCAGTGAACCCAGTGCCTCACACTTTCTAGGTAAGAGCTCTAACACTGAGCTACAATCCCAGCCTAATTATCTCTTTTGATATCCCAGGAACATTAAAAAAATTTGTGGGTGCAGAGCTGCAGCAGAAGTCAGAAACTCTTTCCAGAGGGGTGTTCTGGGGCTTCAAGAATCACCATTCTAATCTGCATAGAGACAGGTGGGCTGCTCTAAAACTAGAGACTAAGTATGGGTCCTTATGGTCCAGTGATCATCCTTAAAATTTCCCTTGCAGACTTGGAACCAGGTTCCCACACACTGAATCTCTCCACCTCTTCAGGTAGCCTTCCACATGGTCTGCCTGCTGCCGTGCACAGGGACCAAGCCGGGGCAGAACAGGTTGATGACAGTGGGTGGTTAGGAAAGGCCAGCAAAGAGGCTGCTATGGCCCAGATGTTGACAAGTAGGACATGGATATTGTAAAACTCATAACTGTTTGATTCTATCTACTTTCCCTGTAATTGTCACAGAGCTTGAGTGACTCACCCAAAAACCAAAAACAAACAAACAAACAAAGCCCACAAACTGATTCAAACCTGCAAACTGATTCAAATTTGCTTTTGGTCCCAGGGTACCTGACTTTTGCCCAGTCATAGCCCTTTGTAATTGGCTCTGAGTTGAGGTGGGTACCCAGATGCCCAGCACAATGAGATCATGTCTTAGGCACAGTGGCTCCTGTGTGCTCCCCAAATTCCTTCCACTGGCCTGACTTGTCTAGTGACTTCAGAGTAAAGAAGCTGCCAAAACTGGATTCTCCATCCTTGGAGATTTGCTACAGGATGTTTGTTGAATAAATATCTGTCTCCTGCTTGTCTATGTTGTGCTAAGTTCTTCAGCCATTGTATCCTTAGCACCTAGCATAGTCCCTGACTTACAGGAACCTGGCGAAGTTATCTCCTCCAACAGGAGGCACCAAGTGCCGGGCTATAAGGGGATGCCTCTTGCACAGAAATCTCCCAAGACCTTCCTTCTTCTCTGTGACTACGCTTCTCTTGTTTCTCTTCTGTTTCTGTGTCCAGTAGTCCCTAATTCTCTTGCTCTTGTGTCCCTCCAATGCCTGCTTTTCCTTATCCTGTTAACTGTAGCTTTTGCAGCCTTCCTCTGGTCCCCTTAGCTCTTGTATTGTCCTAGTTTCTTCTCAATCTATGCTCATTTCCCTGCAATGTCTCTCAGCCCTTCCTGCCTTCCTTTTGCCCTCTCTGTCTTTTTCTTTCTTTCATTATATATTTACTGAGTATCTATTAAATGCCTGGCCCTCTGGTTAGCCCTGAGGTCAGACTGAGCTCTTTGAAGATGCTTAGGGTCTAGAAGGGGAGACGTGCAAGTACTAGAGCTATTTTGATACAATGTGACAAGAGAAGTCTCTAGACCTTCTTTTCCCAAAGTCCTCTTTCATCTGTGACAAGTTGAATGGACTCACATTCCCTTAGTAATGAATTCCACTTTTTCACAATTTCTGTAGATGGTTGAGTCTTTTCAGTGCCTACTTTTAGTTACTCCTGAAGTTCAGGTCATTTCCTGGGCTTAGTTAACTCACATAAACTCTTTCTTTCCCTTCCTTCCTTCCTTCCTTCCTTCCTTCCTTCCTTCCTTCCTTCCTTCCTTCCTTCCTTCCTTCCTTCCTTCCTTCCTTCCTCTTTTCCTTCTTTTTCTCTCTTTCTTTCATGAGCATCACAATAATGCTTACTTTCCTCATATCTTGGGGGTGTTTGGGAAGATTGGTTGAAGTAATTGATGTTCTGTAAACACTTTGTAAATGTTAGATAAGATTCCCTCTTAACTTCTCAGGAAATGGAGAAAAGAAGGCTGGGGATGTAGCTCAGTGGTGGAGCATTTGCCTAGCATGTGTGAGGCCGTGGGTTCAATTTTCAGTACTGAAAAAAAAAAGTGAAAGAGATATTTTTCTCCTCCAAATAGAACAGTTCAAAAGACAATTCTAGACAATTCTGAACTGTCTCAGTCTTTAGTCTTTTTGCTATTCACTCATTATATTTAGAAAGCAATTCTTTGATCTCTGTAGCCAATGAGATCCACGTATTTTAAACTTTTTTTTCCTTGAAGAAAAAAACATGACTTTCATTGTAGTAATATAGAGTGAAGGAAGATTTTGGAAAGGAACCCTTAACCATCAAGGTATGAAATAAGTCATAGGTGAAACTTCTGCCATCACAATGCATTATCACTGGAGTCAGTGGAATTGCCTTGATGACCAGGGAGGAGTCTGAGGATTACATGGGAGAATGGTAGTGATGCTTGATCCTGGATAATGGATTTCCAAGAGAAATTAAGAGTCTAACTAGGATGCCCTGAGTCAGAAAATGTCATCAAGCCTGCTCCTAGTAATGACTTAAGAACAACTGGCTCGATTTACTCCATTATCTATAGAGGGTGGAGCAGAGAACAAGGGCAGATGCTTCTCAGGGGCAGAGAACTTTCCTGGGTCCCAGGGTGGGAGGCCAGCCTTCTCTCATCTCTTTGGAGTCCTGGCTGTCTGAGATAACCCTGATGGGTGCATTGCATTGGGCTTTACTCTGTTGCTTCTCCACTGGATGGACAAGTGAACCTGCCTACAGGCTGACCCAAGCAATTGTTTTTGATTTTCTAAACTACCTTCATAGCCCCTCATAATCCTGTCAGGAATTCCTTCCAGTTGTCTAGCTTGAGGTTCAGTCTTTTCCCTCTGTCTTCTATGTCCCCTACTGAAAGCAGAGTTACTTAACTTCTTTGGTCTCTTAGAGTAGGCATTATTTCCTTCTTGGGAATGTTTCCAACTTTGATGGTTGGTAGGGTTTCCCCACCCCCTGCCCACGCAGTTTGCTTTGAATCTCTACTAGTTCTGCTCATCCCTTTTCTCCCTAGTGGTCTTTTTTGTTTGTTGTTGTTGTTTTTGTGGGGCTGGAGATTGAACGGAAGGTCTCTTATATGCTGGGCAAGCATTCTACCACTGAGCTATATCCCCAGCCCTTTTTTATTCTGAGACAGGATCTTGCTAAGTTGCCCATGCTGGCCTTGAACTTGTGATCCTCTGGTCTAAACCTTCCAAGTAGCTGGAATTACAGGTGTGCATCACTGTGTCTGGCCCTAATATCCTTGTGGAGCCAGAAAATAGCTGCATGTTCTCAAGGACTCTGAGCCTGGGCATTTAAGAGCTTTCTTTCCCTGTTGTTGGCAGTCCTTTCATCTGCAGGCTGTAGGGTGAGCAGTCACTTGCATGGTACCTGCAGAGCTGTTCCTAATGACTCAAGATGAACAAGGTGAGCTCAAAGGCACAACAGAAACCATTTATAATGTGGTTGTTTTTCTTTCAAATCCTTAAGAATACAAGTAACCTATCTTATAGTGGGGCAGCGGGAGGGACTGAGAGACAGGGATCCAGAGTTTATTTTTACTTCAGGAGGCCCATTTTCCATCATGTTGTCAACCTAGAGTGAGCTTGATTTTGAGTCCTTTTGTATAGTAGTGAGTGGCATCTTCTTCTGGCCTCTGACTCCACTATGATTTTTTGTGTGGTAAGATATAAATATGGGGGCTGGGTGTGGTGGCGCATGCCTGTAATCCTAGGGATTCAGGAGGCTGAGGCAGGAGGATCGTGAGTTCAAAGTCTCAGCAACTTAGCAAGACCCTGAGCAACTTAGCAAGAACCTGTCTCAAAATAAAAAAATAATAAAGGGCTGGGGATGTGATGTGGTTTAGTGGTTAAGTGCCCCTGGGTTCAATCCCTGGTACCAGAAAAAAAAAAAAAAAAAAAAAAAAGCACTGCTATTCTGATCACAGAGGCTCTATTTCTTCTTTATTAAATCTCAGCTCCTCAGAATAAATTTAAAGACCCTATTCACTGACCCTTGTAGACTCATCCCAATGAGTTTCAGAGTCTCTCTGAAATGGTTCAGAGTCTCTCCCTGAGAAAAAATTCTAGGTCCTAACTCTCTTGTAAATCACCTTTCACCATCTGATATTTTGCATGTGTGGCCCTCCCTACTCTTTCTCTCAGTGTACTTGGTCTTACTTTCATATTTGATTCCATACTCAACTAATCCTTGGACTTGATCTGATGTCCTAAAATGCCCCAACCTCTATTATTTGACCTCCCCACTTTTCCAGACTATGTAGTAATCTGTTTGGTTGCTCTTTATCTTTTCTTGCTTTTTTTCCCCCTGTGTCCTATTTCCCTCTCTGACTGGAGGCAACCTCAAGTCATGAACTTCTCACTGAAAGCTACTTTCTCTTCAGTGTGCTCTATTCTAGATCCTCACTGTTCAAGGTATGGTCCAGGTCTAGTGGCATTAGCATCATTCAGGAGCTTGTTAGAAAATGCTGAAACTCAGACTCTGCCCCTGTCCTACTGAATAAGAATCTGAATCTTAACAAGATCTCCAGATTATTGGCATGCACGGTCAAGTCTGAGAAGGACTGCTGTATAGAGGTAATGAATTATTTTTTTTGCAGGTGCTTGTAAGTAAAAATTATCTCAGTAACACCTCTAGTTTAGATTCAAACTACATGAATATTTTGGGCGAAGGGAAGAAGGGTATTTTGTGACCCTTGAATTTATGGGTTTCTATCAGAATTACCTAGAAAGCTGAGAATTGATTCTCCAAAGCCAAGAGGGTCTAGAGTTCTAAAGGTGAAGATACCAGGCCTACTTAATGAGAACCTCCCTGCCTGCCTATTCCATTGTGAGGCAGAATGGGTGAAAGTTCCCTAAAATTCACTCTGAGGTTGACTGATGGCGTTTCTCCAGAAGTAAGCACTTGTCCCCAAGCAGATGTTTGTCACTGAAGTCCGAGGGGGAAGCAGGGCTCCTGTTCTCAAAATAACCTTCTGATTTCTGTCTCTGTGGCTGGTGCTGATTCATCTTTTGTAGGAGGTTTGACTGTAGCTGGGAATGGATGAGGAGCTGCTGTAATTCTCTCCTTCCTCCTCACCCTACCGAGAGGGAGTGAGGAGGGGCACCAAGAGTGGAGACAGGGTGTGGGAGTCAAACCTGTTCTTCACATAGCAATCGTCTCATCTCACTCTTTGCTCTCGCTCCAAGAAGTTGAGTCCATAGCTGGGAAAACTTGGAGTCGGTCTGAGTCTGTTTGGCTCATTTCCAACCTACCTCTTTTTTTGTTCTAGCTTTCTTTGGAAATCCAAGGGAGTTGAGGAACATCTTCGCCTATTCTCCTTCCTTCTAGGTATTAGAGAACTGTGATGCACTAAGGCACAGACTGAGAGGTGGGAGTTTGAATTCTTTAACCCAGTGCCTGGCCTTCCTTGTTTCAGAAGAGGCTGCCAGGATCCACTTGCCTATTGCTTTTTAGGGCATGTAGGGGACTATAAAGTAACTGGTGTGCAAAGTAGTTTGGGGCAAACTGGGGAGGAAGTAGTCTGTTAGTTGGGAAAATAAATAAGAAGTCTGTTTTCCCAGAGTCATGGAAAAAGATCACTCTGAGTCTTTGCCATGTTTTTCTGACTCTCTGGGTCTCTGGATATTGGTTTTTTGGTTGAGGAGTGTTTCTTGATCATCTCCTAATGGTCATTTCTAAAGCAGAGGCCTTAAAAGTTGTAACCTGAGCAAAAGACCTCATGTGTATCCTTTGTTATGTCCAAAGGCATATACCCTTTGAAATGGTGCAGTTTGAATTTTGCCACAAGCTATTTTCTAGTCCTTGAGTGTTAGTGCATGACCAGAAGTGGCAGGATAAGGCACTGGGGCCTGGTGGTGAGGACGGGGAGTTGGGGTATGACCCAGGTCTTTCAGAATGTAATTTCTAGCATATCAGTCATTTAGAGTAAGTAAGAATACTTTTTGCTGCTCTCTTCTCTGGCGGTGGCCTGAGATCTGTCACTTCAACAATCACCAGAATGTCTCTCTTTTGTATTATGTACAAGCTTTGACTCTTAAGATTCCTACTATAGCATTTGACTCAGTTTTTCTGTGTCCTAATCATGTCTATTTTCTTCATCAGTCAGAGGATTCCCTGAAGGCAAGGATACCTCCTTTCTTTGTATCTCCCTTCATACCAATGTCAGAATAGACTGGCTGATGAGAGGAAAATTTAAAGGAGTCCCACCCTTCTAGTCCAAAAAAAAATCTAAGATATTGATTCATTTGCATGTTGTCCTTTTATGAGAAGAGTATGCATTAAAAAAAAAAAACAAACTCCTCACTTTCTAGGTCAGGTCGTATTGGTTCAGTTGAGCAAGACTTGTATTGGTTCAGTTCATGAGGCTGTGGCTTGAAGTCTGTGTTCTGTCTTGGGCTTCTTTCTAGGAAAGGCTCAAAGTTTGGGGCATTTGGAGGTGGGGGGATATTGGTAATGACTGGGATATGGAGAAAAAAAAATGAAATTTTAACCAGGAGAAGATATCTCAGAAATCTGTAATGAGTGTGTGTGTTATTTCTTTTCCAACAGGCTGCATAATTTTTATGACCAATTATTCCATTTGTAATGACGCTAGATAACAGAGATCCCATCTCATGGGCCGTGGCACACGCCAGGCACTCATGGGAGCTAGAAGACACCATCTCTTATACGGAATTGCATAGCTAGAGGTTTCTGCCAGATTCAGTTCTAGCAGGAGAGATGAGTGCTAAAGAAAAAATTTTTGAACAACGAAATGTAAGAGGTACTGGAAAGGGGACATGGAGAAGCCTGGAACTTTAAAATAAAGAAGAGATGGAGGATAGATAAAAGAGATGTATTCTGGCATGAGAATTTTGTGATCAAATATAGCTTCTGATGGTGTTATTTACAGGTAATGAACCGGTGTGTTTGACTGTGAGAGATAATGTCATCCCAAACCACAAAGAAAGTCTTTCCAACAGAGGATTTGAGGGCACAGTTGAAAAAATTGGCTTTAGTAGGTTTAGTAAAAGATGAGGTCCAGATCTGTGGGGTTGGGATGTTCCTCTTAGGCTTGGTGATTCTCTCTTGCCTTATACTCAACGTTTGAATCAGGAGAGGGCTGATGATCTCCTAGATAGATCTGGTAATTGTTCCATCAGGTCCGAAGGCAGGCAGCTGAAGGATTGACATCCAGTTTTTCACAGTGGTTAGGATGGAACACTTAGCTCCTGCCTCCACAGTTTTCTTCCAAGATCTTTCCCATTGACTTGCTCTTTTACCACTTTTCTGTCTGGTTTTTCTTGTCTATTAATTGTTAAGGGAAAGGTATTTGAAGTCAGGCAGGCCTGGGTTTGAATCCCAACTCTGACACTTAGTATTATACTACTTAGGCTCTTTGATCTTATTTTCCCATCCGTAAAATGGGGATAATAAGGCCTACCTCTCAGACTAGTTGTAAGGATTAAGTAAAATAATATTTAAACGAGAGGGTGTCATTTAGCAAGTGCTTAATAAAGGTAGTTTACAATTTTCTTTAGCATACCCTCTCTCTGCTCCCTGGCCACTTTCATTGGAGTAGAGAGGATAAGGAAGAGAAAGAGTGATGTCCAAATAGATGAACGTATAAGGTTGGACTGTAAGCACAATGGAAGGAAAACAAGAGGGACAGAGACTATGGAGACAGATGCAAATACAGCCATAGTTAGAGGAACAGAGAGTAGCATGAGGTAGAAGCAGAGAGAAAGTGAAAGACACCAAAATGGACAAGGGAGAGAAGAACAGTGAAAGGTGAAGGAATGAAGAGATGTAAAGTCATTTGTAAAGATAGAAACATGAGTGAAAGTCAGGCAGAGACTGAGAGGACAGAGGTGGAGAGTACATTTGTGAGGCTTGGCATAAGAAGTCTCCTGTCTTCTGGCCATTGCTATCGTGAGCTCTAAACCCTAGCCCCATCCACCCCTCTTTGTCCCTGAAATCTGTTCGTCCCACTGTCCACACAGCCATCACAGATCTGCCTCTACCCTGATGCAGAGCAACCTTGTCCTTGCCTTCTACTTACCTCATCCCCCACCATCTTAGTTACCAAAGTCCACAGGGATTTTTCATTTCAAACAAAACTGTTTGGAGTGCAAAAGCATCATGGTGTCAGCCAGTCAGTGCAATAACCAGGTGTAGTTTTACAGTCGCTCCCCCCGACTGTAACTGCACTTTCATATATCTCTGGCTGAGACAGGCAATTTTCTTTCAAAGATTGTTTTTTCTGGAGCCTGTGATTTCTACTCTCGCCTCCAACCTCTGGGATATTAAAAAGGGGTCAGTGGCTCTTGGCAGGCTGACCGATTTGTGGTCACTCCCCAGCTCCCCTGTTCACCTCCCTGTCGCTGTGTCTCCAATCTTGTCATCCCTCTGCCTCTGTACCCCATCTAGTCAGGCTGGAGGAAAATGGTTTCTGTGGTTAAAGCTCTCTAGAAAGATGCCTCAGTCCTCTGGGGGTTACTGTCCTTCACACCAAGGACATATGTCTAACCTTAAGAGTAGAGGTTGAGTCGGGTAGGGGTAAGGGTGGGGAACCAGGACAGGATTCATCTTCTGTCTCTCCTGTCCTCCCCTGCACTCTCCCCTGCTTCATTCTCTTCTGGGTTGGAGCTGTTTGTTCTTTTTCATGAAAGTACTGTAACTTATTTTCCAAGGGGAACATTTTCAAGAAATGGATGAATAGAACTAATGTTTAGCAGCATTAGGGAATTTTTCTCTGCTAGAAACTGAGGGACGGTTGGTGTGGGAAAGCTAGTAGAAACTCTTTTTCTGGAAAATTTGGAGAATTAGGAGAAGTTCCCAAATACTGTAGATTAAAGACTGGGTTAGGGGAGATCTGGCATTATAGGGAAAATATATGGCAACCTTTGGATACCTGCTTCCCTGAAGAGAGATTATGATTCTGCTCTTGCTGCCAAAAGCAATCTTCTTCTATTGTTTTCTGGTTTAGTATTTGCTGGTCAGAAAAATTCCTTCTTTTTCTCACCCAAGTAGGATTCTTTTCTTGGAAGGGGAACCTGTGTCTGCCTTTGTTCATTTGGGGATTTTTTTCCTCTTCCTTTCCTTAGCTCATGACCTGATGCAAAATCCTTCTTGAGGTCTAACTCTTGTTCTTCTTGCTTTATAACAGATCGAATCCTCTTGAAAAACAACATGATACAACATACTCCCCCTCCTCCCTCATACCATCCCTTGTTTTTATTAAATAAAAGTAAGTGGAGCTATAAGATGTGACTGGCCTGGATCCCGGCTTCATAAAACAAAACTAACACCCTCTTTATCAAGAGGCTGAGGCATCCAGAGAAGATTTCTTAGGCCATTTTGCTGTCACGTAAATGGGAATCAATATTCAATAAGCCCTTGATGCACTACACTAGTGGTTCACTTAATACCGGCTTCCAGTACAGTAAGTGGCGTTGATATAGGGAGGACTTGTTTGTAAAATAACACTGCAGCCCTCACCTCCTGGATATTGGATCTGGCTTCCCCTAGGCAAGAAGATTCAAGACTCTGAGGAAGCAGAGAATCATCTTGCCAATCCCACTGCCTCAGGACATCTAGCTTGAAAAAAGAGAAGAGATTTTATGCTTTTATTAAAGCTAACTAGTCTCAGAGATCCTAGAGGTTATTAAGCCCACATTCCTATTAGGAAGTTTTTCACTATGCCTGGCTGGACTGCCTCCTCTTTCAATAAATTAGTCAAATTGAAAACCAATTGAAGGATAGAATTTATTCCACCATTAACGTTATGAGAATAGACCCTCCTGTGCCCTGAAAGCCTGCAGTGGTTAGAAATAATACATTTCTCTCAGCCCCTGTACTTGCTGTGTAGGGAAAGACTGCTGGCCGCCTGGCCCCCTGGTGGATGGATGGCTGCTCTGGGTTTCTCTGTGCAGAGTGACTGTTGAGAGTTGGTAGGAAATGGACTATTTAAATATGGGCAATTATTCCTTTTTCATTCTATGACATCTTTGCTGGGAATTTGTAACCTTAGGCTTGCTTCCCCCAAACAACTCTAAACCAGTATGTATTAAGGGAATGCAATCTGATGCCTGGTGAGTATAATGGAAACATACTGTATACAAGCTTTGTGTGATCCATTTCAGAGCCAAATAGATTTTAGAAAATTTAGCAAATATTTTTGGATTGTCTGTACTATTGTTCTCTAGTGCCAGTGTCCACAGACCCATTCAGGGTGGAAGTAGAAACTTACAGAGACATTTATCATGCATTATAGTTGTGGTTATTTCTTTTCCGATTCAGGGGGAAGAAGCTGGGGGTAGAAGATTGTCCTGTACTGCTGTCTATGGATATCTGGAGGAGGCCAGACCCACTGTCTGTATCACCTTTTAACTGTCCCTACAGGAGAGATGACCTGACTTAAGTCTTCTAGAGCCATGTTTGACCAGACTTTTAGAAAGTATTGCTTACGTCCATTCGGTTGCAGTTAGGTTTAGTGAATCTAATGTTAAGAGGCTAGTCTTTTGCCTCTCTGCTTGGGTACAAATCATGAGGGAAAGGAGCCTATAGTGTTTGCCTATATTAGGTTGTTTTTATGAATTGAGCCCTTTGAAGATACTGAGTAATGTGTGCATGTTTTGAAGGACAGCAACAGGTAAACTCCTGAATGTTTCTTCTTTTTTGGAGTCCCGCATTTGTCCTGGTAGCCTTGGGAAGAGAACAGCAAGGATACCTGGGAATGCCGAGCTCAGAAGGGCTAAAGGTTTGACAACCTGGTTTGGGGCTTTTGCGACCAGTTTCTGGGGTTCCTAAATGAAGAAGAAAGGTACTTGTCATTCTTGTTTTCTAAATAAGAGGAAAAGAGAGAAGTTAAACGTGCTGAGGTTAAAATCAGCAAAGAACTTTTTGACAGTTAGTACACGACTGAATGACTGACTCATTTAGTTTAGAGTCCATTCTGTCTTCCTACCAGGCCTTGTTTTCAGCTGCTCTGTGTCAGGCGCACAGGCCAAGTGTGGTTCTGACATCTCTCACCTCATTAATTTCCATGTTGACTTGGCTGACTAGATAGGAATGCCTACTTCCCTCTCCCTTTCATGTGTGCCCTTCTTAAATCACATATTTAAAGATATAAAAAGAGAAACAGCAAAGTATTTTTCTTCTGGTAGACGCACTGTTCTGTTAGATGTAAAGATCTGTTTCCCCTGTATTGGTGAGGTCTATGTAGAGGATGAGGCCAAACCAAGGACTTAGGGCAAAGATTCCAGGGGGTGGAACTCCTAGGAAACAGTGAGCTGTCAAATGACTTTCCTAGGTGGAAGTCATGAGAGACACTTAAAGCTTTCCTCCTTCTCCTGGGTAGCCATCTTCTCCCAGCAAAAAGGGATATATGGCCATGTGTTGTTTTGGAGACTCTCACCATGCTATCCACTAGCCATTTTACTTTGAGTCTGCTTTATGAACCAGTTATCATGGAATAGTAGAATTTCAATGGAGGGCATTACTGATGACCAAGCCCCTCTTCCCTCTGGTTAAACTCCCATTCAATCATTTGGTACCTCTGGCAGTTTATTTCTTGCCACAACTTGTGTTCTGGCATCAGTGTTCCCCCACGCAACAGCTGATGACATCTCTTGGCCTCCCCCATCCATTCAGCAACGCCTCTCCCCCAACCCGCCTCCTCTGCCTGCTGTTCCAGCCTGTAACCCTGATCTCATTTCCTCCTACTTCTCACACCATTCTAAGACCTCTTGCCTCAACCTGTGCCTGGACTCCTTTCTTCGGAGCCCCTCACTCTTTTGCAGAGCCTGTTTCTCTCTGATCTGGGCTCTTGCCTGATCGTTTGTACTTTCCCCAAGACTTTCAGGAACCGGAGGACTCCTCAGAAAGGAGGGTAGCTCCTATCCCTGAGGTTGCCCCCAGCTCCCCAATGAGGCAGATTTCATGCTTGGGTTGTGTGTTGTTTGTCTGTCTCAGACTTTGCAGCCCCTGAGGCAATGGCTCTGTCTTTGCAGGCTCAGGCTCAGGAAAGCCTTGGCAGCCAACAAATAATAAATAACACACTGGTAACACCACCTGCAACTTGCTAATGAGTGTCTTTCCCCTGCCTCTCCTACCTCTTGGAGGTTGGGGGTGGGGACTCCCAATTTCTGGGCAAATGGATTTCTTCTCCCTTTTCTTGTCTAGGAGAGTTGACATTGGAGGGTGAGGGGCAGGTCCTCTGTAGGGCAGAAGGATACAGAGATGATCTTGATGAGTATATTAAATAAAATCAGGCACTTTCATTTCTTTTTATTTTAGTTTGGAGAAATGGAAGTCTTTAGGAGCAGGACATCACGTCTGGGGCTCTTTGGGTTTTTTGAGGGCTCCTGGGCTTTATTTTCCAGAGATAAATTGGGAGCTATCACTTAACCCCATCTCTTTCTTCAAGGCACATTTTCCTATGTCATTGATTAGTTCTCGAAATTTGATACTCAGGGAGTTAGTTATCTTCCTACAAGTCAATGGTTAGGCCACAAAATGACTCTACTGTCTTCTTTTAGGTTTGGGGTGTTCTGGTTAAGACACCAAATGCAGTTTTCTGGAAGATGATTATGCTTGAAATGTCAGCAATTGCCACCAGGTGAATTTGGTTGTTTTGGTTTGGGTTATTCAAAGAGAACAGGACAGATATGCAGTCTTGTTCACTTATGTATTTTCAAGTTGTTACTAAAAATGCCGTTATTCTAATATATATTTTGTATTCAAAAACACAAAATCCATCAGGGAGAAGCCTTTTAAGCCTTTGTTGTGGTAGTCATAGTAGCAAAAGGAGGTGAATGGAATGTGTTTTTTGTCTAGCACTCCACCCAAATGGTCCAGGGATTGAGTTTGTGTCCATTTTTCTAAAGGCAGGCTTTGGAGTCTCTATTAGAAAGAACTGTTCAAAGTGATTTGGATTCACTCCAGTGTAGTGTTCTCTGTGGAGCTGGAGGGGCAGGTTTGGGTGTCTTCATAACCTGGTGCATATAGCCCCTGGTGGTATTATGGAGGCTCTAAAGTGGGGCTGGAAAGGAGGATGGGGCAGTCAATAGGAATCACATTCTGATCTACACACTGCAGGTGTAGAATGCAGTGAATAAAACTTTTCCCTCCCAGGCCACTTCTCAACAAAAAATGATCTTGCTTTTTTTTTTTTTTTTTTTGATAATGGGGAAAGTGAAGACCAGAGAAATGCTTTGTATGTAGAGTCACTCCTAAGACCTGCATTTCCTAGAACCATTCTCCTCAGGGCCCCTCTTGATTAAGAGAGTGTTTCCTCAGCTGCTATTCATCCCCTTTAAGAAGAGATGTTTTCCTAGCTTCTGTTTCTCTCTTCCAGAATTGCCTCTGCCCATGCCCACTTCCCCATGTCTCCTGCCAGTTCTTGGGGTGTAAACAGTCCTGTCTGGTATTTGGGGTAAATGGGCTCTGTGTTGGATTATTTCTACATGACCCTGCTTGTAGACTGCTGGGGGAGGAGCTAGCCTCCTTTCTATTCCCCTGAGTCCAGACCCAGACCCAGGCCAAGGAGGCTCATTTTCCCACGTGTAGGAAGCTGATGGGCCCCTCGCCACTGCAACATTTGGCTCCTAAGGTTCTCTGAGTCACCCCCTGACCCTGACCATCTGCAGTGAGGGCTCAGACCCATCTGGCCAACCTCATGCAAGAGGGCTTAATAAGCACCTGGCGGCTAAGTGCTTTGAGATCTCTCAGATGAAAAGGACTGTCAGTGGTTCTGGGGTTATTATCGTCAGGGTAGTGGCGGTGGCAATTACTTACTTTAGGTGATCAGGGCATCTAGCTCTCTCTGTTCCCCAAGGGAGTACCTCACTCTTGGAGGAATGTCCAGGTGCCTTGCTTTACCTGCCTCGGGTTTTTCTGGGGTATCAGCAAGGTTCCTTTTGCTGTTTGCCATCCTCCCTCTGTGGTGAATAGGTAGCATTGTAGTAGCTCGGTTGTTGGAGGTGAAACGATGCTAAAGAATGTAGAATGACAGAGGTCAGAAGTCAGGGACAGAGGCGAAATACCTCATTTGACTTCTGTCTGTAGGACTAAGAGTAGAGGGGAGTAGTTGATATAGAAGAGCTTGAGAAAAGCAGATCTCAGAGTAGCATGAGAAGAAGAGGAAACGGGTTCCAACTATAGCTGCTCGGGAGTAATGAGAAGTTTGTCGAAGAGTTATGGGACAGGTCAAATCTGGGCAGGTTTGAATAAAAGATGGGTTTTAAATGAAACCTTTTCATTTCTGTCTTGGGTGGTTGGAGTGCAGGAGCATGCAGAGGCAGAGCATCACTGGGGCTGACCTGAGGACTGTATGCTCCTGAGTGAGCACATCCATGGGGCACAATCACATTCCACTTCCGCCTAGAGTGCGAGGGTTTATGTTCTGGATTTCAGTGGATGATCACAGAGTTTGAGGGGGAGTACAAACAGACTTGCTGCCTCACTGCTCCTGCAATCACCTGGGTAAGCAGGCAGTAGTGTCACAGTCAGAGGGAAATGGGGCCTCAGGTCTTATTTCCCATCTTGTCCTTATCCTCAGCAACTTTGCTCTGGGGATGAATCTTACACCTGTGCCATTCCCACACACCCAATCATCTTCCTAAGAAGAAAGAAAACTTGGATTTTCCTTGAGAAGTCATTTTTTTCTGTCCTCCTGAGAAGTTATTAAAAATCTTATGACCTGGACAGGCCTAGCTTGAAGCCTAAAATGAAGATTCCATGCATTCTAGTATTAGCACTCTTAATCACACAGATTGCCCTCTCTTCCCTTGCTTTTAAGGCCACAGATTGAGAATAGTGCCATCTTTTTCATTCCCATCTACACCAGATCAGTTATAGCCTCCCAGTCTATAGGTCCTCAGGATTTGGCCTGTATTTCTGCATTGTTTACTGCCAAAAGTGACTGCTGTTTAAATAATATAGTTTACCCAATCTGAAATACTTGATATTCATTATAATTACTGGAAGTCTAGAAAAGAGTTTTTAAAAAGTTATATGGCTTGGAAAAAAAGATATAAATGAGAAAGTTGTTATTTATATTGAGATGAGAAAGCTCAAAATACAGGGGAAAGCAAGAGGGAACAGGCAGAAAAGAAAATGCTAACCAATGAATTTAAAGTATTGCAAGCTCAAGAACAAGAGGATGGTTGCTGGCCTTTCCTGAGGCCACACAGAAACAACTGGAAACTTAAATGTGAGGGACTAGGATCAGATTAAAGGAAGCATTGCCTCATGGGAAGACAAATGAGGCTCCTCCTGAGAAAGACTATTATTCTTGAACATTCTGTGCAAAGGAGCAGTGAAAATGCAGGGGGAGCCAGTGTAAAAGAGAGGACTAAGGTAGTCCCTTGCCACCTTCTCTCTGGATGTGTCCTGTCCCCCTTTATCTGTCTGGATTGTCCAGTCCCGCTCTCTGAAACAGATTTGATGACTCAACAATGACCAATTAGGCGTTAACACATCTATCTCTTGGGCTATCTAGCCATCTTTATGGAGAACAGGATCTTAAATCTCTACTCATCAGGACAGCCAGAGGCTTTGCCTAAATGGTGGAAAGAGTCATAGACATTTTTCATAATTATAATGACTTTTTACAGGAAGAGCCATAATTCCTGCTCCATAACTCCAGTGTGAGAGAAGAGCCCATTGCAGATTCTGTGATGCGGGGAATGGAGCCATCTGATGGCTGTCTTCTTCAGGTTGTCTGTACTTTCCTACCATGAACAACTTTTGGGAGCAAAATTCACAAAAGAGGATAAGGCAGATACCTATTCTGGGAACCTTTCCACTGAGATGAGACAGACTAGACTCTTCAGAGGTAGACAGTGACAAAAGGTCAGGAAACTAATAAGTAGTGCATAACCTGGCTAAGCTCTACCTGTTTGGAGAAGAACGCTTTGGAAGTTATGGAAAGCTTCCTGGAGGAGGCAAACATGGAGGTGAAAAGAAGGAGATCATTCTTAAAGAAAATGTTTGTTTGTGAAGAGGTAGGTAAGTTTGAGATATGGACCTCCCTAGGAAAATAGATCCCATTGTGGATCATTGAAAGTATGTCATCTTAGTTTTTCAGTTGATTACGTGGCTAATATCCCCATCAATCTTTCCTAATGATCCCCTACAGTACACTTCCAGTTTTTATAAGAATTTCATGACACTCTATGGATCATGCCTGAGACCCTTCTATTTCAATACAACTTTAGTCTTGGCCCAGGCTTTTTGGTCTATCTTCTTCTCCCATAATACTAAACTTCAGGTAAAGTTCCACTACTCGCTTATCTTTATTCACCTTTCCAGCAGTCTGTGCATTCCTTACTACACCTAAGCAATATTCGTTGGACAACAGAAAAGCAATGTGAAAATCAGTCATTTCTGCTCATTTCCCAAACCAAGTTCTCCAGAGCCTTACTTTGTCTGATGCCTTTCTTTGGTTAATGCTATATACAATCAATGGTCTTCAACTTTCTTATGTTAATCTTACTGATGTGTGTTTCAATCTGAGAGTTCCTTGGCAGCAAGCATATTTTGCTTCATTCTCTCAGTGTAATTTAGACTTGGAATTTATATGTTCAATGTACTAGAAATGACAAATTACCTAGATAATTTGAACTGTGAAGACAACACTTGTTTTTCTGAATTATGTTTGGAGAATTAAAATATCTGTATGATTGATCCTATAAGCCTCTTCTTTGGTCAAGAAGATTTGTTATGTGTACATCATAGAAATTATCCTTTGATGTTTTCTTAAAAGTTTTCTTCTTTGGTCATAACCCAGAAAAGATGAGCTATTGTGCTTCATTGATTCGTTGAACAAAATTACCTTATTTGTGATACCTGCTATCCTGTATAAAGGATATAAAAATGAATAAGTCAAAAATGAATAAGACATTTTCAGGTTAGTGAGAAGATAGACAAGGAAACCAGAATTCACAGCTGGGTGTAGCAGCCACACCAGTAATCTCAGTGACTTGGGAGGCTGAGACAGGAGGATCACAAACTTGAGGCCAGCCTGGGCAACTTAACAAAGCCCTGTCTCAAAAATTAAAAAAAATTAAAAGTAAAAAGGCTGAGGATGTAGCTCAGTGGTAGAACACCCCCGGGTTCAATCCCAAAGACTGCAAAACAAGATGAAACAACCAGAATTCACAATAGAACATGGTAATATCTGTGATAGAGGTGTACAGGGTTCTGGGATGAGGGGTTGGTCATCTAACTCAGATGCAAGGAGGAGTCATTTAGGGGCCCAGTCAGCAGAAGGAGAGAGTGATTAAGACTAAGACTTGAATGACATTCTCAATTTGAGATTTCTTCACCTATGCATTTATGTAAGGAGGAGTCATTTACTAAATACTATGTGCTAGTTACTAGTATGTGCTAGCTCTGACTTAGATAAAGTTAAATCCTTGCCATCAAGGAGCTTTCAGTCTAGAGAGGTGGATAGAAAAATGAACATTTAAATTATAGTATGATAAGGGTTGAGGTGGAAACATGGGAAAGATGATACTTCCTTAATTAAAATCTGTTGAAATGTTACACTGCTTTGAATGTGGAAGGGGAAAAAAAAGAAGGTAATTTCAATGACTTACCCTCTTACTCCTTTCAAGTCTGTGATTAGGTTGATTCAATTCCACTGTGCAGTTTATTTATCATCTGGAATCTCAGCAGTTGAAGGATCCGGAATATATCAAACTTCCTAGGTCTCTGTCTGGACACCCTTCCTAGTTCAGGAAGTAATTAGTCTGAGAAAGACAGAAGTAAGAGTGTAGGAGCAGAATATATATCCTTTTAAAATAATTTAGTAACAACCTTAGGTAAGTGACCAATAATTTATAGAGTCTATTCTTTTTATAGAGATATTTCCTTGCAGCTCAACTAGCGAGCTTGCTGCGTTTAGAGGATTAATCTTTGACGTAGTAAATATGCTGGAGTTGTAATTCAGTTGCAGGGATAAAGGGAACTTAGACTTGTCTTGTATAAGGGAAAAAATATTAAATGGATCTGTGGAAGACCCACCATAGTAGTCCTTTTGTCTCTCGTGCTGTAGAGTTTTGGAATTCAAAGGACCTTACAGATCTTCTTATTCAATGTCATTATTTTACAGATGAGAAGACGAAGATTTATGGTACTGGAGATGGTGGTCAATCCAGAACTGAAACCTGAGTCCCTTGACTCACACTTCAGGGCTTTTAATACCATACCATGCTGCTGCACATCACAAACTCTAGTCTCACTTGCAGAGCTTCCCTGTCAATCTCCTTCCCCTCAGTTCTTTTCTGTCCCTCCCTGTTGTGTATTTTAGTCAAACTAAGCCCCTTCCTGGCTTCCTGCCTATGTCACATGTTTTCTGCCTCTGAAACTTCTCTTAAACTCTTCCTCTCCCTGGGCTTTAATGCCTTCCCTTTTCTTTCTCCTTTGCCCCTCTCTTTCCCTGCAACTCAGCTCTAGACTCCCTCTCCCAGGAAGCCTACCCTAAGTAGCCTCTTTTGTCTTTGAATGTTTCTTGGTTCTGCATCTTTTCAGTCAAGTTGTTGGTTGTAGTTGCTGCTTTGTTGCTTAATAAGCATTCTTAGGTCGTTTTTTTTTTTTTTTTTTGACATTTATATTCTGTCAATTTGCTTAGATCAGGAACTTCCTAAGCTCAGGGCCTAGAGCACACAGGGGACCTTATATTATTGCCTGACTAGAGGTGGACCTGGGATTAGTTAGTGTTAAAGTTAATTACCTGAGTGTTTGGGAAAAGAAAAGAAGACTGTGTGACAGGGTGGGTTGAAGTAGTTATTCTGCTTAGAGGTAGTGGGTATTTGAAATGACTTCTTAAGGTTATTCCTAGTCCTGCGATTCTGTAATTCTGAGAACCAACTTGGAGATGCCATAGCCTTAATCAGATGCTGTTAGACCAATTTTGTGAACTGTGTTAAATAATAAGACATCCCACAACTAGTAGGTGGCAGATTGGCATGTTCACTGCATGTTAGGAATTTTAAAAAATAGCTTGGTGAAGGGACCTTTGTGTAGGATGCATTGTTAGGTAGAGCACCTGGCTGCCCAGTGGATGACCTTGGTTGCCGCCTGGAGGTCTCTACCTCAGGGAAGGGAGGCCCTGAGAGCCATTTTGACCCAAGTTCAAATTCTCTAGAACAAACAAGCCCATCTCTTGCTCCAAGCTCTAGTCAAAGAGGCTCCAGTGTATTTATTGACTCCTGCATGTCCCTGCCCTGGAGAACAAACAAACAACTCACCCTGACTCATTCCCTCCACCAACTATACTCAGTTCCACCACTTGGGGTTTGCCAGGAAAAACCCTCAAACCCTAGAGAAATAAGAAAGTCAAAGGTTATGGGTCTCTGTTCATGTATCCTTACTCCTTATTCCCAAAGAGTATTATTAATCATCCCTGAGGTGCAGAAGACTAGTGGTAACTTCCAATTCACTTGGCTTGGTTTCTCTCCATTGCTTGAGGCAAATTGGCTTACTTCACTGATTCATTCATTCAACAAATACTTATTGACTGACTACTGTACTTGAGGCTCTCCTCTCTCATGATTAGATATTGCTGACTCTCACTATGGAGGATGCTGATGCTTTTTTTAAAAAAAAAAAACAACAACATTTTTTTAGTTGTAGATGGACACAATACATTTATTTTTATGTGGTGCTGAGGATCAAACTCTGCCTCACACATGCTAGGCAAGCACTCTACCACTGAGTCACAATTCCAGACCTGATGCTTCCATCTTTTAACAAAATGGTTTGAAGTTCCCCTTTCCTAGTATCTTGTGATAATACCTGCTCACTCCCTTCACACCATTGTGAGAACTTATTTTCTGAACTCTAGCTATCACTTTCATTAAGCCTTCAATGGGTCATTTTTATCTCTTGGGATATCCATTTTGCTTTCGTCAAACTCTTCTTCACATTCTCCTCCTTAGAGGAGCAAGTAGACTTATGTGGAGAAGTGTGTGCAGCATTTTTTTCCCATTCATTGTCTTTGAAAGAAACCCAAGGCAGACCCTTCCCACCTTGTGTATAAAGGAGAACTTGTTTCCTAAACTGTATCACACTCAAAGCACTCATACTGCATGTGATGTCAATAGGAATTTCTTGAAAAAGTTTTACATGATCAGGTCAGTTTAGGAAATATGGACTGGACAAAATTAGAACCTTCAGCTGTAGAACTTCTCAGAACCTTTAATACATATTTAAAATTATTTATTTTTATTTTTTTCAGTTTTGATACACCACCAGGATATACCTTGACACAATCACAAAGACATGGAACCCAACCTGCACGGCACTGCTTCCCTCCCTACACTCCACGGATCCCTCTTCCATCCATTTACAGTTTACATTTCTTTAAAAAAACAAAACAAAACAGTGTCTTGTGGATACACCCAATACCAGAACCCACTGTGTCACATCCATGAATGGTCATGTGAAAATCTGGGCAGGTTCACGCCACTCTTCTTCACTTTTCCTGTCCCTTCTTCCTCCTCCCCAATCCCCTCATTTACATTACTGACTTTTCCTCCATTTTGATGAAATTACCTCTCCCCTCCTTTAATTATTTTTAATTTTTATTTAAAAAAATTTTAGTTGTAGATGGATACAATACCTCTATTTTATTTATTTGTATGTGGTGCTGAGGATCAAACCCAGTACCTCACACATGCTAGGTAAACGCTCTATCACTGAGCCCCAGCCCCAGCCCCGGTCTCTCCTCTTTTTAATATGTTAATATTCATTTTGAATCTCAGGAAGGGAACATGTAAGATGCAATATTTTTCAAATTATTAGAATACGGAACCCCTTTTTAAGAAAAACCTCCTCTACTCCACCATCTTCCTCTCTCCAACTTTTGAGAGACATTAATGTTTCATGAAATTCAGTCTGAGAAATGATGATGCAGTGGAGGGAACATTGAACTAAGAGACAGGCACTTGGAATTACATCCCTCTCTGCCTCTCAATTTTGTGACTCTGGGAAAATCACTTTTCCTTTCTGAATCTCCATTCCTTTATTTGGGAAATAAGGAGACTGGAGTAAATTATTCTTCAGACTTTCTCTAAGCATCATAGGTAGGACCCATGGTGTCCTAAGACCCAGAAACAAAATCTAAGATTTATGTCTGGACACTCTACGAAGGACATACAAATATGGAAAAAAAAACATTAAAACAACACATGTCTAAAGAGAGTGGAGTACATTCATTTTACAGGAGAGGAAAGATTTGCTGAAGGAAACACGGTTGTTCTTTATGTAGTTAAATATCTTAAGGGAAAGAGCTAAGAAGTCTCCTGAAAGAGAGGAACATTGGTATCAAGGGAAGAAAGAGGGTATTCTCTGTTGACAGGGGTGGCTGGGAAGAGGGGGAATCTCCGATGTGTGGTGACCTATTTGGCTGAGAATTCAAAGAGAATGCAATAAGGTTCATTTGGGAAGTATGAGGGAATAGGCCAGCTTTTGGGAGTCAAGAATGGGTTGGGAGCTTTATCTGAAGCATTTGGAAAAGTAGTTGAATACACAGTTCAATCCTAGTGATCTGTGGTCAGGCCAACCCCAGGTCCTCAGACAAGACAGGCACACATGCAGATGACCTTGGAGATGGGAAGATTCCCCAGTGGGTGGCCCAAACCTTTTGCCTCTTCTTACTCTGGGCATGATGGGCTAGAACCCTAGATTAAGTTCATGCCTCTGGGCACTGTCACTTAGAGGAGATAAGAGTGATGAGCAGAGGTGCTTATCTTTATAGCTGTTCTGGTTTGATTTATATTCTCTCTGTGTGAGTCTATATCCACCTGTCTATGTGTATGAATGTGTTTTTATATGCTCGTGCACTTGCACATAGATGTGGCCAAGTGGTCATATTTTATTTGTAATAAAGGTTTGCAAAGTATCTATGTATCCATGGCTGTGCCTATTGTAAAAGGGTGAGGTTTAATTTTATGTGTATGTGTATAAAATGGTGTATACACTACATGTGTACATGGATAGTGATTTACTTTACATATATATGTGTGTGCATATATGTATGAATGTTTATAGGTATTTACATATTTGTGTCTTATGTTGTACTTTGAGCTACCCACTTTTATATTTTCTTTAGGGGTGAGATTGTTTCAGTAACTCAGTATTTATTTAGAACCTACTAAATGCAGAGTGTATGCTTATATATGTATGTGGAGTGTGTCTAAGTTTGTGAGCATGTATGGGAAGTATACATGTGCTTCTGTATATGCCATCAAGTTTACAAAATGACTGTGTGTATTCTGATTTTCTCCCCCACTTAATATTAAAATCTTGCATTATGCAAGGTTTTTTGGAAAAAGCAAGAGATAATTATCCATATTTAGTAATGCATTTAATGTGAATATGTCCAAGTGGAATAAAATCATACCCTGTTCATTATTTATTTTAATACAATCTCCTCCTAATCTTTGTACCATCTCACTCTAGGCATTTCTTGCCCCTATATAGTTTGGAAAAAAATCTCTAACACTCACCACTGAGAGTAAATAGCCTATTGTCTTAGGAGTAAATAGCCTGCCTGGTCTGTTCAACCCAGGAAGAAAAGAGGACACAGCAAAGAACTGATAGTGAGCTCTAACTATTTGAGAAGCCTTCTCTTTTGGCCTCTCTGTAGCGTCATCATCTTTACCCTTTAATCAGTTCTCCCAATCCCTCGAAAGACAGACACAAAGTTTTCATTTCCTCAGAGAAACCAGAGGGAGAGGAAGAGAGATTTTGCTCCAAGGGAATCTGCTCCTATTTTATGGGGTTTGTCAATAATGTTCCTTCATTAAGATAGCATCTCAACAGAATGAAAGAGGCCTCTGCTCTTCCCGAAAAGAGTTGTTTTTTCTTCAGGGAGGTGTGGGGGGGCATTAAATAAACCTGTTTTTGAAAAAAGTACCTCTGCATCAAGGAAATGTGTTATTATTGTAATTGTCTAATGCTAATTATACTTATTACTATAATAACCATTTTGTTGTAACAAATGATGTAATCCTCTTTATTTCTGTCGCCGCCAGAGGCGAGTGGTGTGTCTGTAACAAGAGGGGGGATTGGGGAGTGTTCTTGGCAGGGAGGTGCAACCCAAGCCTAGTGAAGGTGGGGAAGCTCCTGAATGGCTTTATTGCCTCTGGGTGGGACACTCAGGGCAGAAGATATCTGAAATGTTTTATCTTCAACCTTGCTTCCCCCTGGAACTTCCCATTCTAAGGGCCTGGGTATCTCAGTCAGACCTTCATTTATTCATTCAACAAACATTCATTTGGCACCTGCTGTATTCCATTTGGTAGAGTCAGCTCTGGTGATATAAAATAAATCAGACAGGATCTGTACTGTGGAGAAGTCCTCAGTCCAGTAGAGATAAGCATGCAAATACTATTTTCAGTGCACTGGAGTAAGTATGATATTTACAGGTATATTTAGAGAGTTATAAGACTATGCATAGCAGAGTTGACTTATTCCATGCATGGAAGCCTGAAAAGTTGGGTCTTTTGGGGGAAGGCTAGGAATTTTTGTCATAGAGAAGGGGAGTTAGTTATTCAGAGAGAGGGAACTTTATTTTTAAAGGTCTGACAGTGTGATAAATCCTGTTGATGCTAATATTAATAATATTAAATAATAAGTTCATATTACTTCATATCAGACACTGTTCTGTTGCTGTTGTGTGTTGATTCACTTCATCTTCACAACAATGCTGAGGTAGCATGGAGTGAAGAGGAAGTGAATCAGTAGATGCAGAATGCTTAGCACAGTGCCTGATATGAATACAAGCTATTATATTATTGTTTGTTATTATTACTATTTCATAGATGAAAAAACTGAGGCTTAGTTGAATAACTTGTGGACAGTAGGAAACAGCTTGGTTTGAAACCCAGTCTGAACCAGAGGCTCAGTTTTAAGTCACTTTTGCAATTAGGGTATAGGGCGCTTGCTGGAGGTGGATAGTAATTTGTAATGAGCCTGCCAAATAGATTGGGGCTAGAGTGTAAATGGCCTTGTGTACCATTAGAGGTTTTTGACCAGAGGAGAAACAAGATAAGATCTGCATTTTAGAAAGGCAGTTCCAGAAAACTAGGACCGTGTGGACAGCTGACTGTTAGATATTCCTTCTAAGGTGGTTAGCTCTTAGTCCATGGTTGGGTCAGTCCACTGAACCATGTATCTGCCTTGGTTGGTTGTCTGTGGGACGGGAAGGGAGAATTGGGGCAACTATTAGGCTAAGGAGCTTCTGTGGAGGGAGCCAAATCAAATTCCCAAGGCCCCATAATTGGGCGGTCTAAATGATAACATATCAATTGGCCTTCACTTCCTTCAGTGTTAGTAGACACTGAGACCTTCTCTAATGCTTGGGTTGGGACCTTGTCTGTCATGTTCACCTCTATATCTCTAGTACCAGCAGAGGGCCTGGCAAGTCACTTGTCCCGGAGTTCTAGGTATCTCAGGCTTGGCCTAATGTTCCCATAATCCATTGTTTCATTAGTCATCAAAGAAGTTATTCCTTCTGTTATCAGTGATCTTCTCTCCATCCTGCCACACTCACAAACCTCTATTCCCCCTGAGTCTTCCCACAACCTGTCACCTTGAGTTCAGCCATTTTACTCTAGATGAGGACATCAAAAGTATCAGTAATAATGACTGCCAGGCACCATTCTGAGCTCATAATGCAAGTTAACTAAGGTCTCATAACAACTGTATGAGGAGATACTATTGTCATGCCCACTTTACAGGACTGAGCTACATAGAATTGCCCAATGTCACACAGCTGATAAGCAGCAAACATTTTTCCTCTTTCCAGTGTTTCTGAAACCTTAGTAACATACAAATCACCTTGAGTCTTGTTAAAATGCACACTCCAATTCAGTAACTCTTGGTTGGGTCCAAAATTCTGCATTTTTAATAAGGTTCCATGCTGCTGGTGCTGTTGGTCCATGACCCCTTTGAGCAGTAAGGTTCCATACCAAGTCTGCTATCTTTCCATACCAGCCAATCTCTGACTCCCTGTGTCATGAGCTGTCAGAGTTATTTCCTGAATAGATACAACATTTGTTTAAAACAGTTCTATTAACCTTAGGAGTCAACTTAACTCCTGGTAGAAAAAGGGGAGGTCCAACTGGCCCAATAGTTTTGACCTGTCTTTGTGATCTAGTGCAAAGAACCTAGTCGAAGCAAAAGGTGCAATCTCTGCTTCCTGTGGGCTCTGATCGTGTCTACTGGTTGATGGCACTGGTGAAGGCTCCTCTATTCCTTTTCCTCTGAGGTCAGTAGTTGAATTAGACAAAGGTATTTAGGTGAAAGTGTCCCAGCCTTCAGGCTTCTACTACAGTCTATTGATTAACATCTTATGGAATTCCAAAACACAGATGTCTGGAATTCTTGTCAGTCCCTTCTAAATGCAGAGTTAATAAGAGAAGGTAGAAAGGCATAGGAGAGCAAAACTTCATAAAAAGAATAAATCAATACATTTGATTTATTAACAAGTATTTTTGAGGTCCTGATAGCAAACTGTGATTATTTTATCTTCACCCCCAGGTCTCAGATGAGCTACAGGAATAATGTAGTCAACTCTTGTTCAATCTTTTCCAAATCAAGACTGCCTTCTTTATTTCACATCAAGGTATATTTTTGTCATTTAAAAAAATTGTTCTTTTTAGATTGCATGACAGTAGAGTACATTTTGACATATTATACATATACGGAGTATATCTTATTCTAATTAGGATCCCATTCTTGTGGTTGTACATGATGTGGAGATTCATTGTGGTGTATTTACATATGAACATAGGAAAGTTATGTCCAATTCATTCCACTGTCTTTCCTATTCCTATCCCCGCTTCCTTCCCTTCATTCCCCTTTGTCTAATTCACTCAACTTCTGTTCAGCAAGGTATATTTAAGAGACATAATACCTAAGGTAATTCTGAAGGTAAAGACACATTTTTGGATGTTTAAAAAAGTCACATTAAAAAGTCCTACATAAATTATTTCATTTTTCTCTTGACTTTATAAGAGCTGTGTCACAGTTCTCCTGCCTTAGCCTGGACAGCTGGGAGTGAACAGTAGCCATTTAGAGGGGAGGTGAAACTCTAAGGTCTCTTCTCAATTGAAGATCCTCTGATTCCATTCCAAGCAGGCCTAGGCCTCTTGCACATAGATTAGGCAGTTAAGACCCCAGGGGCAATTAGAACTCCCAGACAACTCAGATTTTGCCTAGGAAAAACTTTAGGTAGTTCAGCTCTTAGAGGGATGGGACTTCAGTGGAGGAAGCACAGAGTTCAGTGTTGTGGGGTTTCTATTAACCTTTTCCTTTCTTCTCTCTTCATGGCTGTCTGTACAGCCCAGAATAATACATCATTCGGCTAGTTGCCACCAACCACCAAACACTGAAGCGTGTTTAATCTTCAGACCCTTCTGCACTTCTCCTATTGAAATCAAAGCAAAACAAAACACAACACTTGATTTCTAATTCGTCCAACAAATATTTTAAAGTATCCACTATAAGTAACACACTGAGCTTGTTGCTATGGAATATAATGAGAGAGAAGCACTGTCTTCAAGATAGGTAGAATGCCATGTGAAGATAAAGCAAAATCTGGGTGATGCATCTTATGAGCCAAGCTGCACCAAAGATGGCCAGCATCTGCTCGAAGCTGGGGAAGGCCCTCTGCAGATTTTCCCTCATAGTCCTCAGAAGGAACCAACCCAGCCAACACCTTGATCTTGGACCTCCAGACTGTAGAGCTAAGAGACAATGAATTTCTGTCACTTAAGCCACTGAGTTTGTGGTACTCTGCTGCAGTAGCCCTTGCAAACCAATAAAGATACTAACTGTATAAAGGAAATTTTAAAAATAGCTTAGTAGAGTAATAAGTTATGAACTGGAGAAAGGTACAGGTAAAGTCCTATGGGATTTCAAAGAGGAAAGCCCAAGTAAAATTAGTGAATGAAAGGACTTTAAAAAACTGTAAGTAGTGGGGAAATAAAAAATTTTAACTTTCTCAGCAAGGAAAAGAGAATAAACATGGGTATCAGAAAGCCTGATCCTAGACTAGGAGTTGACAAATTATGGCTCGAGCTTGTTTTTGTATAATTCTCAAGCTAAGAATGGGTTTTAACATTTTAATGAATTGTATTAAACGACAACAACAAGGAGAAATATGCAACTTGCAAAGCCTGAAACATTTACTGTCTGGAACTTTATAAAAAATCCCTTCAGTGACCCCTGATCCAGTTCAAATTCTGCCATAACGGTGTGAGTTAGACTTTCTCCTGGAAGTCATGGAGGCCATCAAGTAATAAGATGGATAGATCTGGTGGTAGTAGGAAGATGAGTGGAAGGGGAATAGAAAGTGGAAACGTCCAGGAGGCGGTTTAAAATTCTAACCTGGCATCTAGAAAACCAGAGGGAGATGTCAATTTGGGAATCATTAATACATATTCAAGTGCTGAAAACAAAATGGGCAAAAGTGCCCAAAGAAAACACCAACCATGCAAACTTGGGAATACTGACTTTAAGAATGCAAGAAGAGTGAGGTAGATTGAAAAAAAGTCATCCAAGAGGTAGGAGGAGAACAAGAAATCAATCATCACAAAAAGAGTAGATTTTCAGTGATGCTAAATGCCAAAGAGAAGTGAAGTAGAATGAAGTAATAAAAGTCATTGTATGCATACCAGTGACCTTGTAACTACAGTTTCAGGCATACGGTAGAGTTGGGGGTTGGGAACAATGTAGGGCCTTTCAGGATGTTGGTGGTAAAGAGAAGACTGGAGACAAGTTTTGCAGGCTGATGTGGAGCAGAGCCAATAAAAGCAGGTAACATCCATTTTGCCTACCACACAGGGGCATACAGCCATCATGCTGTTATAAACTAAAGTAGTTTTAAGTTCTGTGATCACTGAAAACTATTTCTGAACTTCCCTCTAGGTTTCCAACTTAGAACCAAAGCTCTTCTATTCTCCATCATTGAGTCTAAGCTTTCTACTCCTTAAGACTTTGCTAGCAGCTGCCCAATCTCATTTTCCTAATTTTGACTTCCCAGTATAAAACTATTGCACTAACTAGGCAAAGCTACTTCTCATCCTTCATGCACATCTTGTTTTTCCTTCTTATCTAGGTCTTCATCCAGGATATCTGCATTGCTTTAAGATTTCAGAGATGCTTGCTTTAAAGGTTGAGGGCTTTTGTAAATAAAAAACCTGGATGCTGGTTAAACTCAACTTTCAGATAAAAAACAAAAATGTTTTAGTGTTTGTCACATGCAATATTTGGTTATGGACATCTTGTATTTTATTTGGCAACCCTACTTCCCTTGCTTTCTTCATTATCCATTTGCATCTCTTCCTTTGGAACTCATCTCTGCTCCTTGGCATAATTATTTAATACAAAGAGCATAAAATTTTGTCACAAAAACAGACCTGAATTTCTTCTGTTTACATGTTGTATGGCCTTGATTAGATTTTTGAATTCCTCTAAATCTGTAAACTACATTTTTTTTTTTTTTTTTTTTGGTACTGGTGGTTGAACCCAGGGGTGTTTAACCACTAAGTCATATCCCCGTCCCCTTTTATTTTTTATTTTGAGACATGGTCTAGCTAAGTTGCTGAGGCTAGTTTTGAACTTGTGATCCTCCAGCCTCAGCCTCCCAAGTTGCTAGGATTACAAGCATGTACCCCCATGCCTGGCTATATATTACCTTTAAAAGCTCTTGTAAGGATTAAATTGAACAATGTTTGGTTTGTTTGCTTATGGCTTACATATTTATTTAAACTTCCCTTATCCAACAGACAATTCATCTTCTCTTTATACCCTCTCTGCTTAGATATTCAATTTGTACTTCTTCATTTGTATTACTGCTTGGCTTTTAGTCTGGGTCAGAGTCCTAGGGAGTGGATCTTGTCTTTATCCCCAAACAGGGATGATCTATTTGGATCTTTTCTTATGGCACCCAAGACTGGGATCTACCCACAGAGGCCTCAGGATAGGACTGGACTGACAGGTTCTTATTCTTTTCCTCTCTGAATTACTTTGAATATTCCTTAGGGACCTAAGGGCAAGTCTTCCTGCCCACATTCTCTCACCTCTGCTGTGCTAACTTTGCATAGGGTTTCTGAGTGAGTTGGTGGTAAGAAAAGGTATGGTAGGCCCTTTGGTGTGAGGGGTGGGGAATAGAGGGGAAGCCAGAATAATTGTTATTATTAATGTTCTTCTCTGTGACTCAGATTAATTATAAATACTGAAATTCATAAAATAGGGTTGTAGTGATGCAGAAAGGAGGCCTTCGGTGAGTTTTGTTTTCAACACCCAAATGCCCAACTAGATTACAGAACTTCATATACACAGCTGGGCTTCTGTGCCTGCCCCAGATACCCCTAAGTGGCAGGTGAGAGGCAGAATCGGATGCCCCAGCTTCCTCTTGCCTGAAGCTCACTCTCAACCACTCCTGTTGTAATGCACTTCCTTGCTTCCAGCTGCTGGGGATGTGTGTAAGCAGCCAGGTTATCTAGATCTCTCAGCTCTGATTTTTATCTCAAGCCCAGGAGAAAAAAACCACTACACCTGACCAAACTCAGTAATAGAAGATGTTTTTCCCCCGCTTCCCTTCTTTGGTTCCCTGGAGCTTATTTCACTAGAAGAGAACGCAGGTTGATGTATTTTTAAATGGCTTTGATTTTATCACCTTGCTTAATGATTTGGCACATTATTTATTAGATGGGGAGCTTCCCAGAGGGGCCTGGCCCATTAACGTATAAATAATGTGGCAAATAGTTCAATAGAGCCATAAAAAAAGTGATTTAGAAATAAATTGACCTCTGTTTGTTACATGTAAACGAAGGCCCAGGGTCATAATGTATTTTGTGCCCTTAAGCTTGGATGGTGAGTTGGGTGGGATGATCAGGGGGTAGTGCAGACAGTGGGGAGATTTTCATTGCAGCCCCTTTTTCTCTGCATGGTTGAGGGTGTGGCAGGTGTAATGTGGTCTGCATGGGGTGTGTGTCACTGGGTGAATAGTACCTACCTATGTTCTGGGGCAGCCATGTGATTGGTAAGGATGGGTGTCTTGGATATGGGGTACGCCTTCTGAACACAAATCTCTGTTTATAATTTTGTTATTTTTGAGAAAATTTTTTTCCAGGAATGTGGAAAGAGTCCTTCATGGTTTGGATGACTCCGTGTTGGAGAAGAAGCAGGAGTTATCTTGGGTATAGTCAGATTGCTATAGTTAGTCCTCTTCAGTGGGGATGCTATATGGTTCACCCCCTTCTAGCACAGTGTGTAGCAAATAATAGGTAGTCAGTAAATGTTTATTAGGAATATTAAACACATGATCACATATCTACCATGATTAATGAATGGAAAGAATGGTACAGATAATTTCTAAACTAGTGATGGATAAATAATGGGTATAATAGCTAACATTTATTGAGAGCTTAGTATGTACTAAGGCATTTTGCTACATACTTTACATTTGTAACCTAATTATATTTTTTATATGTTTAGATTGTGATGTGAAATATGACACATATTCATAAGAGAACACAAAGAATATGTGTGCACTGTAATGAACAATATGGCAAATAGAAACACCCATGTAACCACCACTATGATTTT
This sequence comes from Sciurus carolinensis, assembly GCF_902686445.1. NCBI lineage: Eukaryota > Metazoa > Chordata > Mammalia > Rodentia > Sciuridae > Sciurus > Sciurus carolinensis. The sequence goes on from NC_062216.1 coordinate 113,782,986, forward strand.
AAAGAAGAGAGAACTTCGAAAGCTCCCCAGAACACACTGTAAGGTCCTTTGTAACCACATTCCCATCCCTTTCCCAAATATAACTATCCTGTATTTTGTAATAGTAGTTTTCTGACTTTTCCTCACAGTTTTAGTACCTTAAACAATATAGTGTTGCTTATTTTACATTTTATATCAATACACTCAAAACCGTGTGCTTTCTTTGGTCTTGCATTTTTGCTCAACATTTTGTGAGATTCATTCATGTCATTGCACACAACTGTGATTTGTTCAATTTCATTGCTGTACATATTTCATTTTATGAATACACCATAACTAAACCACTCTGCTGGAGATGGGTATCTTCCTCCTTTCCAGTTTTTATCAATTGGAAACAGCACTTGACTGAACATTCTTGAACACATCTTAATGCACATGGGTTCATATTTTGTAGGGCATATATCTACTAGTAGAATTGCCACATTATGGGATGTGTGAACAGGTTACTCAGCAATTCCAAATTGTCCTCCAAAATGGTTGTACCACTTTTCACTCCGATTAAAGTCTCTGAGCATTTCTGTTGTACCACCCTCACCAGTCTTGGCAGAGAATTTTCCAGTTTAATCTTTTAATATTATATGATGTTGGTATCATTATGATTCCTGTTTTTCAGGTGATTAAACTGAAGTCCAGTGTGTTTAATTTTAAACAATGTCCTCTGTTATATAACTGGTAAACGGCAAAGCAGTATTTGAATTTAAGATTGACTCTGTAACTCCAGATTTTAATCCTCATATTTACACTTTGATAGTGAACACCTGAAAGATTTTAGATAAGTTACATAACAAAAAAATTAAGTACATTTAACTTTGTTAAACAGTTTTGAAATTTTTTGTCAACTGTTCAATGGAGTGTCCCTCTTTTTTTAATGGATTTTAAAAAATATATTTTCTTAGTTGTAGATGGACACAACACCTTTATTATATTTATTTTTATGTGGTGCTAAGGATTGAACCCAATACCTCACACATGCTGGGCAAGTGCTCTATCACTGAACCCACAACTCCTACCCTGGAGTATTCCTCTTTATACTCACTGCTAGCTATGCAGTGGGGAGTTACTTGATTATGCTGGGGTGGGGGAACTGTTTAAGGAGTGAATATTTGCCAGAGAATATGTAACATGGAGTTGACTGCAGGGTATTCAAAAGAAGGTTCTGGGATGATCCAGACCACCCCTCTGTATAGACAGGGAAAAGATCTGTAAACAACTCCAGGGGAAGAGACTCCACCCAGGAGCCAGAAAGTCCTTCTTTCAGACTGCCTTAATTCCTGCTGCTGTTTTAATTCATTCCCTCTAGTTCATTCTTCCAAAGACAACCCTTAATATATGATCAAAGGACCCCTTTCTGGTTTCAGGGTATCTTGTTGGCTGGGCAAAGTTTCCAATAGAGTCAGGGCTTCAGGGTGTCTTTCATCCCAAGAGCTCAAAGCCTCCCACGGACATTAACCCATTAATCACCACGCTGCTCTGTGAAGTTGAGAACTAGTCAGTGGGAGCCTCCCCCGCTTCCCAGGTAGAGAAACTGAGTCCATGACTTGTCCAGAACTGCCCAGAGAGTCAGGATGGAGCCAGGCAAGGAAACTAGGTGTCCAGGGAGATCATCTCCTCTCTTGCCACTGATTCAGGGCTCTAGTTTTCTGCATATTCAGCAGAAAAAAGAACTCACTGGAGAAAGGTTGAGGCTGGTGGTTCAAGAAATCAGGATCTTTTTGGATTACTGGGGAAAATAGCCTTGCCCAAGGAGATGCACATTTCTCAAGACCAGGACCAGAGTTGTTCATTTTTATATCTTCAGTTCTTAATACTGTGCTTGGCACACTGAAGGCCTTTAATAACTGTTTGCTGAATAAATGTACAAGTGATTAAGTGAATTAATGAATGAATGGCATTCTACTTGAATTTGTCTTACTTACCTGGGACTCCTCCCTAGTACCAACTTCTTCTAACATTAACATCTTTGAGACAGGGCCTGGGGATGAGAAATTGAACTTTCAGTTGAACTTCTCTGGATAAGATGTAAACCTGGGTGGAATAGTGAAAGAAGATACCATAGGTGAACAGGCCTGGAATGGAAGAGGGTATACATGGAAGGAAATTTTGAGGCCCACCCTCACTTTGCCTAAGAAGATCTATAAATGAAACTAAATTTGAAGCTTATTCCATGCATTTTGTGAATTTCTGTATCTCACCCTGGAGTATTCATCTGGGACAAGCAATTCAACCAGTTATAGCCTTCACTTTTTTTTTTTTTAACTGTACCCAGAAGAGCTCTGGGCCACATGAAGAATGTGAATTTTATTTTCTTCAGGTATCCATCACCTTGGTGACATTCTCAATGGGTTCCACTTAGGGGGAGCAGTGAACACATATCATTTTAGAATGCTCTTGGCATACTCAGAGATCACAAAATCAAAGACCTTTTAAGAAATCCCTCTACCCTAATGGAGATAGTGGTTTACCAATCCACACATTTTAGTAGTAGATGCCTAGCTCAGTTATGGATGAGTTGGAGGAGAATAATCTTGTTTAGAATGATATTATGGGTGTACATGAAAGACTTGCATATCCTATATTGGACTATATATGTATATACAAATTTGTTTAGTTGTCTATGTGAATCTTTATGAATGAGTGTGCTAGGAGTGGGGAGGTTCACATTGTGAAGGTCCTGGTGTAGCTTTTCTCTATCTTCAGACTCTCCTTCCCCTCACTCCTCACCTGATACAGGTTGGAAACTGGAAGAATCTTTAGGTTGAGAACATTCAATCCCAACTCTTCTCCTGGCACATCTTTATTTCAACCACCCATCTGATCCCATCTCCATCCCTAGGCGGGCTCCCTGATGTCTGCGTTTATCTCCCTGTTTTATGATGTCATTTAATTAGCTCACACACGGTGGTTTTATGGGACAAACATGGCCTTGTTTGCCTTATAACTGGATTTCACAGCTCTGTGGGGACAGGTCAGAAAATCTCAGCCCGGCCTCTTTTGGAATTCAGAAATTCCGGATCTTTAGAAACCTGGAAAGTTTGGGAATGAACTTATGTAGAGCTCTATCTTCAGCAAACTGGAAAAGACACCTTTCTTTTCTGTAGTTGCCCACCTACCACATATAAGTAACCCTGTTGGGGAAGTGGAAGGTGACAGGGGTACCAAGTCTCCTCCTGTCTTGAATCCCTGCTGCTCATTTGATTATCATAATACTCTTGGCCTACAGAAAGAATGACCATTTGTAGGGTAGTTATAAGCCTCCTGAACCTCAACTCTAGGGAAATGAGATACTGATATTGTAGGACACACTAAAGTAGGGGTTATGAGAAAAGAGGAGAGAACCATATTCCTTTGACAGAGAGATCTGTGGATCAATTGAGACAGCCGGGGAGTTGAATAGGACAGGGTTCATCCAAAAGACAAGTTGGGGAATGGAGGTTACCATTGACTATTTAGGAATACTTTGTTTATATTAGGAATGCAGTGCACTTCATTGTGGGGACTGTTTGTTGTTACTGTTTCATTCATTGGATAGGTCTGAAAATTCTAGGAAGGTGTAAGAGTGAATTATCCAGAACCACCCTAGAAAGATGAATTCTCTCAGACTTTCTAACATCTCTAGTGTGGCAACCTTTGTCACCACTGCTTTCCTTCTCCCCTTATCTTTAAGTCACTAGTGTCTTCCCACCCACACACACTGGAAATATCCACAACTGTTGCTTGAAAAATATGTAATTCATTTCTCAGCTTTAGTCAAGACATTTCTGTGACTTGTTGTCTGGAAGTAAACAAGTAGGTGAATGTGAAGACTGAACACAGGCTGGAGCTGTGCTAAAGGGACCCTGAGAAATCTCTGCTTCTCCTCTGCCCCACTGACTGCTCTGCTCCCTTGAAGGTGAGAATCTAAACTTTGGGTCTCTGCTCCTGCTCTCCATCTCTTCTATCCCATGTCACTCTGCCTCCCCATCTTTCACATCTTTCCTTGGACTGAATCTACCGTTCAATACACCTTTAGGGTCCTCCTTCTGAAACTCTTCAATCTGATTTTTCCAAAAAGATGGCAGAAGGATGTGTATGGAAGGTGCCTGGTAAAGGGTAGAAAGGGTTAGTGGTGCCTAAAGGAAAGGGAAACTGAGGCAGGCATCTGTCTGGGACTGGGAAGAATGTGAGTGAGTGTAGAGACTGGGGAGAAACATTCTAACTGTAACAATAGCTAAGAGTAACAATGTCATCCTAATCTTAGGTGCAGGAACTTATCTGCATAAATTTACAGTGGGATAGTTAAAATCATTCTACCCCCACCTCTTCTAGTAGAGTCTAGTTGTCTAGAGGCAGAGGTTAGACTAAACTTCTCCAAGGAGAAGACTCCATCTCTTTGATGCTCCTGTCTCCAGAGTCTAGCCGGTCAGGATGTTTTCAGAAGACAGCCTAAATCCCTTCTGCTGCTGCCTGCAGAATCTTATAGAACTAGTGATGCATACAGTTCCTCTCAAATGTCCCCTCCTACCTGGGAGCTTGTGATGGCACATCTCACCTGAAAAACCATTAGGCTCAGAAAACGTTGGAACTGGCCCCAGCACGCCCTTACCCTTCTGTGCTGTCCTATCTCCGGATGACTTCAGAGAAGGTGAGGGTGGTGTTCAGTGGATGCTCCAGCCTCCCCCTCCTCCTTCACTGAATTGCCAATATATTTTCTCTGACAGTTTGCACAGATAGTTAAGATACCGTGTAATTACAGTTGCATTTGAAAGCCAAACATGATTTATTTCTGACAAGCTCAGTCATCTTTAGGATGACTTGGGGTGTGTGTGTGTGTGTGTGTGTGTGTGTGTGTGTGTGTGTTCATATGTTGGTTTTCTTTTTATAGAGGCAGTGTGGATATTAGGCCCTATACCTCTCTCCCACTCAGCTACCTTCCTTTTCTGAATTAAGAAACACTGGAATGTTCAGAAAACTGGAGAGGGAGACAGAGTTTGTACCCTCATGAGACTCTCATTGTGATGAGGATGGTGTGATACACAACAGAACAATGACAAACACAGAAATAACAAGACAAGGACAGAGATCTGGACAGTGGCAGGGGGTGGGGAGAGACTATGGAAGCATGAGTGGCTTATCAACATTTTCATCAGGAGGGGGCTTTTGGGGGAGTGTTTGAATGAAGAGATTTTAGGATCTGAGAGAAAAGTAAGAAAAGGGTCTTTGATGAGAAAGAAGAATGATCTTTAATGTAAAAGGAGAGAATTTTACATGGAAGTAAACTGTTTCGCCCAGCTGAAGCAAAGTGTTTGAATGAAGAAGTCACAGGAAAGTAAACAGGGGGAAGAGGACTGTCCAATAGGCAGAACGGCCAAAGTGCTGGTTGGTGGTATTTTGTCAAACTGCTATTGGAATGTGTTGAGTAGTGCCTTCAAAACACCAGATCAAATGGTGGGCGTCTTCCTACCTGCTGTGAGGGATTGGGCATAAGAAGGGCAAGGAAGATATGAGGGCAGCTGAAAGGAGGGCAGGTGTACAAAGACTGGAGAAGACACTACCAGGTCTGTCTGACTTGCTAATGAGTTTGCAGCAGGGAGCAAGAACAATTGGTTCTTTTCCAGTTCCCTTCTAATTCCAGGAGAAGAGTTTAAGGTTGGACAAGATATTGCATTATATAATTTCCCAAAGTAAAATACACCATTGCATTGTCTTATATGCCCTAAAATAAGGCTGGGCTGTGAGTAAGGCACCTGGCTCTAAGGCAGAAAGATGCACAGGGATAGGGCTTACCTTTAGCCCCTGGGATAGAAGAGGGGTGGGGGTAGTTGGTGTTCTTAAGTTTTGCTCTTGGCGTCTCTGGCTCAGGCTTCTGTCAGTACAGACCTGCATCCCAGCCCCGCCTCAACTGTTGATTATACCCCTTGGGATGCATCATTGCTAGGAAAGCAGATGTGCCAGATGTGACATGTTTGAAAGAAAAAAAAAATCCCTTACCTCTGAGCCTTGGGGAGAGCTGCTAATCACTATCTTGCTGCTGCTCGTGGGGAGGGCAGGGCTGAGGCTGGGTTTATGCCAGCTTTATACCCTCCTCCTGGTCCCCTCTACAGGAGGGTCTTTAGCACTTAAGAAACCAGATGTAGGAGAAAGGGAGTGAGGAGAGAAGGAAGAGAAACTGAGGCCCATGTCAAATGGAAGAGATTCTGGTCACATAGTAGTGGGTGGGCTGCCAGCTAGTTCGTCTTCCTGGATTGGGTCCTATGTAACGTGGTGCTATGTTCATGTGTATGTGCACGTGCAAGCGTGTGTGTGTGTGTGTGTGTGTGTGTAGTCTCTGTGGGTATCTAGGAAGTCAGTTCAGTGATGTCACCTCAATTTATCCCCACCTTCTCCCGAAGGACCCCTGTGACTTCCAGGAAGCTCCTGCTTCACACCTCCCTGCTGCCCCTGCAGTCATTCCTAGTTTTATTTTCTTCCTATCCTCAGAAAAAGAGCTCAGGACTTTCTGTGTGTCTATATGTCCTTTGCCTGAGGGGGAGCCTCTTGAGCATTGCTGACAGATGTCTCAGTCTGGGAATCCCCAGCATGCTTTGCTTAGTGCTTCTCCGCCAAGACGGCGCCCGAGGTACGCAAATGTCAGGGCCTGGGTTCTTCAGCCTCTCCCCTGGTTCTTCTTCAAAATGAAGGGATAGAGGAACAATTCCTTTGAGAAGACTAGGAGGGGACTAGGGGAAAACATTCAAGAAAGACTCTTGGGTGTACTAGAAAGTCCCAAGTTTGAGGTCAAGTTAAAGTCATATAATACTGTACAATGCCTAGGGGATGGATATAATGTTTTTTTTAGCTTCTACAGCCCTTAGAAATATAGTTGAGTCCAAAAAAATCTCTGTTTGGACTCCTAGAAGAGGATTCTTGATTAGACTTTAATTGTTAACACTTCCTATTTTCTAAACTGGATTCTAACACCTCAAATTCCAAGAAAAGTGGACCTATGACAAGGTTTCTCAGAAGCTAACCCTAAACTGGGTACAGTGGTATACCCCTGTAAGCCCAGTGATTTGGGAGATTGAAGCAGGAGGATCACAAGTTTGAGGCCAGCCTCAGCAACTTAATGAGACCCTGTCTCAAAATAAAAAATAAAAAGGGGACTAGGAATGTAGTTAAGTGGTAAAGTGCCCCTGAACCCAATTCCCAGTACAAAAACAAAAACAAAAACAAAAAAATAAAAACCAAAAAAAAAAAAAACCTCAAAAATGGATTTTAATCCTTTTAAATCCTCGGATTTTAATACTTACAAGTTAGTAGACTCCTGTTGTCTCTACCAGCTAAAAGACCACCAACAAAATCAAATCCCAAAGTAGCTCTATCCCTAAATCTGTCTTTAATCCTGATCCTGAAATTAATCCTAACACAAATCCCAGTTACAACCCTGCTTCTAGCTCCCCCGCCTCACTGCCTAGAATAATTTGGGGGTAGGAGGGGCTGGGGAGGAGTGGGCAAGATGAGGAATGCCTCTGAGGAAAAGGAGGAGGAGGAGATCCAGCCAGAGCGACCTGGAGGAGCCAGTGTGGTATCTGGGAGCCCCGGGCATGATCCTGGCACTTGCCAAGCTGTGAGTCACAACATTCTCCATGGCATTTGTTGGGGGTGTGTCTGGGCTGGCAGCTGGTAAACAGTCTTGCTTAGAATAAGGTGCTCCCCTCTGCCCCTTTTCCTAATTTGTGGAAGAAAAGAGAAAGAGTCTTCTTTCCTGAGGGTTTTTTTTTTTTCCCTTTGTTTCTTTAGATTTCACAAAACTCAGTTAAAGCAAGGGAAAATACTTAGAACTTAAAAATTCCTTGTCATTGGTTGCAAAGAAATCACGGAGAGACTAAATCATGGAGAATGCAGAGTGCTGAAGCTTCCAAATGTGAGAGGTGACCTGGTCCAGTCCCCTGAGCGTCATCCCCCTCAGGGACGCTGAGTTGCCCCATTCTGCCCTATGCCCTCTCATGACAGGGCCCACGCTCTATCCCATCTCCTCCCACTGCAGTCATTGCCAAAAGCCAGATAGGCATCCACTGTGGCTGGATAGAGATCTTTATAGGGGTAAACTTGTACTTGTAGATGAAATAGTAGCTGGAAATATTTGGAAAAATTTCCCAAGCCTGGTACCTATCTGCAGCAAACTTTAATCATGATACATCAATTTTCTATCTACAAAATGGAATCAGGCCTGACTCTTACTCCTAGGGAAGGGAGAGAAGAAGCAGGACACTGATGACTGTTTTCTGGTGTTGGGGGATGATTAGGGTTATTATTGTTTATTCCTTGGGGAAGCCAGACAACCATCAGCCTGACTCCAAACACGTGTAGTTCAACATAGTTGCTATCCTTAGTGTTCCTTGGACACTCTACTCCTTCCCTCCCTGTCCTTGGCTCACATCTGCCAATCCTACTTTAACTATGGTAGCTAGGATTTGGGGGAAGGAGGGTGCCTGTTTCCTTGATGTCCTCCCTTTAGTTCTCATTTTCACAGCCTGGAGCAGAATTTGCTCTCTGATTACAAATGTAATTCCTGTTCCATCATCCTCTGCCAGGTTTTGGAGGCTAAAGTTCCTCTAAAACCAACTACGCAGTGACAGTGCCGGACCTCACGTACAGCATATTATGAGAGACCTCCAATGCTCCAACACAATGCTCTCCTCAACAAAGCTGTCTATACTCCTAGCTGCTACTTGTTTGGAAAACATAAGTGTTTTAGTTTATTGAAGATTTCAAAAATACAGACTGATTTAGAAAAGAAGTCAAAATGTGTAATTCAAAGAGAGTTGGGGTCAGAATTCCTGCCAGCTGCCTCTACTTTTTTTTTCTCTCTCTCTCCATAATACTAAAACATGGTAGCAATAATAAGTCACCATTAAATAGCATTTTATGGTTCCAAAGTATTTTCTTTTATAATCATATAATAACCTTGTATACTTGGAATTGTCATCCTCATTTTTCAGATGAGGAAACTGAGGCAGAGAGTACCTTCATGATTTCCTCAAGGTCATAGAAAAGCAACAGAATTGGATTTGATACAAGTTCAGGGTTTGTTGCTGAAGATTTTTATATTGTCCAACTATGAAAGAAAAAGTTAGGGTTCTTTCTGAAGAATTTTCAGAATGGGGAATACAAAGATTCTAATTCATGGATGTGTACCTGACTCATAGAGACGGGACAAGATGGTCTTGGCTGAAGATATGAGGTATAAAATAGAAAGTAAATCTAAAAAAAAAAAAAAAAAAAAAGCCCATGTAAATCTGGGCTGGGGTTGTGGTTCAGTGATAGAGCACCTGCCTGGCATGTGTGAGACCCTGGTTCAATCCTCAGCACTGCATATAAATAAATGAAATAAAGGTCCATTGACAACTAAAAAGTATTTAAAAAAGTAAACCTAACTGCAAGATTGAGAAAATATTAAGAAAACTGGGAAAGAAGTGTCATCATCTATAGCCTGAAATTCTGGATGTTCTAAGCAGTCTTAAAATTTGGAAGGTATCATTAGTGGCTATTCCATCTAGGTCCCTACCGCTAGGCCATCCCAGCAACCTGTGATTGAATGCCCAGGTCTCAAAGAGATTAGGGGAGCAAGAGCCCATTGTAGTATTTGATCCACTTGTCTTATTAATTTTATATTAGACCTAATCTAAGTCTTTTGTTGCTGTCCTACTAATTCTGTGCTAGTGAGAGAAGAGGCAGGGTTGAGGGTATAGATATTTGAAAACCTATCTGGAAGCTTTCAGTGTAATGTCCATTCATGAATAAACAAATGAAATTCATACTTTTCAGGCTTCTTCTGCCTAAATAACACCAACTCCCTTGGCCTTTTCTTCTCATGTCCAGCTCTGAACTATCTGATTTTTCCAGTTCTCCCTAGGAAGTCAAGTCTCCAAGCACATGAAGGGCTATTGTTTCTTCTGCTCTGATTCAAGCTGATCTTGTGTTTTTGCTTTATCCATAGTTCAAACTTCTTAACAGGACTCCTCTCTTTCAATTTTCTCCCTTACAATCATCCCACATACTTGCAAGACTTGTCTTCCTAAAACATGACTCTAATCATGCCCTTTTTTTGCTTAGAAACTTTTTCTGGTTCCCATAGTTACCTTACTGAGTGCTTACCTGGTGTCAGGCACTAAATGCTTTATATGCATTTTCTAATTTAACCTTGACATTGACCCTGTGAGGTAGGGGCTGGTGTATTCTCCATTTAGAGGTGAGGAAACAGAGACACAGAATAGTAAAATAATTTGTCCAGTATATCATAACTGAAAAGAAGCAGAACTGAGACTTGAACCCAGATACCTGGTCCTGAAGCCCTGCTCTCCATAATGCCTTCTGTATATGTGAAGATGTACGTGTCTTCTGATGGCAGGACCTGCTCCCTGTCCTACCAAACTCAAAGCACAGCACTCAGCAATGTTCAACAAATGTTTGTTAATAATTATGACTACAGAGAAAAAAAATCAGTTTTATGGTCAATAGGTGATTAGATAAAAGGGGGGATTTTAATTGTGATTATTCTATTTGCCAAAGGGAATATGGACTTCTCCATCCTTGTGGGCTGTTTCAAGAGCCCCTGTAGAGCTCTCCATGCAGTAGAGGAATCTTCTAGGACAAGATCTGATTTCTGTCCTTAGGTTGCTCCCAGCTAATGGAGATGACTCCACTCAGATCTAAAACACAGACTTTTTCCTGAATTTGCAGGGCTGTTACAGGTTCTGACACTACCCAACAAGAGTTTGGAGGCTATGGTTCACTCTGATGCTAGGAGATGGTGACAGGAAGATCAGAGACACACCCTTGGTGTCTCCATTTGTCTTTCAAGATGTGTAGTCTGGTTGTGGAACAGATAATTTGACTGCTGTGTGTGGTATGCCTCTAATGGTGAGCCACTTAGTAAGGTAAAGGGGAGCCAGCAATGATTAACCCCAGAACAAGGTAAACAAATTGATAGGACAGAATAAACTCCTAAAGGCCACAGAGCAGCAGAATTGGAATTCTGACCAAGGTTTCAGAGGATACACCTGAATGTCTCAGACTCACAGAGTAGGGGTGGAGAGGTGGCACCATTTCAATGTCAAAATGACTTGGTGCTCCAATTGCCTGGTTGTGCTTCCCCCCCCACACACAATTTGCCTAAGTGCCCTGCCCCAAGGCAAGAGCTGAGATCCCAGCTTTTGGAGAAAGTGAGATGCAGCGTCCTCTGACAAATGGGTGGGTCCCCACCCCTCTCCCAATTTACAAGCGCTGGGTGGCTCCCTCCTTCTAACACCCTCCCTCTCTTTATGGCCCAGCGCAATCTTTGATGTCTTCTTCTTGCAAAGGGGTGGTGGGGGAGAAAGAAGTCAAACTTAGCCAAAGAGAACCTGCCCGTGGTAGTCTGCAGGTGAGGGAAGGGGCTCCAGGGAGTAGGGCAGAGATTTAGCACAAGGAGCTGTGGGTGGGACAAACTGACACACTGAGCATCTTTCAGATCTGTATCTCTGGAAAGCATTGGCATTATAGTTGGTCTCATTCACAGTGTTAGGAAGAATATGCACAGACTTTGCAGTGAGCCAGACTCAGTTCAAGTCCTCGATCTTCAACATTCTAGCTTTTTACCTTGGGCAAGTTGCTTAACCCTTTGAGCTTCAGTTTCCCAATCTAAATTGAGTAATACACTATTCATTTCACAGAATGTCATGAGAACCAAGTGAAACATGTGCATCAAGTGCCTACTAGTGTCTTACATCTAAATTTGTTCCCCTAATTAAAAGATAAGTTCCTTGACAGCTGTGACCTTCCCATCTGGCTACCCTCTGTATCCCTCCACCTTTTCTGATAGTAAGCCTCACACCTCTTTTCTCAGCTTGAGTAGAGTTGGTGAAGCATCTTCTACTTTCCTTATAAATGCACAAAGCCCAGAATCTGTGCCAATCTTCTTTTCTGTCATCTGCAATCCCCCATCTCAAAAGTAACTGAAAGAAAAGGAGAACATAGATTTCTCCTTTTCCAATGATTCCTGGTAAACAACCCCTCATCACATTTGGCAGTTTTCCGTATTCTCTGCTATGTTCCTTCTCTCCTCCATTAGGATGATTTTATTTGCTTTGCTCCTATTCTTATCCATCTATAATTTTTATTTTATAGCTACCCCATAATGGTCTGGGGCCATCCCTACTGAATCACCAACTGGTCTTACTTTAGGATTTAATTTGGTTTTATTAAAATTACCAAAATTCTCCCTGGGCAGGTGTAGACCTGGATAGGGCAAGGCTTTCTATGCTGTTGACTGTGAGGCCCCTCCCCACTGGTACATTTCCAGGCCTCTTCAGTTTTGGTTCAGCCACAGCAGAGGTGAATGCTCCTGATTGCAGGTGCAGTGTGTGTGTGTGTGTGTGTGTGTGTGTGTGTGTGTGTGTAGAGAGAGAGGGAGAGAGAGAGAGAGAGAGACCTCCTCCCTCCTTCCCTCCTTCCCTCCCTCTCTCTTTCTTTCTCCATTCTTTCTCCCTTCCTTCCCCCTTCCTTCCTCCCTCCCTCCCTCCTTCTCTCTCTCTCTTTCTCTCTCTCCTCCCCCCCCCCCTCTCTCTCTCTCTCTCTTTCTTTCTTTCTTTCTTTTGTACCAGGGATTTAACCCAGGAGCACTTAACCACTGAGTCACATCCCCAGCCCTTTTTATTTTTTGTTTCAAGACAGGGTCTTGCTAAGTTGCTTAGGGCCTCACTAAGTTGGTGAAGCTGGCCTTGAACTTTTGATCCTCCTGCCTCAGCCTCCCAAGGCGCTGGGATTACAGGCATGCACCACCATGCCTGGCATGTGTGTGACTTTCTTTGTCCTACTTTGCACTGTAAAATCTCAGAAAATGGATTTTTCATGCCCATTACCTTTACTTACTGACTTCTACACTCTTGCTGGTAGAAATTGCTGAACTACCTTCTTTTGCCTTTCCTAAATTTATAAACAGTGACTTAGAGAAATCTCAGTAATTGGTTTAAATGTATCTGTGACCAACGAATACCTCACTGTCAGATACCCACCACCTAGTAGAGGTATCTTACAGGGATATAAGGAGGGAGTGTTGTGTGAGTCTGTGTGTGTGTGTGTGTGTGTGTGTGTGTGTGTGTGTGTGTATCTAGATGTAGCTTGAAGTTGAGGTGGTTTTCTAGTTGCTAATGACTCTAAGTTCTATGTGTTCCTAGAGCGATGAGAACACAGATCGACACTGCCATGGGAGAGAATGGAAGGGTATCTTAAGAGGTTAAAGAAGCTGCCACATGTAGCCACTCTACCTGCACTAGGGAGGATAGACACATCCTAACATGCAGACTCCATCAGAGGTAATTTTTGGTGTGAAGTCAACCACAGTAACAGGTTTTAGGCTGCTTTGTGCTTTTACTCTTTCTTCCAAGTGAGTGGAGCAGGAAGAGCTTGGAGTAAAAATAGATTTCCATTTGGATTTTCCAATATATTACTCCTTCCCTGAGTTCCCATTAGAATTCTGAAATCTCAGTACTGGAGGGGGAGGAATGCAGACACAACAGAAGAATAAATAGGATTCAAAGAAAAGGAAAACAAGAAACTTAAAAGGAAACCTCCTGAATGGAATTATACTTATCCTTATGACTGGTCACTGGCTGTCCCCCAAAGCCACCAATCCACATAGATCCTATTGAGAAGTAGAACTCAGGGCAAACTTTTCCTCAGGTTCTATGGACATCTTTGTTTTGTTCCCTTGCCTGAAGAGAGACATTTTCAATTAATCAGAGCTTATTCTTCACTGTGCCTTCCCAAACCCCTCCATTATCTAGATGCAGTAGTATTTCTCTCCTCTGTCTAGCCACTTTCCAAATGTCTCCTAAGGAAGTCAGAAAGAACTCCTCAACAGAAACATGATCCATGCATTTCTTTGTTACAGAATCCCATTAAATCTGGTCAAAGAACTGTTGGGCTAGGAATCTGCTCAGGTGCCTAGACTTCTTGCACTGTTTGCTTGGCTAGGATCAATTGACATTGAATCTACCTGTTGCTTTAAAGAGAAATAGGAGTAGAGAAAGTATTTTGTATTGGAAATAATGCCAGGTCTCAAATTCCCCTTTACAGATCTATTTTTGAATCTAAAGGGTTGAATGAGAAGTGAGGCCATTTGAGGCAGGCTAACACTGGACATTTGAAAATGGACATTTCCTCACCATCCATCCTTTCCTTTAAAAAAAATGTAACTTGGAAGAATGTGATTATCCTAAAACATTTTATTTTTTAATTAAAGAGGGTTCATTATATTACCCGTCTCATCTCGTCCCAGAGGAGGGAAACCCTGTGTTCAGCAAGTTTGCTAAGAAATAATTATAGGTTCAGATCTTCCCGAGGCCCCGAAATTCAATTAAAATTTTTTTGTTTTAAGCTGCTTGCAGTCACATGGTATGTATGTGTGTATACGTGTGTTTGTGTCTTGTGTGTGTGTCTCTCAGTTTTCCTCATGTAACTATTCTGGTCCTCAGAAGTGACAATCATCACCACACTCCTAGCCAAATTCTTTGACTGTACCTGTGTGAGCAGATAGAAACATGGTGAAGAATACTTCTATGAAAGGAACCTTATTTTGTTTCTTGCTTTGCTTTTCAGCCAGAGTAACTCCAATTGCCCACAAGCTGAGTTACTTCTCTGGCTTATATTGAATTAGTTCAGGGTAAAATCAGTAGCTCTTAACCTCTACTGTGGATCTGAATTACTGGGGAAATTTTTTTTTTTTTGTATCAGGAAATGAACCCCGTAGCACTTAACCACTAAGCCACATCCCCAGTTATTTTTATTTTTTATTTTGAGACAGGGTCTTGACAAGTTGCTTAGGGTCTAAGTTGCTAAGGCTGGCTTTACAATTGTGATCCCTCCTACCTCAGCCTCCCAAGTCACTGGGGTGATTACAGGCATGTTGTCACCACACTTGGCATCTGGGGAAGTTAAACAGTCAAGATGCCTGGGTCCCACTCCCAAATATATGGATTCAGCCAGTGTGGTATGGTGCTGAGGCATCAGTATTTTTTAAAAGTTCCTCAGTTGATTCTAAAATGCAGCCAGGTATGAGAACCACTGAAGAGGTGGTAGCTATGTTTGGATTTCACAGATGATGGGGGATTTGGTGATTAGTTAAGATACCCAAACAGGAGCATGAGGCCCAATTTGACTGCCTCCACGCTCAGCTCATTGTATAGTTATTTTAAGTATGTAAGCATAGAGCCAGGGTGGCTTCCTGTTGCTTCTGTCCAGACTCTGAGTTGTATTTAAACCTAGGGGGCAATAGTCTTACGTAGTTGTCCCCACCACTCTCTTTTTCCCCATCCTCAGAGGGGGCAGTTCCATTGGAGGATTGTTCCTGTTTATATGAAGAAGATTATTTAGGGAGAGCAGTGGACCCTTTATAGAGGACAGACCCTGTATGAGCAGGCTGTCACACCTACTACACCCCAGGAGATGGGGCAGTGTTTATGGATTAATTTAAGCCATGGTTGACCTCTCTCCATTTAAAGAAAAATAACTAACTGCCCCCAGGCTCAAGGGCACAAGCCCTCCTGGCTATCAGGAATTATGGAAAGAAAGAGGCTAGGAGTGTGTGAAACCAGATTCTTACCAGACAATAAACCAAAATAGACATGTCTAATAGAAGTCTAATAAATGAATTAATAAATAACATAAGTGTGCCTATGAATCCTCATATATCTTAGCACATAAACATATATAGGCTTATATATACATATATAATATATATATGGCTTATATAATGTGCATGCATGTGTGTAGATTTAAAGAGTGGTATATAAATTTATTTATATAACTATACTAGTGTTTTGGGGCATGGAGGTAATTATGCAGATATCCTAGACATACTTTTATTTTTATTATTAGAGCTTTATAGTTATACATAGTAGTTATTAGGTTCATCCTGACAAATTCATACATATGTGGAAATTGATTTCAGTTCATGATCCTCTCTTCCCGCCCTTTTCAATTCCTGTCTTCCCTCCCCTCTCCCATTCTCCTCCTCTACTCTACTAGACTGCCTTTCCTTTGCCTATTAATTTGCATTTGATTGGTTCTTCATGTTCTTATCCTTCCCTCCCCTTTTCCTTTATTTTACTCTAACTTTCCCATATGAGAGAAAATATTTTCAATTTCTTAGTTTGGTCACTTTCACTTAGATGATATTTTCAATTTTCACCTTTTTACTGGCAAATGCCATAATTTCATTCTTTTTTATGACTGAGTACAAGTTCATTGTATATATTCCAGTTTCTTAATCCATTCATCTATTGATGGGCATTTGGGTCAATTCTATAATTCAACAATTATGAATTGTACTGCTGTAAACATTGATGTGACTGTCACTGAAATACTTTTTGAAGATTGTAGCCATTTTCATATTTTAACTGAAAATTTCACCAATATCCCAATGCTTCCAAGTATTTAAATTCTATAAAGTATGTGTTTATTTTCTAGTTTTATATGAATATTTATTGTTATTTGTGTTATCAGAGGGAGAACACTGAATCTGTAAAGCTAGTCAGACCAGGCCATTCAGACTCAAATCATCTACACTCAGGCTTAGATAATTCATGTGAATTCAATTCTAAAATCTTTACTGATTTGGTGCTACATGAATATGGTCCCTAATAATTTGACTCAGTTGAATGCACTTTGTCTTGCTTCTGAGGATGCAGGAATGTGGTGAAGAGCCCCTGGATCCACTTTCACTTATCTGCACTTTGGGAGAAGGAAGAGTGGGAAAGTATCCAAGAAAAATCTAAGAAAAATAATTTCAATTGACTTGATGATGAAATCAGAATTTGAGTCTCTCTCTTGTACACTCCTCTCTCACAAACAGGTGTGTACACACATGTGCATGCACACACACACACACACTTTCATTGAAGTGACTCTCATTTCTTTCTAAGCTTGACTGGTAGCCACTTGATGCACTTGATGGCCTCTGGAGGGGAGGAAGTGAACCTCAGCAGTCTCCAGAGGCAATGGATTCCTACACATTATCCACATATGCAGATACATGCTAACATACACCTTTGTCCCAAAAGGGCTTGTCTGAGAAGCTGCTTACAAACCAGTCTTTATCTGATTTCTATAATATTTCTGCTTATTTGGAAATACAATAGGATTCTGTATCTGAGTCTGGAACAGATACTGGAACTGCATCTCCCCAAACTGTCTTCGGGTGGGGCCCAGGGTTACACAGTGGACAACTGGGAGAGGAAGGAAGCCATCCACTACCATCTTCCTGTCCCCTGTGAGCAGTCTGGGCCAGCTACTGGGGCTCCCAAGGCTGTGCTTTACAGGTCCACTAATGATGATTTTTTTATGAAAAGGAATATAGATGAGTTTTAATAAGATTCCTCTCTCTGGGCTGGCTCTGCAACAACTTAGCTTTAAATATGCATCTTATTCTCATAATTGTTTCTTTTAACTTGTTGGCAAATTCAAAATGAGGTACATGAAGAGACTAAAACAATCTGTCCAAGGAAGAAGACAACTCCTCCCCAAACCTACAACTGGCTAAGTGTGGATGTAATATAAAGGGATTTTCTGAATTGTTTGGACTCAGCCATCTTATTTTATTAAATGTATACAACATGAAATCAACTTTGTTGTTTTTCTTAAATCCACATCTCCAGTTTGGTATGGGTGTGGAGGAAGAGAATTGTTCAATGAATTTCAAGGATGTTGCTACTTCATTTTATCTTCTGGTAGGGTCATGAATCATTGTGTGGACATAGCTTTCTGGCATTTACCTGGGAGATATATGATCTCATGTCACCTATACTTGCACCAATGAAGTGGGGCAAGGAGGATTAGACCCACTATTCATTGACTCATTCAGTAAAGATTTATTAAGCCCCTTCATGTGGTAGTTACTTTCCTAGGTTCTGGGGTAGGAAAGAGCAATAGTCTACAAGGTACTCACAGTATTGGTTGGATAAATTGCCATATTAATAAATAAGTCTAATATGTGTGAAGTGTAGTGATAGAAATAACACACAGAAGTGGGGCATGTGGTACACACCTGTAGCAATCAAGGAGAATCACATGTTCAAGGCCAGTTTGGGCAACTTAAGGAAACTCTGTCTCAAATTTTAAAAATAGGGCTGGGGATGTAGCTCAGTGTTACAGCACTCCTGGGTTCAACCTCTAGGACTGATAAAAAGAAAAAGAAAAAGAAAAAAGAAAGAAAATTCACAAGATACCATAAAAGTACAAAGGAGAAGAACCTAACTCACTCTTTTGAGTGGGCAAGGAGTAGATTCTGAAGGAGAAGCAGATGATGAGAGCTGAAACCAGTTTAATCCACTTTGCATCTCCTAGTCCTCTGTTGTTTGTTGAATGAATTAATTGATCAAGGATTTAGCGTTAATTAAGTGTCTGGAAATGTAGTGGCAAAAGCTCTATAATAGGAGTCAGGAGCTCTGGGTTCTGGTCCAGGGTCTGCAGTTTGGTTTGACCAGGTCACTACTTGTCAAGATGAAATTAGGGAACAATCTTGGCCCAACAGTAGGCCTATAATTTCCTGTTTAAAAAAGCATACTGTCCCCATGTATAATATATAAGAAATGAAATCAAAGTTATTTTTCTAAAATCCCTTCATAAAATAGTTATCAACTGTTTATATAATCATGTCCTTTCCCAATCTCCATGATACTTTTAAAATGTATTTTTAAAAATATTTATTTGTTCTTTTGGTTCATGTGATAGTAGAATCTATTGCCATATTTATACAAACATGGAATATAACTTATTCTAATTAGGATCCCGGTCTTTTTTTATTATTCTTATTTTTAAAATTTGTTCTTTTTAGTTATACGTGACAGTAGAATCTATTTTGACATATTTATATAAACATGGACTATATCTTATTCTAATTAGGATCCCATATTCTTTTCTTTCTTTTTTGGGGGGTGGGGGACCAGGGATTAAACTCAGGGGTACTCCACCACTGACCCCAACCCTATTTTGTATTTTATTTAGAGACAGGATCTCACTGAGTTGCTCAGTACCTTGCTTTTGCTTGGATGATTTTGAACTCACAATCCTCCTGCCTCAGCCTCCTGAGCCACTGGGATATAGGAAGATCTCATATTCTTAAGAGGGAGTATAGCTCTAAACTGGTTTTGTGTGTGTGTGTGTGTGTGTGTGTGTGTGTGCACGCGCGCGCGTGTGCGTGCATGTGTGCATGCATGTGTGTGTGTATGTGAAAATAAACACAGGTAGGCTAGCACTGAGGAGGCTGGAACCTGGGAAAGAGTGAAATACTAAAAAAGAGCCCATTTGGTTTAGTTCTACCAATGCTGGAAAATGGTTTAAAACTACCCTGTGCTTAGAGCAGTGGGGCAGTGTGCAAGGCATGGGGACCACAGTGCATCCATCCTCTTCCATTGTACTCCTTTGTGCTTCTCTGTTTGAGAAGCAGAGAGACAGGCTAGTGGCCAAAGTATCCTGACCTTGATGGAACAGGAGGATTTGCATTCCTCCTAAACATGTTTTCACTGCTTTTTCCTTGAAGGAAGGGAAAGAAAACAAATATTCTATATCTAACAAGCAACTTGATGTCAAAGCTGTAGGGCCTGACCCTTCTCATAGTATCCCTTGCTCTCTGCCTTCAGAAAACTCTCATTTACCTCAGCCTTCTCTTCTGCAAAATGGGTAGGGTAATTCCTGCCCTACTTACTGTTTAACATGTTTTTAAAATAGTTCTTACCATAATCTGTAATTTATATTTGATTAATGTTTGTTGTCCTAACTAGACCGTAATATCCATGAAGGCAGGGATTGCATTTGTTAGCCTCTCTCCTTATTCCAAGCATCTAAAATAGTGCCTCCACATAGTAGTCATTTAGTAAATACTTGAATAAATGGGGTTATGAGAATCAAGTAAGATGAAGTATTTGAAATTCCCTCAAAAAATTGTAAAAAGGCATCTATTTTTCTGTGCCTGGTTTATTTCACTTAGCATAATGTCTTCCAATTCCTTCTCCCACTTAAAATCCTTCACACTAATTACAGTTGATCTTCATTATTAATGAATTCCATGTTTGCAACTTCACCTACTTGCTAAGATGTGGATAACTCTGAAATCAATACAAGGAAGAATGTGGACATAACTGAAAAAAATTTTTTAAATATATCTCTTAAATTTTTAAATGGACAAATAATAATCGTATATTCTTATATGCAGAATTGAAAACAATCCAACTCCAGGAAGCCAAGTAGAGTAGTGGTTACGGGAGGCTGGGCAATAGAGGGAATGAAGAAATGATGGTCAAAGGATATAAAGTCTCAAATAGATAGAAGGGACATTTGTTTTTTGGGGGATATATAGCACAGAAATGTGGCTATAGTAAATAATATTTTGTACATTTCAAAACTTCTAAGAGGGCAAATTTCAAATGTTCTCACCACAAAAAAATTGCAGAATACTAGGGCTGTAGCTCAGTGGTAGAACACTTGGCTAGCAGAAGCAAGGCTGTGAGTTCAATCCCCATCACTGCAAAAAAAGGTATGCGAGGTGATTAATATGTTAATTATATTGATTTAATTATTCCACATTATAGTAATAAATAATAGCACTACTTTTTACCCCATAAATATATGCAACTGTAATTTGTCAATTTATGATTATAAAATAAAAATAAATTGCAAAGAGAAATGTGTAAAGCATTGTTTCTTGTCAACAAGAATGTAAATTCCTTGAGTTTGGAAACCAAATCTTATACTGTTTATTCCCACTCAATGTAGTAGCACTTTCACCTGGTAGATGATCTGTAAATAATTATGTTTATTACTTGCTATAGTTTGGATCTTGAATGTTCCCCAAGGCCCATGTGCTAATAAATGTCTGGGTCCACAGTTTGGTGCTACTGGAAAATGGTGGAAACTTAAAGAGATGGAGCCTAGTGGGAAGTTTTAATTCACTGGGGGCATATGCTCAAGGGGATTGTGGTCTCTTACTCTTTCTCTCTTTTGCCCCCTGGCCACAAGGTGAAGAATTGTGCTCTACCACAAGCTCCCTGCCATGGTGTGCTACCTTGACAGAGGCCCAAAGCAATGTGGCCAATGGATCATGGACTAGCCTCCAAAACCATGAGCCAAAATAACTTTTCCCCTTTAAAAGATAATTATCTCTGGTATTCATTACAATAAGGGAAAGCTGGCTAACACGGTTCTATAGTGTTTAAAAAATTAAAATATTTACAATAAATAATCTGCAAACAAATTTAAGAAAATAGTTCCACTTATGATGGCATCAGGAATA
Source organism: Sciurus carolinensis (assembly GCF_902686445.1). Classification (NCBI taxonomy): domain Eukaryota; kingdom Metazoa; phylum Chordata; class Mammalia; order Rodentia; family Sciuridae; genus Sciurus; species Sciurus carolinensis. Next base: position 113,804,308 of record NC_062216.1, read on the forward strand.
CTTAGAAATATATATTTGATGAAGAAAGTGTACAATTCATACTCCAAAAACTAAAAAACACTTTTGAAGGAAAGGATTGCAGGTGCATGCCTGTAATACCAGCTACTCAGAAGGCTGATTCAGGATGATCACAAGTTCAAGCCCAGCCTTGACAATTCAGTGAAACTTTGTCCTAAAATTTAAAAAAAAAAAAAAATGGTGGATGCTGGGGATGTAGTTTCTTGGTAAAGCACCCCTGGGTTTGATTCCCAATACTGGAAAAGAAAGAGAGAAACTACAGAAAACCTTAAAAAATGTAAAAACATTGCAATATTTCCCAAATTGATTGACACAGTCACTATAAAATCCAACCTGACTTGTTTGCAGAAATTAACAATTGGATCTTAGAATTCATATAGAAATCCAAGGGACCCCAAATAGGCCCAAAATCTTAAAAAAATAGAACAAGTTTGGAGAAATCATATTTTTTCATGTCAAAATTTACTGTAAAGCTATGGTAATCAAGATAGTATAGGACAGGCATAAGGACAGACATATCTTATTCAGTGGGAGAGAATTGAGAGTATAAGCCCTCACATTTTTAAAAGTTAATTTTTTTAGACAGGGGTGCCAAGACAATGCAATGGGGGAAAGAATAGACTTTTCAAGGTGTGATGGTATCATTGATAGCCACATGCAAAAGAATTAAGTTGGACGTCTACCTCATACTACATACAAAAATTAACTCAAAAAGAATCAAAGACAAATGATCCAAATAAAATGGGCAAGGGATCTGAATAGACATTATCCAAAGATATACAAATGGCCAAATAAACACATGGAAATATGATCAACATTATTAGCTATTAAGGAAATGCTAATCAAAACTACTTCATATCCACTAGGATGGCTGTAATAGCAATAATAATATAATAATGAGGACAAAAAGTATTGGTGAGGATATGGAAAAAATGAACCCTGTGGAACCCTCATACACTGCTCAGGGAAAATATAAAATTATGTGATTCCTTTGGAAAACAACTTTGGAAGTTCCTCAAAAATGCTAAATTTAGAGTTACTGTATGACCCAGCAGTTCTACATCCAAGGGAAATGAAATATTTATCCACACAAAAACTTGTATATGAATATTCATAGTAATTGAACTGTGTAAATAACCCAAAGGTCCATTGACTAATGATGAATAAAGTATGAAATATCCATGTAATAGAATATTATTTGTCAATTAAAAATGAGGTTTTGACACATACTACACTATGAACAGATCTTGAGAACATTATGCTAACTGAAAGAAGTCTATCGCAAAAGACCTCCTGTTCTATGATTCCATTCATATGAAGTGTTCAGAGTAGGTAAACCTGTACAGGTAGATTAGTGGGGCTAGGGGTGTTGAAGAGAAATGGAAAGTGACTGCTAATAGATATAAATTTTCTCACTGGGGTGATGAGAATATTCTATAAATACACTAAAACTGTTGAATTATATACTTTAAATAGGTGAATCATATGGTACATAAACTATATCTCAAAAATTTTTTTAAAAAATTGTAATACAACTGGGCATGGTGGCACATGCCTGTAATCCCAGTGGCTTGGGAGGCAGAGGCAGGAAGATTGCAAACTGAAAGCCATCCTCAGCAACTTAGGAAGGTCCTACAAAACTCAGCATGTCTCAAAGTCAAAAATAAAAAGATCTGGAGATGTAGCTCTGTGATTAAGTACCCCTGGGTTCAATCCCTCATATCAAATATATAAATTAATTAATTTGACAATTAAAATAAAATTATAATACAGTTCTTTCCCTTAGGGAACCTCCAAGGTAATTAGAATTCATTGTCATTGTTGTTGTTGTTCTTCTTCATCTTAAAAATCCTGGCTGCTCTGTTTCGAAAATGCATCCATTTTTTCCATTAGCTGCTGTGGCTCAGTTCTTTGAGGTAGAGATGCAAGTTGCAAGGAAGAGGAGAAAAGTAGACAGAGAACTAGGGCAAAAGTGAACTCAAGTAGTTTTGGGGAAGGGCCTGGGAAGCCCGTTCACTTTCCCAGGCAATGTTAGTAGGTGAGTACTGTGTCGTCAAGACTCCAAACATGAATATTTTTATTTATTGATATTTCTAGTCTTATTTGTGGTGTTTGGAACTGCTTTGGCCCAGCCACCTTTGTGGGGTCCACAGACACTAAAAATATGAAATATTCTAGACTTCCAAGTGTGTCTGAAGATTTGGGCAGTCTGTGGGTGTAGAAAGAAAGCCGTGGATAACTTGTGTCCATCTGTGGAGTGGAAAGGTGACAAGGAGTTGAGGGAAAGACTCAAGAAGACTGGTTGTACTCTAGGATCAAAACCTGCTTAGGTATACAATGGGAAGGAACTTGTATATCTTGATGACTTAATTGACTCCTACAGTGCTGTAGCTTTGACTCTGGTTTGGGTTTCTTTCCTTTCTCCAGAATCTAAATTTCAATGACCTGTCACATCCTGAAGGACCCCTTTAAATGGAGCCTTTCTTGACAGAGAGAAGAATAAGTGTGGGAAGGGGAGAGATCTAGCAAAAAATAAAAGATGTTAGCTCTAGTCATTAGAAATTCTTAGTTGGATGGGGTAAACAATACTTAGATGTAAGAACTAAAACATCAACAAATAGGAAGACTTTATTTGAAAAAGTTTCCTGGATGAGAAAATATCGAGCTAGATTTTAAAGGAAGTTCAGAATGCATGCTGTTGCAGAGAGAAGGAATTCCACCCCAGATAGGTAGTCCACATAAAGGTGGCTGAAGAAGCATTCCATCCCATGACACTGGGCCCCAGCCACAGGAACAAGCTCTGTCTGAGCTGGTTAGCTGTGACCTTTGCCTGCATATCCCTAGTGGCTTGATGTGAATGGCTGAAGTCCAGTTAAGGATCAACTGAGGGGGCAAGCTAGGGGGTCCTATGAAGGAGCATTTTGGCTTCAGTCTTGACTGAAGAATTTAGTGCATTTGTAGTTGCCTTTAAGGAAAGTTGAAGTAAGAGAGTTAAGAGCTATGCTGTCTTGTGGGTTACCTGCACCAAAACAGAACTGTGCTCTGCTCTCTGGCCAGCCCTACTCTCTGCTCTTCTTATCCCAACTTGCCTAATTGATACCTTGGCTGATGGTGTCATTAACAATGCTTGAATAATAGCCTGACCGGCTGATTTCAAAATGGGAGAGGTGATTAATATGTAGGAAATCCAGTGGAGGGGGTGGAGCAGGGATGCTCCAAGAAATAAAAAATGGGGGAAAGATCCTTCTGTGCCCCCTCACTGACCACCTGTTGTCCTCAGCAGAAGGAAGAACTTGGGGATAGGAGTCTGATTTCCAGCCCTTTCTTGGTTTCTTGATCTTCCTCCATTTTCCCTCCCCTACCTCCCCCAACAGCACACGTTCTGACACCTACAAGCTCGTTACATGATGATGACCTATATTTTTATCTTTTTTATGAGCATCAAACACACATCGTCTTGCAAGCACATGTGTTTTTTTCCCCTATTGACGTGTGAGTGCCTTTGATGGTAATTTATTGTAGGGTTGAGCAGCCAGGTCTTAATTGTACCCTAAAATTGCTTACCATTTTGATGCCTCCAAACCATCCCAAAATGTACCTTTTTCCTACAGAAGGGTGTGGGGCAATCCCTTTTTTACTGTCTTCTATGGTGGAATGTGGAGCTTAGAGTGAATGTGAGGGAGAGAGTCCCCAGCTCGGTTTCAGGGACGCCTTGGTCCCCAGCCTCTAATTGCAGTTGGGCTGTGTGAAAGTTTTGCTCTACTCAGCAAAACTGAGCTCGGCTTTTCTCTTATGGTTTAGGGTCAATATGGCTGTACTGGTTTCTCAGAATAGCCAATGAATAGTTTATATTCAGGCATTCAGGATTTTCAGGAAATTTCCATTGTAGGCCACTTGCATCTGTGAATCTAGATGAGATTACAAATGAGAATGTTGCATATTAACCTGGGGAGCTCTGAGAAGCAGCTAACCCAAAGCATATCAGGCCTTCTGAAGTCACTGTGTAATAACCACCATTTCCACATCTGACCACTCCCTTCCCTGGCTTAGGTAGGACTCAGCATCCTCTACAGTATATCCAGTGGGGAGAATGAGCAAGATAAGTGGAATTCTTAGAAAATAAGTTTAGTCCAAACACAACTTAGTTTAAAATTATAATTGAATTTGGGCCTAATAGCCTTCTTTACTCTGGTCTCACTTTGTCCCTCAGTATGACTGACTCCATCATTACCTAGGACACTCACATTCATTACAGGAGGATGAGTCAGTGTTCCAGAGCAACTAGGAGAGTAACCCCTTTCTCATGAAAATTTAAGGGGAAAGGGAGGCTGAAATTCCGACCTCTTTTTCTGGAGAGGCCAAGGGTATCCAGTGTTGACCCAGGCTGTTAGGCTGGAGACTGTTCTACCTGGGGACTGAGTTCCTGTGTTAGCTCTTGTTACAGACTCTCCATTCCAGCTGAGTTCATTTGTTCTCTGTCTCCCACACTGACACTCATCATATATGCTTGCTTGTACTTGCCTCCCAGCATTTACACAGGCCAGTTCCTCCTCCCCCAACCTCAGGTACTGTTTCTCTGTCCTCCCTGTTTAGTCCTGTCCATATCCTCTTCATGTAGTCCTAAACTCACTTCCACCAGAAAACTTCCTTAGTTAGTCTTACCTGACTCCTAGGACTCCACTATTCTATAGTTCTTCAACATTATTTGCACTTACTTCTGAGTCCTAGTGTCTTAACCAATGTCCATGAAGGGACTTTGCATGTCTATCTGAATGAACCTTTTGACTGAGGACAAAACCATCACCATCTTAAGGGAATAAAAATCTCTCCTCTGCTAAAATCCTTCTCCAAAAAGAGACTTCACACTCTTCCGTGGTCTCTCATTTTTACATACATGGCAGTGGACTTGTAGAGATGCAGAGGCGGTTGATAAAGACAGTACTTCTGTGATGGAGTGTGTGTGGAATACCATTTTCCTTAAACTAACTAGAAGACTGTTGGTTCTCAAACTTCAGGAAATGAATCAGTTATCTGGAAATTTCAAAGAAATATGAAGCATCAATCTTAATTGCCTGGTTCTCCATTATACAAATAATAAAATTCAAATGCTGTTATTTGGCCTTCAAATCCCTCCATAGCAACATGACCTTTATTTACATTACATCCCTTGACAAAACGTAGACTGCAACCTCATGGGTCTACTTGAGGTCCTTGGAATTGTTCTATGCTCTTCTGCCTCTGAAACTTCGCACATTCCAGACTTTCTATCTGGAGGGCCATTGCTTTCCTCTCCAACTTATTAGGTCTGATCCTCTATTTAAAGCCCAGTTTAAAATCTGCTCCAAGAATACTTCCTAGATCTCTAGTGACAATTATTTCTGTCTTTCTCTCAACTACAATGTCACATTATTTGAGTTCCTAATTATAGCGCTGTTTTGTACTGGAATTATATATGTATGTATTTGTCTTACTAGTTTGTAAGCTATTGGAAGATGGAGATTGTATATTTTCAAACTGTGTATTCCTTTATATCCTTAGGCTTAGCATAATACTTTATACAATAGGTGCTGAAGAAATACAAATTACTTTGAATAACAGAAACTGGTTTCATGTTTATTTTGTTCTTTTTAAATTTTTTTTAAGTTGTAGGTGGGCACAATACCTTTATCTTATTTATTTATTTATTTATTTATTTATTTTTATGTGGTGCTGAGGATTGTACCCAGGGTCTCACACGTGTTAGGCAATTGCTTTACCACTGAGTTATGACTCCAGTCCTTATTTTGTTCTTAACAATTGGTTTTCTAATCATATCTCTATTTTGCTCTGTCCAAATTAGTCTTTGGCTATGCTCCACTTTAGTTATGATAAGACCAAACATTTAAAATACTATGTTAGGCTGCAGGTGGAACTGACAGGTTTGAGAAAAGTTTCAATGAACCTGAAGAACAGATTCATTCTTGGAAAATATTTGGAGTGCTTTGAGACTTGCTTTCCTGTTTGGTGAAAGGTGTTTGAAGGGAAGATTGTTGCAGGTCCTCTAGGGGAGAAACCAGGAGCAAGGGAGAAGCAACTAAGAATGAGAAGAAGTGGATTTCTGGGAATAGGATCAACTTAAGGATTTTGTATGTCAGCAAAGTGCATAAAGTATTTGCTTAAAGATATTCATTTCCCTCTTGGCACAAAGCTTATTTCTTTATGCTACAATAATGTCACTGACAGCAGTTTTCCATCAGGTGCTTGAGGAAATGTTGACAGCTCTGCTCTGATTTGCTTATTGGTTCTTGACTGCTTCATTTACAAATACTTAAAAGACATATACTTAAAGAAAAGAACCCTAACCCCCTAGGGTTCTTACCAGTTCCTCCTGTCAATTCCTCATGCCCCACCATCTCATTTCTTCTGACCTCCAACAAAGTCCTTTTTATTCTAAGTAAACTGTGAAACTGTTTCCCTCATGCATTAATTATCCTCTCATGTTTAATGATCCACTCCAACCCCTCTGTGATCCATCCTGTACATTCCTTCTTTCCAGACTCTGGTCTATTATCTCCTGTTCTATATTCACAAAGTCTTATCTGACTAGCATACAGAAATGTCTCTAACCCTCATCTTTTCCAGCAGATTCTGTTTATCTGGATCTTGTTTTCTATCATACAGGGGATTTCCCCCTACTGTTACCACTTTTCTTAACAAGTCTGTCCATTCCCATGGCTTCCCATTGACTAGGTTTCTGTAACTTGGAAAGTCAACCAACTTTAGCAAATGATAATGAAAAGAGACTTAGAACCTATTGACCCTCTTAATCCCTTCCTTTTCCTCTAAGTCCTTCCTTTTGATCCTTCCTTCCTTCCACAAGTGCTGGTGAAGCATTTGTTATGTAATACATTGCTTGCTCTAAGTTATTTCCCTGGATATGGCTTATACTTGATGCTGTTTTAAGTGGGAGTTTAGATATTGGACTGATAACAGAAAATTACTTAAGTCAAATGTTCCCAAGCAATACTGAAAGTGTAGAAGTCTAATGGAGCACAAAATTAGGATTTTTCTTCTTTTAGCCATTCTTCCTTTCCTGGCATTACTATCCATCATTGGTCCACCTCTCACAACTTGATTATGGAAGAGTTTCATGTCTCATTCTGTGAAGCACAGGTAGTTCATCTTAGACATAATTTTAGAAACTATTGAAGAACCTTAACAAAAGAAGAGGGGAGACTAGATATTCCAATCTCCCAATGTCCTACACACACACACACACACACACACACACACATACACACACGCAGAGAGAGAGACAGAGAGAGAGAGAGAGAGAGAGAGAGAGACAGAGAGACAGAGAGAGAGAGAGAGAGAGAGAGAGAGAGAGAGAGAGAGAGAGAGAGGCAGTAGGGGAATGGAGGTTTATGCAATTATTGTTGAAAGTTAGATGGTTAGGTGAAACTGAAGTAAAGAAGTAATCTCAGTTGAAGTTGGTTTAATATGGGAAAAGTCTTTGAAGGAAAAGGTTTTGAGCTGGGTTTTGGTGAGAGTCTGTGGGGAGTAGAGACTAAGGACAATATTCCAGGGGATATACATTGTCCAATCAAAAGTTTAGATGAGTGAGTTGGACTGTGAGAGTTGGTTAGTGGGTTATCTTGGCTAAAGCACAGGGTCTGAGTAGGAAAAAGAAAAAGAAAAATTGGGTTCAGTGAGAGATTAGTTTTCAACTGGTGGAAGACCTAGATGAGCAATCTAGGTTGCATCTTCCTAACTGGAGATAGGAATATAAATAAAACAATTTGGGGAAGGCTGAAATTTCTATTCTTTCCTTAGCTTTTAATAAAAATAGATTAAGGTTTTGGGAACTTTGACTACTATCTGACTAAGGTGCCCCACTAATATCAGGTAAAGAACAAAGACCAATTCTAATGTAAGTCTAATATCTAGTTTTTTCTAATATATTGTTTTAATTTCAGCTATAACCAGATTCCATACTTCATTTTGCCTGGTTTTATTCTGGGATCATAACATGACCTATAGAAGTTAATTTACCCATCTATGTGCTTCTTGTATCCTTCAGTCCACATTTTTCCTGTATAACAGGGTTTCATGGTAAAGCAAAGAATGTTTCACACTTGATATCACACTAACAAAGACCTTTGCTTTTCTGGAATGACCATGCTTGAGGACATGAAATACCACTTAGAAAGTGCCTCTGAATTTTCCCACACTACTATAAGGAGGTCTTCTGAGCCTGGAGTGTATTAACTGACCATAGGGGAAGGAAGTTTAGCTTTCCACATTCTGTTATTTCTACCTGGGACCTCTGCTGGGATTTCATCTGAAGCAGAAGGAAGGAGGTGGTCACTTTCCATAATATGAGGGGAGAACTATTTTAATACATGCATCTCTTCCCTTTGGCATGTTTAGATTTAAAAGATGAAATACCAAGAAAGGAATCAAATTTTGTAAAGAAAGAAGGGATAGAATTACCAAAGAAGAATAATTTCTAACAGAGTGGGTTATTGAGCTTATTGAAGGAAATTGTGCAGTTTCTTTATCTGTAGCTAAAAGAAAGGGATCAACGGCCATCTGTATGCACAATTTTTGAGGTAGTGGATAGATAAGAAAAGCTCCAAAGTCTTGTGTCTTCAGGCAAAAGATTCAGTCATTTCAGAATATGACACAGAGGATGCTGTGGTGACTTGAACCCATCTTTTCAGGCCTCTCTTCCCTATGGCTGCATGCCCCCTGATTACTTCCCCCACTTTCACTTCAGAGATAGAAGACTTTGAGGAAGAAAGACAGAATTTACTAAACCTTGACACTGAATGCAGATGGAATTTTGTTACCAATTTTTATATGGTTTTCACATCTATTCGACTAGCCAAGGGTGGCATTTCATACTGACATTAACTCCTTGTTCCTGATTTGTGGATTATCCTTTTTGTGGATTTTTGCAGACCACATTCTTCTACTGTCTTTGGCTTTACAGAAACCCAGAGTTATAAAGAGCATGGGGGGGGGACATGTTTGTTTGTATATGAATGACTTTGTGCAGAAATCCAAAGGTGAAGTAACTTGAATTTATTTCATTCTTCTTTTTTCTTTGTAACACTTATTACATTTTTTAATCTGTCTAGTGGTAAGCTTATATCTATTTTGTGCATCATTGTATATTTACCACTTAACATAGGTCTTGGCACATGTTAGGCATTCAACAAATGAAAAAATGATGTGTGCCTTTACTCACATCCACTGACTTGGATAATGATTAAGTGCCTCTCTTCCTGGGGAGGGAGGATGCTAGGCTATGGCAAGTGAAGGAATCAGAGATGAGGCATAGAGCCTGTGATCTGATCTCCTCAGGTGAGGCTGGCAGCCCTAGGCTAGATTCCTTGTTGACTGTTCTCTTCCCATCTCTAGCAGCATCTCATAATACCTGGGGCACAGGCCAGGGAGTGATCCAGGGCTGGGATGGGAGGAGGTGAGTCCTGGCTATCAGGATAGACATCTTATTTCCAGCTCTGTTGTCCCAGATGTGGCAGTGTTCCCAACCCACTGACCTTCAGGGCACAGTGGGGGGTTGGTAACATGAGTCAGAAATGTGGGGCTGGTTGTTGGGAGTTTCACTCTGTGGGGAGAAGCTGGTTCCTCATGCCTATGAGTTCTTGTGACATCTCCCGGAGAAGAACCTAGAAACAATTACTTAAAGAAGGTAGACTGAACACTCTGGAACTTCCAGGATGTTAGCAGGAGAAGAATTTAAATAAATTTCAAGGGACAGAGGAGAATTCATGGACCAGAAAAGTAACAGAGGATTTCAGTAGGAAGTTAATTTGAGAGATCCTCTTAACTATACTTCTGCCTCTATCCCAAATAAATAAAAAAACTCTCCCTCTTGGAGATTTCCTGAAAGCGAGGACACTCCACGGTTAAATTCAGCCCTAACCTTGCCTGCAACATGGAAGCCACGACCGGAACTGTAAGAGAGCAGTATAAATTCTCCAAGGTCTCATCTCGTTCCTCTTGTGGGAGTGAGAGCACACACAAGGGGAATCCCTCACCTCTATCTCTCTCCATAGTCTGCTTCTGCATACAGTGCACGGTGGTAGGAGATGACGGCAGGTGTAGAGAGGCACTCATTCTTGGAACCTAGTGGAGAGGGGACCCAATCTTGTAAATATGATGACATCGGCAATGACAGACTCCTCAGCCGCCTGGTAGTCTGTAATTGAAGCCAGGAATTCAGCACACGCTCAGACACACCCAGCCTTCACTGTAGGTTCCCAGAAGTGAGTTCTTGCATAGCCACTAGGCTGGGAGAACCCTCACTTGACCAATCCTCCCTGACAAGCTTGAGGCATTAGAGCTGAATCTAAATTCTCAAACTTACCAATATTTTTTGTCCTTCTCTCTATTTCCATTCCCAGGAGTGTCTAAATTGTTCTGTCTAGTTGTTACCACTTGCTAAATTCTCCAGTAAGCAATATTCAAGCTCCATGGCAGTATCATGGGAAATTCTTTCATTTTGGTCTAACTGAAATCTCTTTTTGTTATAATCAGAGTTTAAAATTAATCAAGGCAGAAAACTTCTACACTGCTCTGAAGCCCCAGGCAAATAAGTTGGGGTTTCTTCTTGCTGTTCTCAACCTCTCTCCATAATGAGATGCTTTGTTTCCATGAATCGGCCCTGATCCAGACTAGATTCTAGACTCTATGACAGGACATTTCATCCCTCCCTCTGCCTCCAGGCAGGACTGAACTTAACTCATCCCAGTCTGAAAGGTGTCTCCTTTAGACCTTGTTTCAAGATTTCCTGAATCTTTGGCTTCTTTTCAGTTAAAAGTGCACAGCTGTTTGCCCCATTGTCTCATCTTGATTTCCCATGGCAATTCTAGCTCATTTCTTCTTATTGTGGAAAGGAAGCTTCACACCTCTCTTCTAGCTTTCCAGCTAGAAGTATCTCAGTTCTTTTACAATTCCTCTCAAATGTTTAGTTCTTATCTTCCTATGCCAGAAGAAGAAAATTAGTGTCATTTGAAATATGCCTTATTATCTGGGCATTTTTGTCTCTGTTGTTATTGTGCTCCATTCACCATATATCTCATTCTTGCTTTGCACTGAAATGTCAAATACCATTTTTATTCACTTCAGATACCTTTCCCTCTCATCAATCAGCCATAACCTTCCATTGATTCTAAACCCTGACCACTGTCCCCCTCTACACTTCTTTTCCTAATTGTCTCCTCTATATACTCAATCCTTCTGAATTCCCCTCCAACAATGTAAAGAACTTTATTTAGCTGGCCTCAAGATCTGTCCTTGTCTCACATTCTCTAAATATGAAGGGTGGATGAGAAAATTCCCTGAGGGGCATGCAGGAAATCAACAGCATAGTGTAGTGGGAAGTGCAATAGTATAGATACCAACAACTTGGGAACTCTAGGGTGGGTCTTTACCTCAGGCAGTTCATAATCTCCCTGACCTTTTAGTTTAATTGTTTGGACAAGGAAGTATTGAATTAGGCCATCTCTAAGAATGCTTTAATTTGAAAAATACTCTGAGTGCTCAAAATGAATAAAGTTTATTAAAACAAACAAATATATTCCCTAAAAAATGTTATGAATTTGTGCTTCCCTCTCTTTCTTGACCCTTTCTAATGATGTGGACAGAACTCTATAAGCAGGAAAATGACAGACTAGGAAAATAATGAATCAAAATACATAATTGACAGGGGAAAACTCCACTTTAATGTGGAGTTAGTGCTGGTTGTAGTGATTGGGAACCGTAATGAGGATGGGAGAGGGCTCCTGCATCTCCTTATCCTCCTGCAATCTTACCAACATCACCATGACGTGATGTAAAGGGTAGGAAAGCAGCCAAGGCTGAAGATCCATAGTCTCTGCACAGTGGTCAGCAGGTACATCCTTGAGGCTCTTGTTCTACTGCAGAAAGGTGGCCTGCCCTCCTTCGAGTCACTAAAGAAAGAGCCTATGTTAAGTTCTTACTCATTTCTTTTTTTAGAAATTCTCAAGTCCTGTGTGAGTAGAAAAGAATGCCATTTCTATCTGGAATTATAAAAAAAAAAGTCTTCAATTTCTAAATGGAGCTTACATTTTTTCTATGATATATTGGTTATTATGCTTCATAACAATCCTTGTAAAATAAAATGCTATAAAAGCAATAACTTATAAAGTTGTGTGGGCTCCTCTGTGGTGTGTGTGTGTGTGATGTGATTACCACTGTTGACTAGCGGAGACATGGAAAAATGTCATACTAACTATGCTACTTACCTTCTGCAGGGATAGAGTCACATGATTTTAAGCAACTGGACAAGTTAGATTATTATAAGGGGAATCCATGTTAGGTATTGTGTGGAGCACTCATTAAATGCACTTAAATATGAAGTGAGAATTTATCTTCCCAAAGTAATTTATCAGAAAAAAGGAAATTGCCTTACATTTAAATCCAAAGGAATCACCATATTCTGGGTTTCTTTTTCAGTTGCTTTTCTGGGAAGACGCATTAGTGTGTAAAAACAATAAACAAATCAATCCTGCTGTCCAAAACAACAACAAAAACCTAATCAACATAGTTTGATTCCTTATAAAGACCATTTGATGGGTTCTGCTTTCTTCCATTCTTTCTTTTCATTCATTCTTTCTTTTCAAGGCATAGTTCAGTTTCCAGGAATTTGAAAGACTAGATTATTGAATCCAACTTTCCTGCTGAAAAGAACCAAAAAAATGCTTAATAAAATATTTAAAACATCTTAAAAGCATCAAACAGCGGAAAAAGATACTATGGAAATACCAGGTCAAAATCTAAAGAGAAGTGGAAACTGAAAGTGCTAAGTGGAACAGAAAAAACTACTTTTATTTGATGATAAAAGCAAACTTGAACTTTGGTTTTAATGACTGGTCACAGAAGCTAAAACTCAAAATTGGTCCAAAGTGGAGGGTCTAATGGGAGACCCTTCCCTCATAAACCTGAAAAACCAAAGGCCTATACTCTTAGGGTGAAGGAGAAGTAGAAGTAAACCTACCTTCTCTGCCTCATATCCAAGGAACTACAAGAAAGTTTCCTTAGCCCTGAGCAGGATAGGTAAAAAAAATTCCAAGTCGATAGGATTTGTAACCCAAATTTACATTAACTACATAGTCAAGGAAAACCTCAGTTGCTGAATTTAGTTTGCAATGGTTCCAGACTTCTGTAGGCACTTAGCAAAAGGAAAGGCAAATCCTCCCTCAATGAAGAGAGACATCTTCAACCTAAGCCTCAGAAATCTCCACACATAATCCTTCAAAGGCAAAGAAGCAAGCACCCAGAGAGAGGAGACACCCCAAATGAGAAGCAGCAAAAAACAAAGGCAGCAGAGACAGATTGCAAAGACCTTGGAGATTGCAATCACCAGGGACATAGTATAAGATATACTCAAACATAGTCGCAGGGAATAGAAAAAGTGATCTGGTGGATGTGAAAATGAATGAAGTAGAATGAATTAAACAGCAGACTGGACTGGGTTGAAGAAAGAATTAATAAACTAAATAAAAGGTAAGAAGAAATCCAGAATGTAGCACAGAGAGACAAAAATATGTAAACATGGAAGAGAGTTAAGAGATTTGGAGGAGAGAGTGAGAATATTTACCATGCAATCAAGATCCAAGGCAAAAGGAGAGGCAATATTTCAAAAATAACAATTATTAAGAATTTTCTAAAACTGATTAAAGTCACTAAGAAGCCCAGTGAATCCCAAGCAAGACAAATAAGAAGTCAGGCACCTGTAGTACCAGCTGCTCAGGATGCTGAAACAGGAGAATCACTTGGGTCCAGGAGTTTGAGGCCAGTCAATATAGTGAGATTCTGTCTCAAAATAAATAAATAAATAAAAGTAATCCACACTTAATGCATGTTAGTGAAACTGCAGAACATGAAGTATGCAGAAAAAAGAAAATAAGAAGCCAAAAAATAAGAATTATACTACATTTATATATCATTCATCAAAATGCATGAATGCATTCTACTGTCATGTATAACTAGAACAAATAAAAATAAAATAAAATAATTTTTAAAATAACCCAGATAAAAGAATTCTGCTTCTGTACATAAAGATAAAAATGATATGGAATTGTCTTTCCAGTATAAGTGACTTGAAAAAATATATATGAAAGCCTGTTTTCAGACACGGCGTCAAGAGGCATTGCAGGACTATGATCCCTGAGAGAGGGAAACAAACAAGGTAAATCCTACAAAATTGCACCATTTTCCAATCAGGAGGCAATTTTCTAACAGCAACTGAGTTGGGTATCAAGCAGAGCATGGTGGTCTTTCTAAGTTGAGGAGACAGAAATTTGAGGTCAGGGAAGTCGAGGCAGTTTGTGGTCTTGAGGTTGGAGTGGAGGGGACTATGCAAATAAAGAGCTCCCAAAGTCTGCACAGAGCTTCCTGGAATCTCTAGCTGATACTGGTCTATGTATGCGTAAGAGAAATCTCCATGATGCTGAGCAAAGAATACCAGGAGGTAAGAAGCTGAGCAATTCCCAGAGTTGACACAAAGCAGGGAAAATTAAAATTCCATGCATCCAGAGCAGATAGAACATCGCTGAGCATTTGGAGTAATTAAGGAACTGAGAAAGATTGTGTCTTGATATTAAGACTCAGCTAGTCCAGACTTACCCTCAACAAACCTCCCCCCTAAAAAGCTTATCAAAAAGATAAAGTTTGAGGATCAAGGTGTTCACAATATAGCACATGCTTAGCATATACAAGGCCCTGGGTTTGATCCCCAGAACCAGAAGGGGGAAAACAAACTTTAACACAGTTTGTTTTCTAAAACAAACTTTAACACTTTTAACATTCTCCAAAGGAAGACAGAAAAATCCAAACAGGTAATGTAACATTCACAATGTCAGAATCCAATAAAAGATTACCAATCATACAAAAGGAGCAGCAAATTATGATTCACATGTGGAAGGAAAATTAATGACACAGAACTAGAAATGATAAAGGTGATGAAATTAGAAGACAATGACCTTAAAACAGTGATTATAAGTATGCATGAGCATTTGAAGGAAGTCAGAGGATAAGCAGGACAGGAAATGGATTTTCTCGAACAGAAAATATAATGTCTTGACTGGAAAATTTACTGAATGGGCTTAACAGTAGATTTGACAATGCAGAATAAAAGATCAGTGAACTTGAAGACAAAAAAATCATACACAAAGAAAAAATACTGAAAAAACATAAAGAAAACATTATCTCAATGACTAGTGGGATAATATCAGGTAGTTTAAAATCCATGTAACATGAGACAGAAAAAATATTTGACAATATAATGGTTAATTTCCTTTCAATTCAATAAAAACTATAACCCTATGGATTCAAGAAGCTCAGTGACACCAATCTGGCTAAACATAAAGACAACTACTCAGAGGTATATCATAAATTGCTGAAATGCTCAAAAGTAGCTGGAGAAGACTTATTAAATATAAGGGAACAACCATAGAATTATTAAAGATGTTTTTTCAGAATCAATGTAAGGCAAGGAAACATTGGAATAAAATTTAGAAAGCACTGAAAGAAAAATATGTACAATGTTTTTCAAAATAAAGTTATAATAAAGACTGTTTATTCACACAAATAAAATCCAAGTAAATTCTAAGTGCTAGAGGAAGCTTTAACATTTCTGAATTCCAGAAATGGTAAGTATGGGGTAAATATTAAAAGGTCTTTTGTTGTTTTAAATTTTTCTCTGGAAGATAAGTGGCTATTTAAAGCAAGAATAATAACAACATGTTGTGGGGTTTACAACATTTATAGAATTAAAATGTAGGGGGAGAGGGTAAGGGAAGAATGGAGAAATGTTGGATTGTGTAGAGGGAAATGAGGAGAGGGGAGGGTGTAGGGAAAAAGAAGATGGTGGAATGAGAGACATCACTACCCTATGTACATGTATGATTACACAAATGGTGTGACTCTACATTGTGTACAACCAGAGAAATGAAAAGTTGTACTCATTTGTGTACAATGAATCAAAATGCATTCAGCTGTCATGTATAACTAAATAGAATAAACAATTAAAAAAACCTACCAATAATTTCCAAATTAAAAAAAGAAGTAAAATGTATGACAACCATAGCCCAAAGGAAAAGGTGGTAAGCTGATATAAAATCCTTATATTACGTGTTTGAATACAGACTTTGATAGTTAAAGATGCATATTGTAAACCCTGAGCAGTCAATAAAACAATAAAATGAAAACATATAAATAGGAAGTCAGTAGGGAAGATAAAAATGGAACCCTAAAACTTAATTAATTCAAAAGAGGAATCAAAGAAGATGGGAATGAATCTCAACTATATTGATAACTATATTAAATATAAATGGCACAAGCATTCCAATTAAAAGCTAGAAGTCATAAGAATAAACAAAAATAAATAATATGTTGTCTACAGGAAATACATTTTAAACATAGAGATGCAGAGAGGTTAAAAGAAAAAGGATAAGAAAATATACAGCATGCAAACATAAATCATAAGAAAACTGGAGATGCATTATTAATCTCAACACAGACTTCAATGCATGGAATAGTAAAATAAATAGAAACATTTCATGATGATAAAAGTTTCAGATCATTAAGAGGATATGCAAATACATAGATCTTTGACAAATTACATCAAAATGCATGAAGAAAAACTACAATAACTGTAAGGATAAAAAGACAAATTTGCAATTATGATGGAAGAGTTTAATGTCTTTTTCTCCCTAGAATTAATATAACAAATGGTCAGAATACCAGTAAGGGTATAGCAAGTTTGAACAATGCAACTAACCAACTTTAACAAATTGTCTTTTGTAAAACATCACCCACAGTAACTACAGAATACATGTTATTTTTAAGCATGGAACACTCACTAAGGTAGACCGTTTTTCTGGACCATAGCACAATTCTTACTAAGTTTAAGAGGGCTGAAACCACAGAGTATATGCTCTAACTACAGCAGAATTAGATTAAAAACCTAACCAAGAGTGCATCTGGAAAATTCCCACGTTTTAGAAAAATGAATGTCTTTCTAAATGGTTTATGAAACACATCACAAGATAAAACAGAAAATACTTTATTAGAAAATGAAACACAATGTATCAAAATTTGTAAGATGTAATTAAAACAGTACCTAAAATGAAACATATTTAAATGTTCATATTAGAAAAGAAGAAAGGGGCTGGAGGTACATAGCTCAGAGGTAGAACATTTACTGAGCATGTGTGAGGCCCTGGATTCAAACCCCAGCCCTTCAGGGGAGAGCAGGAGCACAGGGAGGAGAAGGAGAAGGTGTCAAATTAATTAGTGAGCTAAGATTCCATTTTAAGGATTTACTTTATGAGGAGCAAAATAAACATATTTTACTTACTTTACCACTAAAGTAAGTAGAAGGATGAGATAATAAAGATTAGAATGGAAATCAATGAAATAGAAAATAGGCAAATAGTAGAGAAAATCAATGATACGGAAAGTAGTGCCATTGAATAATTTAATAGAATTGATAAAGCTTGGTGTGGTGGCACACATCTGCAATCCCAGCTATCTGGGAGGCTAAAGCAGAGAGTTCAAGGCCAGCCTGAGCAACATAGCAGAACCTCATCTAAAATGCTAATACATAAATAAATACATAAAATTGGTAAGTCTCTAGCTAGATTTATTATGACAGAGAGAAGACACAGATTCCAATTTTCAGAAATAAAACAGGGGACACTACACATTCAACAGACTTTAAAAAGCAAATAAGGGGCTGGGGATATAGCTCAGTTGGTAGAGTGCTTGCCTTGCAAGCACAAGGCCCTGGGTTCAATCCCCAGTACCCAAAAAAATAAAAAATAAAAAAATAAATAAAAAACAAATAAGAAAATATCATGAACAGCTTTATATCAATAAATTTAACAACTTAGATGAAATAAACTAATTCCTGAGAGATATATGTTACCAAAACTGACACTTGAACAGAAAATGTAAATAGCCTTAGCTCTATTAAAGAAACTAAATTTGTAACTAAAAAACTTTCCCTTGAAGAAAACAATAAACCCAGATTGTTTCTTTGGTGAATTCTACTCTATATCTCTACAACTCAATAATAACAGGACAAACTAATTTTAAAATGAACAAAAGACAGGCATTTTACACAAAACATACACAAATGGTCAATAAATGCATGAAAAGTTGTTCAACGTGTTTAGTAATTAGGAAAACACAAAGTAAAACCACAGTACAATACCACTATACACCTCTAAAATGGCTCAAAATGAAAAGACTGACAATGACATATGATCATAAAGATGTGGAACAACTGGAACTCTCAGGCACTGCTGGGGGGAATGGAAAATGGTACAATCACTTTGGAAAATAGTTTAGCAGTTTCTCAGTGAGTTAAATGTACACTTACCAGAAAATCCAGCAATTGTTTTCTTAGGTTTTTACCCAAGATAAATAAATACATGTGTTCCCACAAGGACTTAAATATTCATAGCAACTTTACTTATAATAGCTAAAATCTGGAAACAAACCATATGTCCATTAGCTATTGAATGGATATACAAATTGTGGTATGTAGATACAATAGGACACTTCACAGCAATAAAAGAAAATAAACTACTGTACAAGCACTTCAGAATACTGAAGGGTATATATTCATATTTGTGTTTCCTAAATCCTTCATATGTTATTCTGTTAATGTTATTATCTTTTTCATTCAAGAGAAGGAGTCTTGCAGTTTCACCCTGAACTCCTTGGCTTAAGTGATCCTCCTGCCTCAGTCTCCCAAATGGCTTGGACTACAGGTTTATGCCTCTGTGCTCTGCTCTTTTCTTATTTTTTCATAAGTGTTTTATACAGTCTAGTTATTTGCTATTCAGGCAATGGTTCATGACTAGCAGTATTGGTAGTACTGGAGCTTATAAGTAATGCAGAATCTCAGGTCCTGCCCCAGACCTACTGGGTTTAGGATCCCCCACGTTTCATATGTACCCTAAATTTTGAGAAGCACTGATCTGGGTATTTTAATCTTTCGTCATGTTTAAATATTACAACTAGCTTTTCCTCACAATCCACCATTTTTTTTTCTGTTAATTTTACTTATATGTTCTTCATGGGGAAGAAATTCTTATTTGATGTAACAATATTCATTGATTTGGGGTTTTTTCTGCTTTCTATTTGACAGATTTCTTTCTTCTGCTAGTTTAAAAGTTCTCTGAGCTTTGCTCTTAACTTAATATCCATATTCCTGTTATATACTCCCTTTTACTTTCTTAAATGTATCATTATCATAGATCCTAATGGAACAAGTTCTTTAGCATGCTGCTAGATCTCTTTTGTCTTTGAAAATTCATTTTTCTGCCATGTTGATAGTGTCTGAAATTTTAGGTTATAGTTTAATTGACTATACCTTTTTTCTTTTGTTTAATCCTAGCATTTTTTAAAACAAGATAAATTTAACCAAAGTACTCAATCACCCTTCCTTTCCAGTATTTTTTAGTGTTGCTTTCGTTTGTTTCTCTTATTTGAGTACTGTCTCCTAAAAATCTATTCAACATGAGTCTCTATATAACCAAACTTCTAAGTCCATGTATATCTGAGAATATATTTATTATTTCTTCACAATTATATAACAATTTGACTATGCATAAAATTCTAGATTCAAAGTTTTTTACTCCAAAATTTCAAAGATATTGCTCCATTGTTTTTCTTTCTCTCTCTCTCTCTCTCTCTCTCTCTCTCTCTCTCTCTCTCTCTCTCTCAGTCTCTCACTCTCTCTCCTTTCTCTCTCTCTTTTTTTGCAATACTGGATATTAAACCAATCAGTACTCTACTACTGAGTTGCATTCCCAGGCCTTTTTTTTTTTTTTTTTTTTTTGGTATTGGGACTCAAACCCAGGAATGCTTTATCACTGAACTACATCCCCAGTCCTTTTTAAAATTTTTTTATTTTGAGTCAGGATCTCCCTAAGTTGCCTAGGCTATCCTTGAACTTGTGATCCTCCTGCTGCAGCCTCCCCAAAAGCTGGGTTTACAGGTGTGTACCACTGTGACCTCCATTGTTTCCTTCATCCTACACTTTACTAAGGTTTAATGCTTGCCATGTAATTAATATTCAAGGAGGTGAGCATGATAAGAAGACCTGAGGTTTTGCATGAGTATGTCATTTATTAAAATAGGAAATAAAGTAGCTGGGCCAGAAGTGAGATTCCATTTAGAAAACCATTAAATGGAAGGGAGGGAGAAGCGATGGGAGGTGGGTGGAGCTTCAGGAGAGACGAGTTAAGACCAAACTGGGGAACTTTGATTTGATAAGATGAACCACAGTAGCTACTGTATAACAAAAGGAGCCCATGAAAACAGCTCTAATGAATTCTTGTAACTGAATTGTAACAGATTCAGCTAATGGGTCATGCCAGGCACTTTCTGGCTGGAGTACCTGTTGTTGATTAGAGGTTGTGGGGTTCCGATATGACTGAGCAAGTTCTCCATGTTGCTTGTGGACACACACAGGCTGTGGTCCTCCTTCATACTTAAGCTGTGAATCTTTATCCTATGATTTGGGCTCTATTGCTACTGATGCTTAAAAATCTTATGCACAGCACATAGGTATACAAGTCCCAGAAGTGCAGGGTAATTAACAACTCAGGACAAAACTTGAAGAATGGGAACTAGCAGGTAAATTATTTCCCCTTCCCAGGTGCAGTTGCTTCACATGGCCCCTTTGAAGACATTCTTCCAATGTGAATCAATCAACTTTCCATGAAACGATGCCCAGTTGTATAAAGCATTTCTTCTATCTTCTTTTTCAGTTTTGTTCTGTTTATTCTTCACTCTTGCTCCTCTGGGCTTCTAGGGGAAGAGAGTCAAGAAAGAATAGTAGAGTCCAAGAATACTATGGTGGATGAATGAGAAGGATTTGATAATGACTTGACTGTATATGACAAAGATTAGGGAGGGAGTTTCAAAATCAACTCCAAAGTTTGTCCACTTGGGCCCTGGTGATGGAGATGTGATGATAGTACTGATGGCTGTGAGGAAATGGGGAAATGAAGAGTCAACCCTAGTGCTCTTTAAGGTGTGAGAAGGGCTTGTCTGCATCCCAGGTAGATGGTTAAAGAGTCTCTGGTATCTTGGGTCAGAGTCCTTGTCCTGTATCCTCTTATTTTTTTGTTATATCTACATTAATAATGAGGTTGGGACAAAATGGATTTTGGTCTTAATCCATTTTGTCATAAAATTTAATAAAAAAAAGGAATGCAATTAGAATGACAAACACGAAATTATTTTTTCTGGTCTTTGTTTTTATTTTATTTTTTTGCAGTACTGAGGATCAAACCTAGGACCTTGAGCATGATAGACAAACACTCTACCACTGAGCTGGTCTTTATTTTAATATATTGCTTAACAAGTGAAAAACCTAATTAATGGATACAGTAGTGCCACTAAAAGGGGTGGAGGGAGACAGAGAGAGAGCATAGATTGAAGTAGAAAAGCCATTTGTCTGAATTGGCTATTCTGGGACCAAAGAACTACTCCATCCCAAAATGAAAACAAAAAATAAAAAGCAAGGATTGGAATGTGACGAAGAAGGCTTCTCTGGAAGGACATTCAAATATCTTCTTTTTCCTAGCTATTCATCAACAAGTATTAGTTCTTATTGTGATTGGGCCCCATGAGGGGAACTGCAGAGACTTGCAGGTGGGAGCTAAAGAAATATTAGCCATCAGATTTATCCTCTGAGGACATGAAATGTAGTAGGGAGTACAGGCTGCACGAGGATGAAATTAACCAGGATACTACACACATAGCTACTATCCACCCTCAAGTAGCTCAGATTTAATGTGTTCAAAAGTTGAGCTATTTACTTCCTCTAAACTTGTTCTTCCTTGCTTTCATAGTCACTATTTTGGTTGGGAACAACCAGTTGCCTATACCAGAAACCTGGTCATCATTCCCAACTTCTTCTCCCCTCTCCTCCCTCTCTGACAGTATTTAAATGACCAAGTACTAACTATTTCTTAAACCTACCTCTATGGTAGACAGTCTGTACTGATAGCAGTCTCTGCTAACAGTCTTGCAACTGAGAGCCACATGGTGACCAGGCAAAGAATCCCCACAGACTCACGGTCTTTTTGTAAATGCGTTAAATACAGCACAATGACTTTCAAACCTAACAAATAAAACCAGGAATTTGTCTGCACCCTTTTATCTACAGGAAATTCACATAAACTCCTGAAGATTGCTATGCATGTTACACCAAATGGTAGATAGAAAGGTGGTTGAGGGATTGAAGGGACCCTACATGATGTCAACCCAGTCACATTTTATTGGACATTGTTAAACCTTCTCAAGACATGTTCCATTCTTGGGATAGGCATTGCCAGGGTTTGGGAAACAGAAAATTGGATAGATGAGCTAGATTATTCAAATAAAACAGAACTGACACCTAAATTATGTGGATAATTGCCTCCTTGTGGTCTAGGGCAACCTGACCCCCATACTCCTGGAGCCACAAGAAATCTGAGAGTCATAATTATCTGTGAGAAACTGAATGTAGTGTCTGAGGGGGCGTCTGCAGAGTAGGAAATGAAAACAGACTGTTCAAAGTGGCAAATGAGTCACGTGTTCACTGTGGCAGGCAAAAACTCAGCCCAGCCTGGGAGTGTGTCCTCTGACACTTTTTTCAGTCTATTTTTTTGAAATTTAGTTGATTCATTCTCAGGTAACTCTATTTAACATCCACTTACCCCAGCATTTCTAACAATTAAATTTTCATCCTCCAGGAAGCAGTCCCTAGTTCCTCTCACCCAATATTAGTTTCTTGTTTATTCTGTGCTCACATAGCACCAGGGGACTCAGTCTGTACTGTATTTATTTGCACTTATTTATATGCTGCTTTGTAAGTGTTTTCCAACCATTTTTCTATATGTGTGCCATGTTCCCTTAAGTGAGTTTATGTTCTTTCAGGTGATAATCATTTCCTCCTTTCCTCTCATTTGCATTTTATAGCTCATTCATTTGATGTCTCATAAAAAACCCCATGTAAGGATGAGACAGGAGAATCACAAGTTCAAGGCCAACCTCAGCAATTTAGTGAGACCCTGTATAAAAAAAAAGCGGAGGGGACAGGGGATGTAATTCAGTGGTCAAGCTCCCTGAGTTCAACCCCCAGTACCCAAAATAAAAACAACAACAAAAGCCCTCCAAGTAATTTTTTTTTTTTTTTACAGTGCTGGGGATTGAAACCAGGGCCTTGCATGAGCTACATCCCTTGCCTTTTTAAATTTATTTTGAGAAAGGGTCTTGATCAGTGCCCAGACTGGCCTTGAACTTGAGATCCTCCTCTTCAGCCTTCCAAGTAACTGAGATTACAGTTGTAAGCCACCATGCCTGGTTTTCACCATGTAACTTCTTAATACCTTTATCTACATATGGCCTACTTTCTGCTATTGACCAAAAGCAAGAAAGCAATGTTGCATGTGCAACCAGGATATATAGCACATGTGTTATTAGGTTTTTGCTTTAAAGATGATCTGCTTTAAGATAACGTGTTGAGGAGTTCTTTGCATCTGAAAGCCTGGATTCCAATGCATAATCTGTGTCATTGCCCAAATGTATGACAAAACTGAACCCCTTTCTGTTCCCCCAGAACATCATGGGTTTTGCTCTACTCTGCTTGGAAACAAATCTCCCTTCTGTACTTAACAAGTAAGCAAAAATTCATGCTTCAAACCCTAGCTCAAATGATTGAGAACCTAGCTCCTTCTCCCAGGCAGTTAATTATTCACTCATTCCATCCACTCCCACAACACTTTCCTAAAACCTCTACTAAGACCCAAGCTCATTTTATAATGTATGTTTGTTTTCACACTGATCTTTACCAATGTGAAAGACCACAAACTTCAAGACCACAGGTTGTTCTTCTTTGTAATCAATCACCAAAATGCTGCAGATACCACATGGTGCATACTCAAAATGTTGGAGAATAATACTCATTGGACAAATTCTGATGTGAAATGTTCTATATGCCCATTCCTCCAAGGAGCTTGCCTGGATCAGTCCTTCCAGCTTCATCATATCTCTTCCCTGCCTCAGGGATTAGTGTCCTGCTTGTCCTAGTTTGTCACTGCCATCATCCCAGCTCCCCCATTAATTGGCAAAGCCAGAATTATCCCAGGGTGGTTGAAATAAGTAATCAAATTTATCAGATATTTATCCCAATATTTATCTCAATATTTATGTCACATCTACCATGGGTCAAGTACCATTTGTTCTAGGCACTGAGGATATATCCAGCAGAAAAACAGTCAAGGTCTCTATCCTCATGATGTTTATATTTTAATGGTTTAGCTTGAAGGCTAGATTGAGAGCAGATCAAGAATGAGAAAGTGAGATTTTTGCCTATGCTGTCTGATAAATTTGATTTAATGCTACATACAACTCCCCCCCCCACTTTAATTTGGTAATTGAGTCATTTCAGCATGTGACTTTCTGTCATTATATTTCCCAGTCACAAATACCAACATGTACAACACACTTATCTCTAGCACCCAGGCTATGCTATAGATAGACACACACACACACACACACACACACACACACACACACACTACATTCAACAGTTATACAGTGTATCCACTTATTAATCATATGTTCACCCAAATATCAAACCTTCCAAGATACAAATTATTTTCCCTCCACTAATATATATTTATGTATCTTTATATACATCTCGTTCATTCATATATATAAAATCTTGTTCAGGTGCTTTTTTCCCCAAGTGCTTGGGATTGAACCCAGGGCCTTGCACATGCTCCCACTGAGCTACACCCCAGTCCAGATGCATTTTTAAATACATTTGCACGAAAATGCATATGGTACACACCTACAGACCATGACTTTCCCTCTATTCTCCTTCCTTCTTTCCCTAGCAAGGAGTGAGATGTAGAAATATGTTTCATTTTGTCAGGAGCAGAGTCTTTTTGAAAACTATCAGGTACTGATACTGAACCAATTTTTGAAATGAACTAAGCAAGCCCTGGGTGAAAGTATCTTCTTTTAATTGCCAGTACTTGCTCCCTATTCCCCTGGACAAAGCAGACCCCAGCGACCAATTTGAGACTGGAAACCATTTAAAGTGGTACAGTGCTCCTGGGAAGCAGGGTGAAGGCTCTCTACTGGGGAAAAACTCTGAAAGAGAGAAACAGAGTAAGGAAAAAATGGCCATTCTGTGCAAGGCATTGCAGTGCTGTCATTCTCCCTACCATTCAGACATTGCTAGATTTTTGGAGATGGATGTGTTTGCTCTCCTCAGGTAGAACCCTGATTGGTAACAGGTTGTAATGCATCTCATGTGAAAGGGAAGGAGAAAGGGAGCTAATCCTTAGACTGTCCTCAATAGGCCAGACTTATTATACATTTTAATTTATTAAAACCTTAGCGGGGCTGGAGGGGAAGGAAAAAAATTAACAGAATGAATAAAAAACTATTACCCTAGGTAAATGTATGATTACACAAATGGTATGCCTCTTCTTCATGTACAAACAGAGAAACAAGATGTATCCCATTTATTTACAACACAAATAAATTAAAAAATAAAAAAACCTTAGCAGGGAAAGGGTAGGGTATGGCTTAGAGGCAGAGCACTGCTTTGCATGCATAAGGTTCTGGGTTCAATCCTAAGCTTGCAATGTGAGGTGTTGGGAGGCAGGCAGATGGTAGTTCTGGATTCCATTTTGTGAATGGGGAAACCAGGGTTCAAAGATATTAAGTAATAGTGATGTTGGGATGTGAACTCAAGACTGCCTAACTCCTAGCTTATGATCTTTCTTCTCTCATGAAGGGACTGACTTGCTGTCAAGGAAGTTTCAATTTTGGGGTGCCCCTGCCCCCAATCATTGCTGGGGTATTGTTCTGAGTTAGGGACAAGGGTTTGTCTATGTTTATGAAATAAATACACTGGCTTATAATAATAGAGGTCTGCAACAAGATCCTTTTATCTATGTGCATATGTATACTGGTAGCTGGCAAAATGGTTTTGCAGATTCTAATGATAATTTGTGTGTGTGTGTGTGTGTGTGTGTGTGTGTGTGTGTGCATGTTGGTTTACAGCTTCCAAATGTTTTCTTGTCCATTGATCACTTTTGATCATCATACTAAAGCCTCTGGAGAATGCAGTCCATATCCATTTTATATTTAAGGAAGCTGAGGGTAAGCAAAAAAAGGATCAATATTTACTGAGGAAATTATCCTAACACATGCAACCTACTAGGGGACACGTATGTCTCACATACTGTCTCTTCCAAGCATTATCAGTTTATCCATTTTATAGAGGAGGAAATATTTGAATTATTATTATTCTTAGCACTATTTTCTAACAAGCTCAACTAATTGGCATCTAAGTCATCCCAGATGGGTGGATATTAAATCAAGGCTCTCCTAAAAGCTGTCAATGGGGGGAGTTGTTTCCCTCAGGAAATGTTTCCTTCTGTCTAACTCAGTCCCTACTTCTGCAGCTATTTTATTTTATTTTATTATGGTTTTAATTTCCTCAGAAAAAAGCAAAGAGCCATTGCCAGTTGTTCTCTGAATAGTAACCCTTCAGAGATCTGAAGCCCATTACGCTTGTTGACGGTGGTTAACTCCCAGCTCCTACTATTTTGTACAGAGTGGATTTCACAGTTAAGTGTTCCCCAGTAAAGCCTTGAAGTCATAAGGCAAGTGAGAGACTATTTTCCCTTCTCTGAACCCCAAAGATATATTTCACATGGGTCACATAGCCTTGCAAAAAGTTACTGGACTGCCCATCAATAGTGTGTATGAATTTGTACACACAGGGAGGAAAGAAGGCATGTGACCTAGGTTTCAGCATTTCTTACAACACAGCTTCCTGTCTTCCACATCCTATCCTTCTTCCCCAGGCTTAGGGTCCTTTCTGTCCTTCTCTCCACAAATCTGAGTTTATTGCTTTCTCACCACCTTTTTCTGCCACTCCTTGCCAAACATCCTCCTCCAACTTGAGACATATGTGGAATCTTGGACATGTCCTTTCATTTTAATCCTTTAATACCTGACTTTGTTTTCTCCCTTTAGTTGCTGAACATCTTTCCAGCATGTACCTCTGCAGCTCCACAGTTGTCTCCTGATTCCATCCTCTGTCTCATGAGTGCCGTCCCATTTCCCCCAGGGTCCAGACAGTGGGAAGGGACTATAAAAACTCCTTCATCTAGATTTCTTCCATCCCCACTCCCTCTACACAAGGTGGTTATCTCAGAAATGAATGACCCATCATCTGATAATCTTCCAAGTGAGTAAATTATTTATTAAATTCCAATTCAAGTTCTTTCTAATTTTGAATATGAATTCAGCATTTGTCAAGAACTATTTTTCCTGCCTATGACATTAACTCAGGGTGACAGGGAAAGTATGAAAGGGGAAAAAATATGATTGTGGGGATGAACATAATTTCTTGGGCCAATTAACTGAGACAGTTCATATGTTTATTATGTTTAAACTATTGGGTGATTAATTTAGGGAGTTTTATAGACAGTTTAATACTCTCCCAGCATAGGAATAAGCCAGTTTGTATAAAAGAAGAACCCTGAAATACAGCTACTTCTGATGATGAATACAAAAAATGGAAAATAAAGACATTAGAGATTTTTTTCTTGAATTATATAGTTCAGAATGTGGTACAAATAGTTAACTCTTAAATGTTGGCACATACATTATCATCAGGAAATTTAAGATCCTAATTTGACCATTTCTTGCCCATCAGCATAAATCTTGGTTACCCTACCCTAATCATTACCAACTTGGCATAGCAAAGCTTTAATTGCTAAGGTGACTCCTTGGAAAAAAACTAAATTTAAAAATTAGTCTGGTGTGGGGCTGAGGGTGTAGCTCAGTAATATGATGATGATTAGTTCCCAGTCCTGCCCTTTTGTATCAGAGTGGACATCACATGCACAAGGCCCTGGGTTCCATCCCCAACACCACTACGAAAACAAAAAAGGCTGATAATCTCTCTAATTTTTTATTTTCAACTTTCATTTCATTAGCACGATTGATAAATTGTGGACTGGTATTAAACCAAGACTATTTATTGAGGGTCAGGGATGCTGAGGGGAGTGGGTAGCAAGGTGAGGTCTAGTTCAAGAGCACAAAAGAGCTAAATTATGTTTCTCGAAGTGGATGTGGCCTTCTGTACCATCCCCAAACCTCTACTCACTGTCTAAAATGCCTACCCTGTCCCCTCTCTTCTCTGACATGTAGCTGGTTTACTGTTTTTCACTTTGCCTTTCCTATCCTCTGCTTTTCCCACCTCTGCCTTTTCAGAACTGCTACAGATACATATACAAACAGAGAAAAGCTCCCTCCCTCCTTCCCTTCCTTTCTTCCTCTTCTTTGGACACTTGATGCATATGTGTAATGCCTTTGATATTGTTGACTTTGTCAAGCAGTTGGTGATTTTAGTGTGTGTGTGTGTGTGTGTGTTTGTGTGTGCGTGCTTTGGCAGGGGAGGGGGGAGTGCTTCCCTGAAAGGGCCACTTGTGTTGAGCTCTCAACATGGTATGCCATCAGCCTGCTCTCTGCATGCCTTTGCCCCTATTATTTGGTCTTTCTATAATCTTTCACATATTCAGCAAGTACCCATTAGCTGCCTGCCATGTGCCAAGAATTATACTTCAACTGTGGCTCAGTAGTGATATGATATTACTTTCTTTTTGATTATCAGATATTTTAAAAGCCTAATGAAGAAAGCTATGTTAGGAAAACAACTATAAGAGGAGGCTGATTTTTTTTCTTATCCCTGGAGGGCTTTATTATTTGGAGATGGAGGGCAGTGGTGATAGGCCCAATGTCCCTGTGTAGAGATGTCCTCCTTACATTAGTTCCTGCCCCAGATAGGAGGGCAGTGGGTAGAAGGTGGCAGTTTGCCTACACCCATAGTTCCCCCCATACATTCTCACCTTGTTTTCTTGCCCCAGGCCCCCCTAACCAAGAGGGAGTCTGTCACTGTAATTAAGCAGTCTGTAATCAACAAAGTCCCATTAAGAAATAATGAAGCCAGTAATGCAGTGAGTGCCATTGATGGGGGATTAGTGAAACTCATGTGGTTTCCTACAGCTCCCCCCACACCACCCCCATCTCTAAGGAAGTGGATGGTGGTAGAGAAACTGTTGACTCAGCACTCTGAGCATTAATCCTGCACTCTCCCCCTTACTCCCCAAATCAAACCCTTACTGAAGTTGGATGTGTTGGGTGGAACTTGGCCCCCAAACTTCGACAAAGGGGTGCATGTGAGCACCTTGCTAGCAGTGTTGTATCATAGTCATCTCTATATTTCCAGTGCTTGGTATACCATAAGTACACAATAAATGCTCCACGAATGCTGAGAGCGTGTGAGTTGGAGGGACAAATTGAGCACAGGACCCAAATGCCCTGTCTTGCTCAAGACTTTCTCAAATAGATCGTGGCTCCATTAGCATCTGGGTAAATATGATTGACGGATAGGGCTCTTGGTCTTGAAGGACTATGGCTGTTTCACTCCTGTTAAATTGACTCCTATCTTTATTAGGATCACCTACATATGGGGGCAGGAGTTCTTGAAGAATAATGACTATTCCACATAGTTTTTTTATTGCATAGAGTATGTGGAGTGTTCCCTAGCCTATTGATGCTTATCTCACAGCAGCAAGGATTAAGGCTAGACATAGGGAAAAACTGCCAGGCCAGAATCATCCTCAGAATGCCTTTATCTGTTAATTTTAGTGAATCCAGTAAAATTATCAGCACTAAACTGAGAGAGGACTAATAAGTCTGGAAGATTGTGAAATGTATTACAAGATCTTCTATGTCAGGTGAGCTGGCTTGTATTAAAACCTAGTTTACTCTGATAAGTAGATTCTAATCCATAGGTGCAGGGGTAGGTAGGGAAGAATGAAGGAACTTTGGATTATTCAGAGGGGAGTAAGGGATAGGATAGGGCACTGGGGAGGGGGAAAAAGTACCAAGAGTAGATTTTAAGTGTTCTTAACGTAAAAAAGTAATAAGTGTATGAGCTGATGGATGTTGATTGGATTTAATCATTCCAAAATACATACATATATCATGACATCACATTGCATCCCAAATATATACAATTGTTATGTATCAATTAAAAATATAGTTGTTTCAAAAAATCTAGTTCATTCGCTTTCCTAAAGCAAGTCCCAAGGAGTCTAGTGTGTCTTCTATGAGGAAGCAGGAGAATGACCTCTCAGAGTGTCAGGCTCCTGGGAGCTTGGGCAACTTTAGCATCTCTTGAGCTTGTAGTTTATGTTTTTCCTCAGCTCTGGAATTAGAGCTGATTGGGCTAACTGAAGGAATGAAGGATAGAAGTTCATATAATTCATTCCTTTACTTTCATAATACTTCTAAGCTCTATCACCTCTTCTCAAGTCCATAACTTGTTTTGAGACAGAAAGTTCACATGAAGGAAGCAACATGAGGTGGTGGTTAAGGGCACCTACTTCAAGTCACAGATGTGAATTTCAATCCAGGAGAGTTTCAATTCACTCTTCTGCTTACTTCAGAGCTAGCTGTAATGCTATCTCTGAAAGGGTGGCAACAATATCTACCACCAAAGTTTTAGAGGATTAAAAGTAGAGAAGGTATAGAAAGTCCCTCCTATCACTGTGCCTGAATCACAGTGGATACTCAAAATGGTAGTTAAGAAGAACCAAGCTAACTCTAGCTTCAGTCCTTCCTTTTTCAGTAGGCGTTGCCTAATTTTGCCTAAGTTAAGTGAGCTTTGTGATTGTTCTCACATTTATTTGTTTGTGTTTTGTTTCCCCACTTAGACTGTAAGCTCCCCTGATCATGGCCTAATATTCTTAAATATTAGTCTTCGATATTATTAAGTTCCATACAGAATTCTTTGGGGCAAAACCCCTGTTTAGGCATCAAATAATTATGATTGGACCTTCTGTCATTTCGAGTTCATGGAGTATATTATTTGATCCACTCTGTCAGAGAAGCCTGCTCTATATTAAGAGACAGTTCATTCACTTTCCTAAAGTGCATCCCCTGGAGTCTGAAAAGTCTTCTGTTGGTTTTAAGAAAAAGATCAGCAACACCAATGCACATTGCAGGTGGTCAAGAAGAGACAGTCTACAAGGTAGAACAGACTAGATGAGATAATCAGGTCTGTTAGACCTGGTTCCACACATTGAATAGAGTCAATCAAGTTTGTGCATAAACTCTGCAAATTTGAGAACATGAACCCATAGCCTGAAACCACAACTTCAGGCGGACCTTGCTGCCAGGTATCATCTCCATAATCTCCTCACCTTCCCCAAACTAAAGTTTCCTTTTCCCTTATTTCTTCTGATGAGGAGGATGTAATCCTGGCAAGAGATGACCATTTCTCTACTATTATGTGTTCACTGTTTGCCTTTATTTCTCTGTTATTCCTTTTATGAATTATTCACAGCCACGTTTTATCTGGGCTCAGTGTGCTCTTTTTGCTGCAGATCCTTGGGCATCACCACCTCCTTACTCTATCATTTGGTGAGGGCCAGAATGAAGCAAACCCCTCCACAGTATCCATTCATCTTGAGAAACCCTTCTCACTAGGTTAGACTCTTCAGATAATACCTTCCCACATTGTATCAGAAATCTCCCATTGGGCCTACAGTGTGGATAATTGAGAGAAAACTTCCTAGAACACTGAAAGGGTTAGAAGGATGTAGAGCTGAGTACATTTGCACATTTAGATGTTACTGAAGAATATTTAATGATGCTGCTCACCTTCACCTAGAAACAGTTGGCTGGTTCTGTGACATGTCTCACAGGGGGACGTATTGATTTGGGCAATGGACAGAATAAATCCTTTGTTATTCAGGATGTGGGAATGGGAGAATGGAGCCAGAAAATGTTTTATAGAACAGTAAGATATGAAAGGGAAAATATCCCAGGTGTAGTTGACATTCCTAAAAAAAGGATGTACTTAAGAGACCCCAAAGACTAGAGCTTCTGTAGTATAAACAATGAGCATTAAATGTAAATGATTCCTTCTTTCAAACAGGGATGTTCCAGAATGTAGGAGCAAAGGAGAATCCACAACATCTATTGTGAGAGGAAGTTCTTCTGAAGTCTTACCTTAATTTCTCCAATGCTATTTTATTTTCCTGTATTAATGTGTGGCTTTGTAATTGTTCTTAGGTTGCTTTTATTGTATGTGTGTTTGCCTTCATAGGTAAACTCTTCCTGGGCAGAGACTGACTCTTCAGAGGAATTTTTAAATCCCTCTTCCCAGAGAAGCCCATGTCACAGGCATGCTAGAGGAAAAAAACTCAAGAGCAATTATGAACCAACCACAGATGGGAGCCCAGGAAATACAACTATCAACATCCTGCATCAGATGGCTTTGCTCCAGAGAGAAATGTAATGAAACCACTTCCCTTTCCTGAAGCCAATGTTGTCTGAAGGGGTCTGTGTGTGATTTTGAGGGGGAAAGAACAGACAGAACTACATAGTTCAGTTGCATATTGTCTTGTGTCTGATCCAATGAGAAGGGGAAAGCAGTGATCTCTTCCACAAGGTAGCTGAGCAGGCAGTAGAGGAGGAGCTTTAAGACTCGTGGTGGAAAGAGACTGATTGAAGCCTTCCTCAAAGCTGCTCAACTATCCTAGTTTTAACCCATTCCCTTTCCTTGCCATTCCCACCTATAATTCTGTCTTGGCAAGAACTCCACACTGAATGTTCTCAAAGTACTTTGTAGACTTTAATTAGTTCCGTGGGAAGTAAGGTAAATCTCAGCCTTCATTTTGCCTAAAGAGTTGAAGGTGGTGGGGTGGGGAGTGGAGGGAAAGCAAGGAGACGAGGGACAATCAGAGCAGTTCTGCAACTTACTGAAGACCATGTGGTGTAGGAGGGGTTGGGGTTAAAACCCTTGCATCCTGAGTCTTGGCTAAAATGTCTTAGCCTTCCAGATTCCTAAACAGGTAATGGGCTCATCCTACTAACCTACTTTGCTAGGGTGTTGTTGATGAATGCTTATAAACCCTATCCTAGATGATAGGTTTTGGGAGATTGTTAAGGAAAGCATGTCATTAAGTCCCTACTCACCCCCTACTCGACAAATAGCCCTGGAGTGAAATGGATGTTAGCCAGAATCTGAGGGCCTCCATTTCCATGGATGTCCTGAGACACAACAACAGGAGGAATGTTCCAACAGTGAGGGAATCAAGGATGTACACAGGGGGTTGAATAGTGGGGTTTGGAGAAGACCTGAAACAGGTGACACAAGGTCAGGTAGTTGAGAAATGATCATCACTAAAAGGCTGACTCCCACTAAAGTCATTATGGATGGTTACTTTCTTAAAATTCAGGACACTGTTTTTGTAATATTTCCCTTCCTCCTTTTGTAAGAATATAAAACGTCTCTGAGGTCTATCACAAGGTAGTTGGGTATTTGCCAATTAGGGATAAGATATGAGCCTGGGATTATTCTGTACTTCTCTAAAAGAAGTGGTTAAGAGTTTGGACTGTGCCTTTAGAGACTTAGGTTGAAATCCTGCTTTGCTATTTCCATCTATGTGAACTTGAATAAGTTAATTTCTCTAAGCTTTGATTTCTCATCTATAAAATGGGCACAATAAGAGTTTGTCATAAAGGTTAGCTGCAATAATTCAGGTAAAGCCTTAACACAGGGCCTGGCATGTAGAAAGCACTTGACCCATTTTAGTTACTCATTCTTTTCTCCATGTGAGTTACCCACTTTGAGGATTGTCCACAGAAATTTCTTTCACAGTTCCTGACCTCCCCGCTGGCCCTCTGGGGGACTATTCTCTCCCACCCTAATCCAAGTTAGGAAACATGAATAACAAATTCTTTTTCATGTCAGTTAGAGCAATGCAGAATTAGGCAGGTCAACTTGTGGTATAAAAAATATTACATAGATTAATCCTGCTCTATGTATTCAATGTGTTCTCAAAAAGGCTAAGTGGCTATTTTTTAAAATTTTATTTTCACAGACTGCATTTTGATTCATTGTACACAAATGGGGTACAACTTTTTATTTCTATGGTTGTACACAATGTAGATTCAAACCATTCATGTAATCATACATATACATAGGGTAATACTGTCTCTCATTCTACTATCTTTCCTTCCCCCACCTCCTCCCACCCCATTTTCTTCTACATTATCCAAAGTTCCTCCATTCTTCTCTTGTCCCCCTACTACTCTCCCTATTATGTATCATCAACCACTTGTCAGAGAAAACATTCAGCCTTTGATTTTGGGGGGTTGACTTATTTCACTGAGCATGATATTCTCCAACTCCATCCATTTACCAACAAATGCCATACTTTTATTCTTCTTTATGACTGAGTAATATTCCATTATGTATGTATACCACAATTTCTTTATCCATTTGTCTTGAAAGGCAACTAGGTTGGTTACACGATCTAGTTGTTGTGAATTGAGCAGCTATGAACATTGATGTGACTGCATCACTATAGTATGCTGATTTTAAGTCCTTTTAAGGAGTGGGATAGCTGGGTCAAATGGTGGGTCCACTCTGAGTATTTTGAAAAATCTCCATACTGCTTTCCAGAGTGGCTGCACCTAAGTGGCTATTTTTATGTTGAGTAATTTTTAGACAATTCTTTTTGCAATACTTAAGTAATATCCTCATAAAAACAACAATCTCAGTTAAGGGATGAGGAACTGATATTTGAGCAAGTGACACTTTCCATATCCAAGTCTAATGGAAACCTTTCAGTGATTCAATAGAGGTCTTATTAGTTTCATTTTATGGATCAAACAACTGAAATTCAGACAGGTTAAACAATACACTCAAAATCACTCTTCTAGGGATGGGGAAGCCTCAGTTTGAACCAGTTTGAACCTTTCTACTACATCATTCAAAGGGATGTTCTGCTTTTGCCAATGGTCAGCATGTGTGTGTTTAAATTTCTCACACGTGGCTTACCTAAGGCTGCTGCCATAGGAGCTTCCTGCTGTCCCACATCCTGTGGCATCACGTGCCTCTTCTTATGTTGGTCCTTCTGTCTGGAAAGTCCTTCTCCTGAGAAATTCCCTTCTGGACTTCAGTGCTGCCTAACCTTCACCCCTTCTGAGGAACAACCACCAACATTCCCCTCTGAAGAGTCAGATGCTCCCTCCTCTGTGTACCCATTGCATTTTGTTTATATTTTCATTTTAATATTTGTAATATAGTTTACATTTAAAAAAAAATCTCTCTCTTAACTTTATACATTCCTTGAGGACAGAAATCAAAATTTTCTCTCATTGTATCACCGATGCCTAGATCAATGCCTGATACCTAGTAGCTGTGAGCGAGTGAGTGAGTCATTTTTTTACTGAGCGGTCCAAGGCAGGTGGTGTAAATTCAACAATGCTACTTTTTTAAAATGTGCAAAAGCAAGTACATTAAGTTAATATGCTACACGTGTAGGATAATATCCCCCCAAAACAAATACAAATGTGTTTGCCTATTTGCTCTTTTTCTGCTGATGTTTTAAATGAACTACTATTTGGGCGAACTATCTACTCCTCCCTGTAATGTCGATCTAGCTGAATGTGTAAGTTCATCTCTTAGATTATCCACACCATTGTACCCCTTGCTCAGCATAAATAATTGGGAGTTGGCTATAAATACTGTCTCATTTTGATATAGCAGAGGTGGGTGTTTTCCCCTGATCAAATGTAAATTTGGTATATATACTCATACCAGAACTTGCTATGAGTTTTACTAAAATTTCCCCTGGCTGAAATAGTTATTTTAAGTGCATACTATTTTCACCTTCTAACTTCAGAAAACTTTTTTATTCTTTCTGTTTTGTTCATTCCTGTATCTCAATCACTTGCAACAGTGACTGGCACATAGTAGGTGCTTATTAAATGTTGAGCAAGTGAATGCATTTTTATTATCCTCATATATTTCACAATATAAGAGAATATATATAATGGTAATATAAGATTAAATAAATAAAACAGATACCTATGTACATAACACCTAGCTTAAGTAGATTATTGTTAGTATTGGTGAAGCCTCTTTTGTGATAACTATCTGATTATATGCCTTTTCTCTCCCTCTGGAGCAAACTTTTTACTCTAGTGAGTTTATTTTTATTATTCCTTGCATTTTAGTATGCTTTACTACATATCATCCTTTACCAACATATTATATGGTGTTTAATGTTCTTGAACTTTTGTAAAAATTTCTGTCATAATGTATGCTTTGGCAATTTGTATTTTCCTCTCAACAGTATTATTATTAGTAGTCGTTGTTGTAGTAGTGGTACCTGGGATTGAACTCAAGAGCACTTAACCACTGCGCCACATCCCAGCCCTTTTCATTTTTTATTTAGAGACAGGGTCTTGCTAAGTTTCTTAGGGCCTCACTAAGTTACTGAGGCTGGCTTTGAACTTTTGAGCCTCCTGCCTCAGCCTCCTGAGTCACTGGGATTATGGGCGTGCACCACTGCACCCAACTTGACATTTTTTTTTATTCATCCCTGTTGTTGCATACAGCTTTAACCTATTTTTATTACTGTATTATAGCTAAATAAATAAATATACTATAATTTATTTAGCCATTCTCCTATCAAGCGGTAGTCCAATTGTCTTCAGATGTTTTTGTTTTTACTAACAATATTCTTATAAACATTGTTGTATGTGTCTCTAGAAATGCATGTACAAAGTTTTCTGTAAAATACATATTTAAAACTGAAACTTTTGCCATCATATTCGATGGTGAAAAACTGAAAACTTTCTAAGACCTGGAACAAGTAAAGGATGCCCACTCTTCTCAACTGTATTCAACATAATACTGGAAGTCCTAGCCAGAACAGTCAAACAGTACAAAGAAATAAAAGGTTATATCATCTTCAACAAAGGTGCCAAGAACACACAATAGGGAAAAGGTCATCTCTTCAACAAATGGCATTGGAATAACTGGACATCCACAAACCAAAAGAATGAATCTGAACCCTCACCTTATTCCATACACAAAAATTAACTTGAAATGGGTATAAGATCTGAAACTATAAAACTCCTAAAAGAAAGCATGGGTGAAAACTTCATGATGTTGGATTTGAT
Source organism: Sciurus carolinensis (assembly GCF_902686445.1). Classification (NCBI taxonomy): domain Eukaryota; kingdom Metazoa; phylum Chordata; class Mammalia; order Rodentia; family Sciuridae; genus Sciurus; species Sciurus carolinensis. Next base: position 113,841,451 of record NC_062216.1, read on the forward strand.
CATTATTTCTTGGATGTGACATCAAAAGCACAGATAACAAAACCAAGAACAGACAAATAAGACTGCATCAAACTTCTGCAAAGCAAAGGGTACAATCAATGGAGTGAAAAAGCAACCTTTGGAATGAGAAAATATTTGCAAACCATGTATCTGATGAGGTGTTGATATTTAGAATATATAAAGAACTACCAGAACTCAACATCAAAAGCCCTCAAAAATCTAATTTTTAAATGGGCAAAGAACTTGAATAAACATTTCTCTGAGGAAGATGCACAAATAGCTGCAAGCACATGAAGAGATGCTCCACATTATTGATCATCAGGGAACTGCAAGGCAAAACCACTAGGAGATATGGCCTCACACCTGTTAGGATGGCCGTGGTTTAAAAAATAAAAAGTAACAGCTGTTAGGATACGGAGACATTAATACACTTGTGCACTGTCAGTGGGAATGTAAAATGGTGCAGTTATGAAAAATTGTATTTAAGTTCTTAAAAAAATCAAAAATAGAAATTACCATATGACCCAGTAAAACCATTTCTGGGTATTTACACAAAAGAATAAAAAATGGTATTGCAAAGAAATATATCTACACCCATGTTCATCATAGCATTATTCACAATAGCCAAGAGGTGGAAGAAAACTAAATGTCCATCAACTGATGAATGGACACACACACACACACACACATACACACACACACACACACATATATATATATATATTAGGATATTATTTCACCTTAAAAAAGGAAATCCTGCCATATGTTACAATATGGATGAAACTTGAAGATATTATGAAGTAAAATAAACTAGTCACAGACAAATAGTGCATGAGTCCACTTTTATGCAATATCAAAGGAGTCAAACTCTAAGAAACAGAAAGTAGAATGGAGGTTGCCAGGTGCTGTGTGAGAGGGAATATCTATCTTGTTCAATGCATATGAAGTTTCCATTTTGCAAGATGCAAAGTTCTAGAGATCTGTAGCACAATACCACATAGTTTACACTACTGTACTGTATACTTAAATATGGTTAAGCAAATTTTATTTTGCGTTTTTATAACAATAATAAAAAATAGAACTTCTGAGTGATAGGGTATGCATATTTTCAAGTATAGTAAATCAAGCTAAATTGTTTACAAAGTGGCTGTGTCAATGTACACTCTCACTAGCAGCATGTAAGAATCCCAATTTTTGCACGTTCTTACTAACATTTGGTATCATCATAGTTTTAATATTTTGCCAATCTGATGGATTATTTTAATTTGCATTTTATTTATCACTAGATAATTTGAGCATATTTGGGAATGTTTACTGGCTATTTGGATTTCCACTCAAATGAGTAACCTCTTCATGTCTTTTGCACATTTTCCTAAAGCCCAGGTTACTTTTTCTTAATACATAAGAAAAATCAATTTTTTATGTATTCTGTATACAAATTCTTTATATGTCATTGTGTAGCAAATATCTTCCAGTTTGTGGCTTGTCTTGTCACTTTGTAAATGAAGTCTTTAAAGAATACAAGTTTGGGGGCTGGAGAAGTAGTGCAGTGGTAAAGGGTGTGCTTAACATGTGTGAAATCCTGGGTTCAATCCCCAGAACTCCCCCTCCAAAAGAAGCAAAATGAGAACAAGTTTTTAATGTAGCCAAGTTTATCCATCTCTTCCATTATGATTTTCTCTTTTTATATCTTATTTTAAGACATGTTTCCTATCCCTATTTAATTTTTTCCTAAAAAATTGAAGTTGTGCTGGAATAGATTTTTGAAGAGGTGCAAGAATTGGCAATGGGAGATCAAGAGAGGCTTTCCTTCTTCACAAAGAAGGCAGATGCCAAAGGTAGTCTGTTTACATGCAATTTGGGCTGAAGTTGCTGCAGGGAGAATTGTTTTAACCTCAGAAAGGGTTTCCTGCCCATGAGGGTTTGCAGTTTCAGTGACTTATTGAAGCACTGAAATTCATTTCATTTTGTTTAATAACGGGGTGCTTGGATATTGTTGAATAGCAGAGAGATTATTATTTATCTGAAAGAGGTGAAGTGAAGAGATAAGAGACCAAGTGATGGTCCAGGTTTCTGTGAACCTAGATATATCGTCAGCAGGCTGCAAGGCACAAACTATAAGTGTGTAGTACTCCATCCAACTCTTTGTGTCCATTCTTACCTCTTTATACTTCATCTGGAACTTTATATGTAGTAGAAACAAAATGGTCTGAAGAGAATAAGGTCAAAACCACTGTGGAAGGGATAAAAAGAAAAGCACTGAGAGAAGTACATCCCCTGAGGACCATCAGAAATGTGGACTTACCTCTTTGAAGCCTTAGAAAACTGGACTTTAATGGCTTTTAATGGAGGAAGGAGATGACTTCCAGCATTGTTTGTGTCTCATGAGGATATTTTCTAAGTCTTACGGTTGAATCAGCTGAAAAGTCCTTCTCATTCTACTAAACAGAGGGTAACTGCACCAATGAGAAGGGAGTTTCAGAAGGAGTCGGGGAAAATGTTGGGGGAGGGAAGAAGTAGCTAGAAAGCCTGGTTCTCTAGAGCCCAGCAGAAGAAGTAAAGAGAGGAGGAAAACTACTGAGGGATAGACTGGCAGAGTAGGGGTGGATGACACTTCTGGCCCCTCCAAAGGGACATCACCATCAATCTTTAATTTTTCATCCTGGGCAAGTGAAGGGTTGCAAGAGAGGAAGGACAATGCAGTGTAAATTATTACACAGCCCTTGGCTTTCTGAGAACTGCCAGTAAAAGAGATTTATGGAGTGAGACTTAGAGCATAGGGTTCTGGAAAATGCTCACATCACCTTCAGGCACAGTTACCAACTACATTTGTATATGTGTGTGTGTGCTACTCCCTGCCCTGTTTGTATACCCATACATTCCCTCCCATAGAAGCAGCATGCATGCAGTAATGTGCAACAAAATTTTACTATACTTTCCAGAAATAACCCTGTCTGTTCTTCTGTTTCCAAACGGACTCCAGGCTAGATTCAACCACTGATGTGGATTTTATTTGGATTGACATGATATGATGCTGTAAAAGTGATGAGCAGTCATCAGAAGTTTGCACCAGAGATTTTTGCATTGAATTTGGTAAATGTTCTTGAGGAAGGACATGAGGAAGTTAATGTTTCATGCAGGATATTCTACACAAGAGAGGGAGTTAAGCTTTGATTTATTGGAAACAGGGAGACTAAAAAGGAGACAATGCTGTTTAACAGATGCAAAAAATGAATCCTGGAAACTTCAGCTAAAACTGAACTGGAACTGGAACTGAAATTGCAAAGACCAGACAGACTGCTCTGGAGGGAATGAATATCTGTCTACCATCTTCTCTCTTTCCAATCTCCTAGGAGTCAGTGTACAGCTGGGAACTGGGAGAGAGGGACTTTTGGTCTCATATCTTTGGGCACTCTAATGAGGAAGGCTGTTGCCCTGTTGGGGTTTCTCAGGAGTTTGCTCAAAGGCTTGCAAACTAGGACTTCTGAGCCAAACCCATGGTTACATGCTGGCTGGTTTGAAGCAGCATTTTAGAAAAACTGGGAAAAGGAAAGGGAATTGGAGACTTGGGCTGTTGAGGGAGCAGTTCAGCCATCCTGCCCAACTCCCTGCTAAGAGAGGCTCTTAAGTCACCTTCACAACCATGACCACGGTCTCCTGGAACGCCGTCCTTTCCTCACTTGATTTCAAGGATAATGTTGGCAAGTCACTTTTGGTGTTTAACTTCACTCCCCTGCTCTTCAGAGGTGATAGCATCTATGACATGCATGCAGAAGACCTTGAAAACTTTAAAACTAATTACAACCAGGTGAGGTGGTACATGCTTGAGGGGATGATAATAGTACTATCTCCAAGTTGTCATGAAAATTTAAATCAGCTTGTATATGTAAAACACTTAAAAAGGCCTAACTCAAAGTTATTTCCATATAAATATTCACTATTATGTACCACTCATGGTTATTCATTTAAACTTATTACAAAATATTTCAGACATACAAAAACATATAGATATTAAGAAGACTAACACCAAAACATATGCCTTCTGGCTTAGACATAAAACATGACAAATATGATAAAAACTCCATGGGTACCCTTCCTCTATCATATTACTGTTCCTCTATTCTTAGAGATAACCTGTGTTCTGAATTCAATGCTTAATAATTATACTTTTACTACATATGTACATGTGTATTTAACACATTCTATATATATTTCTTGATTTTTTTTTTAAGTATTGGGGATTGAACCCAGAGCCTTCTGCATGCACTCTATCCCTGAGCTATTCCTTTTAATTTTATTTTGAAGTGGGTTCTCACTAAGTTACTAAGGCTGGCCTCAAACTTGTGATCCTCCTGTCTCAGCCTCCTAAGGAGCTGGAATTACATGGGTGCACCACTGTACCTGACTTGTTTCTTGATTTTCGTAAGTGAAGTCATGCCATACTCATCCTTCTTCAATTCGCTTTTGTTGTTCAGTGTTTTTAAAATATTTATCTATGTAGACACATGAAACTTTTATGTATTCATTTTTACTATGTAATATCCCAATCTACATAATGTGGTGGGTTTATGTAGCCATTAATATTTGGGGGAACATTAAGATTTCTTCCAAATAGCTGCCATTATAAACACATTAGTTCAGTTAACCAAATCGTGTTGAGTACCGACTACTTCCAGGCACTCTTTTAGCCCCTAGGGATTTAGCAGTGAGGAAAAGACACAAATCTGTGTCCTCTTGGAGCTTACTGAGTAGTGAAAGGAAAACAGATAATAAACTTAAAAAATAGGTGAACTATGTAACTTGTTTGAAGTTCTGTGAGGGGAAAATAAGGATGCTGGGGACAAGAAGTACTGAGGGGGACTGTGATGTTAATGTGGTCTTATTTGAGAAGATGACATTTGGACAAAGACCTGAAGGAGGTGAGGTAGTGAGACAGGTAGCTATCTGAGGAATGTTCCAGGTGGAGAGAATGTTAGTGAAAGGTCCAGGGGAGGAGCAATACTCCAATGAACACTCTAGTTCACTTCTTTGTGCCTAAGTGCTTCCTCAGGATATACATTTGGGAGTGGAATTGCTGGTATTTAGGCTAATATTTTAGATAGAGTAGTTAGGAAAGGACTTCCTGAGAAAGTGCCAATGAGAGAAGTGAATCTCAAGAGGACAAGAAATGGAAATATCCAGGGAAAAGAGCATTCCAGGCCGAGGTGTGTGTCTTTTAAATTGGTCAGTTTGAGTATCCTTTGTGAATACTGTACTGTCTCAATCATGATATGATTTGGTTAGGGTTTAGTGCAAGAACAGAACAACTCTAGCTATCTCAAGCAGAAAGGTATTTACTACCAGGAATTCAATGCCTACAAAATTGTTGGAAAGGCTAAAAGAGCAGGAGTCAGATGATGCATAAGCTGAAAGGCAGTTCCATGGTTGTGATCCAGAGGTCAGGATGCTGTTGCTCCCACCAGCACTGTTCATCCATCTCAAAGCTTTTGGGAACAGGGTTGCAGCGGGTATTTATAAGCCTCTTAGTCAACTACCCATTCCATTTTGGTTACTCTCAGTTATAGCCTGACTGGCTTTCCTAAGCCTGTGAAGAGATCCAAACCTTTGTCCCTGAAGCATCTGACTCTTCCGTGGTCCTGGCTTGCACTGGGTTACTCTAAATCCTCCAGGATATGGAGGTACTGAGAGGCATGCTAGGGGACTTCCTGGGTGTTAAGATGCTCCTCTTTGCCCTTATTGAAAGGCAACCACCCTACTTTATTCCTGATGGCACAGGAAACCCTTCACCTCTAGGAAAGTTCAGTGGTATAAAGACTATGGACAGGAGATTGTAGACTTCTTCAAGGAATTAATACCCAAACCCAGCAGAATGGAAAGTTAAAAAGGAATAGAAAGCAAGAAAATGTTCCAATGGTGAGAAAAATCAGCCCTACATACACTGCTGGGTACCTTGATCTACATGGTCTGGGAGAAATATCTTCAAATATGGCTCAATCAGTCTTGTAAGATGGCATCTCCACCTCAGAAAGTGTTGTCTCTGTAATAGAGTCTAAGTATACCATTCTGTCATTCCATAAGGCTAACTGCCTACTGATGATGGACTACATGGTAAGACTGTTGAGTGATTGTAAGCCCACTGCCTTACTTCTTTTGCAATAAAATGAAAACTTTAGAAAAGATATTGTATGAGATTCCATGATAGTGAATGTCCATGGATAATGGTGCTGACAGAAATACTAAGAACAGAGAAGAAAAATCCATGTTCAGAAAAAGTATCTATTCTAGTGAGGACAATATGTTGCCTCCTTGGTGATGAAAGGTCCACCATAAGATCCACCTATCCTGGCTGGTCCTCTTGGCTATAGTACCACATGGTTCATATTGGTCTTTACTATTGGCAGATTTTCCCTTAAGAAGTTAGTGGGCAGATCTACCTTGGTGAGAGAAAATTTGTTTTGTTGAGCTCATGCATAATTTCCTATCTTGCCATCATAAGTACATATTAAATGAGCCCTTCTGATAAAGAGGCTGACTGACATTTACAGAACCAGGCCATCTTATCCACCTGATTTTTGAGACCTGTCAAGTACTCTCTGATAAGCAACCATCCACCAATTTACAGTTTTTATTGATTCTCCCTATGGTATTTCTATTTTCTAATTTCTACTCTTTCATTTATTATTTTCATCTGCTTTGGTGAAGGGGGACAATGCTATGACATTCTTTTTGTAGTTTTTTGAGTTGAAATCTTAGTTATGTTCTTCTTTCTTCTATTGTAGTAAGGCTATAAATTCCTTTTTAATGTTACTTTAGATGTCTCTTCCATTTTTAAAAGACTTAATATTTTTAGACCAGTTTTAGGTTCACAGCGAAACTGAGAGGTAAGTTTGGAGATTTCCCATACACCTCCTTCCACACGCTTGCACAGTTACCCAGTATCAACATCACCAAAAAGGGGTGCACTTCTTATAATTGATAAAATTTATGTTGACATATCATAATCTTTCCAAATCCATAATTTAAATTAGGGTTCATGGCCAGATGCAGTGATGCACACCTATAATACCATCAACACCTAAAGCTGAGGCAGAAGGATTGAAAGTTCAAGGTCAGACTCAGCAACTTAGCAAGACAGTCTCAAAATAAAATTTTTTAAAAAGCTGACTGTGCAGTTCAGTGGTAGAATGACCCCGGTTAAATCACCAGTATCCCCCCATATACAAATTAGGCTCTCCCACATCTTTTAATTGTGTATTTTATTTATTGTTTAGTCTGCATGTTATCTAATTTCCACTATTAGTTAAACTTTGAAATCTGTTCTTAAAACTCCAACCATATAGAGATTTTATCTTTCTATTATTGATATTAATTGCTCATGTTCAGAGAAATGTGGCACTGATTCTTTTTATTTATTGAGATTTGTTTTGTGGCCAGTTTATATCCAATTTTTGAATAGTCCATATTTTTTAATTGGAAAGTAACTATTTCATTTAGGAGAGGGGGCGGGTGTCCTGTCTCAGAACTTCTGGAATTGTTCTTGGTGATCTTGAACAAGTTGAAGGGCACGTCTTTCTCAGGGAATGGACACATCACTGTGACAATGTCACTGATCTGGAGATCCCTAAAGTAGGGTGATAGGTGTCCAGACATGTTCTCATGACATTCCTCCATGTAGACTGTGCTTGCAGATGTAGTATGAGATAGTCCAGGAAGACCGTGGTCCTTTGCATCTTCATCTTGGTCACCACATTAGGTAGGATCTGCTTTTGGATAGAGACATTACCAGTGAAAGGGTATTTCTTATCAATATAGGTGCTGCCCAAACCCTCTGTGGGAGTCTTGAAGCCCAAATTGATGGTCTTGAACTATCAGGGCAATGTCTCCTTGCCTGTCTCTCCCAGAAAGAATTTCTTGTCTTGAAAGATGCTCAGCTGCTTTGTGTAGGCACTCTCAGTCAATGTTCACTGTTCTTCTGGCTTCCTACAAAAAGACCTATATATATATATATATATTTTTTTTTTAAATGCACAGCAGGGCATTGTGGTACATGCCTGTCATCTCAGTGACTTGGGAGTCTGAGTCAAGAGGATCTTAAGTTTGAGGCCAGCCTAGGCAACTAAGTAAGACGCTATCTCAAAATAAAATTCTAAAAGGGCTGGGGGCAAAGCTTGTAGTAGAGAACCACTGGATTCAATACTCAGTGGTACTAAAGAAAAAAATAATATACTTTAGTTACTGCATAAAGAATTCTAGTTACACCCATCATAACTTGCTTGTTTATTGTGTTGCTCAAACCTCCTGTTTCTACTGACTTTTGTCTGACAATTTATCAATTACTACACAGGTTTTATAAAATCTCCAAGTATTATGATGAATTTATCAATTTCTTTTTAGTTCTGTTTATGTATTTGAAGCAGTTACATAAAAGTGAAGAGTTACTATACAATTCTGGCAATCTGTTATTTTTGTGACTTCATTTTGGGAGCTCCTAAAGTCTATTTTTTAAATTTTACAATATGCATAACAAAATTTACCACTTTGATCATTGTAAGTGTACAGTTCAGAGGTATTAGGCACATTCACATTGTTGTACGATCATCACTACCATTCACCTCCAGAACTTTTATGTCAAAACTGACATTATATATTCATCTATTAAACAGTAACTCCTTTTTAGCCCCTTCCCTCAACCCTAATAACTACTATACTATGGGATTTTGTTTTTGTTTTTGTTTATTTGTTTTTGGTGCTGAGACTCAAACCCAGGGCCTTATGCAAAATGTGTGCTCACCACTGAGCTATACCTATAGCTTTGTTCTATGAATCTAAGTAAAGTCAATCTTGTTTCATATTCACATACCAATACAATTTTTTTTAGTATCAAGGATTGAACTCAGGGGCGTTTAATCACTGAGTGGCATCCTCTTTGTATTTTCTATTTTGAGACAGGGTCTTGGCTCAGTTGCTTAGGGCCTCACTACGTTGCTGAGACTGGCCTCGAACTTAAAATCCTGCTACCTCTCAGCCTCCTGAGTTGCTGGGATTATGGGTGTGCACCACCACACATATAACAATATAATCTTTTTTTAATTAGAGAATATCTGAATTTTAAAATTTGTTCTTTTTAGATATACATGACAATGGAGTGTATTTTGACATATTATACACACATGGAGTATAACTTATTTTAATTAGGATCCTACTCTGTGGTTGTATATGATGTGGAGTTACACTGGTTGTGTATTCACATATGAATATAGAAAAGTTATGTCCAATTCATTCTACTATCTTTCCTATTCCCACCCCCCTTCCTTCCCTTCATTCTCTTTTGTCTAATCCAATGAACTTCTATTCTTCTCCCCACTCCTTTTTGTGTGTTTTCATCTTATATCAGAGAAAACATTTGGCCTTTGTTTTTTGGGATTGGCTTATTTCACTTAGCAAGATAGTCTCTGGTTCCATCCGTTCACTGGCAAATGCCACAGTTTCATTCTTCTTTATGGCTGAGTAATATTCCATTGTGTATATGTAACACATTTTCTTTATCCATTTATCTATTAAAGGGCATCTAGGTTGGTTCCATAGCATAGCTATTGTGCATTGAGCTGCTATAAACTTGGACATGACTGTGTCACTGTAGTATGATAATTTATGATCATTTTAAGTCTGTTGGGTATATACTGAGGAGTGGGATAACTGGGTCAAATGGTGGTTCCCTTCCAAGTTTTCTGAGGAGTCTACATACTGCTCTCCATAGTGGTTGCATCATTTTTGCAGTCTCAACAGCAATATATGAGTGGACCTTTCCCCCCATATCCTTACCAACATTTATTGTTACTTGTATTCTTGATAATTGCCATTCTGACTGGAGTGAGATGGAATCTCAGTGCAGTTTTAATTTCCATTTTGCTAATTGCTAGAGATATTGGACATTTTTTGTGTATTTTTCAACCATTCAGTCGAAATGCCTGTTCAGTCACAACACAATCTTAGTTGGTATATTTTTCCATTCTTCTGTCAACCATTCTGTATCATCATGACTTATACTAGCACATAATGAAAAGTTAATCCAGTTTTCAGTTTTTACCTGGTAAGTTTAGTCTATTTACAATTATTGAGTTAACTGATATGTTTTATTTTATATCTATTATCCTAAGTTAAGATCAAGTGTATATATGCAATTTTATGTTGTTGCTTATATTTTCCATGTGTCTTTCTTCCTGCTTTCTATTAAAATAATGGATTTTTAAAAAATTCCCTTTTCTTCCTTACTTCTTTGAAAGTAACATATTTTTTCTATTCTTTTCAGGATTGCCTTGATTTTAAATAAAAAATAACCATACTGGTTTACTCAATAACTCTACTATCCCCCAAATAATTAAAGACTACTTTAACTTTGATCATTTCCCTTATTATATGTTATCACTCTCCAGTATTATAATAGCATTTTTGTGTCCCCAAATTATTCAATGTTTATTCTTGTTTACACATAGTCAATGCTTGTTTAGATGTAACTACTTATTTTCCAGTTTCCTTGCTTATCATAACTATTCTCCAAATTTTTTTATTATACGTTTTCTTATGGGTTGAAATTTTCTTTAAGAAATTTACCCACAAAATGCCTTTAGTGGGAAGACAGAAATCTGTTTTTGTTTGTTTGGAAATTTATTTATTTTGTCCCTAATCTTACGTGATGTTGTAGTCAAGTAAAGAATTCTTACTTTTGTTTTTATTACTCAGTTCTTTAAAAACATTACTCATTGTCTTTTGATATCTGTTGCTGGTTTTTGAAAGTCTATTGTGAATATAATTATTATTACTTTAAAGGTAATATTTTTTGTTAGATTTTAAATATTTCTCATTGAATTTGGGATTTTTTAGTTCATGGCAATATGTATAAATATAGATTTCATTTATTTGATCCTGCTGAGGACATGACCTCTCTAAATCTGAAAACTCACATCTTCTATTAATTTGGGCAATTCTCGCCCATAATCACTTTGGATATTGCCTCTCTCAATCTTCTTTATTCTCTGCCTCAAGGACTTGTTGAATGTTTGTGTTGAAACTTCTTATTCTCCAAAACATCTTTTAGCTTCTAATATTTTCTCCTTCTTTATCTCCTCATGCTATATTATAGGCCATTTTCTCATATTTCTTCAGTTCTATAATTCTGTCCTCACCTATGTCTGTTTCTTTTTATTCATCCATTTAGTTGCTTTTTAAACTTCTAAAAATTTGAATTCTAGCACACATATACAAAAGTGTGCAAAACATATGAATATTATTGAATTGATTATTGTATCTACAGTTATACATCAAGAATTAGAATGTCACCAGACCCCAGATCCCTGCCATATGCCGCTTAGTGATCCCAACTCTCTTCTGCACTAGAAGTAGCCACAATCTTGAATTTTATTGTAATCACTTCTTTGCCTTTTTAAAAAAAAACCCTCTACCACTGATTCCTAAACAACTTAGTTTCCATCCTTTTTTTTTTGGGTGGGAGGCACTTATAGAACAATGAAATCTGTAGGTTTTTGTGTTGATATTTTGGCCAACATCATATATTAAGTATTCATCCCTGTAGGTCATTATGTTTGTATACTTGTGCAATATTGCATTGCCTTATGTACCAAATATCAGTCATTCTAGTGCTATTTACATTTTTGTTTCCAGTTTGGAGCCATTATGAACAATGCTGCTATGGACATTATGGTACCTGAATACTGGTAGTACATGTGTGCATTTTTATAAGTTATATACTTAGAATTACTTGACATGGTGGCACACAGCTGTAATCCCAGCTATTCAGGAGGCCAAAGCAGGAGGATTTCAAGTTCCAAGCCAGCCTGGGCAATTTAGTGAGACCCTGTCTCGAAATAATATTTAAAAAATGAAAAGGACTGGGACTGTATCTCAGTGAGAGAGCATTTGCCTAGAATGTGTAAAACTTTAGGTTCCATTCCTAGTGCCACCAAAATAAAAAATAATAATAATAAAATAAAATAAAAGGAAAAGAAGGAAGGAGAAATAAGTGTTGGGTCCTAAGGTATTTATAATAATTTCAATCTTATCAGAAAATGCCAAACTGTTCTTCAAGTGTTGGACCAAATTACACTCCTATCAGTAGTACTTGACTAAATTCCATTCCTGAAGAACATCATCAATCCTTGGTTATCAGAATATTTAAATGTGAATCAGTCTGGCAGTATGTAATCGTATCTTCTGTAGCCTTAATTTGTAAGTAGTGATTTCGCTAGTTGCCAATTAAATGATACACTTCTATCCATTTGGTTTCTTGTGGCCCTCCTAGATGAGATCTAATGGCAGTGAACATCCATTCCCACACCCTTCCACTTGCCATTTCATATGAAAGGCTCTAGAAGGTAAAACAAGCAAATATTTCCCTACATTATCCAGTTTTTAGACAGAAATTAGGTGGTATATTCATGAAAGGTTTAGAAGGCAGAAGAAAGGGACTGTCAGATGCTTTTTTGTGCTGCATTTGTCTTTGCCAGTGTGAAAGGCAGGTGTGATAAAGACAATAAGTCTATTCTGCCTTCATTCCCAGCACGTTCAATAGTTGGTAAACACATAGTCCTTGATTCCTTCTTGTTTAAAATATGTAGAGAAATTTCTTTTCAATACTAAACCTAACTGATATAATGACCATTGTGCTTCACATGATCAACGATGTTATCGAAGTTAAGAAACACCATATTTTACTGACAAGACCTTGCTGCCATTAAACTATGAGAAGTGCTTTCATGACCTTTAGATTTTTCCCTACCTATTTAAAGAGCCATTTTAGACCTTAGACACAGGTATTATAATTTATTACTCTTAAAACATATTTATATAAAAACAGAAAACAGATGAAATAAATTTGTTAGGGTACTCCTAAAACTTCTTCACATTTAGATTGAACTCTTCTGAATGACTGGTAAAGTCCATGCCTTCTACACAAAGATGTCCCAAAGGGACTAGGGATGCATGGTTCTCAGTGGGGTGCTCCATACTGTCTCCAGGACCTTCTCAAAGTTACTGCCATGTAACTACCACAAATTTTTATTTGTGTGTGAGCAGGCAATGATAACTATATCAAAGGGACTGATTAACCCTCAGTAATTATAGGAAATACTCCAGTTTCAGATATGCTAAAATGTGAATGAAATACATCTTAGAATGTTTGAAACATGGTATATTTTTCCTATCTAAAAATTCTACTGGGTGATTTTCCAAAATTGTCTGATTTTAAGTGTTTTATTCTTTATTATTTAAAAATTTGTCTCTTTAATCACATAAGTATACTCACTTCACTGTCTGGATTTGATAACATACTAATTTGATGGTACTCCAAATCTGCCATTTGATGGGTCTGTTGATTTTTGTTCTTTTAGATGGTTTCTTCATGTCTTTGTAATTTTGATTTATGAGCATAATATAAGCAAGGCCTTATCTGTGGGGATACCTTGTAGTTTGGGATAAGGATTTCTCTCTTCAGAGAGGTTTTATATATTTGGTTCTACCAGGCAATTCAGCCTGCAATCACTTTTGATATTCATTTCAGTTAAGAAATTCTCCATCATGGATTTGATACAAAATTGAATCCCAAATTGTATGGCATGAAGGGGAAAAAAACAAAACAAAACAAAACAAAAAACTCAGAATGTGTTTTGATTGTAAGAGTTCTTTTCTAGTTCAGAACCCAGACCAAGATAGATAAGGGTTTTGTTGTTGTTGTTGTTGTTTTGTACGTTTTGTTTTTTCCTTTTTTTCTTTTTGTCTTCTCCCTTTACTAGTGGGCAGATAATTTTTCCTACTATTTATTTGGGTTGAATTTGATTCCTTTTTTTATATGACCATTAAAACCCAATTCTTTCAGTTACCAAGATCAGTAACTATCCTCAAAGATACTCCAGGGAAGTTCCAGGATTAGCTCTAACATTTACCATTCAGGTTTTCAGTTCTCTTATTTTTGATCCCTGGGGAGATTTTTCTTTCTTTCTTGCAAGCTCAGCTATCCATCTAAAGAAAGATTACCCAGTAATTCTAAGTGCTATACCACTGAGCTACATCACTAGTCCATTCTTAATGATTTATAGTAAAGCATTCTCGTACATTATGATGCTGGAAACAAAAGTTCATCTCATTACTATATACTAGTTTCCATTTAAGAAGTGAGAAAATTAGCCTTATAGAGATTAAATAATTTTTCAGATTCATGCAAATAATGAGCGGTGGAACCAAGATTCAAACTGAAGTCATATGTCTCTAAACCCATTCTCTTAGCATCGAACCACAGTTAGGCAGCCTCTCTACTTTCAATGTCCTGATACTATAATGATCATTTGCATATTTCCAGCTCATTGAATGACTGCATCTTTATCTACCATAAGAGGAGATTTTACTTGTTCTTTACAAAAACATCACAATGCAACTTTGATAAATTTCTGAATAGTCTATTGTTTATAACAGACTCCTAAACTTGGAAGCTACTTTAAAAGGGCATCTTGTTCCTTTCCTTGCTCCAGACAGAACAATCCTTCAATCTTTACTCACAGTCTTTGCTGAATGATCATTTCCTTGGGATTTAAAGGGCTATAGAAGACAAATCATAAATTCATTTAGTCAAACTCTCAGGTGTAGCAAATCTCACTAGCAGATTTTTCTTACTTAATTCTGAATCCACTCTCTCCTTCTGTACCTTCAGCCTCTACTCTTTGCAGGTAAGAGACAAAATGGATTTCCTTCACTTGTTTAAATAGCATATTTTCCCCTTTCCCATTACTGAGTAACCACAGACCCTTATGGAATTACTGAAATCCTTTAAGCTTTTCCCTTCTTTCTTCCTTTTTGGTCATGATTTTTTTTTCTCCTGGCTGTAACTCCTGGTGAGTTATCTCCCATTAATGATGCTGACATACCAGAGCCAGATAAAGTGCTATATAAATGCTAAGTAATCACAGCCTGGCTTGGCTTTGTGATGCAGGTTATCTCAGGCTGCTGTGTTATGGGATCAGGCTGTTGACATTCAGAATGAAGTTTACCAGCTGCAAACTCCACCCCCACCCCATTCCCACAATGGAATATTGTGACCACAGCCAATGCTCAACCAGGAGTCTTTCAAGAGATAATATGATATTAGTGGATGATCTGTTTGTTCTTTAACACACATGTACACATATGGAACATTAGGGTGTACTGCTATATACTAATAGACTTTTGGAATGTAGTTACTCAGGGAGTACTGAGCAAATCCTCTTGCTGAGTATTTGGGAGAAGGTAGAAAGATGTCCAGGGACAAGAGGGCCCAAGAAACTCTTATGGTGGTTGGCAAACCCATAACACAAATATTGACTGGATATGCTCAAAATGTTTTAAAAAATTGTTTTGACTACCCAATGACCAACATATGTGATTTTTTTCACTGACTTAACTAAATTATTCCATTGTTTTGGCACTGAGTAACTATAGTCATAAATAAGAATACATTTCCAACAGTTGTGTAGAACATGTGGCCAAAGATGTGCTCATCTCAGGGTCATGGTCTGTATGACACTAGCTCAGCTTTTGAAATATGAAATCTTTAGTCATCAATCCATTAGTCTTCACAATGTCAAAAATCCTATTTGGAGCTGGGTGTGGTTGCACATGCCTATAATTCCAGCAGCTCAGGAGGCTGAAACAGAAGGATCACCAGTTCAAAACTAGCCTCAGTAACTTAGTGAGGCACTAAGTAACTCAGAGAGACTCTGTCTATAATAAAATACAAAGAAGAAGAAGAAGAAGAAGAAGAAGAAGAAGAAGAAGAAGAAGAAGAAGAAGAAGAAGAAGAAGAAGAAGAAGAAGAAGAAAAAGAAGAAGAAGAAGAAGAAGAAGAAAAGGGCTGGAGATATGACTCAGTGGTTAAGTGCCCTTGGGTTCAATCTCCAGTACCCCCTAAAAAAATCCTATTTGGAGAGTTGAGGGTGTAGCTCACTGACTTGCTTAGCATGAGCAAGGCCCTGGGTTCAAGTCCCAGAACCTCAAAAACAAAACAAAACAAAACAAAACCTGAAAAACTGTACATTTTGTAGACAACTATGTTTATCTTCTAATTATCTTTCCCACCAAAAATTTCTGGGCATTTGGATAACACTGTATGTGTGTGTTTATATTCTAAGATTATAACTGGAAGGAACTTCAGATTTTATAGACAACTTTCACTTTTAATAGAAGAAGAATCAGAGTCAGAAGATAATTTATCATAGTATACCCCATTCTTTGGCAACAGATATGGACTGATAATCCATACCTATTGACTCATATGATTCAGTGCACTTTCCTTGACAGGATACATGTTATAGGGGCTAGAGATTGGGACTAGTTGCCTATAGTTCTTTGAAAAAATAAGGTATCATATTGCTCGAAAGTGTTGGCTAAGTGGTATTTTTTCTCCTAAAAGGATAGAGAAGATGGTTTAAATTCCACTTTACGTCTACAATTCTCTCAGTCTTTTCTTTTTTTAAAATTTTTTTAGATGTTGATAGACCTTCATTTTATTTATTTATTTATATGTGGTGCTGAGAATTGAACCCAGTGCCCACACATGCCAGGCAAGTGCTCTACCACTGAGCCACAACCCCAACCCCTCTCTTAGTCTTTTCTATCACATATCTATGAAATAGATAGCAGTTGCTCAGTAGCACTTGGTTCTTTATTCATATTTACAATGATGTATCTTTGTACATGTGCTTTTCCAATATCTACATAAGTGTTATTCAACATCTGCATATATATTTGTGTGTGTATGGCATAGAGGGACTAGTATTGATGTTTTTCTCCATGGAAATGTATATTACTCAAATCCTCTCATCAGTCTGTGTACTAATATAGTGCTAGAGCCTATTTCTGGTGCATCTTTGTGCTCTTTTCTAAAGTGTCCAAGAAGAAGCAAAATATGAGCATGGTGGTGCATGCTTGTAATCCCAGATACTCAGGAAGTTGAGGCAGGAAAATTGCAAATTCAAGGGCAGTTTCAACAGCCTTGGGAGCCCCTGACTCAAAATAAAAAATAAAAAGGTCTGGGGATAAAACTCAATGGTAGAGCACCCTGTGCATAACTCCCAGTCCTGGAGGAAGAAGGAGGAGGAAGACGAGGAGGAGAAAAAGGAAGAGGAGGAGGAGGAAGAGGAGGAGAAAAACACATGTATATGCAGCTTTAAACACACACACACACACACACACACACACACACACAGGCACTCAAAGACTATATAGGCACATACTACCACACATTCACTAGCTATTTCCTGGATATCTCTGACATGACTGGTCAGATGTATTTCCACTTCAGACTGGGACCAGTATATCAGCCTGATTTTTCTGTTTGCCTGGTACAGCTGATCAAGGATGACATCACTCTCATCTGCTGGGACTTTTACCTCTTCTAAAGGGTAGCCAGAGCAAAAGCTGCTGCTCTGTCAATGTTTTTATCAGCAATTCTTGTGTGATCCATCTGATCCTGCCTGATATTTACAATTCTCAATTTCCTATCACCTGTTCCCATGACTCCCTGATAGAGAATTTCTGCTCAATCAGCCTCCTCTTGCACTCTCTCTACCAACACACACCTTGTGCTCTCTATGCTCTAAGCTGCATTGTCCAAGCCAGGGCACAAGTCTTTCCCAATTGTCCCCCAGCTTTGAGTGCCTCCCCTCTGTGGGGTTAACTACCATGTGTGACTATGTTGCAGCTCCTCATCTTCCCTTGCATTGATGTCTCTCACTTCTCTTGTCTCATAGTATGACCACATGCCTTTCTGTCTGGACTCTGAGTCTATGCTACATCTCCTGGTACAGACAGGATGGGCTCCCCATGTGCAGGGATGGTCCTTATCTCTTAGTTCCGAGTGCTCCCTCCCCCAGCTCAGGCAATGCCCTGTTCCTGACAGGGTGTTGATTGACAGTCTGGCTGGAGTGGAAGTTTAGCCATAATACTTCTCCTATTTCTTTTCTTAATTAATTTGATGTGTTTGGCATCAGTTCTGCTGCTGGAGGGGTATTTTTTAGGAGGCAGAGGAGTGTCGGAGGCCTTGCTCTTTTTCCTTCCCTTCCCAAATAGACTAGTATTTCAAACCTGACAGCTCCCAGCCGATCCACTGGCTATGGAGCATTAAGTGTTTATTTTCCTGATGTTTTTATTCCAAAGTCTTTGCCAGGGTCATGTTGTTGAAGTCTTCCAAGTGACAGCAGCCCCTGACCCTGCTACTGAATCCAACACATTTTACAGGTACAGCTGTTGTCAGGAAATTATAGAAACCAAAGGCAAAAAATGAGGCCTCAAGAGGTCATCTTGGACATACTCCTGGCTCCAGTCCAGTACCCATCCATTTCTGCTCAAGTAAATTAGAAAAGATCTAGTATTCAAAGTACTACACAGGAGAATGGATGTCACACTCTTCTATTCCCATTCTGTTATCTAGCAGCCCACACAGGATAATATGTTTGAATATATGTACCTAGTTTTTTCTTCTGAATGTCAGGCCCTTTCCACTTCTGTTATTCCCACAAAGTTGATAGTGGTGAATATAACCTGCTGAATACTTTTTAAAAAATGAATTAGACTTGGTATGATGGTATACACTTGTAATCCTAGCAACTCGGGAGGCTGGGGTCGGAGGATTGCAAGTTCAAAGTCAGTCGCAGGACTGGGGTTGTGGCTCAGTGGTAGAGCACTCGCCTAGCACGTGTAAGGCACTAGGTTCAATCCTCAGCATGACATAAAAATAAGTAAATAAATAAATAAATAAATACAGGTATTGTGTCCATCTATAACTAAAAAACAATTTTAAAAAAGTCAGTCTCGGCCACTTAGCAAGGCCCTAAGCAACTTAGTGAGACCCTGTCTCAAAAAGGGGGGGCGCTCTGAGGATTTGGTTCAATCATTAAGCACCCCTGAGTTCAATCCCTGCACCCACCCCCCAAAAATTAAAAAGTAAACAGAAGATTGGGAATAATCCAGAGAAAGTATGCCAAGTTGTTATCTGTGATAGGATAATTCAATCTTCAGCACCATCTGTATACTTTCAAGTGTTCAGAATAATTTTCAGATGGATTGAACTATTAACTATGGACATCTAAAAGTGTCTTCTGGCTTTCTGTGTTAAGCAGGATTCCAAGTCTGGATTAGTTTTACCCACAGATTTCAGTATTTTCTTGTCTGCCCACATCCTACTTGACAGCTCTTCCTTTAGCTTAGCCTGGGAGAGTGCTGGTACCACTCAATAGTGTGCACACATGACAAAAGCCAAGCAACTAGCTTTAAGTAGGAAGAAAAAGCTTTCTGTTTAATATATCCACTTACTACCATATATCTGGGTATTCAAAAACCCAGAGAAAGACAGATTTTCCTTTGCCAATGCATAGATAGATGGTTCTAACATCTTGTTGTTGAACAGTGTCCACGGGCAAAATTAACTATATCATTAACACTTCTGTTCATAGTACACTTGGCGTACTATGGCTGACAGGCCTTCTCCCTGACCCCATGGCTGGCCCAAATGGTTTAGAGCTGGTTATAGAGATACCAGTGTCTCAAAAGTGCCAGTGTCAGTTTGGCAAGCAATCTGACTGCTGCTGTGATTTCCATAAGACAATAAGAAGAATGCAAAATAGAACTGCAGGGAAAAGGTTGCCCTGATCTTGGTATTGGCAGAGGCTAAAAAAGAGGAACCCATTTCCAGGGAATGGGAGAAATTTGGGTGAGCGAATTCAATATATTTTCATCACCTTTGGAGAAAATGCTTTCATACCAGCCACCACTGCAGAGGGGCTGTTCACATACAATCTAGTGAAAAGAATGGTGGCTATTTACCTAGAAATATACCAGATTGAGTAACTTGTACAATCTGCTTAAAGTTCTAAATTGTCCAAATCTATATTCCTGTCTATAACTCAAATTAAGCAATGAATTCCCAAAACTGTTTAATTTAGTACTGTAGTTGCCACTATAGTAGTTCTGATCTAGTTGGTTTATCTCACCTTAAAACCACTAGGAAATTGTCTGAGCCAGTTCTCCACTCTTTTTAGCTCTTGAATTCCTAGTGGGTCTGAAACAGCAACTCAGAATGGGGAAAGAAGAAAAACACAAGCTGAAAATATAGAGAAGCCAAAATCAACCTATAGGTATGTAGGCTGAAGCAAATCCTGTGTTAGAGGGAAACAATTTCACATTAAACCAAGCTCAGAGTCTTAAAGATACATTGAACTGAACATTCTAACTACACATTTGACATTGTATATACAAGACTATCTTTTACCTAAGGGTGGGTAAAAGAGTCTTGGGTCCTCCTGAAGTATTAATCCAAGGACCAAAAAGGGTTACCTAACCTTACATCTACTGACACTTAAAAGGGGTGATGGAAGACAAATAAATATGAAGCCCAATTTTGCCTTTTAAAGAGGGTATGTTAGTTAAGGATGGACTGGAATGTCATAATTAATAAACTCCAAAATGTTCAGTGACTCAAACATAACAGAAAGTTATTCCTCCTTCAGGGAAAGTCCTAAGTAGAAGATTCTGTGGGCAACTCTCCTCCACAAGTGATTCAGGGATCCAGGCTCTTCCCATCTTATATCTGCACTATTCTGTAGGGCCTCACAATAAGGTCCTGACAGAAGAAAAGAGAAGACATGGGAGGGGGGATGGGGACACATCTGTTTGTTAAAAACTTTGGACAGGATATGGCACATACATTCCATTGACTATATCTCAAGTTACATGGCTACAACTAACTGCAAAGAATGCTGGGGAATGTAGTACAAGTGTAGGCCCAGGAGAAAAGCTACCAGATTTGGGGAAGTAGTTGCTAGAGAGACCAACCTGGGAAGTACGCAGGAGTACCGGTGGTCCAATCACCATAGAGCATACTTATGAAAGAATTTCTTTTTTCAAAAGGAAGATCATTTACTCACCATAGGAAGTTTTCTCTAGACAATATGTGTTGAAGGATGGTGAGGAGTAAAGAATGATTGAGGTAGAAAGGAGAGAATTCTGGAAAAATCAGGAGCAAAACTGACCATAATCAGTTGTCCCATGAAGGTGGGAATGGTTCCTGAAACCAACCACTTAGGAGATTGTCTTTGCCCCATGGGAACTTCTGGATTTTTGTGTAATGAAGATGCACTTGAAACTTTTAGGTCTCAGGAAGTCTGGGAATGGACACAAACCTAAAAATTCCTTTTTGCTACTGAAAAAAAATCAACAAGATTTGTCACTGGACACAGAAATCAATAAAATCCATGAAGGCAGAAGAATTGTCTGGCACTGCAACCCTGAATAAAATAAACATATTTTACATAGGATTAATTTTTTTTAAGTGCCTCATTCCGGTAGGATTAGAAGACCCATCTGGCAGGGATGAGGTCATCCCCAAAAGAGTTTGACTCTTTAGAGTAAAAAAACACCCACCTCCCTTAATTCTCTTGTGGTGGAGAGCAACCAGTTTCGCAGGACTGGTCACGGAAGGCAAAGCTTCCAGCAACTCTATTCCCCCTGTTACCTATATTCTGGGCCTCTGTTTCGCTATTAAAAATAAAAGGGCGCCTCTATTCTCCCCCAGATGTACCATTCTGCAGCGACATTCACTACTTTATTCCTGTCTGTGTGCAATGAACATTTTCCTGTTCTTCCAGCTTTACTGGAGTTTTATTTTAAGCACCCTCCCCTGCCCCATTTTTCGAGACCAGCTGGAACGCATGTTGGAAAAACAAAAACGGGAGAGGGGGGAAGAAGGTCCGTCAAATTCCAAAATAAAGTCCAGTCAAGGCTTCCCAAGTAAATGAAAAGGATTTGGGGAAGGAATAATCCGTTAATGTAGACACTTAGGGATTGGAATTGCTCCTCTCTTCTTTGCACTGCCCTAGTGGAGAAAGACACCCGTCCTCCCTGGTAAATGCCTTTTGGTTAGTGCAGTTGCAAGCTGCAAAGTGCGGTCTTTGGTGGCTGCGGGAGTCAGTCATCTCAGTTCACTCCCGGGTTCCTTCTCGCAGTCCGCGCGAAAGCAGGGTGCCAAGACATCCGCGCCCAGGCCACGCGAGACAAGCTTAATTTACCGGGCCGCGTGGGTTTGCTAACGCCTGCCCACAGCGCTGGCCGAAGCTCCGTGCCGCCTGGAGAGCCGGCCGTGCCTCTTGAAAATCAGTTTTGCGGGGCAGTGGGTCTCCCGAGCGCTACTGCGGGAAAGTGCCTCCCTGCCGCCTCAAATGTCTCCACTTGCAGAGGGACCCAGCTCCTGGGCAAGGCGGAGAGAGGCTGGGCGAATGCCCAGTCCTAGTGAGGCGCCAACGCACACAAGTTTCTCTAGGAATGTTCGAAAATACAAGTTTCTCCCCGATTGAGTTTTCTTTTCCCTTTTTCCTTTCAAATGTGTTCCCTTCAAAAAAACAAAGACGTGGACAGGCAGGCGCCACCGGGTCTGGGAAATGAGGTCCGCCGCTGATGTAGATTTCGTTTGATTCAAGTTGAGCAAGTAAGGGGCTCCCCGACCTAGGCTAGGAGCGTGGGGACTTGGGTCTCTGGATTGTGCAAACCTTCTGGGGCTCGCTCCGAGACAGACAAGCTCTCCATGCTGCCCGAAGCTTGAGGAAGGTTCCCAGGAGGCAGTGGAAGCCAGATCCCTGAGGGACTGGACGAAAAAAAGCCCTTCGCTCCGCCACCCGCATCCCTCTAAGTCGCCGGCCAGCAAGCGCCTGTCCAAAGCTTGCGGCTGCGGCTGCAGCTGCGACTGCGGGACTGGAAGGAAAGGAGGAATCCTAAGCCCCGAGTTCAGCGCGCAGCCTTCTTGGGCACAGAAGGCTGTCAATTTTGGGGGGCAGGATACAAAGCCGCTGGGGAATTAGTCTCTGAGCTCTTTGCACAGCCCTGGGAGAGAGAAAAACTCAACGATGTGACTAATCTCTAAGTAAGAGGTGTAGCGAGATTATGACCCCACTGACTTTTCCGATGAGGCTCCCTCAGAACGTTCCAGCTCGGTCCAGGAGGGCATGAGAAAGCACCTTTTTGGTCTTAAAAAGTGTGTGTGTGTGTGTGTGTGTGTGGGTGTGGGTGTGTGTGTGTGTGTTGGTGGGGGGGGGGTGACTCTTCCCGCAGCTTTTGATGCTTGAAGTTGAACTGCCAAATAAAGTGTTGAAGAAATGCTGGAGGAGATGCTGAGAGGGATTTCCTCACGGTCCTAGGTGTTTTCAATGAAGGTCGATGTTAAAGTTATTGCAGATGTGTTCCCTGTTGGAACAGCATGGACCTCGTTCTCCAGGCTCTGCTGTGTGGGAGCGAGTCACCGCCTCAAGGCTTTCCCCGAGTGTGGGAATAGGGGGACAATATTCCAGAGCTCTTTAAAACATACAAGCATACAAGAATTCAGACTCTTCCCATCTTTTGATTACTTGAATAATTTAGGACAAGGCAAATTCTAATTTTTGTGGATATTCATCATTGCTGGAAAGGAAAAAGTAAAAGGAGAATCTAACAGACATTAATGCAGTATGCTCAAAGATGGGGGAATGGGTCTTCTGTGAATTTTTTTTTTTCCTGATGGAAAAGAACAGTCTGTCTAGGCATCAGTTCCTGGAAGGATATTGTTTCTGTTGTGATAAAAGGTGTAGGGCTAAATCAAGTTATTAAAATGCATATATGTATATATGTTCATATATATGTTCATATATACATATATATGTTCATATACATATATACATATATATATACACACACACATACATACATACACAGAACGAGAATCAGAACAAGAATTTTCTACTCCTTTTGATGAAAAACATATTTCTTCGCAGGAAATAACATAATATTTGGGCTCCAGTTTTTCTTCCAGGATGAGGGAAGCTGGGTAAGACTGAATATACATTTGCAGAGTGAAGTTGGTCTTCATCCTACACAGTCCTCAGGTGAAAACTCCACTTGATAAGGCAGATTCAGATCTGTATTCCAAGCACACTAGGCAGAAACCAAGAAGTGAGCCCTAAGAAGCCAGCATGAGGATTGAAGGGGTATTTCTAGACCTGGCACAGAGCCCACTTTTCTAATGGCTGTAGTCAGAGGGACAGATACCCCCTCCCTGGGGTGGAGAGAACAGACATCTTTGGAAGAGAGAGTGTTGGTTGAGCTTTCTTTTTCCCAAGATGAATCACATTTTAGGAAACTTATTTCAAGAGTAGGGCTGAGCTTTGAAAGAAAGTGAGTCTGATTCTCTTAACTGGCAACGTTCAGGAAAAATGTACCACTACTTATGATCTCGTCCCTACTATTTAGAGCACAAAACATTCTGAAGATAAAATGTAATGTTAGACATTTGCAGACCTGCAGTGCACCAAGTTTAGAAGTAGATTTGAAACATGTCCAAGTATATGCGGATATTGTCATAGTGGGCTTCTGTGTAAGACATGGCCATGTTATTTTTATGTGTATTATATGCAGCAATAAATAAATATAGCAATAAACACACAGCTGCACAGAAAGTAATACTAAGATTAATTTACTTTCCTCCTTTACCATCTAAGATCTACCCAGATTTATAAGTCTTTTTCAGGGTTTCTCTCCCTCTGGCCCCTAGTATTTCCACCTACCTATCATCGTCCTCCACTCCCGTCTTTTAAGCCAGGAATTCACTCAATTTTTTAAAAGAAATCTTTGTAGGTGTATGATTATTTTTTTAACCACTTCTCTATTTGAAGACTGGACATAAGGAAAAGAAAATAGGGGTTTATTTCTTTCCCCATTCAAAAGGTGCTTTTTCCATAGGGACCAGAGAGCCAGAAGGGAGAAGGAAGGAAAAGTTGGGTTTTGGTCCTGGCAGTAGATGCTACCAACAGAAATTGACCGTCTGTAGGTTAGCTTAGGAGCCCATGCAGGCACAGAAACCTAATTACCAACCCTTCCATTCTGTTTACACATGGAACCCATGAATGCCCAGGCAGTTTCGGTAAGACAGAGAAGCCACCCACACATCCAGAGCTCCCAGGGATCCCATTGGATTCTGTTCTACTCCACAAATAAATATACCCACCTGTGTCCTCAGCTATAGGTGCCCACAGAGTGCACACAGTGCATCAATCAGGATATGGGGTGCGATTGTGCCTGCCTCGCTTGATTTGTTCTGCTATAGAAAGAGGAGCTGGCGCTTCCCAATGCGGGCGCTCATCCTGCTGTCCTCACGGGTCCGCCATTTATTGTCCTGTGTGAAAGCGACTTTCACCAAGCTTAAGCTTGGTCTGCATTAGTGAAATAAAATACTAAATAATTGCCACATGTGTAAAAGAATCAGTACATTAAAATAAACTACAAAAGTCTCCGAGTCTTGGGAACAATCCAGAGAGAAAGAAAAAGAAGGAATTAGATGTTGGGGTTGAGTTCCTAGCGGAGCCAGGCTGTGGGGTTGGTCAATGACTCCTCTGGCTGAGCAGAATCGATATATAGGTTCTGGGAATGACCCACATCACCAAATCCATAGAAGAAAATTATGCTGAAAGAACAGTACTAATGCGAACATTCTGCCAAACTCAGTGATATGGTAAGTAGTTTTCAAATGCAAAATTCCACTAGTTGATGCTTGAGAAAAAATAGCTCTGAGAACTGTATGCTGCGAAGTTCCTCCTGGATAACCTCAGACCTGTTTTCTTTGTTGCCCCTTAAAAATAAAAAGAAAAAAAGAAAGAAAGAAAGAAAAACTCCGCACTTACGTATGTCTGAATACCATTGCTGCGTAATGGCTAACCGCATCAGAAAAAGCACCAGTGGAGATGGATTAATAAAGATGTCTGTGCCAAACACTTATCTTTACCCTCAGAACTATATGTTCACCAAATCCCACCACCATCTCAGTATGGGTGTAAAGACAATTTAAGGCTTTATATTTTTTAAACTAAATATGCCTAAGTTTTCACAGCCAAAGTAAACATTTAAAAAGCAAAAATATGTTTTAATTACCCAATTATATGGATATGGGTATCTGAGGGTGCCTATATTATGTTAATATTTATCTGATATTAAACCTTAATGCCTAACAAAGCATATATTACATACCTACTTGTGTAGAAATGATGGGTCTATAATAGATGAAAGAGAAATAAATTTGCATTACTTCTTTGTAGGGAAATTCATTAACAAGTCGAGCACTGAAAAGAGGGTTATAAGTGTTTTAAATCCCAAGTACAGGTTATAGCAGTAAAGGATTTTCCTAAGGCCTTGGGGTAGGAGAGGAATTATACAAGGTTCTCTCTCCTACATCTTGAGAATTGCATCTCAGTGAAACTTTTTTGCTTACAGTTGCTCAGCCTAAGAAGAGAAGATTGTCTCTGGAGAAAGCAAGCAGGAATTGGTGGATCCACAGGGTCTTTTCCAAGCTTGCATCTTAACTTTTTCCTTTCCCTTCATGCTCACTCCATCAACCTCTGCCAACCAGCAGTGGCACGATGATCCACATAGTACACACCCATTACAAAACACATTTCCCAGCACGCACACTGTCCAAAAGCCAGAACTCAATAATCATGATCCTCAAAAGTGCTGAAGATAACCAAGTACAAGGAGCCTGGGATATCCTCTATGCTTGGGAAGATATTTCCTTTTATCTGATTTAAATTTTCTCTGATTTTATTAGTGAATATAGTAGTCTTTGGAAGAGGGAAAATGGATGTGCTCATCCTCCTATCTAGTTCTTTGGATTCTGTTAGCTTTGTTGCAGGTACAAGGAAACATCACAGCCAGGAGAGAAAAAAATGTACCTTTGAAGTTCCTAAAAAGAGAGAACTCTGGATGGAAGGGAAGAGGCAGTGAAGGAGGCAAAGTCTATCAGGCCCCTTCACCAAGAATATCAGAATGATAGTTTCCCTCTCTTCACTAAAACTACACCAAATTATATATATTTGGGGAAGATTTAATTAATCATCCCCAGCAGGAATCTTGTCCCAGTTACCCAGACACACAAGGTTTCTTCTGACTTTTTGTTCCATGAATCCAAGCAAGATTGGTCATTTTAGTAGAAAGAGGGTTCTTTCCCCCTCCAGTTGAACCCTGAGTCTCTTCTTCCTTTTGTTTTAGAGATGGGAGAATTAAGTTATCTTTCTTTTATGAGACATCTTTTGAAGGTCCTTTCATTTACTATTATATTCAAGGATTTCAGATTAAATGTGTTGCGATTGCTTGCGATTGCTTAGGCGTCTGGTCATAGGGAGAGCTAGACTGTGATACATTTAGAGCGTAAATTTCCCTCTTCCTCACAATGACATGCATACTCCCTCCATCATCTGCTTCTTAAGATTCCACCAATCTCCATTTTCCACATGATGGTAACATTTAGAGGATCCCTTGTCTCATAGGCAAAATGTCCAAATCTTCAACTATACCTTTTGTATTTATTCATTTTTTGGGACAAATTAAACAGTTCACCTTCATTCAGAAGAATGTAGTATTGGGGTCCACAACTTCTCCCTGCTCTAAGAAAAATGTTTTCATATCTTCTTTTAAAGTATTTGTAAGTTTTTTTCCTTTTAAGTGTCTGATCTGCCTCCCTTCTAGTAGCCCCAAACCTATACTTTAAAAAAATGGAGGAAATGATTGAAAGTGATAAATACCTTTTCCAGGCATTCAGTTTGTTGGCTTTCTGACCAAAAGGGGCCTTTGTTAGGTCTCTGCAAGGAAGCCAAATCCAGCCCCCAGCAAACACTCCTCCACCTCTTCTCCAACCCCCTTTAGCTCCCTTGTCTAACTTGAAAATGAACTTGGACTTCCCTCTCAGACAGGCCCTAAAACCAGGAGAGATTTTATTTGTCTGTTTCTGAA
Organism: Sciurus carolinensis; assembly: GCF_902686445.1. NCBI lineage: Eukaryota > Metazoa > Chordata > Mammalia > Rodentia > Sciuridae > Sciurus > Sciurus carolinensis. The sequence goes on from NC_062216.1 coordinate 113,869,285, forward strand.
GGGCTTCCTAAAAGGGGGAGGTGTTTTGTGGGGAGGGGTTGGGGGAGAAGGGCCCTTTCCTGCAACAGAGGACAGTGGAGTAAGAGGCTCCTGGGAGGCCAGAAGGGGGAGGAGATACTTTGTTAATTTCTTGACTCTGTGTTTATTCCCTAAATTTCTTTTGTTAAAGTGGAGGGACATGTGACAGATTGAGATGCTACCTGCCCCCAAAAGAAAAGGGAATGGGAGGAGTAAAGATTAGAAAGGGAAAGAGCCTAGTGGAAGACAAGAGCTGGGGAGGGGGCTCTGTAGAGAGCTTGGTGGGACTAGGAGGGCAGAGAAACTGGAAGAAAGAGGTTGGGAATTCTAGAGGCCACTTGGAGGAGGCTTCTTGACACTTCCCCATGGAAAGGACCACCTGACATCCCCTGACCAAACCCAGTACACCACCAGGCAGAATCTACAATTCAGATCAGGCTGGAGGAGAATACAGGAAAAGATTGCTGATTGCCTAAAGCTGAATCTTTGCATGGATCCCTGCAGAACCAGAGAGGAAAAGTTTGGGATGGCACCAAACCTGGGCCAGGTAGGCAGCAGAAAGGAGTGGATTTCCCTGATGTCCAAAAGAAGGAAGTGAGTGGGACTGGTGGAGGTCAAGTTTGGCTTTGGGAATTGAAATCTCTCAAACAAAATGATGCTTCAGTCACTCCAAGTCTCATCTACCCTCAAGTTGCGGGGCTAGGGAGGGAGAGCAATAAAGCAGAAGATGCCAGGATGGCAGTGCTGTCCAGGAGGTGAGTACCCAGGTTGGGAAGAGAGGCCTAGTGACACTTCTCTGAGTCCAGGCTGTGGGGATTGAGAGATCAAAGTCTGAGCAGGTTTAGAGGGATCCTGGAGCCTGCACACTCCTGGCTACCCCAACCTTCTAGAAAGAGAAGGGGAAGGGGATAGACATAGCCCAAGAACACCAAGTTCAGTCACTTTTCCTTCCATCCTCACCCATATCACCTTTTGCAGCCCAACAGGAATTCTCTCTGGTTGTGTGGGAAGTTTCCCAACTTGCATACACTCATGGGTGCTCCCTCATAGGCCTTTTCTGGACCCCCAGTCCTTTTCTGTAATTTCAAAATCCCTTTCTTACCTGGACAACCATGTCCTCTCTCCTCTACTAATCTTCTCTTCCATCCTGCAGCTAGGACCCTGGACAGGAAAGGGCCCCCCAAACTCTGTCAGCCCTATAAGTCCCCAAGTCTGGGCCAGAATCCAGACCCCAGGGTGGTGAAGCTCTTTGTTCTCCTACAGCCTCAACTCACCCCCTCCTTTTTATAAACTGGAATTTCTCCCATAAAATTGGGGGGCAGAGGCTTCAGAATTTCAAGTACTCCCTGTACCTTGGTAAATATGGTGGAAACAGAAAAGGGTGGCAGGGAGGGAAATTGACTGATGCCTGATTTCCAGAGGAGGAAGTTTGGGCATCAAATAAGACACACACCAACTTCATTTCTTTCATCCGTCTCCCTATCCTAGAATTCAGGCTACACCCAGCCCACAAGTGTGTGCATCAGTCTTGACCTTTCCTGCTGAAATTGCTGCCAAGTTTCATCTCTGACTTTCTTAATTTGCTGTAGTGGGCCAGGAATTCCATCATCCAACTTCAGAAAAACACAGATCACTACCTCTTCATTTTCCTAGTATTTTTCTGAGAGATGTCTTCATAAGTAGAGAGTAGGAGCAGCATGTAAATTATGTATGCATACAGACAGATACGTAGGCAAGCAGGAACCTTTATTTATGTAGAGAATTTAGGCAGAGCTGGATATCTTCATGAGCACATGGGCATGAGCTGAAAGAGCTCATGTATCCTGCCCACATCCCCAAATTCACAGACACTGAGTGTCCATGTGTATGAGAAAGGAGCAAGCCCTGGAGTCTGAGCGTGAGCACACATACACACACACACACACACACACACACACACACACACAGTGAAAAAGCACGTTAAACATATCCATTATATAGTGGGTCGGCTGAACCTAGCTGAGAATTGGTTCACCAGAGGAACCTGAGGGCAGAGTGGCTTCTGCAGATACCCCTTTGGAAAAGCAGCCCAGAGCAGCGCCAGGACTTCCTGATGGGGCCAAAGGGCCATTTTCCATTTTCCTTTAGTATATTTAAATGCTCCGTCTTTCCCCCAACACCAGTGGCTCAGCTAGAGACCGGGAAGCCATATTCCTTCTCATTCTCATGATTTTTCTCTAAACCTCATCCATAGTCAAGCCCTACCGCCCCATCCACGAAGACCGGCGGGTTGAGGTGTGGCAGTGTGCTGAGGGGTGAGCGTTGTAGCCAAAGGTTTCAGCGCCCGCCTTTGTAGCGCGGCATAGCTTCGGAGATGTAATTACTACGTTTCCAGTGGTGCATATTCTCCTGGAGTGTTTAATTTGATTTTATTTGTGTCGCAGTGAGATCCACATTTTGGGGGGGGAGGGGAAAGAAGCGACCCCAGGCTTAAAGTTAATTAACCAGCAAGGTTTTACTTTACACCGCCCGCCGGCAAGCTCTTGCATCCGCGTCTTCCCCCTCCCCCGCGGATCTGGCGCGCCCCAGTCGTGGTGCCTGTGTTTGCAGGCACGGAAAGTCTTGGGGAACCAAATGAAAGGGGTTGGGGTGTCAGTCAGAGCATGAGAACGTCCCCAGTCGCTTTTAGAGACTTTAGCTGCGAACTTTCCACTCCAGACCTCCCACGCTTACCCCCATGTTGAAGGGTGGGGGTGGGAGTACATCTACATCTGGTCTTCTTGAGAAAGGCATCTTTGGTTCCCTTGCTTTCTTCTTGCCGCTAAATTTTGGCCGCACAATGCCCCTAATAAATGAAACTGTAAAGTTGCCGGGTTAATTAAACCTATATCTCATTGCAATAGGAATAGTTAATGCCCTTATATAAACCTGGAAAAGAACATACTATTAATTTTATTTATTGCTGGGCCGCCCGGTACTCAGACCTTTCCCGCCGTTCTGGCCCCCAATCCCAAAGGCTGGAGGACTTGCCTTTGGATTCCGGACCTTCTGGCATCAGACTGGACCAGAGAGTGTCTAAGGAATGGGGCCGGCGTTTCAGGTCCTTTGTTTCTCCTGGTAGCCCTAAAGAACCACAGAACCGGTCCACTCATAGATTCTCCATGAGGGTGCGACACTTCATACGGAGTAGTAGCTAGGGCCTCTGCACCTCCTCTACCACCTACAGGCTGGAAAACAGCAGACCACACCATTCTCCCCACCCGCCTCCCACACACCCCAACTGGGCCTTAGGTAAGGAGCCCAAGGTCATGAGACCCAGTCTAGTCTTGGCCGACCTGGGTTTGCTTTCCTCGTTTTGGTTTTCTTTTTTTTACCTTGACCTTGGACTCCAGCGGGAGAGTAGCTCGTTTCTCAGTCGAACAACCTCCCGGCAAGATCCCACCTTCCCCTGAGCTTATTTCTCCTCCTTCCACCATCATTGCCCTCAACACACACTCAAGCGGGCCTACTTGTGTTTCAAATCTCTTTCTGTTGTATTTTTCCACCGACTGACAGCCCAGCCTGCTTTCTGAACTCTCAGATGACCCTTCTGGAAGAAGACTATGCTGATAAGAATTAACTCACCAATGTATGGGCAGCTCTCAACCATCAAATACCACCTTCCCCCTCAAGGGAGGAGGGAGGCGACTGTGGGGTTGCCGCGTAAATCCGCAGACCTGGCTATTTACTGTGTAGCTTGAGGGCTTGAGGGATCCAGTAGGTTTAGTTTGGCGGGGGTCTGATGCTTGGCGAAAGCTTATGCAAACAAGAGCACCCAGCATTTAAAGACTGTGGCAGAGGCAAGAAAGGGAGACATTGCAGTCCCTCTCCCCCTTCCCCCCACCTCTCTTTTTATTACCTTTTCTCCTCAGGGAGGCCCCGTGCTGAAAAGAACTTGGCTCAATTCCGCGGAGATGCCCCCCGCAAAGGGGTGACTCTATTGAGGCTCCAGACAAGTCAGAGGGCTATGAAGAAAGAAGAGGGGCTTTTGAGAAATCAGTAAGTTGATGTTAGTTTTTCTTTGAAATAGGAGAGTTTTAGGGCATAAAAGTACTTCGCACTATAGGAGTGACCCCGAGAAAGCTGTGGGAGCTAGAACGAGGTGTTCAACTGGGGACTGCATGGAACTCTGTCTGGCCCTCACTTTCCAGGATCAGCCCAGGCAGCTAGGGATGGAGGCGGGTCCTGTAGAACTGAGGTCGGACCTCCAGTGTACCCCAGAGTTGTACCTGGGAGAGGTCTCTTCAAGGGGCAGCGCCATTCTTCCCCATTTTGCACACTTCCTATGGTACATTATGCAGGCGGGCGCGCTCTTATAGCATGCAAGACTTTTAGCCTTCATAGACCGCATCCCGCTTCCCCAATTCTTTGAAAAAAAAAATCTCACTCGAGGCTTTTATTTTTATTGCATGTTTAAGTATCAGTCCATTCTACTGCCCCATTTCTCCTCCTTTTATTCTTTCTCTATTTCTGAGAGTATTCCATCTCTGCACGCTTGCCCAATCCCTATTATTGAAGTCTGTGTTTGGGGCTACCACATTTCCCCAACTCTCTCAACTATCAGCAAAGAGAGAAGAGGGTCCTTTCCTGACTGGCGCTTTGGAGCAAGTGACTGAAGGTCGGAATAGAAACACAATCTCCGCATGAAAGGCTTGCTGCCCGGCGTCGTGGGTTCTTTTCAGCCGCGAGCTGGAGCGAAGCCTGCCAGAGCCTAGCGCTCCTGCCTGTTTTCTAGTTTGTTCATTTATTATTATTTTTTAAAAATCCAGTTTCTCCCAGTTCTTAGCTCCAAACCCTAATCTAAAGACTTGGCAGTCAAAGCGACTGGATTGGGGGTAGGGGTCTGTCTAGTTGGTGCACATCCAGAGCCTAGGGGGAGGTGCCCAGAGACTGCTTTCCTCCCCCAACCCCTTTGCGTCGGCCAAATTTAGCTACCCCCTCCTCCCTCTCCCTTACAGGTCCTGCCTGCCAGGGGGGCGTCACCCTGTCCCTTTAAATCTCCCAACGCCCTCCTCCTTTTCCCCTCCTGAGAACCAATCAGCAAAAACCTCATTTCTTTTCGCCCCGCCCCACCTCGAAGGGAGGGAACCCCTGGAGACCCAGTCAGAGCATCACGTGCGCCGACCGCCGTCACGTGGGAGCCGGAGGAGTGCTGAGGGGAGGTGGGAGGGAAGCCGGCGGATTTCTTAATGAAGTGTTTCCCGCATGCGTAGAGGGATTGTGGGGAGGGAGGTGGAAGCACCGGGAGGAGGAGGAGGAGGAGGGGTGGGTGGAGAGGGAAGGGAGGAGGGATGGGGGAGGGAAAAAGGGAGCGAGGTGTCTCCCTAGCTCGCTGCCTCTGGCAAGTGGAGTTTTTAAAAAGCTCGAGCAGATCATGTCATGACGACTTCGCTGCTCCTGCATCCACGCTGGCCGGAGAGCCTTATGTACGTCTATGAGGACAGCGCGGCGGAGAGCGGCAGCGGCGGCGGCGGCGGGGGAGGCGGTGGTGCGGGAGGAGCGGGGGGCGGCTGCAGCGGAGCGAGCCCCGGCAAAGCCCCAAGCATGGACGGTCTGGGCAGCAGCTGCCCGGCCAGCCACTGCCGCGATCTGCTCCCGCATCCCGTGCTGGGCCGCCCGCCGGCTCCTCTGGGCGCCCCTCAGGGCGCCGTCTACACGGACATCCCGGCCCCGGAGGCGGCGCGCCAGTGCGCCCCGCCGCCGGCGCCCCCCACTTCGTCCAGCGCCACCCTGGGCTACGGTTACCCATTCGGGGGCAGCTATTACGGCTGCCGCCTGTCGCACAACGTGAACCTGCAGCAGAAGCCTTGCGCCTACCACCCGGGCGATAAGTACCCGGAGCCGTCGGGCTCCCTGCCTGGAGACGACCTGTCCTCCAGGGCCAAGGAGTTCGCCTTCTATCCCAGTTTCGCCAGCTCCTACCAGGCGATGCCCGGCTACCTGGACGTGTCGGTGGTGCCTGGGATCAGCGGGCACCCGGAGCCCCGTCACGACGCGCTCATCCCGGTCGAAGGCTACCAGCACTGGGCTCTCTCCAATGGCTGGGACAGTCAGGTGTACTGCTCCAAGGAGCAGTCGCAGTCCGCCCACCTCTGGAAGTCTCCCTTCCCAGGTAAGGAAGGGGCCTGAGCGCCGCCGCCGCCGCCAGGGACCCCTCCCCGCCCTGCCTGCCCCGGGGCTCCGCGCCCCAGCCACCCCCGCCGTCTGGCCCCGGCGCGCCGGCTCGGCTGGGCTGTCGATGGAGCCGGCCCGGCGAGCTGAGCTGAGGAATGCGCTGTAGAAGAAATCTGCTCCGACACGTTCCCCGGAGCTGCCGGGTCGAGAGTGAAGCAATCACAGGCGCCCGAGCGCCCGGCCGCGGGCTCGGGCTCGGGTCAGGAGCTTACCTCCTCCTCCCCCTTCCCTCTCCAGCCTCACGCAGAGCTACTGTACCTTAAACCCGCTGCTGGTCAGAGTGGGGGTGGAATGGCCCTCCATTGCCTTGAAATCTAGGACAAAACTCTCAACCCATTGAATAATTTCGGGAAGGAATAAGAACCCTCCTTTTGCCTGGATTCAGAGTCGTTCAGGCAGTAGTGCCTTTTTAAAAAAATAGGAATCTAATTTGTCAGAGTCTGTAGAACTGAAAATTTTCTCTTGATTTATTTAAAAAATTTAGCCCCAAATTTTCAGATTGTTAAGGATGCAGAAGAGCTAAAGTCTCGAGAGGGAGAAGAGAGAAGAGGGCTTGCATCCCTCTCCTAGATTATTAAATTTTCTTTGGCACTCTGGTATGCTGAGCTGAAATCCTATGAATGTCTCCACTTTCCAATCCCCCAAATGTGGTCAAGAAAGAGTTAGTTGTTGGTGCCCCAGACAGAGAAAGAGGGGCTATGGATGCAAGGTGGAGAAAGTAGACTGGTGAGGATCTGGGGTCCAGGCCATTGCCTGGGGAACTCTGGATCTTGCATGACTGTGTATGTGAGAGGACAATTTACTAAAGACCTGTTCCTTTTCCAGCGGAGGCTCTCTCTGAATAGGAAAGGTTTCTATAACCCCCACCATTCCCCAAAGGAGAAAGACCAATCTCAGGTTTCCCAAAACCACATCAGTAATTTTGGCTTCCATTTCCTTGAGAAATAAGGATTCTCTGGGGTCTAGATAAGCCAGCATTTGAGACTGCTCTCCCTGTAAGCAGAGATCAGTGAGAGAAGGTCCTCTCTTCTGATGTGATGCTTTCAAAGGTCTTGGGAGGGACCACAGCAGCCGTGGATATATCCCCATAGTGCCCCAAAGGCCCCCTTAGCTACACATGCTGGGGCCAGGGATATTTTCACTAGGAAGCTTATACCCAAAGACCTCCTAAGGGTGGGCCTAAAATTCCTCTGTATCCGGGATGGGACTGGGAGGACAGGTAGATGGTGAAGAATCAATGATGTTAGAGAGAGTAGCAGATAATATTCTGTAACTATTATGAATTACGCAGTATAATACAACTTATACCAGGGCGGGCCCAACACAAGTCACCCCATTTCTGACTGCCAGAATTGAGGATGAAATGACTTTTTAGTACATCGTGGTATCATGCATCACCTACTCTTAATTGGTTGTAAGAATTAAATGTTACATGATTTTTTTGTTAACTGCCAAATATGAAACACGATATTTCTATAAGATAGGCAGTTTCCATGTAGGTACCCTATAATGTATTATAGAGGTTGCCCTTTAATTCCTATCTGACCAAAACAGAAAGTTCCTTAGGAAATGAGGGTCCAGCATGAATTTCTGGAGCAGTGGAGCCCACAGACCATGCCAAGGGACCAATGGGCAGGGGAGCAGGTGCCCAGCAGGCCCACGATGGACAGTGTGTTTAGAGTCATGAGGTAGAAGAGAAAGAACTGCTCTAATTTCCCTGATTTGCATGTGGATCCTGGTGGGGATTGGAGAAAAGCTCGGGAATATCTTTGATCAAAATAAACATCTCAGAGGTTCTCAGGGGGGAAAAAATGCTAAAAATAAACACTTTTTGATCACAGCCTCCTAGAGAAAAATATCTTTGAAATAAAAAAAATACAGCCCAATTGAGGTTTAATACATTCGTAAATTACGGCATGGAAATGTATATAAAACCCAGCATGCCTCTGCAGTTCTGTGGAAATGGAATTGGAATGGTGTATCTCATTGAGTGCAGAGGTCCGGGTGAGAGGCAGATGAAAAAGAAATTATCTTCAGACACCCTCCATCTTTCTACCCACACAGATCTTTTAGAAGTAGTGAGATTTCCAGATAACTCTGTCTATGCAATTGTGGTTTGCTCGGCAACATCTAGGCATAAACACCACTGTCTCTCTTCAGTGCCTCTGGCTCTGAGAAACCTCATCTATGGCAGTCTGGGCTGGTGTGGGAGATGGAGGCAATTGTTCAGAAAGATCCAGATAATTAGGGAGATGTGTTGTGGCTTCTTCCCTCTTCCAATTATACAGACCCTTGCTTCATTGCTCTTTTTTTTCCATCCTTATGATGAACATAGACACCTTTTTCCTTTCCTTTTCTTTTTGTTTACTGAGAGAGACAAAAGCCGGGCGAGAATTCAAGAAGAAGAAGAAGAGAGAGAGATAGAGAGAGAGAGAGAGAAAGACAGAGATAGGGTTAAGGAAGAGAGAAAGAAACATTGATGACTTTGGACCATGCTAGAAGTCCCTACTGACAAGCCTTTGGATTTGGGTTGAGAAGAGCAGTTAGCTGGATTTCTAGTTGTACAACATAGTCTTCAGAACCCAAAGCCTGCTTTTGGGAGTGAGTTGTCAAGGGTGGGTGGACTGTGGGAACCTGTACATAGGAACCCACTTGGACCCCAAGAAAAAGCTAAGGCTAAGCAGTGATCTAATTTTTCTTTACTACTCAAAGGTGTCAGTTAGGTTCAGGGGTATGAAGTGATTGGTGTGTGTGAGTGGAGGAGTCTGGGGAAGGAGTAGTTGTGAAATTAATAGCCAAGTCCCCACTCATTTTAGGCAGTGTAGACACAGCTCTAGGTCTCATCTACCAGATGTTTCCACATCTGCAGATCCTACTTTCTTTCCAAAAGGCCACAGACAATGAAAGGGGGCTTCTTTGAGAATGCAAGACTGCAGCTATTTCCTATGGAAGCCAGAAAACCTGCACTTTGACTGAAATTGAAAATAAAAATCCATGAGAGTCTTGGTCAAATCAATTATTGGCATCCTATAGAGAAAATAACCAGTTTAGACCAATTGTTTACTGTTTAAACTGATTTTTTTTAGGGTTTTAGTGATTAAACCTCACTGGAAATTTAGAGTTGGAGTTTAGAGTGTCAAAATTGGTAAGTAATTTTGAGAGTTTACAGAGAGTGAAGCAAAAACTTAGGGACAATTATTTGGTTAATTCAGAAAGTAAAATCCACCTTTGCTCTACTTTGCTCTCCAGGAAAAAAAAAAAAAGAGGTGTTTTAAAGATGAATTTTACTATGTGGCCTATTTTCATTTTAAAACATATGATGTCATTAAGAGTCCATTGAATCTGAATTTAAAATTTTATTCTGACATTTAAATTATTTTATCCTGTGTCTCAGATTCCTGATCTGGATGAATAGGTTTAACAAAATAAACCTGAGGAAATATTCTGAGGATTTAAAAACAAAAGCAAAACCAGAGAACTCATTGTATCATTACTTACCCTACTCATTTTTTTTCTTGTCCCTGAATCATCAATTTCCCAAAACATGGTTATATCTAAAGAGTAAATCAAATTGAGAACTAAGAATTTTTTAAAAATTATCTTGTACCAAAATCATTTTTTACCTTAAAGGATCTTATCTGTTAAAATGAAGTTATTTTGTTTTTCAGATTTAAAAAATGACTTTATTTGTACAGAGGCAGAGAAAAATGACAAGCTGGACAGTTTTCCTGAGAAATTGTCACCATGAAGACAGCCAAAGCGGGCTATTGGAACGCCCTCACCCCCATTTTCTTAATGGGCACTTTATTTTTCCCTACATTTGATTGTGACCTCTTCTTTCCCCAGCATGTATAGATAAGCATCCCTGGGAGAGTGCAGACCCAATGGGAGTAGGTACAGGGAAGGTCCTTTGTATGGGTGGTAAAAAGAAGCATTTCAGGAGGAATTTTACATCTTCGCTCTGAACTACAGATCCAAAGGATAGTGTGAATGAAGAGGAAACTTCAAATGTTCAGCCTCCTTCATTGGCTTCTGCCTGATGAAGTATAATAATTACATGGAAAAAATTGAGGGTTGAGTTATTCAGTTAATCTTCCTCATTCCCCCACTTCCCTGTGAAAGTGTTGTTGTGACCTTTACTGCCAGGGGTGAGGGTGGAGTGGAAGACAGGGATATAAGTTACATACATTGTTTTCAATTACTGTGAAATTCTCAAGAGCCCAAAGAAACTGGACAGGTAGTAGTTGAAATGACAAGGTTAGGGTTTAGGATTAGGACTGGTGCATGGAATGTAGTTAGTTTGCTTCAGCCTTAAAGGAATGGAAAAGTGAGGCAGGTGGAACAGAATTTGCTCTGTTTGGGCAGGAACTGTGTGTGGATCCTCTACCTGATTCCCTATCCCTTGAGGCAGGATCTCCCACCTTGGTGGTATTAGGTGGATTACAACATTGGGCCCCAATTTTAGAGTGATTGATCCCCAACCAGGCTGGCTTCACCTGGGCACCTTTCCTCTCCTGACATTTTATGTTGGTACCTCAGATTTCTGGTGCAAGGCCAGGGCCCAAAGGCATAAGGACCTATATGATTGTCTGTGCTCACTGAAGCTGTGAACATACATACAACAGAACTCCTTCCTCTGATGATGGGGCAGAATGTAGGCTGGTAGGCACCCAAATGAGCCAAATGCAGGAAGGTATTTTTTGAAAACTCGGGGTCCTATAGGCACAGCAGGTCCTTAGAGGATCCCTGCTAAGGGCCCAGGGTTCCTAATAAGGAGTGCTAGGCAGAATCATATTGGAGCCTGAGGCAAAATGAAAAATCAGCAATACTGATCCTGTATTTATTTTTAAAATTGATATTTTGCTTATCATGGTTTTTTGCATTTTGATTATTTTTGATTATTTTAAACATGCATTAAATTATCTTGATTACTGAATTTTGGGACCTCTTCCCCTGAAGTTTGTACCATAGGCCAGAACCACAGTGGTCTCACACCATTCCTGTCTTTGCTAATAGCAAAGGTGCAAAAGATTAGGGGGCTCCATTAGGCAGAGCAATCTGCGGGCCCTCTTTTGCGTCCCTGTCCAAACCCTGTGCTTCTGCAGTGTCACAGCCTTGCTTGCGGCCTCCAGCCAGGTCCAGCCGCTCGCCTCACTTCCTCCCGCCCGCCTTCTCTTTCCCCTCAGACGTGGTTCCCCTACAGCCCGAGGTGAGCAGCTACCGGCGCGGGCGCAAGAAACGTGTGCCCTATACTAAGGTGCAGCTGAAGGAGCTAGAGAAGGAGTATGCGGCTAGCAAGTTCATCACCAAAGAGAAGCGCCGGCGCATCTCTGCTACCACGAACCTCTCCGAGCGCCAGGTCACCATCTGGTTCCAGAACCGGCGGGTGAAAGAGAAGAAGGTGGTCAGCAAATCGAAAGCGCCTCATCTCCACTCCACCTGACCGCTCGCCCAGCCGCCCGCCCCGTCTATTTATGTCGCCGCTTTGTACCATAACCGAACCCTCCGAAGGACGCTGCGCCGGTGCAGAGTATTTAAGGTTAACAAGAAGGAGGACCCGCGCTCTAGGAGGCCGAGAGTCTCCGAGGCTGCGCTCTGTCTTGCCCTGAATCCCCATCCCATCCCGCCCCCTCTCCCATCTAGCCGGTACTCACCGAGCTTCAGCTGTTTTGGAGCCGGCGAGTTGTGGGAGGAAGGCCGTGGGCCTCTACTTCTCTGACTGACGCCCCTCGCCTCACAAGAAAAAGAGGAAAGGCAACGGAGAGCCCAATCATTCCAACCAAAGCAGGATTGGGGGAGTCCCAAAGGACCCTATTCTTGCCTCATCCTATGCCCAGGATGGTAGAAGACCCTCCGTAGGGGTGTGGCTTGGGTACAGGATCTGGCAAGTTTGTGCTTTCCTTCCAGTTTCTCCTTTTCCCTGTCCCTCTTGCATTCCATACGCAAGATTTTCCAGTTATGATTTTTGTGCATATTTTTAAAATCGTGTTAATATTAAATGATAATTATTGGGGACTTGGCAGCTTGATTGGAGTACAGATCATGCTTGGAACTTTTAGGTTTTCTTTCCTATTTTAACAAACCTGGAGTTGGTGCAACCCTAATCCCATCCCAACCTGAAAACAATTTCTCTCTGGAGCTGCCTTTGCCCTCACCACCTCCGTTCTCTGCTCTCTCACTCATGTGGAAATTCAAGGGGAACAAAACTCCAACTGCACTGCTAAATGTGACTTATCTTTCCTCTTTCTCTTTTCTGGTGAGGTTGGGATTTAGGCCACACTCAGAAACAGAACATTTTTTAAAAGGATAAACTTCTCTTTGAAGGGGATGGAGAGCTGGTGCCTCAGTAGAATGTCTCTCTGGTCAGTTCTCCATCAAAACAATAGCTCAAGAGAGAGTATTCACACTTACATTTTTACTGATTTTCCTAGGAAAGCTAGAGGAGCTACTCTAGGAGACTAAAATAACTGGCCTCCAATTAGCCAGCTAAGTGTAGATGCTGCCTAATCCCTCCTCAAAGACCAACTTGGTGCTGTGGGGGGGCCCCTCACCTCCTTCCTTCTTCGCACTGGCGCATTACAAAACAGTGTTCTTTTAAAATGTCCATCAGAAATAGGCTCTTTTTTAATGTTGTGTATCTGTATATAGTATTGTGATGTCTGAATGACTATGTACTGAATGCAAAAAGAAAAATTCCACAAACCTGTTTTTAAAATAAAATGTCTTTTTTTTTTTTGCTTGATTTCATTGCTCAGATTCCTTCTGAAGTCCCTTTGGTCTACTGGCTTTTCTGAGCCATCTAATGATGTCCTGACTGAGCCAGAATGACCAGGGGAAAGAGCATAGATTCACCCCAGCTGGGTAGATTTCCAACCTGTATTTTGCTTTATTTAGGTTTTTGAACTATTTGTACTATCCAGCTAAGAGAAAAGTTCCCATGCTGACACCAAACTTAGGGGAGGGAAAAATATGATTGGTAATTAAAAAGGTATGGAAGTAATTGGATGAGAAAAGTATACCACTGGCCGCTTCCATTAAAGTTGGGGCTTAGGGCTGGAGGTATAACTCAGAGGTAGGGTGCTTGAGTAGTATGCATGAGGCTCTGGGTTTGATCCCCACCACCAAGAAATATAAAAAGTAACTGAGACTCAGATCCGGTTCTGGGTGCTGAGTAGGCAGCATCCCATCTGGGAGCTGGGTGGGGTAATGGTGGCAGCTGCAGGAATGGAAAGGGAAACTTTGGCTTCTGGGGTCATAGTGCCCTCAGAGGGTCCCAGATTCCTCCAGTAGGCTGGAGTTGAGGCTGGGATAGGATTGGCACAGTCTGTGGAGTAAGCTTAGGGCCCAGCTTTCCCTGAGTGCAGTTTTTTCTTCTGTCAACCTATGGGGAGAGGTCAGAACACTAAAATCCTTTGGGCCCCCAGTTTTCCAAGCCAGTCCTGCTTTCACTCTCTAGCATTTCTGGGAACCCCAGTCTTCCAGGCAATCAGGAGCTGTGTAGATGCTGCCACTAATTTGTTTTCCTTGTCGCGTCTGTGCCTATCTCCCTATCTGGCAGAGTTAATGAGATCGTTAAGTTGTCAGGTTAAGAGACTTTTAAAAAGCAATATAGCCTAAAACAATGTTATCTCAGATTAAATCTTTACTGCAGCAATTTTTATTTATATATAATATTTTTCCTCTCCTGAGACATAGAAAGACTGGAGGCATCAGGTTGGAAGTCAGAGTTCTCCGTTTTCCTTTTGCTTGATGGGGCTGAAGCTTTGTGAAGCATGAGTTCACACGTGCTTAAGTGTGCACCTGCACACACACACACACACACACACACACACACACATACATGAGCCTGAGAGACAAAGAGCCTGAAGAGTTTATTCTTTTCGGAGGCTCTACTAGAGATGTGGCTGCCAGTTCTGTCCCACTGGTCTCAGCTCTGGGTTGCTAACTACCGGAGGACCACATACTGGGTAGTGGAGATTTAAGCAATAATAGGTGAATCTCCTAGAAGTAAAATTCATTTTTTCCAGGTGTGGTGGTGCACGCCTATAATCCCAGCAGCTCAATAGGCTGAGGCAGGAGGACTGCAGGTTCAAAGCCGGCCTCAGCAACTTAGCAAGGCTGTAAGCAACCTAGTGAGACCCTTTCTCAAATTTTTAAAAATAAATAAATAAAAAGTGCTGGGGGTGTGGCTCTGTGGTTAAGCACCCTTGAGTTCAATCCTTAGTACAAAAAAAATTTTTTTTAATTCCATCTGTCCTTATCCCCTGCATCCACTACACCAACCCTTCTCCAAAAACCTCTGAATATCTTCTGAGATAGAGTTGGAGAGTTAATGTGTGTGTTTGATCGGTGAAAGAAAAAGAGTGGACAGAATCCTGGGACTATTGAAGCCCCCATCCTCTTAACTGATAGGGGTAGTCCTATGATACGGTCATAGACACAAGGGAAGTTGGGGATTCAGCAGGTAAACAGAAGTCTAGAGTTCCCAGAGGACTGAGGGATCCCTTTATTTCTGCACACAAACCCATCCTTAATCAAATGACCAAGTCTTAAGCATAGTGGTGTACCTGAAGTCCCAATACTTGGACGCTGTAGCCAGAGGATTGCTTGAGTCCAGAAGTTCTAGCCAGCCTGGGCAACACAGCAAACCCCCCTGAGAGAGAGAGAGAGAGAGAGAGAGAGAGAGAGAGAGAGAGAGAGAGAGAAAAGAAGAAGAAGGAGGAGGAGGAGGAGGAGGAGGAGAAATAATAAAGAAAAAAGGGGTGGGGAGAAGAGAAAGAAAGAAATCAAGTCTCCCACACTGAAAGATGCATCCTAAGACCACAGAAGTGAGTGATTGGACTGAGCTTCCTCTGCAAGCTTGTGAGCCCTAGCATGTTTAGAATTCTCTCAAGTACTTGATGAAATATATTCACATTGATATTGGTGGATTATCATGCCCAAATTAATTCTGGAGATGTGTCTCAAATAAGAGTAAGTAAATAGTGTGTGTGTGTGTGTGTGTGTGTGTGTGTGTGTGTGGTGTTTTCTGGGCAAGCAAAGTTGGGAAATGGATATTCTTTCCCTGATTGTGTTGGTCTCTTATCTTTCCTTCGTCCAAGAATTGTCACTGGTGATGATTCTACCAGATACTTCTTGAAGGTGTGTGTGTGTGTGTGTGTGTGTGTGTGTGTGTGTGTAGAGCCTATGAGCAGTGGAGAATGTCATGCCTGCATGTATGGAAGTGAATAAATGAAAGTGTTGTCAACCAGTACACTTACCTCAAGGTGTAGAGTGCATTTTCTCCTTTTTATTTACACCTATAAAAAAAATCTTTTGGCTAGGCATGGTGGCACAAATCTGTAATCCCAGTAACTTTGGAGGCTGGGGCAGGAAGATCACAAGTTTGGACTCAACCTCAGCAACTGAGAAAGGCCTTAAGCAACTTAACAAGACCCTATCTCAAAATAAAAAGTTAAAAAGGGCTGGGGATGTAGCTCAGTAGTAAGGCACGCTGGGTTTCAATCCCCAGTACCCTCCCCCAAAAAAGTTTTTCTTTCCAAGGCCAGTCTCCTAGTGTTGGTGTTAGAGTAAGGCTGGCTGCACGTGAAGGCAAATAGGAGGGTACAAGAGGTTAGGGGAGGTCTGAAGGGCTGTAAGCAGACAGACTAGCCTTCTGATAGCCTGATGGCAGTCACCACTTGCCCCAGGCCAAGAAGGGTTCCTGGTGAGCTGGGAGTTCACAGGACTCACCCTATGGAGGTCACTCCCCTAAGCTGCCAGGGATAGTTCAGCTAGATCCTTTTCTGAGTGGAGGAAAAAACCTTCCCCACCCAGCATTAGACTTGGGACCAGCAAGATAGGCCTGTCCCAGAGTCGGGAACCCACCTGAGGGAGCAAGGCCAGCCATTTTCTTGGCAGATCCCTCCAAGGCTGTCTGCTTCTGAGACCATCTGCTACTGAGATTTATCCACAGGCAACTGGGTCAGCAGTTGGGACAGGAGGTGGGCAGCAAGCCGCTGAAGGTGCAGAGGCGACATCTCTCTAAAAAGGCCCTCCTATTCGAGTTGAAGTCCTTGCAATAGGCCCCTTTGTGACTCCATCCTGTTCCAAAGAGAACGTCCCACCCCAGATCCTCCTTAGTCAGTCTTAGGTGGTATTGGAGCGCACCCTCAATAAAACTTCTAAGTGCCGGTTCTCGCAGATGTGTATCTAGACATGCGTTGCTTGGTGCAGGATTGAGGGGTCCTGAGGAGCGAGGGGCTTCTGGGAGATGGAGGAGGGGGCCAGACTCTTTCAGCAACCAACCAGGCTCTTCCTCTTTTAGCCTTGACCGTGACTAGGTCTTTCTGACCTTGACATCACAGGGAGCACAGGGAAAGGGGGGAGGATGGAAAAGGCCTTGATCTTCCGGTGGCCAATGAAGGGGAGGGCTGCTTCACCATCCCCCTTCGCGCCGGAGCCCGCCGCCTCTGTTTACACACAGAGGAGGTGTCGTCTCCAGTCTAGACAGGGGCGCTAATAACGCCCATAAAAGGCGGCTTCTCCAGAGATGCTCTGGCAACTCAGCTCCTGCGCGCCTGCCGCTGGCCGCTCCCTTCGCCTCTCCCGCCCCGCCCCTTGGATACCTCGGCTGGGCCTGAGGGCGGCCTTGGGGAGGGGGGATACCGAAGGTTTCTGGAGGCTGAGAACTCCTGCCCCTTATCCTTCTAGGCCTCTTCAGTTTCCAAAGGTAAGTGGACTCTTGTTTTCCCAGCTCAGTCAGCCTTGAGGTTGTCAGTACTCACTCCCACCAGCTTCTTGGGTTGGTTGCTCCAACCTCAATCCTCCGGCATCCCCCGCCCAGAACTGGAGCCTGGGCTTAGGAAGCAGCTGGGTAACTGTGTTGAGCAGTCCCCAAGCAGATCTCAAGCCCTCTCCAGAGCTGGGCCAGGCCAGTGGACATGGTCAGATTTAGCCCTTAGGGCGGAGGGGTGAGGGCACTTGGGGTAGTCATCACCATTCCCCATCCCAGCTTCCAGGTGGATGCAGTTCAGGACCGGGTCTCTGGGCTGCATTACAGACGGCTGTGGGTGTGGCATTTGATGATTTTTTTAAAACTTGGTCCCTACACCTTCTCTGACACTCAGTAATTCACTAGGCGGAGGAGATCCTCTGCTGGTGGAGGGGGAAAATGTCAGAGCTGCGATTCTATTTAACTGTTAGTGCTCCACTGGAAGGACAGAAAAATGGGGGAAGATGGCTCCCTTAGAAATGCTCAAATTGGAGGGGGGTGTGAAGAGATGGTCTCCCAGATGTCCCTCCCCCCTCCCCACTCTCCCATTTTCTGAGTGGCAACCCCACTGGGGTCTTTTGGTGGGAGGGAGCCCAGAGGAGCCAGGATTGGAGGAGCCTGAACCTGAAAGCCTGTCTGGGCTCTTTCATCCACCGTTTATCCAAGTCCTTCTCCCTCCAGGCTGCAGATCCCTAGAAAGCAGCACTGGAGAAAGGATCTTCCAGTTTGATCTTAGGTCCTGGGCACTCACAGAGAGGGCTAGGAGCCAGGTGGGCTCCAACACTAGAGGAGCCAGTGAAATGAGGAAAGAAGAGACTAAATCCCCTATGCCTACCCACCACACACCCCTGTCTGATCTTGACAAAGATCAGGTCCCAAACCTGAGCCATACCAAACTGGAGAGACAGAGAGGACTGAAAAGGAGTTGGGCGGGGTTCAGGCCCTCCCCAACCACCTCTCTTCTTCTTCCCTCCCCTATCCCACAAATCTCCTGCTTACATCCCTTCAGGAATCCAGGCCCTGACTCATTTGCATACGTGGCAGAACCGCTTTCTGCAAACTAGACAGTGACCTTGAACTGGGCCTCTCCAGCCTCTCCACCCACCAGGGAGAAGGCAGCACTGTGCTGAATATTTCCCGACCTTGGTTGGCAGGAGAGCCTGAGCGAAGCCTCCTCTTCAAATTGATTCCGGAGGCATAAGCCACCTACAGCCGCTTTGCCCAAGCCGCCAGAGACGGTTTAAATTTTATCATTAACTCCTGTCCCGGATCTTAGCCACAGTAGAGGCCACAAGGATGGTGGAGGGATAGAAAAACAGACAAAGTATAGGAGAGATGGAGGGGCATCCAGCTGGTGGATGAGCTGAAAGACACGGGCTGCCTAGGGTCTTCAAGGAAAACCTTGGACTGTATCCGTGACTTCAGTTTTAATTAACCCCAGAGTTAATGAGCGGGGTATGGTTGAGCCTGGCCAGCTGCAGCGACAGCCAGTGGCCTAGGGACCAGCAGGCAAGCTACCCCGTCTAGCCTTGTGATTTGATGAATGTGCAGGAGAGTTGGGACGCACCAATTGCTTCGCTGTTCACCAACCATAGTTTTGCGTGTGAGTAGTGGAGTGCTGGCGGATTAAACCCAGCTAAACGCAGCTGCCCAAACGCCTTGGGCTGCGATTCCCTCCTAAACGCCTCACCTAGCCTCAGCATGCTCCCAGTGACCAGGTTTTATCGAGGCTGGACTTAAATTTGAAGCTTCACAACCCAGCCTCCCGCCGGTCCCGGGGATCCAGTTTGGGAGCCGCGTTTTTGTCTGAGTCCGGTTAAGGAAGGGGCGTCTAAGTTGCGTCCGTGGAGGGGTTACTTAGAGGCAAACAGAGCCACTATGATGCACGGAAAGACTGGACACTTAGATTGCTTGAGTCCTCTGCAGGATCGTGAAAATTCCTAGGTTGGTTCACCGTGGATTTCAGGGAGCAGGACCCTGGGGATTCGAATTTTACTGATGGATCTCGGCAGCTCTCCCTGAGAGAAACCAATATCCGGTTCCACGGAATGAAGCGCGTTTTGTGCGTGCGTCTTTGCCCAGTCTGAAACCTGGACAAAATAGCCTGCTTTGATAGAGCCGAAGAAGGCTGGGCGAAATGCATTTGTAGAAGGAAACCCTTACCCAATCCTCATTTCCCCAGCATTGCATCTGCCGCCCTGTGGCCGCTGCTTCCAGCGTTCAGTGGTCTGGCCCAGGAGGGCAGCAAGTAGAGCTTCCAGCCTGAAATTTGCGAGCTGGGAAGGGATGAGAGAGGCTGAGACCTTTTTCCTGGAGTCCTTTTTCTAGGAGATTAGAGTCATCTGGAAAGGGAAAAGAGAATGGGGAGAAGACTCTACCCCACAAAGGCTAGTGATTATTCGGCAAAGCCAGTTACGGCATCCTTCACACCAACAATAGCCGCTGAGCGCCGCCGAGGCCTGGAGAGCCTGGGCGGAGACTTCGCTGCCAGCGTAGTGTTCTGATTGAAATCAGCAATATGAAAGTCACACCCTTTTTATCTTTATGACCAAAATAACACCCAAATAAAAATTATAAAAATTAAAATTTCAACGGTGCTCATTAATGCATCTTACAAACGGGCAAATAAGATGCTGGAAATGCTGTGATATGGAATTTGCAGCTGAGGGATACTCCTTTCTGTAGCTTCGAAGCGCCTTAATCAATTAAGCACAAAAAGACCAATCTAGGCCGATTGTCCAGTTCATTCCTCTGCGCCTCTACCTCTGACTGTAGGTGACTGTACAGAGGTGTATCCCACCGTTAGACTTCGGTTCGGACAAGTGGGCCTGGCGCAGGACCGGCTCCCGGGACGGGAGGGGCCGGTCGAGCAGCCTGACTGGCCGGGGCGGGGAAGCGGAACCCGCCAAGCTGGGCAAGAGGAGGGCGTCGAGCTACCGGCTGCGAGCTGGGTAGGGCGACGCCCGCGGGGACACATTTCTGTCCGAGTGATCTGCTATAGTTTGGGATATGAACTCACTCAGGGAGCGGTGGAATTCGAAGAATCTGCGTTTTCCTCTGCTGGGTCCTGCAGAGGAAAGAGGGGAGGGAGAGAAAAAGAGGGAGATGAGAATCTCCACTTCGATCTCCTTTTGTAGCTTTGGATAATTCTCAGATACTTTTACATACTTGGATTTCTTTCTCTCGTATTTTCGGACTCTCTCGGTCTCTCTGACTTTCTGTAAATTTCCGACTTTTTTTTTTTTTTTATTTGTACGTTTGCTGGATTATTTAACTAACCTTGCGCTATTTAAGCCTGTGCCTTGGACAGGAGTTCGAAATAATCACATAGATATGTGAGTGTTTTCTCGACAGTGGCCCCAATAAGATAATCTGGTTTAGGGGGCTATATTTTGCTTGTCTTTTAAATCCACTTGACTGTGCTCTATTCATCTAGTTGAGATCCATTTATGGTTTTGCTGATGTTGATTATCTCACCACCGATCAGCTTTGGGTTCTCAGTCTTTTCTGGAAGAAGCTTCCGAGGTTTACGCCATAAATATAATTTTAAACCCACAAGAAGATAATTCTCTAGTTTCTTTCCCTCCCACCTCAGCCCACCTCAGGAGGCAACCTAAATCCGGCCTCTGTGTGCTACAGTCTGATGGTCCCAGCGGCAAGTCCGCGGTTGTGGGGTGTGGGTATCTCCCTTGCAGTGTGAATCAGGCATCTCTCTGGCCGGCCAAGCCTTGGTAGGGGCGCACAGACTCCTGCTAAAAATGACTTCAGGAGATCTCCAGAAGACCCTCCGTCCCCCAAAGTCCCAACAGAATAGTAGTCCGAAGCCCCCAGATTTTCAAGAGCAGGAAGGCAGATCCGTATGGAACTCCTTTTTTGCTTCCTCTGGCTTCCTTCTGCATCCTTCCTCTAATGGTGAGTGGAGGTGTGAGGCTGGGGTGGCTCATGGCTCTGGGGAAAAGAACCGTCATTATCAATTCTCCCCAGCCCTTCTTGGATGAGAGAACCCCAGGTATCTCCAAATACCTAAGAAAGAGCTAATGAAGATGAGCATAGCAGCAGCAGGGCTGGGAGAGATAGCTGCAGGGAAACCTGTCCTTACCCCCACTTCGCCTCTACTGTAAATAAACCCCGAGCCAAAGGGCTCATCCGTCTCCTTAAACAGCCAGTAAACTTTATATGACACAATATCTAATAGTAATTTATTGGGGAGATATTGTAAATTCCAACGGTTTTAGTTAATAAAGGAGCTAATTAAAGAGGGACAGGCTGTACTCGTCCAGCTGTTGGGGATAAGATAATACATATGGGGGGAGGCGTTTCAGGGTGCAGGGGTGTGTATGTGCCGGTATTTTTGGTGTGGCTTTTTCCCTCTTGCCCCGTGTCCAGCAATCGCTTCACTCTCTGCCCCAGGTTTTATATGATTTTTTTAAAAACCAGAATCCAGAGAATAGACCTGCCCCCACCCTTCGTCCCTCACACCCCCCACCTCTGCTAGCGATTAGGGAAGGGGGAAGTTGGAGTTGGTACCGGGTGGTGGGGGGGAATTGGTTGTCCCCACCCCTCCCCCTGGCGGCGGCGCCCACGTGAGCAGGGCGGCCAATGGGTGGCTGGTGCAGGTTTAACTATGTTTAATGTCAGATAGCAATAAAGTAGAAGCTGCCGGTCGGGCCCCGCGGAAATGGGCGAGCATAATCTCTTGAATCCTGGGTTTGTGGGGCCGCTGGTGAACATCCACACAGGAGACACCTTCTACTTCCCCAACTTCCGCGCGTCCGGGGCGCAACTCCCCGGGCTGCCTTCGCTGTCCTATCCACGCCGCGACAACGTGTGCTCGCTGCCCTGGCCGTCGGCGGAGCCGTGCAATGGCTACCCGCAGCCCTATCTCGGCAGCCCAGTGTCGCTCAACCCGCCCTTCGGCCGCACGTGCGAGCTGGCTCGCGTGGAGGACAGCAAGGGTTATTACCGCGAGCCGTGCGCGGAGGGCGGCGGCGGGAGTCTGAAGCGTGAGGAGCGCGGGCGCGACCCGGGACCCGGGCCCGGGGCAGCGCTGCTGCCGCTGGAGCCGTCGGGGCCGCCTGCACTGGGCTTCAAGTACGACTACGCGGCAGGCGGCGGCGGTGGGGACGGCAGTACCGGACCCCCACACGACCCACCCTCGTGCCAGTCGTTGGAATCCGACTCCAGTTCGTCCCTACTCAACGAGGGCAACAAGGGCGCCGGGACAGGCGACCCCGGCAGTTTGGTATCGCCGTTGAACCCCGGTGGCGGGCTCTCAGCCAGCGGTAAGGACCCCGGCCCGCTCCTGCGACATACTCAGACCTGACATACTACCAGGGTGGGCAGTGTAGGACTGAGCTAGGGCTGCCTGGGGTGACAGAATGTGTGATGAGCAAGCACTTCTTTTAAAAAGAAGTGCGGGGTGGGGGGAGACCTATAAACATGTAAATATCCCCATAAAAGAACTGGTGAGATTTCCTTTTTTGTTGGCTTGCTGCTGGAGGGGACGGAGAGCTCCGGAGAAGGAGGATCCTGACTGGGACTTCCCTAGGCCTGGGGGTAAGGAGATGGGAAGGGAGATCCTGGCTATCCCTTTGCCTTTCCGCAGACCCCCATTATCTACAAATTTTTAAAGACACAGGCTCTTCACCACTTGTCCATGTTTGTTCTAATAGATGAGGTCCAGTGATGAAGAATGTGGGAGAACCAGGCCAGAAAATAGGAAAGAAGACATAGGAGAGGTTTGGGGAGAAGTGAGGGAGTGGGAACATAGAACAGAGATAGAGTTGAGGAGTCAAGGGCAAGGAATGAGAGTGGGAAAAAAAGAGCAATGAGTCGGGGGAATTGCTGGGGATGGAGGCTAATGGGATGCCTAGCTAGAAGGGAAAGGAAGAGTCTAGGGTCTTATGTGGGGCCAGGGTGAAAGGATCTGGGGAAGGGTCTGAGGGCACTGGGCTGGTCACCCCTTGATCCTCTGGCCAACCCTGCGGTTCATCTCCACCCAGGCGCGCCCTGGTACCCGATCCACAGTCGCTCACGGAAGAAGCGCAAGCCCTATTCGAAGTTGCAGCTGGCTGAGCTGGAGGGCGAGTTTCTGGTCAACGAGTTCATCACACGCCAGCGCCGGAGGGAACTCTCGGACCGCTTGAATCTTAGTGACCAGCAGGTCAAGATCTGGTTTCAAAACCGGAGAATGAAAAAGAAAAGACTTTTGTTGAGGGAGCAAGCTCTCTCCTTCTTTTAGGGGTCAGAATACCGGCACCAGCCCCAGACTGAGCCTGTACTGGCAGAGAGTAAGAGAGAGCGCTGCCTGGGACGCAGTTCCCGCTTAGATCACCAGGCTTCTCTGGCAGGCCCTCCCTGGACATCCTCTTGTCTGTTTTGTTCGTGGTTCCCTCCCACAACCCCCATCCAGCAGGCCCTGCCAGGTCCCAGAGAGAAGGGAGTAAATCCAGTCAGAGAGAGTGGAAGCTCACAGCTGCCATTGGGTGGCAAAAGTAGGGAAGACTGGGGCACTGCATAGAGTTGGTTTATTTGAGGCAGGAGTGAGTTGCTGCAGCTAGGCTCAGGATCTGAAGAAACAGTGCCAGATGCCCCTTCCTCCACTTCCATTCTGTGGTCTTTAGTCTCTACCTGGAGGAGATGAGGGTGGGGACAGTAGAACCAAGGTGCCCAAACTCATAGTTGGTGGGGTTAGAACAGGTTGGGAGGAGGGAGCAAGAGTGGAGGATCATTAAAGGGGGTCAGGGTACCTCTGGCAGGGTTGAAGGGAGGGGAAAACCAAGGAGGAAGTGTGGTTTGGAAGAAGAAAATGATCAGCAAGGCCCAAAGTGAATCAGGTCTGGATTCTCCAGGCCTGGATACCTTATGGGCAGAAGTGCCAGGGTTTGGCAGACTGGCAAGGCGACCATCAGCCTTATGTCCCCTCTAGGACGAATTTCCCAGAAAGGTCTCCTGGTCCCCAGCCCTCTCAGAAGTCCCCCGCCTGCCCTGGGGAACACTGGCTCACAGGTGTGCTGCTCTCCTCTTCCTGGGGCCTATGGGGCTGAGGATGGAAAGCGGCAAACGGAGAATTGAGAGCCAAGCGGACACAGCCACAGGTTCAGTAGCTACCCCAGGGACCCCCACCTGGTCCTACAGGAAGTTCAAGAAGCTGCGGAAGGGACTGTGGAGCACCGCATTGATTGGCAGGGAGAGTTTCTGGCATCCACGGCAGCGGCGGCTGATTCTCCCTTCCCCGCTGGCGTTCACGGTCATGGCCGAAAAGGCTGGACCAGTGTAATTTACGAGGCGGGAAGAGAATCAGCCCTTAAAGGGGCTACGGGCCTCGGAGGCCCAGCTCAGCCCCTGTTTCCCAGGCTAGCGACAATGAAGGAGGGGGGCGCTACAGTTCCCCACCCAACGCCTTTCTCTCCGATAACCGCCCCCCCCCACAATCGCCCTTTGTCTCTGGGCTGCCTCGCCTTCAGGCCAGTGAACCGCTGGAGTACAAGGACCACAGTAGAGGGAGGGGCACATCCCTAGAACCGGTTGGAGGCCAAAGAGTGGCTTCTCCAAGTGGGAAAGCCTTCTATCCATAAATGCCTTCAGGCTCCAGGCCCAGTGGGGTAGATCATGGGCTGGCTCTCCAAAGAGGAGCAGTTGAGAGAAAGTCCAATATCCCTCTATCACTCAGTTTTTAGTCTCTTCCCCATAGTCTGCCAACCTCTCATCTGCTGTCCTACCCCTATGGAAGCAAAAGAGATGAGAAGCAAAGACTGACTGGAATTAAGTACTGCCTGAACATATGAAACTGGTCTGCTGGCTTGGAGTGTTTCCTGCCTGGGCAAAGTCTCCCCATCCTCCAAGGGCAAATCCACAGATCACCAGACTTCCCCAACAACACACAGCTTCAAGTCCCTGCATGGGTTTGCATAGAGACACAGGCAAATACTGTTCACACAATTGAATCCAGCAAACCACTGGGCCCACCACAAGCCCCTTACTACACTTGGCAGGCAGCCCCCTAGTGCTCACAGGGCCCTATAGAGAGGAGATACAATCACAGGCCTTTATTCCCCACTAGGCATCTGACACCTGACACACTTTCCACCAACCTATACTTATTCCACCGAGGTACTCCTTCTAGAGAGCACCTCTTTCCAGCTGTCCACACAATCTTCTGTGGGCTGGTCCTGGAAATGAGGCATAACAATACCCACCTGGTCAGTGCTGGATTCAAGCTCCACCATCCCGACTTGACTCTTACAACCCATCAGAGAGACCAGAACACTCCAAAAAGAGTGGGGGGGGGGCGGGAGGACAAATATGCAATATTCTCTTTCCTTCGCTTTAAACTTGACTTCCGTGAGCTTCTCTGTCAATCTATGTCCTGTACTATGTGTCTGTTGCTAGAACCTAGTATAGTCCCCATGGATAGTCACCCCTTCCCTACCTTCCTTCCCAGCTCTCTGTAGTATACCCTCCTATTCAAACATCTGTCTTTAGCACGTTTCTCCTTTATATAGTCCTTGTACAGAGTTGCTTTGTCATATTAATATTAATATTAATAATTAAAACATGGATGTATGACAGTATGATTTTTGAGAACAATTTTTAAAGTTGCCCCCCCACACACATATGTCCAAAAAGAATGGGAGCTTCAGCTTCCTAACTGTTCTCCATTTTATTTTCTCCAATTCGGGTTAATAATAAAATAATAAATGTGTAATAAATAATAAAGGAAGAGCAGTTGCAGAAGCAACAAAAACATAGTCAACCAAGAAATGTTGATGAACTGCCATTTGCAGTCCCAAGCAATTGCTGGCAAAGAAAAATTGAGGCTCCAAGGAGTCATGGGGCTAAAATAATGTGGACAGCCCAGAAGAAGCAAAAACCAGCTTCAAAAAAGAAGGTCTATACTGCAGGAACTCAAGAAATAGAAGCTGAGTTGGGACACAGGGTAATGAGAATGCCCTGGGGGTGGAATGAGGTGGGGGTTGGTGTTTCCAGAGCTTCAGCTTTAAGGTCCTAATCCTGGAACTTCACTCTGAGAGGACATTTTGTGTATTGTAAGATGACTGGGTAGGAAACTAAAGACCCCTTAGAGTTGGTGAAGTAGGTTCCATCTCTTGAAACCAGCAATACCCTCTGGGCTTTGCCAAAGAGAAACCCAGATCCAGGCCAGTGACCCAGCAGAATGCAATGTGTCCATGAGCCCTCTCCACCTCCACTATCCCTTCTTGCCCTATGAAATGCCCTCCCTCTGCCTTGACCCTTGCTCCTTTTTCTCCCTACAGTGACCCTTTCTAATTCTCTGGCTCCAGCCAAAACAGTCTTTCTCAAATTCCTGTTTCAGCCTCTCAGGCCTGTGAAGAAATACCAGGGGCTCCCATTGAGCTGACCATAGAGTGGAGCCTCCTGTCCTGAAATCTGTCTATCCTTTCCTCATTCCTGCAATTAAAGAAACTAGCAAATTTATGTCAAATCCCATTCTCCCTTTACTCCTAATTCCCATCTGCCTTGCAGAGCCTGTGGGTGCAGGCAGGAAGGAGACTCCAAGCCTTGAGGTCCAACTGAGTGCAGGAGAGGCTGGGGGTGCCAACTTCTGGCAGCATGAGCTGGGTGAGGGGCCAGTTACTACCAGAATAAAGAGTAAAGGTGGGGTGACCAGGCAAAAGTCTATCCACTGCTTAAGAGTATCTATACAGGAAGGGTCAACAGTGTAGGAGTTTCGGGTTTAAAAAAAGAGGAAATTTAGGGATAACATGAATGAATAACTATCCCTTAATGTGTTTCCAAACACTCCCAATCTGAAAGAGAAAGCACCTTCTTGGGTGGTGTCTATGCAGGCCTCCAGTTTCAATAACTGAGGAAGTTGTCAGAAAAGGAAAACACTATAGTCTTCTCCTCAGGACTGAAAAGCAATTCCATGGGTCTCTCGTTAAAAGGAGGTCATGGTGGGATTCACCAACCAAATATTCAGGGTGAGGCTGAGCTTTGAATCTGAGTGAGGATTGTGTCGGTGCTGCAACTATTTGTCTAGTTTAACCTCCCAAATTATAACGTACTCCACTGACTTTAACACAAAACACCCTGTGTCTCAAACTGGGTCTTAAGGAGCAAGAAAATAGAAGTATCTGAATGGTTTAGGAAGAAAATCATTCTTCTGTTGTGTGTATGCAAGCTTATATCGTCCAAATGAGTTCTGTATTTGGACCTGATTATCTACGAAGTCGTTCTGCTCCACTCTGATCTGCACAGCCAAAGCTGGGTATTTAAAGCCACTATTGAGCGAGCGGGCAGGAGATGGACCCGGCTGTCCGGGTTCTGTGGATGCTAATGCAACCGGAAACCCAGCGCGATCGATGGCTCAGACCCAGAGCCGAGCAGGGACCGCCGGCCCAGATCCGCAAACAAAACAAACCCTTGGGACCTTGAGATCCGGCCAGCCCGGAGTCCCCCCCCGCCCCCACCCTCCCTCGCTTTATATCCAAGAAAGCGGGACCGGTTTTTAGGCTCCAGGCCACACGGGAAACGCACCCTGGAGCCGCCAAACCTCTCTGCGCAATGGGCATTTGGACGTGCGGAAGGTTTTGGTATAATCCAGCACAAAGTAAACAGAAGGTCCGGTATCCCACAGCCCACATGCCTGGTCTTAGGCCTGAGCGGCCGCATTTCTAAATCTGCCTCCATAGAGACAGAATTGCCAATTTTCCGCGGATAGGCCTGAGGTCCGTGCCCGCAGCCGCAAGACTCCCCAGCCTCTCCCACCGCTCACCGCTGCAGGCCCGCGCCGTGCTCGCGGTTGTTGCTCTAGGGGAGGCCCCGAGACAAAGGCGGGTCGGCCGCTGCCGGATGACTCCGGCGCCTGGTCCGCTCCCCAACTCACGCCTGGAGCCCTCAGCGCCCTGGCCCAGTGGAGAGGGCTCTGAGACCCGGGTCGGTCCGGATCCCGCTGACCGGTCCACTTCAGGGACCCAGGAAGAGGAAACCCAGCGCGCCCAAAGCCCCTGCTGATCCGAGTAGCTCGCCGCCCAACAGCGCCGGAGGCTCTCGTTGCTTTCCGAGGGCAGCCGGGCCCCGCGAAGGACGGGATGACCCCTGCTGGCCGGAGCAGTGGAGACTGTCTCTCCTGGACCGGGTCCCACCCAGTTCCTCTTTCCTGAGCACCCTGGGCCTGAGGGACACCCCATGAGTGTGTGGGAAGCCTTGAAGAGCAGATGAAATCTGAGGTTCTGTCTGAGCTGCAGGAACTAGACATTTCTCCCAAATGCCTTCCCTCTGCCAGCACGCGGTGTCCTCACGGTGGCAGCCAGTCCTCCAGCGGGGCTTCTTATCTCTGGCGGTTTTGCCCGGGAGGCTCCTGTGCTACCGCTGAATCCTGGCACAGAAGACAGGAAATTAGACCTCCACAAGACGATACAACTGGACCAGTGGGAACCAACACAGTGCCAGCAGCCGATCTCTCATTTTCAAGCCAAAGCACTTGCTGGACACTTGGAGACAAGTCGACACTTGGAGACAAGTCTTCACTTAATCAGTTTCTCTGACCACGAGTGGAAAACTTCCTTCGAGGACAGGTCTGTAGGGATGGAACCCACCAGCAGCCCTTGCTTGGAAAGCTTTCTGTGAAAGGCATGTAGTCCACATGGGATCATGGAAAGATATTCCTAACATATACACCTGGCCTTGCTGGGGCCAAAACCAATATATGGTAACAGTCATTTTAGATACCTATATTACTTGTATATTCTGGGCATGCAAAATACATTTTTATATAAAATATGAACAGAGGCACTTTTATCTGTCACACGGAAAAGCAATGTACAGAGAAAAGATCACATATAGCAAAGGTACTCACATGTAAAATTTATTTACATATATAAACACTACAGTGGCTGTATGTTTGTGGGGAATGTATAGTCCTCAGTCTATTTAGCTACATGCTTATATACCCCACAGGACACACAGAATCGGTGCATAAAAATGCACCTAGATCTGCTATATTTACACAAAAATTTTATGAAAAAATATTGTATATACACAAAGTGCATATTTACACACTGTAAATTATGTTTGCATGTATGGCATGTGTAATACCAAATACATTGAAAATGCAATCTTTGGACTTATAGTACATATTTCTTTGGCAGTCTTAAAAATAAGAACAGGAAGAATTTCAGGCATTGGTAATGACAGTCTCCATCTGCTCAACTTTTATTTTTTTCTTTTCTGTGGTTCTATTATCCCCATCTCCTAAAATCCCTCTCGTGTCTACAGCATTATTATGTAAGTGGTCTCCAATAGCTATTACTATGTCGAATCTCTTGTCTGAAGTTGGGTATTTAGAACAGGATAAGTCCTGTCTTCAGCAGGACCTACTGCATAATCACTCCTATATAGAATTATAAATTTTTACTCCATGTGTCCCAAGATGCTGTCTTTTAGACCTAATGTAAGTATATTATAGACATACTCTGTTCTGCCAGGTAGGAAAAGGAAGGCCACATTGATCTAGTGTGGTATTTAACAGGTTGATTCCTAGGTGTGCACTGAGCACAAGGGGGCTCCTGAAGGCTAACATTTGTTTAATTTTTAAATTTTATTTTAAATCTTGAGTCTAGGGAGCAACATGAAACAAAGGCTGGACCTGGGCTTCTGTGTTAGTCTCAAATCTGGGAGCAGCCTCACTTCCAGCCTTCTCAGCCTCTTAGCTCAGAATCCCATTTTTAAACTGGGCTGGGTCTACACAAGCACCAGGGAAAAGCTATCTCATAACCCAAAATTTTCTCTCCCTCCCCCCAACAAAACCTATTCCCAACATTTTTGGAGAGGCAGTTTCTGGCACTGAGCTCACTGTTTTGACTCCCTAAAAATTAGTCTCACTTAGGTCTCAGCAACTAAAAATTCAGGGCTCTCTGACATACCTATGGAAAATTCTTTGAGACAGTTCACTCACACCCAGCAGAGATATTGTTTATGAGTCCACGGGTTCCGTGTAGACGCGGCGATATTTTACAGTCCGAAGGAATCAATTAATTAGCGCCTCCCAGTCCCCCCGCCGGCCGCTGCTCGGCTGAGCGGCGCGGCTGAGATAGATGTGCGTGGCAGCTCGCTGGTCTTGTTAACAAGCCTCATCATAAGATGGAGATGATAAGAAGAGCAAGGAAGCTTCAGCGGCCACCGCGGGGCGGGCGGGGTGCGGCTTGGAGGGCCCCGGTCGTGATATGCGTGTGGGGCAACGCCTGTCTGGAGCTTGAGCTGCCCTGGCGCCCACTCGGGTTTATCCAGCCCTTCTTTTCTTCTTGGGCGGTGATACTGTGAGCTAGGACCCGGATAATTCTCTCTCCCCTCTCCTTCCCTGAAATTTCCCTTTTCTTTATCGGGCCCAAAATGAGATTTAAAAAATAAAAATACATAAACCTCTGTCCGCGAGCGAGTGAATGCTTGTCTTGCTCCCTGCCACGTTTGTTCCGGGGACCTGTCGTCTTGTTCTTTTCCCAGCATTTCTCTGCATGGTTCCCTTTCATCTTGGCCTGGCGCTCTCTTCCCTCCTCTGGCTCTCTCTCATTCTCTGGCTTCGTGGTTGCGTTTTCTACCAGGTCGGGGCTGGCTCAGGGTCCAACGGGCTTATAAAAAAATACAAATACCCGCTGGTTATCTTGCACCAGAGCGAACACCCCCAGATAAGGCAGATCCAGTGGGGAGGGGGAACACCTTGGGTGTAATTGCTGGTTCGGTTGTAGCACTTAATTCTGTTTATTCTCGCCGATGTGCATACTTAACAGAGAGATATTGATATTAAAGGGCAAGGGGGAATTAATTTTACTTTTATAGTCATCTATTAAGAGCAGAAGATGATCTGAGTCTCCTTTAAAGGGACCAAAAAGGGGGGGAGAGGGAGGGGGAAGGGAGAAAAATGACTGAAGGGGAACAAAGATCTTTGCCTGAAGAAACAATGTAACACTAGACAGAACTATAAAGTCGGGGAATGTAAGAACCCAGGACTCTCAGCTCCCCCCATTTGAAATCCTGTCCTCTGCACTTCCTGCTGAAATCCTGGACCCTGAGTACACAGTGGTATTCAAGGAAGAATTCATGCAATTATCCGGATAATTGTAGGGGGAGAAAGAGAAAGCATTTCCCTTTTATTGTTTGACCCTCTCTGGTGTCTGTGCTGAGGAGGAGAAGGAGGAGGGGCCAGGGGGGTGTTTGAGATATAGAGGAAAAGGAGGTGGTGGGGTCTCTCAATATTACCCTAAGTTCTACTAAATGACTACTCCTAAATCAGGAAGGGTCTAGGCAGTTTACAGATTTTGGAAACATACTTAAGTAAGTAAGAGATCCAGTTTGAAAGTCTCTAATCCAGTTTCATTTTCAGTATTCACTTGGCTTCACTTTGTCAGCATAGACCTGCCTCTAGTATTGTAATCATCACAAGTAAGTGGATAATAGATAATTATAGGGGTGTCGATAATATTATTTTATAGCCACACAAGATATGATTAGAGTTAATGTCAGAGGCTCTGTTGGAGTCTGGGAGGCAGCATGAGGCAAGGTAGAGAGGCTCTCCGAGTCTTTCTCTTTCTATTATTAAATGTGTGAAAAATCTTTGAAATTGCTAATACTCTAAATTTCTCCTCTGAGTGTCTTAAGGGAGATCTCTAAGATTTTAGGGGTCATAAAGCTCAGACAAGGGCAAAGAACAACTTGATACTTGAACTCTGCCCTTCTTAGTCTAGGGAGCAGTGGGCTCTGCTCTCCCTATGCTCCCACAATCAGGGACTTAGCTCTCAGTACAAGGCCACTAGTGTTGTGGAGACTTAGTAGGTGAGACCAGTGAGAGCAAGACAGGAGCTTATCACAATAAAGTTCACAGTCAACCCCAAGTGGGCACTGGGCCCAGAGCAAGCCCCCCTCTTTTTATCCCAAATTTTTCTTTCTTTCCTGGAGTCTCCTCCAAAGGACATATGGATGGAGGAGAAAACCCAGTGGGACTGCAAAGTTCAGTTCAAGGTAGGGATGAGGGGAGGACTGAATATATTTTTTTCAAGGTGGGTTTGTGGCTCAGGGGTAGAGCACTTGTCTACCATGCATGAGGCCTTAGGTTCAGTCCCCAGCACCACATACACTCACACACACAACATACACACCACACACAAAATTTTTTCCAGGAGTCAAGAGACCAGAAGCCTGTGGGAGACAGGGGAAGATTGCCTTAGAGGCAAAAGCAGAGAGCAAGGCCCAGAGAATTGTAGGGAACTATGAAACCAAAGGCAAGACTAAAATAAATGAGAGAAAGAAATGGGGCAGCGAGAACTGGAGGAGAAAACAAAGAGGAGGAGAAATAAAAAGGAAAAGGTAGGGTTGAAAAGGAAGAAAAGGGCCAAAATTAACAGAAAAAGAGAGGGGGAGGCAGAGGCAAGGGTCAGCCAGTTTCCCTTCCTGGTTGCTTTCAGCAGTCTGGGTGGGCGGGGGCGCCATGACAAAGTGAAGGTCAAGTTAGCATCGTACCTTATAAGGAAGGCGTCGGTCCTCCATTTCAGTCTTTCTCTTCAGAAGGACGCTGGCAGTGGCATTTCTGATCTTGTAAACACTGGACTCTATGGGACATTGAAAAAATAAAGACCCCCACTCCTTCCTTTATTGGGGGCGAGCTCTGCCCGCCGGGAAAGCTTCGGATAGGGAAGTCAACTAAAGAAGACTCCGGGAAACTTTTCTTTTTTTCTCTCTGGCTACGCTCCCGCCAGCTGGGGGGCTCCCTCTCTCCCGCACCCCCACCTCTCTCTCTCTCTCTCTCTCTCTCTCTCTCCTCTCTCTGTCTCTCTCTCTCTCCCCCCCCCCCCTTCTCTCTCCCCTTCCCCTCCGAATCTCCCATTCTTCCGCATCTTTCACCCTAACTCTGGGCTCAATCTCTCCACTCACCCTCTCCCCTACTGCAGACTTCTAAATTCGTTCTATTCCACCGTCAAGCGGAGCAGGACGTTAACAAATGGAGAGAAAATTAAACATCTTAAAGAAAAATTCATTTACCGCTCAAATGTCTGAACATTACGGTTTCCTTCAGGAAACAAAGAGATTATCTTCGGTAAGGAGAAGTGAGATAGCAGCGATGGGGAGGGCTGATGTAGTAGGAGACTTGGATTTATTTCTCAGATCCAGGGGCGAAAAGGAGGGAAATGAGAGAGAAGCGTTTTAACCAAGCAACTAGCGAAGAAAGAGGCTGCAGCTGGTGACCGCGCAAGGACCGGGTACTCCCGCTGCGATCCCATAGTGCTGAGCCTGCTCAGTCCCGGCCTTGGGTGCGGAGAAGCAAGTATATTAGATATTTGTTGGTTTCAGGGAGCTGGGCGGCAGAATGGAGGAAGGCAGGGAGACACAGAGAGTAAGGCGGAGTCACAGCCGGTCTGTGAGACATTCTGTGAGACAGAAAGTGAGATCCGCAGCCTTGCCGGCTGGCGGAGTACAACCCGCGGCTCAGCTGAAAGCGCTACGGGAAGGAGCCTGAACTGGGATCCTTGATCCTTTTCCTCCAAGGTATCACTGAGGTGTTGAGAGAGGGCACTATTGGTGTAGTGGTATCCGCGGAAAACTCACCTCCTTTTTCTTAAACCTCACAGTTGTCTTCTCTTCTGAGCTCTGAGAGCCATTTTTAAGGTCTCGTCATTTCTTTTTAAATTGAAATTCTAATGTTAAGGATGTTCAGAAAGCAATGATAGGGGATTCTGGTTAAATCTGATGCTCCAAAAGCCCTTAATTGTTGTCACATCCACCTTTCTCAACTGGAAAACTGGCCTCTGGAATCAACTCCCTCTCATCTTGCCTACCTGGTTCGGAATACCTTAGAGACCTGAAATGGGACTGGGGTGGCAAAAGCAATGGATATGGTCACAGGGGCTCCTAGGCCTTGGGGCCTGGTAACCTCCTACCCTGTGTTCTGCCAAGAAAAAACAAAGAGGCCTGATTTGATTATTTCTGGTAGTATTAAAGGATCCTGGCTTTCAGTGGAGCTTCTGAACTTGAGGTCTGAGTGATAAGTGTTCCACTCATAGACATTTAATCTGGTAAAAGTGCCATTTGTGTCACAGTGCTTGGACTCAAGCAGTTAGGGGGTAGCCAGGGTGGGGACTTTCATTACTCAGGAAGTCCCGGAGAAGGAATGGTAGGTCCTCTTTGTCAGAATCTAGAGTTCTGCAGAAAGTATTTTAAATGTTCAAAATGGACAGGGGAGTCCCTTTCTAATGTTCCCTCAGCTGTGAAGGGGAGTCCCAGGAAGTGAAGAGGTTTACTAGTTGGGATGCTTCCCCCTAGTGTGGGAAAGATAGAGATAGCCAGATTTCACCCTGCAAAAATACGCTCTGTATCTGACAGAAAATTGGCAGGCACTTCAGAGATTTAGGGACTTACACGGAGAAAAGCAAGTCCAGACACCCTGGTGAAGGCTAAAGTGTGATTCAGGGTGGACAGGGGAATCTGAAGGAGTAAGGCTGGAAAGGTATCACCCAAAACCATTTCCTCAGAGAAACCAATTTGCACAATGGACTCCAATATTGAAAAACACCAGATGATCTGCTTCGAAAGGGACATAAACAGGCCAAGCGGATGCAGGTTAATAAAACCTGCAAAAGCCCAGACAGGAACACTTAAAATGCCCCAGAACAAAGCACACCGTGACAAATTCTCACCCAACACACAAGTACACGCACTGGAATGTTCCCAGGCACAGAGAGAAAGAGACCTTTTCTACCTCTGGCTTCCACCCGTGAACCCTCAGGTATACCTGCCCAACTCCAAGAACACACACAAATTTATGCATTCTTCTAAACTGACCCAAAGAAACCCCTAAGAGTGTTGGGCAGGCATGGCTGCACTGCACACCCCACAGAGCCAGCCCACGTCCCCTGAGCCTTGCTAATGCACGATCCAGATCCATACCGAGAGATAAAAGTCTAGACAATAGACGGCTGTTTATGACAACGAGGCTCTCCAAGTTTGGGGCTGGGCGATAAATCTCTGGCGAATCTTCCTGTAACTCAACTTCTGGCTGTAGTGAAGAGAGAACCATGGAGATCACAGAAAGCAGCGAAATGGGGGAGACTTTTAAATCGTGAGCAGGAGTCTTTCTTGTTGGGGCAAGTAAATGGAGGCCAGCACACTCGACCCACGCAGGCATCCACACCGTGGAAGCTATTGGATCTAGCTTTCAAGCCCTGGCGAGTCAGGGCTCCCGGAAATCCGGCAGAAGTGTGTGGGCAGAAAGATAGGGCCTAGAGGCTGGGACAGACCCACAAACCACTCTTGCTGGGGGCAAAGATTCTTTTTTTGTTGGTGACTGGAATCTTCTTGCTCTGTGACACCTGAATTTTCGGGCCCTTCTCTCTTGTCCTTTCTCTCTCCCTCTCCTTCCTTTCCTTCTTCTCCCTGAACTTCTTCTTCTCCCTCTCCCTCTTCTTTTCGTTTTTGGGTTGATGGGCTGTTCTCTTTTGCATTTTCAACCCAGGCGTCTGATTACAAGTAAAGAGCCACTGAAGTTGATCTCATAAAAATGCCGAGAGCTCACTTTGATCAGCTCGGACTGGGTCCGAGCCTAAGTAGGCGCTAAAGCCCGGGAATGGCGGCTTGGGCCAACCCTGTCTCTGCTAAGAACAAGGGGGGAGATTTGGGTGGCCCAAGCCAGCAATTTTGCTCAGAAAAGATATTTTCTGTGGGGCTACAACTGGCTTTGGAAACTAAGGCCCAGGGCAGCGGCTCCATTTCCAGACTGCTTTTAAGACATTTCCTTCATTTTAGAGCATTTGGTGAGGGGGGCCAGTGAAACTGGCTCATAAAATCGGGCTTTTATGGGGAGAAATAGGGTCGCATTGCTAGCCTCCTAGGACAATACCTCTGAGGGGAAAGCTGGGTGGAGCTGCAGGGGTGGAGAAACTGCCCTTCTTCCACCACACATTTTCCATATGCCTGAGGAACCTGAGCAGAGTCCACTGCTTAGGTGACCTGACTTGTGGCCTTGGGCTTGGGGCTCTGACCAAGGCTGAAGTGAGGTGGAAGCCATAAACCAGCAGTCCCACCCTTTCTAGTTCCCTGGCTGGGGTGAAATGGGGTGTTGGTGTCTCCCTTGCAAAACAGCTGTTAGTCTGAAAATCTAAAGGGATTATTCAATGCAACAATATTGCTCGAAGGGAGAGAAATATGTGCAAGAAGGTGCAAGTTGATTTTTAATGAGGGCTCCTCCTTGCCCTCCTAGGATAGGAACCATGTCCATGCATGGGACTCCTTCCTCTTATCTCTTCATTGACTCCATACAGAACGGAACTTACAACCAAGGTCCACTGGAGATCTTATGAACCCCTTTTCTCCTGCTAGGGTTTTCTTCCTAGCTCATGATCTGTGGGGTAGTCACCTCCCCGCACCAAGGTCTGCAGAATCTAGAGCAGCAGAAGGAGGTAGACAAGCTGCCAGGCAACCCTAGCGCTGTGTGTGGGTGCCACTCAGGCCAGAATTCGCTAGATACTGCCCCCTTCTGAAGCTGTCCCTGTGTCCCTGTGTGGGAGGGAAGGGTGTTGGTGTTGCCCTGATCAGGCTACCAAGGTAGTTGCCCAGACCACAGCCGCCTGCTAGCGGTCAGGCCGACAGTGGGAACTGAGGCCAAGAAGAGTCAGTAAATGCAGCAGGATGGCCCTCCCGCGGAGGATTTCAGGTGAAGGATCAGACCCTAGGCGGTTGGAGGACCTCCCGCACCTACCAGGTGAGGAAAAACTAGCCACCTAGAGTGAAGCCTACCAGGGAAGGAATTGGGGCCACAGATGGGTCCCTGTATGGTGTGGGGGGTAACGATTGTCCTGGCCAGAAGCTGCGGATTAAGAGGGTGCAGCCCAGGGCAAGCAAGCTCAGCCCATGCTTATGGGTGGTCTGGAACCAAGGCTAGGCAAAGAGGTCACTACCCCACACCTTGGGCATTTTTGCCATCAACATCTAGCTGACCTCAGAGACCAGGGCCTTCTTTCCTTGATCCCAGCAGCAACTGACAGCTGCTGGGATTTTTTTTTTTTTTAACTGTTGAAAAACTAAAAGTCAGAGAAACAATAGGAAAAAATATAAAATTGGTGTTCTACTTTTAGGAAGCAAAGTATAACTTCCCAAAAGTCTGTATTGGGATATCCCAAGTTTCCAGGACATCAACTCATTGATGTTCCTTCTTGAGTTTATTTTTCTTTTTTGTGTTTTGTTTTTTGTTCATTTGTTTCAAGGAAATAAGGTCGACAGCAGCCCCTTGCAGCCGCCTGGGCTTACTTTTATGGTGGCCCCAGAATAAACTTGGTGGTCAAATTCAAGTGCTCAGGCACACAGCTGTCTCCTCACAGGAAGCAGCCCACCCCTCTTGTCCCTGGCTGTGCAGAAGTGCCTTGGGGGATTGGGCCCCACATTGCCCGGGAAGCCAGAAATGGGAAGGAAGCAGACTCTCCTTGGGAAGGAGAGAAAGCAAAAGGTGAGACACTGCCCTCATCAACACCTCTGCAAGGGATAGGGGTACCTCTTGCCTCCCTCTCCTTGATTGCTGTCACTGTTTGGGGAGCATTTTGCCTCTAATAAACTCAAGTTTAATGAGGTCAGTGTGAACCCCATAAAAGCCACAGTTCCAAGTCCCCACCATTATAAATTAAAATGCTGCCCCCAGCTTACTCTATAAAAAGGGCTAGAGTTAGGAGGAAACAACAGATTTTTTCTTTTTGGTCCCTTCCCTACAGAGAAGTCCCATACTTGAGCAAAGCCCCAATCTAGTTCCTCTTTTCCCTCAGTAAAGATCTGGCCCAGACTAAAGGAGGGCTCAGGAAGCCAAACCCCGCACTGAGTAGGTAGAAGGGCACAAGAGTACTCTACTATTCTAGAATCACCACAAGAATGGGACCTAGGGTCAAGGCTGACTTCACTCAGGTGTTTCTCTAAAAGTTGAGCAAATTTAGGGAGGAAGAAGAGTTGAGGAGGAATGGATTTGGTAGGAATGTATTTAGAGAAGTTACTATAGGTCTTTCCTACCTGATTTGGGGGCCACAGCACTTCATCATGCTTCATCAAAGAAAATAAAATCCTGATAAAAAAAATTTAAAGTGGAAACCAATTTTAACCAAGAGTTAGAGCTGTAAGGTAGGTTCTGGCTATTGTTTTTGCTTTCTCTAAGAGATCAGTGGGCTTCAGCTCTTCCTCTCCTTCCTTAAGAAATCACACTCTGGCCGTACCTCTTTAGAACCAAGATTGCTTTCTGCTCATGCCAGTTGTTCAGGTCCCTTTGACCCAGTCCAGAACCTTTCAATAAAGTGATTTTCTGCTTCCCAGACATGTCCTGTGGTGCCCAAAGGGATGGGAGGCAAGAGGACAAAATTACTGAGTTCCCCCCCACCCTTGGGTCACAGTCATCCAGGAGGATGACGGACTTGGAGGAGAGCAGGGCAAGGCAGGACTGAGAAATAAGGAGGCACTGGTGTCTGGCTTTCCCCAAGGTTGAGGGTCTGGGGATACCGTCTAGAGAGAGATCCCTGGCCCTAGCCTGCCTTAGGAGCCACAGCTCTCTACTGTCCAGCTGGTCTGTAGTGGAAATTCATACCTGGCCCCACTGTCCACCTCTACAGCCCTCCCAATATCATTCAAGAATAGTAGTCCTAAACCTAATCCCCCCAACATATTCTGCCTGCACCCTCCACCAGGCTTCTTTGCAGCCTAGTAGCTGAGCTGAGCCCCCAACCCCAAGGGCCCTAACATAGAAGATGTATGACTTTCTTTCCAATCTTTTTCTTTGGGGTTTGGGATTTTAAAAATCCACAGTGGATGGAGCTTTCTGCACATTGATTGACAATAAAGGCAAGCATGAAATATTCACCCAGGGCCACTCTCTCATACTAAATATTTAACACAACATTAGAGAAGGTTTTTCCCAGACTTCGCCAGGCACCGGCTGGGCGGCTGGCGCTTCGCTTACCACTCGTTTATGACTAATCGGAGTCCCTAGCTGGCAGCCACACAGCAAGCCAGACAAAGTTGGGACACTGGCTTACAGATGGGCTGCCTCACCTTTGGGAAACTTCAGATACTCTTCCGGGGAGCTTCTCCAAATACCTTAAAGGGAGTCTTGACAACCAGCTCTGGCCAGAAAAATAATAGAATGGACTTCTTCAAACTCTTGTACAGGCGCTGACTACGGGTTGGAGGGGTAAGAGTCCCTAGACTTGGGGGGAAAGGATTCACTATTCTCCGGGAAATCAGCAATGGGGAAAGAAGTCCTCATTCCGGTCTCTGCTGATCACAGGGAGGAAGCCAGACCCCCATATTGAAAGCTCGCCTCTTTCCCCCAATCCTGGGGGGGGGGGGAGCAGCAGCTAGAAAAAAATACAATTGCCCCCTCCCAGCCACCGCCCCCGCCCATCCCACCGCCCACCCCACCCCAACCTCTCTCTCCTCTTTTGCTCGCTCTGTGGAATGGAGAGGAGGGGAGTGACGAGAGAAAAACGAATACAAATCTGCAATTGATTTTCATAATGTTTCTGCGGTGTTTGCAAACCAATCGCCTGAACGTCCCCGATCTTACCTAAGAGAGAACCCCTCCTACGTCTGCGAAGTGCTCCGAACTGATATATGACAATATCTACTTTGGATCACGTGCTCGGGGAGAGAGACTAAGACGGATAACGCGTCATCTCGCCTTCCCAAAATTTCCCCCCTCGCTAGACCGGGTCCAAAACCTCCATCCGGAGCCGGCAGGAGAGGAGAACGATGTTTAACTCGGTCAACCTGGGCAACTTCTGCTCGCCGTCGCGCAAAGAGAGGGGCGCTGACTTCGGCGAGCGAGGGAGCTGCGCCTCCAACCTCTATCTACCCAGTTGCACTTACTACGTGCCCGAGTTCTCCACGGTCTCCTCCTTCCTGCCCCAAGCCCCCTCTCGTCAGATCTCCTATCCCTACTCGGCCCAAGTGCCCCCGGTCCGGGAGGTCTCCTACGGCTTGGAGCCATCCGGCAAGTGGCACCATCGGAACAGCTACTCTTCCTGCTATGCCGCGGCCGACGAGCTTATGCACCGGGAGTGCCTTCCTCCTTCCACAGTCACTGAGATCCTCATGAAAAACGAAGGTTCCTACGGCAGCCACCACCACCCCAGCGCCCCTCATGCTGCCCCCGCCGGTTTTTACTCTTCAGTCAACAAGAACAGCGTCCTGCCTCAAGCCTTCGACCGTTTCTTCGACAACGCCTACTGCGGTGGCGGCGACGCACCCGCGGAGCCCCCCTGCTCCGGCAAGGGCGAGGCCAAGGGGGAGCCCGAAGCGCCCCCGGCCTCGGGACTGGCGTCCCGGGCTGAGGCGGGGGCCGAGGCGGAGGCCGAGGAGGAGAACACGAATCCCAGCTCGTCCGGTTCTGCCCACTCGGCGACCAAGGAGCCGGCCAAGGGAGCCGCCCCCAGTAGGTAGCACCGGCCG
Organism: Sciurus carolinensis; assembly: GCF_902686445.1. NCBI lineage: Eukaryota > Metazoa > Chordata > Mammalia > Rodentia > Sciuridae > Sciurus > Sciurus carolinensis. The sequence goes on from NC_062216.1 coordinate 113,909,687, forward strand.
GGAACAGGCGGGCAGCAAGGGAGGGAACGAGAGGGAGGGCTAGAGTAGGGGGGTGGCCAGGGGAGCAGGGACAGCCTCGTGTTTTGGGTCAGTCCGATTTTATGTGGAGTTTTATAAGCATTCAAAGGATTTTATTATAACCTACAAAGCCCTCTCTCCCAACGACTCGACTTTTTACGATGGAGAAGGGGTGGGAGGGAGGGAAACGGGCTCTTTGGAAAAGACGGGTGAACCCCCCTCCCCCGTTATCTTCCTCGGTCTGTGAAAATTTTAAAAGTGCCACCATTGCGGGCGATATTAACTTTGATCGTGAACTTAGAGGAGCATTTAAGGAAGGATGGGGAGCCGGGCTGCCGGGGGGTGGGAGGGAGGGGAGGGGTGGAGGGGGAGAAAGGGGAGGGCGAGGGAAAGACAGGGAGAAACTCAGAGGGGGAAGAGGTGGAGGAAAGAAGCAATGGAGCAGAACCTGAGACCCGAGAGGCGAGCCAGGATTGCTCTGTTTCTTTTTTAAACTATTTTTTTAATGTTCAAACTATGTTTTCGCGAATCTTTGAGCAGAAACCCAAGGAACCAGGGGCTTAGCGGCGACAAGGGACTGGGGAGAGGTAGATCCCGGCTCCGCTGCGTTTTTGGCAGGGGTCTCAGCGTTTCTTCTCGATCTGCGGCCTCGGTGCAGGCCTAGCGAGGCAGCGTACAAGGCGCGGCCCGGCGGGCGGCCCCGGGCGCCAAGGTCCCCCGGAAGAGACTTTAGGGTGTCTAGGTGCCTGCTCGCTGGTTTCCTCCCGACTTCCCCACTGTTCTCGCTAGGTCATGCTTCGCGCCTTGTTCTCCGCGATTCCCTCAGAAATCTGGGGGAGATGGTAGTGGACTTTCAGAACCTTTAGGAGGGCAGCTCCGTGAGGAGCCGCCAAGGGCCGCCGGAGAGCAGGCAAGGGACTCAAGGAGACACACGTGGCCCCAGCAGGCTTTCCTTCTCCCCGAGACCCTGTCAGTTAAGGCTCTCGCCTGAAGGGCAGTGGGGCGCAAGTCGCTCAATGGCCGGAGCTAGACCAGGCGAGGGGGTCGAGGCTTGCCCCAGATCTGCGGCCTGCGAGAGGACAGCCGCGGCCTGGCGGGAGGGCTGCCCAGCGGATGGGCTGGGAGAAAGGCCGCTGAGCGCTCAGCGGGCTGGGCTGGGGTCGCCCTGGTCTCACGTGTCTCTCTCCCCCTCTCCTCGCACTTGCCTCCTCCCCTCCCTCCAGACGCCCCCCGCACCCGCAAGAAGCGCTGCCCTTATTCGAAATTCCAGATTCGGGAACTGGAGCGAGAGTTTTTCTTCAACGTGTATATCAACAAAGAGAAGCGGCTGCAGCTGTCCCGGATGCTGAACCTGACGGACCGACAAGTGAAAATTTGGTTTCAGAACAGGAGGATGAAAGAAAAAAAACTAAGCAGAGACCGGCTGCAGTATTTTCGGGAAATCCGCTGCTGTAACTGCAGACCGGGTCCTTTTGGGGGGTGGGAGGGAGGGAAAGGGGGAAATTATTTTATTTTATTTTTATTTTTTATTTTCTAACTCGTCTTTTTTCCGCGGGTGGAAAACTGGACTGGCCAGGGCTGGCCCCCACTGCCGTTGCTGGCACTTCCTTCCGGAACCTCCTTCACCTTCGGTCTGACTCTCGCTGTGGGGATAGAGACCGGCCTGGAAAAGGAGGTGAAGGGAAGTGTCTGACCCACGGCGAGTGGATCCCTTTGGCGCCGAGGCCCCAAGACTCTTTATTTAAAAGAAAACACACCTCGCGACAATGTCTTGCTGCTCGGATTTGGTGGAGGGAGGGGCGAGCGTACTGGCGCCTGAGCTGAACAATCCTTGAACTACAAGCCTTCCCTTGCCCAAGTGAACAGATCCACTAAGACACCTTGTTTGCAAGGGGAGACCTCTCGGGCTCCCCGCTCCTACCCCACCTTGCCCCACCGTTAAGGGGCAACTAAATGTGATCCTGCCTTGCTGTGAAATTCCTGTACCTTCGACCTGGTGTTAGGTGTGCAAAGTCCGTGTCCTACCTCCGTCTGCGCCCTGGCTCATCCCAAGCCTAATTGTTCGCCCCCTAAATGTGTAGAGCCCTCTTTGAAATTTCTTAACTGGTACATTGAGGTGTCCTAACCTTTCTCCAAACAATGCTCCCCTAACTCCATGGATTTATATCTAGTCTTTGCAGTTGTTACTTCCTTTTTTCTTTTCTTTTCCTTTCCTTTTTTCTTTTTCTTTCTTTTTTTATGAGGAAAAAAAGAGAAATTGGGGTGGAGGAGGCCGTAGGGAAATGGGTTGGGCACCTCCCCCTTGCTGGGGTTTGAATTTTTGTAAATAAATTTCACAAACCTTTATTTCTACCTGAGAGGATGGGAAAGAACATGCCAGAAAGAAATTCAAATTACCCATCTCCCTCCTTGTGCGTGAGTGCGTGTGTACATGTGCAATCCCCAACCTGCTCCCCACCCAGAGGGGTTGCTGTTATTTTTTTTTTGTTGGCAAATAAAGATATTTCATTCTATTCAATATTATGATTTTATTTGACCTTTTTATTAACCCCTCTCCTCTTAAAACCCTCCATCCTCCCAAGTCTAAGGAGGAGGAGGAGGAGGAGGTGGTGGTGCAGAAGGCAAGGAGGAAGAGGAAGAGGGGGAGTTAAAAAGCCAGAGACCCCCACGGGTGAGCACAAGCATGCAGAGGCAAGGCAGGCCCATGCTGGAGCTCTTCTCCACTGGCAGGGTCAGGATTCTGGCGGTAGCTTCTTCTCTGAAACAGAGGACATTCCAGGGCTACTCTTAAGATCTCCTTTCTCATGTGAAGCTTAAACTAGGTCCAAACACCCAGCAATGCTTTCCGTTTAAGCACACGTTTGTTGTGGAGTTAATTGTAACCATCATCAAATTTAAATTTATAGGAATTTTCTTGGCTCCACAGCCCTCCTGCCAGATGTCTCCGTCTGTCTCAGTTAAATGTGTAGAGTTGAGGGTAGGGCTTTTGTCAATTTTTTTTTTCTCTCTATGAGAAGATGGTATAGAAAATTTTATATACAGTTTTGAAGGAAGGAGGGGAGAGGAGGAGAAGCCATCCCCCCCTTGTCCTCTCCACAGCTTCTGAGGATGGGAAGGTAGACCCTGGCCCCTTCCCCTTTGACACAAATGGCCAGGTTCCTCCAGACACAACCAGATACCCAGAGTGGAGCTACCCTGATATTTATATTTTAGGTCTCCCAGAGTAAAAAGCCCCCACCTGTGTCTGACCTGGATGTCAGACGTGGATGGGATACTGAGGAAGGAGGTGACCCATGGGGTTAGTCACCACACCCATGTATATTTGCTGCACGTTTCTTCCTTCTCCTTTTCTTCCTCTTCCTCTTCTCCCCCCTTTTCCCTCTTCTCTTTCATACTGGAAACTGAACCCAGGGTTTGGCACATGCTATGCAAGCACTCTACCACTGAGCTACATCCCTAGCTCTTTTTATTTTTTATTTTGGGATGGGGTCTTGCTAACTTGCAGAGGCCGCCTTCAACCTTGCAATCATCCTGCCTCAGCCTCCCAGGTATCTGGAATTACAGCATGCACCATCACACCCAGGATGCATGTTTCTTCTGTATTAGGATAACCTTGGTCCTTTCAATACTTTCAGTGAAGCCTCATGGTCATCTCTGTTATAAATATGTTACTTGGGGGCAGAGGTTCAGGACCAATTCTCTCATCTTTCCACTCTCTGTTCTTGTGTAATTGAAAAAATGTTTTTGTCCATGCTGTTGGATGAAATGAAAAAACACCATGACTATCAAATCTAAGTTCTACTGTTGTTTTCCACGGCAGGGATCCCTGCGGCTTAGGTGTCTGAATCTTGTAATTTGTAAATGTGGGGTCCTTAAGACAATTGTTGTGTATATGTGATCCACAATTCTTTCATGTGCTCACACACATTTTGTTGAAGTCAGTGAGCCTATGAGTGAATATGAAAAGGAATATTATTTTTACTCTTTTACCTATAGTACAGAAAAGCCTGACCACATGTGTGTCTAGAGCTTGTGTCACCCTTAGTGTGTAACCATCGGCAGTGTTTAATGAGTGTGGACAGGAATACAACTGAGGGTTTTCTGCATGTGTGGCACTGCTCTAGGTATAATGCTTGTCCACTAGCCCTATCAGAGACCATTAGCCTGCTGGCCATGTTTCCTGTAAAAGGATGGAGATAACTCTTCAGAATGAACTAGTTTATAAAGCAAACTATTAACCTTCAAAGGGCTCCTGATTTGGAGGTGGGGGGTAGTTTAAAACTGTCAGCTACCACTTTCTGTGCAATGTGCAACCCAGAAAGATTTCCAGCTCCAGAAGAGATTTCTGAAGGATGAGAGGAGAGTCCTCGTGAAAGAAAAACAAAGGTTTCTGTGACCCAGGCCCAGGAACCTGCCTTGCTGATTTTCTCAAAGGGAAAACAGGGGTCTCCGGGCCCCCAACAAACCCACCTTCATACTTCTGAATGTCCAACCCCCCTTGCGGGCCAGGGGCACTCTGGACACGACCTCTTGGGGTAATCCCCTCCAGCCGCAGCGCTGCCCAGGAACAAAAGATCCTCGTCTAGACGCCGCCATAAAGCGCCCCCCGCGCCTCTAAACCCAGATTCATTTCGCTCTTAACGACCCAGTCTGGCCTGTGTTAAAAAACGCTTCCGCCCTAAATAGTAAACAAATCCGAAGTGGACCATCTTAGCTCTCCCAACACACCCCAGACCCCCACCCCATCATCCCCTTGCCCCACATTTTCTCTCTTTTCACCATCCTTTCTCAGCTCCCAGCTCCCCCCTGCCCAAGTAAATAAACCCGAGGCCGAGTTCAAAGTTTCCTGGAGCTAAGGAGGAATGTTGGTTGTAAAAATCCAAGTTTATAGCGCACGTGGGAGTTTACAAGGGTATTAAGTGGTGTGGGCTGACAGAGAACTCTGGGCCCCTCCCCCTCCCACTATGGGCTTTGGGGGTGCTGGGGAGCCAGGGGCACTTGAAAGGAGAGAGGGGTTTGGGGTAGCCTTGGGTTTGGGGTTTCTTTGTCACTCAGAGCCTTCCAGGTCGTGGGGAATGGCAATGCAAGGGTCATTGAGAAGAAGGCTCACAACCCCTATTAAGCGCCTCTGAGAGCATGGATTCTGGGCATCCCAGATGGAGGAGCTGGGGAGCCTTGTTTGGGGGAAAGCGAAAAAGGTGTAGACCTGGGTCTGAAAGGTATACAGAGGTGGGGTTGCTTGCAGTCAGTTCTCACTAAAAGGGGAAGAAACAACCTTGGGCTAATTTCTTGAGTGGGCTGAGGACAGAGAGGACCTTTTTTTTCATCAGGGCAAAGAAGAACTTTGAACTTCAAGGAAGTCAAGGGCACCACCCCTTCTCCCCCCACCCCTCCTCTCTCTGGAATCTGTAGGGCAATTCCTTTCTGGGCCAATATTCCCTGAAGGGGGCAGCCCCTGAGGTTTCCTGGTGCCCTAGGGCTAGATAATGCAGTTTGCTAAATCCTCCCTGCTCCGGGCAGGCCAGAACACTGTGCACGCGACTACACTCTTTATTATTCATATAAACCTTTGGAAAAGGCAACGCCCGGGAAGTTTTTATAACTTTGTTTGGCATAAAAGTTTTACAAGATTCCCCCTCCCTTAAAAAAAAAAAAAAAAAAAAACCTCACAGTTTTGGTTCTGCCATAGGATGGAATCTAAGATCTTTGAGAGGGGAAGCGATAGAAAGGGCACTGGGGCTTCATTGTCTGGGTGTGTGGTGGGGAGCTGTCTTTCTTTGCTGAAGGCAAAAAGACTTGAAGGTCGGGATCAGTCCTTCCTAAAGCACACCTTGGACCTGCCTTTGGAGGCTGCCAGCCAACTGAGGCTGCAGGACCTCAGGAGAGTTCTGTTCACTATGTTCTTGAGATACAACCTTATAAACCTCCAAAGTTTGGATAATGTCCCCAGGACATGAGGCTCCCCATCACACACTCTTATTCTCCTCCAGGCACTATACTCTCCCGCAACCCTGCCACGGACACACAGCCGTGCACATGCCCCCCACAACCCACTACACAAAGCAGAGAAGACCCATAACCTTGACTCAAACTGCTGATTGGGGAGGGTCTTTTCACATAATCTTGCATCCCTGCTGCCTGTGAAATAAAAAATGGGTTAGAAGAAAGACAGTATCCAAAGTGCCAAGAAACTCTTGCCCAGGGGTTGCAACTGTTGCAGGACTAAAGACGACAAAAGTCCAGAAGGGTTGCAGTCCAGGACCACAGAGAACAAAGGTACCCATGTGAGGACAGGGCCTTGGGCTGCTGAGTCTAAGGATAACTCCCCCACCTGTAACTGACAACCCCCTCCCTCATTTTTTGCAGCCTTGGGGGCACCAATTGGGCTCAACTTTGGGTCATTTTAACGTCAGCTCTGAAAGTCAGGACAAAATGTCAGGCTTAGTGGACAAAGCTCCTTTGGGGTGATGAAAATGAAAATACCTTACCCCCGGAACTTGGCACTTCAGGGAACCATCAGGCATTAGTGGGGACGTGCCTCAGAGCCAGCTTTTCCTTTCCTTTAATGGCGACTGCTGAGGCCTGGCTGCTGGTCGGTCGCTGGCAGTCCTACACTTCGCCTTGTGAGAAACCGAGCTGAGGCTGAAGGCGGGAGAAGGTCAACTCCAAGCCTGAGGAGCTGGGCTGGGGAGGCATGCGACTGAGTCTAGTGTTTTCACCCTCATTGAGCCCAGCACACCAGAAAAAAAAATAAGAAAGCCTAGGTAAGAAAATCAAGGAAAAAGAAAGAATTGAGGAGGGGAAAAAAAGAGCAAAAAATAAATTGTCTAATAAGAAAAAGAGGAAATGGTGAAATAAGGAAGACAACAAATTAAGAAAGAGAATGGATCAGAAAAAGAGAAAAGAAAAAGGAATTGTAGGATAAAAGAAAAGAAAAAAGAGGATTGAAAAAAAGAAAGAATGAATGAACAAATCAAGGAAAGTGTTAAAAAAGAAAAAGAAAGAAATCAAGATCTTTAAAAAGGAATTTAGCCCCGAGAAGAAGGATTAGGGGTTTTCTCCCGAGCAAACCAGCCCAACCACAGTCCTTATACTGGCTGGAAACCTGACCTTCTGGGGCAACTTAGAAACAAACCATCAAAGTGGGGACCAGGGCTTTCCCCCCAAGACATCGTCCCATCCAGCTCCTCCTCCCCAAGCTTCTCTTGGAGGTATCTGCAGTCTGGTTTCGATTCAGGAGGCAAAGTTAAATAACTGGTTGGCTTCGGCAAGACAGAAGCAGTCCGGCTGGCGCGGGTTACCAGACTTCAGGATTCAAGGTTCTCAGGGAGCACTTTGGGTAAAAGTGAATATTTGTGACTGTGTAGACTCAATTAATAAGTGCAAGTTGGACATGTGTGTAGATACTAAGCCACACAGCATCTGGGTGCAAGTGTACAGTGTCCAGATGTGAGAGTGATTTTGTTGGCTGGGCCCGCCGGAGTGGCTATAAGATCCGAATTAGACCAAAGGCCTCAGCCTCTCACCTCCGTACCTGTTTGAAAACTGTTTTTCTGGACCTCCAAACATGCCACAGTTTGCCTGGAATTTCCTTGCTCTCAATTCAGCTGGGACAGAGCCTGGTGCTAAGTGAAGAAAAGTCAACCTTTCCTTCAAGATTTGGGAAGAGAATGATTTATCTTGGCCTTCAAAACAAGTGGAAAAACCCTGCAATCACTGGTGTGATTTTATTTTCCATTTCGCTTGAAGAGCTTTCTGAACACACAATTTTATTTTATTATTTTATCCCAGCGGAAGAGTCACTTTTCCTTTTTCATTTCATCTCTAAATTTTCCCAGATAACTTTCTAAACCACTTGGGGAAATAGAAAATTTTCAGTGGAGAAATCAGGGTGCTTCTGGAGTGATCTGAGTGCTACGCCGGGAAAACAGCCGAATTTCCTTTCTGTCCGTTGAGCACGACAGTTTCCTTCTGCTTTTAATAGGGACCCCTAGTGCCTCAGCCCTTGGCCTGCTATGTGGAACCACTGGATCCTCCTGGAGCATGCCAAGAGCTTTGGAAACCCTCCTTGTCTCCCTTGCTCAGAGACCCACAGCCGGCAGGAGTCCCAGGCCCATCCTTGCTGCCCCTTCAGGGTCTAGGTACCGGGCAGGAAGAGCAAAAGATGCCAGGGTTCCTGGGGCAGGTGAGATTTGTCCAGACACATGCAGAGCCTGAGCCCCAACTCTGGCCTGCAGCCCTGGATATTCGGGTCCCCAAGCTGAGGTAAGAAGAGTTCCAGAGTCAGTCTTAGGTGCAGGTCTCTCCGCATTCTCTTCAGGAAGTTGGAGAAGTGGCGTAATAAGACTTGATATGGGGGTGATTTCAGTAACACAGACTTCTCCTGAACCCCGATCCGGTTGCCAAGGGTGCAGGCTAAGGGTCTTGGTCCTGTGAGCAGGGCTGGTGGGCGCCTGGCAGTGGTGGCAGGCGGGGTGACTCTGGTGGCCGGCATGCCTTTGAACGCCAGGCCCAGACAATAGGATGGAAACTGCCTTTGCTCGTGGCCTCAGGAAAGACTGAGCCCAAGGGGGCAGGGCTGAGACCCAGACCAGGCTGGACTTCTTTGGAACCACACAAATGCTCCTTTTGCCTGGCCCACTCTTTCTTCCTTCTTTCTTCCTTTTACCTTCACTGAGGCAGAGTCCCAAAGTCTGCAAAACCCAACAAGTTATTCAAGTCTGCGTCTGTCCGAGCCGAGCGGGCTCTTGTTTAACAGCTCTGGGTTTTCGTTTATCTTGAGTAATTAGAGGCAAACATTTGTCCCACCGGGGGTCCCACTTAGGCTGATGAATTTGATTTCTTTTTCCATTAATGGGCCGTGTTTATCATACTTCTAATTATTTCAACTTTAAACACTATCCGTTCTTGTGAGGAGGTGGGAGGCTTTCTCCCAAGGGTATTATTTCCATTAATAATAGCAAGGATTCTGAAGCAACTCTATCCCTTCCCCTGGCTAAGGTGGGTAGTAGGTTTGGGATGGGGGTCAGGCTGGTAAGGGGAGACAGACCCGAGGCCCAGTGACTTTGTTCCTCTCCTGACGGCTCTTCGGCTTTTGCCTGGGGACTTGGTTTTGAGAATTTCTCTCTTTCACCCTCTTCTGGAACTCCTACCATTCCCTCCCAGACTGAGCTTGGATTCGTCTTGGAGGTTCTTCCCTCATCACCTTCCCTCAGTCCTAGCCTGGCCTGGGTAGAGTATCCGAGAGCGCTGCTCCAGCTCTCAGCCTCTGACACAGAGAAAAAGGCCAGGAAAATTTGAGGTAGCTAGGCAGCACCTGGTCATGGGGAAAAGGGACTACTGTAGTCCAAAACAGGGGGCAAGGGCAGGGGATTGGGACAACAAACTCCAGGGACAGACAAACCAGGCAGGAAAATAAAGGAGACATGAAAGAGGGGGGAGGGAACCCCCCAAAGCCATATAATTCTCAATTGCTTTGGTCTTTAATTTCATCGTCCCATAAATGAGGAAATATCAGTTCCCATACTAAATTTTTATCCTCAGCTGATAAATATGACGGGAAATTTTCGTTGGGTCCTCGTAAAAGGGAACGGTTTCGATCAAACTGGTGGGGAAAGACTTATGCAGATAATACAAACAGAGTGGCCATAAAGTCTGGTCTGTTTCCCCGGGGATAGGCGGTGGGACAAATGGCTCCCTGGATTGACTACTGCCCGGGCTGTCCCAAGTCTGGTCTGGGGCCTAAACAACCTAACCTTGCCCTGGACAACCCCCATGCTGAGGCCAGGCGACCCCTGCAAATGAAAACACAAAACTATTTCAAATCTCCCCTGTCCATTCTGCAAGCAAGTCACACACTCCAGTCACACACTCCTTCCAGTTTTCTGGGGTTTCAGGGACCCCTGCGCCTTCTCTTTCAATCCATGGATGAGGGAATTCGGCAGATTTCTTTCCACGGTCCTCTTCTGGCCGCGCTGGCTTGGGCCTCCCTAGAAGCGGTCCGGCCTTCTTACTCGACCACGCCAGGGCGCTCGGCATTAGGGTCCTTTCCCCGCTTGGCTTCAGCACTTCGGAAAGTCGAAACCCCGGGCTCTGTCCAGAGAAAAATGCGGGGCTACCGGAAAGACAAGTTATTCTCCGGATTCCGTTTCCTGAGGAAGGGGTGGAGAGTTTTGTTCGCTTTGGGAGAAAGACGATGGAGAAACGGAAAGAACTATTTGAAACATGTATTTCTCTGTTTTTTTCTTCCCTTTATTAAACAACAACAACAATAACAAAAACAGACTGGCCTCACTTCTTTAAAAGATGCTTCCAGCCCAATCGTCTGGGTCCGATTTGGTTGCGTCTGGTGTCCTCCTTTTCGTGTTGATATGCGACTCCCCGAACCCGATCAAAGTCCCTGCAGGTTCGGTCTTTTTCTTCAGAAATATTCCCTGTTTTGGTAGGGGCAAGGTCAAGCGGAAAGCAAGGGTCGCTAATGCCTGGAGCAAAGCGGCCGAACCAGCTCCAAGGCCAAAGTCCTGAGATAGTGACCCAGGAGCTGCCTGCTCAGCCAGGCCCAGGCCATAGCTCCGGGGTGGGGAGCGGGCACCTCTGGTCCTGTGCTTCCTCCTCCAAGGATCCCTACATCCACTGGGAGCCTCCTTTCCCCAGCAGCCCTGAAGTGACCGTGACCCCCTCCCTGACCCACCCCAGACACTGGAGATTCCCCTTCAACTCCCACAGGGAACTTGCAACTCAACCAATCTCCAAGACGGTCGGTCCCCGAACTCCCAGACCCAAAAGGCCAAGCCCGAGAAAGCAGGACACAGGCAGCTGAAACTTTAGTCCTGTTTGGGATTCTTTAACTTTCTCTTTCTCTGTCCGCGGGAGCACCCTTCACCCTCCCATCTACCCCCCAAAAACAACCCTCATCCTGCTCCCACCCCAAGAGAAGAGTGGGTGGGGGCTGAGAAAAGGAAAAGGGGAGGTGAAGAGAAGGGAAGAAGTACCTGAATCGAGTCTTGACCTTTTAATTTGAATTTGTTTTGAGCCCCGTTGCCTCTCTCTCCCACTTTCCCTCATTTCCCCCCTCTCCTCCCTCCTCTCCCCAGGAGTTACCGGCTGGTTCCCGGGTAAACAAACCCCACTCTACCCAGAACGCCCCCATCTCCCTCCACCCCCCAACCGCCCCTGCCGCCTGGGGGGCGCTTCCTTTGTTCGCGGGGAAGGGCTCCAGTGCCCCTACCCCGAGGCAGCTGCTAGGTGGCGCTGTTACTCCATGCTGAGCGCTCCGCCTGCCGACAACTTGACCCCGCTGACGTCACGGCCGTCTGAATCATCAAGGCCATTTTCAAATCCCATTGGTCTAGCCGTCACATGGTGAGGACCGAATGCGCGGATAATTATGGAGCTGATATTTCCCCCCCTCCCCTTCTTTTTCCTCCCGCCCCTCCAACCGCCCCCCCTTCCCGGATGGGGGAAAAAAAAGATGTCAGCTCCTCCGCTGTAGTATTGCTCCTTAAAAACCCCTCTCTCTGAAAATGACATGCCCTCGCAATGTAACTCCGAACTCGTACGCGGAGCCCTTGGCTGCGCCGGGCGGAGGAGAGCGCTATAGCCGGAGCGCAGGCATGTATATGCAATCTGGGAGTGACTTCAACTGCGGGGTGATGAGAGGCTGCGGGCTCGCGCCCTCGCTCTCCAAGAGGGACGAGGGCGGCAGTCCCAACCTCGCCCTCAACACCTACCCGTCCTACCTCTCGCAGCTGGACTCCTGGGGCGACCCCAAAGCCGCCTACCGCCTGGAACAACCTGTTGGCAGGCCGCTGTCCTCCTGCTCCTACCCACCTAGTGTCAAGGAGGAGAATGTCTGCTGCATGTACAGCGCAGAGAAGCGGGCGAAAAGTGGCCCCGAGGCAGCTCTCTACTCCCACCCCCTGCCGGAGTCCTGCCTCGGGGAGCACGAGGTGCCCGTGCCCAGCTACTACCGCGCCAGCCCGAGCTACTCGGCGCTGGACAAGACGCCCCACTGCGCCGGGGCCAACGACTTCGAAGCCCCTTTCGAGCAGCGGGCCAGTCTTAACCCGCGCGCCGAACATCTGGAATCGCCTCAGCTCGGGGGCAAAGTGAGTTTCCCTGAGACCCCCAAGTCCGACAGCCAGACCCCTAGCCCCAATGAAATCAAGACCGAGCAGAGCCTGGCGGGCCCCAAAAGCAGCCCCTCGGAGAGCGAAAAGGAGCGGGCCAAGACTGCCGACTCCAGTCCAGATACCTCCGATAACGAAGCGAAAGGTAAGGCCGCCTGGGCCGCGGGCCGGGCTGGGACGCTCTGGCACTTGGTCTTCGTGGCCAGAACAGGGGCAGGGGGGAGGGTTGGGCTGAGGCCTCGAAAACCGGAGGTCCTGGGAATGCGACCACGGTTTGCGACTGATGTCTGCTGAACGCCAGGCTGGTAGCGCGTCATTAGCTGGGGAAGGTAAGCGGCGACGTGGAGGTGCCGGGCCAGCCCGGGCCGTGGGTGCTAAGGCAGGGGCGGTGCGCACCACAGGCAGCCGGCAGGCGCCCTGTGCTGCCCAGTACGGATGATGGCTCCTGGGCGCATGCTGGTTTTGGTTTGCTTTCTCAACACTGGTATCCTGGGGTGGGGGCTGATGTGCCCCACTTAGGTCAAAAGCTCACAAAAAGCTTAAAATGGCGATCATAGGCCAGGAACTAGGGAAGGCTTTTGAGATGAGGGATTTCTCTTTACTGCGTTTTCCCAGTTGAAAATTGTTTCCTGCGAAACGCGATTTGTTGTTTGTGGGTTTGATATGTGCATAGGGTTTGGGCTTCTTGGTTTTTTGGCTTGTCTGGCCTGGGGGCCTTGGACTGGAGGGCTGAGACCGGAAGAGGTGGAGGTGAAGGGCTGCCCGCCACATCTCTCCTTCTCCTCCAGATGCTTGGCTAGGAGATGGCTTGAAACAGGGCATTTGGAATGTTTTAAGTTTTTCTTTTGGGTTGTTGTTGTTGTTGTTGTTGCCTCTCTTAAATTTTTTTCTTTTACTTTTTTTCTAGCTAAATCACATTTCCCCCATTGGTTTCCAAAAGCAGCTTACAAATGAGTGGTTGGAAAATTCTGTGTGCGTGGCAAGCGGTTTTCTCCTGAAAGGGAGTGTGGCTTTGGTTGGATTTCATTGTGACTTTGGTTAGAGAGAGAAAGCCTAGCCAGAGTTCAAGCTCAGGGTTCAAGATTCATTTCTGCTCTAGGAACTGGGGACCTTCAGAATCTTTCTCTGACACCTGGAGAAAGAATGTGGAGGAAACACAGGAGCAGAGGAGGGAGGCTGAGGGTAATGACTTTCCCTGAAAAGTTGGAGCAAAAAGCATCGGAAAGGCCCAACGGGGAGGAATAAACCTGCTCCCTGTGACACTGGCTACTGGCAGCAGTATATAAGAGGGACTCATTGGGTGTAGAGGTAGATGAAATATTGAGAGTGGAGCAGACTGGGGGGTGGCCTGGATCTTGTGGTGCTTTGTATATGGGTGCGACGCACACACGCACGCCTGACGGCGACTTGTGTCACACTCACACACCCTTCTGGCATGTTCCTCACACACTCACTCATGCCCGCTCACAGAGGTACATGCACTCTTTTTGCACGAAAGAGTAGAACCTCACTCTCTTGGGTCTGCTTTACAAGGGTGTCCTTGGCAAATCAGTCCACAGAGACCTGGCCCGAAGATGACCACTGGTGTGTTTGTGAGGATAAGAGGGAGAGTGAGGCAGCTCCACACATGAAACCTTCCTGGTGGCACATATGCATTGTAGAGGTTTAATTTTATACACTCTCCATAGACACTGAGCTTGAATGGGGTACGGATTTATGGTAGAAAAAGTTGTGTTCTAGCCCCACCAAAAGCAAAGTCAAGGTTAACAAGTTCATCTCCTAACTCAAATTGCAACCATTCCCATAGGCTCCTCTTTCTCTCCTACTGTACACACCACAACCTAAACCCTCCTATTCCAACTAATCCCCTTAGCCTGCACTTTGCCTGTGCTCTTCTTGTCCCCCTACCTTTTTGGTGTCTCCATCAGGCCAGAGCCAAGACAGCTTTTGGCTGAACTTCCCCATCTATAATTTCTCTCCTCTCCCCAAAATCCAACAACACCAATAAGAAAAATAAACAAGTTATATGTGAAGTTATATGTGAAGAGCCTGTACACAACTTGGCAGGATGGTGCAGGTGCAAAGGATGGAGAATAAGCAAAGATTTTTATGCTGCAGTTTCCAGTTTGCATCTTTCTGGCGTTTTCTGGTTCCCTTGGTACTTACTTCCTTACTACTCCCACTCAAGATAGGATCCTGGAACCTGGCAGCTTCCTTTGGCACAAGGAGGAGAGAGAGAGAGCACAGAACCATAACAGAGTTGTTTGCTGGGTGCCTCCTCTTAGGTCTTTGGACTGTGTGTTTCCCTTAATAAATGGCCAAGTTTTTGCTTGAAGAGCAAGGCTGGTTCATTTCAGAAAGAATATGTGCCAGGGAGAGAACCTATTAATAAGATAATAGGAAATACACACTACACTATTGTATCTCCTTATATAAGTGGACATGTGTACATTTCTGTGTGTACAGATGTATATGCAAGCGTGTATCTTTGCAGGTATACATGTATGTTTGCAGGCATACATATCTATCTACACACAGATTGGGCAGGAGAGTTCTAGGAGGCTAAAATTTCTCAGGATATCTCTCTCCCTTGACCTTAGGTCCTCTGGCCAGGGAACATGTCTGAGGACCCCTCAGCCTGCCCCGGAGCCATTGCCCCTGACCTCCACTACTCCAACAAGCTTCCCTGCTTCACACACCTGGGGGAAATAGCCAGGAGAGGAAGAGATGCCAACAGGGAGATCTAATGGGGCAGTCATTCTCTGGCAACTCAGGTGGGAGTTAGAGCTGGAAGGGTGGTGCAAGGACAATGCAATGGCCTCTGGTTGCAGAGACTGGGACAAAGTCCCTCCACTGAGTTGAAAGGGGCCAAAGCTCTTTGGAAATTGACTCTGGGTTCTGGGGTGGACTCTGCACTTGGGTCTGGGGCCTGGAAAATACTATTCAGTCTGGCTGGAATTTTCCAGAGCTGGAGCGGAGCAGAGTTGAGGGAGGGCCTGGAGAGGTTTAGGGAAACTCACCAGGGTCAGCAAGCTGAGAAAAATGACAATACTCAGGATCTGCTAGATTAATGTGGGCTTGGGTAATCTAAATTTAATGAATGCTTTGAAGGCAAGAACCTCCACCCTTTCTCCCTGTAAGTCTAGACCCAAAGACATTCTAAAAGTCCTGTGCCCAAGAGGATCCCACTGGCAAGGCCTGTGGGGTGAGAGAAGCTCCCCTGTGCTCCCTCAGTCTCCCCAACAGCAGGCTGGCAAAGGTTGCAGCGCTGCTGGGAGGGTTTGCATCTTCGAGGGATACTTATGTAAATAATGTTATTTTTAACAGAGGAGATAAAGGCAGAAAACACCACAGGAAATTGGCTGACAGCAAAGAGCGGAAGGAAGAAGAGGTGCCCCTATACTAAACACCAGACGCTGGAATTGGAGAAAGAATTTCTGTTCAATATGTATTTGACGCGAGAGCGCCGCCTGGAGATTAGCAAGACCATTAACCTTACAGACAGACAAGTCAAAATCTGGTTTCAAAATCGCAGAATGAAACTCAAGAAAATGAACCGAGAGAATCGGATCCGGGAACTGACCTCCAATTTTAATTTCACCTGAGTGCGCGGTCTCCCCTCCCCCTCCCTCCTCCTTCCTTTCCCCGCCCCTCCTCCCTTTGTGCCTGGTGATATTTTTTTTTTTCCTCCCTGAGTATAAATGCAACGCGCCTGCAAAAAAAGGCAAAGACCTCAGACTCTCCTTCCAAGGGACCTATGGTTCGTGCTGCGAGGATGCTTCTACCTAAAGCATGAGAAATGGGGTGCCTGGGTGTGGGGTGTGGTGTATGCCCTCATGATGGGGGTGGGAGTGTGACTGGTGTGTGTGTCAGCCCCCACTCACCCACTCACACACTCACACACAGCATTCTGTTCTCTGTGCAAAATTAAGATCGAATCCACCCGATTGTAGGGGAAGAAAAGAAAAATAACCAACCAGAGAGGGTCTGTAATCTTGCAGAGCACAGTCAGTCAGAATCGCTTCTTCCTTGCTGCATTTCCTCCTTAGAATAATAGACGTTTTGGAAAGTTCGGCTAGTGTTTGTGTGTCTGTCGTAGCACCCAGCGTCTCCACCAAACCCTCTCTGTGTCTTACCTCCCAGTCGCTCTGAGAATCTGCTTGAAGTCTTGTATTTGTACTGCTTTCTGCTTTTCTCCCACCCCTCCCAGCACCCCCACATCCCCTGTCCGCTAACATCTCAAAAATTCCATGCAGAGGAACAAAAAAATTAAAAATAGAACATAGCAAAGCAAAGGCAGAATGACCCCCCCTCAAAAAAATTGCCCTGTCCCTGTCTGGGAGTTGTGTTATTTAAAGATATTCTGTATGTTGTATCTTTTGCATGTAGCTTCCTTAATGGAGAAAAAAATCCTAATAAATTTCCGGAATCATAATCCTCAAATGGGTGGTTTTTTTGTTTTTAGTATTTTTTAGCGACACCCCCCTCCCCCAAAGAAGCTGAGTGTGTGGATGTGTGTGTTTTGTGTTTGACTCATCTCCTAGAGCCTTTCTAGAACGTCTCTTGGCGGGTTTAATGTAAGTGAGAGACCATAACGTTGATTTAAATATTATCCAGGTGACCACAATAAGTCAAGGTCATAAAACAGTAATGTCAGGACGGTCTTGGTGCGCGCGAGAGGTGGATTTTATGATCTGCAAATATAATGTGGTGCTGCAGTAAAAGATGCATTTAAAGGTGACTGGAGGAGGGAAAGAGGCAGAGAGCAAACTGCAATCTTGAGGAGCAGACGGATCTGATTGCCTGGGGTGCTGGGCTGGGCGCACCCCACCACTGCTGGGGGGCACCCCAAGAGCCCCCTACCCATCCAAAGAGAGGAATAAACTTAACCGCTGGAGGGGCGCGAGGAGCTCAACCCCCTACACACACACATCGACAGCAGCTAACAGAAACGCCGGCAGCAGCAGGAGGAGGAAGCAGCGATAAGGTAAGAGAAGCGGTTTCTTGTTCTTCTCTTGGCGGCGGAGTGGGGACAAGCAGCGTCCCCAGGTGCCTGGCGTGCAGTGGGCAAGCCGAGAAGAAGGTGTTTCAGGCATCCGTGCTTGCTAAGAGCCCAGGCTTGCCTTGTGGGTGCTGGCAGCGGAGGGCAGCAGTCTTGAGCTCCCTCTCTTCCCCTCCCCGGCCCATTGCTATGGGGTTCGGTGGTTAAAGGGGTAAATTGGTGGTTTTGGCTTCTTTATCTTTGTGGGCATTTAGAGTCACCACGAGGTTCACGCACTGGTCTAGGTGTCTCTCAGTCTGGTCGTCTGTTGAGGGGAGGAGGGAGAGGTAGAGTGGGTTGGAGCTTGATGCTTAGGTTTTCCTGCTTTTTGCTGGTGTGGGTGTGAGCCTTGTCCAGGGCTCTTGGTCCTTAACACTCCCTGCCTGTAGGGCTTTGCCAGGCAAGTGGTCTGATTGGAAGTGGCTTCAGAGCACAGGCGCTGTGGTAGGACTCATGCTCACCAGGAAGCCTAAACCGAGCTGAAAGAGGAAAATGATACGAGAGTGTACGAGAGTGCAGGAGAGCCAGATGCACAAGACAGGGGACCCAGCTCAAGAGTGGAAGGACAATCCAGCTTCCCTCAGGGCCAGGGCCAGATGCAGGGAAATAGCTCCACTGCGGTGCTGGGGGTGGGGCAGGGATTTGGCGGCTAGCGGTCCCATTTCACCAGAGTTTCCCTTAGTGATTGCTTAGACCAGAAACTGATGAAGGCAGACTCCCTACCCACCCAGCCACACAAAATCTTCTCTCTAGTCCTTAGGGAGGTTGTGGGGGCGGAAAGGGGGACGGGGCTGAATTTCTTCCTTCCCCAACCCCCTTCCCTTCTCCTCCGGATAGATGCAAAGCTGAATCTCCCGCCCTGCTTGCTCAGCTGATCTGTGGCTTAGGTAGTTTCATGTTGTTGGGATTGAGTTTTGAACTCGGCAACAAGAAACTGCCTGAGTTACATCAGTCGGTTTTCGTCGAGGGCCCCAACCCACCTCTCCTGCTCATTCCCTCCCCAGTAAACCTGCCCCACAGCCCCCTCCCAGATAGGGCAAAGTGGGTGCAAGCTGTGAATGGGACCGCAGGATAAGTCTGGAGAACCCTGCTTTATACTCTCCCCTCCCCAGTCTGTCCCAATCCCGTGACTGAGGGAAAGGAGTTTTTCCTGCAGCTATTGTCTCCTGGGCCCAGCTGATGGAGACAGACAAAGAAGGTCCAGCCAATTCCAAGGAAATTCAGGAGTTTTGAGTTTGGCCTGGCGGGCCAGCTCAGTTGGACAGCAGGGTGGGGCAGAATCATTCGGGAAAAGAGGAATGGTTAGGATCTTTCACCTACCATTTGCAAAAGAGAATATGCCTCTAGTTGGCTGGGGCTGGAGCTTCTCATTAGAAAAGCGAGGTGCCTGGAGGTTCTAAGAGTTGGGGAACTCTGTAAGACAGCCCAGCTACCTTCCCTTCCCCTTCTATAGCTCCATCTCCAAGGGAAGAACATATTTGGGGTATTAACAGATTATGGAAAAGCTATCAAGTCCAAGTAGAGACCCCCAAAACACCCTACTGGGAAACATCAGGGTAAAAACCTGGCTCGGGTCTGTTTAGCAGTCTTTGCCCATAGGCCTGGTCTGTGTATCGGTGAATCTGTGGTTGTCAGACAGTTGCCTATCTTTGCGTTCCATGGAAATGTCTAGGTGAACAAGCTGCCAGCGCCCACCATTACCATGTTGGGAAGATTGTTGTCTGATGCCAGGGGGAGGAGGGGAGGAGAATGGGGTAGGGGAAAATCTGAGCAATGAGAAACTTTGTAAAGCTGCCTCCACTCCTTTTGAATTGGGTTCCCCAGTTCTGGCCCTGGTTGCTAGAAAGAAGGGTCTCAAAAGATGTTTCTTTGCCTTTGAAAATGGGGGAGGGGTCAGGAAGAATGGGGAGGTATACCCTGTTCTCAGAGATACTGGAAAAGGGAAGCCAAAAAGAGTTTGGGTTGTTGGTTCTCTTACTTTGGAATAATTATGATTATTAAAACATAAACTTTCAAATAGGGAACAGAATCATGTCCCTGTAACAAAATAGGTACACAGAGTGTTCTATATTCTCTCAGTCATTTGCTGGGGTGGGGGGAAATATATGCAACCTTGCATGAATGTAGGTCTCTGTTTCTATCTCTTCATCTCCTTTAGGCTCAAATCCCCTGTATTTATTTATACACATACTCATTCAGTTTTTTCTTCTATCTTATACAAAGAGATTTATTTGAACCTCAAGGAAATTGGAGAAAATGGAAATAGAGCCTTTCCTTTCCCCAGCTGAATTGTCAGTCTATCTCCTATCCCTTTGTGAGAGAAAAAAATTCTTCCCTTGGAGGGGTGTACTCAAATCTCTAAGGCTCCCAGGGAAATGGGGAGGTTTCCAGAGAGACACGCCAGCTGGTGGGAAGCAAGGGACTCCTCTGGTTTGGGAGCCTCTAGCAGCCTTTGAGTCTTTAGTCTGACCCAAGCACACAGAGGATTGGGGTAAGGGGAGTCTCAGGTTGGGGCAGGGTGTTCAAAAGCACTTGGCTTGGAGATAGTGTCCCCCGATGGGCCGAAATTCACCAATGAATGACTTCTGTGATTTGGGTCCCTTTGCTCCCATTTCCATTTCAAAGCTAGAGGGCTTATAAGGGGTGGCCACAGAGCCAGGGGTCAGTGGGTCCTCCTCCCTGGATCCCAAGAAATGGAGCAAGGTCTCATAGGGCCAAGGTGAGGGCCAGTCTGGTAATGAGTCCATCTCTGGGCCCTGGGACAGTGGATCATGGCTAAGGCGATGGTAATTATTTATTCGCTTCGCTGGAAGGGAGTCTTCAGAAGGAACAGCGTGAAGAGGAGGGAAAAATTATCTCTCTCGTCTGCGGATATTAAGATGGATTTTTATTTCTTAAAGGACCCTCCCCGCAGAGAGCGCATAAGCGTAAACTTAATATATGCTCCTCAGCCCAACTCTAGAAATCGCAATAAAAGTTAAAACCTCCCCTACTGGTTTTTTTTAATTATGATATGAGAAAGAGGAGCAGGATTTATAGAGCTGAACTCTCGGCGTGTGAGTGTTTGAGACTTGCGGGAGAAGGCGGAAAAGGCAAGAGCTCGCCAAGGAAGAGCCTTGGTCTCAGATATCTCGCCGGCTGCGGGGGCTCCAGCTCAGCCCGACTGATCTCTGTGGCCTCCCTGAGACCTCGCCCCGGCCATCGGCCTTGCCTCCGCTCGCTTGGAGATGAAGGAAGCTCTTCTGGGGAACAGGTGAAGGGGGAGGCGGAAACCGGAGACTGGGGCTACGGGTGGGAACGGTGGGAACGCCAGCTCTCAGGGCTTTGTGTGGGTCCCATTCAGGGGACGAGGTTTGAAGTCCTGGGCAGCGCCGCAGCCCAAGTGTAGCCCAGCTGGCGACTTGACTAGGAAGGGTGTCCGGGCAGGGCACTAGAGAACCAACAAGGTGGATCGTGTGTGGACTTTGGCCACAGACGGAGCAAAGTGGGTTCTAGGGCTGTGGTCAGCGGCGAGGCCAGCAACCGGATGTTGAGTCTGTAGGAAGGACCTTGAGGTCTGTTGCGCGTTTGGGCAGCCGGGGGCGGCGGCCCAGAGGGTGTGCTGCGTGCAGTGCGGGGGGCGCGGCGGTCAGTGTGGGCGAGGCAGCAGGCCCCGCACACCTCTGCGGCTGCCGGTCTGTGTCCTGGATGTCTGAACTGAGGCCGACCAATGGTCAGAGCTTAAAAAATAAATGCAGTTAAGGGTCTTCCATTTTTCCATTTTCACATAAGAGGTCCTTTCTTTTTTCTCTTTCGGAGATACCTGGATTTGGTCCAGAGCAGGTTGCCCGCGGGAGGGCCCCGCGAGCGGCAGCGCGTGAGGGAGGGAGAGAGGGAGGGAGGGCGAGATGGAGGGAGGGAGGGAAGGAGGGCGGGTGGCGACGGCTGCGGTGGCCGGGGCTTTCCTCCCCCGGCGGCGGGAGGCGGCTGCCCTGCATCTGTGGCCGTGGGGAGTCGAGGAGCAGGTAACGAAGGCGCTTCCCGAGGCGGGATTGGACCAAGCCAGAGGGACCGAGTCTTCTGGGTCTCTTGCCTGAGGCCTTGGCGGGAGAGAAGGTAGGGAGATCGGCGCCCGCCAGGCCTGGCAACGAGGCCTCGGGGAATGTTGAACCTGTATATTATTTCAGGCTCACACTCATGTTGTGAGTCTGTCCGTCTCGGGAGATGCGGTTTGTCTGACTGTCTGAGACGTCCCAAACCCTAGGCTCTCCTTCTAAAGGCTGAGACAATTCGGAAAAATTAGTCGTCGGAATGCGCACTTTCATTCATTGGATTCTCTGCAACTCAGCAGGGCGGGTTACGGCGCCCCCAACTTGGAAGGGAGCTTTCCTCTTGTTTCTTGATACCGAGTTCTCTTGCTCTCCCCTCCACGGGCTGTTTCTGACTCCAGGTTCGTTGAGTCGCCCTGAGGTTTGAGGCCAGACAGCTCCCAGTCGGGCAGGGAGGGCGGGGGAGAGACCAGAGGCTCTAACCCCTTAATTGTACTTCGGGCCAGTATTGTCTCTCCTTTCGCTACCTCCGCTTGCTCAGTCTGGGCTCCAAAGTCACTGCAAATTTCCTTGCGACACATACATCACACAAAAGATCAGGTAACAACGCGCTCAGGGCCATTGGGGCTCCAGGCAGAGGGCAGCCCTAGCTCTGGGGCGGCTCCCCCTCCAGCCACTCCCCATGCTGGAAAATCACAACGTGTTGGGGGAGCCGGAAATAGCCCCGTTTGCTGCGGAGCGGCAGGGCGGGGGCGTCAGCGGGAATGCAGGCCGGGCGGCAGGCCGTGGCGTTGAGAGGGCCACGTTCACAGGCCCTGGGGATTTCACTCCTGCTGGGCTTGGGGGCCGGACTCCGGGTGTGCAGGGATCCGGGATACCCACCTGGGGTGGGGGCAGGACGCGGGTCTCCTCGCGGCAGGCCAAGAGGACTCAGTTTCTGCTTCCAGCGCAGGCAGGCCTTAGCTAGGAGGAGTTGTGTGTGGGTGTGTTTTTCCCAACAAAGAGGGATCAGAAAAGAAGGGGGGAAAATAGAAGGGAACCGGGGAGGGGGCGGGGAGGGGAGAGGGCAGCGGAGAGGTGAAATGAGCCCATTTCAGGGGGAGAAGGAAAATGAAAGCAAATGGAGCAAGGCCTTCTACGCGCAGGGCCGGTGCTGAGAAGCGGTGAGCGGGATCCCTGCCTGCGGCGGCTGGGCTGGCCCACTGGGGGCACAGGGAAAAAAGCCTGTTTTAAATTTAATCCGAACTTGACGGTGTGGATTGAACCGGAGGGAATTTAAATCACTGAAAGGGAGCCGCGGGACAGGGGGAGGGGAAGACTCTAACCTGTCTGTCTGTCCTTCCCACGGTGGTGCTAGCTTGATTGTGGTCTCAGATGCCCAGGTTCGAGGTGATAGAGTAAGCGTGCCCCTCCCCCTTACGGGTCTCTCCAGTGCCCAGTGAATCGGGGGTGGGAGAAGAGCGTTAAGCAATCCGAGTTAATTTACAGAACTGCTAGCTAGAACTGGGTACCCCCCCCCAAACACCAACAGGGACTCTCAGTCCCCTCAGGTCTCTCAAATTGCCCCAGCCGTGCTAAGGAAAATTAAAGGGAGTGGTTGTGGGTGAGAGGGTCTTGAAATATGGTGGAAGATTGAGTAGGAGTAACTGAACCCCAGGAATATAAGCCCCTCCTTCTTGGCGCCCCCATAGCCTTGTGCCCCCACACCTATAAGCCCGGGTTTAGGGAAAGCCTGCTTCCGAGCCCTGACCTGCCATCCTGTCTCCAAATGTGGCAAACAGGGGCTGCAACCCATAATGCAGTTTTGGAACCTGTCTTACTTGGGCCTACTGGACTTCAGGACTCCCAGGCTTTCCAAGGCCTCCCCACAGCTTCCTCTCTCTCAGAGGCATAGGGAAAATGGGACATTGGCCAGGAGGGGGCTGTGGGCGAGGCCTGCTTCCTGATCCACAGCTGTGCCTGTGACTTAGTGGGGAGGGTCGGAGTTCCTGCTCCCAAAAGCAAGGCAAGGCAAGAATCCCCCTTGGTTTCCTGGGGGATTTAATGGGCAGCAAAGATCCCTAGATGGTGATCCTGAGGACTGACTGCTACAGACTCCGCAGGGTAGGCAGGCTGGTGTTCAGGGAGCTCAAGAGTTGAAAAGAAGGCAGTGTTCAAAGGGGATAGGAGAGAAGGGGGTGTCTCTTTACAGCCACGATGTCCATTTTAGGGGCTCTCCCAAAGACCAGAAGTCTATAGGAGAGGATCCTTAAGGACTCTTTTCTGCAGGAAAGCTGAGGTTAAGGCAGAGGGGCCCTGTTGCCTGGCGAAAACGCAAAGGAGAAGCAGGCGTGAACGCTCTTTCTCCTGTTTCTTTGCTCTTTGACCAAAGCATGGCTCAGCCTCCAGTCGCCTGGGCTGCTGTCTGGGCCAATATGGGATTCTGTATCCCATAGGCCTAGTGTACCCACCAGAGCTGGTCCCCCAGGAGGGGCAGGAGAAGAGGCCTCTTCCTCCTTTGTGTCCAGACAGAAGTGGCTGCTGCGCCCGGAGTCGGTCCCACTGCAAAGGCCCGGCAAGCAAGCGGTCTGCACAATGCCACGGCTGCTCCGCCAGCTCTCGCCCTGCCCCGTCCTGCCTGCCTGCCTGCGTATCACTGTCCTTCCTCAGGCTAGCTATCTGTATGCCTTCCTTTCCCTACTCTCTTTCCATCTGACTTTCCTTCTCCCCCCCACCCTTTTCTTTTTATCCTAATCCTCTGTTTCCTTCTTTCCTTTCTTGGGCCTGGCGCCGGGTTGTAGTTGGTCTGTCTCAGGCTGTCTGGGGCTCAGTCTCTCTTAGGCTCCGTCCTCTGGTGTCCTCTTGGTTGCAGTCTGGCCCGGGGCCCCGCTGAAGGCTAAATGTCTCTGCTTATCGCTGCCAGCAGCCGCCCAAGAGCCAGGCCGGGTCCCCAGTCACCAAGGGCTGGGGGAGGTGCTGACTGTGCTGGGGATTTGGAGAAAGCTTCCGCAGAGGGACTGGAACCTTCCGTCTTTTCCTTGAACTAGTGAGGAAGATTTTTGATTGACAGCTGACTCGACTCCATCAATGCCAAAGAGATATTCTGTTTCTTGTTGTAATTTGGATTTCCTAGCCAGTCCAGTCCCAGGGAGAAGACAGTAGGAGCTGAGGGGGACAAGGCTGCAAATCCCGGGTTGCCTCTGCCCAGTCAGATTATTTCCCTCATCTCCCCTGTGCATTGAAATCCCAGCCCCGGTAGACCGAAATGGAAAGAACTGAAGAGGGGGAGGAGCAGGGACTGGGGAGGGGAACTATGGAGCTGGGGTCCAAGCTGGGAGCAGCAGCTGTGCCCTCCCCCCAACTTTCCTCCCCACCAAATACACATAATACATTCCCCAGCCCTTCTCCACCTCAGAGGAGATAGATCAACACAGGCACAGGGGAAACCCAGTCCTTGCCCCCACCCCTGGTGTTTGGTCCCCTCCTGGGGACAGAAGAGGGAAAGCAGGGCAAGCATGGATGGATCTGGGAAGCCTCCTTCCCCTGCTGCCTTCAGAGCCAGCATCTCAGCCTCAGCTCCTGCCTATTTCCCCTAGAGCAGACTAGGACTCTTCCCTCTGACCCTGAAATTGCACCCTTCCCTCAAACTCACTCTGCCCTGCCTAGGTACACCACCTCTGGGGACATCACCTGTCCTTCTCCTGCCCCTAGTCAATCTCTCAACCCCCCTCTTGCACTCACAGTAAGGGTTTTCTGATTGCTTAATGCCCTCCCCATTACTAAACCACCATGGGACAGTCTAATGGAAAGCCTAGGGCTGTGCAGTGAACCCGAAATTCCAGGAGGGTAGCAATCTACTATGGGGGGGTAATCTAAGTTCTCTGATATTCACCTACAATCACACTGCCCCCTCCAGAATTCCTGCATCCGACCCCAAAGAAATTGCTTTCTTCCATCCCTCCGTTGCTTTTTTCCCATTCCAAAAACAGCCTACAATTTTATTTAATGAAAGACACATTTATGAACAATCAAATGATCCTCATAAAATTTTTATTGAAGGACGTAAAAACAAGCTACTTGCCCACGACCGAGGTCGCTCTCTCGCCTTGCCCGCTCTCACCCTGGCTCTCTGCAGGCAGAACCAGTGAGTGACTTCTTTTTTGGGGGGTAGGGTGTCGCAGAGATGGAGTTGGGGGCAAAACAGTGTGAGCAGGCAAACGGGATGGGGATGCCCCACTTAAGTTGTGTAGATCTCTCCTCCACTTCTTCAAGCTGGCAAAGAAACATAAATAGATACAGACAATAAATTTAAAATAAAGGCGCTTGTATATCTGTGCCAAAGCGACGACTTCCAAGGCTGATGATAAAGGTGTATGAGATTCCGAAGTTCTTCCCCTCCCACCCGCAGATCATCTTCCCTAAGCTTCCTCTACCCCAGATTTGGGGGCTGAGTTGGCCAGTGGCAGAAGGATGCTCCCCTTTCCCTCCTTCCCTCCCTCCACCCCAGCTTCTCCAGTCCCCTCCCACCCTCCCTCCCTCACTGCTGCTGTTCCTGAAAGAAATACATACATACACACTATTTAAAAACGCATTTTTAAAAGCCACGTTCCGAACTGACAATCGCTGATCTAGGCTGGCTCACAGACTGCGGGAGCTTCGGGGCCGACAGAGACAGATTACGTCAAGAAATAGTTCCTCCACCTACCTCGACCGGCCTCCCCGCCCCTCTGGGGCTCCTGCGCCCGGCTCAACCCTGGGGGTCCGGGAACCCTTGCTTCGGGGACTGGTATTTTCACCCCATTAAAAAATCC
Organism: Sciurus carolinensis; assembly: GCF_902686445.1. NCBI lineage: Eukaryota > Metazoa > Chordata > Mammalia > Rodentia > Sciuridae > Sciurus > Sciurus carolinensis. The sequence continues at coordinate 113,935,692 of NC_062216.1, forward strand.
TCATGGTTGGAGAGAGCCATCTGTTTATATGGGTGGACATGGGCAAGGGGGGTTTCTCTGATTATCAGCGATCCTGAGGGGGGGCCGGCGCCTTGAGTCCAGAGTTGCGGACCCCCAGGAAAACGCAGGTCGCGGGGATCAGCAGAGAGAGGGGGTGGGAGGGGGGGGGGAAGCAAGGGAAAAAAAAGCCCCTGCGCATTGATCCGCGCCGTATTTTTGGGTAAATACGATCACGTGGGGGTTGGGGAACCAATGAGCTGCCGGGAAAAGGCTGGAAAAATAATTACCTGCCTTGATTGTTCTGTGAGCAGATAAAAAGTACATATACAGTTCATACAATAATCTTATGTATGTAAAACCCTGTTACGATGTCGGCGACGGGGCCCATCAGTAACTATTACGTGGACTCGCTCATCTCTCACGACAATGAAGACCTCCTAGCGTCCAGGTTTCCGGCCACAGGGGCTCACCCCGCCGCCGCCAGACCCAGCGGTTTGGTGCCGGACTGTAGCGATTTTCCGTCCTGTAGCTTCGCGCCCAAGCCGGCAGTGTTCAGCACGTCGTGGGCGCCCGTGCCCTCGCAGTCGTCCGTGGTATATCACCCGTACGGCCCCCAGCCCCACCTCGGCGCCGACACGCGCTACATGCGGACTTGGCTCGAGCCGCTGTCCGGCGCCGTCTCCTTCCCCAGCTTCCCGGCCGGGGGCCGTCACTACGCCCTCAAGCCGGACGCCTACCCCGGGCGCCGCGCCGACTGCGGCCCGGGAGACGGCCGCAGCTACCCGGACTACATGTACGGCTCGCCCGGGGAGCTGCGCGACCGCGCCCCGCAGACACTGCCCTCGCCCGAGGCGGACGCACTCGCCGGCAGCAAGCACAAAGAGGAGAAGGCCGACCTGGACCCCAGTAAGTTGGGAGCAATTTTCCTTTACAACCGGCGCGGGAGGGGAGGGGAGGACAGGCGGGGGGAGCCGAATTACAGCCCCTCGGAGCGATGCTGGGAGCGCGGGAGAGGGGCGAGGGCGAGGGGGCGAGGACTCAATAAAAGCGAATTACCTTGGGGAGCTTTCAGGGGAAGGAAGGTCTGAGAAGGGGGCCCAGGGAGCCAGGTTGGGAGAGGGTCGAAGGGGAGCTCCTCTCACAGATGCTGACTTGATGAGAGACCCCTGTCCCTCTCCAAGCCCAGGCTTTTTGACTCATTTGCCACTTTCGAAGAAATGCAGACAGGGCCAGGGACTGGGGTGGGGGGCGAGATTCATTTTATGGTTTGAGATGGGACAGGGGAGAGGTGAAGAGAATACTAGGGGCAGAGAGGAAATACCTCTGGGAGAAAAATCACCCTTGCCTCCCAGTCAGCATGGGAATTCTCACCCCACTATGGATTCATAAAACAGAAGGTTCATTGCCCTCCCCCAGGAGCACTGGTTGAGGGGTCTTCAGGGATTTTACAGCCTGGGATCTTGAAGAGATCAAGACTTCCAGAGGGAACTGGGGAGAGAAGTAGGATCTGAGTCTCCTTAAACTTGAGAACCCTCTTCTGAGGGTTTACAGGAGAAAGCGTTGAGAATGGGTGTCAGGGATGTGGAGTGGGGAGACATCTCCCCAGATTAGAGAATTTCATACACACACACACACACAATCACAATCAGGCTCCTATCAGGGAGATAGGAACCTTCTGAGTATTGCAAAGGAGGGCTGGTTGGGGTAGGTGGGGGGCAGGTGAGAACTGCAGGACCAGAGAAAGGATTTTGAAAGAAGAAGAAACAGCAGGAGAGGGGGTGCAGTCCCCTGGGTGTGAGGAAGTGTCTGGGGGAGTCCCAGGAGGGGGCTGCAGGAAATCTTTTTCTCTAGCCCCACAAGGGGCCAGGGCCTAATTATACCCCTCTGAAGGCTTCCCTCCCTGCCCTTAGCTACTCCCATAAACCTGAAATTGGAGGCTTGGCTCCTGCATAGCCTGTCCTGGAGCTGGCAAGTGGGGACACTGGAGGCCAAGATACAGGGGAACCTGTTCCCAAGGCCAGCAGCCCTCTGGAGAGAGAAGAAAGACTTTCCCCATCTCAGCATCGTCCTGAGAATTCGCCTCAGCAGGGTTGAACTCTGAGCGGGAGACAGGCACTAGAGAGAGTGGTGAGGGGTTTAGGGACTCTCAGGGTCAGGAAGCAGAAGTGCTGAAATTTCAGGACTTGGTCGTGGGCTGGGAGGATGGGAGGGGGCAGAGGAGGAGGGAGGTGGGGAGGAGAGAGACCTCGCTATAAAAATAAAAAACAAGAGAGAGAAGCGTTTATGGGCCTATGAAACGGTTGGGAATTTGGACTTTTTATGAGGATATTCTCGAATTACTACTCTTGAAGCTGAGGACCAGACTGTAGGGGCTTTGATAGCCTCGGATTTCCTACAGTTTTAGGTGCTGGAAACTGAAGAGGGAGGGGAGGTGGGGAGGGGGCAGCATGCAAAAGGAGGAAGGGGGAAAATTCCTAAGGTAAAACGTGTCCAAATTCAGGTTCAATTATTGGGTTTGGGAAGCCTGGCTAAGCCTGGGGTTGGGGTGGCAGAGGTCCTGGGCTGGAAAGGGGCTCCACTGACCCCTGCCTATGTTTGGCCCTCCAGGCAACCCCGTGGCCAACTGGATCCACGCCCGCTCCACGAGGAAGAAGCGCTGCCCCTACACCAAGTACCAGACGCTGGAACTGGAGAAGGAGTTTCTCTTCAATATGTATTTAACCAGGGACCGTCGGTACGAGGTGGCCCGGGTTCTCAATCTCACCGAGCGGCAGGTCAAAATCTGGTTTCAGAACCGGAGGATGAAGATGAAAAAGATGAATAAAGAGAAAACCGACAAGGAGCAATCCTAAACCCTGCCCCAGCCTGCTGCCTCAGCACAGCCAAGGGAAAAACAGAAACCCCACAAAAATACCCCAACCCAGGCGGGAGAATGAAAGCACGAAAAGAAAAGGAAGGAGCAAGATAGAGAAAAGCCAATCAGCTTAAAAAGGAAAAAAAAGGGGGAAAAAGGAAAACTCGCGATTTGGGAGGGTTACGTGTTGAGAAATTGGTGTTTTAGAGTTAGTTCTACCCAGCGATAAAGAGGCAGGAAAGAAACTGAATTCTCTTCCCCCAGCGCAACAGAAATAAATGACACACACAAATGTGATTTTTTCCTCCTTTCTTCAGAGAAGCCAGTACTTGAATTGCTATATTTCTATTTTTTCCTGTATCATATTTGATCTGGGCTATCCCTTCCCAGGCCTGGGGCATTCTGCGTGCAGATTTTGTACAAAAAAAAAAAAAAGACACACACACACACACACACACACACACACACACACTTACACACACAACAGTGATTCCCAACCCAGGAGCTGAGGGGCCAGGACGCGCAGGCTGGGTCGGGCGGCGCAGGCCGGCGCCTCAGGCATGTATATAGCAGCGTTCCCTCTCACCCCCAGCGTCGGTCCTGTAATGTGCTTCTGTTTGTTATGGTAGAACAGCTCTGTGTTAATATATCCAAGTCGCTTTAAAAACCAGAAACCCAACTGCATCCAGTTCTCGTTATTTCTCCTCCCTGAGGTTCCCAGACTAATGTTGTGGAGGAGGCAAGTGCTCAGATCCTCTAGGGGAGGCTGGCTACCTCGGAGGGGCAAATGCCTGTCGCTTCTCTGGGGCAGGGCAGGGTGGGGTGAGGGTTCCAGGGGAGGGGTGGAAGCTGCTGAGGCAGAGGCCTGGCTTGTGCCTGCCTCGGTTGGCTGCCTACAAGTTTCCTGGTGGCTAGATGGGGGGGCACAGCATGAATGGCTTTCCCTGGCTGTAATTAATTGTAATAATTTATGAGTACATGAGATCGTAGAGAAGAGATAGGTGAAGATGAAAGTTGGGTGCTGGGTGAGGGCCCAGGCTGGATTTTTGCCCAGCTGCATTGGTGATTTGGTGTTTTCAGGGATGACTAGAAAAGAAGGCTGGCGGGATGTTCGGCTAGGAGGAAGACCAGGCAGGCCTCAGGGAGCAGGACAAGCATTGGGGACTGCATTGAGAGAGAAAGGAAAAAATGGAGAGAGAGAGAGGAGAAGAAGGAAGGGCTGGAAGGGGAAATGAAAGAAATAAGGGAAGAAGGAAAGGGAGAGAAGGAGGAAAGAAAGAAGAAAGGAAGATGATAAAACCCAATATAACCAGAATTAGATTTACTTTCTACTTCTCAATGCATTCTCTTCTCCTCCTAGTTCTCTTCTCAACCTCTCCCTCTTTCTGGTGTTGAGTTTGCATGTTGGTCTGGGTGTAACCAGGGTCATGCTAAGCAGCTGCAGCACTTCTAGGGGATGGTGAGGCCAGGGCCCAAGGTAGCTGGTTAGGGATTAGCCAGGAGTGGGGTGCTCCCTGGCGGCTGTGAGACCCCAAGCATAAAGGTGAGGGTGTGTGTGTAACAGCCTGGTGGGGCTGGTTGGCTGAGCTGCACCCCAGAGCGCCTTCCCTAGAACCAGCAGTTTTCATCTGCTAATCAGAAGCAGACACAAGCTGCTGGGTATATGCCTGGGCCCGGCGCCCCCTTTCTCGGAAATCCCCCAATCTGGAAACTATTAAAATCAGACTGCTTGAAATATAGCCCTTTAATATCGCAGGCTGCCCATTTTGCTGAGGGTGCTCTGAATATTTGGAGGATACCACCATAAAAGACAATAATTTTGGGCCCCAGTCCATATGCTGCTTCCCCCAAAGCATCACCTTACAGGATTTTTGATACACTTGTAGGAACTAGTCTCTACCCAATTATTTGAATCTCTTACCCCCTCCTTCCATTAAACCCTCCAATTTTGAGGTCTGGAGGAAAGTGGAAAGGGGTGAAAACTGTTGTAATATTTTGGGGAACAATCAAGTTGTAACAACAGATTTAGTTGTTGAAGTATTTGCTCCTCTTTTCTGCTTAGGAGACTTCCTCCCCAATTCCAGAAGCATTGTTTTCTTGGCCTTTGCAAAGGTGCTTTGCCTAGTTTGCTCTCTTTTCTCACTTCTCCCTTTGGTCCTTTGCTGTTCTGTAACCCTGGCCTCAGTTCCGCACTTGATGGAAACCAAGACACCCCTTTCTCCCTCAGTTTAGACCGCTGGGATGCGGGCTTCTCTCCCAGCCCGAGCTCGGCGGTGTTTGAGGGCTTCCACCCCGCCCCTGCTCAAAGGCCCTGTCGCCTCCCCTCGGCGTCCGTCAGCACGGCCTGCTTCCTGCAGCCTGCCCGCCGGAGCCGGCTTTGCTGTGGGGCTGTGGGCAGGAAGGAGGGCTGCAGGGCTTGGAAGACCCTGAGGAGAGCTTGGGATTCAGAGCAGGCCCACCGCCCGGTTCACTATTCAATCCCAGCCCAGCCTTCAGCCTGCAGGTCAGGATTGGATTTGATTTTTATTCATTATCACTTATGAATTAAAACAACACGACACACTTCTGGGGAAAGAAATGAAAGCTGGCCGGATAGGGGGGCTAGCAAATGCCCTCCTTCCCTAATCTTCCCCTCCCACCTCTCCTGCTCCTTTGTCAGAATCACAAAACCCTAAAGGTTGTTCCACTTGGGAAGGCAGCGGATAGGTACATTTCCGCAGCCCCGAAATGCCACTTTTATGGCGCTGTTTGTCTCCTTGCTCTGGGTTCTGAATGGGGCCGAACAAAACAGCAGCGCAGAGCTGGCTAGACGTCTGGGCTTAATTGTTTTATGGTTTAAATAAGGTGGACACTCTTTCCTTTGAAATCGGATTATAGGAATGTTTTGTCTATGGCCCACGGAGAACAGGACCTCACTGGCTAGGAGAGAGAGGTGGAGAAAGCGCGCGCGCGCGCGCGCGCGGGATGGGCTACAAACCAGGGGCAAACAGCCTGGAGGAGTCATAGCCCACCTTAAAGTCCTACAGGCGGCGGCAGAATAAACCATGCGGGTCCAGCATCAGGATAAGGGGAAGGAGGAGTTTAGGGTGCGCGCTGTGGACAGGAGGTCGTGGGAGCTTCGTTCGTGCATCCGCGTGCGCGGAGGTTTTCCGAGGTCAGAAATGCGACTGAATGGTGTCGGTGGGGCGGGGGCGGCGAGGGCGGGGAAGATAGCTAGTTTCTTTGCACAATGTCTCTTAATGCAAGAAAGGAGGGTAACAAAAAGAGAACAGTTTGGAACCTTTCACAAGGTTTATTTCAAGAACTTAGAAAACAAAAGAACAGCAGTCCCGAGACAACTCCCTTCCGGGGAATCCCTTTCTTTTGCACCCAGTTGGAGCCTCCTTCCTTCCACTTCCCACCTTTGGGCCAAGCCTAGGACCTCTGTTGGCTTTTTGCCGACCGGACTGCATTGGAGCAAATGGACGCGAGGTGGCGCTGTTGCTCAATGATAGAGGCGACGGTGCCCCCCGACCCTCCTGGCCGCACTGACATTTGAGGCCTGGCCTAGGGCCGCGGCAGGAAGGCCCCGCGCCTCTGCCCGGCCCAGCCCCACTGGCTCTGAGCAAATCAATCCTCTCACCTGCGAGGTGTAAATAATTCGCGAGTGGCAGCGGTAGATGGACCCAGGCTCTGGCAGGGGGCTTGTGAGGCGCAGGAGGGTAGGCATCAAAAATAATCGCTTTGCGGAGGAGATAAGTGCGAAGCAGGCAGCGCGTAATTAACACAAAAAGGCGGAATGACCCGGACAAACGAACATAAATCCGTGATACCTAAGGGCGGTGCAGGCCTCGGGGAGAGGAATAGAGATGGCCCCGGCGAGGATGGCTGCTTTCGGTTCCTTTATTTCCAGGCTCAGGGAGCGAAATAAACCAGATACGTGCAAAAGCAAAAAATAAAAAATAAAAATAAAATAATCAATCAAATTAAAGGAAGATGAAATATCTCCACCAAAGGGGAAACCAAGTCCGACCAGGGGTTGCGGGACTGGTGGGTTCTTCGGACAGGCGGCGGTGGCGGCACACTCGGGACAGTCGCATTCCAAGACACAAAGGCCCAGAAGAATAGCTCTGTGGCAGGGTTTTCGCTGGACCATAAAATGTCGAAATATCCCCCCACCCCCTAAAAGATAAGGCGCAGGCCCCAGAGCGATCCTGCCCTCTGGGCCTCCTCTTTCCAGACAGAGAAGAGAAAGTATTTATGACAGTCCCCAGTGACCCAGATGCTGGGAGCCCAGAGTCCACCCTGTTCAGCTCGACACCAGAGGAGCAGGCTTGGAAAAAGGCAGGGTTGGAGCCAAGGATGCAGCAGGCTCTGGTAGGTGGAAAAGCCTGGTTGTGCCCATGCACTATTCTGGACCCTAGGGAGGCCTGCAGCCCTGGAACTGCCTCCTCTGGCCCTTCCCTCCTGGCCCCAGGGCCAGAGTTCTGAGTGTCTAAGAGTTGGGGCAGTCCCTAACTGAGATAGGAGTGGGTCCCCCAAAGGCAAGGGACCCTGGAAGGATCTTTTGCTGGTGTACCAGTGAATGTCCTTTGGGAATTTGGCTGAGAGTGACCATTTCCCCAGCAATTATTCAGATAATAGGACGGAGGGTCTAAACCATCCTACACTGCACAGCTATTCCTTTCTCCATCCCCAGAGCTGACTCCGGATGGGGATGGGGAAGAAAAAGATCTGGTTTTCTAACCACCTCCTTCCTCATCCAACCCTGAAACCCCAGGATGTGGAAGGAAAACAGGTAGCAGGGTTTTGGGGTTTGAGTTTTTCTTTTCTTTTTTTTTTTTTTCATGATGCAAAGACCTAAAGATACATTTGTGTTTTTCAGGCATTGTGTGCATGTGGGCCTGGTATGCACGTGTGTGTAGTGTCTGTGAGGTGAAAGGGATGCTTCCAGGAATGTATATGCCAGTTTACAGTGAGCATGCACTTGATGTGTCCCAGAATGAGAAGGTAGCATATACCGTGTGTATTCAGTGTGCCCCAGGGTTGCACACACTGGAGAGGGAGGAAGGGGGAAACCATTCTTATCTTCTTCATTCATATGCACATAGCACACATACATGGCTTTCTCACTTTCTCCCTTTTTCTGTCTGCGTTAAACCCATATAACTATACATACTTAGGGCCAGGGAAGGATGCTGATGGATTAAGATTCTTTTATCCATTAGAATTAACTTCGGTTTGCCCAGTATTGGGGATGAAGAGACCCCCCACACACACACACAGAGAGAAAGTGTGGGTAAATATTTAAAGAGTGTCTGTTGACAGTTCCCATCCACATCCTGACCTGGGCAGCTTGCCTGGGGAAGAGGAGGGTTCAGAGAGCCAAGCAGCCCCTCCAGGCTAAGCTGGCATTTCCTATGAGGTGGGAGTATGTGGGGACAAGTAAGAGGCCTGCTTCAGTACCCTCCAACTCAGATACAAATAGTCTCCTGAAAAGAAACATCCTGGATCAGCCCAGCCAGAAGCCAGGAACACAAACTGTCCTTTCCTTTCTTAGTCCTCATAAGCAGCTTTGCTCTCAGACCCCCAGTCAAGCTTATTGGCATTGCTTGGGTTCCCTGTTCCAGGTAGGGTTGGTGTCTGAAGGGATAGTGTGGCCCTGATAGGGTACGTGGGGTAACCAGTCCTCTGTCCTCCTCTACTCATAGTAGCCAAGAGAGTCTTAAGGATCTAAGGAAGACAGGGCACTTTCAGACCCTGGGGAGGGGTCAGTGACTGGGTCCTATGCCTGGGGACTGTGGTGTGCTTTTTTTCTCTTTAAAGTCCCCAGACTTAAGGACCCTCTAAGGATATCATGTTTTGGGTTAGAGGCTCTGCTCTGGCTTGCTGACATTCAAAGCTGGTCTGGGGGGAGGGGGGAGTTCTTATACCTGTTGAGGTAACCTGAATTGACCTGCTGGCTAAGGTATTGCCCCCCACCAGAGAGGAAGGAAAAGAGAAGGGGGAGGGAGCACCTTCAAATCTGAATGCGTACCTTGGAAAATCTGGCCCCAGCCATTAGCTGGGGCTGGCTAGCCACCCCCTACACACACCACACCCCCCATCCCTCCCCCTTTCCTCCCTCCCCTTCCTTCAGGTCCCCCCCAGCCCTGAACCCCTCAACCCCCGCCATCTCTCTCTCTCCTCTCTTCTTCCTCTCTCTCTCTCTCTCTCTCTCTCTCTCTCTCTCTCTCTCTCTCTCTCTCTCTCTCTCTCTCTCTCTCTCTCTCTCTCTCTCGCCTGTCTTCATGTCGTGGATTGATGAACGCGAATCGCGTGTAAGCGCCGCCACCGCCGGGAGTCTGAGGAATTCGCCTGGGCTGTTAAAGGAAAGAGCTAAGTGAGAGAGCGCGAGCTCTACCTACCGACAGTGAAGAGAGCCGCCGCCGCCGCCGCCGCCCGCTCGCCGCCCGCCGCCGCCGCCCGCGCCCCAGACCCCGGAGCTCTGCACCGAGGCGCCCCCCACCTGCCCAGCCCCCAGCCCACCAGCCCAGCCCAGTCCGGGGGCGCCAGCCGACCTGGGGTTCGGTCCCGGGGGGAGGGGAGTTTCGGGGGTACCGGGCGGGGGAGCCGTGAGCCAGAGGGGAGGGGGCCGCGGGTTTTCATGTACCCAGCATGAGCTCCTACTTCGTCAACCCCCTGTTCTCCAAATACAAAGGCGGCGAGTCCCTGGAACCGGCCTATTACGACTGCCGGTTCCCTCAGAGTGTGGGCAGGAGCCATGCGCTGGTGTACGGGCCCGGCGGCTCGGCGCCGGGCTTCCAGCACGCCTCGCACCACGTCCAAGACTTCTTCCACCACGGCACCTCCGGCATCTCCAACTCGGGCTACCAGCAGAACCCGTGCTCGCTTAGCTGCCACGGAGACGCCTCCAAATTCTATGGCTACGAGGCGCTCCCCAGACAGTCCCTTTATGGGGCTCAGCAAGAGGCGAGCGTGGTGCAATATCCCGACTGTAAATCCTCCGCCAACACTAACAGTAGCGAAGGACAAGGCCACTTAAATCAAAACTCGTCTCCCAGCCTCATGTTTCCATGGATGAGACCCCACGGTGAGAAGCCTTTTCTCTTTCCCCCTTGGTCTCCCGCGCTCCGGGGTCTTCTCCCCCTCCCTCGCCTTTTTGTCTGTCCTTGCTTTTCCTCCTGGCTTTGGGGTCTCTCCCACCCCACCCCCATGCCTGGGTGGGTTTCTGGAGGTTGTTGGGAGGGGCGCCTGGGACGTTTTGGAAATTGGGGTGAAGGTGGGGAAAAGGTGGTGTGTGGGTGGCAAAGGGTTAAAAATAATTTCCTCCATTTCTGTCTATGTCTGTCTCTCTGTCTCTCCCTCTCCCCATCTCTAAAGTCAAAGTTGGGGAGGTGACTGGGAAGGGTACCCTGAGGCTATCAGTGTTTGGAGCTGATAACCAGTTTCTCCAAAGGCAGAGAACCCGCAGTCCAAGGCAGTGGCCAGGCTGTCTTGGGTCTAGCCAGACCCAAGCCAGAGAGAGTGTGAAGACCCCTAGGATAGACACTCTGGCTCTCTAGGGTCCCCACTGCTTCCTTTCAGAGAACTAGCCTAAGGGCCATTACCTCAACTTTTTTGTACTTTCCCCAGTTGAAGAAAAGACAGGGAGCCTGAGAAAAGAAAAGGGAAAAAAAGTGCTCCAAAGGAGAGGGGCATACAGGTTGAAGTCCAGAGGACCCTAACCAGGTTACCCTCTGATCAAGGACTTGTGGGGTCTCCTTGAGACCTGCAGAGCTACTCAGGTCATGAGCCCCTCCAAGGGTGACCCCTCACAGCCCAATTTCGAAGTACAGGGGGAAGCGATAAAGCGACAAGTTCCGGCAGGGATGGCCCTTGATTTATTTGCTGGTCTCCAGTTAGCAATCAGGCAAAGCAGTGATACATTCCAGGAGATCAATTATTTTTCTTATTGGAAAAGCATTAGGCAGAGAGAGGCAATGAGGGGGCAGTGGGCAGAACCCCTCTCCCTTATCCCCATTCCTTTTTCCTTTCTTTTGGAAACAGATTCTGTCCCCAGCCCATCTCACTAAATGCCATTCTGCACTTGTAAACAAAGCTGCAAAGGCCAGTTCTCTGGGATTGCAGGCCTGGGGGACTCTGAAGGGTTCCCCTGGCTCCTTTAAGCCCCCAGGTTCCAGACAACTCCAGTCCCTGCCCCCACCCTCACCCCATCTCCCAAGGTGAAGCCAAACCAAAACAATCCCCCAGACTTTCTTGCCCTTGCCTGCCTTCTGCTCTAGCCTCTTCTGCAGGAGGGTGGTGAACTGGGGAGACCAAAGTGGGGACTCTAAGGGAGGCAGAGTAGCAGGGAAAAGCCGAGCCCCCACCCAGACATAACCAGACTGGGGTTCTGTTCTGTCCAGCTCCGGGGCGGCGCAGCGGTCGGCAAACTTACAGCCGGTATCAGACCTTGGAACTAGAAAAGGAGTTTCTCTTTAATCCTTATTTGACACGAAAGCGCCGGATTGAAGTCTCTCACGCCCTGGGACTGACCGAGAGACAAGTGAAGATCTGGTTCCAGAACCGAAGAATGAAGTGGAAAAAGGAGAACAACAAGGATAAACTGCCTGGGGCTCGAGATGAGGAGAAGGTGGAGGAAGAAGGAAATGAGGAAGAGGAGAAAGAGGAGGAGGAAAAGGAAGAAAACAAGGACTAAAAAAAAAAAAAAAGAAAAAGAAAATTTCCCTCCTTTTAGCAACTCCCTTGAAGTTTCGTTTTATGGTAGCAGATAAATTGAGAAGTTTACGACTGTCATTTGCTTTTATAGAGAATAGAATGACACTCACAACTCTAACTACCTGTCAGATACTTGCAGCTCTGGTTTTATTACCTTTGGACTCCCCCTCCTCTTTATTTGTTTGGGGGCTGGAGGGGGGAGATCCAGACACAGCAAAAAGTTTGGACTCTCTGTCTCACTCCTTGCCCTAACACACACACTTGTCCCTACTCCCACCTTCTGAGTCCTATTTGAATTTTAAGGTCTGTGACCTGGCCTCCTTACCCCTTCTTTCTGCCCCTGCTCACCATGCTCCCACTTCCCTGCTTCTCTGGTATTTATTTTAGAGGGGAACCCCCCCTAAAATGCAGAAGAGGAATCCTGGCTTTGTTTTTATGCTAGGTTTAGTGTATTAGATTTACTTTTTAAAAAAGGAAAGGAAAGGAATAGTAATAAAAGGAAGGAAAGGAAAATAAATGAAAAAATTTTAAAGAAATAGGAAAAGATAGCAAGGATTATTCCTTCCCCCTCCTTTAGGCTCCTGCTTAGAAAACCCCCTTGACTTTCTCTAGGAACCTGATGGAAACCTGAAATAGATGTGGGTCTCTCCCCTCCTCCCTTTCTAAGAGACCTACAGTCACCTCTAAAATCCTACCTAGCCATCCCATGGTCACTCGGGCCCATGCCTTCCTTGCCTTCACTGTTTGATTTCTGTTCTTTTGGGCCCGGCTCCCTCTGAGCTGCAGCAGTGATAGCGCTCAGAAATCACCATAATCATGAAAATAAATAATAATAATAATAATAATAATAATAATGACAATAAATCTTTAACATACTACCTAAAGGGAACCTGCAATAACCTTGAAAAAGAAAATTTAAAAATCCTACTATAGGAAAAAAAAAGAGAAAAAATTAAAACTCAAAAAAAAGAAAGAAACCTCCAACGTATTTTATCACTACCTATAGAAAGAAATCCTGCTTTGAGAGTATTCGTAATGCAGTTTTGTTGTCGTTTGTTGCTGCTTATTTCACTAAGAAGAACCCAACAACTGAGACTGCCTAGCCCGCCGGTCCTGTGCGCTTTTATTGTGCTTCTAACCCCAGTAGAGTAGAACTAAATTGCACTGAATGTATAGTTAACTCTGTCTTGAATTCTCTGTTTATGCAACATGCTCGAAAGGAAAAAAAACGTTAAAAATATATCTATAATAATAATTTTTGGTCATTTGTCTTTATGTCCAGCTATGAATGTAGATTTTGTGTCCCGACAGCCCTGTTCCTGGTCCAAGTACTTTGTATTGTATACGTGAGTCATAATAAAAAAAAGGAGAAAAATATATGAAGCTGAAATGCCTTGCTTTTTCTCCACAGTTCTTCTCCATTCTCTACCCCCTCCCTCCTTATTCTCCTTCCCTAACACTCTGGAAAAGATCCCCACTGATCTGACTTTGGGGTGGGGGAACTTGCATGGAGAGAAATGTAGGAATGGAGAGAAGAGGCTGGGCTCAAAGGGCAGGTGACTGGTTTCCAGGTGAGAAGAGGAGGAAGAGGAACAGTTCACTGGTAGAAAGAAGAAGGGGTACACCAGTAGGCTCTTGAGGGAGTCTTGGCTCCCAAGTGGGTTTCTAGGTATCAGGACCCCAATGGGAAGAAAGATCTCATTCATTCACCTTTCTCTTCCTCAGCTGTGGCCTGGGCCCAGACAAAGAATCTGTTCCATGCCTCTCCCATGGATATGTCTTTTTCCCAGGAGCTGGGGCTGAGGATGAGGCAGTGAGGTTCTTTCTGATCTTCACACGCCCTTTTCGTCCTTTTTGGCCAGTCTCTGGCACCATCATACAGCACTGGGATAGTGAACAGGGTGGGGGAAGTGTAAGGCTCAGGACAGCTGACCTGTCAGAGGGGCTTGAAGGGCAAGATACCTAAAGAGAGGCTGCTAAGTGTGGGGGATAAGAAAGTTGCAGCCTGGGAGAGATGGGAGGGAAAGAAGAAATGAATGAGCTGGTAGATCAACCAGCTTGGGTCCACATCCTAGAATTCAAATTCAGTCAGTGTAGGGCCATCGCTGTCACTCAACTCTTATGTCCACTCCACCTCTCTTCTGGCTGTTTCAAGACAGCTCCAGGCTTCACGGTGGCAACTGGGCAACTTGCTGGGCCCCCATAATGCGCCCCTTGGCCTGGGGAAATGGGTCTGCTGAGTGGACGGTCCTCCACTCCAACCACTGCAGGTTAAGGGGACTCCTGGTTGGAATCTTCCATTCCCTAAAATAAAGAGTTGAAGGCTCAGGGACCCAGGGGGCAAAAGAGCCTCTCTCTTCTCTCTGGAGGGTCTTAAACTGAGAAGTCTGTTTATGCCAATAAGATTCTGGTCAAATAACCCCAAATTCCAGAGATGCAAAACTTCTGACTCAGTCAGGAGTAGGGGGAGATAGAGAGGGAAGAGGATCTCTGATCTTCAAAACCAGACCCCCAAAGACTGAAATATTTTTGAGGCCAGATATCCCTCTCTCTCACACCCACCCCCTTCCTCTGGTCAATGATTTTCACGGATCTAGATTCAGGCCAATCTTCTTTGGTGTGCTGTACTGAGCTCCCAGTCCTTGACTCCTAGGAAAAGTGGTCCTGAGTACATGATTGGGTCAGGCAGTGTTCATAGGGGACTCCTGCTGCCTGGAGAGAGGCTGCGGGTTGGTAGCACAAGCTGCAGCGCAGCTGGTGACAGCTTTAAGCAGAAGCTCCGGGAAAATCTGTTCCAACCTGGGGTTCCTGCTGCGAGTTAAGGAGCCAACCAGGTAACCCCTTTTGCTGCAGGAGACACTGGCTACCAGCTAGGGAGGCTCCAAAAGAGGGCATTTTGCCCCGAATCTCAGGCCTTCCCATAGGCGTCCCCTTCGTACTCCCAGTAATGGCCGAGGGCTGTTTCATTTTTAAACGTGGAGTTATGATTGCTATTAATAAAAATGTCTGGCTCAGTAGCCAAGCGGGATGAGCCCTGCATTAAGTGGCTCCGAAGGGCCTTGCCGCTTTTCCCCACACCAAATACCCCATTCATCCCTGGCCCTGTTCTGCAACGTCCGTGGCCCCAAGCCTGTCGCGTCGGAGGGCGGGGTGCGTCTGGCGCCCGGTTTCACTCAAAAAGTCGGGCAACTGGAGGGTCAGACCCCGGGAGCCCCAGCCGACCCCTCATGCAGCACTCGTTTCCCCGCTCCTCCTGCCCACCGCCTCTGTTTCCTCGTTTGGAAAGAAAAGGAGGTAAAAACCCGTTTTATGGGGGGAACGTAATTGCGAGCGGGATGCTCTCTCTTTAGAAACGCGTCCTCCCAAATGCTCCCTCCATCCCATTACCGGAATGGGGACCATTCGGCTGCTGCAGATAGGACTTTCTCCCATTCTTTACTTTTTTATTAGCCAATCAAAGTGGCTTCCGAAAGCTATTTGTGATTTGTGAAAAATAGTATCTTTCAAAATGCTGAGTTGAAGCATCTCGCTCATTTCGCCTTGAATTTATTATTCTAATCTCAACGGTAGAGACAGGATAATGTAGCTATTAAGTTGGGGGGCAAATTCGTTTCTCTGGATTAAAAAAATCCTCTCGGCATTTTCTTTCCCTCCCCACTACCTTACTGCAGAGGCCAAGGGAGGTGCGGGCCTTGGAGAATTCAGGGGAACCAGGGGATATAATGAGCACCCTGAAGGAGTCTTTGGGGGATCCTTTGGAGGGAGGGTGAGATTGACCTCCCCAGTCTTATCTTCCATAAATAAGATGCCCCACCGTCTGCCTGCCTGGTGACTGTGAAAGTTATCCCCAGCCCCAATTAGAGAAAACTCAGGACAGGTTGTGCCACAGACTAGAGGTAAAATTTCCGGTGAACTGCCCGCAGCGCTGTCCCATTCTCCGGGCTGCCCATTGTGAAAAGCTGGCCAGTGCTTCCTCCTCGTAATTTTTAACTACCTGTTATAAAATTTATGGGTGGGTTTGTAAAAAGAAACGAGGTCTCTGCATCCGGCTGAGGCTGAGGGAACTGTTTTGCTTACTGTGGGAGAAGTTTAAGGAAGGGGCGAAGGATCCCCTGTTGGTTGGGGTGGGGACACCCAGCCACTGAGATTCCCATGCCAGTTCCCATGTTGGACCAAGGGGAAAGCTGCCGGCCTTCAAATCTCCAGTCAGTGGGGAGAGATGGCTAGGCTGCAATGCACCAGAATATAGTCTATAGGGGGGAATTTATTCTGTATCCCTACATTAGGCTTACCACCAAAATTAGGGGTCTGGATAAATGGGATGCTCAGAATTCTAGTATCAAAGGTAGCATTCAGGACAGTAAAAGGTTTATCTTTCAAGGCCTCAGAAGCACCTTCCAGCTGCTAGGACACCAAACCAGATTTTTTTTTTTTTTTTTTCGGAAAAAGGCAGATGGATGTGGACAACCTGACAAAATTGAAAAGGCTTAAAATTGCCTTGTGCCTCAAAGTAAAAGGAAATGGGGACCAAGATCTTGGGCTTTAATTTTGTTGTTAACTCTAAAATGTTTGTGATTAAGCTGCATTGAGGACCTAGGAAATGAGGAGACCAGATGTTAGGGATGGTCTTGGGGAGAAATGTCATTCTGTCTCAGACAGGGACCTGGAGATGAGGGTTGCTTTGAGAATTCTGGAGCTCCAAACTCTCACCCCTCCTGCTGCTCCCACAGGACTGTTCAGGGCTGGTCTAGCCCTCTAGGCTCTTTAGACCATGTCCAGGGCAGGCTTGGTTGGGAGACTGTCAGTGGCCTGGGAACTACTGTTCTTGTCTGGGGTGGAGTGGGAGTTTGTGAGGGAACCCCGGTAGGAAGGATGTCAGTTTTATCCTAGAAAAAATGGTAAGGTTAGGGAGGGTATGCTAGTTCAGTTCCTTACCTTCACCAACCCTCACTGCCTCAAGGCTACAAATCTTAGCATAGCTTCGATTCCCCCAGATACAACCTTATTACCTCCATTTATTAAGGAAACTATTTTAAAATTCGGCACAGCAGGAGAAGGCAGCGGACCCCCAGCTCCTGAACCCTTCCTTCTTTCCTCCCTGCATCCCCTCCCTGCTCTTCCTGTACTCGCCAGGAGCAGCGGGCCCTTGGGGAGTGGGCGATGGGTGGGGGTGGGATGGGGGTCGGGGGGGATGCTCCCTTTCTGAGAGAATTGGGTAAACATGGCGACCGCGGCGCCCATTTGCACACGCTACACAAATGCATCGCATTCCCGGTTGTTTGCAGAAAATTTACAGCTGAGTAATAAAAGTTTACGATCGACTCACAAGTTGGATTGGCCACAAGAAGTCATGTGGATTCCATCCATGAACGTGAACTTTTTATTGTGGTTTGTCCGTTCCGAGCGCTCCGCAGAACAGTCCTCCCTGTAAGAGCCTAACCATTGCCAGGGAAACCTGCGCTGGGCGCTGCCTTCATTATCAGTATTTTTTTATTAATCTGATTAATAATTATTTTCGCCCCATTTAATTTTTTTCCTCCCAGGTGGAGTTGCCGGAAGCTGGGGGCACCTGGGGAGGTCGGGAATGAGAGGGGAGAGGCAGGAGTTGAGGGCATCTCCCTCTCTCTACCCGACCCTCTGGCCCCCAAGGGGCAGGAGGAATGCGGGAACAGGAGTTGAGATAGGGAGCTGCAGATGCCTCCACCCCTCCCCTCTCCTAGGCTCTCTCTCCTGACCCCTTCCTGCAACTCTCCTTAATTTTATTTTTTTTTTTTTCTTGATGATCAGGACTATTCTTTTTTATTTTAATTTATATAAAGTATATGTGTGTGTGTGGAGCTGAAACAGGCTCGGCAGCGGCACAGAATGAGGGAAGACGAGAAAGACAGAGAGTGGGAGAGAGAGAGGCAGAGAGAGAGAGGGAGAGGGAGAGTGACAGCAGCGCCCGGTAAGTGTTTTCTTATTGGTTCAAATATGTAACTAATGGTCCGTAGCTGGGTGGCGGTTTTAAGATAAGGGCAGCAGCGGCTTGTCTTGGTTAGAGAGGCGAGGGGGCTGGTGGAAGGGTGGGCGCGTGGGTGATTATGGGGAGTAAAAGTGGGGAGTAGATGGGGTTAAACTGGAATACTGGTAACTGGTAGTGGGGCAAATGTGTTATCCTGATGTCACTGTGCGCCGAAGTTGAGGGTCGGGGGCAGGAGGATTTTTCCTGTGGGGCGAAGCCTGGGGTCTAGAGGGCGCGGGCCCTCTGCCTGATGCCCACTGTGTCTGTACCTGTTTATTATAGATCTGCTACTCTTGGCTAATGGGACTGGGACGGAGGGGTCTGGAAGCTCAAACCCCAGCGCAGGAGCGAGAACCTGTAGGCTGCGCCCATTGCCCCCAGAGCAAAAGAGCCCCCCAGCCCCCAAACAAACTTTCCAGAACCCCCTCCCTGTCGAACAGCCCCCTCCCTCCCGCAGAGAGCGACCGAAGGAGCTCACACATGCGCAGTGTGGGCCCAGGGCTGGGCCGCAGAGCAGGAAGCGAGCGCAGCTAGGCGGGCGGCAGCGCCTGTTAATTGGCAATTAAGGAGGAGGCTAGTGGCTGGTGCGCGTCAGCCGAAGGGAGAGCGTCTGCCCACCCCCCTGCTCCCGCCCCTACCCTGGCGGATGGAAGGATGGGAGGTGCCCTGCACTGCGGGTGGAGGGTAGAGGGTGGGGGTTGGGGATGCAGTACTCAAAAGCCATCTTGTGCTCGGAGGAAAGAGGCCTATCCGAGTTCCCATCTGGGAGCCGGCGCCCTCCATTCCCAACCGCGGCCACTCCATCGGGATACCCATTGAACAGCTTCACCCGCCTCGCATGGCTGCTCTAGGCTAGGATCTGCCCGGTCCCGGGCGGAGGTGGGAACTGAGAAGGCCCTAGGCTGAACGGGCACAGGACAGGCCTCGATGGCAGGGCCTCCTGGGTGCTGTGGAGGCAGTGAGGATGGTCGAATCCTGCGGTAGCGGCGTCAGAATAGGGTGGTCGGGAGAGTCCCGGGCGCTCAGGATCTTCCTAATAATTGGTGCTAATGGCGTGTTGTGTAGACTTAACCTGACACATATGGTTTCATAACACAGTGGCTTAATTTCTTCCAAATGTACGTGGCCCTGAATGTGTTGCACTGTGATGTATGACCCCGCCCCGCTCCCCGGCCTGGGTCCAAGGCAGCCCTATATGTTGAGTTTCTGTTTATAAAGAGCGACGCACATGCAAATGCTTACACACCCAAGCAGACACACCCAAGAGTTGGGGAGGGAGCATACTCCTGATGAGGTTCGAGAGTCTGGGGCCAGGCTCACCTTCAATCCGGGCCAACATACTCCCCCCCATCCTCTCCCAGCGTCGTGACTGGGATTCTGCGCCAAGCCCGCGTGGGGGAGGGGAGCGCTCCTCGATTTCCTGTTAAACCCTGACCGGTCGCCTGAGGTGGGGGGGTTAGGAAGGGGGAGAAAACCCATTTTCATCAAATTGTTAAAAAATAAGATTCGACTGCATTCAAATCAGACCCCCTGGGCCCCCGAGCTGACGACGGTGAATCTTCTCTCCCCTCCCCCCACAATCCCTTTCCCTTCCTCTCCTGCCCCCCCAAAATTCCCCTTTCGCAGTCGACATAAAGGCCTCTGAGGTATTCTCCCGGGGGAAGAAATGGCATTTTCTCTCCCCCTTCCCACTCCCCACCCCCAATAGGACTGGTGTGTCGGCAGAGGCGTCTGCCGAGGGCTAATTTCGCGTTCCTTGTTTACGATCGAGAAAAGCGCTTGGCTCTCCCCAAATGGGCCCAGCCCGCCGCCTGCTCCGGCTGCCGCGCGCTCTCCCGCGGCGCAGGCACGGCCCAGGGGCTGGCGCCCGGGGAACCAGGCTGCGCCGGCCGGGACTCGAGTCTGTGGGACCTGAAAAGGGCAAGGGGAGTACAGTGGGACTGTGGAGGGGCCCGGAAGGCCCGAAAACGGGAGCCTTTCTCTTGGCGTATTGTGGGAACCGCCGACCGGTGAGGCCTCTATTTCTCTTTCGCCTGTATTTTGTCCGCCCTTGGCCCCAGTGGATGGCCGCAGTGATGTTGGGGGGTGGGGGGCACAAATCTCCTTTGTTTTCCCAGAAAGAAAAGCGTTTCCGGAGAAGGCTCTTCAGGCCAGTGGTGATTCACCTGGGATATTAGCGGGACCCCCCCCCCCTCCCATCAGAGGGGCGGGCCTGGGCAAAGCAGGGGTATTTCGCTGGGCCTACAGGGATCTATTGAATGTGCTAACAGTGAGATTTGGGGGTACTAGACTGCAAGGTTGACTGGTTAACCGCCCCATTCTGAAGTGTCCTTTATCAATTTACTGCCCCTTCCTTGGCAGGGTCCTGCAGGCCCCCATCTTACCTATGCCCTTCACCCCTAGAGCCCTCCTTCTGAAATAGAGGGATGCAGGGATAGCAAGGCAGCAGCGACTGGCCCTGGTTTTTCAATTTTCCGGTCTGGCCAGGAGAGAAACCAGACCCCAACGCTAGTCCTCTGCTTCCCAGTTACTTTCGTTTTTTCTTCCCCTTCTTTTTCTTCCTTTCTGGTGCTCAAATGGAAGCACCAGGGGAGCCCCCAGTGGCAGCCCTCAGCTCTTTGCAGGCCAAATCCTCTGTGGATATGGTCCTCACTGCAGGAGAGCTCGTTTGTGATTATCTAATAATAGCCATAGTGGCTGATAATAGAATCTGGCAAAAGAACTCTGCACACCCAGAGCTGAGGCTGGGCAGAGACACTGATCTGTGGATCAGGGTTTGGCAACTTTCCCCAGAGCCCAGGGCCCCAGTATCCCATTCTCCTCTAAACCCACCCTTTGGGCACCCTCAGGCCTGCCCTTTCTGTGGCTTTGTTAGTTCAGCAATCACATCCTCTGTGTTACATTCAGGGTTCCTAGCTAAGGAGAAATGGGCAGAACAAACACTTTCTCTCCTTGATCTGTCAGTTGTGATCCCCACGGAGAATGCGACCTTGTTTGGAGAAGGCAACCTTGTTTGGTTGGATGTTGTGTTCTGAAACCAGGCGTGGTGACTTTATGCATTTAGTATATACAGGCTCAAATGTACAGACTCAGACTTATGCATGAATATATGCAGTCTCATATTTCCTTGGTGGTTAATTGTATATTACCATGCCTATATTTGCTCAAACTCCGTTTTATGTGCGTGCGAAATTTTGTTAGCCCTCACTAGATGAGAGTGGGCTCATGGAAGCACCTGGTGTACAAAAGAGGCCCTCTCTACTGTTTTGTTGGAATATGTGTGCGCTGGAATCGGAGTATGCGGGTTCCAATAACCAACAGATGCCACAAGAGCTTTCTCTGACCTTACTGCTTTTGCTATCTGTGCAGCTGTACTGGGGAAATACTAAATTCCTTCTGTTTTCCTTCCTCACCTTCCTACATACTCCCGCAATTTACAGACTTTGTTACAAGGGGAACCCAGTCATCTGGTCTGTGAGGGGTTTTGTGGGTATTGTGGGCCTCTGAGCAGTTCTCAACAGCCAGGACTGAAGTCTGGCACTGCCGGAAGCCTCACTGGGGCGGCAAAGGGATTGGAGTAGTTAATGAGGTGACTCTGGGCAGTGGTCTGGGGTGACTGTTGCCGAGGCTGCTTGAAGAGGCTAGTGGAGAAAGCCAACCAGAAGGAGTAGGGGTGCTTGCTCTCCTGCTGCTTGCTCTGGCCACTCACCCCATCCTACCCCAGATTTGACTGTGGCTCTAAGGGGCCAAATTAAGAACTGAGGCACCCTAACTATGTGGATCTGGTTACTGGTGGGTTTGCATTTTAAGCCTGACTGCAGCCTGGATCAAGGCAAGGCCAGGCTAAGAAAAAAGGCCGATGGAGACTTTTCAGGAGTGGAAACTGGGCCCTGCTGCCTGTGGGCCCTGCTGTATGGGCCGCTACTGGGAATTAATCGGCCTCCTTTCCAGCCTTTCCAGCTTCTGGGGCCATGAAAAGACAAGAGCAGAGGGAAATAAAAATGTCAGTAGAAAGCCCTATAAAAGAAAGTAAGAACAGGAGCAGGGCTGGAGGGGTTTTCTGCTGCTCCCAAGGCACTCAGGTTCCTCCCAAGAACCTCCTGTCTAGACTTGCTGTGCCGGGAGGCCCGCAGCCTTTCCCACCTTCCTTCCCCGCTTACTGCAGGCAGCCTCAGGCTTTCGAGCCTTGGCCACCTGGGGCGCTGGGGTGACATTACCCCAGGACTGTGCCCCTCACCCAGCCCACGTCCTCTGCCACGGTGCTGCAGCCGCCCCTGTTTATTGTGTCTGTGAGTTGTTTACTTGTTTTGTCTGCTGCCACCCTGCGTCAGAAACCCGCCAAACCAGCAAATTCGCCTAGAAGAACAAAGTGAGGCACTAACCCAAACTCCCTCCCCTTTCCCGCACCCTTCTCCCACCCTAACACTCTTCCTCATTCTGCCTTTCTGAGGGGAGGAAGCAGAAATTGTCCTAAAACAGGGCAGCTGTTTAAAGGGTCGGGAATTATGGGGACACCATAAACCTCCGGGTGTCCTGGTGGCCGACTCACAAGCAGCCCTTCTCTTGCCTCCAGCTAGCTTTTCTTCCTTCCCCCTGGTAACCTCTTGGTTAGGGGGGGTCCACAATCACTGAGAAAGTGGAGCCCCCCTCACTGCACTCCTCCATTCCTTTCTGCAGGAGTTTCCCTGAGACACAGGTTGTTGGGTTTTAAATCAGGGTAATGTTGGTAGATTTGTAAGCTAGATAAAGCATATCATTTTTCCCACTTCGCTCTCCTCAGCCCCCCAAAATAGCAGTGAATTTAAGCAAATCCTACGAAATTAAATTGCCCCTTTGCTAAAGATCCTATAAATCTCCGATCCCGCCAGGTGTAGAGTAGAAGAGGCTGCTGTTCGCCTTTAATTTTGCTCCTGGCTATCAAATATAAAAGAGTATCATTGAAGTAATATTCTTGTTCCTGAAATTAATCCCCCTCCCCATCTCTCTCCCTCTTTTCACCAGCACAGATTAAATGGTTCTTTCAAAACTGCAAACAATAAAGGATAAAATTATTTATAGGGGAAAAGAGGGTGATGTTTCATTGCTGGCTTATTGTTCCAGAACATAATAACATTTTATTTTCAAGTAGGAGAAGTTAGACCAGGGAAAGAAGAGGAGGAAAGGAAGAAAAGTGAGGGGAGGTTGGGCACCCACACACTAAACTCCTTCTGTACATAAGTACTTAACTTTTATGACATTTATAATTTCCATATGACAATTCACTGTGATGTCATAAATGCCAAGTTCTTGAATTTTGCAATTCTCATAAACCTCCAAAATGGGTCAAAGCAAAGCTTGGATGTTGAGAGGCATAAGAGAAACCAGGAAGTTGGGGCTCCTTTGACCTGGCACAGAGCAGCATACCCCCTATTGCCCCTCCCTCATAGTCTGACACCCTCTTGAGGCCCTAAAATATTCTGAATATTCAGGATTTTAATTTTTCTTCCTGGGCCAAACTGGGACACTTGCTTTGCCCTCCTGGAATGTCCCTAAGCATCTGAGCTGCCTCCCCCTTCCTAGTGGGATTGAGGTGCTAAGTCCCCAAGTCCCTTCTTCTGCTGATATTCAGCTGCTTATGATAAAGATGGGAGGCTTGAGGGCCAGGCCCCAAAAGCCAGAAATTATTTCTTCCAGATGGAACCGGAAGGGGGCTCAGGACTAAGTGTGTAAGGGCAGAGATGTTTGGGACCTATTTTACTTTCTAACTGTAAGCCAGAAAAGTAAGTTGAAAGGCCAGACCAACACCAATGGGAGGGGCAGTTATCTGCTGCTGGCAGCAGCAGTAAGTGGGGTGCCAGCAAGGCCAGACAGATCTGGAAAGAGAAAGGGAGAAAAGGAAATATGATGTAAGTTAGCAGATCCCCTCCATATACCTTTCTTCTCTGTTGAATTACAATAAAGCAAAGACAGCCCAGGCAGTCTCTCAACTCTTCTCAGAAAAGTAGTCACCAACACAGGCCTCAGAGGTGTTTGAGGCAGTTCTCAGCAGCTGAGCATGCCCCATCTGGTCCCTTTCCCCGCTCACTGCTGACCCCGACTCCCTTTAGCTGGCCAGTTTGAACCTTATTCCTAGAATATCAGCACCTATATATGGAATCCATTTCCAGGTTGGGTGTGTCGAATTTCATTTTTCTCCAAGCGCCTGCAAGCCTGAACTTTGAAAGGAGTAAGAGTGTTCCTTTTTGGAATGCAGTGTGTGTATGGAGGGGCTCTGTGCTCAGAAAACTATAATATCTATGAGAAACTGGAAACACCTTGGATGAGCTTTGCTTTGGTGTCCCCTAGCACCAAAGTCTCCTCGTTCAGGTTCTCTGACAGACTTCGAAGCTCTCTTTGCAATCCTTTTATTCAGGGTTCCACAGAGATCAAAGGAGCTTGTACACAAAACACCAAGCATTTGAGTAGGGTTTATTTTTTTTTAATTTTAAATTAAAAAAAAATCTAATCACATGCCACTGGGCAGCTAAGCAGTCACTCCAGAACAGCAAAGCCTTAACCAAATAGTTCAATTGTGAGGTGAGCTGAGCAATTATTGGAACTCGGCTTTCTCTGTAAGAGGGATTTCAGCCCTCACCCAGTGGCACAAAAGGGGCCGGCGGGGCAACAGCTCTTCTCTGGCTCTGGAAAACTAGAATTAGGAGTGGTGGAAGGTAAGGGTCTGGTAGCTGCAGTAGCCTCCAAGTAGCCAAGCACCCAGGCCGAGGGAGAGCTGAGTTCTGTGGCTCCAGTGTTGGGGTCCCTGAGTAGACCCCGAAGGCACCAAGCTGTAATTGGTGGCGCAGGCAGCCAGGAATGGACTGTGTGTATCTGTGTGTGAGTCACAAACATCCTGGCATAGTTGGGGGATCTGGGGAGAGACAGGAGCCCTGCAGAACACAAACTAAGGAGGACCTTTGGAAAAGATTGTCCCCAAATAAAAATTCCAGATCTCATCATGTTCACTTCAAACGTACCTCCCCAAGAAATTAACATATTTCCCAGAGTAGAGTGGAGAGAAAAGGCAGGCAAAGCAAGGCCTGCCCATGAACCTCTTCAGGCCTGGGGTGGGGGCAGTCCCACCACTCTTTCCCCAGTTCAGTCACAGGGGCTACGAACCTTTCCCTGGCCTAGAGCCCGGCAGGGCTCAAGTAGGAGTGAGTGACTAAAGGCACCCTAGGAAACCCCCAAATGCCCAGCTCCAAGGTAACCCTCAACCCTGGGTACTCCAGGCCGGTGACTGCACCCCACTCAGGCCCAAGGCGCCGGCAGTAAATTCCTCTCCTATAATTAGTACTCACCGAAAGCATGTGTTTTGGATTGGGGAGGGGGAAGACTGGAGCAGGGAGTGCCAACTTTCCCCCTTCATCCTTTTCTGGCTTTTTTGAATTCTGTCTTTGAATCTGCTAATTACAGCTCCGAAAGCAAAAAACTGCTTTTGACACCAAGCCCCTTCCGAATGGCTAATTCTGAAAGCTGAGGAGCCAGAGAAGCTCCTAAACCTGCCGGCCTGATGGGAGGTGTTCTCTGATTTCTCTAGGCTTGTTTTATAGAAACAAAGAATGAGTTCGCTCCCTCCTTCCCAAGACTTGTGCATATTTACAGAGCTCAACTGCAGTTTTAATAAAACATCTGTTCTTGCTTCTGCTGATGAGTTTCCATAATTGTTTTCAGACAAATTTAACAGGAAAATATAAATATATTTAGAAAAATTCAAGCTTCAGTTTCCTCCCCTCCAGATAGTATTCTTTTGCCAAAAAAAATAAAATTAACATGAACTGGGAAAAGGAAAATATAATCCAATGTAGGGAAGATCGAGCTAATCTGACCTACTCTACCCCCTTGGATCGAATCCTTCCAGCATATTTCAGCTGCATAATTAAAGATCTAACTGAAAGAAGGAGGTTTCTTTCCTCAGAAACGGAAGGTGATGGAGGAAGAAACTGTGTTGGAAATTAATTTTGCCTACAGTCTTCAAGCAATGGGTGAATGTATTTGTATTTCTGCTACCCCTTTTCTCCCCCCTCCAGCATTTCTGCCTTTTTTTCCCCAGCAGCTGGTTTCTGTTCATTATAAATCCGCGAGACCTTTCAGTCTCTGCCCTCTGTTTAGGGATGTAATAAAACACTTAACTTTCAGGGCCTGAGACTTACTTTCTGTTCCTCAGATCACCACCCCCAAGCCCACCGCCTTTAGGCCCCAAAAGAGAATCTCCCCAACTCTGGGTCCCTTTCCTCTCCGGATCTGGTTAAGGATGGCCTCAAGGAAACTCAAGCACCTTTGCTGGGGGGCTGTAGCAATGCTTCCCCAAGAAGCCCCTTCTTTCTGTCTAAATCCCTCCCTCCCACCCATCCATAAAAGAGATCTTAAAATACATAGAAAATCAACACTCATTGAAAGCGAAATCTCATTAAGACATCCTATCTTCCATCATTCAATTTGTTGTACATTGCAACAATTTAATATCTTGAAGGAAATATCACTGACATGATTTATCCCTCTAGCAATTTCGCTTTGAAATGGGGGGGGGGTGGTTTACTCTTTCTTCCGGCCTCTTCTACTTGTTACACCGCTAACCTCAGGGCAGAAAGGAGGCTGGGAACTCTGAAAGAGGCTACTTGCATCCAGGGGTGCTGACTTGTTTCCTATTCCAGCACTAGGGTACTCCCTCCCCTTGTTCTCTCTCCCCCCTACCTCTTGCCCTCCAGGGAAACTAAAGCCCCAGCCAGCTGTTGAAAACCTCTGCCCAGGCATGCTACGAATTCGAGGACAGCTGGATTCAAGAAAAAAAAGTAACTCCTCATACTCATGTCTATGTGTACCTGCCATATCACCCCAAAATGAGATAACTTCTCTTAAAATTCCCTTCTTAATGTAAGCGTCCTCCTCTACCCTTTCACCTTCATCTCCATGGGAAGAAGAAAGTGTAGTCCAAGGGGAGAAACCTTTATAATTATGGGGATCTTTCCCCTACTCACCCTTCTAAATGCCAACCAATTTCCCTCCTTTCTGAAGGATGGGGACTGAATTTTTTTTAAAGCCAACACAAATTGTCTTGCAGTACGACTCTTCAACCCCCTAACGAGGTTCATGTATTAACTAACATGTTGTCTGCACCAGCTCCTATACACTGTCTGCTTTTGGGTTTGAAACTTTATTTTTCCCCCCTAGCGACACTCCAGGGAAACCTTAACGTTACAGAAGATGAATAAATGAGTTTTTTTCCCAGCATAGTCCCGTTTATGGCTTTATTGCTACCCATTGATTACTTCGCTTTGTTACACAGAAGGAAAAGATCATAAAAACCGGCGACATCCGGGTTCTTGTTATAGCCAGTTACCGCCCCCCCCCCCCAAAAAAAAAGTGAGGGGGAAAATATAAGCTTTCATTGATTCCTGCATACGCCCTACCGCCCCCTTTTTGTCGACTCCAAGCATTTTTAGCCTATGTCGTGATACCAAATTAGGTTTGAATTTAAAAGGGGCAAACCCCACACCTTCCGTAGTTTCAGTTCGCCCACTGCAGCTGTCTTAAGCCTGTGACCCAGGCTTAATTTTTCTAACCATCTCTGTCTTCCTCTCAGCCCCAAGGTGGGGGAAAAAAGGAGGTAGAGCCTGCTGAGAGTCCAGGGGTGACTGGCACTTGGGCAAGAGTTCCCCAGGATCACTCTGCTAGAATCCTCAGGCATCAGAACTCAGGTCCAGGGGCGCCTCCCGTGGCAGGGCAGTGAATCCGGAGCGGGTAGGGGTTTCTGACTTGTGCAGGGGCTTGAGCTTCATG